>NC_141695.1:1083597484-1084888317 GCF_964263255.1 Lissotriton vulgaris | reverse complement strand
CACAACAGCCAATCCAGAATAGATTACCTACTGGTCTCCCCGAACCAACTGACACATATACGAGAAATCAGACACTTGGCAAGGGGTATCTCGGACCATTCTCCATTGTGGGCCCAACTAATAGTAGGTCAACATAGAGTGGGTAGGGTGGTGCCCATAAATCCTTGGCACCTCAGAAACCCTGTGGTTGGTGAAGGATTACAAACTTCAATAGAACAATACTTTCAGGAAAATGAAGGGTCTATGCGCTCTCACCAGACACTGTGGGAAGCATTTAAAACAGTGGTTTGGGGCCAAGCACTCTCCCAAATAGCGGGTGTGAAGAAAGAAAAGGTCAGGGAGGAGGAGGCATTGGGGGAGGAAATCTTCTGGTTGGAGGAGGTATTAGCTGAAGGACCAAACCCTGATACTCTGCATATCCTACAGTTGAAAAGGGACAGCTACAAAGCCTCAGTGACAAACAAGGCCAAAGAATTAGGTAATGAGACGTTGGGTAGAATATACGATCAAGGGGACAAAGCTGGGATATTGATAGTGTAGTTAAACAAACGGAAACTCACATGTAGATTGGTGCCGGAGCTTATAGATCATAATAGTGGTACAATCACCGAACCCCAAGAAATAGCAAATACATTCGCACTCCATTTTGAACAGGTATACTCTTCGCACAAATCCTATACACTAAAAGACTTTCTTGATCTGCTGCGAGACATCACGCTGTCAAAACTCACCTCCCAAGACCTAGAATATTTAGAAGGGGCGCTAACAACTGATGAGATTGCACAGGCGATCAGGGGCCTCAACTCTGGGAAGGCGTCAGGACCCAACGGTCTGCAGATTGAGCTTTATAAACTCCGACCTGACGTTCTTGCCCCTCATTTGCATAAAATGTGCGAAGAAAGTAAGGAATGAGGGGAACTGCCATGTGACCAAAGGTTAGCGACCTTAGTAATGATTCATAAAGAAGGCAAGGCCTGTACAGACTGCACCCCCTACAGGCCAATCTCCTTGTTAAACACTGAACCCAAGATTCTGGCCAAGCTCCTAGCCACCCCTCTGATCAAGGTAATAAACAACATGTCACACCCTGACCAATCCGGCTTCATGCCCCAGCAAAAAACTGCTTTGAATTTACGCAGAGTACACGGGGTAATGGGGAGAGCCACAACGATTCAGGAAGAAGCGATACTGGTGTCACTAGATGCCACCATGGCGTTCGATATGCTTGAATGACCATATTCCTGTGACGGGCTCAAGAAAATTGGGTTTGGGCCCCTATTCATCCAGTGGGTACAACCTCCTTTACTCAAAACCCCTAGCCCAAGTCGTAGTAAATAATAAAAAGTCAGAGGTCTTCAATCTCAGTAGAGGTACCCGGCCGGGATGCCCTCTTTCCTCTCTCCTGTTTGCTTTGGCCCTGGACCCCTTGGCATCCTGGGTGCTGAGAGATCCGGTGATAAAAGGACTAAGGTGGGCGGACATGTGAGAGGACCGAATATCATTGTATGCAGACAACATATTGTTATTTCTACGTCGCCCAAAAGCCTCCCTCACAGCAGTATTAGACCTCTGTACCATTTTTGGCAGGTACTCCGGATACTCGATTAATTGGGCCAAATCCATACTGTATGTCCTTCGTGAACCATTTACTGGATTACCCAAGCACTGCCCGATACAGGTTACCACACTAGGCTTCAAATACCTGGGTATTTATATCACAGCTGACCCTGCGAGTAGAAACGCTCAAATCTTGTTCCAACACCTACGGCGACTTAAGAGTGATTCGGAGCGCTGGAAGGCGCTTCCTCTCTCTTTGTTGGACAGAGCGTCTTTATTTAAAATGATGTCCCTGCACCGATTTCTCTACGTTTTGCAGAATTCGCTAGATTTCGTCCCCGCGAGCTATTTCAAAGAAATCAAAAGCCTATTACGGGGCTTGCTCTGGAGTGGGAAACCTCACATGGCACTGTCCAAATTAGATCTTACCTGGTACGACGGGGTATCGGCGCCTTCCAGACCTTAAAAAATATTATTGGGCAGCGCACTTGGCAGCCATTAACCACGGCATGTAAAAGCAAGTGGACAATCTGGGCTACGCGATAGATCGGTGGTTACTACCAGGAGGGAACTATAACAGGGCGCTCTACTCCGGCGCAGGAAGGCGCCAACTGACCGGACCCACAAAATACTCTGTGAAAATATGGATAGCAGCTCCTAGAAGCTTGGGATGGGAACACAAGGTAACTCTGGCCACCCCACTGTGGGATTCAGAATTACTCAGAAATATTTGGTCATCTTGAGGCTTCGACAAATGGGACCTCATAGGTATCTCAAAAATTGTCGATCTGGGTGAAGGGGGAAGTTAAATCGTTTCCTGCCTTGCAACAGAAGTATGAGCTAGCCCCAACGGAATACTTTTGATACATGCAGGTGCGACATGCACTGCAGTCATGTCTCCAGAAAGGAGTCAACCCTCCTGATTCCTCCCCCCTGGAGGACTGAATCTTTGTTGGCCATGTGCCAACAAAGGCCATCTCACTTACCTCCAAAAAGTTAGTGAATCACGCCGGCGAACCCCTCCTCAAGATACAGGAAAAATGGGAAAGGGACGGCATCATACTTGAGGACGGAGACTGGGCAATAGCTCTCACCTCACCACGAAAAGTTGGCATAGCAGCCAGACAGAGGCTGGTGCAACTAAAGATTTTACACCGTATTTACATCACAGGGCCGGGTCTAGTGCGCATGGGGAGAGCTGAGGATGGTACATGCAGAAGGGGCTGTGGTACTAAAGGGACATTTCTCCTTATACTATGGGAATGCAAGCAAATACCGAGATATTGGAGAAAGGTACAAGAAGTAATGAGCGAGGTGCTCACACATAACATCACCTTGGCGGCTGAAAGGTGCCTCCTAAATGTGTGGGAGCCCACGGACCTGAATATTACATGTATCACCTGGGTCACGTTGGGGTTGATGATAGCGAAGCGCAATATTGCACAGAAATGGGGGCAAAGCAGGTACCTACAATAACAGCCTGGAAGAGGGATATGGACTGGTGTATGTTTTGTGAAAAGACAGTATACATAGCCAGGGAATGTCCAAAAAAATGGATTTGTATCTGATTATAGAGGAAGCATTTGTACTCCGCCCATGATACTGGCTCAGAATTAATGAATGTAGACAAGTTGATGTTACCAGCTTTAGACTTATGTATCTGTAGACACGGTCTTCACAAATTGGTGGGGGAAAGATAATGTACTGTGCTATGCCTTGTGGTGTTGATTCATCTTGTTAATAAAAAGATATTTTTTCAAAAAAGGACATTGTGGATTAGGCACTCCGCCTTCGTTCAGGAAAAAAGCAAACAGAAACCTTGTGGCAAGCCAAGAGCTCCTGTAGTTTTAGTATGACTAAAAAGCTGCCATGTTGGAGCATTCCTACCAGGGCAGAAGGAGCCTGTGGGGTCTATGGCCCTCCAGGACAAATGGAGTGGGCCCTACCCACTCCTTGAGAGAAAAGGGAAGGTCACCTACTTAGTTGACCTAGGCGCATGTAACAACCCTAAGAGAGTGACACATGTAAATCGCATGAAACCCTACAATGACAGGTCTGATGTGACCATGCTCATGGTCACAGTTCAGGACCAGGAGGCAGAGTGTGAGCCACTCCCTGATCTCCTTTCTCACAGCCCTAAAGATGGGTCCGTTGATGGAATGGTCTTTTCAGACACGCTCACCGTCTAACAGCAGACTGATTGCAGGCAAGTCTCCAACCAGTTTGCTGAGCTCTTTACCTGGACCCCTAGTCAGACTAACTGGTTACACATGACGTAGACACTGGTGACAGCCTACCTGTCAGAAACAAAATATATAGTCAGTCTGACCATGTCAAAGAAAGCATAAAAGCTGAGGTAAGCAGGATACTGGAGTTGGGTGTCATCGAACCCTCAGAGAGTCCCTGGGCCAGCCAAGTAGTGCTAGTCCCCAAGCCTCATTCCCAGGGTGGAAAGAAAGAAATTAGATTTTGTGTGTATTATAGAGGCCTCAATGCAGTCATGAAAACAGATGAACACCCAATCCCAAGAGCTGACAAGCCTATTGACATGTTGGGGGCAGCCACATATCTGAGTACCTTTGATCTCACATCAGGGTACTGGCAGATAGGTCTGGCCAAAGAAGCCCAAACAAATCCACATTTCCACTCCAGATGGGCAATTCCAGTTCACTGTGATGCCCTCTGGTTTGAGGAATGCCCTGCCACCTTTCAGAAGTTGGTGAACAAAGTCCTTGCTGAATTAGAGGCCTATAGTGCAGCATATCTTGATGGTATTGCTGTCTTTAGCTCCTCCTAGCAAGATCACGTGATCCACCTTCAAAAGGTTCTAGAGATGTTGCCGAGGGCTGGCCTCACTATCAAGGCAAGTAAGAACCAGATAGGACATGGCAAGGTTGGCCATCTTGTAGGTGGTGGCCAAGTTCTGCCACTACAACCCAAAATTCTGACAATTCTGGTTTGGGAAGCTCCAACCACCCAGACCCAAATCAAGGAATTCACTACAGGAGGTTTTTGCAGGGATATGGGTCCATCGTGGCCCACCTCACAGAATTGACCCCTGAGAAAATGCCCAAAAAGGTAAACTGGACAGTAAGCTGTCAAAAGGTGTTTGACACCTTAAAAGAAGTGAAGTGGTTAGCACCCATTCTAAAAGCTCCAGATTACTCCAAGCAGTTCATAGTGCAGGCAAATGCATCTGAACATGGGATAGGAGCAGTCCTATCCCAGACCAAAGATGTTGACCACAACCAACCTGTTGCTTTCATAAGCAGGCGCCTTCTCCCTATAGAACAGCATTAAAGTGCCATAGAGAGGGAAGCCTTTGCTGTGGTTTGGTCCCTGAAGACGCTGATACCCTACCTGTTTTGTTCTTACTTCCTTGTCCAAATCGGCCACAGACCTCGCTGATGGCTTATGCAAATGAAAGGAGAAAACCCCAAGCTGTTAATGTGGCCCATATTCCTACAAGGAATGGGCTTTCCAGTGAAACACCGATCTGGGATGGCCATGCCAATGCAGATGGCCTTTCCAGGTTCTTACACTTACACGATGAAAAGTTAGTTTCTTCCTCTTTCGTTTGGGGGGTCATGTAGAAAAGTGCCTCTTTTTGCATGGTTAGCTCAGCTTTTTACATGATGTGTGATGTGATTTCGAACTGTGAGTGCACTGGGTCCCTGCCAACCAGGTTCCCAGTGCCAGATCTTTTTCTTCAAAACTGTACCGCGATTGGTACAACTTCAGTAACCTAGTAAATGGTACCCCTGGTACCTAGGGCATGGGTACTGAAGAGGGTCTTCTGGGACTGCAGCACTGATTAGGCCAACCCAGGGCCCCCTCACCAAGGCTATGCACTCTGCACTTGCAGGATGGGTGTCTTGGTGCAGGAAAATCAGAAGAGTCGACATGGCACATAACCCTGTGTGCCATGCCTCCATTGCACTGCATAAGCTATAGGTAAGCCACCCCTGAGGCAGGGTGCACTATATCCTATGTGTGGGCCCATCTGTATGAGCAGATAGACCCCTACAATGTTCAGCCTACTTTGAGATATTGGAAGTGAACAGGAAAGCCATAAAGAGAACATGGACTGAATACTCATCAACACAAGTTACCTAACACCATGATGGCTTCACTGATTTCTAAGGTGTTTGTTACCAAACATCGTGCCTAAATAAATCCTCACTTATGCCAGTGTTGGATTTATTAATAAATTCTCACAGGAGACCTTTTATTGAGGTTTTTTTGCTAACCTGCCATCCGTAGACATGTTTCTGACCTCATGGGGTGAGAGCCAGCGCTCTCAGAGAACAGAAACAATACCTGCTCTGGGCGTGGATGTTTCACACTTCTTCCAGGACAAGGTGGTCTTCCCGGATGGAAAGCTTCAAAGGTGATGACGCCTTTGAAATCCAAACCAGAAACCCCCAAATCCAAGCCCCCTTTCCTATTCCACGTTTTGGTAGGAGGAAAGGTAAGAAAATTAGTTAGATGAGGAGGAGGGTCCCACCTAGAGTGGAGCAAGCAAGGTGAACCCCTCTCTTGAAATATCACCAACTTGAGATGGTAGGAAAACCTCGAATCAGGGCTAGGCTAGTGCCTATTGGATACCTTTTCTCCTTGTAATGCCCCTAAATTCAGTATTTACATGGCTCCCCAAGACCTTGACTTCAGAGTCCATGGACCTAAAAAAGATAAAGGAAGAAGACATACTGCTAAACCAGGAACTGAGCCATGCTGCAGAAGAAACCCTGCCAACTGCAAAAGGACTAGACAACTGTGGTCTGCCGTCCCTACCTGAGACCTGTGCAGCCTCCAAAAACCCTGGAGCCCTGACAGCCTTTGCTAATTGCCTGGGACCTCCCTTTGGACTAGTGATACTAGTACCAGGCACACCACCCTTAAAAGACCATCAAGAAGTTCAGACCAGCACAGACTATGTAGATGCAATTCACCTCATCACCCAAAGGTTACAGCAGCCAAGGCATGTTGGTCACCAGTCCGGGAACCAACGCCTTCAATGCATCCACCAACCTGAGGGATCCTCACAGTACTTTTGAGAGACGCTGGAATCAGCATCGCTCTTGTGAGCCTTTACCCGCTTTCTGGTGGCCTCAACTGCATAAAAGCAGCAGGTTGGGCACTACCGCCCACCGAGATGGTCTGCCCTCACCGCACCTGTAGCTGAACGCTGCCAGTGAAGAACCAATTCTGCATTCCAAGACCTCTCCCTGCTGTGCTAGAGCCCTAGGACTTCCAAAATGTTGACTCCCCTGGAGTAGAACTTCCCCTGAACTCTGGGCGACTGTTCTGCCCCCCAAAACTCCATGGCAGCGTGCTGCTTCAATTGACGGTGACGGTAAATGTGTTGGCGGTAGTCCACTATCTGACCCTATACATTTCTTCCGCTTGGTCCCGACGGTCTCTGCCTGGCGGTTTTGACCACTGTTGCTTAAAACGTGTAAGCATTTGTGTCTGGAACTGCATTTGGTTCAAAATCGACACACAAAGCATGTAGTAACTGTTGAATGAAGCCTTGGTTTCTAAAAACATACATAAAGATACCATTTTATTTTTCCAAATTGGTCTCTGATTTAATCTTGTGTGTGTCTCATTTATTGCCTCTTTGTGTGAGACAACAAATGCTTAGCTCTACTCTGTGATAAGCCTAACTGCTCATCCTCAATACCAGAAAAAGAGCATTAGAAAAGACTGTTTTTATCTCTGCACACCTATTGGTGATCCACTGGACTCTCTGCACAGTGTACCTCATTTTAGTGCACTATATAGAGAGCCAGCATCCTACAAAATGCATTTCTATTTCTCTGTTAATGCGCGAGGAGCGTTATGATGCATTTGACTATAGCGTGTGGTATTTGGATGGTTATTTTGGGAAGGTGCTCTCTCTGTCAGCTTTATTAGGAGCAATGGCGCATTGCTGCTTTGAATTTGGTCCTCGATTCATATTACAACAAAGACTATTATGTCACTGTGCCAGAGTCCAGCCTTTTAAGAAAACCTGAGACCAGTAGTTACTACCACGAAAGGTACGTTCAACATCTGTTAAATTGCAATGGAAAAGGTGAAATGTTTTTTTTCTCTCCTTGACTTCTCCCATGCTAATTTGTTTCCAACCCTTGGGGTTGACATTGGCCGTTTATTCTGGACGCAAGCCAGCATCATAGGAAGTGTCAGTTGGTGCTTAGCCACCTCGATGTATGCTGTGTTCTGGTGAACTACATTAGTGGGGTACTTGTGGGGCATTGTCCTTGCTGTGGGGTGTCAGCAGCATGCCCCACGTACCAACAATTTGGTGTCTCCTCATGCTTCAGCTCTGACCTTTTCGTTGTTAGGCTGTTTGATTGTACTAGAGAATATTTGTTCATAAATCTTGAAATCTAGCTTGTGAAGTTTATACGTTTTAGGTCTCAGAGTTAGAATGACATCCTTCAGAACACAGTGTACTTTGATCTACTTTATTATTTTGCCCCTCCATAGTCTTTTCAAACATACCTTCTTGTTTTAAATGAGAGCCAAGTGTAATGAGAAAGTAGTGATTTGCCTTGTTAGGTGGGTCAAGTTGCATCTTGTTAAGTTTGGTTATTGAGTTTGCAGTGGTCCTATTTAAATAGCCAATCGTGCCATTAGTGGCTTGTGCTGCCCTTCTCCCCTTAAAGCCCACATTTCAGAGGTGCATCTACGGGCAAATATAAATGTATCCGTTCTGCTGGTCCCTGACTGAGCAAAGGCCTCCATATTACTGTGGATTTGTGCTGTGTTGCCTGTGTCTTTCATCTGATTCCGTTCAAATCAGCAGCTGGTCTTGAAACCTATACAGGAAGCATGACAGCATGGAATCCATGAACTCATCTGCCACTTAATTTCTACTTCATTCAGTTTTGTCTCCTTTACCATTCTGCCTTCTGCCTATGGTTCCTCGTGAGTGTGACTCCTGCCCAGGTACACCTCCCTGCCATTTTTTGGAACACTTCTGTTGTCACAACTCTGCTTCTCGACAATTATGGGGAGATGTGAAGCGGAGTAGATGAAAGGGATAATTCTCCAGTACCTAGAATAGTTCAGTTTGGGTCATACAGGACTCCTTTCTTGGAAAGCTCCTTCTTACTCATGCTTTTATTGGTTTTGATCCACTACTTTCAAAAAAGGAAGTAGGAATTTCAGCAGGGAACGTGGAAAAATAATCTGCTTTTAGAGTGGTGCTGGCGAAAAGAATTTAGTGTTTCGTCTTTGGATTTTTGAGTATAGCTGGTGGTGTCAGTGGTAGAACAGAAGCACACCACGTCACAGCTAATCCATGTAGTCTATATTTAGGCTTTCATGATGTAGGTATAAGCCTGCAAAAACTGATAAAACCCAACTCACAGGAACATTTCAGTATGTGCACTGATAAACACCTGCCCATCCACAATCTAAAAGGCTACTCAAAGAAAATGAAGTGAGAGTAAGATGTAATTTCTCATTTTTTCCTGAGTGGACCAACGCTATGTAACTTTGTTATACAAGGCAACAGCAAGAAAGACTAGTATGAGATTACTCTGCGTGCATTTTGTTGTTTAGGGATGTCATTAAATGTTTGTTTCTTTTTCCGTTAGTTTTTTCCATTTGTGTCTGCTTGGGTTAAAGATCCAGGGTTTAGAAGCAGGTCTGATTTAATTATTTTATACACTACTGAGAATCTGGGATTATTAAAATCTTATTTTATCTTTTGTATTGTTTATTTCTGCCATAGACTGTTTAAATACTTGCCTCATGGGAATCTTGGCCAATATGTAGTATCAAATTTTCCTATAGACACAGAATGGTAAACCCATTGATAAGGCAGGTCCCCTTGCACACAGGGGAGCATTGCTAGCAGTTAAACATGCAATGCAAGGTGTAGTGACAGGTCCCTGTAAAAAGAGTATTATCGCTATGTGCATGGAGCATAGGTGAAAACATAACACCAGGCTTTCTACATATCAAAGCAGCATAACGCCATAAATATGTATCTGAAAGGTGTCCTAATGTCTTGTGTGATATGTTCAACTAATCTCATCTTTTTGGCTAACTGCCCTTTACGGAAGGGGTTCTTGAGTACTTACTTAAAATGTCAAGCTTACTGAAAGCATCAAGTTGGTATAGTTACAAAATGTAAAAGTTCCACAAGTTACTATCCTGTTCGCAAAGTTGACCACCAATATACCATGTCATAATATTTAATAAGAAGTAGGTGTATCACCCCAGCCGCCCCCAAACTGTGTCCTGGAATTTATCAAAAACATTTGAATATAACACTTTTTTACTTTCTTAATACACTAATAGTCCTGAGTCAGTGTGAGAGGGAATGAGTAGGCCTGGGTGGAATTAAAATTATGCCAGCATAATTCATGTAATTTTAAGGAACTTTGAGTTATGCAAATTTTCTAAAATAACACCATTACCCAAGATGACGCCTTTGCGTAATTATGCACCACTCGCTGTAAAAATGTACTGTGAATGGTGAAATTTGTGGTATTTACTGCAAAACTACAGAAACAATGCGAGTAGTTGATGTTTGCGGTGGTCTTGTTTAAAAGCATTCTCACGCCAACAATTGATGCGAGGATGCAATTCACATAATTCTACAAAATTTTGATGGTATTTTGCGTAATTAAGAGAAAGCATCTGTTGCACACTGCTTGTAATTAGTTGTGAGAGAGTGCTTGTGAGAGAGTTTAAAGTGAGAACTCAATACACAGACTTCCATGCTTAGCAGAGTCTACCCTAAATCCATTGTACACACTGCCGGTGAGAAGACACAACATAAACAGCATTACTTCTACTTTAAATTGAATATGTGCATAGCAAACACTGGAAAAAAGTAACGTGCTTTACAAATACTGGAATAATACAGCTTTTGTCTATTTTAGATGTTAGGCAGCTGAATAATCGCTGATTTAAAAATGTGTAAAATACACTGAGAAAACACCACAGAAATCCACGAAAAATAAATACTGAAAACAGGAAAGTCCATCTATATTTTTATATTTTGTTTACTTATTAAATATTTGTTGATCTTCTGTGCTCTATTCTTTCTAAGGCCTGTCAACTTCACTGAACAGTAGTTCTCGCACTGTGGAGTTTGGGAAATCTGATTTATTTGGGAACGTCAACTGAGTGAGCACTATCGCCATCTGCAATTGGAAAACCTTGTTTTTCCCAAAGGCAATGGTCAGCACATCCACCACTTCAATGAGCTTATTTATTTATGTATTATTTATTTCATATCTAAAGCGCGCTGTCACCTAACAGGCATCTTGGGGCTGGCAAGATCGTAACAGAGGGGGAGGTCAAGACTAGAGACAATCTAGGACTTCGGGAATAGCCAGGTTTTTAAACTCCTCCTGAACTGTAGGAGGTCAGAGGTTTGTCTGAGCTCAACCGGAAGAGCATTCCACAGTTTCGCTGCTGCCAGACCAAATGATCTGCCTCCTGCTTTGGCTCTCTTAAACCTTGGTATCCTCACCAGTCTAGCCGAGGAGGATCGAAGGTTGCGAACTGGCACATGCCACGCGAACTTCCTTTGCAAAAGAACATGGCCCGACCCATGGAGGGCTTTAAACACCAGGCAGAGAGACTTGAACTGGAATCTCTGCCTCAGTGGGAGCCAATGCAGCTGAGCCAAAGCCCTAGAGGAGGAAGACCTTGTGGGCCACTTCAGGGCTAGCTTGGCTGCGGCAGACTGAATTCTTTGCAGTCTGTCCATAAGATACTTTGGGGACTCTAGCAGCAGAGAGTTGCAGTAGTCTAACCTACTGAGCACAGTGCAGCGCACCATCTCCGCCCGGGCAGAGGAAGGCAGCAGAGGAAGAATTTTCCTGAGCAATCTAATAATGGCCAGGCAAACAGCCACTATCTTCGAAACCTGCGCCTCCAAGGTTAGACTACTGTTAAACATGACGCCCAGGTTCCGAACCGTCTTCACTGACTGAACCGATGGAGAGAAATCAGCCGGCCAGAAGTTGCAAGGTAGAACAGATTGAACCCTGGCCCTTGGGCAATAAAGCTCCTCCGTTTTACCTGCATTAAATTGCAGATGGCATTAAGATGGATAACGGCCTGGCGTTAAGGTCTCAGATTCTTGGTCTCTCGGGAACTTGTTTTGGCCTGCTCAGGATGCTGCGTAAGTTCTTCCCTTTACTATAAGTGGATCACAGGAAGTTGACGGTGCAGGCCCTAATTGGCTCAAGATTGGACTATTCTAACGTCCTGTATCTGGGCCTACCGGACTATCTTTTGCAGAGGCTCCAGGTGGTCCAGAACTCAGCTGCGCAGGCCATTTTTGGCCTTTATAGGCGCGCCAGAGTTTCTGGCCTCTTGCAGTCGCTCCATTGGCTGCCTGTCCGTAAACGGATTGTGTTTAAGGCCTTGACCCTGGCCCACAAGGCTCTCCATGCTTCGGGGGCAAAATATCTCCAGAAGAGGCTGGTCTTTTACCATCCGACCCGCTCTTTGAGGTCTGAATTTCTCTTTCTGGCGGCGGTCCCTCGAGTAAAAAAGGCTCGTATTGGGGGCCGATCCTTTGGGCTGTTGGCATCACAGATGTGGAACACGCTTCCTCTGTTACTTCGCAGCACCTCTAATCTGCTGATTTTTAGGAAGGGCCTTAAAACCTGGCTTTTTGCCCAGTAGTCTGTTTCTGTTCTTGCCTCTCCTTGCTTCAATGTGTTGTGTTACTCTGTGATGGTGGTATTAAAAGCGCCGGGACACTCCATGGAGTAGCCGTGCGCTATAAAAGACAAAGGTTAACATAACATAACATAACAGGGAGTTAGCCTTCAGCCAACCCGCTGTATCTCGCAGGCAGTTGTGAAATACTTCCAAAGAAGTTGAATGATCTCCCTCCAAAGAGAGAATCAGCTGCGTGTCATCAGCATAATTGACAATCTCGATGTTAAATTGTTTGATGACCGCAATCAAGGGCTTCATATAGATGTTGAATAAAATCGGACTAATTGCTGAGCCTTGAGGAACGCCATGCGTGATGATGGAGAAGGCGGATTGGTAAGGAGGGAGGGACACAGCTTGTTGTCTGCCCTGAAGAAAGGACTGACACCACCCAAGGGCACTACCTGTAACCCCCACCTCTCTCAGCCTATCCAGCAGGTCCCAGGGTTCACCGTGTCGAAGCTTCAATCTTGCATTCATCCCACACATTTTTGTATGGCCTCTAATGACTCCACTGCTTTGCCACTGCTACTGTTACCCTTATAATGCAGAATAAATTCCTTGTCAAAAACCCTGATTGTAGTAGGTACATTCAGGTAATAAATAATAATGGAGGCTCCTTTCTGAGAAACAAAATCAGTGAAAATCCATTTAGAGGAAATGAAATTTAATAAAAATAGAGTTAGGTTGAAAATAAGAGAAATAAAACTCCAAGAGCAGTTAAAATATATTGATATTCATTTACTTAAGAAGAAAAAAGTGGATGGAGAAGTGAATCCCATTTTTGAGGGTAAAGAGGCAGAATGAGAATAAGTAAGGGGCCCTCATGAAAAAAAGAAAAAGTTTGGAGGGGGAGGTTAACTAATGTAAAAGCAGGTGAAATAGGGGCACTGACAGGTGTCATCCCTCACCTAAAAAAAGAGGGAGAAAAGAACATGGTGAAGATGGAGAACAAAGAAAGTAGGGGGGGGGGAATTCAGTTAAATTAGTAAAATAGATGAGGTGGGTAATCCAGTGCTCGAATGTAGGAAAGGTAGGGGGTGAATGTTAAAGCATCAATGCAGTCAGAAAAAGTACATATTTTCAGGATAAGAGGTATTTACACCTATAAACAAGTTGGAGGCAATTAATTCTTTCTTCTGAAAGGTAAAAGCCATGCATCTTGAAACTTTCGATTAAACTGTTTAGGTGAAATGGTTTCTCAGAATTGTTATTCTCAGGAACCATTACTTTATGACATAATGTACAATCAACAGTAGTTTATCTTTTGCCAGTCTTTTTGTGAACCATTGTTTATGAAGAGTGTGATTTTTTTTCTATTGACTAAATATCGAAAAGCTCCAAACTTATATTTTGAGAGTTCAATGCATATTAAGAATATAATTTACTTGATATTGAACAAGCGTTTGATTCGGTGGAATGGGGGTATATCTGGGAAACACTGAGAGTAATGAGAATGGGTCCGGGGTTCCTCCGGTGGCTCCAGTTAAACTATACGGCCCCACGAGCTAGGGTGCGCCAGGGGGGATTAAGATCCTGTGGGTTTGAACTACGACGGGGTACCTGACAGGGGTGCCCTTTGTCTCCTTTATTGTTTGCGGCCGCTATGGAGCCGCTGGCGGAGACTCTATGGCGGCGACTGTAGGGGTGGGGGATACGATTGGGAGACACAAACCATGGGGTGTCTATGTACGTAGACAATACTCTAGTATATTTACAGCAACCAGCCCAGGCAATTCCGACACTGTTGACTGTGCTGTCCCACTTTGAGGAGGTGTCGGGTTTGAAGACGTATCCTAATTAGTCGAGGTTGTTGCCGGTGGGTCGTCTGGCTAAGAGGGCGAGGGGGGACATACCGGAGGTGGGACTTCCATGGGTAACTTCGGACCCTAAGTATTTGGGGATCCAACTGGCCAATGATCCTGCCCGGTATCTGGCTCTTAATATAGGGCAGGTGATCGAGGGGATCAAAGGTTCAATTAGTATTTGGTAGCATTTACAGCTGTCCCTTATGGGCAGAATTGCAATTATTAAAATGATAATACTCCCTCGATGCCTGTATGCTTTACAGCACTCTCTCTATGAGGTGCCGGCCCACATTTTTAAGTCCCTGAACACTTTGTTGATAGAATTATTATGGGGGTCCAAAAGAAAGAGAGTAAGTCTCGAGACACTGCAGAGAACATGGCAGAGCGGCGGGCTGGAGGTCCCACACTTGGAATTATATTACATGGCATCACAGCTCCACCATGCTATTCATTGGCTGGATGAGAATGACAACTGGGAGAGGAGGTTGCTGGCGGGCACCTATGGGGGACACTCGCTGGCAGCATTACTAATGATGGGGTCGAGTACCCCACGGACAGTATCATACATAATTCGGCATGTGGCACGGGTCTGGGAACGTGTCATTAGAAAAGTAGTGAGTGATGCCCTGTACCCCCCAGATATGCCCCTCTGGGTGGTAACAATAATTCGCAAAAATGGAGGCCTCCATGACGGTCCGGCGATGGAAGGAGGGCGGGTGTTTGATGATGGGAGATTTGTTCCAAAACAAAAACATATTACTAGGAAGAAAGCGAAATCACTGTTCGAGTTGGGGACAGGTCAATTTCTTCAATATAGGAAGATTAACCAAGTAGCACGGGGGATATGGACTTCCACCCCTGACGAAACTGCGGTAACCAGGGTTTTGCAGGTTATGTTGTACATGGCGTGGGGGAGGCGCTTTATTACACACCTGTACAGAGCACTTGACCAGTGCACCCCTACTGGTCCAGGGTAGGTGGGAAGAGATACTGGGGGAGCCCTTGTCCGAGAAAGACTGGATTAGGATTCATGAAGCGGTCAAAGCTGTCAACTCGAATGTCAGGTTTAAATTAGTCCAATATAACTTTGTACACCAGATATACCTCACCCCCAAAACAATTAGTAGAATCTTCCCGACCAGACCTGATAGCTGCCCTAGATGCGGGGCTGCTGCCTCTGACTTTAATCACATGGTGTGGACATGCCAGATGCTGTCTCAGTACTGGACCTCGGTTCTGGATTAAATACATGAGGCAACGGGATGGTCCGCGCCCAAAGGTATACAGGAGGTGCTGCTGGGTCTTTTGCCCACTCCGAAGCAAAAGAAACGAAGCAGGAGGTTTGTGATGCTGGAGTTGGCATTGGCCAAACGACGGATCGCTATATCACGGATGGGCACTGCTCCTCCAAAGATTGAACTGTGGTTGCAAGATTTGGGTGAGTGGGCGGCGACAGAAGCAGTCAGAATGAAGAGAGTGCAATGGGATGAGAAATTGGAGGATGATCTGTGGGCATGGACGAGCATGCTGGCGGACATGAAAGACCTGCACGCCCCGGCATTAGCATCCTCTATACGCAATCCCCCACATGACAGACATTGACGCATTGTACCTCACTAGACGCTGTGGTAGCTATGTAGTGAGTGTCAAGACTTAAAGACCTTTGGACAATGTATGAGGGGGAGTGACACTGGCAATTTGCTGACAACTTGAGGTTGGGTGGGGATATGTTCTGGGTAGTTGGGTTCTTATATGATTATCCTAGCTGGAAAATACAAGGTGGCGTAGTGAAACGGATATATGTCTACTGTACTGTTGTAACAATGGTATTACAGATATCAGATGTGTCTATATTGCTGGATGTAAGTTCCTTAAATGCCAATAAAGAAATAAAATTAGTTGCAAAAAAAAGAATATAATTTAGGTTTACAAGTACTAAATTGTAATGCCAAACACTTACTCTTTAAACTATCTGAACTTGTAAGAAATTGTACTTTAGACAAAAATCACTTTTAGAAAGTTGCAGGCTTGCAAAATATGCATGTCCAAATTAGCATGAGCTGTTTCTGCAATGCTAACACTGTGCAAACCGGAAAACACCAGTGGCTTAAATTTCAAAATACTTAATGCCAGAAATCGCAATGCAGAAAAGTGCTTTGCTATTCGTAATGACATTTATGTAGTGCAAAACATATATTGCAAATCTTCGAACATTTCAAGTCAAAAGGTCAATGTACAAAGGTAGTACATGCTTGTGATCTGTTTTTGCTGTTGTAAAGCTCGCACTGGGCCTGCTGAGGTTAGGCTCTAAGCATTCCAAAAGTGCAATTTGTACAGATTTGAGAATGTACATTCTGCTTGAGCACTCTGGGGACATTGTGAGGGCGGGGTGAACTGCAGTCTCATGGTTCAGTCGTCACAGTGCCAATGAATTATGATTTCAAGCACTGTAATGGGATCTGCTGTTAACAGAAAATCTTCAGTCACAGCATCTGTAACTTTTCATATGAAGTCATGGGCCAATTTCTCTGTCGCTAATATTCAAGTGGTAGTGGGTTTGCAACTCTTGGTGAAAAGTCTTTTTGTGGTGCAGGTGCTAAGAGCATTCTTGGAACTCTAAATGGAGAAGCTGGTCGCAGTGCATCATGAAAAGTGTCCTGTCTGTTTTCAAAATAAGGCTCTGTTTTCGCACCTAATTACATTAGTGCGCACTAGACCAGTCTAAGGGCCTAATTTCTCTTCCTTTTCTGTTTCATTGATTATTGCTGAAAGGTTTGAGTATTATTGTTGTTTTTTATTGGTTATCGTTCAGTATACCAGGAATAAATTCTGTATCCGACAGAACCCCATTCTCCACATTTTTGTAGTGCCAGGCTGCACACATGAGTCTTGGTACAAAGGCAACTTTTTTCCAGCAAATCTCTTAGAGGGCTGATCTTGATAAATGGCAGAATGTCAATGAAGGTCGAAATGAAATGATTACGCTAACCAGAAGAATCAAGTTAAATGATTCCTGTGTTGTGGTAAAACTGGAGACTTAACACACGTGGGGCTTTCTGCCATTTTTCGCCAATAGTTTATTCTGTGGTATATTATAAATTTCTGATAATGTAAATGCTTTGATATTGGTTATTTACTTCAACCTATAACAGTTTTATATCTTGTAATTTTCTTCATGATCCCCTGTGGATGAAGTTGAAAGACATATACTCTGTTGTTCAGCATCCTGATAAAATAGTTGATAGTTACATAGGTCACTTTTGCAGAAGCGGCCGGCTTTAGGGCAGAGTGGTGGAACAGGGGTAGGAGCACGGGTGGGGGTGGGCCGTCTGCAGCCCGCTGCATTGTTGGTCTTCTGCTCCTCTGTGGCTCTCCTGCGGCCAATCCTGAAGCTGCTGGCATGCACGAGAGAAGCTTCAGGATTGGTCTGAGTTCCTATGATTTGCGCTCCCAGGGAGACTGGAAGCCTCGCTATCTCCAACCCGGCAACGCAGCTGGGTTGGAGACAGCTCATTGCGCATGAGTACAAATATGGCACGTTAACCCACTTGTTTTTTTACTACATGCCATTTCAACGGGGTCATTACAATGACTGCGTTGTAACAACGCATGCCAATACTCTGCAAATCACTTGCTGTACGGGGGTGCTGGATGTAGGAATAGTATAATTTACTATTCCAACTCCAGTCTGTGCAACATTAGGGACAGTGTTGGGTTTTAAAACCGATCCCTTCTGACCCCTAGTGCAAGTCGTTGTTTTTTCGACTTGCGGAGTAATACCATGCGTTGTAACAACGTGGTCGTTGTAACGGCTGTGTTGTAATGGCATGCGGTGTCCTATTTTGTGGTAAACTATGTTTACCCATGTGTACTGAAAGCAGTGCTGCCTACCACTCCCTCTCCTGACTGCCGCCGCGATGGCATACTTTTATATTATTTCAAGAATTTGGTTGCATAGGTTTTGATCTGAATAGAATTCTTTCACAAAGGAAGATAGCTGAAGTTATGAATTTTGGCAAAAATGATAAGGCGGGTGAGTGCAAAGCTCGAAAGTGTTCATGTTCACGCTGAAAATTAATTGCTGAAAAAGTTACAATAAAATAATGATTTGAAAAACATGTTAAACATAAAAACACACACAACTAAGAATTGTAAAATCATATCTTTGTTAAAATAAGCCTTCTTGATTTGTGTGCAGATAGGAAAGCTCGTTGAAGAACCCTTGACAGACAGGGCAGGTGATTATACAGGCATTTTAATCAGCAAGTCGTTTTATCTCTTGGTAATCTCCTGCCTCGCCTATTCCTAACGGCAGTGAGCCCCTGTCGGCTTCCCTCAAGCGGTCCTCATGGTCGTCACTCCTCAGCCATTGCAGCCGTGCTAAAAGGTGTCCCCACCGCAAACATGAAGAGCTGTGGTGGTGTGTGGGGGGGAGAGAATTTCGAGGTGAGAGGGCTACGCAACGGATGTGCACATTTTCGCTTTGAAGAAATGCTTACAGTGTTTCCACTTTGCCGTCTGTCGTAGGAGGAGTCTAACATGTACAGTGTGGTCGTGTTTTTCCATTCTTTTACTGAGAAGGTCTGTTTCTCACTTTTGACTTTCTTTACATAACAGGGCTGATTCACATAAGCTGTTTTGAAGTATGTAACGTAGTACTTCACCTATCACCACAGAATGAAATTCAGAAAATCTTCACCTCCACCCAGCTCCGGACTGGCCGTTTCGGGCACCGGGCAATCCCCCGGTTTTGGGCCCTGGGGGCCGTTTTTTGCCAGGGCCGGTTTTGGTTCTCAGTCCGGCACTGCCTCCACCCCATCTATCTTTTCTGTGCAGAGATTAACCTCACCAGGTCTGAGAGCTCTAAACACGCATGTATTCATTTAGTACTAAGGGCCACATGTACAAAAGATTCCAGTTTCTGATTGATTTCCTAATAGCAAATTCTTGAGATTCGCTATTAGGAAATCGCAAATAGCTATGTACTACTATGGGTTTAATACTGTTTGCGATTCCCAGCGTGTCACTATTGACCTAACTCATTACTATTCATGAGGTAGGTCTCAATTTGCGACCCATTTGGAATCACTAAAAAGACACAGGGATGGTGGCCTCCTTGGGACAGTAGACCACTATGTCTGTGTTTGCATTTAAAGAAAGCAACTTTTTTGTTTTTGAAATGCAGCCTGTTTTCCTTGAAGAAAAACTGGATGTGTTTCAAAAACAAAATTGAAAAGTTTTATTTTTATTTTTAATAGTAGGCGTTGGTCTGTGGGGCCACTGCCTGCTCTTAAAAACATTTTGCATACATTCGCAAAGGAAAAGGAGTCCCTTGGGGACCCCTTCCCATTTGCGAATGGGTTACCACCAACTTGATGTTGGTTGTAAAATCTGAACGTTTTGCAACTGCATTCCAGTCGCAAAACATTCATACATACCCTTGCAAGTCGCTATTAAGAAGGAACACCGTTAACACACTCCTTCCTAATACCGAATCGCTAACCCATTTTGCGATTCGGTAATAGGCTACCGAATCGCAAAATAGGGTTTGGTGCATGTGAAAAGGCAAAACAGGCAAAAACCTTTGTACATGTAGCCCTAAATGTGGGAGGGAGAAAATAGCTTATAACTAATAAATGGCAGGGGTTATGGGAAATTTAAGGAGATTAGGGAGAAACCTGTTTATATAAAACACACACCCACAAATGAGTGGGCAAATTGTAATTAACAAGTTACACTCACAAATTTATTGCAGTCCTTATAGTGCTAAAAGCTTAAATATATACCCCAGCCCAGTCTTTGAAGACAAACACAATGTATAACCAATCACAAGCAATGAAGCACTGTCCACCGCCTGGATAGTTTTCTCACCAATAATCTCATAGCAAATGTTGCAGTGATATTGTCAATGATGTCATAGAAGGTGCCATGATTGATGTAATATGTGGGGTAATTAGCAGTGCTTGGCAAGAGCGCGAGTCAAATAGTTACCTTAATTATGAGATAAATATATCTATAGCTGGTGAATTTCTATGTTTTTTCGTTTGAAACATTACCTTATTACTGAACATTTCACTTAACTCTAATTGGTATGTTACCTTTATTTTTTTCAGTGAATTTTTTCATTGTAAAGTAATATTGTGTTCCCATATGTAAAGCCAACCGAGGCCCTTTTCAAGCCCCCACAGGCAGCCAACCCCACGTTGCGAGGTTGGCCGCAGGCAGCCAACCCTTCACTGTACACGTCCAAAGGCTTTGTGCAGTACGGATTGGCCACAGGGCCCACCTGCAGCCAGGCCCTGTGACCGACTCACCAGGAGGCAGCAAATCCCACGCTGGGCATGGCCCTTCGTTGTGTGCGCGTTCAACTCCCTGCATTCAGCCTCCTGGAGGCAGCCAACCCCACACAGTGCACAGTTGTTGGTCGTGTGTAGGGTCGGTTGCTGGGCTAGGCTTGCAGCCTGGCCTCTTGTCCAACTCCCCGCAGGCAGCCAACCTCACGCTGAACACAGCATTTGACCATGCGCAGTGGCTGGTTAGCCTCAAGCATTGGTTTGCCGTCAGGCACTGTGACCAATGCCCCAGCAGGCTGCCAACCCCATGCTTTGAACAGTCTTTGTCCTGGACAGCATAGGGTTGGCCTTCGGGCCTCAGGGACGACATTCCCTAGGGCCAAAACATATATATTAAGGGGAAATGGGCGTGTAGCCCCATTCCCAAAGCCTTTATTTGGCTCCAGGGATCACAAGACTTGGGCCCAAATCACAATAAAAAGGGGAGTGGGCAGCCTCCCTCACCGTTAAAAGGCCCCGGGTGCCCGATCCTCTGGGTCCAAATACAATTAAACAGGAGAGGGGGACATGCGGCCCCCCTCCCCGCTCTTTTTTGGGCCCGGGTTTCCCATCCCTCTGGGCAAATTCAAAGGGAAGGGGGGCCCACTCCCCAAACCTTAGTAAAACCCAGGACCCCAACCCTGGGGTCTAAATAATAAAAAAGGGGGTGAGGGTCCGTGCAGCCCCCTTCCCCGAGCGGTATGTTATTATAAAGGCCAGGCGGTTGCACGGTCCCACTCCCCGAACCTATCTTGGCACAGAGACCCCACCTTCAGGGTATGTCTAAAATATATCTGGGTGCCCCGTGCCCACCCAGGGCACCCCCCAACTACCACGTTGGGGGCCACAGTGGGAGCGTCAGGGTCCCCAGTGCCCCAGAGGGTTGCCCACATTGTGATGGAGCTGGCATTGCTCCCACTTAGAGGGAGCAGCTATTTATGCTTGCTCCCTCCAGGTGGAAGCAATATCTGTTCTGTTTCCCTACCCACTGGAGTGATAGCAGGGAAACAGAACAGAAGTCTGCTCCCAGCTGGCAGGAGCTTTAAAAATACTCCAGCCGACTGGGAACAGACTTCTATGTTTGCTCCAGTTTTTTGAGAAATATTTTTTTTTCCACCAGACGGGAGCAATAACATACTTTCTTTCCCATGCTGGTGTGGGCAGAGAAACTACTGTGTCCTGGGGGCGGGCTCCCCGAGGTACAGTCACTGAGTCAGCCCCGGGGGATGGGGTTCCTGTGGCCTTTAAAGGTTCAGAGAGGGGGGCCTTGCTGCCCCCTTCCCTTCAAAGTTATTTACAGCCCAAAGTCTGGGGTCTCTGGGGTCTTTTAAGGTTGGAGAGGGATTATTGATTTTGGCCTGGGGGATGGCGCCCCAAACCTATTCAGACTCAGGGAGGGGGACTATGATGCCATCTTCTCTTTTTTATAGAAATCGGCCCCAAGGGATGGGGTCTATCGGGCCTACAAAGGTTCAGGGAAATGTACCATATGGCAACCCTCCCCCTAATTCAAGTACCCGGCCCCAAGAGAGGGGGTCCTTGGAGCACAAACGGGCTCATGTAGGGAGACCCTACTCGCCCACCCCATATTCTTTCTATTAAAAATGGTGACTACCAATATCTTTTTTTTGTGCCATGATCCTGAGTGAGTCTTCTGGGATCGCAGCAAAAAAATGATGATTTTTTAATTTTTGCCCCAGGGGAGATCCTTCTGGGTCTTCCTCACAGGGATTAAGGAGGCAGAGTATCCCTACCTTGCCTCCTTAAATTACTTTTTCACTAACATTTCAGGACAAATTCTAACTATCAAACGGTTATTAGCAAACCAAAAAAATACCTTGTAACTGTTATTAGCAAACCAAAAAAATACCTTGTCTATAGAAAAGAAATCCTAGAACTATAACTAGGGGCGACCACCACTGGGTAAGGTGGAATATATATATATATATATATATATATGTATATATATATATATATATATATATATATATATATATATATATATACATTTATTTTTATATTATTCACCAGCAGCAGGAATAACGCAGAAGTCTCCTGGGAGA
Source organism: Lissotriton vulgaris (assembly GCF_964263255.1). NCBI lineage: Eukaryota > Metazoa > Chordata > Amphibia > Caudata > Salamandridae > Lissotriton > Lissotriton vulgaris. The sequence continues at coordinate 1,084,865,853 of NC_141695.1, read as the reverse complement.
GAGGTATAAAAAGACAAAGGGTAAAGATGGACTATTGCTACGTACCGTGACCAGGACCAGTGTGGTTGAAACGCATAGGTGGAGTGAGATGGTTTGCAATACATGAAATTACAAATACCCCAGGAGGGTGCTGCATGCACCAGCTCATGCACCAGCTGTAAAGTGAGCCGTTCGTTTGTGGACTGTTTTGTTGTTAACCACATGGCTGCTGGGCGTTTTCCCCCCCTGTGCTGGAAAATGCCATTTTAGTGGCACCATGACGAGCTCAGCTCGTCATCAGCACACGACACCCGTGGGTGATGACGAGCTGAGCTCATCATCAGCATCGAAAGGGTTAAAATAATATATATATATATATATATATATATATATATACATATATATATATATATATATATATATATATATATATACATACATATATATATATATATATATATATATATATATATACATATATATGTGTGTGTGTGTGTGTGTGTGTATTAAAAAATAATATATACTCATTTTTATCCTTTAAATTATAATAAGCCTAATATAAAACATTATTAGACTTTAACATTATTATTAAATTAAACAAATACTTTCAAACACAGTTAACTATACATTAAATAAGAACTAAGGACCTAATTCAGATATCGGTGGATGGGTTACTCGGTCACAATGGGGATGGATATCCCATCTGCTAAAATATAAATCCCATATTATATTATGGGATTTATATTTCGGCAGACAGGATATCTGTCCCCGTTGTGATGGAGTAACTAATCAGGCCATAAATTTTAGTGAGGGCGTGTTTTCTAATTATTGTTTAAAAACTATCAATCATAAATTAAGATTTTACAATATATTATTTTTATTATTTATTAAAATTATTACATTTATTAATTTAGGGAGATCTCAACAATTGTTAATGCTGTTGTAGAAGGCTCCACTCCCTGATTTGAGGGATTAGCAACATGTAAGTCTCCACCAAGGTGTAATACACACTCTGAAATGGTGAATAGCCGAAAAGTGTAGAGTTACACCTATGTGTAATAATCATTACGCCCATGAGTAAATACACATGTGAATATTTACCTTTGTGATAAGGCCCCCCACTGAGCTTAGTAACATTTTTTCCAAATACATTTCTGTCAAGCAAAGATAGCTGATTGTCACATTCATTGTTTCATACCAGAGTTTGTCACAAGACACACCTAGGACATTCCCTGAAATAGGATGGTGTGTGGATTTGATGGAAGCATGTGAGGGACTTTACTGTTTAAGGACAATAATAATGTTTGCACTTTGAAAAGATGTTGACTACATATGCATGCTGAAGTGCAATATAATAGGCACTTGATAGATTTGGACAACTTAAGGTCCCTAATTCTGAACCCCTCATTATGAGAAGCCCTTAATTCCGATGGGCTCAGTAAGATAAGCTTTCATACCCACTGGAATTATGAGTATAATGAGAATTCCACTGCTCAGTGCTGAATGAACATGGCAGGTCTTATTCTCACTTGCTATTCCCTAAAAATATTTCCAATTGAAATAACAGGAGCTTCAAAAACATCCTTCTCTGTCCTTACACCAAAAGAACCAACCAAATTGTTAGTTGAGAGGGGAACCTTCCTGGACCAAATTAATCCTCCAGGGCGTATTCCTCTTTCTATGTGTGCTGCAGAACACAGCACACATAAAAAGAGGAAGTAACAAGGAGAAATAAAGATATTTCTCCTCATTACGTCCCCCTCCTGGAAGGTGTAGCATTTTGTCGCATTCCCAGGTTTTCCACTTCTGGTAAATCTGAAAATGCATCATAATCCATGGCATTTGCGTGGGAACACTCACACAATGTCTTGGAACACCTTCCCAGGGCAGAGTAACACAATGCAGCAATTTGAGCTGTGCTGCTTTACTGCAGATTTATGAAACCATTCAGGGCCAAGCAAAGTGGCCTTGCGTGGCTTCATAAATCTCCTTTTTTAGATGTGTGGTGCAAGTGCTACACAACTGGCCTCCTATATATGACATCACAAGCATTTGAAGCTTGGAAAATAGCATGATTTCCTATATGTGGACACGTGTTTGTGATAGAGGTGCAGATGGTCACATCACAAGCATTTGAAACTTGGAAAATAGCATGATTTCCTACGTGTGGATCAAAGTTGGTTAACATGTTAAAAAAAAAGCATAAACTCTGAGGAATTGATAAATAATGGAGAAAAGCACTGTAAGCGTCTCATACTTTTGAATTCAGCAGTGTGACTGGTTTCGGGGCACAAAAAAGGCCCCGTTTTTCTGATCTCCTATATATGACCCCCAGGTTCGCTAGATGAAGATCGCAGCTCCTGGCAGCATGCATATTTGCAAAATCACATCTGGGTGCTGATAGCAACTTTTAGCTCATTAGAATGGATGGAACAAGAAAGATTTTGTGCAGCCGGAACTCTCGAATATTGGTGTACTTGTTCTCAGAAGCTAAGGAGTCTGTGTCTCTGTAGGTTTCCCTGTAGTTTCTGATCAGGATATTTCAGAGTTTGACAGGGATCCCCTTCAGTCAGGGATGGATTCTGTATTGATCTTCCGGGCTGTATCTGGGTTCCTTCTCCTGACCCTCTGTGCACTTCCAGATCAAGCTCATGGGCCACAATGTTTTTGCCTCCAAGAAATATGTCCTAGAAGCAACTTGTGACTGCAATGCTGTTATTCTCTGTTTGAGAGTCACTATCTCCAGAGAGCCAGCACTGCTCCCCAGAGGGACATCACTGATCATCAGAGAGACATCACTGCTCCCCAGAGAGTCATCGCTGCTAAGCAGTTCTTCGGCCGATTCTTCATCATTATGGAGAGAGAAGATCTTGTTGTTCAATTCAGACGTCCTATAATGCAATGCGTAATGCAACAATCAGGCAGTTCGTAATGCAGAAATAATGCAATGCATAATGCAACAATCAGGTAGTTCGTAATGCAGAGCTAATGCAATGTGTAATACAACAATCAGGTAGTTCCTAATGCAGAAATAATGCAATGCGTAATGCACTCTAGCACCGATCACGGTCTCTCCATCAATCGTACTGACTCACGGTCAGCTTCCACCAACAGATGCCCCCAACACGGGTATGGTGTAAACCAAATGCAGCTCCGCAGGCCTGCCCCGGTACTGCCGTTCCTTGGCAAGCACTGGCCCAATACGAGCTGAATCAGAAAAGGGGGTGGAGCTGAAGCAGAGGCCCGCACTGCAAGAATGGGAGAGGCAGAGAGCATCTCTCTCCGAGCATGAACCACGCCCCAGGTGGCAACACACGTTACCTGGGGGGGTACGACCTCACTCTCCTCTCCTCTTCCTGTGACTTGGGTCTCCGATCCAACTTTGTGGATTCCGAGCAGTGGGACTCGGGCCCTTCCCCAACAGGGTTGGTTCGAGGTCCCGATCTCGCAACGGCAGGCTCGGCCCAGCGGCACAGCTCCTCTGGGGATGCCGGTCAGGGCCGCTGGCGATAACAAAGATCTCAGACTGCAACAGGCACACGCACAGCATCGCTGAGACTCACTTGATCTTCGGGTGTGCACGATCACAGGGCAATCCTCATAAAGTTCTCTGGCTCCACAAAGCACATGCACACAACGTCCCTGAGACTCACTTGGACTCTGGTTGTGCACGATAACAGGGCAATCCTTACAAAGGTCCCAGACTGAACAAAGCACATGCACACAGCGTCGCTGAGACTCACTTCGATTCTAGGTGCACACGATCACATGACAATCCCTATGAAGGGCTCTGGCTGCACGAAGCACACGCACACAGTGTCGCTGAGACTCACTTGGACTCCAGGTGCCCACGATCACAGGGCAATTCTTACAAGGCTCTCAGACTGCAAAAAGCACACGCACACAGCGTTGCTGAGACACACCTGGAAACTTTTGTGTTCCTGAGTTTCCACAACAGGGAGCCAGCTCTCCTCTGGCCGTTGGGGACAAGTTACTTCAGGACACAGCAGACAGCAAAGTCCTTTCAAGCAGGGGGAAACAGCACACAGCAAAGTCCCTTAGCCTCTCCTTGGTTAAATCAGCAAACTGCAGGCCAGCCCCAGATCACAAAGCAAGGGTCAGTCCATTCCTTCAGTCTCTTCAGCTGTTTCTTCCTTGGCAGAGGTTCCTCTTGACCACAAAGTAGTTTCAATCCTTTACAGTCTCGAACAGTTTCATTCAAATGTTCAGGGGCTTCAGCTATCATAGTTATGCCCCTAAATGTGTTTGAAGTCTTGGTGTTCAGTGGGGCACTGACCCCTGACCAAACCAGTTCTGGGTGTCTCTCTGCAGGTGACAACTTATTCCTTTGATTAGTGGGGGTCTGGATCTTTAATCACTGAGCAGGAGATGGAGCCAATGTTTTATGGCAGCGACCCAAGCCTCCTCACCACCAGCGGCTACTCCTCCTCCTACACTGCATATGCAGGTCAGCCTGTTGCTGTCTCACCTCCTTCCCTTGGGTCAAGACATTCCCCAGATCCTATCACTTTCAGATCCAGACAGTCAATCCACAACCAGGCAGAGACACACAGAATTGTTAGAGCACAAAAACCCAGCCACTTCTAAAAGGGTGGTTTCTAAACACAAAATGCAAAAACCACCTTCACAAAAAGATGTGTTATTAAATTGTTAGTTCAGGCACACTAAACTTCACCCCTCCATCTTAAGCAAGATAGGCTGGAAAACACATTACACAGTTGCACCATTCTGTCCTATGGGCAAGATGGCCTTTCAACAGTGAAAAACGAAATTGAGAGTATTTCACGGTCAGGACATGGTACACACCTCAGTACATGTCCTACCTTTCACATACACTGCACCCTTCCTAGGGGGTGTCTTGGACATACCATAGGGGTGTCTGAAGAGAATAGAAAGGCAAGGGTAAGGCCTAGCAAGTGGGTGCACCTGTCAGGACAACACAGCAGTTTAACAAACTGCGCGCAGGCACTGCAGTGGCAGGCCTGAGTTCTCTCTTTAAGGCAACTTGTGTGGGTGGCACAATTAGAGCTGCAGGCCCACTAGTAGCATATGCATTACTAGCCCTGGCACATATAGTGCACTTTACTAGGGACTTTACTAGTAGGGCAAACATGCCAATCATGGACAAACAATTACCATTACACTTACCACAGGGAGCACTTGCACTTTTACACTGAACAACAGGGGCAAAGTGCCCAAAGCATCTAAGTCGGCAACACCATGTCAATTCAATTCATAATTACTTTATTCGATTAATAGAATATTAATCAGAAAAGTTGCAGAAAAACATCACAGATAAAAATTTCTAAAAAAACCAGATAAGGGCGGCGTGGCTAAGATGGCGGGGTGAGAGGACGGTTTGCTCCAAAGCTCCCTCCGCGGCCTGAATTAGCACCAGCTTTCTGGCCGTTATAGCCACCACCGGTGCCACTGCTTAGAGCGGAGTGACCCCCGAAGCTGGAGACAGCATCGGAGTGGAGGAGGCCACTGGAGAGATGCTTCTGGTGATGGGAGAGGAGCCGAGAGTTTTCGCGGCTCCCAAGGCGGAAGGCCAGAGGCTGCGGCCGAACGGCGGGAGGTACGGTCATCTCCATCTGATCCGGTGGGCCCGGGGCTGACAGCGGCGCAGCGGGCCTGCTGAGACGGCAATGGTGGCAGTGGACCTGGCGACTTCCCCGCGGCTGTGAACCGAGGTGGTGCGGAGAAGCGGGGTAAGGGCCGCCATCTTGGGGGGACCTGCGGCGCTGGAGGCGGCCGTACCAATGAGAGCTCTGCGGGCGGCAAAGGGACTGCACTGATCGTGGCTGCCGCTGCAGGGGGCAAGGTTTCAGTGCTGCGACGACCCTCCAGCGGTATGAGTCCGCGATAGGACTGGAGAAGTGACCCGGCCCGCCATTGTGTGCACGACCCAGGAAGTGCTATCGAGTTCGAAGGAGACCGGGTGGCCTACAGCTCCGGAGGTGGGCCTACTGCCAGTCCGACACAGTGGGCCTCACTTGAGGAGCCTGGAGTGTGAGGTGGCCTGCAGCGCAGAGCGACGCGGTAGACCTGTGCAATGCGGGCGGGGTCTGGCTGAGGCTGGAGACCTAAGCGGCAGTACATCAGGAGGAATAGCGGTCTGTGGCCCGGCCTTGAGGAGGAGGCGCCCTGGGCCTCGGATCTTTAGAGGGGGAGTCTGCAGTTACGTCCACGATTGCCGTGGCCAGAAAGAAAGTGCCATTGTGGCTTTGCGCATGGAGGTGGGGCTGCTTGGGCAGAGACTGATTGTCGGAGGCCTGGCCGAGTGAGAGGGGCGAAACCACCGAGGCAGTGGTCGGCGAGGGTGGCAGCCTGAGTCAAGGACCGTTCTACCTACACGAGGGAGCTGTTCAATCATATCCTAGGCAGACCCCTAGAGACGGAACTACGCATAGACCGCGCGCACAGAGTTGGACCACCGCGTGCTCCATCGCCCCCCCCCCTCCCCCGTCGGACATCCTGGTATGTGTCCAAGACTACCGCACCAAGGAGGCCATCCTCCAAAAAACGCATCAAATGCACCCGATGGAGTTCCGGGGCCAGATGCCGGTTCTGTTTCAGGACTTATCTGCACTCACTTTGCAAAAACGTAGAACCTTCAAGCCTATCACTCAGCATCTTCAGCAGCACAATATATCCTACAGCTGGGGCCATCTATTCCGTCTGGTATTTTGTAAAGATAACAAACTATACCAACTGTGTTCCCTGAGGGAGGCCTGTGGGTTATTGGGGGTGGATATCCTGAAGGAAGAGAGTGAATATGAGAACACTAGGGACGCTACAGCAGACTCTGGGTCTCGCTGGCGCATGCAGGGTCGTAGGCTCCGACCCAGGAAACCCCCTGCTGTGAACATCACACAAGTCCAGAAATCGGCTCTTGCGGCCGTCGCTGCGGAATTGGCCAACCTCTCACCGGGCTGACATCGGACATCACTTATAGCCGGCTGCCTGATTTGTTAATGGCCAGGTCATGGGCGGGAGGAGGGGCAGTTCATTGTTGGTAGTCTAACCCCAAATACGTTTTCACCGATCGTCGATGGACGATGGACTATGGGGGACAGTTCCCTCTTTTCAACTGTTCCCATGTTTTGTTGCTGTTTCTTGATGGGGGGAGGTTGTGAGGGGGGTTCTGGGGTTCCATATCCATTTTCCTTTTAGAGCTAGGCCAGTCCCACTCGCCTGCGGGGTCCTCGACCATCTGGGCGTCTTTCACCCCGGTTGTACCATGAGTGTCATGATCCGGTCGAGCTCCTCGGGATCAGGATGATGCTTAAAGGGATCCACCTCCTGACTTCCCCACACTCTGACTAGTGAAGAACACACAGAGCATAGAGGCAGTCAAGCGAGGGAAGGAAGGGGAGGGAGCAGCAGTGGAAGGGATATCTGAAACTAGAACACACAAAAGGTTAAGCACAAGAAGGTATGCTATCTACTCTCATAAATTCTCGCTAGTACCCAACACACCTGTACTCGTAACAGCTCAGAGGAAATCTCTTCCTGACGTCTCAATACATTAAGATGCTTCTCTCATCATTGAGTCAATTGTTCCTATAAAGTCAAGCACAAGTCGTTAACACAGGCATCCAATTACCTGGTCCCCATTTAATCAAACCAAGCTGGTCCCATACGTACCAAACTCACTCTCCCCCAAACGTCTAATAGAATCCCTACTCAAATGATTAGTCTTTGAATAGGTTGATCTTTAAGGAAAATTGAGTTCTGTTCTCTCAGGACCATAATACGAGTTCTGTGGTAAATTTTAATTACCTATGCGGAATTTATGCGGTAAATATCAATAAGAATAACTCAGTCAAAAATAAGAGACAGAATCCGGGGTAGTTGAGGTTTTAAAGGGGTTTTATTCCTTAAAAAGGAAGGAATTTGTTATTGGTTCGAACCAGGTAGCATGTGCAAGGGAACGGATAGGACATGTACAATGATTTATTAACAGAGTATCATTTATATAGTAAATGCATTTACAATAGAAATTGATGCAGGAGGCGTAACAGCTGAGAGAAACGAGATAAGAACATGTGTTCGTAACAGAAGGCGTGCACAAGGGCGTACACGAAGGTGTATGCTAGACAACGTCACTGAAAACGTAACGCAAGTAGGTGGATCCCTAGAAGAATCCTGCAGTGTCAGCAAAAACATGTGGCAGAGATGCGCGCGCAGCAGTATGACGTGTGACTGACGTGAAACTGGAGGGTGAAGGGGACTTGACATTTAGCCCTACATGAGGAGACAGAAGTCTGGAGTGTCAGAACAACCTAAACCCAAATCATATCTATATCTTGTGTTTAAGGAACTGTATTATCTAGAAGGAAAGGTCTCTCGGGCAGAGGCTATTCTACACTGACTGCTAGTGCGTGCATATGCAACTACGTGTCTACGTGTAAGGCAAGGGGGCCATGGGCCTACCATGGCAACGGGAGCTATGAATTACTTGCATGGAGACAGTGAGGCCGGGCCCTTTGCTCTGCAGCTGGGAAGGATGTTTTCCTAAACTACTAGACAGGAATGTATTTTCGAGGAGCGGAGCAGATAACTTGAAGGTTGAATACTGTCTTGGCAGGCAAGGCAGGCCGAGCTAGGCACCGCTCGCCACACAGGGAGTAAGTCAAGGGTCAGGAAGCAGCAGGCTGCGGCTTCCAGAGACAGAGGGCAGAAAAGGCTCGATGGCAGAAATCAGGGCCTAACTCGCCAGAGCTAGAAAACGTGGAAAGTGCACCATATAAAGACGTTGGCAAGGCATACTTAGGAACGGAATATCCGACCCATTCATGGTGGACCTGAAAGAGGACATGTCAACGTTGGACGCAAATGTATTTGCGTCTTCATAGCTGGTTGTGGAGGGAACTTACATGTACTAGAAGCATGTACATGGAGCCGTTGGGGTCTACGATAGGGGACATAACTGACCATGAAAATTCATATTACCTCATTCCCTCCTTGTCCCCTACGGACCCTTCATGATATATCAATCCTCATTAATCTATCAATCTGTTCATGTAACATCATTTGCTCTTCTTTCTTCTTACGGCGTTTTGAATGAGGACTTGAATGAGGAATACATGATGTGGCGCACAAGCCGCAAATCGCTGGCCCACATTGCAGACATAGGCAACAACTGAATACTATGAGAAGGGCAATACCTAGGAAGGATAGGATCTTCCATCCCCAGGCTGATAACACGCTCCAGAACCAACCGGACCAAGTCCAGGTGCCTGGATTCTGGTGTATCTGACTTGCAATCTTGTGAAGACGAGTAATGGCTTTATATACTGAAGGTGCGTTTTGTGGAATGAAAACACAGCAGCTTGACCCGATGACCTTACAGGCTCCGCCCCTATCGGCCAGGATGACGTCAAGGACGAGACGATTTTGAAGAACAACAATCCGCATCGCAGACTGCTCCTCTGTTAAGTTACCTAGGGCGGATGTAGTTTCATTCACTACTGCTTCAAGGGTTCTAGTTAATTTTCGTATCAGTTTACTATTAAAGACAGTACCTAAGTAGGGAAAGAAACCTTTATTGAAATCTGTATACTGCTCCCATGCCGTTTCATTATAGTCGACAATCGGGAGATCTCTCTGTGGTCTATTGTGTACTAGATGGATGTCTCTATGATAATCAGGAGGGGCTAGGAAAACGGGTGGCAGAAGGAATGCAATGTAGCAGGTGCCATCCCAATCTAGAGGTAAACGTATATATGCGGTATGACCACAAACGAAGTAGGAATGACGTGAAGCTTTAAATGTAGACTTGCCCTTATCACTGAATTCGATCACAGTAGTACATTTACTATGACCCAGGTGTACTGAACCATTCTTTCTGACACATAATTCACCTTTGACTGGTAGTACGGACATTGCAGGCAAGACTGGTTCGGATTCGGATTCAACATTCAGAATCATGAGGTTAAGTGTAAAATTACCTAATCCATATACTTCATTTTCTAGATCAGTTCCTGTTCTTTTGGGAAGACCCTCCTTGTCAGGGAAACATACTCTATGCAGAACTGTGTTCAGATTTCCCCATACCCAGTTGCCCTGGTAAACTACGGAATCTGAATCTAAGGAATTAATTAAACTAAACCATGCACCACATGAACCATTATGTGTGAACGGGTACGGAAAAAGAGGCAGAACTCCCTTGTATTTCTGATAGGGAGGGAGTCGGCCACATATCCAACAATTGGTAGCATTGCTGGTCTGATGGGAATGATGTAACATACGAATGAATGTGTTGTTGCGCAGCGCAAGTCTGTATGACAATTCATGCGGGGGTAATTCACTGAAAGAGTGCTCGACAGTGTCATTTGAAGAGGAATGTGCATGTTTGAAAATAGGGTAGTATACATGTAGCAGTACACTCGCAGCAATAATCATAAGACTTAGAAAAAACATAATCAATAAAGTCACAATACAGTGGCTGCGAAGAGATTTGCAATATTCACGTTTCTTGAGCTGTTTCTGTCTATCTCTCTCTCTGTTGGGGTCTAGGGGATACATGTCAGAATCAGGTTTAACCGATTCACCTAGGGGAGGACTTAAACAATTAAACTGTCTGACTTTCTAGACCTTAGTTTGGATTTATACTCCTCGGACGGAGTTTTCTCTATCAGGGGAAGTTTAGAGTCACTAGAATCTGGACAGTCCTTAGAGGGGGAGGGTGAGTCAGTCTCTGGCAATGTACGAAATTTCTTCAAGTGACTCGAGTGCAGCCACCCTTTGCGGCCCTCGATCTTGATTGCAGTCCTCGTGGTGAGAAGTACCAACTTCGGCGCCTGCCACCTGGGCTCCAGCGGACTTTTCCTGTCGAAATTTCTTACAAGTACGATATCTCCTGGAACAACGTCATGCGGCTTCACCTCGGTATTGTCGGGAAAGGCTGCAGCAACCTGTGAACGACATGATTGGAGTGCAGACATCAAGGAGGCAAGGTAATCTGTCAACATATTACAATCGACATCGGTAATTTTTCTCGGCAAAGGCGTCCCCCACATATTCGGTGGCCTACCAAAGACCACCTCGTACGGGGATAGCCCTGTTCTGGAGTGTGCGACCATCCTCATGTAAAAAAGGGCAACCAGCAAAGCTACGATCCAGTCGACACCCTTCTCCTTACAGATTTTTGCAAGACGAGTTTTCAGGGTCTGATTGTGTCTCTCTACGAGACCTGCTGTTTCGGGATGTCGGACACAGTGGAACTTCCATTGGTAGCCGAGCAGGAGTGATACCTGCTTCATAAGCTCGGACGAGAATGGCTGACCGTTGTCTGAGTACACGACACGGGGCAAACCATATCGAGGAAAGAATTCACGGACCAGCTGCTTGGCAGTGGTCGGAGCAGTGTAATCTGGGACTGGATATGCTTCTGTCCAACGGGAAAGTGCACATACAACTACGAGGACATATTTGAAACCTCGACAACGTTCCATCTGAATATAATCCATCTGGAGGACTTCAAAAGGGTGATCGGGAGGATGAAATCCACCTTGCTCTACGGGAACGCCTTTACCTGGGTTGAACTGACAACAAATCACGCACTTTCTGTTTGGCTGCTGCTCGTAAGTGTTTATTGAACCAGAGATGTTGAATACTGTCTAACATGGCTTTTTCTCCTAAATGTGCAGGACTGTGTACGGTATTAATGATAACTTGAACCATAGAGTCGGGGAGAAACCATGTAGATTTCCCCTTCGTCATCCATCCTTGATCTGTCTGGACCCCTCCTAGTTCAGTCCATTTCTTGATTTCGTCCGGTGTAGCAAGTGTCTGTATATCAATTACATCTAGGGCGGGATCCTTAACTGTCATACAATGTGTCGGTGTCTGGACTATTGTCTTTGTCGAGTCAGTTGTGTGAGTCTGAGTCTGAGCTGTATGCTTGGCTGTGCGGTCTGCTAAGTCGTTACCCTGGGAAATGATATCTGTGACTTTGGTATGTGCCTTGCACTTCATGATGGATATCGCTGTAGGCAGATGTATTGCATCTAACAGAGTTCGAATGAGGGAACCGTGCTGAATTTTGGCTCCGTGAGAGGTCAAAAAACCTCTCTCTCTCCACAAGACACCAAAGTCGTGTACAACTCCGAATGCATAACGGGAATCTGTGTATATGTTAACTCTCTTGTTCTTGGCTTGAATACAGGCTTGTGTCAGAGCGATGAGCTCTGCTGCTTGAGCTGACAAGGTGTCAATACAATTTGTTTCTATGACTTCAGTTTCTGTCGTGACTGCGTAGGCTGCCACTAAGTCCCCTGTACTTGTTCTCATACATGAACCATCCACATAAAGTGTCAGGTCTGGATCTGGTAATGCGGTGTCTGTCAAGTCTTGTCTGGGTTTCGTCGTAATGGTAATGACCTCAATACAATCATGTGCCAATGGGTCTGTCTCACTTAATGGCAAAAGTGTAGCAGGGTTCAATGTGTTGCAGCGTCTGATTTCTATGTGTGGTTGAAACAATGTCAATTCATAACCTGTCAGTCTTGCTATAGTCAAGTGCTGGGTCTGTGTTCGGTTTAAAAGAACTTCCACGGAGTGTGGAACTTGTACTGTCAACTGATGTCCTAGCACTATGGAATCACTTTGTCTGATTGCTAGGGCTGTTGCTGCTACTGATTTCAAGCATGCAGGCAGAGCCTGGGCTACTGGATCCAATGTACTAGAAAAATAGGCACACGGTTTGTGTGAACCTGCTTGGTCTTGAGTGAGGACCGACAATGCAGTACCTTCACGTTCTGTGACAAAAAGTGTAAAAGGCTTGCTATAACATGGTGTCGCTAAAACTGGTGCTTGACATAAGGCTTTCTTTAAGTCCTCAAAAGCTTGTGTGTGTTCCTGAGTCCAAGGGAGGACAGTCGATGTCGCTGCCTCCTGGGTTGTCAACTGTATGAGAGCTTTCGCTAGAAATGCATACTGAGGGATCCATTGTCTACAGTAAGAAGTGAGGCCTATAAAGGCCCGTACCTCCTTTTGTGTCTTGGGTTGTGACATGTTTACAATTAACTGAATGCGGTCAGGTGTTAGCTGTCTCCCCCCTTTGGTCAGCAAGTGCCCAAGGTAAACAACTTGCTGAACACAGAATTGTAGCTTCGAAGGGAAATGCAAAACCGTCAGTGACGCTTGCTCACATTCGGGTTCGCTGCGGGCGGTGATCAGTAGATCATCGACATACTGTAACAGAGCAGTGTTGTCAGGCAGGTGTATACTGTCTAGTTGTCTTTTCAGTGCTTGACTATAGATGCTGGGGCTTTCTGTGAATCCTTGAGGTGCGCGTGCAAATTTGAAGCTTCGTCCATTTAGACAGAATCCGAAAAGGTATTGGCTTTCCGGATCAATGGGGACGCTAAAGAAGGCGTTCTTCAGATCTATTACAGTAAAGAACGTGGCTTCGGAATCAATGGCAGTCAATAGAGACGAGATATCTGGGACCACAGGATACTGTGGTACGATGCATTTATTCAATTCGCGCAGATCGATAACTAATCGATAAACTGGGGGTGCATTTGGATCAGTTCGTTTAAGAATTGGGATGATGGGGGAGTTACATAAATTCGAGTCGGTTTCTACAACCACTCCTTGTGCAATGAGATCGTCAATGATTTTCAGTAAAGCCGCTATAGCATCTGGTGGTAACTTGTATTGTCGGATTCGTGGTAAGACTACTCCTGGTCTAAGTGTGACTCGATATGGTGTAATGTGCATACAACCTACATCAGTGGGGCCTTGTGCCCATAAATGTGCAGGAACGTTCTGTAGTCTGGGATCAATATCTCTCAACACATAGTGACCCTTAAAGTCACGTAGAAACAGTCTCACTCCTTCCGGAGAGCAACATATCACAGCTCCTAGAGCTTTCAGTGTCATGATGCCTAACAAGTTTTCTGGACATGATTTCGTTAACAATAAATCTGTCGTGCGAGACAATGGACCAACTGAAAGTGGTACTGGTTGTGATACTTCGTTTACAATAGGTTTGCCTGAAAATCCAAGGGAAACATTCTGTGAGCCTGAGAGGGGTGCCCCTGGAACCTCGTCATGACTTATAGTTGTCCTGCTCGCCCCTGTATCAATCAAAAACTTTCTATCTTTTCCTAACACTTGGCTGTGTACATAAGGACCCTCTTGATCTACAGGAACCTCAATGAGAGGCAAGCCGACTTCCCTCTCTAGGCTGTCTCATGTGTATCGCTGATAATCGGGATAATCAGTTTGCGCATACTGGTACATCTGTTGTGTTGCATGTTGTGTTGCGGCAATGGGCTGTGGCTGTGGCACGGCTACAGTCTGTGCTGTCTGTTGTGAAGCTTGCATAGGCTGGATATTCTGTTGTACTTGTTGTTGGGCCTGGTCCTGTCTAGGAGGACGCAGCCTTTCTTTAGTTTTACCTGTTGATATATTATGTTTCAAAACTGTACAATCGTACAGTTCACATAGTGACCTGGCTGTTTACAATAGTTGCATATCCCTTTAACAGGAGCTGCTGAATTATTGGACTGTGTCATACCCTTTTTCTGGCCGTCAGCTGGTACTGACTGAGCAACTAACATTTTCATTTTTGTGTCTTTCATACGTCTTTGTTCGTGATCATGTTCTTCTCTAATTCTATTCTGGTGGTACTGTAACATTTGTAACATTTGTGAAGGCGTGTTAGCTTGCCATGTGCTCTCGACTTTCAGAACACGATTCTTAACTTGGGGCAGGGAATTTTCGACCAATTTAGATACAAAAAGATGTGGATATGACTCGCTACTTGGTTTCAGGCCACTATTAATAACAAAACATTTTTCAAATCGGGAATAAAAATCACTAGTGTCATCATTGGGTTTCCGTTTACAGGCTGAGATTGCATACCAGTCCTCCTTTTTCGTTACTAACAAACCTGGCAAGACTTGTACTAACAATCCTGGTAATGCTTTAGTTTTGTCCCCAAACCCTAGACCTGGGGTACGAGTATTTTCTTCGTTCTCTAATACAGCCCAATCAATCTTTGCCTCTCCCACCTCCCATTCTTTTTCCTTGAGTTTCTCGTAAATACCAGCAGGCAATAATACTTTCAATATTTTCATGATGTCGGGGTAGGTATAATCACCCATGAGTAACATATCTTTTATTTCACGGTGGAAACCTGCGGGATCTTTGTCATGACTAGGCACTAACTTCTTCATTTCTAACAGTTCCATTTTAGTTATGGGTGTGTACACAAACACACGTCTAAAAGTATTATCATCATTCTTGACTGGATGTACCTCTCGCAAGGGATTCTGTCTGTCTATGTAATACATTTTTCTTTCTGGAGGTGGAGCTGGAACAGACTGTGTGGTCAGAAAAGTACTGTATCTGTGCCGATGCTCTAGAATTATTTTAATTAAGTCGGTACCTAGACCTCTCCATCTGTTCGAGAGTAGTTCTATCAAAATATCAGGTAGGGGACCTGGATCAGAATGTTGGCTCTTATACAATATGAGGAGATGCTGAATCATGTATATTCCAGCTAATTTCTGTTCATCAGGGGAAAGATTTAAAAATGTTTGTGCTAAGCCATCATCACTATAAGTGTCAGAACTGTCAGCCCATTGGACTGCTGACCTGGCTAATTCTTGTTCATCCATGGAATTTAGTACATGGTACCCCATTCGTTCTTGAAGTATTTTATCAGTAGCCTGAAATAAGTGTTCAGGAGTTCTTGGATTTGACATGGCTGCTTGAAAAAGTCTCTTACTTTCTGGGTGTACCGGATGCATTGAATTATTAAAAAGTCTTCCCTTACCTACATATGCTATCGTTTCTCTAGTTGGTAATTGTAATGTTCCTGTTGTCGTTTCTAGTTGGTCTTCCTCCCCCGAGGACTCAGTCTTGTCTGTATCTATTTCTAGTTCGGGCTGTCTTCTTTCATGTATTTGTTCTACTGCCTTTCGTATCCTTCGATACATATTTTCTATACTATTCTGTTTATCATGTTTTCCGTCTGCTATATTCTGACCCCATTTATTCAGTGCTTTCATGTCTTCCTGGTCTACACCAGGCCTATCTTGTTCTCTTATTAAGCAGTTTATAAAGAAACGTAATATTATTTATTGAGTGTCAACTTTCTGGTATGCCATGGCCTTGCCAATACCTTCAGGACCTTCCCCCGTTTGGACAAAATGATATATTCTGTCTAAATGATCAATCATTCCAGGTAGTAACATTAGATAGTTTGTAACTCGTCGTAGACGCACCGATGATAGCATCATTCTGTCGTCTTTACCGGGTACGGGATCATATCTACAGTCGGTAAGAGGCTCTTTAAGTATGTCGTAACTCGCTGTTTGAGGTGTACGTTGTTGTGCTAGATCCCTATAAGTCAATCGGTGTGATTGTGGCGGTGTTTGAAAACCTCCTACTGCCCCTCCCGAAGTGCCAGGTCCAAAAGGATTAAGTGGATTAATAGTAGGGAGAATAGGTGCCGGAAGGGGTGGAGGAATCGGCGGGGGATGTGGAACGGGAGGAGGAATTTGATGTTGCGGAAGTGGCGGTAGGTTATCTCGCGGTGGAGTGCCATAAGCAGGTGGTGTGCGTGGTGGCGGAACGTTAACATATTCGGGGGCTACATCGTCTAAATAGGAAGAAAGGAATATGTCTTTTGTGGCCTTGTGACGTACTTTAGTCGGGACCAATGGAGGTGGCAGATTCTTCGGTATTTCCGAAGTGGCCTTAGGTAAACCCTCGGCCAGAAGAGGATACATACCATTCATAAGAGCGTTTCGTTGTCGGTCTACTTGTTCTGTTTTTACTCGTATCCCCTCTTCAACTAATACATTTTCACGGGCTTTGTCTGAATCCTCTCTACTTTTCTCTGCTTTTCTGAGTGCTTTTTCTGTGCGTCTATGCAATTCTTTCCGCCATAGTTCAATGGCATCTTTCTGTGACTGTCTGGCTTTCTTTTTCCATAATGCTTCTTCTACTCTCATGATGCACTCGGCATCCCATGTCCCTGCAGCGGGCCATCTCTAATTCTCTGCTAAATCTTTAGTGTAATCCATCCACAAATCGAGATATAATACCGCGTCTAGGCCGTGCTTGTGGTACATAAAGTGCCCTGGAGTGTCCCTAGGTGGAACAGGAACAGCTTCCTCTAGTATCCCTTTTCTAGTTCCTATCTGTCTCAGTTTAGAGAATAGCGGCATGTCTCAGCCGTACTTCTTGGTACTTGATACTTACTTGAATTTGAACACAATTAATACAATGAGCACAGTAATATAGATCGAACAATCACTCATACCACGACATTAAAACACATTTAAACATTTTGAAAACGAACAACAATAATTAAAATGAAACTAGCTACCTCCATACTTGATATACTGCTAAACAGTACAGATACACTGCTAAACAGTGCAGACCGTGGCTGTGTACCCAACCCCGTCTTGACCGGGCACAAATTAATGCACTCGTCTAGATGCGTCCCCAGCAACGGTACTCACCGGGAAGCACGGAACAGAAAGCCTCGGAAACTCGATACTGGACTGGACCCTGGACTCGACTGGACTGGACTCGACTCGGTTCGTGACGCAGGTACTTCGTAACTTCGGAACTGGTGGGCCTCCAAATACCTCGGACTGTGCTCTCTCAGCTAGGCTCTGGTCGGGATCCTCCGCACTCCTCACCGCCTCGTCTGGGTGTCGATCGCAGCCTCAGTCACCTCCGTTGGCCTGAGGGAGATACAGGAAATCCTGCGGGTACGCGTAGTTGTCCTTCACGGCTGTGGCAGGGGACCGGGCCTGCAACGCATCTCCGGCGCGTGGGGTGGGGGAGGGGTCCCTGTTCGGGCGCCAATTATGTGGTAAATTTTAATTACCTATGCGGAATTTATGCGGTAAATATCAATAAGAATAACTCAGTCAAAAATAAGAGACAGAATCCGGGGTAGTTGAGGTTTTAAAGGGGTTTTATTCCTTAAAAAGGAATTTGTTATTGGTTCGAACCAGGTAGCATGTGCAAGGGAACGGATAGGACATGTACAATGATTTATTAACAGAGTATCATTTATATAGTAAATGCATTTACAATAGAAATTGATGCAGGAGGCGTAACAGCTGAGAGAAACGAGATAAGAACATGTGTTCGTAACAGAAGGCGTGCACAAGGGCGTACACGAAGGTGTATGCTAGACAACGTCACTGAAAACGTAACGCAAGTAGGTGGATCCCTAGAAGAATCCTGCAGTGTCAGCAAAAACATGTGGCAGAGATGCGCGCGCAGCAGTATGACGTGTGACTGACGTGAAACTGGAGGGTGAAGGGGACTTGACATTTAGCCCTACATGAGGAGACAGAAGTCTAGAGTGTCAGAACAACCTAAACCCAAATCATATCTATATCTTGTGTTTAAGGAACTGTATTATCTAGAAGGAAAGGTCTCTCGGGCAGAGGCTATTCTACACTGACTGCTAGTGCGTGCATATGCAACTACGTGTCTACGTGTAAGGCAAGGGGGCCATGGGCCTACCATGGCAACGGGAGCTATGAATTACTTGCATGGAGACAGTGAGGCCGGGCCCTTTGCTCTGCAGCTGGGAAGGATGTTTTCCTAAACTACTAGACAGGAATGTATTTTCGAGGAGCGGAGCAGATAACTTGAAGGTTGAATACAGTCTTGGCAGGCAAGGCAGGCCGAGCTAGGCACCGCTCGCCACACAGGGAGTAAGTCAAGGGTCAGGAAGCAGCAGGCTGCGGCTTCCAGAGACAGAGGGCAGAAAAGGCTCGATGGCAGAAATCAGGGCCTAACTCGCCAGAGCTAGAAAACGTGGAAAGTGCACCATATAAAGACGTTGGCAAGGCACACTTAGGAACGGAATATCCGACCCATTCATGGTGGACCTGAAAGAGGACATGTCAACGTTGGACGCAAATGTATTTGCGTCTTCATAGCTGGTTGTGGAGGGAACTTACATGTACTAGAAGCATGTACATGGAGCCGTTGGGGTCTACGATAGGGGACATAACTGACCATGAAAATTCATATTACCTCAGTTCCAGACAAATAGTTCTGTTTTCTCAAAGCAAGAAATGAATCCTTTTCCAATCCAACATGAAATAAACACGAAAGTCTAACAAGAAATGTCAAATAACAAAAACGACTTAGCACATCCAACCTGGATGCCTAAGCTTACTAATCCACTCAGGGTCCTTAGATTGACAGGGATGAATCCAGAAGGGATATTCCAGCAACCGGGCGGCTTCACCCGGTAATCCCAAGAGTCGTTCTTTAACCCAGAGGAATGCCAGACAGACACGTTCAGGGAAAGCCGCAGGCAAGGGCAAGAACACAGAGGGGAACAGAACGGCAAAAAAACGATGGATTTTGGCCCAGATCTCTGTGCTGGGGTAAATGTATGACATTGTTCTGCATTCTGTCCATCAATTGTTGTTTTTGCATTTGTCACCCTGAGTGGAACATGTATGCTCAGACGTGAGTCCCGTGCTCTCCACGCCCCTGGAGTAAAGCTATTCTGGCTGAAGACGGCTGATAGCCAGAAACCGGTCCTAGGATGCTTGATTCCGGTCCAGGGAAGACAAGGCTTGGCAGTTCGGGCTGGACTGTTCCCATGAGGCACAGGGTCAAGGCTGATTTGCATTTGACCATGTCTGAACTGGGGTGGTGAGCATAAAAACGATGGATTTAGGCCCAGATCTCTGTACTGGGGTGAATGTATGACATTGTTCTGCATTCTGTCCATCAATTGTTGTTTTTGCATTTGTCACCCAGAGTGGAACAGGTATGCTCAGACGTGAGTCCCGTGCTCTCCACGCTACTGGAGTCAAGCTATCCTGGCTCAAGACGGCTGATAGCCAGAAACCGGTCCTAGGATGCTTGATTCCGGTCCACGGAAGACATGGCTTGGCAGTTCGGACTGGACTGTTCCCATGAGGCACAGGGTCAAGACTGATTTGCATATGGCCATGTCTGAACTGGGATGATGTGGTGAGCAAAAAAATGATGAATTTAGACCCAGATCTCTGTACTGAGGCGAATGTATGACATTGTTCTGCATTCCGTCCATCAACTTTTGTTTTTGCATCTGACTCTCACCATTGGCGCTATCTATGCCCCTAACGAAGGCAATGAGATGTTCTTACACGATGCCCTCTCGAAAGCTACTGACACGACAGACAGGCACATTATCCTGGGGGGCGACTTAAACCTAGTTTTTGATAACAATAACGATAGGTCGTGTCAACACACCCAGCAGACGAGCGCTATTTCTAAGGAGGGGCTTGCCTGGATTCGAGATCTGGGATTGTGTGATCTCTGGCGCG
Organism: Lissotriton vulgaris; assembly: GCF_964263255.1. NCBI lineage: Eukaryota > Metazoa > Chordata > Amphibia > Caudata > Salamandridae > Lissotriton > Lissotriton vulgaris. Next base: position 1,084,845,523 of record NC_141695.1, on the reverse strand, counting down.
ACTTACACCCTCACGAGCGAGAATACTCATACTACTCCAGTGCACACAAGACGTATGCATGACTGGACCACTTTTTAGCATCTACACCAACACGCGCACTCACGTCTGTGGTTGAGATAGGAGTTGCCTCCCTATCGGATCACGCACCGGTTATTGCCAATCTCACTCTTCCACCACTATCTTTGCCCTCCAGGGTGTGGCGTCTTAGGGATCCACTCCTCCATCGGGCAGATGTAGTCAAGCGCATACAGCATTCCATTGCTGAGTACCTCTCACATAACGCCAACTCTGACACAACCCTTGCAATACAGTGGGCAGCGCTGAAAGCAGTCTTGCGGGGGGAGTTCATTGCTATTTTGGCCACAGATAATGCTGAGCGCAAGCGTAAAAGGGACGACCTGACAAAACAAACTAGGGAACTGGAGAGGATACATCAGAGGACAGGTGCCCCACGAGTATGGCGACAACTTAAGGCTGTGCGCCATCAGCTAGCAGCGATTGATCGAGATAGGGCAGAATTTGCAGCGCTCCGATTAAAACACTACTATTACACCAGTGGGGATAGGTGCGGACGTCTCCTAGCCCATAGGCTGCGGGAGGCCCAACAAAAGCAGGGGGTTCATGAAGTCCATAGAGTGGATGGTACATGCGTATCGGAGGATAAGGCGATAGCTGAAACATTTTGCGATTTTTATGCCACCCTTTACACTGGGGCCCCACTAGATGGCGCAGATGGGATTGCCTTACTGGATTCGGTCACCTTGCCATGTTCTAACCCAGGCCCAAGCCGACCACCTCGACAGGAACATACACACGGAGGAGGTCATTGCAGCCATCTCCCGTCTTAAACCAGCTAAAGCCTTATGGCCGGATGGCTTTCCTGCTATTTTTAATAAGACGTTTTGTGTCACCCTTGCCCTCTTGCTCACCAGACTGTTTAATTCCTTCGCCGACCCGGGGGCGATTCCGAGTGACCTCTTGGAGGCCTCTGTAGCAGTCATCCCTATGCCCGGGAAGGATAAATCTAGGTGTGGAGCATACTGCCCAATCTCTCTCCTCAACATAGACCTTAAATTATATACCAGCATTCTGGCTGCCCGCCTTGGCCCGCATATGCCGGGGCTTATAGACCTGGACCAAGCTGGGTTTATTCCTGAGCGTCAGACGTCCGACAACACCAAACGGGTTCTCCATCTCATCGAGAAGGCCACAAGTATCCCGGGAGAGTATATGATGCTCACTATCGACGCTGAGAAAGCATTTGACCGCGTTCAGTGGCCCTACTTGGAGCTGGTCCTGGAGCGCACGGGGATGAGAGAGCGATTTCGCACATACATCCTCAATTGTTACAAGTTTCCTACAGCTGTAGTCCGCGTGAATGGGCATACATCCTCTCGTTTTCCCATTGAAAGAGGCACGAGGCAGGGGTGCCCCTTGTCACCCCTTCTCTTTGCCCTCTATATGGAACCGCTGGCTATGAGACTGCGGCAGAATCCAGTTGTTAACAGGATAAAATTTGGTGGATATGTTCACACAATCTGCCTAGATGCGGACGATGTGTTAATATCACTTGCCAACCCAAGGACCGCACTGCCGGCATGTCTGGCGGACTTAGACGCATTCGCCCAGGCAGCAGGATTCAAGGTGAATACGGACAAGTCGGTGGCCCTAGATCTCTCCTTGTCGAAACCCACCCGGGAACACCTGCAGAACTTGCTTCCTATTCAATGGGCAACAGACACGACTCCATACCTAGGGATCCAGCTGGCCCCCTCAATGCCTGCGGTGGTCACCACCAACTATGCACTCCTGAGTAGGAGGATCCGCCGGGAACTGGGCAGATGGAAGTACTACCCCATCTCCTGGCTCGGCAAAATTGCTGCGGTCAAAATGACCATTTTACCCCAGATTCTTTATCTCTTCCGCACCATCCCTCTCCGGCCGCCCGCGGGCTGGATACGACAGACACAATCAGAGCTTGCACAATTCATTTGGAATGGTCGGAAGCCACGAATGCGGCGGGTGTTGACGACACTTGCTCCGGAAGGGGGAGGGCTGGGGATTCCTGATCTTCAACTCTATTTTCAGGCCACTCAGCTGCAACACCTGACGGAGTGGAGCCGATGGGAGTCAGAGAAGCACTGGCTGTTTCAGGACCAGGCGGTGGCAGCGCAACCTCTGCAGGAAATTTCCTTCCTGCGTAAGGCCCACAGGCCCCCTAATTTGTGCGCCTCGTATATTACACGGGTTCCCGTCGAGGTATGGGACAACGCTAATCTCAAACACGAGCTTACGTCCTTTCCATCTCCACTTACCCCACTGATGAATAACCCTGAGTTCACTCCTGGTATGGATGAGGTCGCCTTTGCAAGGTGGAGGCCTACCAGATGCTGCTTTCTGTATCATGTATGTGGTGCTGAAGGGGTCATTCCTTTCCCCCAGTTTAGGCAGGCATACGGGTTTCCCGAGACTGAAAGGCTCCGATATTTACAAGTTAGACATTGGGCGCTTCAACCCCAAGTCCGCTCCGAAGCGGATAGACTCCTTTCCCCTTATAAAAGATGGCTACTCACACGCACATCAGATAAAAAAAACTCATCTCTGATCTGTATAAGATGTTGCAGGTACGCCTCACACATACATATAATCCCAGTAAGGCACGATGGGAGAGGGAGCTAGGCAGGGAGCTCAGCCAGAAGGAGTGGGGCAACATATACTACAGGGCCAGGCACTTTGCATACCACATGAGGCTCACCGAGACCCTCACGAAGGTAGTAACATATTGGTACTACACCCCGGAGCACTTACACGCAATGGATCAAGCGCAGGAGGCGCCATGTTGGCGTGGATGTGGCGAAGTTGGCTCCTTAGTACACTTATTGTAGGAGTGTGAGCATGTCCGGTCCTTTTGGACTCAGGTCTTGGATGAGGGGGACAAGCATTTTGAGATTGAGATCCCGCGCTTCCCAGCGTATGTCCTGCTTGGCCTCCCCAACCCTCTGATGTACCGTTGCAGTCTCGTAGTAGTGCAGGCAGATAGCAATTGCGCTGGGGTCGGCGACACAAAATATACTCACACATTGACGCAATCTCAATGCCCCGACATTCACAGGTTGGCTACATCGTCTGTGGCATGTCCTCGGGATGGAGAAATTGACGCTTACCTTGGCAGGGGAGGGCTCTAAATACAACAAACTGTGGCAATCCTTTTTTTCACTACTAGCCACGGAATTCAGGGAGATCACCTGCCCCAGATATCTTAGGCTATTGCGCCTCACCCGGTCCCAGGGGACGACCTGAAGGGGGGAGGGAGTCACGGATTGGCTTAGGAAGCTTAGGCAGTGGACATGGAACACATGGGGGGAGGGAGTGGGTTGGATGGAAGTGGGGGCGATTACGGGGGTTGTTTCCTTTGGTTAGAAGTATACTTGTAAGCAACACTGTTTGAAGATGCTCCTACTGTAGAGTTTTTGCCTTGAACTTGCTTGATATGATTGTATATTCTAAACTTTGATGGTTGGTAGCTGACTACACGCTACTATATTTAAGTGTTGCAAATTTAAAACAATAAAGAAATTTAAACTTAAAAAAACAGACAATTCATAACAGCTATTGGTCAGTTTCCTTGTTCTCAAAGACGCACACAAAAATGAGGCGACACTAAAACAGATTAAAGGATCAGATAACATTAGTAAAAAGTGTAACGCAGGGCGACATTGCCTGAAATCTAATTTAAGTAAAAGGTGAATTAAAAACCTTTTACGGTGATTACAATAAAATTTACAAAAAAAGAAGATGTGCAAATCAGTTTATAGCGAGAGATCATCGCAAGGGCAACATAGAAGATCATTACTGGAGTAAATTCTAATTCAAATTTGCTTTATTCGGTTTTCATTTTTGAATTGCATAACCATAAAAGCACAAAGCACAGTAAACAGCTAAAAAAACACCCAATTTAAATTTATTAATAGTAAAAAGTGACAAACAAGACAAAGTAATATCAATTTCATTACTTCACATTTACCATAATAAAATATTTCTCAGTTTGAGTCTCAATTATTAAAAACAGTTAATACATTTAAGTCAATATTTTAAAATTCAAAGTCGTTTTCTAAACTTGATTACTGCTTTTAGAAATAGTGCAATGTTTCTTGTATAACATTCATTATCTAAGAGCTGCAATGCAAGATAAGCAGGGCGGCATTGCCTCAAGCTCCAGATTTTCAAAATCGGTAGGATCCACCTTTTTCTTTGATCCCAATAATATTAACAAAATAAAACAATATATATTGTCGATTAAGATGAGGATCCATCACAAGTGCAAGGTGCTAAATTTTCTGACCAGTCATTTATCAAAGGAAACGATACTAGTCGATAAAAAAGATCTAATCTGAAGCGGGTGAGCACAAATCTATCGTATCCGGTTATATGATAAGTTAGGTACGATTGCAATGCAGTAGGAGAAAGGATCATCAGGTTTGATTGAACTGTTGGTTTAAGGACCTCACTGGCATATCTTAGTTCTTCCAAGTGTGACATGCATTGTTTTTTTTAAACTTTCCTGGAGATAATACTCATCTGTGATGGATTGTGAAAGAATTCTGGCTGTCCTAGGTCCGTCGTGAAGTCTTTGATATACTTCAGACACCTCACAGCTAGGGCTTGCTCCAGTTTAAGAGAATCACTTAGGACCTTTTGATTAAAAGTAATTTTTGTTGAGGCCCATATTCGATGCCACAATAAAACTGGTTGCACCCTTATTTTATCTGTAATGTATTGTAACCCGAGCTCGGTGTCACACACATAAGTTGGCGTTGAACGGGGGACAGCTAGTAGATAACGGATAAAAGCATTTTCCACTCTCTGTATTTCAGATACATTGCAATATCCCCAGATCCCAGCCCTGTATATTACTGCGCTGGCACACTTAGCTTGATAGATCCTAATCAATTCCATTTGGGGCCTTTTACCTAACTTCTGTACAAAATTTACTAGGGCTGTTGTGGTCCTCCTAAATAACAATTTTTTTGCCTTTATGGCCTGTTGCCAGGTACCCTTATTATTTACGAGAATGCCTAGGTATGGGTATGTTTTTGTATTTTCGAGTTTCTTATTCTTGATAAAAATAGTCCTTTGATTTCTACTAGCCTTCCCACAATTCATTATGTTAGGTTTGGTAACATTAATCTTTAGATCAAGGCTTTCCAAATGCTCATTGTATTTATTAAGGGCCCGCTGTAACTCTATAGATGTTTGGGCCATTATCACTGCATAATCTGCATAGAGCAGGGCAGGTATAGATCGGTTTTGTACCTGCGGTAGGCCCTGACACCCCTCAAGCAATACTTGTTTGAGACCATTGGTATACAGGGTAAACAAGGAGGGTGTCAGGACACAGCCCTGTCTAACCCCCCTCTCAACTGGGAATGGGACTGTATATTCCCCATTCGGTCCGTACCGTACCCTAGCTCTTGCATTCGAATATAGTTCTCTTATAATTTGGATTAAGGGAAGGTCAACTCCCATCACTTCGAAGATCTTCCACAATTTATTATGGCACACGCAATCAAATGCAGTGGAAAGATCTACAAATGCTAGTACAGTTTTCCTTTTTTCACTTTAGTTTACTTTTCCATTAAGATTGTTAAGTTAAGGCCCTGATCTATTGTTCCTAGGCCTTCCCTAAAGCCAAATTGCAAGTCCGATATTACATCATTATCATCGGCCCATTGCTGAAGACGGTTTAAAATAATGCGGCCTACCACTTTTCCCACCGAGTCCAGCAATGAAATCGGCCAATAGCATATTGGATTCTGTCTATCACCCTTCTTGAAAATTAGTACCATTAGTGACTCAGACCAGGTTCCTATGAGACCAACTTTACATGCTGCTGCAAGGACTTGTTTTATTAGAGGGCCCCATAGCTCTAGATTTAGTTTAAATATGTCTACGGGTATCCCGTCTGGTCCCAGGGCCTTTTCGCCCTTGCTAGCTTTCAAAGCCAATTGAACTTCTTCTAAAGTGAAGTCTATATTAATTAATTAGGAAGTCTGGAGTAAATACCACCCGGGTAGCCCAGCATACACGGGACATAATTTAGGCGGAATCGTAACAGAACAAATCTGTGCCCAGGGATTGTAACAAACTCCAGATAGGAGGGTATCCCTTCGACCTGGAGTGGGCCCTCCAAATATTCCCTTATAGTAGGTTTATTATGAAGTGCATTCATTCTCGCATCATTGGAAAAGGCTAAAAAACGAGTTTTTAAAAACTTTTTTGAAACAGATACACAATTTACCGGTGATTCAAATAAGCATGGGCGTAAAATCCGTTCCGCTCGCGGATTTTGCGGATTTTCGGTAAATTGGCAATCCGCGAGATTTGCGAATTTCCCGCAAAATCCGCAAATTCGCACGCAGCGGATTTTTTTTTTCTTGGTGATACAATTTTGCGGCGCGCGGCGTTTACTTACCGTCATTCATCGTTTGCCGAGTTATTTTTCTTGATATTTTGCGAGTGCTGCGCCATTTTGGATCTTGCTGCGGGATCCCGCGGGAATTTAGCAAGCGCGATTACGTAATCGCGGCTTGCCAACTTGTACAGCGAGAGTTTGTCATCGCGAGTACGCCGTGATCACGTATCGCGATACTTCGCAATTGCGAGCTTGGAGATGCGGCGAGCAGCAACAATCTCGCACTCGCGAAAATACAAAATTTGCAATTCTGCACAAGAAATCCACCAGCAAGCAGCATAAACCTTCTGGAAATGATGATTTTTATCTGAATAACTCCTCAGGTTGACATTTGCCTGCACTTTTTTTGCGAGGAGTCCATTTTGGGGAGGGGGGGGTGGGAGGAAGGAAGTGCCCCACAGTCTTCAACTTCCTGTTCCTGTCCAGCAGGCTCCTCCCAGTGCTTTGCCCATCTCCTGGTCACTTTTCATTTGGATCTGGAGTTGGAAGGATTACTTTTTGTGGATGCTGCTGGATATTTGGATTTGAGGCCTTTTTGACTTTCTTTGGATCACTTTTGGATTAGAAATTTCACAAGTAAGTTTGTTTGGGGCATTACAGTTGCTGCAACTACAATTTTGGAATTTTCGATTTTTGGGCTGTTTTGGGGCCTTTTGCCCAGGGGTACTCAGTGGTGGGTGCACTGAGTCTTTCTGTGGCGTGTTTTGAATTTAAACATCATGGAGGGGCTGGATGGCTTGGGATTGTGCTGATTGTTCTGTGATTTTCGTTTTTTTGGCCTGTTGTGGCCTTTTCACCAGGGGTAGTGAGTGGTGCATGGGCCTAATCTTTCTGTGGGTTGTCTTGAATTTAAACATCATGGAGGGGCTGGATGGCTTGGGATTGTGCTGATTTTTCTGTGATTTTCGTTTTTTTGGCCTGTTGTGGACAGACCATGTGGTTGGGGGCCATTTTGAGTGCTGCTACAGGCCCTGGCCATGTGCTGTGAGGGAGGGGGCCATTTTGAATGCAGGCAGTGTTCTCAGGCCTGCACCCATTTTGCCTAGCTTTCATCCATTATGCCCAGGGGTAGTGAGTGGTGCATGTGCCTAGTCTTTCTGTGGGTTGTCTTGAATTTAAACATCATGGAGGGGCTGGATGGCTTGGGATTGTGCTGATTTTTCTGTGGTTTTCGTTTGTTTGGCCTGTTGTGGACAGGCCATGTGGTTGGGGGCCATTTTGAGTGCTGCTTCAGGCCCGGGCCATGTGCTGTGAGGGAGGGGGCCATTTTGAATGCAGGCAGTGTTCTCAGGCCTGCACCCATTTTGCCTAGCTTTCATCCATTATGCCCAGGGGTAGTGAGTGGTGCATGGGCCTAGTCTTTCTGTGGGTTGTCTTGAATTTAAACATCATGGAGGGGCTGGATGGCTTGGGATTGTGCTGATTTTTCTGTGATTTTCATTTTTTTGGCCTGTTGTGGCCTTTTCACCAGGGGGTAGTGAGTGGTGCATGTGCCTAGTCTTTCTGTGGGTTGTCTTGAATTTAAACATCATGGAGGGGCTGGATGGCTTGGGATTGTGCTGATTTTTCTGTGATTTTCATTTTTTTGGCCTGTTGTGGACAGGCCATGTTGTTGGGGGCCATTTTGAGTGCTGCTACAGGCCCTGGCCATGTACTGTGAGGGAGGGGGCCATTTTGAATGCAGGCAGTGTTCTCAGGCCTGCACCCATTTTGCCTAGCTTTCATCCATTATGCCCAGGGGTAGTGAGTGGTGCATGTACCCAGTCTTTCTGTGGGTTGTCTTGACTTTAAACATCATGGAGGGGCTGGATGGCTTGGGATTGTGCTGATTTTTCTGTGATTTTCATTTTTTTGGCCTGTTGTGGCCTTTTCACCAGGTGGTAGTGAGTGGTGCATGTGCCTAGTCTTTCTGTGGGTTGTCTTGAATTTAAACATCATGGAGGGGCTGGATGGCTTGGAATTGTGCTGATTTTTCTGTGATTTTCGTTTTTTTGGCCTGTTGTGGACAGGCCATGTGGTTGGGGGCCATTTTGAGTGCTGCTACAGGCTCTGGCCATGTGCTGTGAGGGAGGGGGCCATTTTGAATGCAGGCAGTGTTCTCAGGCCTGCACCCATTTTGCCTAGCTTTCATCCATTATGCCCAGGGGTAGTGAGTGTTGCATGTGCCTAGTCTTTCTGTGGGTTGTCTTGCATTTAAACATCATGGAGGGGCTGGATGGCTTGGGATTGTGCTGATTTTTCTGTGATTTTCGTTTTTTTGGCCTGTTGTGGCCTTTTCACCAGGGGGTAGTGAGTGGTGCATGTGCCTAGTCTTTCTGTGGGTTGTCTTGAATTTAAACATCATGGAGGGGCTGGATGGCTTGGGATTGTGCTGATTTTTCTGTGATTTTCGTTCTTTTGGCCTGTTGTGGACAGGCCATGTGGTTGGGGGCCATTTTGAGTGCTGCTACAGGCCCTGGCCATGTGCTGTGAGGGAGGGGGCCATTTTGAATGCAGGCAGTACTCTCAGGCCTGCACCCATTTTGCCTAGCTTTCATCCATTATGCCCAGGGGTAGTGAGTGGTGCATGGGCCTAGTCTTTCTGTGGGTTGTCTTGAATTTAAACATCATGGAGGGGCTGGATGGCTTGGGATTGTGCTGATTTTTCTGTGATTTTCGTTTTTTTGGCCTGTTGTGGCCTTTTCACTAGGGGGTAGTGAGTGGTGCATGTGCCTAGTCTTTCTGTGGGTTGTCTTGAATTTAAACATCATGGAGGGGCTGGATGGCATTGGATTGTGCTGATTTTTCTGTGATTTTCGTTTTTTTGGCCTGTTGTGGACAGGCCATGTGGTTGGGGGCCATTTTGAGTGCTGCTACAGGCCCTGGCCATGTGCTGTGAGGGAGGGGGCCAATTTGAATGCAGGCAGTGTTCTCAGGCCTGCACCCATTTTGCCTAGCTTTCATCCATTATGCCCAGGGGTAGTGAGTGGTGCATGTGCCTAGTCTTTCTGTGGGTTGTCTTGAATTTAAACATCATGGAGGGGCTGGATGGCTTGGGATTGTGCTGATTTTTCTGTGATTTTCGTTTTTTTGGCCTGTTGTTGTGGCCTTTTCACCAGGGGTAGTGACTAGTGAGTGTTGCATGGGCCTAGTCTTTCTGTGGGGTGTCTTGAATTTAAGCATCATGGAGGGCATGGGATTGTGCTGATTTTTCTGTTTTTTTTCGATTTTTTTGGGGTGTATAACTGAACTGATGTTCCTCTGTCTTCCATTGCTTTTAGGTGCACAAGACTCAAGAGAACCACCAGTGCCAGGAAGAAGTCCTGCAGCAGTGTGTGTGTGCAGCATAACGTCATGCAACGTCACGTCTGGCCTCAGACAACTCTGCAACTCGTGCAACTGCGGCCTGCTGTTCTGACCTGCTCTGAAGAAGATGGCCCCAAAAAAAGTTCTCCGTAGCTCCTCTAGCAAGAAAGAAAGTTGCAAGTAAGGAGCAGAAGAAGCAAGTTACCAAGGAGGCTGGTGTGCCGTCCGCCGCGTTTTTTGGGAGTAAAAAAAAAAGTACGCCTGCAGCAGCAGCGGGATCTGCTGGGGACCAAGCTGGGAGCAGCACCCCCGCTCCATTTGGCTCAGTGCCTCCACCACCACGCCAACTTAAGTCAAAGCCCTTGAGTGCTTCAGAGGCAGTCAGTGTACTTCTTCAATCACCATCGACCAGTGATGTTGGCTCATCGCAAGAAAGTAGCAGCAATGTCCCTGAATGAACACAGGTTGTTGTAACTCATCTGACAAGTGTTGAACAACCACAGCCGCAACAACAACAACATGTTCAAGTACAAGCCCAAGTACATGTGAAAGGAGAGGCAGCGCAAGGAGATGCGCAAGCAGAGGTGCATGGAGGGTCACAAGTGCCCACAATAGTTGTTCCTCCCGAAGTAGGGGCACATCAGAAAATTGACAATCAAACCGAGGTATCATTTGAGGAAGCCACTCCTCCTGATGATCATTCATTGTCTTCCACATCCCTAGCAAGGAAAAGATCAAGGGGGGTGTCTACATCTTCTTCAAGCCCACCTCCTTCTGATGATCTGGATGAAGATTGGGAACCATCACAGCAGTCTGAGAGTGAGGCACACCATGATCTGACAAAGATACCTAAGCGTAAAAGGAAGGTCGTCGAAAAACTCATAGCTATGGAGTGTGATGAGGCTCAACAAGAAGTGACGGATACTGCTGCTGATGAAGCCTCTCACGACGACGAGCCAGTCATCATAAAGGTCACTGCAGCCCCAGCGGGCATGCAGCAAAGAGACATTTTGACCCTATCCCGAGAAGCTGCTGAGCGTGATGATGATGTCGACGAGGAGGCAATGGAAGAAACACCACAATCATTGGAGTTAACTAGTACACCAACACCTACCGCTTCCATATTTCTTAGTCGCCAGAAGAGACCTCCATCCACCTCGACCTCAATTAGTGGTGGTGAAAGTGCAAAACGTACTGAAGTTCGACAATCCACATCCTCCACTTCATCTGGCATTAGCAGCAGGACCACCACCACCAGTATCGCCGCCTCCTCCGGCCCCCAAAGACATTTCAAGTCTGCAGTTTGGGACTTCTTTAGTGTTTGCCCAAAAAAGGAAAACGTAGCCATTTGTAGCATTTGTAAGCTTCGAGTTAGTCGTGGTAAGTTTGGTTCCAACTATGGTACCGGAGGCCAGAGAGGTCATCTTGAAAGAAAGCACGCTGTCAAATGGTTTGCGCACCTACAGGCGATCAAGGAAGCCCGAATTGCACGTAATGCTGTTTCATCTGATGATGACGAGGAGGAAGAAGACGTGTCAAACACTTCACTTACACCCAGTACCCCTGTCAGCAGCACACCCCATGTGAGCCACACTAAGAGTGTGGGAGAGAGTGATACACCAATGCGAAAAAGTTCATCAGTGAGCGTAACTGGGTCGAAGATATCATCATCATCATCCCGTAAATCCTTGGTCCAGGGCAACATTAAAAAGATGTTGTTTACAGAAGCGCAATATGAACGCAACCACCCACTGACGCGTCTGTATAACACTAAGCTGGCTAAAATGCTAGCTCTGGACCTTCTCCCTTTTTCTTTTGTAGAAGGGGTTGGTTTTCTAGAATTAGTGGCAGCGCTCTGCCCTAAATGGAAGGTTCCTAGCCGGTTCTATTTTGCCCGAGTTGCGGTTCCAGCACTACATGAAGATGTTCTGGAGGTGATTGGGGCAGCTTTGCAGAAGAGTGCTGTTCACACTATACATATGACAACAGACATGTGGACCAGTGGCGCAGGCGCTGATTACATGTGCATCACTGCACACTGGGTCTCTTTTTCAGGGGTTAAAGCAAAGCTAAACGCAGGTGTTGACCCGGACCAAGTTTTTAAAGCTGCTCGGAAACATGCAACACTAGCCATGTTTGGTTTGGAGAAACGTCACACAGCAGAAAACATTTTGGATGTGTTTAACACAAAGGTCCTTGACTGGCTGTCCTCAAAAAAATGCCAGGTTGGTTATGTTTCCACGGATAATGGCGCCAATGTAGTTAAGGCCATGGAGCTGGGTGACTATTTCAGAGTGCCGTGTTTGGCGCACTGTATAAACCTGGTTGTCAAAAAATTCTTGAGTGATAAAGACAGTGCAGCGTACAGGGTAGTGGACACCTGCCGAAAAATGTGCAAATATTTCAGCCATTCTTTTAAGGCCCGGAAGCATCTGAGGAGCCTGCTATATGAACGTCAATTGCCAGTGAAAGCACTCATCCAGGAGGTGGCAACACGTTGGAACTCAACCTTCTACATGCTTGAGCATCTGTATGAGCAGTATACGGTACTCAATCACTATTTCTTAACACAGGGTACAGCTCAGAAGGAGGACCTGAGGATGGGTGCGGCGCAATGGGACATAGTTAAAAGCCTGACACGCATGCTTCGTCCTTTTGAGTTCTTCACGCGTGCAGTCAGCAAGGAGGACTGTAATTTGGGAAAAGCTATCCCATTGTTGTACATGCTGGAGCACCAACTGAAGGAGGTGTGTTCTGTGTTTCAAAAAGATGAAGAAAACCAAGACCCTTTTGTTCTGGCGGAGAAATTATTAGAGCGCCTACAAGGTGATGAACATCTTAAAATGATCCACTCAAACCAGCATTACATTTGTGCTACTATTCTGGATCCACGCTACAAAAAGGCGCTGGCAGGCCAAGCATTCTTTCCTTTTGCTGATGAAGATGTTACAAAGTACAAACAGTGGCTAGCCTCCTCAGCCAAGAGGTTTGAAAGAGAACGGCAGAAAATTGAAGGAAAAGGCAGTACATCAGCATCAGCAGGCCATCCCCAGTCACAACAATCCACTTCTGCACCTGTGGCTGCGGCACAAGTGACCTCTCAGCCGTTAAAGAGACCGGCAACCGGATCATCTGCACCACCAGACACAACAGTAACATTGGAGGCTGAAGAGGATTGGCTAGCTCGGCTTGGGTTTGGTTCTCAAAAGGTCACAGCAACAGCTAAGCAAAGTGAAGGAACCTTAGAGGAGCACCTTGAGTCGATGGTGAAGGACTATCTGAATGACTCAACAGAGGTCTATGTTAAGGCTGACCCATTGGCGTATTGGCATGGGAAAAAGGAATTGTGGCCACAGCTCTCCAACCTGGCTTTAAACTACTTGTCTTGCCCACTCGCAAGCGTGTCTTCTGAACGTGTTTTCAGTGCTGCTGGTGGCATTGTAACTTCCAAACGGAGCCGCCTCTCGCCCAAAAATGTGGAGAGGTTAACAATGATCAAGATGAATCAGCACCTCATACCACCAGATTACAGAGTACGAGAAAGCACGCCGGAGGAAGACGAGGTGGACAGCAACATAGATGAGGGAATTTCTTCTCTGTCAGGTGACACTGAGCTCACCCTGCCTGAATTCGCAGAGTATGATGACGAAGCCTTATTCTTATTCGTGGACCGTGACACCGAGCCCTGAAAATGAGACAATGAATCAATAACTTTCTTTTTCGTCCTTATTCACTTTTATTCCTGTGTGTCTGTCTTTCTTTGTTGTGCACAGTTAATATAATTCAAACTTTAATCACCTAATCACAAAAATAAGCTTATCAGCAGAACTGTCTTCACTTGTTTGCTTATTGATTTGAAGGTGCCGCAGTCTGCATTCCTCAGGTTCACAAGTTCAGAAGAACATACTCCTCTATCCTCCTCCTCCAGACTCCTATTTCCATCAAAGCAGAGGGCTGGTTTACGCCCAATGAAGAAAGACTCAGCACTTGTGGGGGTGTTGTTCTACCTCTTTGCGGGTGAGTTGACGGCTCTGGGGCCATTGCTGGGAAGCTCTAATACCGGATAAAAGTGGTTTGGACCAAATCCGAGGCGGAAATATTTGGGTGTTTTTGCTGACTTGCTTGCCTTTGAGGTGCTCTTAGGGGGGTTCCGGCTGTTTGTGGGTGAGTTTCGGGGTCTGGGAGCACTGCTGGGACACTCTAATCTTGATTGCATTTGCTTTTCAGGAAATCCGTGATGGTAAACCGGAGTTATGGCCTAGCTACACAGCACGTTTGGACCGAAGGCCGAGAAATATTGTAAGTATGAGATTTTGCTTTTGGCCTGTTTGGGGGTGTTATGCTTTTTGGCGGGTGGGTTGGCGGGTCTTGGGGCATTCCTGGGAAGGTCTAATACCGGATAGAAGGGGTTGGGACAAGATCCATGCGGAAAAGCTTTTTGGCACTTTTTGTAACTTAGGGTTCGTTAGGGTTAGCCCTAGCAGCAGGATTGCATGTGTTTCGGGGTGTTCTAGATTTTTGCAACTGAGTTCTGGGGCCTACTTTTACTTTCAAAGTACGTTTTGTCACCAGTTTTCTGCTAGGCCTCGTTTTTTGAGATTTGATTGGGGGTCTTCTACATTTTTGCGACTGGCTTTAAGGGTCTGGGTGGGAGCACTGCTGGGAAGATCTAATTTTGTTCTAAAACCCAGTTTACAGTACACCTAGCTTGAGGGGAAAGATCCGCTACATTAATTTGCCCATACTTATTTATCCTTCAAAAGGTGACTCAGACAGAGTACGCACTTTCAAAAATATTGTACTGTCTACTAGGAAAATCAAAGTGTGACTTTTTGCACTCCACAGCCTACATATCTTATATTTATTTATCAGTGGTGTTGTAATATTATATCACTTCCTGTTTTTTCAGGCCGGGTTTCAGTCTGTGCAATGGGGAAAAAAGGATGGAGTCAGGCTTCACATTAGCGAGCCGCAATTCAGCATCCGCCAGGCAGGCAGTGGACAGGGTGTCTTCTGGTCACCAACATTGATGGACGAAGCGTCAGATGGAATGGAGGAGTGCCGCTAATAAGAGGAATTTTTTTCTGCATGCAACTTACTTACCAAATTCAACAGGACAACTACAACAACATACAGATACAGTATCCATTGTTTTATTCTATGACTGTGACTGCATTTCTTGGATCTCTCTCTGCTTCTAAATTGATCCCTTAACACATCACTTAGTCCACTCCACTATCACATCTGCACCACACATAGTCATTTGTAAGTGCTCCTACATAATTCGCAAGTCGCAGCACGCCCCAGCCCGTAGAGGACTGGGATGGCCCCAATGATGAAGCATATCACCAAGGGGCAACCCTGGTGAGTGAGGGGACACCTAGAAAAATAGCAATTTCTCCTTTTCTATCTACTATACCTTCCAGACCAACCCCATTGAGTGTTGTGAATGGATTTATAGTGACCAGCAAGGCTCTCAGGTATCTGGCAACAGAGACCTTATGTTGAATATAGTTATCAATAATTCCACACACGCCCTGTACTGTCGCATTCTTTCTTCCACAGTTGTCGAAAGTACTACTTACTTTTCACTGACATGCATGCAGTAGTGCATGCACTTTCAAAGATTGATGGATAGGTTTGTACCCAAAGATTTGTTTATGTTCAATTGTTTGTCCATGCTGTGCTATTTTTTCTTGTCTCCCAAAACCTTTCCCAAAAACCCCCGTACCCATCCATTTTTCAAACCCTAACCCTCTTACCCCGGGCTGTGTGGTTTTGATTGATGTGTGACTAAATTACAGCAATAAATCCACACACTTGCTGGGGAGGATAAGGTGATAGCAACAGGCTGGTGAAGAAATCCGAGGATATATTCTTACTCTGCTTGACAAAGACCCATGGCTAATGTCAAAGAACTTCAACCGAATTAGTAGTTATACTTTACCATTTGTTAGGCTACAATGTGGCACTGTTCTAGTGTACTGTCACCTGCTATATTCTCTATTGTACCGTTGTATTGCTCAGGACAAACCAGATTTCATTTTCTTTTTTTTCATAGGCATGCAACTGCCACTGTGTCACACCACTAGTACCACCGCTATGAGGAAATTTCATCCGCCCAGGATTGCCAACCTTAATCGCCATTTCCCGTGGAGCCAGCCCTGTGCCTAGCCCTACTTTGAAACACAAATTACAGGTAAGATAAGCGTTTGGTGGGAGGGAGTATAATGGAGTATTAGGAGAGACGAGAGACTGACGGTAGTACTACTAAAGTCCTAGGACTCTTGTTTGGGCATTTACACTTAAAGGAAGAAAATGGAACTAAACTTTCAGGAAAACAAAGTTACTGTTAAACCCCCACCCACCAGGCAAGCAGTAAAAACAGGTATGGTCAGATAAAGTTTCAAAAAGTATATTTTTATAGCCCTAATAAAATAATCTCCCGCAAGACCCTCCCTAACCCCAACGGTTGTCCTTTAAAAGTCCCAAACCCAACTCCCGATTCCCACCCCCCAAAAGTCTCTAAAGAAGGGGCAAGGGACACTATGGGTGGATGCTGTTGACTTTTTGGGCCAGGGCATCATACTCCTCGCGGAGCAAGGCGTGCTCTAAGCGGAGCCCCTCCAACACGTTGGTAAAGTGGTGGAGCTCCTGCTGAAGGCGGGACACCCTCAGGGTACTGCGGCGCAGGCGTGCCTTGCAGTTGCAATGGCTGTGAGAGGCAGCTGTTGTCCTTGCTGCTCGGCGTCGGCGTTTGGCTTTGGCAGCCCGGCTCGGTCTGGCTGGAGCACTGTGCTGGGTGGCAGCCCGTGGGGGCACGGAGGCCGATGCAGCCGACGTTGTTGTCGTGGTCGACTGCGCACTTTCGTCATCCTCCAGGGCCACCAGCCGCCGATATTCAGCCACAGTGGCATCGATCCTCCGTTGCCGGGCCGCTCTAGCTAGCTCCTTCCTCCTTGTTGGTTTGGAAGGAGCATCTATATGAAGAAAGAAAGATATAGTCTGTAACCAATGCTCTTTAAGATTAACTCAATCATTCAGCAGAAATTTGTGTTACAGTACACCTAGCAACTTGCAAGCGCATTACATAACTATTGAGGCCAGTATCTATCTAACCTCCCACTTCTTCATCCTTGCTCTAACATTAGTGGGAGTTTAAGGAACAAATTCTACGAGCACTATGGACTTCCATTGGAGTCGACTATGAAAGTACACCAGTCTTATTTTTCTTCTTGTCTCTTGTTTAGGAAAATTGGTACGTTATCTTCTGCAAGCCGGCACAATGCCAGCGCAGTTCACTTGCACCCGAGAAAAAGAGACGCACGCCATGATGAGTGACCTAGACTTGCGTTACTGTACCGGTCCAGTACATGCAGGTGGTGAAGCTCTTACTTTTCTATTACGGGTGGCACTGAGAATACTCTGTTACAAGGGCTACTGCTTAATTAATTTAACTTTCACCCTACCGTGCAAATGAGTACTAGAAATGGAAAATGAAGAAGATAAATATTCTGATTATCTATCACTTCACATGGGATGTTTTTGCTTACATATGGGATGACTTTAAGTGCTTTGCTTTTTATTGAGTGACCAGTGATACATCCACACATGAATGACTGAGTACTACTAAACTTATTAAGAGAGGTAGGGAGTGGCCACCGTAATAACCGGATCTATGCTGTGCTTGCAATACAAACTACTGCTACTATTGATGGTAGTATTTGGACAAAATTACAACTTCTTTTCCTTGCCTTTCCTACACTGGAACGGACGTGCGGGTGCAGTGTTACATGGTCTTCAAAGTTACACTTAGTTCATCCACTGACCGTCTACTCTCTCTAGATCATGGGTACTCACAAACTTTCTCTCGGGGGTTACATTTACAGTGTAGTTTGTGGCCGAGGGCCGCACTGGTGGGGGCGGAGTCAGAGGGGGAGGGGCTAAAGCAAAACGAAAACTTGTGACCATGAGGTTGCACACAGGTCCCTGCAGCAGATGCCTTCATCCACTGAGCCACCAGACCCAGCATTTACATACATCTCTCTCCCTCCTGCTCTCCCTCCTGCCCTCCCTCTCCATCTCTCTCTCCCTCCTGCCCTCCCTCTCCCTCCCCCTCTGTCATCTCACTGTGTGTGTGTCTGTCTGTGTCAGCCTTCAGCCCGGGCTGAGACAGCTTCCTCAACGCGCACACGCAGACATCCACACCAAAGTACTTAACAGGTCTTTAAAAGACCATTAACATATTATTGAGGCTTTGTTTGTTGTAGCGCCCCTGCATCTCCACCCTGACAATCACTGCTCGCCCGGCCCCACAGAGCAGAGGCTTTGTTCTATTTCACCTCTTTGTGGCCCTGCATCTCCACTCTGCTCTGTGGGGGCCGGGGGAGCAGTGATTGTCTGCAAGGTCTGCGCACCGCCAAGGAAGGCTTGCCGGGCCGCCACCGGCCCGCGGGCCGTACTATGAGTACCCCTGCTCTAGATACACATATGCTATCTAAGAGTCAGATAGTAGCATGATCCAGGTATATGGACACATACAGTTTCTGTGTCACCCACCCAGGCTGTTGTCCTTCCACCCATCATTGCTTCATCATTCACCCAGCCATGCATCTCATATTCTTTCCTTCCCAGCCACGTCTTCAATCTCAATAAGTAAGGAATATATAAGAGCTTACCTCTGCCCGCCACCACCACCGTCTCAACTCTCACAGCCGGCACTACAGCCGCCGCCTCCTCCCCTGAAGAATTGCCCTCCGCCTCCGTGTCGAGCACCACCACCTCCGCGCTGGCCCCGCCACCAGATGTTCCACCTACAAAGTACATTTAAGAATGTTAGAATAAACCACTCACTAGTATTTGGTCTAGGAATGAAGACATGTGAAAACAATGTAATTTGTGACTGTCTACTCTAAAGTAAAAAAAAATGTCCCTTTTTCCAGGGAAGGGTGTTGTCTTGCTGCACTTTTTGGCACAACTGATGAAGGCTGGCTTTTTAACACGCACCATTTTTCTCCACACAGACAGAAGATGGACTTCTAACAACAAGATCAAGTTGAAACCAGGTGAGAGCTCGGCTCGACCACAAGAAATGTCTTCAATTAATCGTCAGCACTAACCACTTTTCCATTATCAGTTAAACGTTTAGTTTTATTATGACTTCATTTTAATAAATGTGTTTACTTTTAATAAAGCTTTTAAACTTAAATAGACTCTGTGTTTTTTGGTCCAGACTCGAGTGACTGAGCGAAAGGTTTTGCAATTTTTGCAAGCATGAGTCC
Organism: Lissotriton vulgaris; assembly: GCF_964263255.1. Lineage (NCBI taxonomy): Eukaryota > Metazoa > Chordata > Amphibia > Caudata > Salamandridae > Lissotriton > Lissotriton vulgaris. The sequence continues at coordinate 1,084,826,485 of NC_141695.1, read as the reverse complement.
GTGCCTCTGACACTTCTTGACTCTGACTCCGTACTCTTGAGCTACGTTGGATAATCATCATTGGGGATCAATCATCGATGAATTCAGGAGGTAAATGACTGTGCCACACTATGTAGTTAGTCAGTAAGGACATTGGGGGTTCAAAGTCTGTTATCACAGAGGTATGTGGAAACTCTAACAGCGCCTATTATAATTGATAAGCAATGCACTATTTATTGTCCATAGTTCTGTTTCTGCAGAAGAATTGTCCCCGCAACAGTAGTGGTATGGATTGTCCTCCTATCCAAACCAAAAGGTAGTATCTTATTCTTTCTTGGTGGTCATTCACATTTTATAGTTGGGAATTTTCAAAGCAGATAGAACACTTCAAAAGACATTATGGACAATCCCAGAGGACTGCACCAAGTTGATAGAGCTATTGCTGACTAGAATGGGAGTTTCGCCAACCATGCAATCTTAGTTAGCTACACAGACAGACTAATAAGAATAATCTAGTAATACCACAGGGAGTCATAGTAGAGGCAGGATAAGAATTTAGATACAGTCTACAAGAAGATCAAAGACGATTTTGAAAAATCAAATGAGGAACGCTAGGAAAAATAGGTACTAGTCTAAAATGAAAACTTACTGGGGCCAGCAAAGGAGCCCTCGCCTGCCCGATCCTGGCCCTGTTCAACAGCATCCGTCGCCGCCTGCCGCTCCTGTGTCCCCTCGCCCCTGGGGGGAGCTGACGTACAACATGAAAGAAAGAACAGAAAACATGGATGATTGTTGCTTGTCAATGTCAACCAAATCAAACATTTCAAAACAACAATAACAAAATATTTCCGCGAAATTATATTGATTAGGGTTAGTTTTCATTGATTTGCGGACCTGCGACTTCGAAAGTCACGTAACTCACTAAACAAAGTACTGAAAGGTTCACCTAGGACTGGCAGGCAGCAGTCCGCAGGCAAGACGCAAAGTGACAGACAAACTCCATTGTGATTTCAGTCAGATCAGTGACAACACTAACAGTTGCCTGCTACATAACCAGTCATTTAAATAGTCAAACTATCAATCCACCGCCACTATTTTTCTTATTGTCAGGGGTACAAAGGAAGGGGCAGATTTAAGCCCCTTGCGGCTCTTTTGCTCCGTTCTTGCGTGACTTTTGTGACGCAGCAGCTGAACAAAAGAGGCGCCATGGTGCGGCGTATAATATTATAATAACGTGACGCATTTGGGAGATGCATCCCGTTATAAAGCCCTGCGCCATCAGGGGGTGTTCCGGCGCAAGGGAGGGCATTCCTGCGCTGGAACACATCCTAAAAGTGGCTGAGGGAAATCTACAAAATTTCAATCAGTCACCTTTAGGACAATGATGTGTCACACAAACCCTGCACCTGCTTGAAGCAGACGTACGGCTTGACCCAGCATTGGGGAGATAGGGTACCCCAGAGCATTGCTGGAGCTGCGCCATCGTTGCGACGCAACTCCAGCAGTAAAGCTTCGGTGACGTTTTGGGCCCATGGTGCGCCGCATTGCAAATACGGCGCACCATGTTTGGTGGTGGTAGCGGGCCGCACAATTACTGGCGCATCCCTGCTACTTTGCAGGGATGCGACGGTAATTGCAATTCTGCCCCTTAGGGGCATACTTACTTACGCGTTCTGGCGCATCTCCAGAGATGCGCCAGATCAAATGCGTCATGCAAAACTACCCTTGCGACACGGCAGATGCGCCTCATTTACCATGCGGCGCGCCCTGGCGCAAGGGTAGGCACTTGCGTGACGCATCTCGTCACGTAAGAGCGGCGCATCGCTGGAGTCACGTCGCCAACGCAATGCAACTCCAGTAATGCTCAGGGCCACCCAATACTTAACATGCTGTGTCAGTCCTTACGCCTGCTTCAAGCAGGCATAAGGAATTGAATTGACGTAGCAGCGTCGCAGAAGTGCCTGCGTTAAATCTTGTAGATTTCACGCAGGCACTTTTGCGAGGTACACAGCCGCCGGACCGCCCACCCTGCGTACTAGGAACGCACCCATTGTGGCGCAGGCCCATGGCTTTATAACGTGACGCATCTCCCTAGATGCGTCACGCTGTAAATGACTTGCAGGGATGCGCCACGTTTACGCCGCTGTTGCGTCACGCAAGGCAACGTAAACGTGGCGCAAGGGGCTTGTAAATGTAATCTGCCCCCTAGTGTCTAGCATTACGCAGTTCTGTAAAGTACACTCATACATAATAGTTACTCAGGCCAATGAGACCACAAAATAGAAAACAAATAGGCATAGTAGCAACGCCACTGAGAAGGAGAGCAGTGCACCTGAAATGCACAGAAGATTTTGAAATATAATTTAACTACAATGTAATCGTCAGCAGCATTATTGGCTTGCTCCATGTAAAAAACAAATATTTGCAATACAACAACACAGAGCAGGAGAAAACATAGTAGTGAGCGATGAAATAGCTACTACTACTCACCAAGCCCGGGGATCTCCAAGCCGAGCTGGTCCAGCAGGTCGCGCTCCCGGTCCAGGAGGTCCGTCCAGCGGTGGGTGGCCTGGCTGTAGGTGCGCTGGACCCCGGAGAGTTGGGACATGGCCCAGCACACCTTCTGCCACCGCTTCCGGCGCTCCCGGATGTTGTAGCCGCCGGCCGCGATCCTGCCGCCTCCCGCGATGGTCCTGGGCAGGCGGCGCTGGACGAAGTAGACCAGTGCGCCCACTTCCTCCGGGCTGAAGATCTCCCGTCGCGTCACCTGCTCCCCCCTCAATCGCCCGCATGCTGTCCTGGCACGGGGTCCAGGACTCCTCCTCCCCGCCGCCGCTGCGGCCCTCAAGTGCCTGGGCAGCTTCACGGCGCCTGGCTTCACCATGGTCTGGGCAGGTAAGGTAGGAAGTAGAAAATTAAGAAAGAATAGGATAGGGAAAAAGAAAAGAAAAGAGTTTAAAAAAGTAGTTTAAAAGTAAACAAAAATAGCAGAAAAGACAAAAATATACAGCTAGGAAAAGAGAGGGATAGATAAGAAGCAAAATCGTTCGAAAAAAAACTGAAAACAAGCAAAGGATGGCAAAGATAGCAAGAGGATAAACACCATGCCCAGACACAGGAAATGAATGAAAAACAAGATGGCCGCCCGTTCACGAGCGCGAAAGTAAGTTCGCACGCGATTTTCCTCGCGATCTCGTGCAAACTTGTACTCGCAATGCGCTTACTTCGCGAGATTATACATAGCGGGCGGAAACGGAAATACGTCACGCAAACAAAATGGCCGCTCCCGTACTCGACCTTGGGGTAAATTTGCGTGTTGCGCTGCAAGCGGCTCGCGAATACTGCAAAAAACCTCGTGAAATAACACGCCGCAAAAAAATATAAAGCTCATTCACACGAAATGGTGGCTTCCGCGGTCGGTTTCGCACGACGCCGCGCCTCGCGAATAGCGCGAAATTACCGAAAAACGATTTTTGCAAAAGCAAAACAAATGAGCAGGTGCAAAAGGTCAATCTCATGATTTGTAACGATTCCCTGTTGTGCTTCCTGAGGGGGCCCTCCAGAATTCGGTTGCCTACTTGCAACTATTGTGTGACCCTGCTCTGACCTTAACTGTATGCCACAAAGGTCCTGATTTACAGCTAAGGGAGCAGACAAGCAGGTGCCAGGCTGGAACTTCAAATTCAGTGACACATTAATTAGCCCCTAATTCATTATTGTCAGTTGGGGCAGGGCAGGTGTTGTTAATAAACTAACCCCAAATTAATTCATGTCAGTTGAAGCAGGGCAGGTGTGCTTGCTTTTCCCCCCCATCTTCTACAGTGATGATGAACCAGAGGGTGGCATTGATGTAACAGAGGGTGGCATGGGTCAAAGAGAGGGTGGCAGTGGTGAAACAGAGGGTGCTGGGAGGCTGTGATGATGAACCAGACGTAGAAACAACATAGTCGCGACCGTTGCGAGCCGACAAGTAAGTTCGCAATTGCGAACTAGTACCAAATCCTCACGAACTGGCAGAAACCCTTGCGAACACAAAAAAAAAAAACGCAAATTCGTGGGAATTCGCGGATTTTGCAGATTGCGAGTTCGCAAATTCGCAAAATTCGCGAACGCCAGATTCGCAAAATTCGCCCATGCTTAGATTCAAACAAACTCCCAGAGTCTAGGGTAAAGAGGGTATTTTTCACATATTTTAACAATGGGATATTCTCAGTATGTTCCATGGCTAGGCAGTCAGTTATTATTTGTTGGGAGAGGGGCACAGTATCTCTGGACCATACTGAGTGCCAGAGAAGGATAGGGGCTACCTTGATCTGATCAGTTATATAGGGGATATTTAGCTCTTGATGTAGTTTAAAATTGGGACAGCTACTGGGTAGACCCTACATAGATTTCCAGAAACTGTCCTCTATCACTTGTCGATCCTTTACTTTAACATGGCCCCATACTCTAACAGCATGTGCTGCTACTGCTCTAGATTTGGCCCCTAGACTTTCCTAACAATAGCTGGGTTTCTTGTTCCCATTTTTTTTTTAAAGAGCATATTGCATTAGTACTCTTTTCCAGCAACATTCCTCGATTCGCCACCATGTTCCCCCAAGCTGCTCAGTAATCAAAGGCAGCCCCTACATAGGAAAATCGATCTGTCTGTGCCACTTTACCATTCGAGATAAAAATAAGCGGGGGGATTTTTCTGCTTTTTCCCTGCGATTAATACATATGACTTTTCATGAGTTCTACATAATTATTCAACAGTTTCTGGAGCGATCTTCCCGTGCGTGCCATTAAAACTGCATCATCTGCATACATTAAAATTGGAATGTGCGTCTTATTTATTTTGGGTACATCTAAAATCGATTTAAGCATTCGGGACTCCACCCCATTAGCATAAAGTGAAATCAGAAAGGGGGCGAGAACGCACCCTTGGCGAACACCTCTCGTGACTGGGAACCATCTGGTGCATTCACCCTGGGAGCCATATCTTACACAAGCTTCACTCCTCCCGTACAGTAGTCTTATGAAATTAATTATTCCATTATATATCCCCATGTCCCTCATTATCTTCCTTAAATTTGAGTGTGATACACAGTTGAATGCTGCGCTAAGATCCATGACGGCCAGGTAGAGATTGCCTTGCTTAGCTTGGGTGTACTTTGCTATAAGCAAGCTCAAATTCAGACACTGATCTTGGGTCCCTCTACCTTTTCTAAATCCATATTGTGCCGGGATTAGGATGTTATTTGCCAAAACCCATGCCTCCAGTCTATTTAGTAACACTCTTCCCATAATTTTGGCTGTGCTGTCAAGGAGAAAAATTGGCCTATAGTTTCATGTCAGAAAAAAGTTCTAGGGGCAAAGCAAAAAGTTTAGGGAACTTTAGCCAAAAAGTCTGATTTGGCGAAAATTAAGTAGCATGTTCAGAAATATTTGAGCTTTGCTAATTCAGCTCAGGCACTGGCTGATGATGACTTTGACTCACAATATCAACGTGCTGAGCCCGACTCTTTGCTCTTGCGTGCTTTCATTTGCTGTGTGCCTACGAAATAAAGGAAGGATGTGGAGAAGAAGTAATTTCCCCCTTTCTATTTGAAATGCTACCACATGGATAGTTTGGAGAGGTGTTCCCAGCCTCAGTGAAAATTGATAACGTTATAGCTGCGTTATCCACTCAGTTGGGTGCGGTGTTGGAGGATGCTTTACCATCTGACGCTGTTGGTAAGAAAATGGAAGGGGCGGTGAAACTGGCGTATTTGGCTTCAAACTTTGCAGTCAGTGCAAATGCCTACTCCACTTATACTATCCAGTCTCTCCTTAAGGACTTCAATTCTATGGCTGAGAAGGTGCAGGAGGGTGTGGAGTTTTCTGCCCTCTTGGCTTTAATGGAGCAGCAGGTATGGTTTCCTTCAGGTATCACATTTGACAATATCTGTGCATCTGCGGCAGCTTCAAGCGCTGCCACTGTGGCTCGTCGCTGCATCTGGATGCACTCTTGGAAGGCGGATGCTGCTCAGAAGGCAGTCCTCTTGAAACTGCCTTTTACAATCCGAAGTTTTTGGCAGTAGTTTAGAGGTGATCATTAAGAAATCAGCACAGAATAAGAAACTGATTAATCCTATTAATCCAGTTAACCAAGGCAGAGGTTTTGGCTAAAAACTGGCTTTTCCTGATTGGGTAATGCTCAGCAACACCAGCCCTTTCAAGGCAGGGGTCATTGCTGGGGCCCCCCAAATGGAGAGTAGGATCTGCTTCTTATAGTTACCCCCACGTTTTGCTGATGTTTCACTGTTTTTGACTTAGTCTGGCTGGGATACTGCTATTCAGGACCCCAGCCAAGCTGCTTTGTCCTCTAAATTGATTGCATGTACTTTAGGCACACCACAAGTTGGATTCAGGGGTACCCTTATAAGTCCCTAGTATATGGTATACTATGTACCAAGGCATAGGTACCCCAGAGGCCTCTCAGGGGCTGCAGCATGTATTATGCCACCCCTGAGAGACCATTCAAAATGACACAACAGGTCTGCTACAGTAGCCTGTGTAAGGTGGTGCTTGCACCCCTTACTTAGATATAGGTTCACTATATCTATCCTTATCACTGCACATATAAACCTATCAGTCACCCCTATGGCAGGCCTAATCAATCCTGAAGGCAGGGTGCTGGGTTTTATGTAAGAGGGTGCTCCTGCATGAGCAGAGCCCCTCTGCAGCCTTCGGAACCTCGATTCCTGGATTGTTTGTGATATACTCTTAAGTGCGTTATAACCTCGCGGTAAATGCTAAATTTAAATCGGCTGCAAGGAAACATGTTGTGTTCATTGTAAAACACCTTGGAATCATACCTCCCAGCCAATAACTGGCAGGGGAGGTATGATTTCACCCTCCTTGAGGGAGAAATATGACTACACCGGGACACCCGGTGCCAGCGTCACAGAACCCTGGCATCACAAAATGGATGCTGCCAGCCACAGACACAAGTATGCCCTCCTGCTGCTGGGAAAAAACCCCGTCAGGGGAAACTGGACAATAGGCTTTCTGTCACAGGGAGGCGTGACCACCTCCCAGACAGGCTCTAGTGTATTGGGGCTGGGTGGGTGCACTCCAAGAGTGCTTTGATGTCTGCACCAGGAGCACATTTGGTGTACATGTGCATAGTCCAGCTCAAACTGGTTGCAGGGGCTACCAGCCCCTGCTCTGGCGTGAAACTGGACAAAGGACATGGGTGCAGCCACCCCACTGTTCTGACCCTCCCACAAGTGGGTCCCCAGAGTTTGTCCCACCCCTTCTTTGGGTATAAAGTAGGAACCCCTGACTACAGGACTTTAGATTTTACCTGGACTAAACTCTGCTACAGAAACCAAGTACTTTGATGACCTGCACGATGCTGGATGACTGAAGAATCTCCCTTGGAGTAAAGGAGTTACTCCCCTGCAAGGCAGGCACCTTAAACATATCTGACCGGTTTGCATCTACCCAGCTCCTGACGGACTCCGAAAAATTTGCAACACAGGAGGTGGGTCCCCAAGCTTCCCCGAGGCTGATCCGTGCTCTCAGCAAACCTGCGACCCGTAGCCCTCGTGGGGAACGTGCAACCCAAACCCATGGACACAGTGAACATTTGCAGCAGCATATGCTTTTTGGAAATCCCTGAGGCTGTACTTTGGGCTACTTGTAGTCCAAGCCCAGAGCAGTGTTTCCACTGAAGATCACCGGCCTACACTACACAAGTGTTCCGTGGGCTGGTGTTTTGTGATTCCTCCCGAGGCTCCTTCATGATCCCTGGTCTGTCAACCTGTGGGTACCTGAGAAGGTAACATTAACTTTCCATGGGCTTTTCTGGTTGCTCCAGATGTGCCCTGACTCTCCATAGCTTGGGGGAGTCCACAGGACCTTGCTGGTCTACACAGTAGCATATTTTCTCTGACCGAGTGGGTTGCAGTAGCCATGGCTTTTTGGTCTCCAATCCGGACACCGAACCCCAGCACTCAACATCATTTGTGGAACAGCTTGCCTATGGACTCTGGTTTTTGTCTATGTCTCCTGGTCCCCGTGGCTACAGAGTCAAGCTTCACCTCTTTGCACCTGAGGCACCCCACATTGGTGGGCATTCGTCTACCGAGTCCCTGGTCACTGGCAAGTGACCCAGACTCTGTCCCCTCTGCTTTTAGGTTCTTCTCATCTTTGATCCAGGATTGGATCACACCGGACACTTTCCTCCTTCACGGCAGTAGCACTTTGCAGCATCCCTCCATTGAAAATGACGAAGATTCCAGACACCATTTGGCACCTATGCACCCGGCTTCCCTGGGTGAGGCAATATGAGTACTCAGGTGCTCACATGGGTGCTGGCACTAGAACCTTCAAAGTCTAAAAGGGTTTGCTCAAAGTCCTCTCCTAAGTGTCCTTAAACTCTAAAATTCCAGCCACGACTTTCCCATAGGATTGTACGGAGCTCGCAGCTGTGTTCTCACACTGCACGCGTCCCCCGTAGGTCCCCTGTGCCACTACCTTGGGTGGTTCTTTGGGGTCCCAGTGATTCTACGTGCTCTAGGCACTGTGTCTAGTCAAGTCGGGGTTGTTATACTACTTTCTCAATATATGGGTTGGTCTCCCCCTGGGGCCCACTGTGTATTGTGCTATTTACTTACGTTCTAGTGTGTTGATATTGTGTATCTTGCTCTCTAATCTCATAAAGAGGTTAGTAGAGAGTGTTTAGTAATAAATACATATATTTCATATATACCTTGTGTGGTTCTCCTTTCATTTGGTCATTCAGGAGGTTAAAATCTGGTAAACCAGGAGGTTAAAATCTGGTAAACCAAGCTGCTTTACATTCCTTCGAGACGTAGCCTGAAGGCTGCTCTCCATAGCTACCACTAGGATAGCTTGCGATAAAGGTTGTCCTAAACCTAATCATCAATAAGTGTTTTTTGGACTGGTACAAGGTGCCCACTATAACTAGTGGACAGCATATACTAGGCCAACTTCTCATACTGACAAATCCCAGTACTCTTCATTGCCGCATTCTCTCTTGCCCCTACCAAGGTATGATGGCTCGTCATGTGTGGGGGTGTCTGCAGTACTTTCAGTTCATTCAGACTCATATGATTTCCGATACATGGACTGTCCAAATAGTTGCAGATGGATACAAGGTAAATTTCAGTGAGACTTCTTGCCAATTTTTTTAGACTCCTTTTACTAGCCCACTGGACAACTTGGCTGCACTACTCCAGGGGAATCGGTTTCTGCTCCAGAAGGCTAGTATGATTCCTGTTCCTCCTGGGGAGATTTATCATAGGTATTATTCTCTGCTTTTTCTGGTGCAGAATGTGTCAGGGGTGTTCAGCCCGGTCCTGGACCTCGAGGGGGTTAATCATTATATCCATTAAGTGCCTTTCAAGATGGTGTCTCTCTAGTTGGTTCTGCCTTTCTTGCAGAAGCACAAGTTCTTTACCTCCATCGATCTCATGGATGCCCACCTCCATGTCCAGGTGCATCTGTCTAACCAGAAGTTCCTCCGGTTCGCTGTAATCGGCAGCCACTACCAGTTCCGGCTCCTGCCCTTCACGCTGGCATCTGTCTCATGGGGGTTCACCAAGCATTTAGCATCTTTTGTGGGTATTTTACATCCTGAAGGTGTCCAGCGCTTTGGTTATCTATATGACTGGCTGATTGCTTCTTGTTATTTTTCCAAGGTCTGATGGGGTTTTTCAAGGAGACCAAGCTGTTGCAGGAGTTTGGCTTCTTGATCAACTGGAAGAAGTCCCAGGTTCAGCTGGCCCAAGATCTCTTTTTCATTGAGGCCCGCTTAAGGATGGACTTGGGGGAGGTCTTTGAATTGGAGAAATGTTGTATTTGTGTCCGCTCCCATTTGTCCTTTCTCCATCTTTGTCCCTCGGCATCGGTGAGGACCTGGCTCTGCAGTCAGGGGGAGATTTCCTCCATGTTGGCCCTTGCCCCATGGGGGAGAATGCACATGTGTCCCTTTGTTCACTATCTCCTGAGGCATTGGAACGGATGTATGACGTTAGCACGCATACTATTACCACGCATACCTTTACAACGCGGTATTTACAACGAATACCGTTACAACGCATAGCGCTTTGAGGTGCTGGATAGTGGTAAGTATAATTTTATATTCCAACTCCAGTCCCCGTGGACACTAGGGAAGGTGTTGGATATAAAATTAAACTTATTCCCTATCCTAGAGCGCCCCCCAGTGCAATGCGTTGTAATGGTATGCGTGGTAATGCCTGCGTTGTAATGGTAGTGCGTTGTAAAAAATGCGTGCTAAACGTTGTATACCCATTGGAACCCATTATGTCAGGAGTACGAGACGTTGGTTCCGGTGACTCTTCAGATCTGCTGGGATCTCCAGTGGTGGCTGGACCCTACTCATTTGAACAGGGATTTTTTGTTGGTTCCTCTTCCTGTGATAGTTCTCATGATTGATGCCAGAGGGATGGGATAGGGTGACAATGGGGTCTTCCGCTGCTCCATTAGAAAGAGCTGGCTGCAGTTCTGGAGGCCTTTTTGGTTTTTAGCCCCTCTTGGTGCACACAGCTGTTTGTGTGTGGATGGACAGCCAAGTTGTCCGCTTCTATCTGAATTGGCAGGGTATGTGCACTTCTCCTGGAGGATTTGTCTTTGGGTCGAATCCCATCTCCTGGCTCTTTTGGCAGTCTATCTTCCAGGGAGGAACAATGGGCCTGCCAAAGGTCTGAGTCAAAGGTTTCCATCCTCTGTGACGATGTGCCTGGACCTGACGGTGTTTCAGTCTATTTTTGTCCAGGTCACCATTGGCTGGATTTGTTCTCAACGGTGGAGAATCCTTTCCTTCACCAGTTTTGCAGTCTGGTCTTGTCCTTTCAGAGCTAAAGTGGTGGTGTTGCAGGGATGCGGCTGCTACACAGAATTGTGCACAGAGACTTAGGACTTTAGTGAATTAGCGTGTGCCAAAACTCACCTTAGTACCCAGCATCCCCTACCAGACTAGCATCAGTGTCTCATTCGCTCTTAGTCCTATAGTCAAGAAACCAATGATTAGACAACCCAGAACATGCGACTTAGGTTACCTTAGGCAATGTGGAAAACAAGAACACTCTTTTGTTATACTCTCATACCAGTCCAAAACAGGGAGTAAATAGAGACACAAGCAAGTTTGGAATATTTATTTCTAACACCGTGTTCTCATGCGCAGCACCTTAGCTAATACAAGCAGACATATTATTAGAAACAAGATTGTCAGCATAGTTACTATTCCATAAAATACAAAGGGAGAAAGCATGTTATAATGCTAAACGGAAACAGGTTAAATATATACCTATATTTCACCCTCCCTTGCTAGTAGGTTATTTGATAACTAAAGAAGGTCTCTTTGGGATTACATAGGCGGCCCCATACCTCTGGTATTTAGCAGAAGTGGATCACATCAATTCTGAACAAGCTCTCAGCATACGAATGTTCTCCAAGTGTGTGTGATCATGCCTACACAGTGCATTATTAAACGCGCCAATATCAGAGTTGGCCGCAGCTGCATATGTATTATGTCTAGAACGTGCGCTGATCAGTCTGAACAACAGCCAGTGTTGAAATAACCTTGAAGGCCTCGGCACACACTGTTCAGACTAAGCTTACCAAGCATGGCTACTAATGTAGAAAAACATATTACTCTTGTGTGAAGCAAAACACTCTGCTAAACTCTAAACACTTGTGTGCTGTGTTCAAAAGGCAGCAGAAGAGAAACATGGCATTTAAACTTCTAATAAGCTCATGTTAACTTAACACTGTGCAAATGCAGGGCTTAGCCCCACGACAGTGGATACCGTGACTATTCCCTGGCCCAGGGGTCCCCTTTATTGTTTTCCATCTTTCCTTCTTTTCCCTTGGGTGGGTGGTTCAGAAGGTAATCCAGGACCAGGCAGTGCTTCTGTTGATGCCCCGGCTTGGACAAGGTGCCCTTGGTCCGCTTGTCTTCTTCATCTGTCAGTCCTGCCCTATTGGGTGTTACCCTTCCATCCGTCCCGCAGCATCAGCCGCTTTTTTGCCCGGACACGTTTTGCGGGTTGAGGCTTGAGGTTTGGCACTTAAGGGGCAATCCTTCTTAGAGCAAGGGTGTACTTTGATTGTTGCAGCACTGATCCAGCAGTCCCGATGGCCATCTACCACTAAGACTTACGGCCGTCATTGGCAGAATTTTTCCGTCTGGTGTCAGGACAAGGGTTTGTCGTCTTCCTCTTGTGATCCTACGACAGTGTGGGAGTTTCTTCTGGATGATTTTAAGCTGGGTTTCGCTGGGTCTACCCTCCGTAGTCAGTGGACTGCTGTGCAGGCTTTTAATGGGGCTGGTGTGTTCTCTAATGCCCATCTACCCTTCTGGCGGTGTGCTTGCTGTGCAGATGTTCTGTAAGGTATCCTGTAGGACTTGCCTCTAGTTCTGATAGGTTTGCAGGGTATTCTGTTTGAGTCTTTGAAGTCCGCTGACTTTAATATTCTGTCAGCCAAGGTTGTGTTTAAGTGGCCATTTCTTCCAGTAGATTGGTACGGGAGATTGGGACTTTGTAGTCCTCCCCTCCATTGCTTAGGTTTTTTCCAAACAAGGTGGTGCTGCATCCTAACCTGCCTTTCTCTCTAAGGTGGTTTCCTCATTTTATTTGGATTCTGATATTGTTTTGCCTGGCTTTTATCCCTCTCCTGTGTCTGAGGTGGAGGTGCATTTGCATTCTCTGGATGTCCTTCATGCACTTTCTGTGTATTTGCACTGCATTGCCTTATTTTGCAAGTCTGATTCCTTGCTTGTCTTCATGGTCTGGCGAAGAGGGGTCTCAATCTTTCTCTCTTTTCCTTCTCTCTCTACCTTGCCCCATTGGATTAGGTTGGTCATGTCTCATCCTTATTCTTTGGCTGGCCAACCTGTCCTGCCGTATTTCCCTGGAAGATCTACTAGGGGTGTCTTTGCCTCCTGGGTGGCATTTAAGGAGGCTTCAACTTGTGATATAGGTTTTGCTGCCACTTGGGCTTTGTCTCACATGCTTATGATCCATTACCATTTGCTAATGGGTGGAAATGTATCCTCTGATTTTGGTTCTGCTGTTTTAGGTTCTGTGGGTCCTCCTGCAGTGTAATAACTTGGGTAATTTAATTTCATTAAATACACTTGGTTTTTGCTTACTTGTTGTGTGGTTTGTTTCAAAATCAGTTTTTTTTGCTTGGGCTCTTACTCATACATGAGGACTGTGAGAGGAAGACGGACAAGAAGGTAATGCCCGGTTACTTACTAGTCATTTTCAGTCCATGTCTTCCTCATCACAGTCCGGAGTTCCCACCCGCCTCTCCCTTTGTTCAACTGATTTCTTTCTTGGCTTTATTATTTCAGGAAGTTCTTCCCAGGAAGTGAGATATTTGTACTTCTATGGATGGGGCCAACTTGGATTAGGAAGGAAAATCAAGTTTAGTAATTAGGTTCTGCATGAATGGAGATTAACTCATACGTAAGGAAGTGACGAGGAAGACATGGACTCGGAGTAAGGAAAATTACCAGTAAGTAACCGGTCAGTATTGTATTCCTAGATGCACATGCGCTGCAAGCAGGAGTGCTGAGGCCGCTGAAGCACCCCAAAATAGCCATGCTGTTGTTACGAAGGTGAATGAGCAATAAGATGCCTTTACATTTTTGTTTTCATCTTGTCACAGCGGTCAAATGTTAGACTCTGTCTTTTGGCAAATTGCGTCTTATTCTTTTATGGTTTAAATCTTTTATTGGCATTTTCAAAAATATCAAACAAGTACAGCAGCAGGTTTTAGTCATCAGGGGCATAGAACCACTGACGGGCAATGCAAAACATAATTTCGTGCTCAGATTGATACAAAAACTAGAAAAAAGAAAAACTCTGCAAAACCCTACGCCCCCCAACTACCCCTCCCTTCCCCCTTCCCCACTCACGCTCCTGTGATACCAAAACCATTGTGTGTATGTGAATACGCTGAGTGCTCCGTATACTTCTCCGGCTGGGGGACCTCTAGGAGACGTAGGAGTCTGAGATATTTGGGACATGTCAGCTCGTAGAATTCCTGTGATAGAAGAGACACAAACGGGCCTCACAGCTCCAGAAATCTGGCCCTTTCCCTGCTAATGACATGGAAATCTTCTCCATTCCCAGAATGTGCCACATCCTGTGCAACCAATTTGTGTGCGTGGGGATTAGCGCGGTGCCCCAGTGGGCTAAAATGGCCTGGGCCACCGCCCCAGCGCCATTCCTATTTGCCAGCCATGGGTAGGTCTTAATGGGTTCGGGAGTCCCAGCAGCATGTAGGTTGGGAATTGTGGGAGCTGTGTATCAAGATGTTTGTCTATTTTGTTTATGACATGTGTCCAGTATTGCTGGATCCGCACGCAGTCCCACAGTATATGTGTCAATGACCCTTGGCCTCTGCATCCCTGTTGCTTTGTGTAGGTTTAATTTAATGTATCCTGACCGGAGTGTAATATCAGTGTGTCATGATGTTGGTCAGTGTCTCTGTGAGGGCCGTACTATGTGCAGTGTGGCGGGCCCTATAGGCTATGCCCTCCCAGTCTTTACTGCTCAGGACCCGCCTCAGTTCCTCCGCCCACCGTGCCCGCCCCCATGAAATGTATGAACCTAAGTTTGGAATAAGATAGCCTATAGCTCTGAGATCATGCCCTTATACGATGATTTGGCCAAAAAGCCACCTATCGTACTGAGTTAAGTAGCGTTGTGCGTTATCGCAGTTTGAGAGGTGTGTAATCCAATGTCTTAATTTAAGTAATGAAATTGTTCCAATTCCGGGAGCCCAAAATCTACACGCATTTGCAGGAAAGAGAGTAAGCCCTCTGAATCAAAGACGTGGCCATGGAGCGACATGCTGATGATTTCCAGGTTGTAAACCCTGTCTTCATGGTACCCGGTGTGAAGTCAGGGTTCTCAAAGAGGGGTGTCAACGGGGATGGATAAGTAGTCAGTCCCATTTTAGTGCTAGTGCTGTCCCAGGCCATCATTGTTGTCAGGGTTATTGGGGACAGATACAGACCCTTGGGCCTGTGTGGTTTGGGAAGAAACTGAATCTTCCAGAGGGCTGTGCCTGTGATGGCTCTATCCTGAAAAAGCCAGTGCTTCTTGGACTCTGGGCGACTCCACTCCACCAATTATTGCAGCTGCGCCGCTTTGAAGTAGAGTTGTAGGTTAGGGATGCCCAGGCCTCCTGCTTCGGAAGGGAGATAACTCAGGGAGTGCTTTATGCACGGCTTCTGTCCCTGCCAAATAAACTGTACTAATTCTGACTGGAGTCGGTTTATGTCCTCTAGCATAGTCCCCCGTGGGCGTGAGAGGAGGTCTTAGATTGTGCGGTCTTTTTTAGGGTGCCCAGTCGTCATAAGCGGAGGGATCTGTATTCGGGGTAGTGGAGGGGGGGATCCACCTCTCTGGCTTGACCTCACCACCCCCCCACAGGCAATATCTGGTGAGTGTGCTGACTGGCGAGTGCCCCAAAGCTCTGGGGGCGTTTCAGGCTTAGCGAGTTCAAAGGGGAGCCTTCCCCATTTCAGACAGTCTGGCACTCCACGCTTGCTTTCCTGAGGCTGGTAGCTAGGGATCAGATGTTACTTGAGTGTGGGCCCCCGTGGCTGGTGGGAGATATTCTGCTCCCAGGTCTGTTACTCTCTGCCACCCCTTCTTATCCTCAGTTGCCCGACATAGGGTTTGGGGTTGGGCCCTGCACTGCGCCTCTTACCTCGTCCGTCGCTCCCCCTCTACTCCGTTTAGTATGGGATGCACTGCCCAGGTGGGTACACCCACTTATAGGGGGGGGGAAATTAGGCGATAGAAAGGGATGGAACCCTGGAAAACCTCTTCGTGGCACCCCTCCAACGCTGCTAGCCCCCCTCATCTCCCTGCACCAAGGGTGTCTTGACTACTCAGAGCCCTGTGCCTCCGCTTTGCTTTGCGGGACTGTACTCCCTGCTGAGTGCCTGTGCACTTCACTGCTCGTACGTGCCGAAGGGAGGTTGCAAGGCGGAGGAGATCCTTATTCGCTGCCTACCTCCTTCGCTCCTCAGGATCCATGGCTGCAGTGCTTGCTCCCGGCCTGTGGTGTTACAGTGGGCCGCGCCTCTCCCGCCTCCTTGTGGCTGACACTACGTCTCTCCAGCTCTGCTGGGTGAGGGCGCCAGGTTCAGACCGATCTGCCAGCTGAGATGGGGCAGAGACGGGGGCCTGATCTCGAGAGGGCCTTGTTGCAGCGTCACTCCTCCCCCTGATCCTAGGGTGATCCAATCGCCCACTGCGTCCCACCTCAACGAACCATTCGGGGCCTCGCACCCGGCTCAGTGCCGATGCTCTTGCTGTGAGTGTGCCGTGGAGGGGGCGCGTAGCAGCGGGTTTTCTCACACACAGCCTACCCCCTCCATCTTCAGTTCTGGGGCCACGGCGCTGTGCCACCGCGGGTACCAAGAGTGGGTGCGCACTCCGCGACCTCCGCAGTGTCTCTCATCCGCCACTGAAGACAACTCTCACCGGGCGCCTCACAGCGTGCTGGTTCGGAATCCTGCAGCCTCCCGAAGTTCTGGAGACGGTGAGATTCGCTCTGGTTCTGTTTGAGCCCCAGATCGGGCATAGGAAGCGATATTTAGGCCGGCGGCAGGCAGGAGAGCCGTCAAGGCACGTCCAGCCTCGGCGCCATCTTGACCACACCCCTGGCTTATTCTTTTAACATGGAGATTGGTGTTTACTATTCTTTCTCTGCAAAATGAGAGGATTTTGTAATGTGAACTATCTGTCAGTTTTGCTGAGTGTGAAAATAAAGGCTGTAGGATTTGAAAATGTTTCTAACATACAACAAAAGTTGAACTTTACAAACATTTAAAAATATATCAGCAGTTAGGAAAGTAAACATGAAGCGCTTCTTTTGTAAATTTGAGGTGTGATGGAAACAAATATTTAATAGGATCTAAACAAATAAGGACAATTGTTTATGTGCAAATGATAAATATTCACTGTAACCAGCTTTCCACACATTATCATTTGTTTGCTATATAGTTTTATCAGTAAAATTGCAAATTGTGCAAATTTAGTGGCCAATTCAATGGATGCTTTAATAATTTATGTGTGACAGTGTGCTCCAAAATGCACCACGACTACATACCACACACTTACCACTCTCCTGCTGAATGGGTGGGGCTCATTTGCTATACTTGTTCTTTGTATGATTCTTGAATTTTTCACAATCCATATTGTATTGTATATAGCATTTATAAAGCGCAACAAACACCACTACGGGTACCCTGGCGCTGTGGTAACAAGACGCAAACCATCATAGAATAAAGAGGGTAGATTCTGAATAGCACGTAATAAAAGGGAAGACGTCATTTCCTTGGAAACAGCCACATTTTGATCCTTTTCCTAAACAAAAGCAAGGTGCTGCATTCTCTGATATCAAGTGGTAGCTCGTTCCATAGCCTCGCAGCAGCAATGCTGAAAGCCCTCCCTCCCATTCTAACCTTGTTGAATCTGTAAACCTTTGCCATAGAGGCAGAAGAGCGGAGTCTCCGAGTGGGAGTATACCAAGCCAGTTTCTTCTGTAGATATGAGGGTCTAGATCCATGCAGAGCCCTGAACACTATACAAAGGGATTTAAATGTATTATTTGCAGCACTGGGAGCCAATGTAGCTCGGCAATATACAGTGAAGCAGAAGAATCTCGTGGTCTGGAAAGCACCAGTTTTGCCGCATTTTGGACGCATTGCAAATGCTGAACCAGATACTTTGGTGACTCCAACAGTAGGGCGTTGCAGTAATCAAGTCTGCTTAGAATAACCCCTCGTACTATTAATGCTCTGGCCGAGTTTAGAAGCAACGGGAGGATCTTTCTCAGAGCTCTGATCAGACCGAAGCAGCATCCTACCATTTTATTCACTTGCGACTCCAAAGTTGGCACTAAAAGTGACCCTCAGCTTTCGCGCCATCTTAGTCGGAACCAAAGGGGGAGAGGTTACAAGGGGCCAGAAGTTATCTTTAGTGATGCGATATCAATGGCAGCACCCACACTCTGAAAATTGTTCCAATACCACTGCCTAGACGTCTACTGCCATCCTCTCGCCAGAAGATGGATCACATCCTGCAAAAGTTGTAGCGCTTGAACACTTTCAGCTCTTTCACATTGTCCTACGTCAGGTGTGAGTAGCTCATCTTTTCCTTTTTTTATCAACATTCTGGAGTTTGCATTGTTACATTTATAGTACGAAAGACAGAGCTAGAAATGTGGAAATGCTGAAAGCAAAGAAACCAGGATTAATTAACTACTGGCCTTCAACATGGGACAACACTTGCACACTGAAAAAAATTCCCATTTTTTATTTAAAGCTATAAGACACAGAAAATAGGTTGCATTGGGCCGCTAGGGAAAGCACAGGGATGCACCGTATTGTCTTTCTCCAATTTTTTCTCATTATTATGCCCCTCAATCTGCTACTGATGGTCAATATAAAAGGTTCACAGGGGATACAGTAGAATCATTATATCTCATGGGATTGCTACTATCACTATGAAGCAAAAAAAAAGTGGAAAGATAGTACTGGCATGTAAATGGCAGCAAACATTTAATCAAGAGTTGGATCTGACTTTAATTTATCCTGGCAAGTAATAGGTAGGAGCAACTTGTTTTGAAGATAATATTGTGGAGTCACAAGAGACACTTTTTAACTAAATGTTGCCATCTTACAAAAACCCAACATATTCATACTAAAAATATCATTTAGGGTTTTTTTCTTTCTCAAAATCCCTTTGTCATTAGAGACTATTCATGAAACAAGGTTTGTCAATGGTTTCAACTGTACATTTGCTAGGTCCATCTTGAATCTAGAAGCTCATTTTGCATTCTAAAACCTCTGCCTGTCCACAAATCACCATCAAAACAGTGCTTCCAGCGGAAGGAGGGCTTTAGAGAATGTGATTTGGCTACTCTAGCTCTGCCATGGTTACAAAAAGAGGACAATCCTGACCACGTTTCAATTCCACATCTTTAAGCTTCCCAACAGAGTGAGTAGACAGAGGCTTGAATCCAGTTGCTACAAAACAGCGATATACATTTGCAGTTGTTTTAGTTTGTTTTTCATTTTTCTGCTGGCTTCTCTGTGGTACTTCTTTTAGGGGACAGTCACTGCATTGCTGCCGTAAGAATACAAGGACAATCATGTTCAGTTTGATTTGAAGACAATCTGCTTTGTTAAGTTGCACTGTTTAAAGACATTCGGCTCAGTATTGGTTGATGCTACCTTGAGCTCGACCTGGTCCTGATTGCGCGCCTTTTCTGAGTATAGTGGTTTTCCTGCTAACAGAACAGGTTCTCAGAATCCTGCCCTCAATGCGTGCACCTGTAGGAAACTATGCTGGCTGCCTTCGAATGACAGTTGCACACCTGCCTCTTTGTAGAAGCAGTTTGGTGGTCTGTGCCTGTGATCTTGTTTACTCCACATTTACTTCACAGTTTTTGTTTTATTTTAGAGCATGATAATTTGTTTCAAGATGTGTTTAATCAGAAGTTACTGCCCATCAATGGACTTCTGGTTGTGCTTCGCCAGTACGCTTAGCTAGTTAAAAGTTAATAAGAAAGAGTTCAACGATTAAAGTCATTTTTCACTGAATCAAAACCTGTGATGTAAGAGGCACAGAAGAATTAGGAAACTGGCAGAGATGGCATGGTGGATCTTGGTGTTTTGGCAATATTATGCCATTATTAACCATGACCCGATTATTAGTCAAATTATGTTGCAGGTTTGTTGCATGGTCAAAGAACTCTAAGCGCAATGCTAATATTAAAATAATGTTATAATGATATAGATTGTATTAGCACCATAGATTTAACCGAGGAATATGGCCAGCCAATCAGACTGCTCCATTTGCACGTTATAGGTAACGTTACAGTTCTGTTTGCAGCTCCCTGCTCCTCCAGTGTGCCTTGTGCTGGTGGGCAGCACTCTAGCCCCCACCTGCAGAACTCATACTCAGTATAATGGAGCTTTTCTAACTGCTGCTCTGGACACTGGTGGCAGAAGCCATTTCTTCTAACTGCATGTACTCCATGCCGGCCCTCCGCTTTCTTGGTAAAAAGGAAATGTAAGCCGAAATGCCTCACTAGTTTAGAAAACAATTAATACATTGACATGTTTTTTTCTTCAGCTCTAGAACACATGGTTCATATGTCCTGCAGGGGGACTAGTTTATGAATAGGTGATTTCACTTGGGTCACAATTGACAAAGGTGCAAATGAACCAATATAGATCACCCCAAGGTAACCATCAAGTCACTTTCCTAAGGGAAATAGCCATGGACCGGAAGAAAATTCCCTGGTGTGAATCCCCAAGAGGTTTTGGTTTATTTTATACACACCCTTCTACACATTGAACCACATTGTCCCCCAGAATTTAGGCAGTGCTTAGTGTAATTATAGTCTAGAACAGAATAGGGCAACCCGATAATCCCCTAGGACTGGGTATGTATAATCACAAAGTATATATGTCCATAGGGGAATCATTCAACATCAATTATAAAGAAAGATATTGTCACAATCGTGATCATTAATATACTTATACAGGGAAACACAAAATTTGTAACTTGGTTATTTAATTCCAATAATTATTCTTAAATCTGAATTGTGAAAAGCAACATACATGCTACTGATATTTTACATTCATTTCACTGTAGTATCTTGAACACCTCTTGCTTATAAATATTATGGAAAACTAAACACCATATAATATGAAATCGAACAAAACATTGCATATAGTTCATGTTCTGTGTAATCAATCTATCCATATAAATAAAACGGTGTTCTTTTGTCGATGTTTCGGTCCCACGCCAGTCTACAAGATCCACAAGACCATCATCAGGACGCTATCAGTTGCACATCTAAATTTTGTCACCATATTTCACATGAATATCGCAGGGGTAGTTACTATACGAGACTTCTCCAATCCTGTATGTCTTCTACTTAATAAGACATATATTAATAATTCCTTAGTAATGTACAGCGTGTATTTCACTTAAACACGTAACCAGTAGCAGCTTGGTCCACAAACGCCCGACTAAATCGTAATTATAGGGCTTCGGACCTGAGGAAAGCCATAGACCCAGTATGGGCTTTTTCAAGTCACAAAAACATTTAGACCATAGAAGGGTGAAAGGGTTGATACGCACCTTTGATGTCCAACATGTTTTTTAAATCTTAACTCAAAGAGGTATGAATGAATAGTGATTTTGTCCCCCAATAGGAAACACTAGATTAATTTAGAAGTCCTGGACGGTTTCTTAAGGAGTTCACATAAACTATATTATGCTGATTAGTGGTGGGTTACATATAGGCACATCATTGCCATGTGTAGATTAGAGTATATCATGAAATAGCCTACTAAGAACGCCTACTTAAAAGCCCACCTTGAATATAAAACAATGTATCTAGAGTAAAGTATAGGCCCAGTTTTGAACTTTGGTGGGTGAGGACCCAGCGTCCTAAAAAAAAGATTTCTCATCCGAAGTATAATTGGGTGTTACGTCCACTCTAGCAATACAATAACCAACAAGGACCTTTAGCCTTTTCTTCTCATGATTATTATTAGTCCTGGGTGGGATTTATGAATTCCTATTCCAGCTCCCTTATCTTTCCAAATGAATTTGGAGAGATGTTTTAAAATTTTTAATCCACTCCCTCCCAGAATTGTTTTAGTGCCAGGATTGGCTGTTTAAAAGTATATTAGAGTACCCTCACTTTGTGGCAGAGAAGGTTCATAGTAGATCTCACTTTATAACTCATTCTTTGGCCTTGCCTGAAGGGCAGTGGGTTGTTAAAAAACCCAGTCCAAGGCATGCAGAGTGTTAAAATATCCCACCCCACCCCAAAGACATATTTTTAACATCATATATATATATATATATATATATATATATATATATATATATATATATATATATATATATATATATATATATATATATATATATGTATGTATGTATGTATGTATATATATATATATATATATATGTATGTATGTATGTATGTATGTATATATATATATATATATATATATATATATATATATATATATATATATATATATAAAAACCTACTGGCGGTCGCCGGTAGGTAGTTATAGTTAGGATTTTTTTAATGCAAAATCTCAAAATTCTATTTGGAATAACTTTGGCGCCGGTTGACGAATCTGCCTGAAAGCTTCCTTAAATTTGCCTCGCGGAGCTCCGGTCCTTCCTTGAAAGTTTCGGGGGGATTCGTCAAGCGGGGGCCGAGATAAAAGGGGGGTCCCAAAACGTGTTTTCCCCATGTTAATTTCCATAGGGCGGTCAAACTCACTTTTAGCCCGAACGGCTGAATGGATTTGCACCAAACTTGGCAAAATTGTAGGGCCTGGTAGCCCGATGTGCCTTTGCTATGTATCAAGATATGTGCTCCAGTGGATTTTGAGTAATTTAGGTTCAAAAAAATATATATATCTATGGCAGCGACCCGCAACTTGCGCACGGAAAGCTGATTGGCTTTCGGGTGTCTGTAAACATTCGAAACAGTCCGGAGCGGCCGCCATCTTGTGTCTCGGTAGGATCGAGACTCAGGACTCAGTTTGCGTCGCGTAAGCGTGTCGGAAGTTTACGTTGCGCGATCATATTTGCTCGAGTGCTTCCGGGTGCGCTTACGCCGTGCGTATCACGCGGATGCGATACGTCACGATCATGTTTTTGTTCGCGACATTGGCGCTAACGGGACACTTCCCGGTTCGCGCACCGGGGCGCTTCAAACGACTACGCTCTCCGGGGCGCTCACCGGGGCGCGCCCCGGGAGCGCTCCAGGGTCAAAAAATTTTTAAAAAATTAAGAAATTGTTTAAAATACAAATAAAATATAGGATTCATTCATTTTCAAAAATATTACATTTCATAGCTATAGACATTTGCTATTAACCAAATTTTGAACTTCAAAGAAAAAAACATAGGTATGAGGCCCTATCTATAGTTAGGAATTAGCATTTAAAAAAACCTATGAAATTCACTGAAAAAACCATAGGTTTCACACCAGTTATAGTTAGGAATTAGCATATAAAAAACCTATTAAATTCACTGAAAAAACCATAGGTTTCACACCAGTTATAGTTAGCTGCAAATCTTACTGACATAAAACCATTGAAATTCCACGTTATAGTTAGTTGGACTCACTATAACTTGCGCGTGTAATGCACTGCTGCTGACGTCACATATTACATCACTCATGACATGGTCAGTGACATCACTCATGACATCACATCACATTTCTCGTGAAAAAGTAGGTTTCACCTGCGAAACGCGTCGAGAAAAGCCGTTGTGAAATAAACACGCTTTGCAAACTTTAAGTGCCCCGGATTTCTTTTCTTTACAAGGAGAGTATTTGGCTGGAATATATATATATATATATCTATACTACTATTATAAAGAGAGAACACAAACCTTTTGGCAAGGTAAACTCGGGAACCACAGCGCCAATCCATACACCCAATACATTGTTGTAATCCTCAGGGTGTGCAGATGGACATAGGCTATAGAAAATTTAAAAAAAAACGTAAATTTAAAAATATAACTTAAAAAAAAGTAGTGCCCTGAAAGCAGCGCCGGCCGCGACGCTGACGGCCACGACGTAGCTCTGTCCGCAACGTACGTGATGACGAGGATGAGCGGCGGTGAAGTGAGGAGCTCAGGGAGGAGCGGCGGCTCAGGTAAGACTCTGGGACACAGGACGGGAGGGGGCAGCATTTCAGGCTTGCGAGGAGGAGCGGCGGTGAAGTGAGGAGCTCGGGGAGGAGCGGCGGCTCAGGTAAGGCTCTGGGACACGGGACGGGAGGGAGCCGGTGCAGGAGGTTGGGCCGGAACAACTGCGGTAAGGCTCAGGGTCTGGGGGCAGCATTTCAGGCTTGCGTGCACTCCCGCCCCGGCCCCCGCCACGACATTGTCCGAGACACAGACAATGTTGTGGCGGGCGGGGGCCGGGGAGTGCACGCAAGCCTGAAATGCTGCCCCCAGCCCCCTTCTGCCCCAGGCAACGCTGGGGCAGGCTGCTAGTATATATATTACAGAAAAGCGCCCTGTAAATGTAAATGTATTTGAGCTTATATAGCGCACAGCTACCCGCAGTGGGTTTCCCGGCGCTTGCTTAGGGAATCCGTCCTGGTATTCCCATGTGAGATAACCCCAGCAGGGTATCCACAAGGTGAAAGACAGGCATCCCGCCGCAAGGGGCCGTTGTGGAGATTAAGCAAGCTATTGCCCAGAGTCGCAGAGTGTGAACCCGAGAGTCGAGAAGGCACCGGAGCGAGAATTATCGAGTCTGCGGAATTTTTAGCCCAAGACCCGCCTAGGCGGGGAATTGAACCCTGGTCCAGGACCAATCTCAGCTTCCGGGTCTGCCGCCTCTAACCCCTGAGCCACACTTCTCCAATAGATCAAAAGAC
Organism: Lissotriton vulgaris; assembly: GCF_964263255.1. NCBI lineage: Eukaryota > Metazoa > Chordata > Amphibia > Caudata > Salamandridae > Lissotriton > Lissotriton vulgaris. The sequence continues at coordinate 1,084,802,017 of NC_141695.1, read as the reverse complement.
AAACTTCCTTTAAGTGTGATTTTCTTGCAGCAAGTTCACCCTACGCGTTACAGAGCATCCACGCCTTGATCACGAGTAGTGTGAATGCAAACAAAATTAAAGTTTTATAGAAAGATCATGTAACATTCAAAATTCATAATAAGTGAAAACAGACTTCAAGATACTTGTCTCTTGTTGCACGTGATTAGGAAACCATACAAGCTCTTCTGCCTTGGTCAGAGCCATATTGCGTTTTTAGCAACATTACAATTTATATAATCACAATTGTAATACATTATTTGTCATTATTCACAGATTAGTGATTGGAAGTGTGTACCTCGTTTTAGACCAGAAATCCCTATAGGCAGTCTCTCCTCTATCAGTGGGCTATTTGTCCACAATTCACTAAGGCAAACAACAGGAAGCATGGTTAGCAACGTCTTTCAAAATAATTACGGCATCTGCCGCTGGCATCACACCATGACCAAATTATTGTATACAGTCGGGCCCCCCAGGGAATTGGATTGACCCCATCTCCGTAAATGGGTTAGATATAAGTAAATATAACCAATCCAGTCCAAGTGGACAGTATGACTAAGGGTTATACTCTAGTTACCAGAATAATTTAAAAGCTGCCGCTGGCATCACGCCATGAGCAAATTTTATATATAGGTGAGCCCCCGTGGGAATTGGATTAACCCCATATCAATAAATGGGTTGAAATTGACTCATCAAGTCCCAGTGGATCGTTAGACTCAGAGTTGTACCTCTACTCTAGATCATTTGAAGCCCCAGTGGGCATTCTATTCCTGGTATGTCCATAAATTGATTAACCCATATCGGAAAGGACATACGGCATGATGGTAGTATAATAATAGTTCTGTTAACTCACAGAACCTGGCTAAAAACCAACTTTGTACACTATGCCATAATATCACAAACCAAATCTCCCAAGTTTCTGGATATAAATATATATTAGATTTAGAGTGCCGCATAAATTATGCAAAAAGGGAAGTGGGGAACCCTGGATGATTCCAATGTTTTAAACAGAGAGAAGTTGTTTCCTATGGACCACCACTGACAATCTAAAACTGCTAACCACAAATGTCTGTTTTTCTAGCAGGTTATTTTAAGCATAAGATTAGCACAGTGCCATCACAGAGAGTGTGCTAAATCCGTTAAAGTTATTGGTTCCTCAGAGACCATGGAGAATGATGCATTTTAGCTGTTTGTCTGATTTAGAGTGAGCACGACAACATTTGTTTAATAATTCAATATACTTTAAAAATGACTAACACCAGCCGCAAATGCTATCTTATAGCTTTGGGGGCCTAGAATACTCTGAATTGCCAGGAGTGTGATGGTTAGTAGTTGGTTTGGTACTGTCATTGGTAGCGCCAGGAGGGGCAATGGGTGGTGTCGACTGCAATGGCCACCTGAGGAGGGCCTTGGCACTTGTTTTTTTTTTTACAAATTAGGCACTGCCTAGAACACACTTAAAATAAGCATTTGGTTGATGTGCATAACATGGTGCTTTTAACGGTGAACACATTCTTTTAAAGGTGGTTTTTGCTTTCACCAAATAGTCCTTGTGATCTGAAGCTGCTCCTGAAAGCAGTGCACCTCGCGCACTGCTGTGGAAGTACTGATTTGGAGGTATAATAATACACCTGATAACCATAGAATGAAGTGTGGACATTTCCACAGTCTCAAAGCAATGGCTGGAGGTAGCTCACCCATAGCAATCAATGTGAACCACAGCTTTAAGTGTTTTTTTTTTTAAATGAACAGGCCTTGACAGCTTCAGACCTGAATAACCTGTTTGTGTACATATACATAAAGGGTCAACGTGCGATAGCTGTGCTGTCACCCTATGCTCACTTGTTATATATCATGCTCTGACTCCATAACGAACTTATGACAACATTGAGACCCTAAACCAGTGGTTCCCAAACTTTTTAGAACCACAACCTACTTTTAAGAACAACAAATATTCGTGACCCACCCACCTATCTACCTCTTCATTTAAGCACTGCACTTCATTCTCATGTTGTCTGTTGGTGCTGGGAAGCCTGTCTTTGGGTAGCTATGCGCTCTACAAGACTCTTTAACATAAATTACCCTTTAATGGACATGAGGCTGATGATTTTCGAATGTAACTAAAGCACCATATACTGACAGCAGATTTTCCAATGAAATGGGCACTAAATTTGCACAGACATACAGTTTTACTCATAAACCTGTATAGCACACAAATGATAATTTGTGGGAATTGGGTTTCTGTGACGTTTTTTTCTGCAACCAAGGCATCAAGTCATTAGATGTCTGTGAACAAAACCTGAGAAATATATATTTTAGCTCCAATCTCGGTACTGATAATATTGAATTTAATAACAAAAAAGGGGTTAGCCAATAATTGAAAACTATATTAAAACCCACAATTACTCACTGGTCCTACATTATAATACGTAAATAATACTGTGCAGAAATACTACATTAGTTAGTAGAAGAAGTAAAATTAGAATAATCCCACTTGTTAAATACGAGAATCTGGGTTCAGTGAACCCATTCGACTAGCAAATTGCCTAAACAGATCTGCAATTTAGTTGGAAATTGTGGTATAGCAAACTGCTAATTTTAAATCAATGCTGTGGCTTTTTTGGATCAAGCCACCTCTCGCATTATAGCAGATCATATTTATCAAGTATTTTTAGCTGCAACAGTTTAGCAACCTATTTGTAAAATGGAAATTTTCGGATGGACCTAAGAATCTGCTTTGAAGTTTATATACATGGAGGTGGATCTCCTGGCCAAACACATGGGAGACGCCATGACAGGTTTGTTCCTAACTGCCAATGGAGTCTATTGTGCAACATTGGATGGGAGTGACCCACCAATAGAAGAATAGCATGTAAAACATACCTTAGATGAGATGGTCATCGTTCATTGCATTGTGCAGAAAGAGGCGTCTGGTGGACACTTTGGGGCAGATCTTCAAACCCCTTGCACTGCCAGTACATTACTTTTTATGGTGCACTGCCAGCGCATTTCTTTGCCCCATATTTACAAGGACAGGAAAAGCCTCCCTGTGTGGCTTTTCCTGTCCTTGTAAATATAGCCCCTTTACATGCAGCACTTTGCGTGAAAGGGGCGTTCCATGGGTGTTGCTGTGGGTGTTCCCACGCAACACCCATAGAACCAGACACATTTCCAGATTTACGAGAAATCGTAAACCTGGAAATGTGTCAGTTTTCTACGGCACCCTAGGGTAGCGAGGGGCAACAAGGAGAAATATTTCATGTCTCCTCGTTTCTTTCCTCTTTCAATGTGTGCTGCATTCTACAGCATGCGTTAAAAGAGGAAAATGCCTGTAGTGATTATTTTTGTGCTGGAAGGTGCCCCTTCCTGCACAAAAACAATCTCCCCATGGCGCAGGCATCCTTGCACCATGGTGCAAGGGTGCCGCCGCATTGCAGCTGTTTGTGCGCCAGCGCAGGGGAGAGCACAGGAATGCAACATATTATTTTTGCTGTGTCGCATTCCTGTGCTCCGAAAGTGCTGCAGCGTGGTGCAGCCAAAGAGCTTGCGGTGCCGGGCTGCGGCCCTTTCTTGTCGATCTGCCCCTTTCTGTTGTACAGAGGAAAGCTCAAATGTACCACTCAAGCTGCGTGTCAAACAATATACTGTGCTACACCACTTTAAGGTACTCGATGGCAGAGAAGTAGTATTCAGGAGCTGAGTTATATATGAACAGGGAACTGATAGAAGTGTTGTGGCAGCAAGAAGAAAGAAAAAACTGGCACTTGATGTTCACAATTAAAGCTGTTATGGTAAGTGTGTGGTATCTGCAACTTTCACAAGAACATATGTCACAAATGCGGAAGAGCATAGTAAGATAAAAGTAATTTAAATGTGCTTGTGCGCGCGTTTAATGTCAATGTAACTGCTCTTAAGTTTGCCTTAAGTTTCAAATTCAAGCGTAAATCAAAGCAAACGTAATAGAGCATTCTTTCACTCAATTTCCTGCAAATCTATGTGAAAAATGCTTCTGAAATGTATTTCATTCATCTAATTATACTAAGTGGTAGTTTTTCAGCAATACCATAAACTTACATACACTTATTAGGATGAAGCATATTTTGTTGGCTTCCAAAACCACATACATCTCTTCCTAAGACAATGATAGTGCTAATGAAATAGACAATGTTTCTATAAAAAGTCCATCTAATTGCATTTCAATTTGCATCTAAGGAACTGAGGTTTGATTTACACATGGAAACCGGAATATGGATAATTGGAGGTAAGCAAACAATTTAATAAATAAAACGAATTTCGTAGAGCGCGCTGCATCGCATTTGGCGATGCAGGGCTTGCCACGAAATTCGTTTTATTTTTTCAATTGTTTACTTACCTCCAATTATCCATATTCCGGTTTTTAGCACCCCCCACCCGGACCCTCCCCCGTTCCGCCTTTCTGCCCCACCGGAACTGCCTCCACGGGCCGCGGCTGGGTGTGTGAGGTGGAGTGCTGAAATACCCCCAAAATAACCTTGCTGGAGTTCAGAAGTGAATGAGCAATAAACAGGCCTTCACATTTTGTTTTAATTGTGTCACATTTGCTGGGCATTCAAAGACAGAAATCAAAGTTATGCTCTGTCTCCCAGGGAGATTGGAGTTTACTTTAAGCCCTCCGCTGCAAAGTGAGAGATGTATGTGACAATCTTGCTGGTATGGGAATGTAAAAAGACTGTAGAGTATTTTCTTTTTGTAGCACACAAAAAATTATAAATGACTGCAAATGAACTGTACAAATATTTCAGAATATATCAGAAGTTGGAAAGCACAAACAAAGCACATTTTTTGTAATTCTGAAGAGTTGTGGGAAAAATAATTAAATAGCTTCAAAACGAATTAATACACTAGGTGATAGCAATTTACACACATTATCGTTTGTGCACTGTACAGTTTTATCAGTAAAACTACATGTGTGTTTTATCAGAAAAACTATGGGGCATATTTCCGAGGAAGTGGAGGAGCGCTACTTTAGCCTCCTTGGCTTAATGCTGCGCTTGCCATTACTGAAATGCAGGACTTCACAGTATTTACAAGAATACAGTGCAGCCCAGCGTTTCCCCTGCGCTGGTGCTAATTTAGCCATTTAGTGCCACCACAGACACCCTTGTACCATAGTGCAAGGATGCCTGCATTGCAGGGGAAGATTGTTTATATGCAGGAAGGTGTAACTTCCTGCACATAAACAATCTGAAATGGTGTTTTCTAACTTCATTGTGTCCTGTTTAATGCAGCACACATGGAAGATGCAAAACGTAATTTTTATAATGATTGTTTATGTGTAGGAAGGGACACCTTCCTCCACATTAAAAATAAATGGGCTTTTTCAGTTTCTACATGGAAACAGCAAAAACAAGGTGAAATTAAACATGTCTCCTCGTTGCGCCAGGGTAAAACCAGGTTTTCCTTGCTCTTAATTTTGGCGCTGGCCCATATTTACGCCGCCCTTGTAAATATGGAGCAGCATCAAAATCAATGGTTGTTGCGCTGGAACTGACAGCAAGTGAGAAGGAATTGCTATCTCACTTATCTTTTTGTTAAGAAGCACCTGGTGTCAGATTGAGCTATTGAGTATAGCTGGTTTTTTTTTATTTCCAGTTTTAATGCTGTATTTTTGCCTTCACTTGTCCTTTATTTCAATTTTCCTCGTCCTGGAGGTTCTGGACTGCCTGTCCACCTTTTAGGTAGTGTAACTGCCGTCTCCGCTCCCCCGGTCGGCCACAGCACTGCCGATTGTGCGGAGGGAAGTGGACACGCCTGACTTCCGGCGGAAGCGGGCTATAGGTTGTTAATTTTAATGTTAATGTTATGGGGGATTTATATAGCGCACGGCTACTCAGAAGAGTGTCCTGGCGCTGGCGCAACAGAAGTACCCCCTGATAGAGAGGAGATGAGGAAGGACTTCTATAAAAGTCTGCGATTATTGGGTGAACAGCCAAGTTTTTAATTGACGCCTGAAATTAAGAAGCTCGTGTTCTTGTCTAAGACTGGGGGGGAGGGAATTCCATATTCTTCCAACTACCACCTGGAAGGGTCTGCTGCCCTTTCTGGCCAGAGAAAATGTTGGTATCACCAACAGATGTTGTGTAGATGATCCCAGCATCCTGGCCGGAATATAAGGTGTGATCCTCTTTGAATGTACTGGGCCCCACTATTGTGTAAGGCCTTAAAGGCCAGCACAAGGGCCTTAAAAAGAATCCTATTTTTCACTGGGAGCCAATGAAGAGTTTTAAATGGCTAGTCATGTGGGCCCTAGGTCCTACCAGCAAAATCGCTCTAGCGGCCGCGTGTTGGACCACCTGATGGCGATTTAGTAGGTAATTTGGGATTTCAAAATAAAGAGCATTTGCGTAGTCCAGCCTAGATAAAATGAGGTCTTGGACCACAGTCTGTCTATGGGACTGAGGAAGCAGAGAAAGAAAATTTCTCATCATCTTCAGTAGTCCGAAACACGTGCCTGCCACAGATTGCACCTGCGATTTCATGGACAAGGTTGAGTCCAGCATGACTCCCAGGTTTTTGACAGTAGTAACTGGGCATGCAGGAGGTGGCTGAGTCTGGAGCCACCAATTTCGCCATTTATCTTCGAGTATATGTCCAAAGAACATAATTTCTGTTTTAGCAGAATTACAGGATAATTGGTTCTGACAAAACCAATCAAATACTTTGGTCAGGCATAGATGGATCGAATGTACATTTAGCTGCTCATCGTTCTCCGCCGTAAACAGTAGCTGAGCGTCATCAGTGTGGGTTATCACCTTTGCTCCATATTCCTCCACCAGGGGTGCCATTGGGGCCATATAGATATCAAATAAAGTAGGACTCAATACTGATCCCTGAGGCACCCCTACAATCATTAGGGGAATATCCGCCGAAAAAGGAGGATACCATACCATTTGTCGACAGTCCTCCAAAAAGGAAGAGAACCACCTGAAAAACATACCACCAATACCACACTCCCGCAACCTCTGTAGGAGTCGGTCATGGGGTACGGTATCAAACGCCGCAGAGAGGTCCAGCAGTATCAAAACTGCCTTACCACCTCTATCGAGGGTGACTCTAATAGTTTCTGTTATCTCCAGCAAGGCCATTTCCGTACTATAATTAGTTCTAAAACCCGATTGGCTGGGATGCAGAGCCTTAGTGGATTCAATAAAATCAGTAAGGACCGAATTCCCATATTTTTCTAATGCTTTAGCAAAGAACAGAAGCAAAGTTATGAGCCTACATTTACTTACTACTGTGGTATCTGCTGAGGGTTTCTTTAAAAGAGGGAGGATCTTACCCTGTTTCCAACTCCCGTAAACCCTGCCCTCTAACAGAGACATGTTCAAAACTTGATTCGCCGCAGGGTTCAGAACCTCAGCAACTGACGCCAATATTTTCGCAGGACAAGGGTAAGATGGTGACCCAGATTTGAGCGCTTTCATGATGCTAAGAGAGGTCTCCATGTGTATAGGAGGGAAATCTTCAAGTATTTCCTCTCTAAAATCCGCTGTCAATGCTTGCGTCATATCATAGTTTAACTCGATATGATTCACAAATGAATCTTGTATCAGCTTTATTTTCTCGAAGAAAAATGTCGCCACCTGACTCGTTCATTTGAGCAAGGGAATAAAAGGGCTCTTAGTAACATTAGGGGAGGCAAAGTCCTTAACAATTCTAAAGAGTCCGGGACTTCTATTTCTGGCTGAATTGATTTTCTTAGCCAAAAAGCTCTTTTTTCTCCTCCCTAACTTTAGTATAGTGTTCTTTAAGTGCCAATTTATATATATTTTTCTTTAAAGGGTCAAAGTCCTTCTCCATGATTGTTCAAGACATTTACACGCCCTTTTGCTGTCTCTCAATGTCCCTGAGAACCATGTTCCCCTTATCCACGATACGTGCCTTAAGGGGGGCAAGGTGTTGTGCCCATTTTTGGAGCCAGTTCTCCAGAGCAAGTGACCCCTTAACCAGGGAGCCCTTCACATGGATAGCATGATGGGTCAGTATTTCAGCCAAAGAATCTGGCATTATCTGTTTAAAAGATCGGCACCGGCCGGTACAAAAGACTCATGCTGGGCCGGACGTGCAGGGGACGAGCACAGCGGGCGCGCCAAAGGCAAGCCCACGGCGCCCTTCCCTGCCCCGTTTTCAAATAACACTGTGCAATATAATGCTGAAAAGCTGAGGCAACTTAACATAGCCCCTTTATTACATTGTGCTCATTCCATCATACCAGGGAGTTTGGTCCCCGGCTGCATGCACTGTCCTTTCAGATTAGTACTGCCTACTGTGCCTTCGCGGCCCCCTCCTAAATCATACAAAATGTTCCTGTTGAACTGTAGATCACTGCCCAAACATGTGGCCGAGATCTCTATCCAGCTAAAGGAAGAAGGCCCAGAAGTTTTATTTCTGACTGAAACTTGGCTGAATGCAGGATCGGACCCTGACATTATTCAAGCACTGCCCCCCAGTTATCTTATCCAGAGAATAGACATGAGTCTCGGCATAGGTGGTGGGATTACCATAATTTATAAAAACCATCTAAGCTGACACATTTTGGGGAGTCCTCTACCAGACTGTGAGAACCTCCTATTTACCATAGGGTTTAGCCCCACGCTCTGTCTGTCAGGTATTCTAATTTACCGCCTCCCTCCTGGCTCTCCGGGCCAATTTGTAAAATACTACCTGAGATAGTCTCTAAACCTCGCTAGTACCTCTGCAAATTTTACTTTGCTAGGTCATTTTTAGTATCCTTTACATGTGGCGGCGGCAGAGATCATCAAAGATCTTGTCACGTATCAGCTTAAACAAAAGGTAACTAACATAACCCATGAGAAGGTTCACGTCCTAGACCCCATTTTTACCAACTTAGAAGAACTAACTGGAATGCCACCAATCCCAATACCCTGGTCGGATCACTTTTTAATTATTTTTCTTGGACCCCCTTCTGTGTCACCCCCTCATCTAGGCCAATAAGAATCTTGTCATGCCCCTGGCCCAAACTCCCCCCAGAAAAATGGGTATTAGAGCTGAAAACTCCAAGCCACTGGCTGCTACTGATCCAATTGCTGCCAACAATAGATTCAACAATTGGATCAAGAACACATTAGATCTTGTTCTCCCCAAGAAACTTTACCAGCTGAAAGCAGAGGCGAACAGAACCCCTTGGTATTCCTCCAAGCTCCGAGCGTTAAAGCTGAATTTTAAGAAACGGGAAAGAGCATGGAGAAAGGTTTTCGCCTCAAACAAGAAATCAGAATACAGGGATGCCATAAGGTCATATAAAGCAGAAATCAAACTTGCCCAGGCTAATTATTATGAGGAAAGAATTTTCCAGGCAGCTAATTCCCCCGTGAAACTTTTCGCATAGCAAAAAAACTTCTTAAAGTTCCTTCACCCCAGATAGGTCTGATGCCACTGGCCAACCGTGCAATAAACTTGCAGACTATTTTTCAATAAGATGCAAACTATCTACTTGTTATTTTCACTGGTGGATAGCATAAACAAACATTACCCAGAGGAGATGGTTCTACGTAGTAGAGACCACTATCTGGAGACCTTTCTTCTGATGAACTGTGAATCACTTCAAACCATCTCTGCACTTGTAAAGAGCAGGTCGCCTAGTGATCCAGCTCCACCCAATATTCTGAAACAAGGGTTTGAAACTGTTTTTCCTGTCATCCTTGATCTAATCAATGCCTCCCTCTCAACTGGAGTGGTTCCACCCTTGTAGGAAAATGCGATGGTGAAGCCTCTTTTGAAAAAACCTAGCCTGGATCTGGACCTACTTAGTAACTTTCGCCCTATCTTGCTCCTTCCAGGGATTAGTAAAACAGCAGAGAAATATGTCAATGCGGAACTCTCAACATAACTGGAATTCCACCACCTCCTCCATCCCTCCCAAACTGGCTTTTGCCCGCATCAAGGAACAGACAACGTGCTATTGCCTGTTGTTGAAGCATCAAAAAAGATTCTTGATGCTGGAGGTTCAACAGCGATCATCCTCCTTGACCTCAGCGCGGCCTTTGACACGGTCAACCACCAAATCCTGTCCCATCGTCTCAGAAGTTTGGGGGTGATCGAAGTAGCCCTAACATGGCTGCAATCTTTTTTGGATGCGAGAGTCTTCCAGGTGTTCAAGGGTGATGTCACCTCAAAACCTCTGCCTCTCAATTGCGGAGTCCCTCAGGGGTCGTCCCTGAGCCCATCCCTTTTTAATGTCTATATGGCTCCACTTGCAGAGATCGTGCTCCCATTTATATATTAACTATAATGTCTATATAGTAACTTATGCTGACGACACCCAATTGGTCGTAGCTCTAAACCACTTGGATAATGCCTCGACTGGCCTCTGTCCCTGCCTAGAAGAGGTAGTCAAATGGATGAATAAATCTTTCTTTAAACGAAATGGTGGCAAGACTGAGTTGATGATTTTTGGCAATCCATCTCTCTTCAGAACAGATGTCTTATGGCCAGCTTGCATGGGCCCTGTCCCGTTCTCTAAGAGCCAGATGAAGAGTCTGGGTATCTGGCTGGATTAAGATCTCAGCTTTCTGGCACAGACACAGAAGGTTGCAGCGTCCTCCTATAGCATCCTCAGGATGCTCCGGAAAGTGTTTCCACTTCTTCCCTTTCAGGCAAGAAAATATATGGTACAGGCACTTATTCTCTCCGGTCTGGACTACAGGAATGTCCTTTACCTTGGAGCTCCAGCCTCGACCTTTGTAAAACTCCAAACGGTGCAGAACTGCGCTGCAAAAATCATTGTGGGAACCTTGAACTGGCAATCAGCAAAGCCCACCCTGAGGTCCCTTCATTGGCTTCCCGTTCGGGAGAGAGTCTATTTTAAACCCTTGTACATTACCGAGAAGATGTTAACAGGGAATGGTCCCGCGATCAACTACTCTCTGGTCCAGGCTTATGTAGAGAATAGATGGCTACGTTCAGACCATCTAGGCCTGGCTGTAGTTCCCAGGATTAAAATAGCTAAAATAATTCTATTATAATGCTGCAAAGCTGTGGAATACTCTCCCTCTCAGCCTACCTAAGGAATCTAGCCATCTAGCCTTTCGGAAATCATTGAAGACCTGGCTTCTCCCTTGAGTGTGCCGCGATGCCTCTCTTTGTTACTGCCATAGCACTGGGATGCCCACGGGTAGCTAAGCGCTTAACAAATACTATCTCATTTCATTTCATTTCACAACACCCATTGCCTGCCCTTTTCATGCTAAGTATAGCGTGAAAGGATGCCTTATTTACAAGGCAGCGTTAAGCCACGTTAAGTGGCTTAACGTTGCCTTGTAAATAAGGCAAAGCCCCTATCACCACCACAACGTCAGAAAATGTGACGCTGTGGTGGCGATAGGGGCTTGTAAATATGCCCCTATATGTGCACAGGTAATGGTAATTTCAGTTGAAATTGTGTTCGCTGTACTAGCAATGCACTACCACACCAGATATCCTACACTCTATGCAACTCCACTCTATGACACTCCAATCTATGGCACACTACTCTACTCTACGCCACTCCACTCTACAACACTGAACTCCACTCAGTGCCACTCCACTCTATTACACTCTACTCCACTCTATGCCACCCCACTCTGACATTGTACTCCACCATATGCCCTCACCTCTATGACACTCTAATCCACTCCACGCCCCTCTATGCCCCTTCACTCTACGCCCCTCCACTCGACTCTCTACTCTATGACATTCCACTCTATGACACTTTACTCCACTTTACGTTACTCTACATCACTCCACTCTACAGTGCTCTGCTCCATACCACTCTATGCCCCTCCAATTTATGACACTCTATACCACTCTACACCATGCCACTTTACTCCACTTTATACCACTCCAATCTATTCCATTATGACCTTACTCCACTCTACAGCACTCTACTCCATGACACTCTTTTCACTCTACGACACTCTGACACTTCACTCTGCTCCATTCTACACCACTCTACTCAACTTTATTCTACATCACTCCACTCTATTTCACTCCAACCTACGCCACTCCAATCTATGACACTCTACTCTATGACACTCTACGAGACTCCATTCTATAAAACTCCACTCTCCAGCACTCTACTTCACACTATGACATTCCACTGTATGACACTCTACAAGACTCCACTCTACAAAATACCAATATACGACATACCTCTCTACGCGCTCTCCTCCACTCTGCATCACACTACTCCACTCTACTCCACTCCACTCTACGACACTCTACCACACTCTAAAGCACTCCACTCTACGACACTCCCTTCTGCAACACTATACTCCACCCTACGACACTCTATGCCACTCCTCTCTAGACCACTCTATGCCGCTCAACTCTCCTCCATGACACCACTCCACTCCACTGCACACCACTCCACTCTCCTCCGTGACACCACTCCACTGCACACCACTTCACTCTATGCCACTCCACTTTACTCCATAACACTACTCCACTCTACACCATTCCACTCTAGGCCACTCCAATCTACACCACTACACTCTACTTCACTTTACACAACTCTATGCCACCCCACTCTACGACACTCTACTCCACTCTATCACTCTATGCCCCTCTACTATATGACACTCTACTCCACTCTACATCACTCCACTCAACTCTAAGACACTCTACTCCACATAATGCCACTCTACACCACTTTACACCACTCCAGTCTATGATACTCTACACCACTCTACTCTACTCCTCTCTAGTCTACTCCACTCAAGAACCCTCTACACCATGCTATGACACTCTATTCAACTCCACCCTACTAGACTCTACTCCATTCCAGTCTACGACACTATACTACACTGCACTTTATACCCCTCTATGCCACTCCACTCCACAGCACTCAACGCCACTCCATGACAAACTAACACATTTCACTCTATGCCACTCCACTTATGACACTACACTTTATGACACTCATCTCTACTGTTCTCCAAATCCAATCTACACCCCTCTTCTCTATGCCACTCTACTGTACTCTACGCCAGTCCACTCATTACATTCTACTCCATGCCATGCCACTTCATTCTACGCCACTTCACTCCACCCTATTTTACTCCACGCCACTCTCCTCAATGCCATTAACTTTTAGCCATGCTGAGCAGCAGCCACTGTAGTGTAAAACGTGACTAAAACACATTGGCAAAGCCAATAGCTCTTGCCTAGGCGAGACTGGGCACTTTTCCAATGCTTGTTTCATCCGCGGGCAGCGGATCCTAGCGCTTCCACGCTGCCTTGATCCTCTCCCAGAGCCCCCAACGAACTCAGCACCGCGAGGACGGTGGCCACGGCCCCTTTAGGCCACGCCCCCATCCAGCGACCAGCTTAAAACGCTGATTTCTAGCGTCTGGCGCTTAGAGCTTGTTGTGTCCTGAGGCGGAAGCCGGGACTGTTTGTTCTTTTAAAATACTTGTGTTTTCTAATTTCTGCTTTTAAATTCACTTGTGTAATTCTCACCTGGGCACCTCTGAGCGGCACTCGGCGCGGGCAGCGGATCCTAGTGCTTCCACGCTGCCTTGATCATGTCCCAGAGCCCCCAACAAACTCGGCACCGCGAGGACGGTGGCCACGCCCCTTTAGGTCACGCCCCATTTAGGCCACGCCCCCTGGACGATCCCACCAGCGGCCAGCTACAAAATGTGCCTGGCCAGGAAGCGCAGCGGACGAGCGCAGCAGGAGCGCCGTTTGCGCGCCGAAGGCGCGCCTAAGGCAAGCCCGTCTGCGCCCGTCCGCGCACGAACGGGCCTAGGGCCAGAACCCTTGCCGGCCTCAGACACCAAGAGGGTGAGTTACTCACGTCGCGCACTACTCAGTCTCAGACCAACAAAGAACATACAGTGTAATTACGTACACGACGAAGCTGGACCTTTTACCAATTGTGCCCTCTGCCCTCCAATTCACCTACAACTCACTCAGGCACATACTCCACATTCGGGCCGGAAACTAGCAGTACTGAACTGTAGGTCGCTCCCCATGCACGCCATATTTATCAACCACCTACTTGGGGACCATGAGCTAGACGTCCTGTTCCTCACGGAAATGTGGCTCAAGACACACTCAGACTCGGACGTTGTCGTGGCCCTGGCCCCGGGTTTCCTCATACAGTCCCAACCTCGCCCCTCTGGCAGAGGGGGCGGACTGGCCATTCTACATAAAGACCACCTCTCATGCAGAATCAGCGATGCCCACATCATGGATTCAGAGAGCTGCCTTTTTACCATCCAGCTGGCCCCGACCACCTCACTGGCAGGCCTCCTGGTGTACCGCCCCCCAGACACTTTGGTCCCTTTGCTAGCGCCCTACTAGAAGCTATATCAACTTTGGCCCACTCTACACCCAACTTCACTGTGCTAGGGGACCTCAATATTCACTTTGACGATCCCGCAGACACAGGGGCTGCTGATCTGATTCTAGATCTGGCCGCCTACGACCTCCAACTGGTCAATACTGGAGCCACCCATATCAAGGGCCACCTGTTTGACCCAGTTTTCACAAATGTCCGTACCCTCCAGGCTAACCCTTCCTGCCCCCTCCCCTGGACGGACCACTTTTTAGTTCCTCTCTTTTTGCCAGGAGAATTCAAGAAGCCACGTAAGCCTGCCACGTATACTCAGGACAGGACATGGTCCAGACTTTCTACAGAGGACTGGACCAGAGCCCTGGAATCAACGACCCCTGCTCCCTCAGGGGATCCTGTCATAGCGGATAGCAATTTCAGGAAGTGGATTTCCAACTCACTCGACTCTATCCTCCCTATAAAATCCCGCGAAGACAAAAGCGGAAAGACAGGGTCAGCCCCCTGGTTCAGCCCGGAACTTAGAACCCTCCGCAAGGAATGCAAAAAAGCAGAGCGATTGAGGAGAAAGGACTGGCTCCACTCTAGCAAAGATTCCTACCGGAGGACGGTACGAGCATACAAATCTGCTCTGAAACTCACTAAAGCCTCCTATTATGACGACAGAATTAAAAATTCCACCAACTCCGCAAGAGAATCCTTTCTCATTGCTAAAGAACTTCTAAAAATACCACAACCCCCTCCACTAACCAGGACCCCACCGGACAGGAGCAATGAACTCGCAAAATACTTCGACTCCAAAGTCTCCCACATCCTAGCCTCACTCCCACAGCTACCTACCCAGTCACCACACCGGGACAAGGCTGCGCCTGATACTTGCCCAGGAGGCGCCCCCGCCCTCAGCTAACCGCTTTTAGGGCGGCCTCTTCGGATGAGGTTGGAAAGACTCTGGCTAAAATGAAAAGTGGCTCTCCGTGTGACCCTGCTCCCATGAGGTTTCTGAAAGCAGTCGCCCCTGTGATAGTGCCCCCTATCCTGGAGCTAATCAACACCTCTTTGTCTCAAGGCTCCGTCCCTCCCAGCTGGAAGAGGGCGGTAGTGAAAGCCCTTCTTAAAAAACCCCAATTGGACCCCACGGATTTGGCCAACTATAGACCGATCTCGCTCCTCCCGGGCATCAGCAAAATTGCTGAAAAACTGGTTAACGTCCAGCTCTCCCAGTTCCTGGAATCCAATAACCTGCTGCGCCGCTCCCAAACTGGTTTTCGTCCTGGCCAAGTCACGGATACCGCCCTCCTCGCCGTCATTGAGGAGGCAAGGTGTATCCTAGATTCAAGGGGGTCAGTGGCAGTGATCCTCCTGGACCTTAGTGCAGCCTTTGACACGGTGAACCACCATGTCCTGCTTCATCGGTTGGCCAGGGCGGGACTTGGGGGCACAGCATTGGCTTGGATAGAGTCCTTTCTATCGGACCGTTCGTTCCAGGTCTGGGATGGCAACTCCCGCTCCGATTCTATGCCTTTGACTAGTGGGGTGCCCCAGGGCTCCTCACTTAGTCTGACTCTTTTTAACGCCTACATGGCCCCTCTTGAGGACGTTGTGGCCCCCTTTGGCATCAAGATTGTGAGCTACGCGGACGACACGCAACTGGTTGTCTCGCTCTCACATCTTGACCAATGCCCAGACAACCTCCTGTACTGCCTCCAGGAAATCCATCTCTGGATGTGCGAGTCCTCACTCAAACTCAACGGGTCCAAAACTGAAGTTATGCTGATGGGCAAGAAATGGTCAGCAATTCCATCATCAGTTTGGCCCGATGTCATGGGTGAGGTGCCCGCCCCTAAGAAGGAAATCAAGAGTCTAGGGGTCTGGCTCGAACCAGATCTGTCTATGAAAACTCAGGCAACTAAAATAGCGGGAACTTGCTTTGGACTTATGCGATCAGTCCGCAAGATCCTGCCGATGCTCCCTCCCCAATCTAGGAAACTCCTGGTGCAAGGACTTATCCTTGCCCGATTAGACTACAGTAACTCTGTCTATTTAGGAGCCCCCGAATCTACCCTGGGCAAGCTACAACGAACCCAAAATGCGGCTGCCCGGATGCTAATGAATCTTCCCTCTAGGGCCTCAGCCAGGCCAGCACTCAAGGCTCTCCACTGGTTGCCAGTGCGAGAAAGGATCAAGTTCAAGGCAATGTGCATCGCTCACAAACTCCTCAATGGACAAGGTCCTTCCATCCTGGGAGATATGGTTACCCCTTACAAAGCCTCGAGATCCTTGCGCTCGGACAATGAGCGATTTGCCAATGTCCCTAAGTTCAAGATGGTACGCACCGGAGGCCGTCGCTTTTCAGTAAAAGCATCCTCATGCTGGAACTCGCTCCCTCGCTGCCTGCGGCTGGAACCTGTCTACTTACGCTTCCGCAAACAGCTCCAAACTCTGCTGTTCCCCAAATAAGCTCTTTCCCCTCCCTCCGGCCAACTCAAGTTCTTACAGCGCGGGGATGCCTCCGGGTCACCAGGCGCTCTACAAATCGTTAAATAATAATAATAATGTGGACTCATGCGCATTTGATGCTTGATATTTAAGATAAGAGTCTCTTATATTTAATTTACCTATTAGATATAAGTATGTAATAGCTCAAATATTGTCATTACATATTCATGCTTGGTTTTGATAACATTATGTTAACGTTAAAAATATTCATGTAAAAACAAATATTTTAGTACTTGGAAGTAAAGATTTGTCATTGACGTTGAAAATATGAGGGCGGGTGAGGTTTACCTCTGAGTTTTTTTGTTTTGCTTGTTGACTGTCTGAAGTTAGGAGGGGTAAAAGTGATTGGTTTCAGAGGGTTGACCTCGCTGGAAGTTTGGGTTTCACTTCTTCTGATGGGACAGCTACTGAGGGTTGTAGCCAGAAAGAGAGAGTCTCAAAGTTCCACAGCGGACATTGTCGCCACAGGATACTGCCTTACAGAACATCTATCCTTTATTTATAGAATCACCCGTAAAGTGATTAGATGCATTGTCACCATTTTATAAACCCTAAACCTTACATGTAGCCATATATATTAAAACGGATAGCAGTAGTTGATGGCTGGACTTTAATGAAAGATGCCATTCTTCATGCAGTAAGGTAGGGGGGCAGTCTGTAGTGATCAGTAGGGTCAGTGCCAAACAATGGAAACACTTAAAGAACACTAAAGAAGATGAGGCTGACACAAAAGTGCCTCTAAAATGCAAATAGGCTGCCAGGCTTCAGAGTGGCTCCATCCCTTGATGTTTTCAGAGGTATCTTGTGAGCATCGACCACATTTACAGCATGTAAAGTATGTCACTCGAAGCGCTTTGATCTTCTCAGAGCACTTCAGAAGCTCAGATACGTGCAAATATATTTCATAAAGGCTCTTGGTACTTGATAAGCATCTCACGTCTTCTCAAAGGAGGCGTGTACAAACGACTTTACAGACCAAAAGTCAGAAACCACTGACCACAGCCTGACTTGTGCACAAACCAAGCCCTGGCTTTGCTCATATCTTCCAGTGCTTGGCACAGTTCAAACAGGAAACTTACTGTTTCTTCCTCTGATGTCAACAACACTTCTTTCATTTGTTCACATGTGAACCGAGAGCTCTGAAGGTGTCGGGGTCTTCGGGACACAGGACTACCTGCCCAAAGGCGTCAGATGTGACATTCGGAGCAGATCAATGTGTGGTCCTTTTGATCGCACCGGAAGTGAATAGAGCTTCTGAGCACACTCCAGAGCTGGGGCAAGGTGGGCGTGGATGAGGCCCTTTCACTTGTGCGCTTTCACACGATATAGTTAAAGAACCCCTGAATATATTCGAGTTGTATGTTGCATATTAAATGTCAATTTTAACTTAGTTTTCTTGTGCAACGTTTCATCAAGTCAGCTTGGGGGCGTGATACATTTTGTATTATGCCACCAAAGTTTTGGAAAGTTCATTATTTTTCAGGCTTTGCAAAGTTTGTGAAATTTCCCGGTTAAAGTATAGCCTTGCCTCTGTAAAGTACTTTTGCTCATTGAAATGTTCCGTTTGTTGCTTTATGAGATAACTATCACTCTAATCAAACCCAGCCAACATGGAAAAGGCATTCAGATTTTTGCTCTGCACATTTGAGTTTTGTAGAGGTTTCTCTGCACACTGACACATTCATGCAGGATTTTCTCTGCGTGTTTGCTGTTTGCCTTTTGCAAGATACATTATTGCAGAAAGATGACACGGATATATGAGAAATCATAACATTTCTCAGCTTTGGAAAGTTTGTAAATTTTTCCACGTGTTTCCAAAGGTTACTGGAGAATAACATCTAACAACAGGTGTACCATCGTTTTGATCTCCCCTTCGGAATGATCTCCCCTTAGCATCTGGGCATGCGTACTTCAATGCTCTTGCCCACTTGCAACAATGTAACTTTCGCCTGTCTTTCTGAGCTCCCCAAATTCATAAATTAGTCAACTTTCAGAAAGGAGTGACAGTGTCATGCCTCCCCTCATCTTTTTAAGACACATAATGTGCTATACATGCATACGTTTTAAAATTTTAAATCCTTCCTCTACAGAGGCGAAATGATAGACCTCTTGGTCAATCCTCCCTTGTGAATACAATCAGGCCCGGCTTTAGAGCTGGCGGCTCCAAATGCAAAAATGTTTGTTGGCGCCCCCAAGCTTTGAGAAGGTGGTGACCACCTCGACAACAGATTCCCTCACCAACACCTTTTAACAGTGCCCCTCCAGTCTCCATAACCACTCTCTTACAGATGCATGTAATTACTTACATAGCACCACTCGTATTAGTGTAGGGTGTCAGCTGCCACGGTCCTCACACTCGACCCTGATTGAAAAGGGGCGGATGATGCGACCGTGCAGTGGGCGCGCCGCTGGTGCGCCAAAGGCGCGCCTAAGGCAAGCCCGTCTGCGCTTGTCCGTGCCCGAACGGGTCCAGGGGCTACGACCCCTGGTTCTCCCAAGAGGACACTGTGCTCTTACACAGCAGATCAGCTGATTAACTTCAGAGGAACGGAGGCACAGGTGTGCTATCATAGTATAATAGCAGGGGAGATCCAATATACCCTTGGAGGCTTGTGCGAATCTGAAAATGACGGGTAAAGATGCCTGCAAGGGATTTTATTCGAAGAAAGTTCTATGGTTATTTATATTGGACTTACTCTACAGGTGATTCTAATTCGAACAGACACCCAATTGTCATTTGACAAAATCAATGAATGAATATATAAAGCACAACACACGGGAATATCTTTTGTTGAAAATACGCCTCGTGTTTTCTGGAATGACGCCAGTTTTCATCCTTCCCGCGATAAATACAATTGAGACACTAAGATTGGAGGTGCTGAGATTCCCTCATTAATTTGGACGGAGCTCTATATTGCCACCATAAAACTGGATTGCCCTTGATCTGAGGATTAGTGACAGCTCTGATATATATATGTCATTTTGTCATTTTCAGGTGTGCTATCATAGCTTCGGACCGGACTTTGTTAGCAATAAATGGCCCCACTGCACCCTAGTACTCGATCCCCAACTTTCAGTAGGCAAGACTCCCCTTCACAATACAGCTTACAAAATGTGCATGCTGAATTGCCGCTCGCTTCCCAAACACGCCATTGAAATCCAGCTAACTTTGGATGAAGAAAATCCAGATGTGATGTTTCTTACGGAAACTTGGCTCACCAGTTCACTGGAACCGGTAGTGGTCCAGGCTCTTCCACCGGGCTATGTGATCCAAAGACAAGATTGAACATTAAGCAGAGGAGGGGGCCTGGCCATTATCCATAGAGACACTGTTAACTGCCGGATCAAAGCAGGTTTGATTTCCGATTGTGAAAGTGTCTCATTTGCCATTTGTTTTTCGCATACCTGTACCTTCTCCAGGGTCCTAGTTTATCGACCCTCAGGAGCAATTGGGCATTTTACCAGCGACCTACCTGAAACAATAGCTAATGCAGTGAGCTCCCTGCCCAATTTTTCAGTACTGGGGGACTTGAATGTCCACTTTGATGATATTTCCTCACCTAACGCGGAGTAATTGATCGATAGCTTAGGTGCTCTCTCACTCAATCCGAAAGTAAACAGTCCCACCCACCTGAAAGGGCATCTACTCGATCCTATCTTCACCAACATTAATAACTTAATAGTGAAAAATCCCACTCCACTACCTTGGACTGATCATTATCCGATATCTTTTTCATGGTCCCCATTGATTAGTGATCTACCACTGGAGCAGGTAAAGAAACGTAGCCGTAATTTGTCCAAGCTTCCTATTGAGCCATCGGCAGTTACTCTTAACAATACCCGACCGGTACTGGAAGCCAATCCAGAATCGACCAACCATGAGTTCAATCAATGGATCGAAGCCTCTCTGGACTTGGTGGCTCCAAATAAATGGACAACCAATAAGAAGGGCACTAAGAGCATTGCATGGTACACCCCCAAGCTTAGAGAGTTGAAATTAAAATGTAAACAATCAGAGAGTCAGTGGAGGAAAGATTTCTCAGACGAGAGGAAGGGTGTCTACAGGGAAGCTTCAAAAATGTATAAGCTAGAAGTTAGGAAAGCCCAATTCCTGTATTACGGAACTAGGATTTCCTCAGCTTCCAATTCATCGCGTGAAATTTTTTTAATTGCTCAATCCCTAATTAGCCCCCGTCTCCAGCTTCACCCACTGTTGATACCTTAGGGCGCTGCAATAACATAGCAGAGTTATTTTTTTTTTTAATTCAATCTATTTATTCAGAGTTTCCGCCAGTAACTACCCCTTTGAAGGACCTCACATTGGAAAATAAGTCGAAATCACCCATTACTCCGTTAGTGGTCCTCCCTCCCTTGGACATAAAATCCCTAAAAATCTATTTTAATAAACTAAAATCGGGTTTCCCTAGGGACATGCCCCCCCTCCCCCCCACCGTTCTGAACCATATTTTTGATACAGTCGCTCCCACTATCCTAGAACTT
Source organism: Lissotriton vulgaris (assembly GCF_964263255.1). Taxonomy (NCBI): domain Eukaryota; kingdom Metazoa; phylum Chordata; class Amphibia; order Caudata; family Salamandridae; genus Lissotriton; species Lissotriton vulgaris. Next base: position 1,084,780,668 of record NC_141695.1, on the reverse strand, counting down.
ATCAATCTTTCTTTGGCCTCCAGGACAGTCCTCTCTTTACGGAAACGAGCCATGGTGAGAGCACTGCTTAAGAAATTAGTTGCAGACCCTGACATTTTTGGGTAATTACCGTAGCTTCCAGGGATCGCAAAAATTGCGGAAAAGCATGTCAACTCCATTCTGTCCACCTTTTTGGAGGAAAATGACTGCTTCCATCCATCGCAAACTGGGTTTAGACCCCGTCAGGGCACAGAGACAGCTTTGATTGTAGTTGTTGAGGAAGCATAAAAATCTTGGAAGACGGAGGTTTGACGGCAATTGTCCTCTTAGATCTGAGTGCGGCTTTCGATTCCGTTAACCATCAACTGCTGGTATGTAGAATTAGAGATGCAGGGGTTTTGGAACTGCACTAATGTGGTTGGAGTCTTTTTTAGACGACCGCTCATTTCAGGTCTTTGAGGACAATTCTATTTCCAAGAGTATGTTGTTGAGTTGTGGGGTTCCTCAGGGCTCGTCCCTGAGCCCCCTCCTCTTTAACATTTATATGAGCCTGCTGGCCGAGATTGTCAAACCCTTTGGCATACAGATCGTCACATATGCGGAAGATACCCAATTGATTGTTTCCCTTAATCAATCTGGGAACAGGGAAAACAATTTGGCCGGTTGTTTGGAAAAAGTGTCAGCCTGGATGGGGGCTCATATCTACAACTGAATGGAGCAAAAACAGATCTGATGTTCTTGGGTAAACCTTCCTCACTAGGTTCTAGCTCTCTATGGCCTAAATGTCTGGACAGTATGCCCCCCCAAAAGAACAAATAAAAAGCCTTGGAGTCTGGCTTGAACATAATCTAGACATGAAGGAGCAACCCCGGAAGGTAGCAGGAACCTGTTACGGAATACTTAAGATGGTTAGGAAAATCCTTCCCTTGCTGCCGTTCAATGCTAGTAAACTGCTGGTTCAAGCCTTAATTCTCTCAGATCTAGATTACGCAAATGCCCTTTATCTGGGCTCCCCACGTTCAAAGGTAAAGAAGCTTCAGACTGTGCAGAACTGTGCAGCTCGACTCCTCTTACAGACCCCCCACAGAGAATCTGCACAATCATCTATAGACTCCCTACACTGGCTCCCAGTTGCGGAGAGGATCCAGTTCAAATCCCTATGTACTGTCCACAAGATTCTGTCCTCCAAGGGTCCACCTATCCTACATTCCATCATCTCTCCGCACTGTCCCAGTAGAGCCCTGGGCTCTGGAAATAAATGCATGGCAGTAGTCCCTAGAATATATAGGTCCAGGAGTGGGGGAAGACGATTCTCCTATATCGCCTCCAAGAGCTGGAATGCTCTTCCCAATTACATTTGTTTGGAAGACACTATATGTCCTTCTGCAGACAGCCGAAAACGTTCTTGTTCCCGGTCACCTAAAGCTGGTCATTTGTGTAGGTTCTGTTCCTAAGCGCTAGGAGGCCTTTTGGTAGCCATGTGCTCTACAAGTGCCAATTCATTTCAATTCAGACCATTTTGCATTACACACACATTACACAGAGACAATCAGTAACGTGCAGATCAGTGTATCGGAAATGTTACATTAGACAGAGGACTACAAGATGTAGGAGTGACCTATCCATACTGGTAGGCAGTATAGTTTGAGTGCTTGGTCTGGAGAAGCATAAACTCAGAATTCAAAATGGAATACCATAATTGGGGTTTCTCTTCAATGATAAGAATCGATTTCTACCCAAATGAACCCTTTTTGCAATATTAATCTATACTCTAATTTGCAGTGTGCATGCAGTTCTTTGGTGACAATTAATAATTCACTGTTCTGTATTAGGATTTTAACTTATACAGTGCAAGTAATAAAAGGTTGTCTCTTAGAAAAGCAGTAACCCACTGACCCATTTACATTATATGCACTTTGAGATCTGAATGGCGCACATTCTTTGCAGCAGGTATATTAATCATCTGTGCTATTTTATGATCAGACAAGACTAAACAATGTTATGTTATGTTAAATAATTTCTACCGCGCACGTACACCGAAACGGTTTCTTGGCGCTCATGACAGACATAACAAACCAGGGCCAGGAGATCACACTGTTCCAGCTTTGAAAAGAAAAGTTTTTAAGGTTCTCCTAAATGACTCGTAGGTAGGGCAGTGACGAAAAGAAGAGGGAAGGGAATTCCAAAAGATGGGGCCGAGAGAAGAAAAGCGCAAGCCACCATGCTTCTTCCGACGGGAAGATGGAATGCAGAGAAGATTATCAGCAGATGATCTTAGATTGCGGGTGGGAAGATATCTCTTCAGTTTAGAAGACACAAATTCAGGGGCACGATCGTGAAGAGATTTAAAGACGGTGCATCCGAGTTTGAAGGAGCACCGTTGGGCCACTGGGAGCCAGTGAAGGCTCCTCAGAAGGGGGGAAACATGCTGGTGTTTAGGTTGGTGATACACCAAGCGGGCCGCCTGATTCTGGATTAACTGAAGTTTGTGGAGCTGATAAGCAGGAATCCCCACGTACAGGAGATTAGCAAAGTCAATCCTGGAGATGACCAGAGCCAGTAAAACTAAAATGAGTGCCTCTCTGGTGAGAAAACGACAGATCTTACGGATCCTGCGCAGTTGAAAAAAACAGGATGATGTCACAGCCGAGATCTGGGGTAACATGGATAGATCCTCAGAGATAACCACTCCAAGGCTTTTCACAGTACTGACCGGGCTGGGAGGAATACCAAGGGAAAGAGGCCAATAAGTGTCGTTCCAAGGATTAGTAGGGCCACCCACCAGGACAAGTTCCGTTTTAGACGGATTCAACTTGAGCTGGCTGTGAGCCATCCAGTCTGAGATCAACAACATTGTGGTTTGAAAATTATCACGGGAAGAGGGTAGATTGTCCAAGGGAAAGACCAACTGAAGGTCATCAGCATAATTATAAATAGTTGCAGGGGAGTGACGAAGGGAGACCATAAGTGGTTGCATATATAAATTAAAAAGAAGGGGAGAAAGAGCAGAACCTTGAGGGACACCACAAGTGAGAGAGGAAAAAGGAGCAGTGAAAGTAGACAAATGGACTGCCTGCGAGCGGCCTTGTAAGAAAGACCGCACCCAGTCCAGCGCAATACCCTGGATGCCGGCGTTTCCGACACGGTCGATCAGGATAGCATGATCGACCGTGTCAAATGCCGCCGAAAGATCCAGCAAAATCAGGGCCTGGGAGAGGTTGTCATCAGCACCCGCTCTAAGGGTGTCCATGACAGCCGCAATCACCATCTCGGTGGAGTGGAGAGGGCGAAAACCAGCCTGCTGGGGATTCAGGAACAGAGAAGTCTCCACGAACGAGCTCAGGCACCTGGTGACATAGGTCTCTAATATCTTGCCCAAAAAAGGGAGGAGGGAGATGGGCCTGTAATTACTTAGCACTAGAGGATCAGCGCCGGGTTTCTTTAAGATAGGTAATACCACGGCCTGCTTAAAGGCCTCTGGAACAACTCCAGATGATAAAGAGGAGTTGAGAAGGGCCAAGGCAGGACCGGGACAGGCCATGAAAATTTCCTTCAGGATATGAGGGGGACAACAGTCCCTAGGAGAACCGGAACAGACCTTATGGAGAAGGTTGTGAAAATCGGAGATAGAGATGGGAGGAAAAGAGGAGAATTCCTGAGGGTTAGCAGGAGGGAGGGGGAACGATTTGGAGGGGGAAGGTGGAGAAATGTTAGTTTTAATAGTGGAAATTTTTTCTTGGAAGAAGGCATTGAGCTCATCACACAAAGCCTGAGTAGGTACCAGTGGAAGAGTTATACGGTCAGGGAGGGAGAGCTCGTTGACGATTGAGAAAATGTCTTTTGTTTTGGAGGCCGACTCCAAGATTTTTGTAGAGAAATAGTTAGTCTTTGCCTCAAGTATCGAAGATTTATATTTACTCAGTAAAGAGGTAAACTCTATCTTGAGTGAAGGGTCGTACTTGTGGCGCCAGCGACGTTCAGCTTGGCGAAGGGCAAGTTTATCAGATTTAAGCTGGTCATTAAACCAGCGCTGGGCATCGTGGGGGCGTTGGACTTTTATGGTCTTTAGGGGAGCTACAGAATCAGCTGCTTCCTTCAGCCAATGTTCGAGGGAGGAAGCTTGGTGGGATACTGAATCAGAGTCTGAAGGGGCTGAGGCTGCCAAGAGAGAGAGAAGTTTTGGCAGGTTGGCATTTTTCCAATTGCGGGCCCTAATATTCGTAGGACAAAACTCTGATCTTTCTCGAGGAAGAACATAAATCACTGAAGTTATCTTGACATTTTCAGGGCCGGATTGGGAACCAAAACCAGCCCTGGCAAAGTGCTCGGCCGCACCCCCCCCCCCCCCCTCCCCTCTTAGGGGGTGTTGGAGGTGCCGCCGAGCGCTTTGCTAGGGCCGGTTTTCGGCCGATTTTGTTGCAGGGTCCAATTGCAGCTATGCTTCAAAAACGGCCCTGTAACAAAATCGGCCCCCAGGGGCTCAAAAACGGCCCTCACCCTTGCGGCGCACCGGGGGATTGCCCGGTGCCCGCTATGGCCAGTCCGGGCCTGATTTTTATTGTTGCCTGGAAATTGCTGGAGGTGAGGAACGCGACAGCAGGTGCTTTTAAAAGCAAAACAAAATTGCTAACACAGCACCCCCTTAAGTCAGCACCCAGCACACTGGCACCGGTCGCAGCGGTCACACCGCCCTAGAGCCGGTCCTGAATACAACCTAGGTACTGACCCTTCATAAGAAAACATGCTGAGTAAGGTGCATTGCGGTCATAAATTTGGAGCCAACAGGGAAAGTATGAATTATGAGTGAATACATTGGGCTTTAGTCCAGCTCAGAGTGCCCAGAATGTGCACTGGACTCTGCTGAGACTCCCAAAGCTGGTCTCATTCTGGCCTGTTCTTGTCCCTTTGGGGTGCTACACATACTGAGCGCAGTCCTTTCAGTCTTCCACTTCTCTTGCATGTCTTATGTGTTCTTGTTCCTCATTCACATTAAATCTCATCATCTGCATGTTTGGCATTCTTTTCTGCACTGAGTTTCTTTAGCATCTGCATGTCTTGCTTACTCAATTATTTGCTTCTCATTCCTGTAATTTACTCCTCACTCACCCATGTGGCCAATCACTGGAGCTCATTCTGGTTTGCACCTCACTGACCCATTACCCATTACCAGCCCCCATCCTCCAATCCCTCCCCACCCTCTTGTCCATTCCATAATCATTCAACCACCCCCACGCGTTGGACCTGTCTCTGGAAATAAAATCCCCCATGGCACAACATGCCAGTACTTAAATGATGTTTTATCAGACCGTCAAACAATCATCATTTTTACTAATGCAGGTAGATGTCTGACTTGAATATAATTTCAATCGGTGACTCAGGAACACAGGTGAAATGATTAGCCCAAGCTGAGGAACTTAAGTGAAGGCCAGAACCCATCAGAGGCTTCCCCTCAGTAACAGGCAGAAAAAATCAAGCACAAGCCCACGTCTTCGGTGTGGTTTTATGATCTGGAGCATCTTTGAATGCTAAAGTGGATCCTCGAATCTTAGGACCTTAGGATATGCGGTAGATCATTGAATTGTGGGCTTGTTGAACCCTGCAAGCGATCCACGAATCGCACTGTTGCCTGCCACTCATTTGGGCCATACGGTCACTGATGTGCCTTCAAACACAACCATCTGTGGCACAAACGGCTGTAAATTAAATGAACAAATCCACTGCCACTACTGCAGATACACTAGAACAAACTTAAGAAGCACACAAATTTGAAGACCTCTTATACAAAAACACACTAGTAAAACAATGTTTGTCGTCCAATGTTATTTAATCACATTGAACATATGCTCCTATATCACCAAAAAATACAAATTTAAACCTAGCAAGTGCCTCTCGCACAAGGGGGGAGGAGAAAGGAAAAGGTTGTGTGCATCAAGTAAGGGTAGGAGTAGTGTGAAGGGAAGGTAGTGACAATTCATCAATCACATCAATATTTACAATAAAACCGGCTTTTCTCAGTCTCGCAGTTAACAGAAACTGAATAACTGGCCATTCTTCATACTATCACAGTTGAAAATCACTGTTGATCAAACTGGCAAAACAGGGAAACAAAGTTGACTTTTCGACCCCACTATGGAGTAGGCGCTTAAGTCCTTACGACGGGATCTTCCACAGGACTGAATAGGGGCACCTGGGAACATTAACAAAGGAGGTACTTAATTTATGGTATGAATAGATATTTATAAAAAGAATACGCCCCTGTTTTGCCATTGTTACCAACAGTTATTTTACACTGTGATAGTATGAACAATGGCCTGTTATTCAGTTTCAAGACATCCTTCCCTATTGTATTGCTTGATACCCAGTTCCCAGTGACTTATTTGGGTTTACCCCGTTTTAATAACTTCTGCAGACACAACAATCCCAACCACTAAAAGTGCTGCCAAAGACACTAGCCCACCGAAAGCACCCATCTACTTCACGTTCACATCAGTGTGGAGGTTGAGACTCACATTTAGCCAGAGGACATCATTCCTTTTCCAGGTGAGGTCATGGAGGAGAACACTTTGCAAGCAATAGCGCCTTGAGATGGCTTGAGGATGGGAAAGCACCTTATTTCACACATGAAGAGGAAGTAGCTGCTGCCTCAGACTATGCAAGAGAACCACCTCCTTTCTCAAGGCTGGTCAATGAGGATTTTAGTCAATGCATGGCAAAACCTGAGGGAAGGCTGGCAACTCCGCTTGAGTCATGTGACCAACAAGTGCATTTGCATTAAGTCATTCATGGCATTAGTGATACCATGACGGCACTGCTGCTACACATGCAGCAGTAGGACTTTTCAGAAAGACTCCTCATCTACTCCAATATCTGCCTCCTATCCCACCTCACTGCACTGTCCATACTGACACTGTTCACCAGAATGTTGAGGGCCATACAGCTGATGGTTTGGCATTGAAGAGCTTGGACCAATTTCGTTTTATGAAATCAATTTGTCACAGATTACGTATTTTGCAGCAAGGGACAGTACAACTTCCCCTACACCATCTAAAATATCTACCTCAACATCCTCACAGACCTCCGCAAAAGGAGACAGGAGGAGATAGGCCCCTCTGTCCAAGGGAGCTTGCCACCCAAAAACATTAGATCACGTTTTTTATTGGTGTTTTGTATTGCTGCTGCAGTTGCAGGCATTTAAGTTCCATATTTGTATGACTTCTTCTTGTTTGATGTTGATGGTGGTACTTGTGTTTTTTAAAATATGATAAGAAGTTATAGTCACAATCTGGTCACGTTCTTAGACCTCTTGTCCTTCTTTATCATTACAAGGGTCTCCTTGGAGGACTTATTTGCACGAGACCATATCAGACTTACTTTCCTGTTTCTTAGTTGTGACATGATGATTAGAACCCATGCAAGGCATACTGCTGTACCATTGGTTTTTCATTGTGTGGGTAATAATTGTATTGTGTGGGTTTTCAAACATTTCGCATTACAGCAGGGATGTGATGTCACTGTACTCATATGGCATTGTGTTGGAGAAGCATGTTTACACACACAGAAGAAGGGGAGAGAGGTGTTACTCCTTTTCCATCTTCCCTGTAAATGTCATACTGTAACTACAAAACGAGGCAAAGCAGGGGGAGATAGGTAGCCAAAAGGGTCTCCTTTCTCTTTACAACAATTGTTAGGTTTGTTTAAAAAAGCTGCCCTTACCCACTAAGTAGTGGCATTCTTTATCATAGGGCTGCTACAACATCCCTGCACAGACCAATGCCTGGGATGGAGCAAAGGGAGGGCAGGACATAACAAACATAAATGTGTTGGGATCCATGCAGTAAACAAAGGACAGTGGAATGAAAAGTCTAAAAACGAACTCAGAGATGCCCTATATCAAATTTTATTCCTGGACTTCCGGGTTAGGATTAAAAGGTAACAAGGCAGAGATGGTCTAGGGGAAATTAGGGTCCCCTTGTTCATCTGTACTGCAGGTTCTCCATTTTTATTTATCGTTTGTGATTTACTGGTGCCTAGCACTGCATGTAGTGTTTGTATGTATGGGTACTGTGCTATTTGACGATTTTTCTTTCAGGCTTGTTTTTGGTGATTCTGCGCGAAATTGGCATGACTTACCTTTGGGTTGAGAAATCATTTCAGAGCATATTCGGTTGCTTTTCAGGCTGACTCCTGTCACAAAAGTTTTTTTTATGTAGCGCATGCAATTAATATCACATGCATTAACTATCGCATGCGGTATTTGCTATGTGCGATAGGTACCAGTTATGGTACTTTTCTCTAACAATATTTTCCATGTGCAGTTTTCTACTTGTAATTGAGTGGTCAAGTAGACACATGCGATTTTTACCAATCTATTCGGTAACACCAGGTCCGCATAACTCACAATGAGGCTCTTAATGTTGCAGTTTCTTGTTTCTACTCTATCCCCAATTTTCCATTACCATCGGTGCTGACTAGCCCAGAGCAAAGCAGTCATTCACGAAGCTCCCCTTAGACAGAGCTAGATGGTGAATCAGCCTCACTTCTCCTTCTGTATGATTTGCAATGATGTCCAATGAGGATATATAAAGCTCACTTAAGGTCATGGCCCAGAACGAGGGCAGCCATCTGTTTCTGGTTTGACCTGTGCAATGTCAGCAAATCCACTCACTGGTTTGAGGTTCACTTACCAATGCCCTACTCTCGTTCCCTTGTACAAGATTCTAAATCCCCATTTGAAACTATCCTTCAACAGTATGGAAGCCCTCCACTCCAGTTAAATAATTAACTCATCCAGAATGTCCAGCCTAATTGCTTTTGTCCTGAGTGGGATGGTAGCAAGGGCTACCTGCCTTTAAACTTGGAGTGGTTGTGTCCACATTTGCACACTGATTGGGAATAAGAGGCTCTCCTCTCCTGATGTTCAGGAATACACCCAAAGTATTGACTTTGCTCACCTTCCCCTGCCCTTTCATTTTAAAGGGACTCTGCCCTTTTTTTGGCTTAAAATGACAAGCAGAAAGAACATGTATATTTTTTTCACTCATTAGAGAAAAATTTGAGTTTTTCTGCATATTTCTATACATTCTGAGCCAGTACAGCTTTTTTGTTTTTTGAAAAAAAAGGACTTTTATTGAACTGTTTCTAATCTGTTTGTTACAAATTGCTGACAGGTTTTTGATATGTTAAATTTTGCACTAGAAGTTCTATTTTTGTCTTCATGTGTGCAAACATGCACGCTCTTTCATATGAAAGAGCTAAGCACCAAGGATTTATGTGGTTTGTGGGAAATGTGATGGTGTGAGCATGTATTATATGGAATAAAGTACACCCTGGCATACATGATAAGGATGTTGCATGTCACCTCAGACTTCCATAACATTATAAAGGAACTTGGTCTTCAGCCTCATTCCTCCATAAGGTTATTGAGCTCTTCAGTGACCTGTAATATCTTTATAATTTACATCGGGGGTACTTACAGCCTGATTCATCAAAGACCCGTTTTGTGAGTCTTTAATAGCGATTCATAAAGAATCGCTATTACAGACTCGCAAAACGGGGTTCATGTAGGAATCGCAAAATAAAATGCGATTCCTACACATTCCTCATTTGCGATTAGCAAATTGCTAATCGCAAATAAGGAATAACTCCCCATTCATTCCTATGGGCCAAAAGGCCCATAGGAATGAATGGGGAGTATTCCTTATTTGCGATTAGCAATTAGCTAATCGCAAATAAGATAGCAATTTAAAGGGTACCAGGGGTGTCCAGAGGACACCCTGTAGCACCCCTTAAATGCAAATTTAAACAGGTGTTGCGCACACACATGTCCAAAGGACATCTGTGTGTGCAACATGCAACTTAGAAAAATGCTTTTAAAAGCATTTTTCTAAGTTTTCGCTATTTACCACGAGGTTTGACCTCGCGGTAAATAGCGGCCCGAAATTGCGATTTCGCAATTTGAAAATGGATGATGAATTGCATTTAAGGAATCTCAAATAGAGATTCCTTAAATGTAATACCTTGCAAATTTGTGAATTCGCTATTACCGAGTTTTGCATTTGGGATGATGAATCCCAAATGCAAAAATTGCGCTCGCAAAGGGCCAGATTCTGAGAATCTGTCCCTTTGCGAGCGCAATTCACCTTCATGAATCTGGCTGTATATCCCTTACATCATGCTCCCTTCCCCACCCAAAGCCTTCAATAGGGTCGCTCATGCAAACCATCCTAATAATAATAATTGAGCTAGTGCTTAATTTGTGAAAGAAATAGTGCCCAAAGCGCTGATCATAAGCTGAGGGCTGTGACAATTAAATGTCAGTGCTTGGATACTAAGGTATGTAGTATTTAAGCCACTACCTGACACTCTTTGCCCCTTTTTTCTCGTTCTTGCAGCTTCCGGTTTTCTGTTTCTGACAGTTTTGCTGTATTTTACTTCCTCCGTCTTTCCGATCTGTGTTTTTCCCTCTCTTGCACTCGGTAAATATCTGATGTGGAAAAACAAGCACAGATCCCCAAAATAACTGTTAGTGCCCTCACCTGCAACCAGTGGCTCAAATTAAACAATGAGTAGAGCACACAAACTCCTCCACATCTTAGTTACTACATCCATTTCAGGTCTGAGCATTTAAACAAGGCAACTATATACTTTGGGAAATTCTTACTTCACAGTAGCTGCTGGTATAGAAGGTGAAAGCCTCTTTCCAAGTGTTTATGTAGATGGGGATTGGCAGCCTCCTCACAAGTTCCCTTTCTTCCTATTCGATCCTTCCCCGCATTGCATTTACCTGTGCAGCAACTTTATCACGATGAGATGCTGCCATGCACATATCTTGTCTGTGGTGCTCTGCAGCGGATGCAGTCCCAGCTGTTTTGCAATACTCATGTAGGTCAAATGGACTACTTTCTCCACAGTTTTACCCCCAATATATTTGCCCATATTTCCACTATTACTTCCCTGCCATGCCCCCTTCACGGACCATGGTGGGTTGTGCCATGTCAGTCTACCATATCCCAGGGCCCTGACGAAGAAGTAGTCACCACTTGGCCTACATCACTTTCCCTTCTGTCTCCTTGTCCCTGCAATGACCTCCTCAAAAACACTTGTGGTTAGATGTTTTTAACGTTAGTAAATTAATGTTTATATGTTTTCTATATATCATATGTTTTTTAAAATAAATGTATAACAGTTTTAACAAAAATAATGTAACAATTTTTTATTGTTTCAATCCTAATTAATACATTTATTGGTGATATTTTTGTCAACAATATTTTTTAGTCGATATTCTACTACTTTACATTGCTAGAACGTGGGTCAATGTTTGGATCCTAGATACATTTCCCACTATATTTTTGTATTTCAATGTTTTTGGGGTTGATATTTGTCATACCACCACGAAAATTCCTCTCCAATCGCCTCAAATTGATTATTTATCATGGCCACATGGCCCATCTTCTGTCCCGCCTTTCCGCCCTCCAGACCACGATAATACTCGTAATCTGGAGGGCAGGCGGCAGCCCTGTTTGGCGGTGTGGGAACAAGGCAGTGGACTGGCGGCCTGCTCCACACCGTCAAACTCGTAATCGGGCCCATAGTGATTTCCTACATCTGCACATAATTGGCAGAGCGCACACTCTAGCTTCAGGGCAAGCCACTCTCTGTGTGCTCTCCAACTCCACCCGCTTTCTGGCCCATGATAAGTATGCATGCATCAAGCTGCGCGTGCCACGGCTGGAAGGGGCTGTCAGTGTCAACTTGTGAATGTGATACGCCCGTAGACTAGCATCATCAGCTCACAACTTTAACCATGACTGAGCTGCGCAGTAAGTGATCACAGGTTCTGCCAGCAAAGAAAACGCCACTCTAGCGGGAGGAGCCAGAACAGAGTAAACAACGTGCTGCAATTAGAAAGGAAGAAGAATTCACCAGAAAATACAGGGCCAGAATAAACAAGCACTGGCAAAACCAATAGGTTTTCGTCTTAGATAGTATTGGCTCTGGCATTGGCTTCTGTTCCTGCTGTACAGCATGGGCAATAATGTGTAGACATTCTGTATACAGCATGACTAAAAATATTTAAAAAAACAAAATATGATGCATACAGCGCTAATGCGCTTTTAATTAAAAAAAAAAAAAGCGCATCAGCCCTAGCTGTGTCATTGCCATTTTTAGAATTAGTTTTAGCCACTCTGCAAAGCATCCGCGTTGCTGTAGACTATGGCTACAAAACATTGCCAAAGCCAATAGCTCTCACCCAGGTGAGACCTGTTGGAAAAGCTAAATTGTCTCATCTGGGTGAGGGCTATTGACTTTGTTGTCACAAGAGGCATTGTGTGGTGAGGGGTGGCATTGTATGGCAAGGAGTGGCATTGTGTGGCATGGCGTGGCATTGTATGGCACTGTGAGGAGGGGTGGTGCCTTGTATAATGGAGTAGAGTGAGAGTGCAGTGCAGAGTGGCAAGTAGTGAAGACGAAATATGAGGCATGACATGGAATTATGTGGCTTAGAGTGGAATTATGTGGGGTGGGATTTTGTGGCATTGAATTGTGTGGTGTTGAGTGGAATGGAATTATATGGTGTGGAGTGGAATTATGTGGAGTGGAAATATGTAGCATGGAGTGGAGTGGAAATATGTGACATGGTGTGGAATTGGGTGGAGTGGCATGAAATTATGTGGTGGTGCATGGAATTATGTGACATGGTGTTGAGATGAATGTTGTGGTGTGCCTCAAAATTGTGTAGCATGGTGTGGAATTGTGTGGCATGCAACAGTGTTGCATTGAGTTCAGTGGAGTGGAGTGGAAATATGTGGAGTGGGGTGGAATTATGTGGAGTGGAATTATGTGGTGTGGAGTGGAATAATGTGGTGTGGAATTATGTGGCATGAAGTGTAGTGCAATTATGTACCATAGAGTGGAATTGTGTGGCATGGAGTACAATTGTAAAGCATGAAGTGTAATGTGAGACCTTGAATTGTGAGACATGGAATTGTTTGGCATGGAATTGTGTGACACATAGTGGAATTGTGTTATGTGGTGGGGAATTGTGTGGAGTGGAAATGTGTGGTGTGGAATTGTGTGGAGTGGAAAGGTGTGGAGTGGCATTGAGTCCAGATCAAGCGACAGAAAACAGAGAACACAAGAAAGGTTTCGGAAACACTGGGGCAACAAGACAAAGAAAGCGAGGATGGAGTTGAATAAAATGTAAGTAGTCACATTAAACAGGATTTGGTGAAAAGAATAGTGTTTGTTTATGAAGATAACATGTTTGTGGAAACTTGTGCAGACTTGCTTCATGGACAAAGGACGTCTGAAGTTTGTAACAGTGAGTGGAGGAATGAATTTGTCCGCAATGGAATGTGGCTTCAACATCCTGGAAACAAAGGCAGTGACACTTGCTGTATGAAATATGCTTCTTAAGTAAATGTAATTGTAATTGCATTTATATAGTGCTAACTACCCCAGACAAGGCGTGAAAGTGCTTTTTTGGCGAGTAGCACGCTTCTCCGGAACCAAAAGAAGACAAGGGTTTAAAGAAAGGTATCCTGGCTATTACAAATGAAAAAGGAGGAATATAAAAAATGTTATGCTTTCAAAATATAGCCATTGTAAATAGCTGTGAAAGTGCATTGTTTTTAAAATAGGGTAACATGATGCACTTTAAGTCAAAGTGACAGTGCAAGTTCGCTTCTTACAATCGGTTAACAGTTGGAGGAATGAGTCACGCGGGCAGGTGAAAGTGTGCGTGCTAATGTTTAAAGTAAAAAAGGGGAGTAGTGGAGTGGAGGGACACAGGCAGCAACATGGAAAGGTTTCGGTTTGGAGGTAGGAGAAAAAATAGCACCTGAATAACAGTGCGAACGGCAGATGCACTGTAATTAAAGTGAATCAATCTGTGTGTCCATGCCTCACACAAAGAAAAGGAAATGGTGACTGGAGCGTGTTGGCCAACTGCGAAGCAGTACAGAACAGAAGAGTGGCAATGAAGTCAATGAATCGTATGCATTTGGCGGGCTGCAAGCCCCTTGTTGTACACGTTGTCTAGCCAAGACCTAAAAAACTAGAATATCTCTTTAATCTATCCATTTTTAAAAGTATTCTGGCAGTATTTGACATGCTTTTCTCAATAAACGAAGTGGAGGAAGAATTAAGTTGATAACAGTGTACACTATGGAACCATTATATACATAGCCCAGTATGTCTCCACCACTCCTTTTATCTCAACCTGTTCCTCCCGCAATAGAATGAGAGGATTGAACTGACTTTTTTGAAAATTATTAGGAGGCTCTTGATGGGTTGAATTTGAGATCATCAAGAAAACAAGTGTTGTTTCACCTAAAGCTGTTGGTCCTAATAATGTCCCCATTGCAGATGAATATGAAGAGGCTAAAAAGAGGTTGGAAACACACTTTGGGAGGTAAATTAGTTTGGCAAAGCAGAGACATAAATTGTGAACCCAAACACAGAGGATGCCTGAAACCATAGATCAGTTTGTAGCAAGATTGAGAGAATTTGCAATATTTTCTCAATATGCCTTCACGATATTCTCTCAAATGAGAATTTGGGGTTATGGTGGACCGGATGATATGAGAACACTAACAGTGCGAAAACAAAAAAAATGCAGGCGAGGCTATCGGCAGCAAGAAAGCCACCATTACAAGAGGCGAAGGAGATAGCGAAAAAAGTAGAGAATCTAGACTATTGTACGCGAGAAATTGAACATATCAAGCCAAAAAACTGTTTGATGTCAATGTAGTGGAAAGAAAGGAATATTGAATCAAAGCTGGCAAGGTAGAGGATACTAAGGACAAGCTCGTGGTAGAATGGTGGGAAGCAAGGGTGTCAGTAAAACAAAGGGTGTTACACATGTGGAAGTGCTTTGCGGGGTGTTTTGTACATGAAAAATGCTGCTATAAGTACAGCAAAAACTGCCATTTGTCAGGTTGTGTGAAATAATAAATAGTGTTCAAGAGAAGGGTTCGGATTACGTATGTAGGGTACTATGCAGACAGAACAATGATAACGCATGGAGCAGTAAACACAGAGACGTTTTGACAATTATTTGTCAGAAGTTAATGGTGGATATAGGGTTCTTGTTTGCCTTTTTATCGAAAAATTTAGTCAATGTAGTACGGGCTAGCATAGCATTGCAGCCCAGGGATATCAAACCGAAAGGGTATGAAAGGGAGGATCTACAGACTGTAGGTTGTTTACAAGCTACTTTGAGTTTAGGGGGTGTACTGAGGTAGGGAAAATGTATTTGGCGCGCAATAACCAGGTTATTTTGGGGTGGACATAGCAGTATGACTTACATGTGATTTTGGATCCCAGATCTCAGGAGCAAGTTCTAGTCATTCAACGCAGGTTAGAATTTTAACTTATTGTAGGTAAATACGAATTGATCGTTCAAGAAAAGGTGGGTGCTTTGCAACTGTATGGGCAAGAAATACAACTACGGGAAAGAGCTATCCCAGTGCTTGACAGCATAAGAAGGGTTCTCATTGTGGTGAGGGAAGAGGTGAAGAGGATGCAGAACGAAATGCAGCAGAAAGGTATTATAAAGCCGGTAGAGATCGCAGAGTGGCTTTCTCAATTTATTATATCGAAGAAATCAGATGGCCATTTGAGGTTTCGTGTTCATCTCAGGATTTGGATCAAAATGTGGTATTGGACGGATTTTCACTCTCCAATATTCATGAGCTAGTTCTATTATTGCATAATGGATAATATTTCACTTGGGTAGGCCTGAAGTCAGCATACCACCAAATATGCTGATACCCGAAATCGAACTTATTGATGGCTTTTGTAACAATGCCAGGTGTACACCAATTTACAATGCTCACTTCTGACCTAGCTTTGGTATCTAGTGACGTTCATCGTATGATGAGTCATCTATTCAAACACTTACAGAAAGTGTGTTTTTTTCCAAGATGACATTTTGCTTTATGGTAAAGAACAGGAGGGGTAAATCAAGTTTTTGAAGAAGTACTTACATTTTCCAGAATACAGGTATTACTCTCTACAAAAAGTAATGATTATTTTTGTTGGAGGAAATGGAGTGTCTTGGTTATATTGTCTCACGCAGGGTGTATGATATCATGCAGGGTGTATGATAGGCATATAGTACTAGCCCATACCACCTTCAGATATCTAGGAATACAAGTATATAGGGCCAGCAATATATTATCAATGGGAACCTTCAGAAAGCGATTAACTCATTGAGGGTGCAAGTGGCATTTTGAACGTCCCTGCCGCTCTTGGTTGCGGGTAGGTTCGCTATCGCCAGATGGTTATGCTGCCCCAGCTGATGTACTTCTTCGCAAACTTACCAGTGCGCTTTCTTGCGATGATTTTTAAAACCCTAAATACGTTATTGACTAGCTCAATATGGGGCAGTTACATTCCACTGGAAGGGCTGGAGAGGGCATTGGTGAAAATAGCACATGTAGGACATTTGGGGCACACGCTTTCCACAAGATGACTAAAGAAGAAGTTCAGGTGGTTGGGGATTGGTGAGGATGTGAGGGATTTAGCGAAGAGGTGTAGTGTGTGTTGTGAGAGTAAGGAGAGGTTGAAGTAGGGACTATGGGCAGTTTGTGTGGCTCAGAGAGCCATCGCAGAAGGAGTGCTTGTATTTCATCTGGCTTATAAATATTTTGGGGGTACTCAAAACACTTTGCAGTGGTAATGGTGGATAGGTCTTTGAGGTAGTTGGAGGTGGAATTTATGAGATGCATTACTACTGACTCCATCAGGATATTTTGAGATGTGTTTAAAAGGGAAGGGTTTCCATCATGTTTCTTGACGGATAATGGCACCCAGCCTATGTCCACTTCCGGGCAGATGATTTTGACTGACAAAGAGATAAGGCATCTTAGAACTTCATTTTCCAACCCTCAAGGCAATGGGATAGTTGAGTGTACCAGTTGGTTTGCTAAGGGCACAGGTCAGATGGTGTTAGGCAGTAGGAAGAATGTAAAGCAATGTGTTTAACAGATGGTGTGGGCATATCACCATTCATAGTGGCACTACTGGGAAAATCCTTTGCAGGTAATGAGGGGCTGTGAATCCAGACTCAGTGTTCCACAGTGGGTAGATGGGCCAAGTGACCCTGATGGCAAGGAAACAAAGTGTTTCAGAGGGAAGATTCTACTCAGAGACTTGGTAAAAGTAAGTCAGATACAAAAGGGGTTGGTTAGAGTAGGTTTTACGTGCACACGGTGCTGAAGAGGGTACATGTCTGACATGTAGTGCTGAGTAATGGACAAAGCTGGAAAAAAAAGTGTTATCGCAGGTGGAGTGATAAGGAATAGAGTGGAGGTGTGAGCAGAGAGATAAAATAGGAGAAGAAGTAATGAGGGGTATAGAAGTTGCATGTTGAGGGATGACACAGATATGTTGCAGTGAGTGATGGGTGGTGGAATCAGTAGTCTGAGAAGAAGACAGGTAGGAGAGGGAGATTGTGGAGAGTTGTAGAGGGAGATGTGAGGGAGCAAAGAGTAAGAGATTGACTGGTGCTGGTTAGGCTATATTATGATGTAAAAGTTCAATATTTTATATCTTTATATATTTCTTTATATATTTTATATCTAATTTTATATCTTGTTTGATGTATACATGGCTTAGAAGCATACTATGTTACTTTTGTTATATACAATATATTTTATATTATAGATCTGTTAGTGTGTGGGCGTCTGGGATCTATCTCCTTGTCACAGGTGCTCAGTGTGGAGGGGTTAATGATCTCTGGTTGTTAAGGAAACAGTGCTGTTAGATGTAAAATGGCCACCAGGCAAGTCAGTTACTTCTGGACTGGCCTTGGAGCTCCATATCGGGCTGCTGTTGAGCTAATAATGAAGTTGTTTCTCCTCAACTGACTGTGTTGACAATGTTTGTACAATAGATAGCATACTAGGGATTAATAGTGTGTATCTGAACACTGCAATGAGGCAAGGAGAAGTGAATGTTAACAGACTTGTGAAGAGGAAGAAGGAATATGAAGCGATAGGGACAGAGGCTGCCTTAAAAAAGCTGACATGTGAAGGGCATTAGGAGAGTGGAAGCTGACCCTTATGGGCAGCTTCCACACTAAGAATCCCTTACAACCCCATTTGAGGAGTCGCATGTCATCAAGGGTTTGCAAAAGCATTTGTGGTGTCAAGGTATTAGCAACATTTAATTGCAATGTCTAAGGAGGGGGGGATGCCCCTTTTAGCCCTTTCTCCTTCTGAATCACCAGTGAGTCACACTGTGTATATTGCGTATCACAATGCCATCTGCTACTCTTTGTCTACCTTTTCTACACTGCAACTTGTTTTTGCTGTTTCAAAACCTGTGATTTGGTAAATCACAAGCTTTGCGACCACAATACCCTTTAATACATGAAGGTCTTGGCATACTGAGCAATTTGAGATTATTAAAATGGGTCCATAGATACTCCATCCAGTTGGCATCCGTTATTTTCAAATGGCATCCGCTGTGGATCACTAAAGTTTTATACTCCTTTCCCCAGGGCAATACTTTGCTGCTCTTTTGACTTGGTCACAGAAAGAGCACAGAATACACAGATAGACCTTTGAAAGCTTTGTCTCTTGACTTTCTTTGCCTTTATGTTTCTAGCCTCTAAGGAGTCTCCTATTTGCTTTTGTGAAGCTTTTGGATAGGTCAAGCATAGGACGTGTTGCTCACTCTGCCATCAAAAACAGACGTAGCAGCAGGAGTAAGCCATGAAAAAGAAAACAAAATGCTCACTGTTGTAATTTGTAACGTTGCTTTACATTCTTTCCCTTAGTTACCTGTTCCTAGCTGCTCAGCCAGTATGAATGTGATGTGTGTGTGGAATGGTATAATGCCTGATGAGGAATTGGAATGTTGGAGTGCCTGGTGGAGTGGAGAGCGAGACAGTTGGAGTGTGTGGGCTGAGCAGCAAAGATGCTGTTCCTGGTAGGGTTCAACTAATGAACTACCATCCTTTAACTAAGCCAATAAACGTCTTACTTACAACTTACCTCATGGCTACCTTTGGACTTCTTTTGGAATGTAACACTCTCCCTAGCAATCATCCCAGTACCATGTTCTACTACTGTGATTAGGAGTCTGCAACCTGAATAGTATAGCCGTGGGGCCTTACTGGTGAACATGGTGAGAAATTCATACATGCCTCTTCCCTGGTGTTTTCCACACTAGAGAGAGAGTAAAATAACGTGCACCACTAGAGAGAACCACCTCACTCTCCTCTAACCCTGCTTAGCTCCTAATTGCACATATTCTTACCACACCCTCTGGGGCTGTACGACACTCATGGGCTTATTTGTAAGCCGATTGCGCCACCAGTGTGTAACCTTTCTTGACAACCAGTAGCGCAGTGTGCCTGCCCATATTTACAAGACTATATAAAGCCACCCTGCGTGGCTTTCATGGCCTTGTTAATATGGCCCCCTTTTAAGCATTATCCTGTGTGAAAGGGGCGTTCCATGGGTGTTGCTGTGGGTGTTTGGAAACTGACGCATTCCCAGATTTACAAGATTTTGTAAACCTGGTAATGCGTCAAATTCCTACTCCTCCCAAGAGGAGGTGTAAGGGAGGCACAACAAGGAGAAATACCTTTATTTCTCCCCGTCTTTCCTTTTTCTATGTGTGCTGCATTATGCAGCACACTTAGAAAGAGGAAAACACCTCTTGTGATTGTTTTTGTGCAGGAAGGTGACCTTTCCTGCACAAAAGCAATCACCCCTGTGACGCAGACACCCTTGCACCATGGTGCAGGGTGCCTACTTTGGCGCATGGCAGCCCATTGTGCACCAGCGCAGGGGAAAAGGACAGGAATATGCTGGATCTTGTAGATACATCAGCCAGGATAGCTTGATTCCAGTGGCATGGAGAGCACGGGACTCACATCTGAGCATACCCGGTCCCGTGCTACCTACGCCACTGGAGTCAAGCTATCCTGGCTGAAGACGGCTGATAGCCAGAAACCGGTCCTAGGATGCTTGATTCCGGTCCAGGGAAGACATGGCTTGGCAGTTCGGGGTGGACTGTTCCCTTGAGACACAGTGTCAGACTGATTTGCATATGGGCATGTCTGAACTAGGGTGGCTTGGTGAGCAAAATAACGGTGGATTAAACCCAGATCTGTGACTGGGGTGAATGTTTTGTCAATGTGAAACCTTCCATCCATAATCTTGTGTGTTTTGATATCCATAGTATGGCCCCAGAACTGCAAGGGTAGGAGCCATTTAATCAAAGACAATTCTTTTCTTCTTAGTAGTCGTTGCCAAACTTTTTCATCCTGTCACTTGTAATAATGTTAGGTGGAAATTTCTGAAAGGTGCAGCTGTTGGGTCTGTATTGCTTTTAGATGTTTAAAAATTAAACCTGTAATTGACGTATAATGCTCTTAGTTTACAATTAGTCCTAAGCCACAAGGTTATAGGCGTCATATATGGTGAATGCCTAATGGATCACTGAACAGTACGTGCTATTGATTTTTGTAAGTGTGCTGCTTGCAAAGCGATGCTTTTCTGAATAAAAAAATCGGCCATTCTCAAGCTAGGGCCCACTACCAAGAAGCATTTTGCATTGTGTTAATTCTGGAGAGAAATTGTTTGCTGCTTTAATTAAATCTGCTTTCGTCGTAATGTGGCTATTAATTTTTCCGAATCCTCTGCTAGTTCAGGTGATGAAAACGAGGGCAATGTTAATCAAGCACAAGGTCCTTCAACCTCAGCCTACAATCCTTTTTTAGGCTAACGTGGACGGGGCAGGGGACAGGGAAGAGGGCGGGGGAAAAGTCACCCACCGCCACAACAATGGAACTTCCAGGCAGGAGAACGCCAAACCCGCCGGAAGTTTTATCAGTGGGGTCCCCCACAATCGATGACACTTTGGATGTTGCCAATCTTCCTAACACTATACCCATCTTTAATCTCTCTGAACATATGTTATCATCTGTTGAAACCTCTCTGTTAAGTAGGGGTTTAAGTTGTGTTCTTACAGAGAAAACTTGTTTATTTGACACTCAAATTGAATTACTCCAGTTTTTCCGTAAACTACGTTTAAACTACTTCTTTATGGACAAACCTAGTAATATGATTTTTAATCCATCTAACTTACGTCTTCCATCTACTTTCAATCCCCCTGCCATACAGATACCTGCTGAACTTCTGGCATTTGAATCTATGGTACTTCAGGATGTTACCGCTTTGAATACTGGTTTTGAATACATTCCCTATAACATCACTCTCCCTGAAAGACGGGCCCTTAATTCCTTAAAATTAAACAAGGAATTGATTATAAAACCGGCTGACAAGGGGCGTGGTATTGTGTTACAACCCTTGGAGATGTATAAGTCTGAAATTCATCGCCAACTTGCCAATCCCGACCACTATACTATCTTGCAGAACAACCCCCTCTCTGATTTGCAAAAAGTGATCTTGCCAACTACATCGGAGGGCAAACTAGCAGGCTTTCTTAGTGTTAAAAAAATTAGATTTTTTTAAAACTAAAGCACCACGGACACCGGTGCTTTACACCTTACCCAAGGTGCACAAGTATGTTAGAAATCCTCCAGGCCGACCCATAGTCTCCGGCTGTGAGTCGGTCCTGGAACCCTTGTGTAAATATATAGACGTGTTCATAAAGGAATTAGCTCCTGCAACCCGTAGTTATGTACGTGACTGCGGCAACGTCATCTGCCAACTGGAACAGATGCAATTTGACCCTCTGACTGAGTTACTCGTGTGTTTGGATATTGAATCCTTATACACGAATATTCCGCAGAGGGAAGGGATTGAAGTGATTAGACAGGTCTTACATACCCATCCTGGTCCAGTTACTGTACCCACTGATTTCATAGTTGAGCTTTTGTACCATCTCTATTACTAGAAATTATTTTGAATTTGATGGGGTATTTCATTTACAAATAAAGGGTACATCTATGGGGGCTTCTTATGCCCCCAATTTTGTTATCCTTTTTGTAGACAGCTTTGAGCAGAAATATATTTACAGCCAAGAGGAGAATCCATATTTTTATAACGTGCGCCATTGGCGCCGTTATATTGATGATATTTTCTTTATTTGGACTAGTGATCAGCTTGGTCTACAAGACTTTTTGGGCTGGCTAAACACGTGCTCACAGGATTTGAGATTTACCTCTCATGCTAGTAAGGAGAGTGCAGACTTTCCTTACCTAACGATTATTCCTCATGAGGGCAAGCTAGCCACTAAGCTTTTCACTAAGTTAGAAACACGGTTAGAACACGGTTAGAAACACGTTGTTAGAATATATCAGCCATTACCCGCGAGGCCTGAAGGATGGACTTCCTTTTGGTCAGTTCCTGTGGATTCGCAGGAACTGGCAATTTAGGGAGGACTTCTTCAGAGAGAATGAAACACTTGCTAAAAAGCTCGAACACCGCGGCAACCCCAGGCGACTGATTAAACGATCTTTAAAAAGGGCGTGGTACAACCACAGTGAATTTTTATTAATTCCCCGCCCCCCCAAAAAAACTGAACGCATACCCTGCGTCACTACCTTTGGCACAAAAAGTCATCAAATTGCGAAAATAGTGAAACAACACTGGCCTTTGATTCACGCCGTTGGAATCTCCAATGAGTTACGCCTCTTTTCATTTAAACGAGGCAAAAATATACGAGATCATCTGGTCAGAGCTGCTCTACCATCTAAGACATCCCCTGATTTGACTACACTATGGGGCCTTTATAAAATCGTGGGCCACTATAAATGGGGAAATTGTCTGATGTGTGACTCCATGTTAGGGGACACGGAGGTGTCGTTCTCACAGACCATCGCTGAAGACCTACAAAACTACATTACCCAGAGTCCTGAGCGCTACGCATGACGTAGTCGAACGCCTCCAATGTCACGTGGTGCGAAAGCGCTTATGAATCGGACGGCGAGGAAAAGACGCTGCTGATTATTTTGAAGATTTGCGGTGTGACAAGGGGGCATAGCGGTGGAGTCTACGGTAGGGTAAGGGTGCCTTTGGCACCGCTCATCCAATTCCGGACTCATTGGATTACGCCCCAGTTTCCTGTTGTGTGCTCCTTTGGAAATTGCTGTGGCCTTGTTGTTCACTGGATCGGTGATCTGGGTGTTTGCGCAGGTTCTGAGTATTGACTGGCATTGCATATATAACAGTTGCTTGGCGTGTCACGCCACTGAATAATTTTGTACTTTAAGGCCACATCTTTCCCTACGTTGGAGAACTCCCACTTTGCTATCGTTGTGTAGGAGTTCATGCGAGGGAAAGGCCTTTCAGTTAAGACTGTTGCTTAGAGGGATTCGCAACAGTATTCTTTGTACCTAGGGTCGATATTTCCCTACATTGGAGAACTCCTACATACTATCGCTGTTTTGGAGTTCATGCGAGGGAAATTAATCGACCAATTGATATCTCAGAAAAGAGAGAGTTTCTCGTAATTCTCGTTCTTTACTTTTGAATTAGAGTGATGTAACTCTTGCTTATCCATTACTCTCATTTGGATTACGACTACTGCGAGATGTCTGATGTTGCTATATGCTCATATGAAAGAGAAGCATAAGGCTTAAGACGGTTATTCATACAGTGCATGCTGTTCCTTTTCTTTACAGGAGTTGTGTATGAGCTGAAGTGGTTCCTCTCCTCATGACAGGTAGACACAGTTGTTCTAGCAAGAATAATAGTTGTTGTTCATAGAGAGGACGGATTTAAATATCCTTGTTGTTTTACAGCTTCACGAAGTTAGAGAGGTTCCATACACTCCTCCTGACATCCAGCCTACTGTATTTTCCTTTACAGGTTAGTAAGGTAATGGTGGTGAGGTAAATATTCAAGGGAGCGATAAGAGACTTGTTAGTAATCATCTGTCCTCTCTTTTCTTGTGACTTCTCACAGATCTCCCTCCCCGCTGTTCCCATCCTTTCCTTCCCAACCTTCCCTCGCTTAACCAGCTTTTAGTCTGCGTATTGTACAAGTGCAGATTTGGGGAGGTTGAGAGGTGGATCCCATTGAGCATCGAATCAATCCTGAGGATCCGATCTGGCCGGGAACACTCTACAACTAATACCAAGCACTTCACACATGGTAAAATCAAGTGTGATTTGCAAGATCACACTAACTGTAATTCACAAAATGTGATACATGCGATCTGGTGTACTTGCGGCTTAATCTATATCGGCCAGACCACACAACGTGTGAAGAACCAACTGTCTCACCATAAAAGCGGCATCAGATGCAGAAATGAACATGCACCCTTGGTGACACACTTTTTAGAGTGCGGCCATACTCCATCAGAACTGAGATGGCAGGTGGTCGAGTTGATTAAAAGTCCCACTAGAGGTGGTGACATTGCACGAATGCTGGACCAAGCAGAATGCCGTTGGATGTTCCGATGCAATAGCATTAATAAGGGACTGAATAGTTTTGAAGAATGTACGGCTGTACTCTTCAACTGGGTTAATGATTATTCTGAAACATGTCACTTTGATTCAACGCCTAGGTTAGTTGTAATATTGGAAGGGATATCAATGATGTATCAGTCTTAATGAATGTTTGATTGTGCTTACCAAATGTTAAATGAGTTGTAAAATGCTGAATCGACACGTGCTGATGTGATTGTCATGTACACACTAGCACTGTTGAGAAATATTGATTTGAGACGTGTAAATATGATTGTCATCTATATATTAGCACTGTTGTAAGATGTATCTGATTAGACAATTGTATTAGCTAGTTGATAATTGAATTGTGCAATAACGATTGTATTTGTGTAAAACATGTTCATTTTCTGGTACACTTATGTTGCTGAATACTCTCTGAAAGATGTACAGCTGTACTTTTTGATTGAAGTGATGAATTTTTACACTTCGTAATTTAGAAATATAGAATAGTATTACAGCTTTCCTTATGCGAATGTGGTCTGCAAGCATTAGAAGTGATAGAGATGTTCACCTGAATATACGTTTTATACAGTAAAACACTAATGTATATACTATGATCTCTGCATGTATTAGAAGTGCGTTGATACTGAACTATAAAATCATGATATGAATCTGTTAAATATGATTGTTCACTCTGTATTCTAAAATTGCTGGAGATCTGCTGAATCTTATATGGCTGAAATGCTTTATTAGAAATAACGATTGTCCACTTTATATTCTAAAATTGCTGGTTGAAATGTTTCACTAGAATAATGGGTTTACAATTGATTGGATATTGCCTGCAGGAATGTTTATCTGATGATGAAAACTGTATGATGTTTCTGCCAAATTTGGTATCTTGTTGCAATGATATATATATATATATATATATAGATATATCTATTGATCAGGGTGATGGTGTTAGCTCTTTTCTACTATCTTCTGCACTGTTTCAAAATGGCCGCCGTTTCTATCGGCCCACCTGTTTTTTTCTGTAATTTTTCTTTTTTCTGATTCTGCTAACAGATATATTTTTTTCACTTTCCGGGTTATCATTTTTTTAAAAACTGCAATTATTATCGTTTGTCATTTCTGATTAACGATCGTCGTCCTCATTAATGCTGATCTCTCGACTGGATCTTTGACGATGGAGGTTCTCTTTAAAAGTCGTACGTGGGATGCAATTGATCCCTGTTCACTTTTTCTGCCGGCAGCTGTAGGACGGGATGGAGCTTTTTGTGCGAAGGTGAGGGGCTATGCCTTGGGGGGTTTTACCACATTTTAATTTGGATCCAATATAATTCCATTGCTTTTTGTTAAGTAGAAGAGAAATGATGTTGTGGCTGAATTTTGGGCATGTTTAATGGTTGAGTCCCGTGGCTTGCGACTCCTTTCATTCTGCCCATCGGCTCTTCTGCCGATTTACGTACTAATTCAGTCATGTGTGAGGCTCTACACTTAGGGGCCCATTAGGTTGTCGGGTGGATTGCCCCCGCCAGGCTGGCTGTAGCCACCGCCAGCCTGGCGGGTGCAATCCGCCCGACATCCTCTCCTGAATTCCCCCGCCTTATTAGAATGGCGGGGAAAACCGCAGCGGACAGAAAGACCGCCCGCGCTTTTGCGCCCCGGTCGCCTTGCAGCCAGGGTGGAAAAGGATTAATATGGTGGCGGTGTCTAATAGACACCGCCGGCCATATTATGATGGGCCAAATCGGATGCGGTCTTCACTCTGGATGCCTCCTGCAGGCCCCCAGAGTGAAGGAGGGGTGGGGGGTGCACACGGGGGTACCTGTTGTACCCCCCAGCATTTGCATAAACAAAGCGGCAGGCACCGTGCGGTGCCTGCCGCTTTGTTTATGTAAATGCGCGCATACATTTTTAACATTGTGGCGGGCTGTGCAGTGAGCACCGCCTGCCACAATGTTACAAATGGGAGATGCGCCCGCCACTGTGGAGGGCGCATCCTAATGCACACATCAGGACCCCTGCCCTTGAGGCGGGCGGTCCCTTTTTCCGCACGCCCGCCATCCTAATGGGGGCCTAAACATCATGTTATGTGAGGCAGGGTGACTTAAATTCACGCCCCATGAACAGACGGATTTTCATCTAGACTGCGAAGATATGTGCTATAAGGCTCTATATTTGATATCACGTTACGTGATGCAAGGTAATTCGTCTTTCCGCCTCACGTACAGACCAAACTATATGAGAGATTTATTTTCCTCCCGTTGGTCTTTTTGACTGCACTGATATATCCTGTAGTGCTTTTACATCTTATGATCCGAAGACTAGAGGGATAGTTTCCCGACTCTAGGAGCAAGTATGGTTGTTTTTTCTAACTTATATATGTTCAGTTATTCTGACCTCTGTGTAGAACGTTTTTCTTAATTGAATTTTTCAGATTGGGGGGCGTGGCTTGGACGGCAATGAGGACGGGCGCCTGAGTCTGATACCTCCATCACTTCGAGGGGAAGAACAGCAAATTGAACAGCGAAACAACCACCACCCGTATAAAGAAACAGAAGCAAAGACGTCAGAACATCCAGGGCACAGAAGACTAATGAGAAACCCCCTCAGAAACGCACATCAATGGTGATTTCAACTATCACACGGGCGAGACAGGATGAGATGAGTAAACAGCAAGATGGCGCCCTCCAACTAACTGGACCGTAGAAGCAAGAAACATCAAACCACAGCGAGTACAGTGTGCCAAGATAAGACCGCGACTAGTCCCTCTGTGAACCCCACAGTCCGCCGTACCTGCACAAGTCCACAAGCCACCAAGTAAGTGCTAAATGGGGATAGGAGAGTTGGCGGTGGTGAAGTCGCGGTGAAGAAAATGAAACTGAAGGTGCACCAACGGGGACGGAAGGCTGCAGGCAGCGGAAAATCACATAGGCGGACCCTTGGTGTGCCGTCCCGGCCAGACACCGTTAAAGCGCAATACCCACTCGCTGAAGGATTTAGCTACCAACGGCGGTGCCGCTAGGGGCAAAACAAAACTGAAGGCAAGCTAAAGGGGCCGCCATCTTGAGAGAACCACCCACTTAATCGCACGCAATATAGATCCCCTCAAGACAGAAAGGAACTACCAACAGAGGAGTGAAAAACGAAACTGAAGGAGAGCTAAAGGGGGCCGCCATTTTGAATGAACCATGTGACCATGCAGCTAGAAATCTGCAAGCGGCCATTTTATCCTAACTACTACAGGAAAATCATCCAGAACAAGCGCTAACAGCTGCGAAGGAAATAGCGCTACAACGGAGTGAGGACCTAAGGTACCACCTCGAAACCAGGCGCAAAATAGACCATTCTCAAGTGGAACAAGTATGCAGTCGTTAGCCCCAGCGCAGTGCTGCAGGACAGACAGAGGGGGGCCGCAGCTTCTCCAGAGTACCTCAACGCAGTATACAACACCGCTGATACGCCACGTCGGTGCAGCCACAGCACTCCCAGGGATCAGGTACCAACGAGCCTGGGGTCATGCTAAAAGAGAAGAAGTAGCAAAATAGGGGTCCAGCCAAGATCGTACCCCCAAGCCCTCAGTTAGTAGTGCAAAACAGCGCTGGTCTGGGATCACTGCCAAAAATACAAAAGAGGGTGGACTACAACAGCGGTCATAGGGACAACAGCAATTGAGCCACATCCATTCCTAACTGACACTGCAACACACCTTAGGCAGAAGAGCAGATCATTGCTAGCAACTAGCCACGGTCGGTACTTATGAATAGAGCTCCATAGCAGAAAAAGAGAGGCAACAAACAGGGGCACTGGCAGGGGCAAAGACCAGAACAAGGTCCATCCGTGAGCCAAGCAGGTTCAGACAGGATTGTCAAGCATCAAAGAAAGGCCTGCCTTTTAAACTAGAAGAGCAGAACGTGCAAAAAGCCACACAGCACAGAGGAGGGAGTTTTGGAAGCTTTCTACTCAGAGAGGTTTCGCAGCTATGGCAGGGAAAGAAGGGAGAAATCCGCAAGATAACAAGAAGCCCAAGAAAGACTCGCCAGAATCACCAGCAAAACAGAAACATGAAATAACGCAAGACATGATTCTGAAGTAAATCAACGAGGGCAACGAAATTGCGAAAGCCACAAAGCAAACCATTGACTCTATGCAACCTGAGATGGCGGCCATAAGGGCTGACCAACACAAGGCAAACAGCAGAATCGAAACAGCAGAAAATAGAATCAGCAACATAGATGACTGAAACGCGCATTCCAATAAAGCCCTAAGAGACATGGCCAAAGCCTCATCATCCCTCCAAAAACAACTAGATGAGCAGGACGACCGCAACAGGAGGAGGAACATAAGGCTACAGGGGATCCCCAAAGGGGAGGAAAATAAACCCGGCTCATGTCTAACATTCCTAGAAGACCTATTACCAGAGCTTACAGGAATCAAATTTGACAGGCAATTTGAACTGGATAAAGCATACCGAGTGCCAGCAATGAAACCCACACAAAGACAGGGTCCACGCCCAATAATATGCAAACCCTTGAGATCACAGCAAACTGAAGCCATTTTCGCGGTTGCGAGGAAAAACCCGAACCTCAGATGGAATGGAAACAAGATTATAATAACACAGGACTTCTCAAAGCAAACAGTAGAGACATGAAAAGGCTTCCTAGCGCTCAGAGAGAGGATGTGCAGAGACAATATATCCTTCAATTTTGCAGGCCCAGCGAAGCTGAGGGTCACAGACAAATGGCGGACACAGATCTTTGAGGACCCAAATGTGCTTAGAAGATTACTTCAGGGCCCAGCCCCAGAGGATATGGAATCTCAACAACAAGGAGCGGCTAATAGAAGCGCCTCGCCGGGACCAGACTGGACTGAATGGCCCAACACACTCAGAACAAGCAAGCTAGGCGGGCGCTGAAATGGCTAGCCGGACCGGATAACAGTCTACCTCATTGCAGGTAATCTGCACCGAACTACCTCAGAAATACAACAACCTACCTCAAATCACTCAAACATCAAACATATCTCTTCCAATCTGGGGTCGGAAGAAACGATCATACAAAAGGAACACCCCGTATATCCTTTATTGTTGAATAGACTCGCAGGGAAATTGCGAACTGAGAGTGGGAATATCCTCAATAGCCACAAAAACTGAACCATAGAACCGACATCACAAACAATGACTTTGATATTGGTCACCAAAAGTCCTCGGGGGCATGGGGGAGGCAACATTGCTGACGCACGCTCGTAATTCAATCGTCTTGGGGTGGGGGGAGGGAAGGGAGGGGGCAGGGGAGGTAGGGGGGGGGCTTCCCAGTACAGTATCTTCACTTTCTTTTTATTTTCTTTCTCTTGATCTTCTCCTTCTTCTCGGTCAATCATCTAAGGTCACTAAGCCATCCAGCACAAGCCAACAAACAAAATAAGGGGGTAACGATGAAGGGAGGAGGAGGCCTGCTCTTAGGGTGGCTAGCCGCTCACATGATCTTTCCACTAATGGCCGACACCAAAATTAAGAAATGACACAAACCAAGCAAACAAAACTGCTTTCAGATCTAAAAGTAGTCTCGCTTAACGTTAAAGGGTTCAACCACCCTGTCAAGAGAAGGAAAACAATCGAATATCTGACAAAGCTAAAGAGCGATGTGTGCGTGCTCCAAGAAACTAAACTATCAGCAGAGGACGCACAACGACTGAAGGCGAACTGGATAGGGCAAACCTTCTGCTCGCTAGCTCTACACAAAAAGAGAGGAGTAATAACACTAATAAACAAGAAAGGCAGACTAACATTGCAGGAGTGCTACGCTGACGAGGAAGGGAGAATGCTAATAACTAGCTTCAAGCGAGGAGAGGAAATGATCCACATTGCCAATATTTACGGCCCCAACACGGATGGCACGCCTTTTGGGAACATGCAGAGAACAGGCTGAACATGCTCCCCCAAGATGACCTACTGATTGTGGCAGGGGATCTCAATCAGGTCCTAGACCATGCCATAGACAGATACCAGCAAAGAGCCAGCCACCGCTCTCATGTACAGAATACCCTTAAGAATCTGTGCTCCAAGCTCCAACTTAATGACCACTGGAGACTTCAACACCCAGACACTAGGGACTACACCTTCTACTCTCACCCACACAACTAATACAGCAGGATTGACTACATCCTTATTTCATCCACACATGCACACACACCTTATAGAACATACAAAAATTGCACCAAGAACAATATCAGATCATTCCCATATCAGTCTAACACTTAATGGACGACATAACGAACGCACATACCGCAGGTGGAGATTCAACAGCGACATCCTTAAAATTGCAGCGAATGTAGCCGAGATAGAGGAGGCCATAAAAGAGTACTTAGAGTACAACGATAAACCTGGCATAGATAAAGGCACACTTCGGGACGCCATGAAGGCGACAATCAGGGGAACTATACTAGGCATTAAATCCAGAATGAATAAAGACAGAAATAAAAAAGTACTAGAACTCGAAGGACAGATTGAGGACCAGGAACTGCTCCACAGCTCCGACCTAACAGACAAAAACACTCTCACAGGAATAACTAGGAAGAAATACGAACTCAACAAGATACTAAGCGAAAGGGCAGGTATGTGGATAAACAAGTACAAAGCAACAAACATATGTACAGCAAACAGAGCAGGGAAAGCACTAGCCTCATACCTTAAGAGCAAACAAAGGCAACATACTATTGCTGCAATAACAGACACTAATAGGACATCTCACACATCAAACAAAAAAATCCTCAGGGTCTTTAAACACTTCTATGAGGGCCTTTATAGGAAAGACAAGGGCATTAAAACCAATGGGGGAGCTAGCCTACGTGACAAATTAAACTTAGCTAAACTGACGGAGGTACAAAGTACAATACTAGTACAAGACATATCCGGGGCAGAAATAGATAAAGCAGTAGCATCTCTTAAGGTCAACAAAGCACCAGGGCCTGACGGACACACAGCAGGGTTTTATAAACAATTCCTCCACCTAATTAAACCTACAATGAAATAGGTCTTCACGCACTGTGTGAAAGAAGGGAAAATTACAAAATCGATGGCGGAAGCCAACATAATAGTCATTCCAAAAGAGGGCAAAGACACACAACATCGTCAAAACTACCGACCCATCTCCTTAATTAACGTAGACTGCAAGATTTATGCAAAGGTGCTAGCAGTTAGACTAAATGCGCAGCTCCCAAATCTAATCCACAACTCTCAAAAATAGAATGTCTCAGGATAACATGAGACTTCTATGCCACCTAATAAACTACTCCTCTACCAACACTAAACCAGCAGTCATGATCGCACTCGATGCCGAAAAGGCGTTCGATAGAGTATCATGGCCTTTTCTTGACCAGTGCAAGCAAAAATTCGGACTAGGTGACAACTACAAAAGAATGGTGATGGCACTTTATAATGACCCGAAAGCCCGGGTGGTAGTTAAAGAAGCACCTTTGAGCCCCTAAATCTGGAAAGGGGAACCAGACAAGACTGCTCTCTTTCCCCCGCACTTTTCCTCCTTTCCCTGGAACCACTGCTTACCATAATTAGGAATAACACTGAAATAAAAGGAATCTCAATCATGGGCAACACGATTAAACTAGCTGCCTATGCAGATGATATGCTCATCACAACGGAGGACCCTGGCTCCTCGATAGCAGCCCTAATGAACACCATTGAAGAGTACGCACAGGTATCTGGCTACAAACTCAATAGGGACAAATCCGAATGCAAACCACTAAATGTGCACACAACAAGGGCTGTTTTAGGGGACTCAGGTTTTTCTTGGCAGAAAAGTTTCCTAAAATATCTTGGCATCTACTTTGGCAGAGATCTCAAATCAACACTCGATCACAATAAAAAAAAAATATTAAACCAGCTAAAAGAGAAATTAGACTCATGGTTTTCAAAGTTTGTCAGCTGGTGGGGCAGGGTAGAAACAATAAAAATTATGCTAACCCCCATGGTTAACTACATGCTCAGTATGCTTCCACTCATAAACACGAAGGACTTCCATAAAAAATTGGATATTCTGACAAATAAATTCCTCTGCAGAGACTAGAAAGCCAGGATAAGCCTACATAAATTAAAGCTGAGCAAAGCCTTAGGGGGACTTAACCTCACCAACTTCAAAACTTTTCAGACAGCATGTTTAGCCAAACAAGGGATATACTGGCTCACGCCAGAGCAGAAGTACACGCCGGTATGGTTTGACCCCTTAGTTCTACTCATGGCTAATAAGCACCCTGAGGCCAACAACACCATATTCAAAAACATCAAGAACGCCCTCCTCAAAGTCGACAAAAGAATGGAAAAGAGCATTAGAAACACAAGATGGGAATCTATTTGGTATAACACTCAAATAAAATACAAAGACAAAATACTTAGTAGTTACTCGTGGTCGGAACGGGGTATCTCCACCCCCAACCAACTAGAGAGGAACAATACCCCGCTCACATTTGCCTACCTATAACAAAAGCATAATCTACCGGATACAGAACTCTACAGTTTTCTAAGAATTAGGGCGGCCCTCACAAGAGCAGACCTAAACAAAGAAGTCCCATCAATCCTCCAATACATGGCTAACTTAAACAAAAATTGGCCACCAAACGTCCCACTTATATAAACTCCTGAGCTCAAAAACATCAAGGTTAAATGCCAAAACAATATATTATTGTGAAGGCCAACACAATAGACACGTTAGTGAGAAGGAAAAGATACATCTCTGGACATCAGCAGCAAATAATAAAGTCACCCCAATCCTAGCACAAACTAAATACTGGCTTCTTCATAAATCCTACTGGACCCCAGCTCGCCTTGTGACTGCCGGGCTCAGTAATAGCGACCTGTGTTGGAATTGCCATAAACAGAAAGGAGACTTAGCGCACCTTATCTTTTACTGCCCCAAAGTCAGGATATTCTGGGAAAGAATAAGGGAATTCAAACATAACATAATAGGGTTCTCACCTCAACCAGACTTCCTAGGTGTAGTCACCGCTTTCAAGGCTCCAGAAATCCAGTCAAAAAACAATAGCCAACTGATTAACCTCCTGCTTACAGCTGCTGTGAAAACTATCCTATCTAATTGGAAAGACACAGGGAAAGCCACCTTCAAAAGTTGGTTCAACTTGATTACTTTCCTAAGAGGGGCAGAGAACATAACACTAAAACACTCACCCAACTTGCGCTCAAAGGGCGAGATGTGGTACTCCTTAGACACCTACCTGGGCTCTCACAAACCACCTTAGGCAGCCCACACATCTCTGTACCCTGCACCCAGCTGCCTCCCAGCGCAAACTTTGGAAGTATGGCTGTTAACTAACGCGCTACCCTTCCTTTCTTTTCTTTTATATTCTTTTCTATTTTTGTTTCCCATTCTCCTTTTAAAGCCTTCCCTCGAAGGTAATACACAAGATCATCAACGTCAGCAAACGCCATGGGTCGTGAATACCTACCTAACGTATAAATGTCCCATCACATCTAATGTAAGCCAACTGTAACCGCAACGCCGTTATAACGAGACCAGTATTGCTTTCACTGTCTCTGTACTGTATATGTAAAAAAAATTCTAATAAAATCTTTTGAAATAAAAAAAAAAACATTTTGGGGATTACAATGTTTGTAAGTATTTATGGTAGGTGTGTAGACATTGAGAGTTCTTTCTTCTCTTTTGTCCCCTCTTAGTAAATGAATTAATTTCATGGTACACTTTGATGTTGCCAAGACTGATACTCCTTGTTTGAACACTGCTTGACTGACTCCATTAGTTGACGCCTGCTATTGAAGAGCTTTTTCATTTAGTGTGTAATTTCCACACTAACAGGTATGAATATGGATCTTACCTTTGGACTTCCTCTTTTTCACTTCAATTTTGTCGGAATTTAACTCTTTCCTGCCTTTTGTTGTAGGACATTTTCCTTATTGCAAATAAGTTTGACTACATCAACCATTTGTATTGGATCCAAGGATTAGCACATTGTTGAACATGCATTTAAGGTGCTATATATAATAAAATAATTTGCCTTTTTTTAACCTTTTTATTATGCACAATTGGTGTGAGTGTTGGGTGTAAAGGTGCTATTCTTCTTTTCCTTTCTCCGAATAAACTTTAACTTTTAACTTTTTTCACGAACTCGAAGCCTCTGGAGCACATAATCGGTGATGATAAGGTCTGAACTGTTTGAAACTGATGTTTTATTACTTATAAATCCCATGTACGTTCTTATTTAATTTTTTAGAAAACTTTATTAAGTGGTCGCCTTATTACTCTTGAAGTTCCTTTGTCCTGATGATGACCCTTTAAACAACCTTGGTTTGAAACGCCGTCGACGCTTCCAACATGGCCTAAATTTCAATGGACATTAATGCTTGATTGTGTACTGTGTCAATTGTTGTATGAATATTTTCCTCTGCCATTGTGTGTGTTTTTGATTTCTCAAATGTTATGTGTTGTTTTTTATATGTTAAGAGTG
The DNA here is from genome assembly GCF_964263255.1 of Lissotriton vulgaris. Lineage (NCBI taxonomy): Eukaryota > Metazoa > Chordata > Amphibia > Caudata > Salamandridae > Lissotriton > Lissotriton vulgaris. The sequence goes on along the minus strand of NC_141695.1, from coordinate 1,084,745,819 downwards.
TAACTATTTGAGCGCCTGTTTTTCATTAAAAGTATTTATATTTTGTACATGGGTTTCTGTGATCTTCTGGATATATTTGGCCTTTTCTTTTCTGCTTTTTGTATATTTCAATGGGTGTTTAGTTGTATATTGTGTGTAAATACAGCTCAAGAGCCTTTGTTTGGAAAACAGTTAATTAAATCTGCATCGTTATATTCGGCAAAATAATTTTCATCTAAAAAATTTACAAATGAGCTAGAAATTGTGAGAAGTATATGGGTCATATTTACAAGCAGGAACATCACTTTTATTGATGTTCCTGTGGCGATATGGGCTTCGTCTTATTTACAAGGCAGCGTTAAGCCACTCAACATTGCTTAACGCTACCTTGTAAATAAGGCCCCCTTTCACGCTATAGTTAGCTTGAAAGGGGTGGGCAATCAGTGTTGTGGTGGGCGTTCCACCGCAGTACCTATTGATTTTGATGCTACCCCCAAATTTACAAGTACGGCATAAATATGGGCAGCGACAAAATTAAGACCAGGGAAAACCTGGTCTTACCATGGTGAAACAAGGAAAAATGCTTTATTTCGCCTCGCTATTGCTGTTTGTATGTGTGCTGTATTGTGCCGCACCGATCGAAACAGCAAAACGCCATGACTGATTGTTTATGTGTAGGAAGGCATCCCTTCTTGCACATAAACGATCATTAAAAAAATGACGAGTTGCAACTTCTACGTGTGCTGCTAGAAGCACACATAGAAGTTACAAAACACCATTTCAGATTGTTTATGTGGAGGAAGGGACACCTTCCTACACATAAACGATCCTTCCCCTCAACACAGGCACCCTTGCACATACCTCTAGTCGTCAGTATGATAGGTAATGTGGGCTGAACGTGGAGTTTTGAAAAAAGGGGCAACCACGCTTATGTAAGGGCCATTAACACATAATACTTAAACTTCAGATGGTCCAACACGCAGCAGCCAGAATGGTGCTACAGCTCCCTAAATGAAGCTCGGCATCAGCTGCATTAAAAAGGCATCACTGGCTACCCATACATAAAAGAATTTTGTTTAAGACACTGCTACTAGTCATTAGGGCGTTCAAGGCCGCTGAAACGAAATATCTCACTGCCAGGTTCCGCCACTACAAGACCCTGAGAACAATTAGATCCTCAAAACAAATCTTTTTGAAGCCCCCTTCTTTTAGATTAAAAGCTTGAGGTGAAAAATCCCTTACGGTAATAGACACCAAGGCATGGAATCACCTGCCAATGCATCTCCGCTCTAAAAATATGGAAGATGCTTTTTAAAAAGACCCTGAAGATGTGGCTGCTTCAAACCTCTGACGTGACCTGTCTCTCCCTCATTTTAACCGCCCTCTTAGGCTAGGGTAAAAGGCTCACACTGATGTTAAGTGCTAGCGCCAGAATGCTAATTTGTTTGAGTGACAGTGCGCTTTATAAATACCCATTTATTCATTCATTCATTAACTTCTTAGGGCAAATGAAAACCAGTTGGCCAAGAATAATACCCTTTAAAATATAATTAAAAAAGAAATCATTTAGATGAGTAGTTGATCCTGAGACCAAGGAAACCCGTCATAGTAAGCTTAGTAAACAAGCACTTGTAATGTAATAGGTCTCGCATATATGAGAGTTTAAGCTATTGGCATTGTAAATGACAATGCCTTTTGTTTATGTACTGTTTTAAAAACAGATAAATAAAAAAGCATTGTCATTTACAATGCCAATAGCTTAAACTCTCGCAAATGCAAGACATATTGCATTGTAAATGTGTGCTATAAAAATAAAAAAATGTGTTCGGAGTGAGCATGTCCTGCCTGAAACAGCAGGCAGGACAAAACTATGTGAGAAAATAGTGCTCAGAGGCTGTAATTAAAGCCTACTGAGCAACAACACACTTAACAGGGGGTGTCGCCATGGGAGGTTAGAACAGGAGACAAGGCGATACGAAGGAGAGACTACTAAGCCTTTTGACCAATGAACAGTCACGTTTTACAGTGGACAATGACACAAGCCAATGAAAAATGTGGTCGGAGCCTGGGCAGAGCTCTAAGTCCCTACCTCAATACAGCATGCCTCGCAGAGCTGCGCATGCGCTGCCCAGGCTCGACCTAAAAATCTGTCAGGCTAGCATCTCATTGCCACCAATATGTAAATGTCAGAGTGGGATTCATTTGCTGCTAAGGAACTGTGAGGATACGTAGCTGGATGGTGGATCTGGCAGGAGCCATCTTAAGCTGTAGCCCTGTGAGATGATCTGAGTGTTCTCTCGGCCATGGCTCGGTGTGACAGGGGTTAGGTAAGGAGACTACAATGTCATTTGGTGGAGCTTATCCAAACTTTCGTCTGACCTCTGACTGCTAAGGCACGTTCACATTTTTCTTCTACCGCTTTTCTGTGCTACTAAGGGTCCAATAACAGGTTGTGACTCCACAGGGAATCATACTTGAAAAGAAGGTTCAGTTTGTTTTTCAAATATATTCTGCGATGGAGTGACTTTGCATCCTCAGCACAAGTTACTTAAAAAATGCGACATGATATGGGTAAAGGCTTTGGAGGAGTTGCCAAAGAATATTTTTTCCTAAATGTACCCAAAAACGTGTTAAAACTCATCTATACACTACATCAAATCTGTGTGTGGTGTGGAAAATATGCCAATACTTTTTTGAGGTTATATTCAGTTAGTAGACCTGCCACAAAGGTCCACGTACCAGTCATAAAACAGGCAAATGATGCAGATGCTCATCAGGGCAACTCATTTTATTGTTTAATGCCACAGACCTTTAAATGGGTATCGTAAGCAATTAAACTTGAGCAATCACTGTGAAAAATTCATTCCTAACGACATGGAGGAGTCCTAAACAATATATAGCTTACCAGCTAATGGAAGAAGACCTTTGCAACAGCTGACAATGAAAGAGGCTGGAACCCTATGTGCAGTAACTACAGGGGAAAGCAACAGTTAATTTAGCCAACATGTGAGGGCATATAGCACTTGAACAGACGCAAGTAAAAAATGTATCATACCAGCAACTCCCCAGCCATTATAAAGACGAAACAATGTACTTGATTGAGGAAGCAAACCCCAGCAATTTGGGAAAAAAGAGAGGCACCGAGGTAGTCCAAAAAGATATGCTCACAGTAATCTAAGAACAATAAACTTTGACCCATTGAAACATGAGAGCTGGAGAGACAGAAATTGCAAACCTCAAGGGGCAACTAGTGCCTGTGCAAAACTGACCCAAAGCATGCTGGATGGACTAAGCATAACGTAATGCAAAGGAGTAGGGCACTGTTGAGATGATTTTGCTAAACGGAAAGGAAAATCTTGAGTAGGGAGTCTCTAGATCAAAGCAAGGCACATAGGGAATATTTCCAATGTGGGGGTACAATAATGAAAACTTAGCAGTGTGGTTAAACTTAGCAGATAGTGTAAAGCAGAGCATGTGAAAGGCCAGAGCAATTTGCGTTTGAATATAAACTGATAGAGTATGAATAATGACTGCAAGGCACTGTAGAAAAGACGCCTTTTCTGCATGACCAACTCAGATATCACAACTTTTTTTGGAACATATATTTACTGTTCTCAGAACTAGTTACATAGCTGCCAAGGTGTCAGATAGCGATGTGTGAAATTTTCATAATTTCAGTGTAATGATGAGTGACATTTCAACGACTATGAGTGACACTTTCTCGTGAGCAAAATCAACCAATGAAGACGAGGGAAACCTATAATTAACATAATTAACAGAAATGACACCCATTTGAGCAACGAGAAACTCTAAGAAGATGTTAGAACTCTTAGAAGGAATGTTCGGGCTAGGCAAAACATGAATTCATATACCTAAAAAACGTAACTGTGGGTTTCCTTTCAGAGTTTTGAAACATATTTTAATGATTTAATGTAGCAGATATTCTTGGAAGTAGTGTTTTAGGCTAAGCTAAACATGAGTGTATATACTCAAGACTTCTGCCCTTTCAGAAGCTCAGCTCTGTATCCTGACCCGGAAGTCGTTCGTTGGGAGCAGGGAGGCCCCAGAATTTTATCAGATTTTATCCTTACAGTTGCACTATCGTCAGGCAAACGGACCAGTATAAACTCGTCAATTATTGAAAACGGCGAACTCTAACAATTGCAGCCAAAGTCACGGTGCACTGGTTGTGCTATGCACTGACCAGATTTCAAATGGTCTTCATTTTTATTCCGCTTAAGTAACATTCACCGCAACGCACGAAAATACCAAGGAGTAGTTACCAATACAAAGGTCTCCTTTGATTAAAAATAACTTATTGCGGAGGAGAATTTTCCTTCCGCTTTTATCGAGTGACAGAAAAGCCTCTTTATATTGAAATTTTACTTCGTCTGTATTTAGAAAACTCTGTCCTGAAGAATCTGAAGGAGTTACATCTCATCGAAACGCCGCATCAACTGTTTTGTTGTTTTCTTGTCTTGTACACCAACAATATTGTACTCCTAGTTATATGTTTTTAAGCCTATATGTAATTGTATTGTTTACATTTTAATAATTTTGTATACTGACACATCAGTTTCAACATTGTTTTTATGTATACTCTTGTCTTTTTGTATCCAATTGATACTCACTGCACTTTGAATTTATTGCAACTGCATTTATTTATTGTACTGCATAGCCTGTTGTCCAACACATGATCCATATATTTACGTTTGTTTTGTTTAGGGACTTTCTTTGTTCTTTGTTGTGCGACCCCGTCTCTATTACGGTATTAGGGTACCTCCCTCTTTTTCAATTATATTTATTTTTATTTATAATTATTATTATTTTTATTACCAGCTCTACCCGGCCTTGCGTTGCTGTGGCTCAGTCTGGTTAAATGGAAGAGAAAGAAAAGAGTAAGCGCACGTTTCTAATATGTTTAATTTCACAATGCTTGTGGGTATACAATATGTTTTTGTGACTATTGTCTGTATGCGTCCCTTGTAGTTGTTACGCACCAAGCAAATCGATAGGGTCTGTTCGACCTTTCGATTAAAAACGCGCGTATTGTACACACGCGTTTTCGAATCCAATGTTGTGTATATATAAACATGCGCTAAAGTTGCAAAGTGAACCAACTCCTCCCCCCTCCCTCCACCCACTTCCCGGTCTGCCTTCCTGACACCAACTGTCCATTCTAATATATGTAGACTATTGTCTCTATAAGTCCTTTCTTAATGTTACAAAGTGAACCAACTCCTCCCTCCTCTCTCCACCCACTTCCCGGTCTGCCATCCTGACACCAACTGTCCATCCTAATATATGTAGACTAGTGTCTCTATGCGTCCCTTGTATTTGTTGCGCAGCAACCAAATCAATAGGGTCTGTTCGGCCTTTCGATTAAAAACACGCGTGTATTGGATCCGCGGGTATTCAAATCCAACGTTGTGTATATATAAACACGCGCTAATGTTGTAAAGTGAACCAACTCCTCCCCTCTCCCTCCACCCACTTCCCAGTCTGCCATCCTTACACCAACTGTCCATCCTAACATATGTAGACTATTGTCTCTATGCGTCCTTTCTTAATGTTGCAAAGTGAACCAACTCCTCCCCCCTCCCTCCACCCACTTCCCGCTCTACCATCCTGACATGAACTTTCCATCCTAATATGTGTAGACTATTGTCTCTATGCGACCATTGTAGTTGTTGCGCAGCAATCCAATTGATAGGGTCTGTTCGCCCTTTCGATTAAAAACACGCGCGTATTGTACACACGCGTATTCAAATCCGCTGTGTATATATAAACACGCGCTTAATCGAATCCAACGTTGTTTCAAAATTTCAAAGCAATCGGTGAAGAACTTTCGGGAATTTAATATTTTGAACAAATGAAGATTGACATTTTTATGTGTCTGTTCGGGCTTTCGATTAAAAACACGTGGGTATTCGACACGCACGTATTCGAATTCAACGTCGTGTATATAAAAACACGTGCGTATTCGAATCCAACGGTGTGTCAAAATTTCAAAGCAATCAGTGAAGAACTTTTGGAGATTTACGACTGCGCAACACAATCGATAGGGTCTGTCGTAAGTATGGGCGGAAAATCCGTTCCGCTCGCGGATTTTGCGGATTTTCGGTAAATTCGCAATCCGCGAGATTCGCGAATTTCCCGCAAAATCCGCAAATCCGCGAGCAGCGGATTTTATGGCTTGCTCGCACTGTTCGCGTGAGTTCGCGGCTTCCCAGTTCAACTTCGCGCCCCGCGAATAAGCGCTAAATTGCAGAAATACGATCTTAGCAAAACTGAAACTACTTACCAGGTTCAAAAGTTCAAGCTCATCATTAGTAGCCATTTCCTGTAGTGCTTCCTGAGGGGCCCCTCCAGAGTTCAGTTGCCTACTTGCAACTATTATGTGACCCTGCTCTGACCCTCAGAATAGTTACACATATGCCACAAAGGTCCTGAATTACAGCTAAGGGAGACAAGTGGAGCCAGGCTGGAAGTTCAAATCCAGTGACACATTAATCAGCCCCTAATTCATTATTGTCAGTTGGGGCAGGGCAGGTGTTGTAACTAATTTTGCAATAATGAAAGCACTTATCAAGTGCAAAAGATCACTAATCAGGAAGCACTAAGGAAGCAGGTGCCAGCTAAAAAAATATTCTGTGACACATTAATCAGCCCCAAATTAATTCAGGTCACTTGAGGCAGGGAAGGTGTGCTTTGCTTTGCCACAATAATGTACACTGGACAACCAGAGGGTGCTGTGATGAAACAGAGGGTGGCATGGGTGAGCCAGAGGGTGGCATGGGAAAACCAGAGAGTGGCAGTGGTGACAGAGGTTGGCAGTGATGAAGAAGAGTGTCCCAAACAGGCTGGACACGTAGAAACAACAAGTTCGCAAAACATGCGACCCGACAGGTAAGTTCGCGTTTGCGAAATTGTACAAAAACCCTCGCGACCTGGCAGAAACCCGCGCGAACACAAAAAAAAAAAATCCGCAAATTCGCGAGAATTCGCGGATTTTGCGGATTGCGAGTTCGCAAATCCGCAAAATTCGCGAACGCGAGATTCGCAAAATTCGCCCATGCTTAGTCTGTCGGCCTTTCGGTTAAAAACACACGCGTATTTGACACGCGCATTTTCGACACGCGTGTATTCAAATCCAAAGTTGTGTCAAAATTTCAAAGCAGTCGTGAAGAACTTTCGGAGATTTATGATTTTGAACAAACAAACATTTACATTTTTATTTATATAGATTAATATTATTATTATTATTATTATTATTATTATTATTATTATTATTATTATTATTATTATTATCTAGAAGCTCAGCTCTACCAGTGCATGAAGATGAATGGATGCATGAGAACGCGAGAATATTAGGCAAAATAAAGGCAGCAGCTGCAGGGGTAAGGAGAGCCAATACATGTTCAGGAATGAGATGGTATAATACGCTGCAGAAAGAGGTTGGTGAGCAATGCTGTTAGCACAAGCACCACTGTAGAATTTGGGTGTTTTCGCCAGCCCAAAAAAAATGAAGTTATTCCTTAATCACATACCTGATGGAAAACAACACCCCCATGCCCAGACCTCCATCTTGAACACAAATGGGCACAGATTATATTACTGGTGTCTCCTTGGCTCTCAGTGACACCCTGCTTAAACAAATTCACTGCCCCTCACCTCCTCGGTTCTCGTGACTAGGAGTCTGGGAGAGCTATCTCCTCTATCTACCATCCCAGCTCTGGATAAAATACAGAAGCCGGCTACAGTGCGAGCCTCCATTGACGTTGTGGTGATTTGACAGGAATAGGAGACTTGCTACTCGAAAACAGCGAAAATAATAATTCATATCTGTTAAGCACAAACATATCACCCATAAGGGTTTCAAGCCTGGCACCCGGCATTGAACCATGAACCCCGAGATACAGAGTCAGCCACTCTGGCAGCTATGTCACACCTCTTCCTCGATATTCAAGAGTGATTGCAAGGTGGCTTGTGTGGAGCAGGAGATGAGTCAACGCTCCCCCGCCCGGGACCTAGCGGAGCAGCCCAGTTGAGTGTGCCAAGGAACAGAAGACTCACGGATCAGCGTTGCTCAGCAGCTGCATCAGCCGGACCCCCAGTCTGGTGAACAGCGCGCACGTCTTTGTGCTGCCTTGACTGCCTTTTGAAAAGGCTTTATTATAATTAATTAAGCAGACAGCACTCTCGGGCCGCAGCCCTTGGCAGCGCTTGACAGGCGCAGCTCAGGAGGCGCTAATATGTGTGAGTTCGTATTTCAGTGCAGTGATGCGGGCCACCACACTGAAATGCGTTAGTCTAAAGCCAGATGGGCGTTACATGGCAGGGCTGTAGTTACCCCTACTAAAAAGAGCTAAAGTGCTTGTTCTCCCCCCTTTAATTATAGTTAATTGTCTTACCCATAATTGACTCATTTAACTTACCTATGTCCCTAGTATAGGGCATAGAAAATGTACTCAGGGCCTGGAAATTAAATCCCACCTGTGGCATTGGCACCTACTGTGTCATTCACGAAGGGGGCATGGAAGACAAAGCTTCGGGCCTACCATGAGCGGCCTGACTGCAGGAGCTAAAGACATGCTGTTGCATCTGTCAAAATAACCCTTTTTGACCAGTGGCAACCCTTCTACTAAATATAAAAAAGTCACCCCTAAGTGTACCTTGTTAGCCACAAGGTAAGATGACTGATCTTTAAAACTAGTAAATGTGCCAAAATAACGTTTTCATGTTCCTCCAGTGATTAGGGCCCTAAAGCTATTTTCACTGCCCTGTAGTCTAATTCTGGAAAATGTTAAAGTACAGATTTTAAAGTTTAATCTAAACATTTGACAGGAAATGGCTTAAATACTCATTCAATGGCTATTTTTTATGTTTATTAAACGGTAGGCAAATTACCTTCTCCCTGTCCAAATTTCTGGAGGCTAATTTGTATTAGTCTGCAAGCAGCTGCCCTTCAAGTGCTTGACCTTAAGGAAGTATGAAAACTGCTCCCAGAGCAGACCAATGGCTTACCCCTGGTGAAAGAATGGGTTGGGTGTGGGGCATTTTATCCGAATCAGTTCAGAACGGATACGTTTACTTGAATGGGATAGAGGTCAGGCCCGCCTATTCATAATTTAGGAAAGCCTTTGACCCCAAGGTCCACACTAGCCAGATGGCTCCTATAGTGGAAGGGAAGCTACCACCCAGAACTGGTATGGAGTGGATAAAGTGGGGGAAGGCTGCTTGTTTTCCTGGCCTTTCCTTTGAGTGTACACAGGGCTCTGAGTAAAAAAGAAAGAATTGCCCCATCTTGGATTTTAGGAGTGTAGGGCAAAGTAGGATTGCATGCAATAGACCAAAGAGGAACTGCTGAAAAAGTGGATAGGGCTGACACCAGAAATGTTTTCCTCATTGGTTAAAGAGTGTTCAGATGTCACTCCCACCCACTGGTTTGTGCCAACCATAAATGTGCTTCCCAAAGCTCCCTCCTCAGAGCACTTTCTGGACTTGTGGAATATTAGAAGAGGACAGGACCTGCTGTCTGTGACTTGGGAGGATACCTGAAGGACTGGACCTACTCCCTCTTTTAGCTAGGACAAAGAAGTGGGCTCCAACTGACATCTCAATTACTTCCTATGTAGCTACAGCGACGCAACAAGATCCAAGAGTTTTTTTTTCAGCTGATCAGTGTCAACTAGATCTGGACTGACCTTGCCGGTGGCCTTTACTGTATAGCGTCCAGGCCCGTAAGTGCTGTCCATTTTGGTCATGGGAGCTTTACACATGACAAAGAAGAGGGTATGCAGTTCCTTAAGTGGGTCAATGGACTAGGAGATATGTAAGTAGTCGCACAGTAGCAAAGCTGTCCTATAAATGTAGGCGGGAGGGGGATTCCTCTTTTCGGTACTAGGGCCCTAACACACCCCGCCCGCTAGGCGTCATACTTCATTATTGGGCCTGCTCCTCGTCCGGTCGGCGCTGCAATACCCGACGGCCACCCAATGAGGGGTTCTTTAGTAGAGATCTTTAGTTTCTTGCCGTATGGTTCTGTGGGGGTGAGGGGCCTAGGAGAGTGTAGATGTGGTGTAGTGAGAAAGTAAGTGATTAAAACAGGTTGGGTAGTCCTAAGAACGACTTTATTCTGGTTGACTAACCACCTGATTAAGAAATGTAAGGAGTGGCGACTATCTGAATGCAATGTATCAGAGTAACTGCGCTCTACTCTCAAGGGGTTGCCATGTTTCTTGCCTATGTAGTCTGGGGGATCAATGGCAAATCATCAGTACCTAATATGAACAATCTACACACAGTGGTGAGGTGGACGACCTACCTCCCACGTAGTAACTCTGCAGGTAAGGTACCCACAGATGTAGAGGACAACCTAAAAATTCTAAGCGACTCGCTTTAACAGTATCTGGCGGGACATGAGATAAATAAAGTATTGTGTCCAGAAATCCTCAGATGCAGGATGAGAGACCTACCCCTCGCCGCTGGAACACATGACCCGGAGGAGCTGGTCCAGAACCCAGAAAACCCTCACTTCCAAGACCTCGGAAGCTGTTGGGGGACCCTCCAGAAAATATGTCTGATTTCAATGCATCTTCCTCTAGCACAGCTTCAGCCTTGCACTGCTGGAGGAGTGGGAGTTCCATAAAAGTCAGAAGGTAAAATCTTTGACCGGGACAAACCTAATAGGGGTTTCCCACCATTGTTCCATTGCGGTTGCCCTGAAATCCTGCCTATGTCCTGATCTACTGCTTCCTTAAGCTATCATTGGTGCTTAATGCGTTTTGGCACTATTTTAACTTGAAACTTCACAAATTCATAGCTCCTGTTCCCCTAATTAGTTTTTGCCATTATGGTGTAAATTTGTTTATTCAATCTGATTTTCTAATTTTATGTAGGATTTTTAATTTTTTGGCTTTTTAGCTTTATTACTGTGTTGGAGCTGTATAAATACTTCACACGTTGCTCTAAGGTAAGCCTTTGTGCTCTGTGCCATAGCAACCAGGAGATGAGCTGAGGTCGATGTATTGACTTTAAGGATCACCCTGACAAATTAGTGTTATTATTCCTTGAGGTGGGTGTTGAGAACGGGAATCTCCCCTGCATGATGTGCCGTTGTGTCACTTATCTTGCATGCATGAACTATATTTAATTATGATTCTGGGTTTTGATTTTTGGTAATGGCACAAACTGATCCTGTCTGTGAGCGTTGACCTAGACCTGCTCTTTGACAATGATAGGTTATGGATATAGCCCTGAAGTGGGATGGGCGCACCAAATGCACACTTATAGTGACAGAGGACTACCATTCCTGTCACTGGTATCAATCATCCTGCGCAGTGACATTAAATTACCTTGTTTGGTGAATTATAGTGACAGACTATTTTACCTGTGAGACATAAATGCATGCTTACAAGCCTTTAGTTCAGGCCTAAAGTTCAGCTGCTCATGATGAACCTGGAATCCTGAACTCCCACATGCCATTCATTGTACATGCGCAGGATTTTCAGGATTAATAGTTGGCCATACACAAGTTATAAAGCCCTGCAAATTCCATTTTGGAAGTCAACAGCCTGGAACAGGGGACAAGACGGAGGCGAGGTTGCTTTCCTCAGACAGCATATGTGTTTTGCTGGCATCTCTTAGATGGTAGCAGGAACACCAGACTTTTAATGAGGATGAGGATACAGACTTTCTTTAGAGGTGACAGGGCCCTTCTTGACACTTTGGACTGTAAATTACTCTGACTGCTGCTACGATTATGCAGAGTGAAGGGCAGACCCCCCAGGATATAGCGGCATGGATTAGCAAATTTAGCGGCACAAAAATGGAAATTTAGCGGCACAAATATGGAAATTTAGCGGCAATTTTGCGGCATTTTATTTGGCCATTTTTCCTACAACAAACACAGATATCTTTGTTTTTTTACATCATGAAGCTATGTATGTATACGAATGTAAGCATTCCTCCATAGAAACACTCTTGATTGTGGGTTTAAGTAATTCCCTTTTCCTACAGCTTGAGGCCCGCATAAGGCTCGAGTGCCCCCTTCTACATGGGCATGCCATCAATATTTATATATAGGTACCCACCCTCACGTGCCGGAGCTTGTCAAACCGGGCGCCTTGGAGTACAGTACTCGAGGTGCTACAGTGGCTATAACCGCATCCCCGAAGGCCACTGTTTCCTGTCCGGTCACCTCTTGTATCATCCTTGGTAAAAAGTATTCTTCCACCTGCCTTGGTTTGCTTCAGGGTGAAAACCAGCGCAGCTCTCTGTAGTTCCCTGTATTTGCCAAGGCCATCTTTGGTCGAATCAGGAGAATTTTTTTGTTTAGGAAGATCACTCTACAGTTGTACCGGACATTTCTGTGCATCACAGGCATGCCCACATCGCAGATTATGTTTTGGGTGACAGGCATTTCCAGGAGCTTGGCCAGGACTTGGAATGAATGTAGAAGGGTATCGCTTTCGTAATAGTGATCTGCGCAACCATAACCAGATATTTCCAGTTCTGGTCCAAGTCTGTACCTGGCACCTTTTTCTTTTGCAATTTCAAAACTTTTTGCAATTCTTTCCAAGTTTCCTTCAAAATCCAGAGCCCACTGGTTCAGGGCACACGTGGCCACGGTCACTTTCCGCCCCATTTCCGATTCTAACCGTGACGATTACAATATATCTAGATTGATTTAAAAGATCACGGGCCGCGAGCGCGCGGCTTCTGCAGCAAGTCTCTGCTTTCGAGGCGCTGTAGACTGCAGCTTGCACTTCCTGCTGTCTGATCGTGCACCGAGCCGGGCAGTCTGCTTAAAGAGATATGATTCCTCCAAAGCAAGGATTCTGGTGTGTGAGGTCACGTGGCAGCTTACTCAGCCCTGGTAGATGTGTTGATAATAACATCACGAACTTCTACGGGGAGACTGCAAGAGCTAAAAGCATATTTCATGAATTAGTATGTGCAGTGCAATGATAAGAGTTCACAATACTTAAGAGGGACATTCACTAAATTGTAAATCGCCCTTTCTTTCGACCCTCGGCTCCAGGGGAGAGGGTGGGGCCTCACCCCAATCACCGGGAGGATCTCCAGCGGGGAGCCAGACGCAGGAGGGGCACTTCAAAGCCCGTCGCAGTGAGCTGCTAATGCCCATTAAGCCCTGAAAGTTATTCTTTCAAGCTTCTGTGTCCTTCCCGCCCGCCCCAATAAACAACGTAAGTCAGACCCCCTCAGGATATAGGCGGCTTTTGTAAAAATGCCGCGATTCCTACAAAAGTGCCGATTTCGCGGGCACTTCTGTAAAAATCGCGGCATTTTTACTAAAGTGCCGATTTCGCGGCAAATCGCGAAATCGCGATATCCTGGAGGCTCTGGAAGGGGTAGAGGCACCGTGAGGCCTGCAGAATCTGGAATTATGGAAAGGAGTCCTTTGAGAGAGCACAGATTCTTGCTTCTCTTGCTAATCTCTTAGATGGGTTTGTAAGTATCTGGTTACAGCCTCCTCAGACCTATCAATATTTCTACGGTGAGCTCTCTGTGAGCAGACTCTCCTGCTGGTCAGAGTATCATTGCAGAGAAAGGCCAGGTCTGGAAGGAGGCCTGGCCAAGAAACATGAAAGGGGAACCTACCCAAATTGATTCAAAGCAGGCAGACCTGAAATTGATATAAATATGAGAGTTCACGACCCATCTGTGTTCACCGTAGTGGTCTCTTCAACAAAGGAGGGAGTACTCAGGGACGGGAAGCACCCAGAGCATCGGTGTCATAACATTGCATCGTCGTTCACATCGCATGCTTTTAGTACGCATGCTAAAACGGCGCAATGTCATTAACATCGAATGTAATTACAATGCATGCGATGTTAATGGCATTACAACGCATGCGATGAAATCGTAACAACACGCATGCAAAACGGTATTATAAAAGCGTTGGTTTTATCTTTGGAAAATGCAGCGGATTATGCAAAACGGGATTATAAAAGAACGGGATTATAAAAGGCGTTTTATTATAAAAGAACGGGATTATTAAAGGGGTTTTGCCATATAAAAATGCAGCGGATTTTACAAGGGGTTTTGAAAAATGCAGCGGATTATGCAAAATGGCATTACAACGCATATTATAAAACGGCAACAGCGGATTTTACAAGGGGTTTTGAAAAATGCAGCGGATTATGCAAAATGGCATTACAACGCATATTACAAAACGGCAACAGCGGATTTTACAAGGGGTTTTGAAAAATGCAGCGGATTATGCAAGGGGTTTTGCCTTATAATGGCATTATAACGCATATGTATGCGATGTTAATGGCAAAACGGGATAAGGGGTTTTGAAAAATTCAGCGGATTATGCAAAATGGCATTACAATGCATATTACAAAATGGGAACAGCGGATTTTACAAGGGGTTTTGAAAAATGCAGCGTATTATGCAAGGGTTTTTGCCTTATAATGGCATTATAACGCATATGTGTGCAATGTTAATGGCAAAACTGGATATTAAAACATCACAGACAGTCACATGCCATTTAAAAATGCATACTGGATGGATGAATGGATGGGTGTATGGGTGAATGGATGCATGGGTGCATGGATGTAAATGTAAATGTAAATGTGCTGGACTTGTAAAGCGCACAGCTGCCCGTAAGCGTCCCGGCGCTTGCTTAGGGAACCCGTCCTGGTATTCCCCTGTGAGAAACCACGGCAGGGTGTCCACAAGGTGAAAGCCAGGCATCCCGCCGCGAGGGGCTGGATGCATGAATGATTAATGGATGGGTGCATGATGGGTGGATGGATGCATGGGTGCATGTATGGGTTCTGGGTGGGTGGAGTGGGTGGGTGGGTGGATGGATGGATGAATGGATGGCGGATGGATGAATGGATGGCTGTGTAAAAAAAGCAGACTGCAAATAATCACGTCTAAAAAATGCAGACTGCAAATAAGCACGTCACGTAAGAAATGCCAAAAGGGCTTTTCATTAATGGCGCAGTATTCAAAGCCTATCACTAATGGCGCAGGTATCAATATTTATGGGTGGCTGGGTGGATTGATGTGTGTGTGGTGAGTGGGTGGGTGGATGGATGGATGGATGAATGGATGGCGGATAGATGAATGGATGGCTGTCTGGATGGATGGGTGGGTGGGTGTATTGGTGGATGGATGCATGGATGCATGTATGACTGCTGGGTGGGGGGTGGATGGATTTATGGATGGGTGCAAGATTTCAGAACCAGAGGAAACATAAGGCACAAGGCCACAAAAAACGAGGGCAACATAGGACAGAAGGGCACGAAAAACGAGGGAAACATAAGGCAGAAGGGCACGCAAAAACGAGGGCAACAGAGGGCAGAAGGCTACGAAAAACGAGGGAAACATAAGGCAGAAGGGCACGCAAAAAAACGGGCAACACAGGGCAGAAGGCCACAAAAAACGAGGGAAACATAGGGCAGAAGTGCACGAAAAACGAGGGAAACATAAGGCAGAAGGGCTCGCAAAAACGAGGGCAACATAGGCCACAAGGCCACAAAAAATGAGAAAACATAGGACATAAGGGCACCAAAAAAGAGGGAAACATAAGGCAGAAGGGCACGCAAAAAAACGGGTAACACAGGGCAGAAGGCCACAAAAAACGAGGGAAACATAGGGCAGAAGTGCACGAAAAACAAGGGAAACATAAGGCAGAAGGGCTCGCAAAAACGAGGGCAACATAGGCCACAAGGCCACAAAAAACGAGAAAACATAGGACATAAGGGCACCAAAAAAGAGGGAAACATAAGGCAGAAGGGCACGCAAAAACAAGGGCAACATAGGGCAGAAGGCCACGAAAAATGAGGGAAACATAAGGCAGAAGGGCCTGCAAAAACAAGGGCAACATAGGGCAGAAGGCCACAAAAAACGAGGGAAACATAGGGCAGAAGGGCATGAAAAACGAGGGAAACATAAGGCAGAAGGGCACGCAAAAACGAGGGCAACATAGGACAGAAGGCCCCAAAAAACGATGGAAACATAGGACAGAAGGGCACTCAAAAAAACGTGCAACATTGGGCAGAAGTCCACAAAAAACGAGGGAAACATAGGGCAGAAGTGCACAAAAAACGAGGGAAACATATGGCAGAAGGGCACGCAAAAACGAGGGCAACATAGGCCACAGGGCCACAAAAAACGAGGGAAACACAGGACAGAAGGGCACGCAAAAACGAGGGCAACATAGGGCAGAAGGCCACAAAAAACGAGGGAAACATAGGACAGAAGGGCACGCAAATAAACGGGCAACATATGGCACAAGGCCACAAAAAAACGAGGGAAACTTAGGACAGAAGGGCACGAAAAAAGAGGGAAACATAAGGCAGAAGGGCACGCAAAAACGAGGGCAACATAGGGCAGAAGGCCACAAAAAACGAGGGAAACATAGCACATAAGGGCACGAAAAACGAGGGAAACATAAGGCAGAAGGGCACGCAAAAACGAGGGCAACATAGGGCACAAGGCCACAAAAAACGAGGGAAACATAGGGCAGAAGGGCACAAAAAACGAGGCAAACGGAGGGCACGAAAAACGAGGAAAAAAGAGGGCAGAAGGGCACGGCAAATGGGGGAAACAGAGG
Source organism: Lissotriton vulgaris (assembly GCF_964263255.1). Classification (NCBI taxonomy): domain Eukaryota; kingdom Metazoa; phylum Chordata; class Amphibia; order Caudata; family Salamandridae; genus Lissotriton; species Lissotriton vulgaris. Next base: position 1,084,729,243 of record NC_141695.1, on the reverse strand, counting down.
GCAGAAGGGCATGAAATACAAGGGAAACACATTGCAGAAACGAAGGGTCCCCCCAGCCCCCCACCAACCCATTGGCTGACAAGATTTTCAACTGTGTGCTCAAACATCGCGTTGTCATGTCGCGCGATGTAAAGTCGCCGATGTGACACGCGATCCTATCACAGGACCGCATTTGCGTCGCAATTACGTGCGATGTGAAAATGGCCAGTGTAACTGCCTTTACGATGTAATTGCTGCAATGTGAACGCCCGCGATGACTTTGCGGCCGATGGATCATCATACAACCCTCAAGGACTACTAATCAGCAAAGGTTTGGTGTCCCAATGGCAGCCAACTCCCCAGAGGTAAGGAACATTGCCTGGAGTCCGATCTGAAGAAGGAATTACTGAACTTTCCTGAGTGTGTGCGAGGGAAGGAAACACCAATCCTGCCGGAGGAGGTCATTGTGGAAGGGACTGCCATAATTGACCTGGCATAAGATCCATCCTACAGAGACTTTTTGAACTAGGAATTTGTGCCAATGGGGCAAACATTCTTTATGAGGCTCTTAAAAATCCTACCAAAATGAAACAATGAAGCTTTGATTTGAGAATTTGATTGCTGTTATAAGAACGTATGTACTTTAATGAATAGTGAGATTATGATTTGTGTTTAGCAATAATTTGCCTATTAAATTAATAACAAAATGTATGGTTTTGATTTTCTCTATCTGAGAGCGCATCAAGGTCTTTTGAATTCTATATTGGGTTGCAATGTGATAGTAGATTAAATTGATAGCAATATTTGGTACTTCAAGTAAAATGAAATTGAGCAATAATATAACAAGTCAACTGATGAAGATTTAGCTCTTGTTCAGACATAAAATGTGACCATGTACTCAATATCTTTCTACTGAATTTAAGGTGTGAATGTTATCCAACACACAAAAAATTGCTTTCTCACACATGCATTTTATGCATGTAACACAAAAAGTGTTAGTAGTAAAAGCAGGTTCTAATGTTATACTCCTGATCCTTGCTTCGCTGTCCTTGAAGAAGGCATAGTTGTGACACTGAAAGCATCCGCATTGTACCATGTATAGAATTTGAGCACACATTTTACACTGTTTACTGCTCATGGTTACAACTTGTAAGCTTCTGTGTGACGCCATTGTATCTAAGCGGAAAGTATAACAAAAACTTGATAGTGTATGAGCATAGAAGAATCTACTCAGCAGTATAGACTGTTGTTAGAAGCAGCAAAATGTATATGAATTAGAAGAAGCAAAAAATGAAAGCTTCTGAACCTCACAACATAAATAAATAAATAAGGGAAACAGGTAGCTGCAGAAGGTATGTGGAGTCACGAGGGGTAGAGTCATAAGAAGTCAGATATTTCTGTCAATTTACCTATTAAAACGTATGCTGGAAATAATGTTCCAAAAGAACAAATCTGCTAGTATATCAGTTCTGGTTGCTTTAATTGGTTACAAACAGACTGAAATTTTAAAATATCTTACAGGTTTAGGCGCATGCTGCAGAGATCTTTGTGACCAAAATGAAGCTTGTCTACTTATCCTTCTAGACCTATTGTTTGCTTTTGACACCGTCAAACAGGACAACCTGCTTGAACTCCTTAAACAAAGAATGGGGTTGTCTGACTCTGTATATAATTGGTTTACCTCCTTTCTTCTAAACAGATCCCAAAAATTCAAAGGCAACTAATCCCTGTTCAATCCTTTGCCTGTAACTCTTGGAGTTCCACAAGGCTCCTCTCTCTCACCGACCCTTTTCAACCTTTTTTGGAACCTCTTACTGATCTTCTCAGCATCACCAAGATCCATTTCCATATGTATGCTGACGACACCCAAATCTATATCAAGATCCACTCACTCGATGACATCAAATCACTCAACTCCACTCACCAAAAAACCCCAACTTGGCTGGCCGAAAATCATCTGAAACTAAACTCCCTCAAAATCGAATTCCTCCTAATCGCCCCCCCTAACAAAACTCCCACTATCCTTGATTGGCTGAAGCACCTAACAGCTCTCAAAGGTCAACCACTCATCATTGATTCAGCTAAATCACTTGAGATAATTCTTGACAGTAATCTAAAGATGCAGAAGCACATCAGCGCCTCCACTAAAAGAGTCAACTTCCACTTGAAGACCCTGCGTAAATTGAAACCCTTTCTGCCAGCCTTTGATTTCAAACAAGCTGTTCAAGCCCTAGTAATACCTAGAGTGGAATACAGTGCTGTAACCCTATGCGGCCTCCCAAGATCATCGACAGCCCCATTAAGAGCCACTATCAACTCTGCTGCGAGACTCATCCATGGGTCAAAGAGAAACACACATATCACCTGACCTTAGAGCCCTCAACTGGCTACCATTTGAAGCTAGAATTCATCTTCAAATCGCTTGTATGACTCACAAAGCCCTTCACTACAATTCCCCGCTCTATGTAGCTCAGAAACTGGAGCTCTCTGCTGGCACCAGAACCTCCAGGAGTGCCAAGACACTCCTTCTAAAACCTCAACGATTTGCCAAGAAAAAAACATACTCTCGCTCATTCTCTGGTATGGCTCCTAGGATCTGGAACGCTTTGCCCACGGAAACAAGAAAGAACCCGTCCCCTGCCTCCTTCAAAAAAGAAGTGAAAGCGATCCTCATGGCTCAATTCATGTGATCCTGACCATTCTGCTAGCTTTTCTTTTACTGCTCCTATCTATGTATTTGTCCTCAACTAGCTGACATTTGTTCCGTCAAGATAATGGACTTTACATGCTTAAGTTTTGTACCATGGTTGCACCTATCTCTTGTTTTTGTCACATTTTGGTTTCTCTCTTACATGTGTCTTGTAAAGCGCTCTGATACTCGTAAGAGTCTTGTTCGCACTATATAAAACCTTCAAAATAAATGAATAAAATACTCAGCAATCTATAGGGTATAACAGTAATCGAACTCTGGTGGCACTTGCTGGATAAATCTGTGTGCATGCTAGTTACGGGGTTGACTTGTCTTCAAATAACTTAGAGAGTTAATGTTCCTGCTGCAAATCACAATGTGTAAAATGGAGGTCAGGGATTTATGTGTTATGTAGTTAGCTCAGTGGATTACTAGATTTGCTGCAGGGATTTTTGTGTTACCTGCAATCACAAATTATAATCCTAGTAATGAGTTATGAACTAGTATCTAAAGGAGCCACAAGGCATAAGTGTAAAACTTTAAGGTTTTTTGCCTCAATCTTTGTTATTCGAAGACTGCTAAAAAGGGTTACTTTAGAAAGTAATACATACTTAGTGGTAGGTGCTCTATAAACGGTTATTAGAAAAATTACTTATGTAGAATTACATATCTGACTTCGTGCAGCATATTCATATCTCTGACATACAGAGCATGAAAAACTCAAAAGAGTGCCTCCAAATCTATTTCAGCTAAAGCACTTGTGAAGTGACACACTGAATGTCTTGTTCCCTTATTAGCATCAATGTGTTAAACCCCAGCTAGCAGCCAGCCATGTTGAGACTCAAACCAATGATTGCTGGTTTCCCTTTGAGTGAGGCATTTGTGTTGGGCCCAGCTGGGACAGAAAGTAAGGGACCCTGTTCACCTCCTGCAGGTTGCTGCTCTGAACACAAAGTGGGCAAATTGTTTGTGTCACTGAATTTGACCGGAGCTAGCAGATTGTACCGGGACAAAGTAAGCCATGTTTACTGAGGCTTTCCCGGATCCGGCGGCTGGATCTGGGACCTGACTGGATCTCCCTTATTTCCAGCTATGTTACTATCAGAGGCGGAAACACCAGCAAATTTAATAAGGAGAGCCAAGCCAAAGTCTGGCTTGGCACTAACAGCAATAACATGAGCTGATACATCAACATATTTGGCATGTAAATTTTGTAACACTGGCCTTGTCAAAATATAATGAGACCATCCAGGGCTCAAAGTGTGCATTCCTTTGACATGTTTCACTTTAATACCATAGACTGGATCACTGCGTACAATGGTATTTATTAGAAGGGGTAGTCTCTAAAACTGGAACTTAAAAATCTTCAGCCCCCTCCATTAGTTATCCAAGAGGCAGGTCACTTGTCTTGTCTCCTTTATATATGACATAGGTTGTTGTTATAGATCGAGCGACGTTAAAGTATTTTAAACATATGCAAGGGAGATTTAGATACAGCACAAATCCTGGACTGGTATATGTGAAGTTGGTTTCAAATATGGTAAATTCCTATGATCTCATAGGGAAAGCTGTGATTTATCCCAGATTTTCTAGTTTCATGTTGCCTATTTCAGCCACAGATGGTTGTCTCTTTCTCTCCCCACCTGACGTCAGTGGTTAATACTTCGTTTTTAAACCTTCAAGGTGCTAGCTCCTCAGTATACTGTGTCAAATGAATTCAGGTATTGCATTAAATCAAGTTTACACAAAACGTCTTTCTAGAAAAAATTGCAAAGCTAAATTAAAAGGCAGGGTAGTGGGTACACTGTTTTAATGATGAAATCCCCTGCTTTCAGTGACTTAACAAAGAAACGGATTTCAGGGAGGCTCAACACTATCAGTCAAGTCAGTCAGTCAAATTAACTTTATTCGATTTGTTAAAATCATACAAAGTACATAAAAACAGTATTATTTACAATTTAAAAAGGAATTAAACATTTCATTTATGAGCAGGTTAATTAGACGAAAAATCAGTACGTTAAAATATTTTAAGAAACACGTTATGTACGTCAAATTTCCAAAATCATACCCCTTCTAGCTCTGGTTGCTGCCACAAGGAAATTGGCCATGGCGAAAGTGATACAGATGTTACCCATTGATTTCAAATATAACATGGCTGGTCTCACCTGGGAGAAGCCCGCATCTCTTAAGACTGGTAGCAGGTATTTTTTCCTTTGGTCGGAGAAGAAGTCGCAAAACATAACAAAATGTAAACTGTCCTGAACAGAAAAATTGTCACAGGTGCATGGGGGAGCTAACTCAGGTTTCATCCAGGTGTTAAAATGGCCTAAATAAAAATGAATAGTATTGAATCTGAATTTTGTTAACAAAAATCTATGGAACGGGTTAGTGACAAAACATAAATAGGGTTCAATTGCAGGTGACTGGAGTGACAAATAATGCATTCGAACAGATGGTTTTGATAATTCGACTTCTTCTCGCAACATGTATGCCCTAGACAAAAACTGTTTTTTTATAGCGGTCACATCCTGCTTTGTGATACACGAGGGAGAGGTGAATAGATCTGGTCGTCCTAATTCATTAAAAGATTTGAACAAATACGCCATCCATGGTATCTTTTGACTGTGCTCTAAACTCATCACATCCCTCATAATCATGTGATTTAACAGAAGTTCAGGGTTTGACCAAGACTTTAGCCAGTATATTAATGGGGCCAATCTCGGTTTGTCCTGGATGTATTCCAAACCAAGTTCTGTGTGAATGGAAAAAACCGGGGAGGATTGGGGGAGGGACAGGACTGAACGTAAAAAGCTATTTTCGGCTACCTGGATTTCTTCTAGTCGTGCGTAGCCCCATAGGGAGGCGCCATACAGAGCCACGGGAAGGGATTTACTGTTGTAAACCTGGATGATTGCCTTCATGGGTCTATGTCCCAGCCTTTTGGCAAAACTTAAGATGGCCCTGGATGTTCTTGTAACCGCTAGGCTTTTTGCACGTATCTGTGGGCCCCAGGTACCCCTGCTATCGAAAAGCACGCCCAGGTATGGAAACACGGGGACTCCTGACACAATCTCCCCTCTACAGAAGAAGGTTTTAGTTCCTCTCTTGCCGCTTTTCCCTTGTAACCCTACAACCATGGTGTGCGATTTGGATGCATTAACCTTCAGATCCAGTCGGTCCATAAAGGTCCCAAAAGCATCCAACAATTTTTGGAGACATACCCCTGTGCGTGCAATGAGAACAGCATCGTCCGCGTATAAGAGAGCAGGGATCTTGACTTCTCCTACACGCGGTACGTCACATGCTGCCTCAAGTAAATACTTGCCTAGGTCATTTATATAGATGGTAAACAACAGGGGGGCCAATATGCATCCCTGCCTAACGCCCCGTAGTGATCTAAATCTCGACGTGCATCTTCCCTCTTTGGTTACTCTTACAGCAGCAAATAAGTCCTGATGCAAAGAAGCTATAAAAGCCACCAAGTCAGCGTCAATTCCCATATTAATTAGGATTTCCCAGAGTTTCGTTCTGTTGACCAAGTCGAAGGCCGAGGAGAGGTCCATAAATGCTAAATACAGGGTCCCCTCCTTGGCCACCGTATACTTGGAAATCAGAAGGTGCAGGTTTGAGCACTGCTCTAGCGTGCCCCTTTTTTCCCTGAAGCCATACTGTATGTCAGCCAGGCCACCGCAGTCCTCCAGGCTATCTCTTAATCTCACTAAAAGGACTCTGCCCAGGATCTTAATAGCAGAGTCCAGGAGAGAAATGGGCCGGTAGCACCCTGGGTCATCCCTTCTACCCTTTTTAAATATAGGCACTATGGTGGACGTAGCCCATGTATTTGGGGGGGGGGCGGTGTTTGCGGCTGAAAACACTTTAGCCAGGATACCAGCCCAGAGTTTGGGAGAGTGTAAATAAAAATCAGCTGGTACCCCGTCAGGGCCGGGGGCTTTATTTTTTGATGTGGCACAGATTGCTTTTTCCACTTCCCCGCTGTTAAATTGTATAGGAGTGGCCACAGAGCCTACACCCTTTTGTGGAGGCGAGCAGGCACCAGACTCACCATACACAGAGCTGAAGTGGGCCAGCCACTTCTCATCGGGTATTACACAATCTGTATCTAAATTTGGAGAGTCTGAGAAATAAGGGTGATTTATTACAGCCCAGAATTGTCTGCTGTCTCTCAAGATGTCAATGTCGTTTAGTTGGTCCCATGCCTCCTGCTTGATACTATCCCTTCTGGACTTAGTAGCGGCCCTATACTCTTTTCTTAATGCTGAGACCAAAGCCTGGTCCCTCGGTTGTGCTTTAAGGGCCGATTTTAGGTCTCTAAGGGCCCTAGTGCTAGCAGAATCAAACCATTTATGCAGCTTTTGTTCACCCCTACCCCTTGATACCGTAAGATTCTCGGCCACTATATGACATATAGATTGAAAGGCGGCCATGGTGTCACTACCTGTCACGGTCGAATCTTGGCAGATTTTGATGTGCTCTTCAATCTTTTGGCCGATGCTAGTGTAAAACTCATCTGCTACCACATTCCCCCATTTCAAGCGCCTGCCTTGGTCTGTTGTGCGAAGGGTGAAGCCCTGTTTAGTATGCCCTGGCATGGGACCCAGAGCGCCCCCCCAACGGATGAACAGGAAAACAGGATTATGATCACTAAAAGGCGAAAACACAGTACAGTAGGAAATAATACAATTAAAAATGGCAGAGGTCACAAAAATATAGTCAATAATAGAACCCATGGGGGAACCCTTGAACGTTGTTGCTCTAGGTACCCCCTCTCCTGCTGAAAATTCAAGGAGGTTAAATTTGGCTAGAAAATCCTCCAAATCCTCACCACGCCTGGTATGTTCGAAGTGTGGGCCCTCCAGTTCCCCGGCCTCCGTGACTCCTAAAATAGTGCAACCCAAATTACAGGGGTGGATATTAAAATCACCCATTGACACCAGTTCATGACTGGAGGGGGAATTTTGGATAAAAGCGGTTAAAAATGCGTCCAGTTGGTTAATGTTATTACCCCCAAATTCCTTATTAACTGAGTTGTAGAAATTGATGAACAGAATGCTTTTTGATGGGCATAGTTGCCTTTCCACAATTAAACAATTTGGGGAATCATAGTCAATTTTTTTCAGCGTGCCAGAGAGGTCTAGAGAAAAAAAGGTCGAGAGACCTCCCCTCGCTCTGCCTGCAGCACTGGGGCGAGCCGCGACTGAAAAGCCTACAAAACCGTCCAACCATTGATTGGAAGACAGATCCCAAGTTTCTTGTAGGGCAATGATGTCGTGGCTTGCGACGAAGGAAACCCACTCGTTGTCACTCCTTTTTGTGCTAATTCCGGCGATGTTCCAGCTTATAATTTTACAGCCTGTTTCATCCTTCGGGATAAGTGTCATAGGAGAACAGGAATTTGTAGTGGGCTTAAGCAACGCCCTGCCCCTGTTGGCCTGGTTGATGGAAAATGCATTTGATGGACCTGGGAGATCATTGAGCGGATACCCCTGGGTACAGCCTGTTATAAGATTGCTGATTGCGTCAGAAGTTCTTTTGTCAGCACAGGGCCAGGGAATGGGGTTACCAATAGGTGGTTGTCAATCGCAGTCATCTAAATTAGAGAGTGCAGAAAAACGATTTTCTAGCCCCAAGCCCCAGTCCACAGATGCAACATCCTTCCTCCCTCTTTTGGTCACAATGTTCCATTTAGTTCTTAGGATACTTGCGTTTGGACCGCTACCCTTTCTGGGATAGAAAAAATCCAGAGTCAATGGAACTATAGAGGTTGATCTCCTTTGTGGTGGTAGGATGTTAGGTAGAATGTTAGGCAAAACCCCAGGATCGGAGAAGTGTAGAACGACGCACTCCCCCTGAAACTTTTTCACCCTGTCCCCAATCCATTGGACCCTTCTAGCTTTGACGAGCTCTTGGGAGAGTTGCTGTTTTCCCCATGGAGTGATTACCATATTGTTGGTCAGCCATGATAGAGATTTGTTAATTAGAGAAGATGTTGTTTCCCGCTCTCCTTGAGCCAAAGGAGGAACATTGGCAAGGACAAGTACCAATGGGGAAGCTTCAACCACAAGCTCGAAAGTCCCTTTTTCTGTGGGTGGATCATCTGTGGGTGGGTCAAGTCATTTACACACATTAACAAATCAAAGATCTGGGAGAGCCCACCGAGTTTATGTGACACAAGTGAATCTCAAAGCTCGGCTTCATTTGCGTTTTACACAGGGCCTACACCGTGTAGGTTTTTTGTTTTTTTCACTACCCCAGGGTTGGGGGCAGCCTTTAACATCGACTGACCACCAAGACCTTGCAGAGTCCTGTGAAAGTGCTTGGGAAAAAAGTATTATCATCACATTCCTCTACAAGCACTTTGACAGGACTCTGCAGGGCCTTCCCTATCAGTCCTTCTGCAAAACTAATATGGCCCAGCGAATGTCTGACAAAATGTCGATTACAAAAATATCTACCTACAAAAATATCGCAACAAAAATGTTGATTACAAAAATATCGACATGCTATCTCTAACAAGGTAAGTATAAAAATATTGGAAAAAAATATCGATGTCAAAAATATCGTAATTAAAAACAATATCATTTTTTTAAATAAAAAAGTAAGATAAATAAAATAATACTTATAAATGTAATAAACATAGTTAAAAATGTGTCATAATATTTAAAATTAATAAATAATATACAGAATTTAATTAAAAAATAAATAATAATATACATATCATACATAATATATACTTCCTTAATAATAACTGTTACAAATAATTTTAATAACTTATAAATAAATAAAAATTGTATAAATTACAAATAAATGCATACACATAAAATAATATAAATAAAAATTAATAAAAATGTAAAACAAATTTTAAAAAGTACGTAAATGTTGGATAGCGTAGGGGTATAAATTACTATTCCCACTCCAGAGAGTGCAACAGTAGAAAAAGTGTTGGATAGCGTAGGGGTAAACATCACTATTCCCACTCCAGAGAGTGCAACAGTAGAGAAAGTGTTGGATAGCATAGGGATAAAAATTACTATTCCAGCTCCAGAGAGTGCACCAGTAGGGAAAGTGTTGGATAGTGTAGGGGTAAAAATTACTATTCCAACTCCACAGAGTGCAATAGTAGGGAAAGTGTTGGATAGAGTAGGGGTAAAAATTACTATTCCCACTCCAGAGAGTGCAACAGTAGGGAAAGTGTTGGATAGCTTGGGGTAAAAATTACTATTCCCACTCCAGAGAGTGCAACAGTAGGAAAAGTGTTGGATAGCGTAGGGGTAAAAATTACTATTCCAATTCCAGAGAGTGCAACAGTAGGGAAAGTGTTGGAAAGCGTAGGGGTAAAAATTACTATTCCCACACCACAGAGTGCAACACTAGGGAAAGTGTTGGATAGCGTGGGGGTAAAAATTACTATCCCAACTCCAGAGAGTGCAACAGTAGGGAAAGTGTGGGATAGAGTAGGGGTAAAAATTACTATTCCAACTCTAGAGAGTGCAACAGTAGGGAAAGTGTTGGATAGCGTAGAAGTTAAAAATAACATGCTTATAAATAAAGTATTATTTTAAAATATTAAAAATATTAAATATTAAATAAATATAAACTATTTACAAATACCAATACATAATTATTAATAACATGATTAGCAATAAATAATTAAGTGAACATACATTAATAATAAATACCAATTAATAATAATTAATTACCAATTAATAACTAATTAACAATAATATAATTAACAAAACAAATAATTACAATAAATTATTACATAATTACATTTAAATTACTTCTCACCCTATTCCCCTATAAACTCATAACCCGCTACATAAAATAATTATTAATTAATCAATTAATTAAAATTAATTACCAATGAATAAAAATAATTCATAAAATTAATAATCAATTTAGTATAATTAAATTACTTCGCCCCCTATTCCCCTATAAACCCATAAGCCGCTGCAGAACATAATTATCAATTAATCAATTAATTAAAATTAATTTTCAATTATAAAAATGAATTACCAATTAATTAAAATTAATTTATAATTCCTAAAAATTAATAATTAATTTAGTATAATTAAATTACTTCCCACCCTATTCCCCTATAAACCTACAACCTGCTACGGTAGTAAAATACAAAATGTACTTAAAATACATAAATAAAAATAAAATGCATATTAAATGCATAATAATATACATAAAAATCATATAAAAATCGATATTAGTAACATCGATATTACTAACATCGATATTAACAAAATCGATATTACTTACCTTCGAAATTCTGTCCCATCGATATTAAAAATATCGATATAACTTACCTTCTATATTATGTCCCTTCGATATTTAAACATCGACATTATTATATGTCGATATTTAAAAATCTATATTTTGTCTGCCTACCTGGCCCAGCATAACCAGCACTTCCTCTGCTGCAGGGGTAGCAGAGGGAGCTTGATTATTGGAGTGAGAGTGTGAGCAGCAGCAGTCCCATAAAGGTTTTCCTCAATTTTAGCTCCAGTGTTTCAGAAGACCTGTCAGGCCTAGCTCGAGCCTTCAGTGACTCGCCCACCTTCAAATTATGTAGCTGTTTATCTGCTAATGAATCACATTCAACAAAGGTATTTTTTGTGCCTGTGATCAGGTATTCTGCTTTTGTCATTGATTAACTGTGTCGCATTTGGATGTTGCTGCGTCAGTGCTCTTCAGCAAGTATAAAATGATGAGGTTAAAATATCCACGTAGTGACCCTTAGTCTCATTATCACGTGCGTTTTTAAAAACGTTACATTTTAATGTGATTCATTTGTCACTTTTTCCTCTCGTTGTAAAAATGAACCAAGAGGCGTTTGCTCCAATACTAGGTCAGATCAAGGGCAGAATTGGGATGGCAATGGAAAAAATAACAAGTAGCGCCACAATATTCTTCAGCCGTGCCGTTCCACTGGGAGGCAAGGAGCAAGACTGCTGACGTTTAGAGATGCTTTAAAGACCTGGGTGCTATTTTACAAGCCCTTGTGCGCTACAGAAACATCACGTCTACTGACGTTCCAGCGGCGCACAGTGCAGGGCCATATCTATAAGGACGCGTAATGTCTTATTACTGGCCGGTAATCTTCATTACCCCAATTAGGGTCCTACTCGTCCCTGTCCTTACTACGTGAGGCAGTCCTTCCCGTACCCAGCCAATCAAAACGCCAGAAATCCGAAGTTCGAAGGTTACATAGGCCCATCCCACCCACCGCCATGCCTGTCATCAAAAAGACTCAGACACAAAAACAGCGGGAGGGAGGGAAGAGGACTGGGACGGGGAGGACCCTAATCGGGGTAATGAAGATTACCGGTAAGTAATAAGACATTACCCTCTCATGGGTTCTCCCCGTCTCAGTCTTTACTACGTGAGGAACTCACAAGCAGAGAACCAAGAGAAAAAACGCAGGACACCAGGGATCCATGCAAAAGTACAAAACTTTAAACAATAAAGTATCAACGAACAGCAGCGTACAAGACGCCAACAGAAGAGGCAAATAAAACTTCAAGCCGAGAATGTCGCACAAAAGTGTGATGGGACCGCCAAATGGCCGTCCCACAAATCTCCTGGATAGAGACCCCACCGCCGCAGCTCAGGAAGCAGACACAGAACCCACAGGAGACAAGTAGGGCAGGAGAAACCCGAGACTGCAGCGAACGTTGGAGGCTAATCAGAAAAGCCCTGCAAACACCCAAAGAAGGGGAACAGGAGAAACCCCCTCAGCAGGCAAATCAGGAAGCAACACCTCCAGCTGCAAAAGGAAACTTGAAGAAACAGACAGAAAAGCCGGATTAAGCTGCAAAACAACCCAAACCAGCAAAAACTGCAAAGAAGGAAACAAAACGAGCAAGGCACCCAACTCACCCAACCGACAAGCAGAAGTGAAGGCCAGCAAAAAAGCCACCGCAGCGGACAACCACACCAAATCTGCTACCAACAAGGGCATGAAAGGGGCAACCGCAGACCCCACAAAACAGCAGGCAAAGCCACAAGAAGAATCAAGCACAGGAGAGCCCGGACAACGAAGCACAAAGCTCCGAAGAAGCCGACTCACCAAAGGGCAACAACCCCCAAGGAAGCCCCAAGACCCCGAAAAGCACATACTGCCGTCAACGAGCAGACAAAGTGGAAGGGGAAAAAGCCCAACAACAAACCCAAGCTGGAGAATCCAGTATAGAAGCAGGAACCCCAGCACGATTTCCAACCAAGAGAAGAGCACCAGGAAACAAAAGAGCCCCAAAGTGCATCACAGCTCCAAAGAGCGGAAGGCCAACACGAACAACACACGCCACAGGCCACCACAGAAGAACAGCCTGAAGACAGCCGCTCAAGAGCCAGGTCGTCAGAAGCAAGCGACAAAAGGACCTGGAACAAAGGAACAGACAGAGGGAACGCTACATTAATCAGCATGTCATCCCAGCACCGGGGCCATTCCAAGCACCTACGCATAGTCCCAAGCACCTGCACATTGTCCCAATATAAGGATATGTCCAGCCGAAACGAGCACCTAACAGCACCAAACAGAGGACGGGAGAAAGCGGCCCAAGCCACCTAAAGAATGCACAAATAGAGTACATTTTCTTTAAAGAAACCAACCGCCTTAACAGGGACGTGAATCCAAGACCCTCTGAAAGCCAACAGAGAAGATGCCACCCAGACACAAAACACGGAAGCCAGCAGGAACAGAGACACATACCGGGACCCACAAGAAGGTCCAAACAACAACGAGCCACCGGAAAGCCAGCACGAACAAGAGACTAGCTGGCCACCAAGGACCCCAACGGGGCCCCCAACCCCAAAGACAGGCAGGCGTCCGAGGACAACAAGAGGAGAGAGGTGTCAGACTCTTACAATCTTGTCTAATGACTATATTTTTTCTTACCATGAACTTGCGCAGGAACAGAGATGCTAGATCCCAAATCCCTCTAGAAAATACTCCGGAGGTCAATAGATTCTGAGCCTCCAGACTATTTCCATGGGGGAATGGATAAAATAATAAGCAAAGAAGAGACTGGTCCTATTCTCTAGTCCGACCTGCAGACTTCTATTCTTTGATGAGAACCTGAAAAGGTAAACACAATTAGGTTCTAACTCTATTCTATCTCATTCTACTCTTTTCTTCTACTATTTTCACCTACCCTTATCTTCCAAGATATGTGCCTCTCTTCTTCTCATCCTGTTGTATTTATTGCGAACAGTCTATGCCCAGTAATAGCTGAACCTAAAACATAAGGTATCCTATTTACCCTTTTTGCCTTCGTACTAATCTCCTTATTCCTTATCTTAATATTGTCTACTTTCTTCTCTACTTGGCATGCCCTGGCTATTTTCCTTTTTTCTGTTGGGGTGATCCTTATTTATGTTCTTATAATAACTATAAGTCTTTTTCCTAAAACACGAAAAAATGTCTTATTAACTCCTATCCAACCTTAAACTATGTATTTATCTATTTTAACATATTTCCACTTACTTCTTGTTATTGGAGCTTTATCTTGTCTTATTTTCTTTCTTTTAAATATCTATATACTAATTGTTCTATCTGTACATTTACTATTTCCGGTTATGCTATGTATTAATTCTTCTTTTCTTTTCCTTACAGTTTCCTGAGGAACATTTATCACTCTACAATCATTGGTAAGTATTTACAATTTCCATTAAACTCTTAGCAGATTAAAATTTCAGTGTTTTCCAGCATTCTTCTTAAATGCGGCGTCACTTAGCTCTGTTCTTCTATCTCTGTTTCTTCTCCCAGGTTAACGATGCTTGAACTTTGGGATTTGGCCATTTATTTTCCACACGAGCCTCAAGAGAAACAGGAGCGGCGCTGTTTCTCTGAAGAAACTCCTCTCAGGTAAGCGCTAAATTAAATCCCGTTCTTGCTGACTCGTCTTTTTCCACGGAGACTGAGAATACCCTACCCTACAACTCCACCTGAATTTTCACTGTTATTCCCTGACTAACTATGGAGACACTTCGAACGGCTATTCACTCTGCCAATCTTCTGGTGAAATGCGCATTTTCCCTAGCACTCGCACTTCACCTGTTCTCCAAGCACCTGCGGTTTATAGACTAGACCGCAACTCTGATTTCGGAATCGGCAGCCATCTTGGAATGCCGATTTCGAACGAGCTCTGTCCAGTGATTGTTTCCTGGCAATCTTTTGCTTGTTTGGCCCAAACCAGTGCAGATCACTGCCGCAATTCGTACCCCCCAACAAGGGAGGTCCTCTCTGCCTTGGTTTTGCAGGAAATTACTGATGACAAGATCTTACCAACCTTGAAGCATGAACATCGGTGTCCAGCACCCAAGATATTTCCTCCAGTCTGTATCCCTTCCAGTCTACGAAATAATATAATTTTCCTTTTGATTTCTTTGAATCTAAGATCTCTTTGGCTTCAAATTCAGTTCCAGTCTCTAAGTGGATCGGTTTCGGGGGCACATTTCTTGGCAATTCAGTGGATGCCTTTTTAAGCAATGAAACATGAAAGACGGGATGAATTCCCAATTGTGCAGGTAACTTTAAGCGATAAGTGACTTGAGTTATTTTCTTCTTAATTTGATATGGTACAATAAACCTGGGTTGGAATGTTCTATTTCCCTTTAATCTAAGGTTCTTTGTACTTAAACAAACATGATCTACTTTTTCTAAAGGAGGACCTTCACTTCTGTTTTTCTCTGCATAGCCCTTATACTTTTTTTTTTGCCTATTCTAAATTTCTGATAGCAATTTGATGGACCTGTTTTAAGTGGGAGACATCTTCGACTGCTGGGACTGTAAGATCAGTTTGCTTAATTGTCGAATTTGGATGTCGCCCGTAGTTCAAATAAAATGGAGAATAACCAGTGAAGACATTTTTCGCATGGTTGTAGGCAAATTCTGCTGCCCACAGATAATCTGACCAGTTCCCATTTTGCTTTAGCAGAAATAGCCTCAAGTACTGTTCTAACTCCTGGTTAACCCTCTCTGTCTGCCCATCTGTTTCTGGATGATAGCTGGTAGAGAATCTGGCTTCTATTCCTAAACCTTCCATAAAAGCCTTCCAGAAATGAGATACGAATTGTGATCCTCTGTCTGAAATGACAATCTTTGAAATCCCATGTATCTTCACTATTTGTGTGCTGAAATGAGTAGCTAGTTGCTTAGCGCTGGGAACCCCTTTTAAGGCCATGAAATGTGCCATCTTCAAAAATGTGTCCACAACCACTAGAATGGTGTTAAATGCCTGACTAAGAGGCAAATCTACTATAAGGTCATGGGTGACTGTGTGCCATGGATAGGGCGGTGTAAGTAAAGGTTGGAGTTACCCTTTTGGAGCTCGCCGTTCTGATTTTCCCTGAGCGTAAATCTCATAGGTCTTTACGTACTTATCAATATCTTTGGTCACGTGTGGCCACCAATAATGTATTTTGATTCGTTCTTCTGTTTTAGCTTCTCCTTTGTGCCCTGCTAACATACCATCATGGCACTCCTGCATTACTTGCTGTTGTAATTCCTTGGTGGGTAGATACAAGGTTTCCTTAAAATAAGGTAGTTGATGTTGGATCTTCCTTCCTGCTTCTTCCTTGACCCAATCTTGCATAGCCTCTGGACTCATGGCTTCGGAAATGTGTTCTTCTAGATTGATTGAAGTTGTAACACCAATAATCTTTGTACTTGGAATTATATTCTGATTTTGCGTGTGGCTCTTCTGGTTTTCGGTGCCTAATCTGGATAGGGCATCAGCCTTGCCATTTTGCGCTCCTAGCCGATAAGTGATTACAAAGTTGTAATCAGCAAAGTATTACGATCACCGCAATTGTCTTGGTGTAAGCGTTCTAGTTGATTTTAAGAATTTTAAATTGCGATGGTCAGTGAACACAGTTACTTGGTGTTGCGCTCCCATAAGATGGTGTCGCAACTCTTTAAAGGCGTCTTTTATGGCCAACAATTCTTTTTCTGTGATTGTGTAATTAACTTCAGTGGGCGTCAGTTTCCTTGATCTGTAAGCAACTGGATGTAGCTGACTGGTTACTTTATGCCATCGGGATAACACCCCTCCGACAGCATGATCGGAAGCATCGGTCTCTACATAACATGGTTCCGAAGGGTCCGCGTGTTGAAGTATTGGTGCGGTGGTGAAATCTCTCTTCAAGGACTTAAAGGCTTCTTCAGATTCTTCTGTCCATTCAAGCCGAATTCCATTTTTAAGCAGTCGTGTGAGAGGAAGGATCTTCCGTGAAAATTCACTGATAAATCTTCGATAGAAATTTGCGAATCCAATGAAGCTTTGGACTTCCTGCACACTTGCAGGCGATTTCCAGTCTATTACTGCTTTGATTTTCCGCTCATCCATGAGTATTCCAGTTGGGGAAAGAACAGACCCCAAAAACTCCACCTGGGAAACATTGAATGCACACTTTTCCAGTTTCACAAATAGTTTGTTTTCTCTTAATTTCTGTAAAACCCCTCTGACTTATCCTTGATGTTTAGTCTTGTCAGAGGAATACATCAATATATCATCTATGTATACAATCACACACTGATCTATGAATTCATTGAGGGTATCATTAATAAAATGCTGGAAGGCAGCTGGGGCATTGCACAGTCCGTAAGGCATGACTTGGTATTCGAACAATCAAAACCTTGTTCTGAAGGCTGCTTTCCATTCATTGCCTTCGCACATCCGAACTAGGTGATAAGCCTCTCAAATCTAGCGTGGTGTAGATTTGTACTCCTTTTACCTGATCCAATAGGACAGAAATGAGAGGTAATGGATATCGATTCTTTTTGGTGATTTTATTAATTGCTCGATAATCGAAGCAAGTTCTCAATTCCACTTCTTTCTTTGGCACGAAGAATAGAGACGAAGATACTGGGGACTGTGAGGGCCAAATGAACCCATTGGCCAGGTATTTATCCAAATACTCTTTCAAATGATGATGCTCTTTTTCCGTTAGGGCATAAACTCGACTGCACAGTAAATTTGAGCCAGGTTCTAGATCAATCTAACAATCATATACTCGATGAGGAGGAAGTTGTTCAGCTTCCATCTCGTTGAATACATCTTCAAAATCTCTGTAGTCTTCGAGTATTTCTTGGGTGTTGATAACACACACTGAAACTCCAGCCGAACACAGGGAATGATCTGGATTACACTCTTGAGTCTTTTCCTTTACTCCGAAAGAAGCTCCTTGACAGTAGTCGGAATCCATGATAATTGTTCTGGAGCTCCAATTGATGGTCGGATTGTGCTCTGTGAGCCATGGAAGTCCCAATATCAACTGAAACTGGGAAGCACCAATTAGGTTGAATTTAATCTTTTCTTCGTGCCCATCATTAGAAATAAATTGTATTTGTTCCGTATGGCTCACGATAGGCCCGGAAGAGAGATTTGTTCCTTCTACAGCCCAGACCGGTTCACACTTAGATTTTTTTAATTGCTTGTATTCCCACCTTGTCCGCAAACTTCAGGTCACAAAAATTTCCTGTGGCTCCCGAATCTATCATTACTGTAACCTCTGTCAGCGTAGTTTGTCGAAACTTGACTATCATGGACAAAATTAAATGAGGGGCAGAGGACCATAAAGTGTTGGCTACTTGGTGTTCTTCTTGAGTTGCCTTTTGATTTGCAACCACCTGTTCAACTCCTTCTACTGATGGTGCAACTAGTTTTCCTTCGGCTTGAAAATAGTCTTCGGCTTCTTCGGACAACTCCTAACAAAATGTCCTCCTGAACCTCAGTACATGCACAAATTGCTTCTTCTCCTTTTCTCTTTTTCTTCTTTTGTCAAAGGACCTCTTATTGTTCCTATTTGCAAGGGCTCTGTACCTTGTTGTCTTTCAGAGCTTCTACTACTGTCTGGTCGAACTCCATCGAACCTTGGAACTGTTGGTCTAAAATCTTTTCTCTTCTCACCCTTCCTTTCAACTTGGGGGAAATGGATCTCTAACACTAAATCCACCAACGCCGAAATTTGTGTGGGTCTATTGGGTCTATTGGGTATTTGAGCGAACACATCTTTGAGTTCATCTCTCAATCCACGATAAAAAACTGCAGCTCTTTTACTATTTCTGGTTATGCTATGTATTAATTCTTCTTTTCTTTTCCTTACAGTTTCCTGAGGAACATTTATCATTCTACAATCATTGGTAAGTATTTACAATTTACAATTTCCATTAAACACTTAGCAGATTAACATTTCAGTGTTTTCTAGCATTCTTCTTAAATGCGGTGTCACTTAGCTCTGTTCTTCTATCTCTGTTTCTGCTCCCAGGTTAACAACGCTTGAACTTCGTGATTTGGCCATTTATCTTCCACACGAATCTCAAGAGAAATAGGAGTAGCGCTGTTTCTCTGAAGAAACCCCTCTCAGGTAAGCGCTAAACGAAATCTCGTTCTTGCCGACTTGTCTTTTTCCACGGAGACTGAGAATACCCTACCCTACAACTCCAACTGAATTTTCACTGTTATTCCCTGACTAACTATGGAGACACTTCGAAAGGCTGTTCACTCTGTCAATCTTCTGGTGAAGTGCGCATTTTCACTAGGGCTCGTGCTGCACCTAATCTCCGAGCACCTGCGGTTTATAGACTAGACCGCAACTCTGATTTCGGAATCGGCATCCATCTTGGAATGCAGATTTCAAACGAGCTCTGTCCAGTGATTGTTTCCTGGCAATCTTGTGCTTGTTTGGCTCAAACCAGTGCAGATCACTGCCACAATTCAGTCTGGGGGCCTGACAAGAGGGAAGCAGAAATGCACCCCCCACACCAGGTTGGGAGAGAAAAGCCAACAGACCAG
Source organism: Lissotriton vulgaris (assembly GCF_964263255.1). Lineage (NCBI taxonomy): Eukaryota > Metazoa > Chordata > Amphibia > Caudata > Salamandridae > Lissotriton > Lissotriton vulgaris. The sequence continues at coordinate 1,084,709,752 of NC_141695.1, read as the reverse complement.
GGGAAAGAGGAACCAGAACCCTGTAATCAGCATGGAAAAAGACCCAACGAGTCAACAGAAGAAACACCAAGGACACGAGATGCAGGAGAGCCCAAGGAACCAGAGCCGTGGAGGCATCCACCACCCTCCAGACCCACACCCATCCCCGAGCCGGGGCAGAAGGGTGACTCAGCAGGACCCGCAGAAGAGCCAACAGGGCAGAGATCAGATCCGGACATATGGAATGCCTCACAAAATGCGTGTCATCCTTGCGCAGGGGCCATGCCAAGCCCTCCAGTAATGCACAATTTAATTGCATATGATCCACCGAAGCTAGCACTGAGAAAACAGCTCCCTGCAAAGTGTCAAACTGGTCCTGAGAAACAGAGGCCCCCGAACAGGAACCAGACGAGGAATGGCCAGACCCAATATGACCCCAGAAACTGGAACCAGGACATCAAACCCCCCCAGTGCCGTGGAAAAAACCTGAGGAGCAGGAGAGAGGCCAAAAGGTAACACCTGAAAACAGGAAACAAAACCCAACAACCGCAAACTGCAGGAAACCTCTGATCAGCCGGATGGATGGGAACGTGAAAAACAGGCGACTCCCATACCTCGGGAAGCCAAAAATCACCCACCAGGAAGAGGGGAATGCCGGACTGTAAGGGGAACAACCGAAAGGGACACAGCGGCACCAACGCGACCAAAGCCCAGGGAGGCAGAACCGTGCTGAAGGACCAACGGGAGTCAGGACCAGGAACAGAGAGGAAGAGGACCCCCGGTCCCACTCCGTCACCGAAACCAGCACAACAGAGCGCAGTGACAAGAAATAGCCTGGCGCCAAAGAGGATGGCAGAATTCATCACAGTGCCAACGGACAACGAAGCAACCGTGAAAACAGCCTAAAAGGGGAACGGCCCGGAATGGAAACCGGCAACCAAGAACGATGACCGACAGGTCCCACCATTCGGAAATCAGACCAGACCAACGCGCCAGGAACAGCTGTGCCAAGCCCCTAAATCGCAACAATATCAACAAAGGAGACAGGGGACCTATAAGCAGGTCATCACCAGGAGCGGAACACACAACCCGAAGAGGAAGAGACACAACCACCAGGCTACGGAGATTCCTCCTGGGCACAACATATGCGACTGACACCCAGGGGCAGCAACAGGCACCGCAGAGACCGGGAACCAAACTGAATCCAAAAAAGGCAGGCAGTGGACCAAGGCGCCAGAGTAGTGACAAAGCACCAAAGAGCGGCCCAGAGAGAAATCTCACCAGCCCCCGCCTCCCCGGTACCCGAGGACAAGGCCCAACCATTGAGGCCAAGACAGGAAGGAAGGACCCCCAAGAAAAGAACCTGCAAAGCACAGGCCGAAAAAGAGCAAGCATGCCCCCTAAAAGGAGAAGCATCATACGAACTCTCGAGAGCGGAATTCACCAACCGCCCAACCTGGACCTCCAGAGAAGCCGCCTCCGAAGACAGAGGGAGTAGGAACAAAAAGAAGAAATGGAGGATACCGGGTGACAAAGACCGCCAGGCAAATCTGTGTGCCCAGAAAGCGAGGAATACCCTGCATGGCAATGCCAGGCCACACCGCAGCCGGTACAGCCAACAGGACAGCATGAAATGGCAGGTCAAAAAATGGGAATAAACCCCGCAGTAGATAATGAATCAGAGAGAAGACCCAGCACAACCAGACCATGGACCACCAAATCCTGAACGCATACCCCAACAGGGGAAAATGTCCACGACCCCACCAACAGTAGAAGATGGCTTAGTCGCATGCATCAGCAGTGCAGACAGCGCAAAACAGTCCAAGAAAAACTGCAGAAGAACACCCCCCTGCAGCTCCAGAACATCATGCTGCGTGGACAAAGAGAATGCATTTTTTTAAATAAACAAATAGGGCAGCCCTGCAGTCTCCATTCACAGCCACATATGAAGATCATGGCTGCAGGGGCCGGACACTGCACTAAAGCACCAGCGCCGGAACGACCTGGGGCCAGAACACCAGGAGGGCTCCCCGCCCCAGCCCAGCACATGAACTGGGAGCATCCTGACCCCAGAACAGGAGCGTGGCCGACCGGAGGACCGGAGCGGCCGTGCAGGGAGAAATTTGAAAAGACAACATCAGAAACATTTAAAAAATGCAAAAGAAACACTCACAGCACCGCCAATCCATCCAGAAGCAAACCGGAACAGAGTGAGGAACCGGGAGCACCAGCGTTCCGACCACTGTCGGAGCAGAAAAAAACAGGTATGGCAGTGGGTGGGAGGGGCTTATGTAACTTTCGAACTTTGGATATGTGGCGTTTTGATTCGCTGGGTGGAGGCAGCACTGCCTCACGTAGTAAGCACTGGGACGGGAAGGACCCATGAGGGGGTAATGCCACCCTGCATCACTTTTCATGTCTTGTGGCCATGGTGTGAGGCAACGCAGTGCAAGTTGCTGCGTTGCCTCACACTGTTATGGGGAGGCATGCCATGGGCGTTATGGTGGGTGTTCTCATGTAACACCCATGGAATTGGACACATCCCCAGACTTACAACATTCTGTAAACCTAGGAATGTGTCAAAAGCCTATGTCTTCCAAGGGGAGGTGTAAGGGAGGGGCAATTTGGAGAAATAACTTTCTTTCACCTCATTTTTTCCTCTTTCTGTTTGTGCTGCATTCAGCAGCACACAGGGAAGGAGGAAATCACCTGCCTTTTTCTTTTCACTTAGGGCAATGCAGCAACAAGGCTTGCGCCACTACCCTATGCTGAAAGTTTGCATATAAGGACCCTGGCCATTTCCTTAAAATTGTGTCTTTAGCTAGCGTCAGCTGTATACTTTCACCACCATAGTGCCTTCGTTGTGGGTGCACTCCACAAGTTCCAATACAAATACAAGTTGCCCACTCATCGTGCCATCAAGGGATTGCTTCAACACATTCAAGATGGCTCTATTACCTAGTGAGGGGCAGGGTCAGGCTGGCCTACATGACAATCTGGCAGTTCTCAATGGCCTGGTCTGACATGTCAATGTGTGGGCCGATGTTTTGGCTGTTTGTGGGCCTATTTTATGATCTGGTGTGCCGCTTTTTACTGTTGGTTTCCCCTGATATTACCACAAACATTAGATGCAGCAAGCACAAATGCACACAGCCTCCATGCTCTGCACAACACCTATATAACATGTCTTTACATGTTCAAAACCACCATAATTCGCAAACATGGGTCACAGTTATTGCTATCTGATTCGCTAATGGAGGCTATTTTTATTTTAGTGTTCTGGCCTATTTTCCATTCTAGTCCGGCCCAGGTGAGAAGTTGGCAAAAAAATGTTGCTTTTGTTTAGGGCATCAGAAATCTTTGCCAACAACCTTGGCCTAGAAATTTCAAGAGTGCTTTACCTCTTCAAACATGTGACCAATATTTCTAAGAAACTTGTCTTAAACCCTAAGTGTGCTAGGTCGTTTAAAATAGTTTATACTGATCTTGTCCCGAAAATTGTATTTCTCGTGAACGTGCTTGGAAAAACGAGTTATGCACCTCTAATAACATGATCCTGATTGTTTTGGGCGATTGCTTTTCTTTCGCTAGATGGCGCTGCAGCTGCATCTTTAGAATACAGCCACTGATGTGCCTCAAGCGAAAGAAATAGTGTCAGGATTTTATTTTTAAGTAAAGTAATTAATTGTGTTGAGTTCATGACATTTTTTTAAATAATTTTCCAAATAAAGACAGATATTGATTTATTAAAACGTCTTCACTTTCGGGATTATCTTACCCTGAAGATCCTAACCGAGTACACTCATTCTGAGGACACTTAGGGGCTTATTTATGAGAGGATTGTGCCCTTGAGTATCCATTTTGTTGGTGATCTGGCGGCACAAACTTCTCAACCGTATCTATGAAGCAATGCAAAGTCACTCTGCTTGGCTTTGCATGGGCTTATAGATATGAAGTAAGACAAAGCAGCGCGAGTCGCTGTCTTGCCTTACTCTGCGTCAAGGAGGCGTACCAGGCGTTCCATGCGCGCTGCAGTGGGTTTCCCCACACAGCACCCTTGGATTTTGACGCTGCCCCAGATTTACTCAATCACGTAAACTTAGGGCAGCGTCAAAACCTTACGCCTACCCAGAGAAGACGTAACAAGGAGAAATATTTCTATTTCTCCTTATTTTTTCCTTTTTCCATCCTGCAGCACATATAGAAAGCGTCTCTCTGGTTTGGTTTTGTACAGGAAGGGGCCCCTTCCTGCACAAAGGGCCCCTTCCTGCACAAAAGCAACCCTTCTTGCAATGGAGGCACCCTTGCATCATGGTGCAAGGGTGCCTATGTTGGTGCTAGGCAGCAAATTGAGCACCAGTGCAGGGGAAAGGACAGGAATGAACTGTATTTAATAAATAAGGGGCATTCCTACCCTTTAAAATTGGCATAGGGCAGCGCATCCAGAAAACATTCGGTACTGCCCTACGCCAATTCCTCATAAATGAGCCCCTTTATTACCTGGGTATTTTAAACAGTACCTAAGGTTATCCGCAAGCCCATCTCAACTGCGATTTTCTTGAGTAAGCATAGAGTTGGCATGATGTGTGGGGGCCGTTGGTCCCCTCGATTTCAAGACTGGCCTAAAGATATTACTCTTTGTGAGGAATATCAGAAACGTACTCTGCAACACTTCACAGCGCTTCAAGACCTAAAGACTTCTGGGAGCCATTTCGGACTTAACTGCGTTCTCTTGCTGATCAGTGAGAAATATCAGTTTGCACAATATTCATTAATTTTGGGATAGTGGCCCATTGCAAGTGTATGTTACTATGAATGTTTGATTTACAGCTTTGTTTTAATTCAGTGCTCCCGACCCAAGGAATGAACGGAATGGGCCTCCTCATGGGGTGCATTAAAAGATTCATTTTCTGTTGCCAGGGCAAAAAAAGTGTTACTTTTTCACGTCAAGAAGAAACATATTGTTCCTCCCTTTTTCCGCCTATTGTCATACAATTGTGTTGTACTCAGCTTGGATAGTGATGTTTCCCACCATGCTTGGATGGTTTGTACTGAAAAAACATCCACCAGACTCAAAACGTCTTAGCAGGGCCGGACTGAGAACAGAAACCGGCCCTGGCAAAATGTTCAGCTGGGCCCCCCTGGGGTCAGGGGGGTGCAGGTGAGCAGTTTGCGACGGCCGTTTTCAGACGATTTTGTTTCCGGGGGCCGACATTGCTGACCCCCGGTAACAAAAACGGCCCCCCAGGGGCCCAAAACCGGCCCCCACCCTAGCAGCCTACCGGGGAAACGCCCGGTGCCCGCTATGGCCAGTCCGGCCCTGCGTCTTAGCAACTTCAAACATATGTTTCCTTTGCCCTCTAAAATTCTTAAAAAGAAAGTTAAGTGTCAAATCATCCCCTATATCAAAAGTAATTCACTCTATTCATGCCCAAGCCAGCCTTGCAGTCTCTTCATTGAATGGAAGTAGCTCTTCTTGCTGTATCTGATGATTTAGACTCAGTTCTTGCTCAAGAAGGTAAAGATCCGGAGGTTGAGCCAAGATGGCGGACGGGACGGACGTGTGAGCGCCCGGCTCCCCAAGCCGTCTGCTTCGCATCGATATCCTGGAACTTATCCCTGCCTACACCGCGCTAAGATGATGACACGAACGCGCTGATGACAGTCGGGTTCATTTGAGGTCTCCGCCGGCCGTTTTGGATGAAGATTCGGGGAACTAGCCGATCACCGGGGCTACCCACGAACCCTGTGCCGATAGCCGCCGCTGGACGCTGGTGCTCTTAACCGGTCGGACGGGCTGTGGAGGTACCGGTGTTTGGGACTGCGTTCCGATTGCTGAAGAGGAACGGAGCTTATCCTGTCCTTTGTGGGGCGACTCCCGTTGGTTGAGGAGTGTGTGCTTGAGAGACGGGGTCCCTTTTGTTCTTCACTTTCCACCTCTACGCTGCTCCCATCTTGGGCGGACTCCATCTTGCGGCGTCCTTTCACTCGTGCACTACCAGTACCCACAGGAGACGAGGATGCTCTCAGTATGCACGGCCCCCTGCACGGATAGCCGCGTGCCCTTCCGTGTTGGGACGATGGTTCCTTTATAACGGAGCCGCCCCCCTCCCTCCAGTGTGGACCCGCGGGAGAGATGGCAATGGCGCCTGCCTTCCAACACGGACAGAGGGCTGCTCCCTTGTCCCCAGTTTGCGCGGACCTGCCTGCACTTGAACCGGATGATGATCCGAATGCGACACTGAGCGGAGAGGATCGGCTGGTGCTACAGAGTGACCTGACCTGTGGTGATATCCTTGATGCCCTTGCAGACCTACGGGCAACATGGCGGCGCAATGCTCAAGAGCTGGGAGGAAAGATCGATGAAGCTATGCTTTCCATAAAGCGACCGATGCTGCCTGTTTCCCTGCTGCCTGCGTGTGCTTCTACAATGGATACAGTGTTGCTGCATGTGCGAGCGGAAGATCGAGGAATCCCTGGCTACAATGTTGCGTGCCTCCCTACCGATGCTGCTATTGATACAAAGTCTCCCCTCACTCCGGGAACTATGTCTCTGCCTGAACAACTGCTATCGGAGCTCCGTTTATCGCCCTCCCAGTTGTGTGCCCCCACCGAGGTTTTTGCCTCCGGAGCCTTCTTTCTACGTTGCTGGAGTGAGTGTCATCCTGCATGGCAGGGGGGGTTCGTCATTTTGGCCGCTGAATTTGTTGTAGACTGGGAACACTCGTCTTCTTCTCTTCTGCTCCTTCCATGTCGAGAGCGGCCATTTTGCTCCTTTGTTCTGCCTGCAATGTATCCGATGAGATGGTCATGTTTGGAGAGATTTCGTCGTTCTGGCCAGGGTTGACGGTGCCCCTCACCTCGGCTTGCTTGACCGGCTGGCGGAGACCCGGACTGTTCTGTATTTTGCTATGCTGATTGTGTTGCAAGTGCAGCTTTTTCCCGTTTGAGTTTGCGACTATTCTGTTCTGTTGTGTTTCTTGCGGATGGGAAGGCGGTTCTGTACGGGCCCGGAGTTCTAAATGTGAATGCTTTTACTAACAGTAGCTGGCATGGTCTTGCGCCCGCTACCGGGCCAGGATTAGGCTAATTCATAACGCTATGGCTTCCCGGGTGGGCTGAACAGGGATTGGAACTGCTTTGTATATGTTGTGGGCACACATCGTGAATTGACTTCTCCCATCTATTCTATTGTTGCAATTTATTACAGTACTGCTGCTTTCGGAGTGGGTGGTTCTCAGTGTGTGGACGCAGTGGATGGCCGAGGGTCCCGGGCGCTCTGATGCTACGTAGGCTCCTCCCCACCTTATTCTTTTTGGGAGTTTAGATTAGAATAGTTATTCTTTTCTCACCCCCTATATCATAGGTGTTCACGTTTTTCTTTCCTCCTCTTCATTCTTCTCTTGCTCTTCTTTCTCTTCTATATTTCGGGTTTACTGGGCGACAGGCACTATGTTGGGGGGGGGGGGGGGGTAGGCCGTAGCCTCCGCATTGGTGTAGGGTGGGGGGGTAATTTAGTACTTCTTATTAGTTCTATGGGCCTCTATTTCTTTCTTATGTCTTCTGTGCTTTTTCTTGATTCGATTCTGGGTCCGGGCTTGGGGTTGGCTGAGTGGGGGCGGCGCTGAAGGGGTGCGTACTTGCTGTGTGAATATCCTGCTGTTGATTCGCACCGCCTCACTGCCTGAGATTTTAATTCCGCGGTTGTTTTCTGATATGCTGCCGCTCTCCTGGGATGTGAACATATTGTTCGGACTCGAATCTCCTTGTGACTTATTCTTCACTGCCTTTTTCCCTGATAAAATTATAAAAAACTTTTAAAATTAACCTTCATTCCTCCTTTCCCCTGGTGTCATGGTTCTCCTCAGTGTAACATTCATAAACTGTTGCTATTCTGTCCGTTGACGCTGGGGGGCCGCAATGTTTGTATCAGTGCTTAAAATTATCGTGGCCGGCCTGATGGTTGTAGGCCCGTATTTGTTCTTTTTACATGCACGAATAAAGGTTTTCAAAAATTTAAAAAAAAAAAAAAAAAGAAGGTAAAGATCCCAATAGTCTATTGCCCCATTTTAGTCATGTTCTAAGCATCTGACTTGCCAAGCCCCTGTGGGCTCCTCCCTCCTACATCTTTACCTTAGCAAGTTGGCCTGACTCTCATGACCCTGTGTTTTCCCACTCTGAGCCTCATTTGAAAGCCCATTGCACCGCAATTGTGTCACATTTTTAGACGCACTGTGTCTCCCCATATTTCCAAGGTACGTAAAGTCACCCTGCGTGACTTTTCATGGCCTTGTAAATATGGGCCCCTTTCATGCATTACTCTTAGTGAAAAGGTCGCACCATGGGTGGTGTTCATCCATGGAATCTGACACAGTCCCAGATTAACAAAGCGTCATAGACCTGGGAATGCGTCAGAATCCTATGCCTCCCAGAGGAGTCATTGGATTGGTGCAACAAGGAGAAATACTTTTATTTCTCCCCTATTTTTGCTCTTTCTATGTGTACTGCATTCTATAGGGCACAACAACAATCAGGGCTCTGCCCAAGACACATTTTGGTGTTGCATGCAAGTAGTTGATTTCTGAATGAATAATAATGTAAAAATGTATAGTGAGAAAACAGAGGTCATCTTCTTTAGAGCATCTCCTATGATATTGTCTTATATTTCATTGCAAGTCGATCTGGGCTTATCTTCATCCCATTTCAGTCAACAATTGTTAATTTTCAAACATCTCTCCTTCTCTGATCAGATAAATCATGTTTCTTCCACTTGGTTTTACTACATCCGTATGCAGGGCCGGACTGGCCGTTGCAGGCACCGGGCAATCCCCCGGTGTGCCTCAAAAAGTTTTTGCTGCAAAATCGGCCCTGTAACAAAATCGGACGAAAACCGGCCCCACAAAGAGCTCGGTCGCACCCCGAACCTCACCCTGGGGGGCCGGCCGAGCACTTTGCCAGGGCCGGTTTTCCTTCTCAGTCCGGCCCTGTCCGTATGCAACACAAAATCATTTATTTTCTCCCCTCTCAGTGATGCAAAGACAATTGTCTTTGTGTATCCTGGGATTCTAGCTTATTGTCTTTATTTCCTACAAATCATCATTCAGCACAAAACCTCCCTCTCAGTGCCATCTCTTTACACCTTTCTGCTTTCCACTGATTTTCCATCGCCTAGTGATCTATCTTTAAAGCATTGTTCAAAAGTCAGTGAGCACCACATGAATCAGGCCCTCTCTGTTTTCTGAACATCATATCACTCCTTAGATTCTTTCCAAGAACCTAAACTCTGTGGCAGCCAATCGTTTGTGCTTTCATAAAATAAGTATGTCGCTTTTGGAAGACTCTCCTTCAGTTTCGGCTGCAAGGGGCTGGGACTCTCTTGTCTTGAGCTCCACTCTTCCAACTTTCCGGAACAAGACTTAAAACGTGGCTTCCCAGACTAAAGCAGTGTGCACTTTTCCTTTGGTTATCCCTTAGCATGCCAGAGTAGTAGAGTGCTTTGCAAATGAGCTTCATTCATCTCATTCAATAGAGTAACAGCAAATGAAATCTACTTCAAATGCACCATTTGCTGCAATTTCCTAAAACATCCTGAAGGGAACGGGAAGGAGACGATGCTTAAATATTTAGCAAAAGTGTTTTGATGGCCCATTAAGTTGAGAAAAATGCAACTGACTCCATTGGGTTTTACAGTGCATTGTTCCCCACTATCTGCCAAAGAAACTCAAACCATAAATATCACACCCTACTGGGTATACTGTCCCAAAGTGTATTAATAATGCATAGTTTTCATTAGTACTGCTAAAACTTTTTTTAAAAGAGCCCAAAATGTCCTGTGAAAGGTGTTAAATGCTGTTCTGCTGAGATTAATGTTACAGGCTCAGGGTGCTTTACAGTGCTTAGTTTGTAAAAGAATATGTGCCAGGCCAAACGTTTTGCTTAAGCCCGCCACTGGCTTAATCTAATGTTGAGAGTATCGACTACCAAGACTGCGCAGTCTTGAATCCACCTCATGCTTCTTTAATCCACCACCAGACACTCACTCGTTATCTCCTCTCTTACATGTTCTTTTCCAACCCTGCTTTCTTTCTTTGTCACTGTTTTCCGTCTTTCTCTTCTTCCTTTACCCCATTTGTGTAATTTCTGTCTCTTGGTTTGAGTCAAAGTCTGATGAGGAAAAATAAGTGCTGATCACCAAACACTTGTGTGCTGGTGAGCTCCACCTGCGCCCACCAGCTGCATATTATCCTGGAAAATGGCTCGCATTATGTATTGTACCACAGCTGCGAAGGGGTCCCTTGCTAATAGTTTCGAGTCAGACTCTGAATTTGGCTCCAATGTTCAAAGTGCTTTAAGACACTAACCCTTGAATTTTGTGTTTGGCTGCATTCCTTTGTGATACCAAAGTGCTATTACAGTGTTGCCAAAAGATTTGCTACATTTGCTTAGACCTTTCCACCATTATGTTTCCGATGGAAACCCGTCGCAGTCTTTTATTAGATGCTTGTAAATAGTAAAAACGTGCTAAAACCTGAAGGCTATTCAGTCACTAATTATTACAGGACTCTAAACCAGCCTGCCTGATGCTAACTCATTACTTCAACACGACGTCATCTCCTTCGTTGTGCTATCCTATTTCTGTCCTATTACATGTCACAATGTAAGAATCGAAAATCTGATTTTGCTAATGCTGTCTTGCCCCAGAGATTCTTGGGCTTGGTAGTCTTTTGTTTCTCCGTGTGAAGCTATCGTTTCTACCGTGTTCAACAGAGCAGAAGGTTATGGCTTAATTGCAATAAAACATATATTCTTCATTTTTCCAAAAGGAATATCAGCCAACGAAAATTGAAACTAATGTGAACCCGCCTGAACAACAAAACCCTCCTGTGAACATTCTCCATGCCTTTGATCCTATAATTGCTGTTTTTACGGCTTCCTCCATTCGGTGGATCCCAGCAGCACGATGCTTTCCCATGGCCGCCATGTTGCTCCTCCACTCCAGTCTGAATGTGTTACCATAATGAAGCCAGGTGCTCTGTCCCTTTGTAGGCGCTGAATGGGCCACGGCAGAGGATCAAACTGAGCCCACACGAGACGCGCGAGCCAGCCTCTTCCACTTTAAACAAACCACGAGCAGGGTTCAATCACTAAGTATTGTTTAGCTGGGATTGCACCCGACAAGTCTACTAAGGCTGGTGCTAATATATTCCATTGAAACCTAGAAGCATCTGCTCATTTAAATACTGGTTTATTCAGCCCAAAGCAGCCTTGGCGTGTCCCGGAGACTCTGTGGCTGAAGACGCGCATTTAAAAACGGCATTACACCCTCGTCCCTCCCTGAAGCCGATAACCACAGACTGTGGTCAGCCGGATCAAACGACACGGATCTCTGACGAAACCCTTCCAGAAAAAAAATATTTTCAGCATTTCTACTGGAGAAATATCATCTTTGCCGACCTGTAATTGAACAGCCCTGTCACAGTGTCTGTCTGGCCTGTAAAAATCATAACAAGAATTGACTAAGCCAATGCAGCTGGCTTTTGTGTAGCGCATAAAATCTACACAGGCATGACCCCCACCCCCAGGGCTTTAAGTGGGATGAAAAAACTGGGGGTCTCTCACAGGGGTGTGACCAATGTAATTAAGGGTGTGGCTTAAAAACACGTAGGCTTAAAATCTATGCTTAGCATAGTGTGCCGCCCGACTTACAACAAGATACATCATACCTACAAGAAGTCAGGATTATTGGCTTTGTCAGTGGTTCTTAGTTGCATAAGATAAATAAGCAGCATCTATGGCTGGTATATAATATTGAGCTTCCCCTTAAAGCCCTGGTGACACATAACAATGTTGCTGCTCCTGAGTTTTCAAAAAGAGAAGGGAAATCCAGAAAGAAAATGACTCTCTTTAAAGGATTTCACTTCCCCTACAACGCTCACCTGGCCTGACACCATGACGTAACCTCCAGTAGTGAGACGCGAGCAGTGTGAGCAGCGCAAATCAATGTGCCTGCTGTCACTGCAGTCCGGAAAAAAATTGACTGCCTGTGCCAGAGCACAAAACAGAGACCGATAGAGACCTGTTTCGAGGCCTCCTTTAATCAAGAATTTGCAATGCAATAGGTCTTGCATTTATTTATTTATTTATGCGATTTTATATAGCGCGAACTTTACCCGAAGGTGTCAGAGCGCTTTACATAGGACCCAGTTTCAACCATAAGGACTGATGGTTACAATCGGAAAAACAGATTTGCAAATTTTTGACTTACAAAAGACCAGTTGAAGGCATACGGACTTAGGATTACATGGGTTATAAAAAAAGGTACAAACAGAAAAAATTGCAAATGTACAAGAGATAGAGTCACACAAGGAGGAGATACAAATGGATAAACTCTAGGCATATACTAGTGATATCTCTATCTACTTAGGGAGGGGATACACATGGATATACTCTAAGAGTCACACGAGATTGAGCTATTGGCATTGTAAATGACAATACCTTTTTCTTTTTTTTCATTTGATAAGTTTTATATAGCGCTGGCTAGACCCGAAGGTATCAGAGCGCTTTACATGAGAGAGAACATAGCATCAGAACATAGTTACAAAGTTACATCTGTTGTTTGAGCATAGTTACGTGAGGTACAAAAGCATAGCATAAACATAGGAGGGAGGAGACGAGGAAAAACAATGTTTGACATCTGGCTGGGTAGGTGACGGCGGAGGGGTGAACCAGAGACAAACTCCTCTATAGCTGCATAGGACAGCTCCACCGGTCATCGGCCAAAGGTTGCTCCGGCATAGCAGTACATACAGAAGGTTCTAGATTCCACCTAGGGGGGCATCGTCAAAAAGTTCCATCGTGAGCGCCAGACACAGTGTGCTGAGCTGGGCGCCGAGCAGTAGTAGGTTCATTCCCAATCCTCTGCTGTGTGTGACTCCATTGTCGCTGTGGTCTCTCTCAGAGAGGTTTCTGAAACTCCAGAGCACATATTCTGGATACCTCCCCAACAAGGGGAGAAGGGGAGCTTTGGTGAAGGGCCCACTCATGGCGGCCATCTTAGGAACAGATGGGCTGGTAGAGAAAGACCCTCACTGCAGTAGGGGGAATTGAGAGCTGGGTTGCTGGTACAGAAGCCTGGGAGACTGCTGCCCCAATGCAGCAAATGTTGAAGGTAGCAGGTAGAGACCAGTACATTAACATGTGTTGGGAACCATTTTGATCGTAGCTTATTCAAAAGCAGTTACACTCGTGGACTAATGGGTGAGAGAGCAGATTAAAGTGGGTCAAGGGGCCTCAGAGTGAAGGGAGCCCTGTCAAACATTCGGGTCCACAATAACACAGGAAACCAATATTGCGGTGAGAAGAAGGTTGATGCGGATCGAGGGAAATTTTGGCTGCCATTTTAAAGTCAGGCAGTTACCGGCAGTAACTCCGGAGCGGTCGCTGCAAGTGCCGAAAAACAGCGCAGAGAAGGTAAAGCCAAAAAGGGTACCTTGATCAGAGGATCACAAATTGCTTTCTTCAGCAAGAATCAGCCGTACAGTGAAGAGAAAAGAAGAAGCTGACGGAGCTGTGTTCTGGAGCGTCGGCCATTTGGAGCCAAAGTGATGATCAAAAATTTTACTTTTCGGCTCGAAATTATGCCTTGGTAAGAGTGATTTGTCGGCTTGAGTGTCTCCTCCTTCGGGTCTCAATGGAGTTCGCACAATCTCCTCCTTGCTAGACCAGGCAGCTCAAATCCCACCCCTGTCGCGGCTCCGGAGAGAGAGAGAGCAGTTGGTAGAGGCTCTTCCGAGGATAGGGACCAGAGCTCAGACGACAATGGAGGGGTCAATCGTGCTCAAGTTTGCAACCGATGAGGTGAGCAGGGTCTCCGGATTCAGTATGGTGTTGGTGGCATCGGTGGGGGCAGGTCAGGGAGGGATATTTCAAAGAATTGATGCCGCAGCCCAGGAGCTCCCGTTCCTGGCTCCGTTCCACCGGCCATCTTGGAAGTTGCTGATTTGTATTATTTGTAAGGGTTTTACATTGAATTACGTATAATACGATTTTGCAACACATAACTAGGTGTATATGTGGAATTCAAACTGACACAACAGATTCCAAGCATATTCTACGTCTGCAATTATGCTCATTCATATGAAGGAGCAAAAGACCAACGACTGACACTTTTTAGCACAAAGGTAATGGTGTAGCCATATATTACAAAGAATAAAATGTTTTCTGCTATGCTTCAAGAGATAACTGTAAGCCACCTCAGAGTTCCTTTTAAAGGAACTAGGCCTTCATCTATGTTCCTCTATACGGCCACAGACCTCCTCGGAGACTCTAATATCCATGTAATGTGTAGTAGGGGATACTTTACAAAACAAATCATGGGTCCACTTGATAAATGTCATCCTGATTTAATAGGCCATTGACATGTAAAACAAAACAAGAAAACACAGAATCCTACGGACGGCAAAGGAACTGGCAGAAAGAGGACTGGCAAGTGGATATCTATACCCAATGAGTGAGCCTTATTTAGTTGCATAAAAGGAAATTAGTTTTGGAATATTCAAAATGCTAGATGCCTACAGCCTGCCATAACGAAAGCCACTGATCATTTTACATATCCGTCTGCTCCTCAAACCGTATGTGACATGCCTACTCATCAGTGATGTCTCTGACCATGTCATGATGGATGTAATATGTGAGGTCATAAGCAGTGATTGCGGGGGGCGCAAGTTATAGTTAACTCAGCTAACTATAACGGCTAAATTTCTCTGGTTTTGTATTCATGCTTTGGTTTTTAAAGCATAAATAAAAGGCATTGTCATTTACTCCAATAGCTTAAAATCGCGTAAACGCGAGACCTATTGCATTGCAAATGCTTAATTATCATGTGTACCTGTAATGTCATCTGTGTATGTGTGATAAATCACTTTGTGTGCTCTTGCATCTGTGTAAGATCTCCATGCAACTGTGTTTGTCCTTCCCTTTGACAACCCCATACCTACTCGCTTTGTCAATGCTTGTTTAACACTGCAATATAGAGGTTAAAAGTTGTGTTGCTATTTAATGGCAATTAATGCTGGTTGCGTCATTTTCTTTATGAGACCGTTTTCATATATTTTTTATTCAGATGTAAAGTTGGTATACTTCATTAAGAGTTTGCTTTTAAGCTGTCACCGGAAATACACCTCTCCCTAGTCAACAAGCAGAGACTCTAATAAAACGGTGCCTTTTTGTAATTAATACCATTTGTTAAATTTGATTTCGCAATATCTTACTGGAAGGAAGAAACCGAGAGACAGCATAATCTCGCCAGCTTGATGAGAAAGTGTGTGTTCTTTCTGCCAAGGACAGGAAGAACTCAAACCAGGCAACGGCGGCAAAATAGTTAAAAAAAACAACAACAAAAAAACATACTGATCACAAAAGTGTGGTAGGCTCCAGGCAGTCTTTCTAGTTTTCAGAAATTAAATTAAAACGATTTTCAGTTCTTCCATGCCTTATGCGGTTACACCCTCCCTCCCCTTCAGTGCTTAATCACATCTTTGGAAGGAAGAGGCATGCGGTGGTAGGGAGACGCCGGTGGAGGACCACTTTTTCTCTGAGCCCACCCCAGATGGTGGAGTCAGGCCTTCATTTCAGTGTTGGCTGATTTACAGCTTTCACAAAGTAGTTGCACTTTCAGTAGTTGTGCCACCCTTTCTCCCATTCAATCTGTGGTATCATTCCCAAGTACACATGTCAAGGTCTAGCAGACACAAGGTACGTAACGTCCTTCAGCAGAAGTTTCCGTCTTGTTAACGTGGTTGATTCAATAGATCTTTAATTGTTGGTTCGTTGGATCATTGATAGCAGTTAGACCAAGCAGACATTTACTGACAGAAGACCTGGTGGAAGTACTTTCACATTTAAGGCGTGTGTATCGTAAAGGGGGGCGGGAGGCGAGTTAAGGCAGGAAATTGTACCTTTATCACCTTGCTTATTTCTTTAATGTATTATTGCTTTATGGCGGAGTGCCTGAAAGAGACAAGAATGTTCTTATTACAGGTTTGACCTGTGTGTCTCATGCAGCTTGGGCTCCCATAGTGTTTCCATGGTTACCACAAAAATACAGTGAACACCGCCCTATAAACAAACAAGCGCAGACACTCACGGTCGCGAAAGTGAAAGTGACCGCGTGTCAGAGCACACAGTGCGTGATCGCACTGACAGAGGACGCGGAGATTCAACAGGACGAGAAATTACAAGTTCCCGTCATCCGCCTGCGCTGTCAATGCACGCGCTGATGTTGCACGCTGTCAGACGTGCCATCGGCGGAACTGGATATCAGGAGATGGCGCCTTCACAAAGTTGCTGATTATTCTTTGGATCCAAAGTACCAAGAAGTACGGTAAGGTAAGGGTGCAATCTCACACCAGCTTTGTTCCTTTTTTGCTGTATTGTGCTACGGAGGCTTCCGGAGCACGTTTCTCTGTTCCTCCTGTTGGGGAGACGCGTTAATTCATACGGTCTCATGCGGGAGGAAATGTTGTTGCTGTTTGTATGAGACAGGTTGATAGGGATCTATTGACACTCTCGCTCTGTGGCAAAAGAGGGAGCGCATGATTACCTCATTATTTTTCTGTATTGCTTTTGTTGACTGAAGTTAACACTGTTCTCCAAAAACTGGTATACACAGTGGGAATCCCAAAGCTGGAGCTTGACTTTCCTTCATCATGGGGTAATGGAGGAGAACTGCTAGTTAGCTTTTGGAATTACCGAATAACAATCCAGGAATTCAATACTTGTTCTTGCATGCCGTTAACATTGGCTTCAGTGTTATCCTTTCAATTGTAGGGGAGATCAGTTGGGGGTGTCCAGGACTGAACTGACATAGTCTGTTGGGGACTAGTACATTCCATAAGAAGGTATGAGCAGCTCAATAGGGTTTTCTTTTTTAAAACTGAGGGTGTGGTTATTCGTTCACAGCGTGATATGTTGTTAACTGAACCTGTTTTTTATTTAGGATAGGAATGTGCTGATACCCTGTGTTCACCCTCACATCTCACCCGGTATAAGGCCATCCTTGTTTTCTTTACAGGTAGAGTGGATTTCCCTCTTGTAGGGCCGCAAGTGACATAGTAGCAGAGTTAGAACATTGAGCTTACAGTAAAACCGTTTTCTCTCTTTGTCTGTTCTCAGGTCTTCCTCCCCGCTGTTCCTACCCTTTCCTTCCCTTGCTTGACCATCCCACTAGTCCGAGAGGATTTATTCTATCCGGAATTGGGGCTGTCGAGAGGTGGACCCCTTTAAGCTTCAACCCGATCCTGAGGATAACCTGGTGACCGTGACAACACGCTGGGTTAATTAGCAACCTAATCCTGGAATGCAGCTGGCACACAGCTCACTGATGCTCGCTCTCCAGACCCATAGGCCATGGGAGTGAACATTTACAGAAAAGGCGGGACATACCTCGCCATTGGCCATTTGTGTGATTTCATTTTTGGAAGCCACACTCAATGGCGAATAAAATGTGTGGGAGTGAACAAAATCACACAGAGAAGTCTGTAGGAAGTTGGGAGTGCTTACAAGAAGCCTCCCCGTAGAGCAGCGCATGCGCGCTTGCTAGGCTCGACCTAAAAACTGCCAGTGCTCAGCACCGGTGAGACCCAGCCCACTTCAAGCCCTGCCCGCCCCATAAACAACCATGACCCCAAATCCAACAAAAATACAGGTTCCCATGCAAGAAGAGAAGGTTCTGCACAGCGCTGTGCAGCGTGCGACACAAGGTATTGTGCATTAGCAGAACACAGTATGATGTGCAGTTTCACTAGCTCAGGAGTCCAGATAACTAGTTAAACACCCTCAAGGCACCTGTCTGCCAGTCAAGGCACCAGAAATTAGACCTTTGGGATTGTGTAGACAACCTGCGCGCTTTCTCCAAGTGAGTAGGTGATGGAGCAAGGACTCATAGAAAAGAGACTTGCTTGGAAGCAATCCGCTCCTTTAACTAACTAACAAGTTACTAAAGTAATTTTGTGTAAAACTAATGCGCACCACACGAATACGCGGGTTAGTGAAGCTTGCTTATGTGTTCACTAATGATAGTAACATGAATGAAGGACTGAAACCGCATTTAACGGGTAATCTGTACTGCGCATGTATCAACTGTGTCTACGCAGTATGACGAGCTGTCGCTTGGAGGGAAATTCGGGCGCATGAGCAGAAGACACTAAAATGGAGTCTTGAAGACTCACGTGCATGGCATCTGCTTGTTTGAACTAAATCGAGTGGTTTTTACTAAAGCAAACACAGGGATAAGTCTAATAAATAAATTGGGATAGAGTAGAGGTGGGTGGTATACAGTGAAACCATTTATTTTTTAAAGTAACATCTGTCTTTCTGACTTTATCACTAGTTCGTATTTGGGCCTCTCATGTATAACTGAAGTAAACTGAGTCATGTGACGGCTGCGAATGTGCACTGGAAGTTAACCCGGAATGATGACTTGGATGTTGAACGGAAGCCAAGGTTGCAAAGTGTCCTACCCTGGTAAACAGACGGTGAAAAGTTCAACAATGTGGACTTGTATACAATTTTGTTGCAAATAAATGTGAAAGCGGGTGTGAAATAAAAACTATGAATACAAATTAAGGTGATGGGTTTGTGAACAATGGTCAAACTGATTTAGATGACATGTAAGCATGGTGTGATGATCTTCCCCCTTTCCTGACCAATTAGATTTTGTATTTTTGAAACTTTAGTGGGTGGTACATGAAGAACGAAAGGTATAATTGAGATAGCCTTAGTTAGCTAGTTAGAGAGAGAGCGATTTGGGATGCTGCTGCTGTGGGAGATGCTGATGCTGGGAGAGATGCTGTGAGATGCTGATGAATAACCAAGTGCAGAACCTCGTATCCTAATTTAATTGGGTTAGATAAGAAAAATCTCGAGGAGGTACAGTGTGTCAGAGAGGAGTGCTACGCAATCGTCTGTATTCTAGAGAGGTTAGCTATCCTGTCCTGATTCTTGTCTTGAAGTCTTTGTTGCCTGATCTATCCCGGGGTACACTCACCAGCCCTTTGGCCATGGTGTTGGTCTTCACACCATTCTTGGTATTTATATTTTCACACTATTTGCAGATGTTATCCAGTATTATGGGTATATTTCATAGATTCACATGCCTGAATCATTCCCTGTCGTCGGGGTGGGAGTCCCCGGTAAATAATAATAGTAATGTCACATAGACATATACTTAGTACTAGGCCAGAAGCCTTACATTAGTAGCCTATCTAGGTCCTTATGTAAAAAGGACCAAACTTTGGCCACGAGCCAATCAGCTACTATCACCCTCCTCACCTTCCTGGAAGGAGCCCTAGTCCCTCAGATTTTCTACCGCACGTCGTGCTAAGGGAGTCTCCACTGAGCTCTGCTCAGGTTTTTTCCCATATCTTTGGATTTACCCTATCATCTCTTCAAGTTTCAGCTTTGAAAGGAGTATTGGTATTTATTATGTCTACTACTCCTAAAAAAGGGCTTTTTAGACCCTGTGCCTCTTGTAGTAAAATGAGGTTACATATAGAGGATAAGCATGAAGACTGCTTGTATTGCCTCTATCCTCAGCATTCTGCCAAGGAAGGTAAGATTTGTCGCACTCTCCCGGTCAAGACATTGAAGGACAGGGAAGGGCGACTGCTTCTGTGGCTCCAGAGACTGAAGGATAAAGAGCAGCTAGTCTCCTCAGGTGAGAGCGAGTGTTCCTTCAGGAGCTTTTACTCCTCTTCTAAAAGGCCTCGACAGACATCTCCAGGTGCGCCTCCTCACAAGAAGCCAAAGTCCATGGAGGGTCATCCTAAGGTCAAACCTTCTCTTCAGATGACAGACTTCAAGAAGCCTGCTATGGTGTCTTCTGGCCTGCCTGTGACGATGTCGACAGTCTCCATTTCGACATCCACGGCGTCTACTTTTTCCATGGCATCGACTGCTACAACATCGTTGACGATGGGTAGGTCAATACCTTCTGTCATTCCTGTCACAAAACCGTCGACGACGCTTCTGTCGACGCTCCCGTCGACGTCTGCTTCATCATCGACGAAGGCGAAGCTTTCAGCGTCGACGAGGATCCCATCGTCGACGAGGAGTTCATCGTCGACGAGGACTACATCGTCGATGAGGATACCGTCGACGAGGACACCGTCGACGTCGACACCATCGTCGACGAGCCCGTCGACGTCGAGACCGTCGACGAAGACTACATCGTCGACGAGGACACCGTCGACGAGTACACCGTCGACGAAGACTACATCGTCGACGAGGACACCGTCGACGAGTACACCGTCGACACCATCGTCGACGAGACCGTCGACGAAGCCATCGTCGTCGACTACTTCAGTGTCAACGCCACCGTCGACGAAGAAATCGCCGTCGTCGTCGTCGACGAGGACATCAACGACGTCGATGCAGTCAACGATAAAAATACCTGATCAAACATCAAAAATCGTAGACGCTCCACAGTCGACGAGCACCATGTCAACGGAACTATAAGCAAAGATTTCCATCATCTGCTCCTGCATCAGGAGTACAGGCACAACAGGAAGCGCCAACTCCTCAACATCGACAGCGACCACCTCCGCTGGTTGTACGTCAGGAGCAAGAGAAGTTACCTCCTCAAATTTCTTCGGATGAGGATGAATATGAGGAAGAAATGAGAGATAATGAGGTCCAAGACGAGGAAGGTGAAATACATGATGAGGATTCTGATGATAACGCCAACCCGAATCCAGCACCCCCAGACCAAGTACAGGACGATTCACCCCCTGAAGATTTAGGGGGATTTCATAATATAGTAGGGAGAGCGGCAGCAAGGTTCAACATCCAAATAGCATCAGAAACGCAGGACTGTTTCCTTCATGATTTTAAGGAACCCTTCAAGAGATCCGCTCGCTCCATTCCAGTGATCGATTATATATGGGAGCAAGGACTTAAAATAATGAAAAATCCTTCCTCTCTTATTCCAGTGCCGGCTAGACTTGAAAGGAAGTACAAAGCCCCAGACACTGCACCCGCATGTTTAACTGGCCAAACTAAACCTGACTCTGTAATATCACAGGCCGCTCAGCAGAAGTCCAGCAACCCGTCAGCGGCAATAACAGCGCCTCCTGATAAAGAGGGGAGAAAACTTGATGCCATCGGCAAGAGATTTTCCTCCATGTCTGCCCTATCAGTCAGGGCTGCAAATTCTCTGGCTTTACTAGGTCGCTACAATCGCCAAATATGGGCAGATATAGCCCCATATCTAGGAGCGATCCCAGAAGACCAGAAAGAGGAGGTTAAGAAGATTTTGCTGGAGGGCGAACGCTCGGCCTCAGAGATGATCGATGTGGCCTTGGATACCGCTTCCACAGGCTTCCGTCAATTGGCAGGAGCAGCAGTTTTGAGACGCCAGGGCTGGCTTAAAGCCACTGCATTCCGGCCTGAAGCGCAAGCCAAAGTTCTAGACATGCCATTTGATGGAGAACTGCTCTTCGGTGAGCATATAGATGACATGCTGCAAGGTATTAAGAAGGATACCGACACGGCGAAAGCCTTAGGCACCCTGCAATACAAGACTAATTCCTTTCGAGGATCCAGAGGTAGAGGGCAACAAAATCGTGGCAGCTATCACGGTTACAAGTCCGCTTATAACTCTTCCCAGCAGTACAAGCCTCAATATCAGCAGAGGCAGCAACAAGGACGAACCTCATACAACAAATCGTCCTTTCGAGGAAAAGGAGGAAAGAAAGACAATTACAGATGCCAATGACTGCTTTCTCCAGCAGGCCTCCAGCTCTTCTCCACAATTCGTAGTTGGAGGAAAAATTACCAACTTTCTTCACAATTGGAAGCAAATTACAACAGATCGTTGGGTGTTGCAGTTAGTTCGTTTCGGACACACGTTGGAGTTTGTGGAGCATCCTCCCCCGAACCCACCATGTCCTCTGCAGCACAAGAATCTGAACCTACTTCAAAAGGAGCTCTCTCTAATGCTCCAGAAAAGAGCAGTGGAGAGAGTTTCTCGAGGTCAGAAGGGGAAAGGATTCTATTCCCGATTCTTCCTGATCAGAAAAAAGGAGAAAAAGCAGTGGAGACCAATACTGGATCTGAGAAATCTAAACAAATACCTCAAGAAGCAGTCCTTCCGTATGGCTACCCTCCAGGAAGTATTACACCTACTCAATTCAAAAGACTATATGGTATCCTTAGACCTCCAGGATGCCTATTTTCATATCCTCATTCACAAGAGTCATCGACAATTCCTGAGGTTTGCAGTGGCGGGCAGACACTACCAGTTCAGGGTCTTACCATTCGGCCTGAAGTCAGCTCCACGCATCTTCACAAAGTGTCTGTCTCCGGTAGCGGCATACCTTCGCAAGCATCATCACCAAGTCTTTCCTTACCTAGACGACTGGCTCGTCAAAGCTCCTACTCGGACAGGCGTAACCAGGTCCTCTACGGCCTGCCTTCATCTCTTCGAGAACCTGGGCCTAACACTCAACCAGGAAAAGTCAACTCTACAACCGTCACAACGTCTCAATTTTCTGGGAGCAACGTTGGATACACAACAGGAAAAAGCCTTCCCTTCCAGAGAACGTCAGGTCAAGCTGAACCTGGCCGTCCACATTCAGACCAGAAAGAGAGTCAAAGTTCGACTCTTCAAGTCTTTGCTAGGAATGATGTCTTCAAACATCTTTCTCATTCCTCACTGTCGCCTCCACATGCGGCCTCTACAAGAAGTCTTAACAAATCAGTGGATCCAAAGTACAGGATCTTTCGACGACTGGATCAAGATCACTCAGGTCATGAAGAAAGCTCTGAGATGGTGGCTTCTGGGCGACAACTTAGACAAGGGCCTTCCTTTTCTACTCCCAGTCTCTCCTCATGTGATTACCACAGACGCTTCACTGGAAGGATGGGGGGCGTTCCTTCAAGAACTGCAAGTACACGGTCAGTGGCAGAAAAACAACTCCACATCAATCTGCTAGAGCTACGAGCAGTGCGCTTGGCGCTTCGAGCATTTCTGCCCCGAATCAGGAACTCCCCAGTGCTTGTGAGGACGGACAACACCACCACAATGCACTACCTGAACAAACAGGGGGGTACTCGATCCAGGACGTTGTCTCGAGAATCTCAGCAAATTTGGATCTGGCTGTTACAACACAACATTTCTCTGCGGGCAGAGTATGTTCCAGGAATAGACAACACCCTGGCAGACTCGCAAAGCAGGCAGCGCTCCATTTGCCACGAGTGGGAGCTCGACCAGACGACGCTCGACTCAGTGTTCTCCGGTTGGGGCAAGCCTCTCCTGGATCTCTTTGCGACGGAAGCGAACGCGAAATGCCAACATTATGCAAGCTGGCTTCCCCAGAAAAGGTCCCTAGGGAATGCCTTTTCGATGACATGGTGCAACGTCTTTGCTTACGCTTTTCCACCGTTTCCCCTGATACCCAGGGTTCTCCGGAAACTGAAGGCAGAGAGTTTTACCATGATCCTGATAGCCCCAGCGTGGCCGCGCCAGCACTGGTATACAGAACTACACCTTCTATCGCTGGAACCTCCAATTCAATTCAGGACATGCCCACATCTCCTCACAATGAACCAGGGACAAGTCCAGCATCCGGATCCAACATCTCTAAAATTATCGGCTTGGCTCCTGAGTTCAGAGAGTTCCAGGATTTAGATATTCCACAGGAATGCAGGGTCGTCTTAGCCCGGGCCCGGGCGGAGAGTACTAATAAGACGTATTCCCTCAAGTGGAAAAGGTTCTGTTTGTGGTGTAAAGCTCAAAAATTACATCCGTTCACTTCTACTCCAGCGCAAATTCTGCCCTACTTGCTCCACCTAGCCAATTCAGGGCTGGCACACGCTTCGATAAAAGTCCACCTGGCGGCCATATCCAGGTTCAGACGATCTTCGTGTGGAGCTTCACTATGGACCAACAGACTAATCAAACAGTTTCTGAAGGGATTATTCAGAACTTTCCCTCCAGTTAGAGCGTCTCCTCCTACATGGCAACTAAATGTGGTACTAGCTCAACTAATGAAACACCCGTTTGAGCCAATCCACAGAGCAGATCTAAAATTTTTGTCATGGAAAACAGCTCTATTACTGGCGCTCACGTCAGCAAGGAGAGTGAGCGAACTGCAGGCTTTTTCTGTCCAAGACCCTTTCATCCAGTTCAAGAACGGCAGGGTCATTCTACGGACTAACCCTAAATTTATACCGAAGGTTCCGTCCTCTTTCCATCTCAACGAACCTATTGTCCTGAGATCTTTCTTCCCGAATCCATCATCTGCGGCTGAAAGATCCCTACACTCATTGGACCTCGGGCGATGTCTCAAGTTCTACTTACACAGGACGGAGCAATTTAGAAAGTCCAATCAATTGTTTGTTGCATTTAGCAGGCCCAGGAAAGGCCTAGCATTGACAAAACAGAGCATTTCCAGATGGATTTCAGCGGCCATCGCCTTCTGTCATCAACAGGCGGGCCATCCTCTGCCTTCAAAGGTTTGAGCACACTCCACTAGAGCGGTATCCACCTCCATGGCGCTCTTTGCTGGGGTACCCATTGTCGACATCTGCAGAGCGGCGACATGGAAGACACCACATACGTTCACCAAGCACTACTGCTTGGACTCTGAACTTATGAAGGATGCAGCAGTGGGACAGGCGGTCCTACGTCATCTATTTCATTAGTGGTGAGCCTTCTTCCTATCATCCCACCTTCCAGGTAATTTATCGCACATTTCTTATCAGGTTGTCAGTATCATGTAAACTGTGTAGCAGCTTATGATAAGAATTATTATGTCTTGACGAATGTATTAGACGAAATGTGCTCATTATTGCTTGCTATTCTGATTCAGGCATGCTATTCTGATTCAGGCATGTGAATCTATGAAAGATACCCATAATAGTGGATAAGAAATGCGTTACTTACCTGTAACAGCAGTTATCCAGTATTGGTATCTTTCATAGATACACATGCAACCCACCCGCCTCCCCTGGAAGGGCTCACTTTTACCCTCTCAGTAGGTACTACTTAGCACTGTGCTTACGAAAATCTGAGGGACTAGGGCTCCTTCCAGGAAGGTGAGGAGGGTGATAGTAGCTGATTGGCTCCTGGCCAAAATTTGGTCCTTTTTACATAAGGACCTAGATAGGCTATTAATGTAAGGCCTCTGGCCTAGTACTAAGTATATGTCTATGTGACATTACTATTATTATTTACCGGGGACTCCCACCCCGACGACGGGGAATGATTCAGGCATGTGAATCTATGAAAGATACCAATACTGGATAACTGCTGTTACAGTTAAGTAACGCATTTCTTCTTTTCTCTCTGTCCTCTCTCTTTCTGAGCATTGATAATTACATGAGTCCAAAGTATGTGTTTGATGAATAATTTCTCCTAAGAATAATGGTGACTGCACTATGTATTTGAGATGGTTCACATGCGCTTGAAATTTAGATAAAGATTTAAAAATTTCCAGAGTCTGTGGTTATTTACATTAAATAAAGAGCAAGTTAGCTTATGTCATTTTCACCATCAACTAGTTCAATAAATGGCCCATCGACCAGAGGAAAGAACTTGTTGATCAGTGAAAGGTTAGTTAGGAATAATAAATAACTAATCTTGAAAACTGTGGGGAAAATTATAAACTTTGACTCCAGCAGTTTACTCAACTATTGTGTGTGTTTATGGGTCCAGGTGAGTATATGGTAGTGGGGTATCTGTTGTTGGTACGCTGCTGGAGCATGGGCACCGGGGCCCAAATACTCAATCGATCCCTTCTCTTGTTGCTCCATGTAGAACTTCTTGCCATCGCTGCACCTGGTGTGTAAAAAGGGAGTGGAGGCAATTACGTTTAAAGAGTAACATATTGCCTATAACTTAAGCAACCTGCAAATGTAAAATATGACAAAGTTAGTGAAGAGTAAAGAACCAGGAGTTAATCGGTGGCCGTATAGGCTGCTAAACCAGGGATCGTTTAGTTTTACTCCAACATTATTCTCCTCTCGCTGAATTATCATGGAAATGTGGAAGTCGATTGTGGACCTGTAGGAAAAGTCTGTGGCAGTAGCCATCAGATGCCATGGACCCCTGCCCCATGGTCATGTATTAGTTTGACTTTCCTAAAAGGCATTTGTTATGGATTATTCATTTCACTTGTTTTACGGTTTTATATAGCCCTCTTGTACCATGATGGAATTATGGCTCTTTCATAGAACAGTAAATCCTAACAATGAACAGTGGGCAAGAACCCACAAAATGTCAAGAAATGTTAGATCAGAGATGTCTGCAAGGACATTCTTTATTCAGAGAAAGCTGGCAGCCATAAGGTTTGTATTCCCTTATGGATTGATCTCTTAGCTTTACAGCAAGAGCACTATAGTAAGCGTTGCTGCTTCCATGAATGATTGATTTGGAATTTAGAAGGTTTACATTTTGGAACTTCCAAGTATATAAGTTCATACTTCTGAGCTCTCCTTGTCCACATGAGATTGTACAATTTGGAGGTTTAATCTGATGGGTGACTTTGTGTGCTAGGCAGAAGATTATGAATCTAATCCTTGCCTCAATTTGCAGCCAATGTACAGTTTTAGGTCTGCTGTCAATCCATTCCTTCTAACAAAAATTATGGAAATGACCATCTTTTGTTTGGTGCACCTCAGTGTTTTGCTTTGATTACTGTTGCTGGCTGTAGCACTCTGTGCACCATACCATTGCTAAACTTTAGTAAAGTGTCTGTCTCCCCTTTTCAACCTGATGAAATTGGCATTCCCCGAATTGGCATATTTAACCTACCTATAAGTCCCAGGTATATGGTACCTAAAGTTTAACCAGAGGTTGTGATTTAAATGTAATTTGTGGACTACAGCACACATTGTACCACCCACTACAATGATAGAGTAAACATGACTGCAGGCCTGCCCTATGTAGTACAGTGATGCAGGTTTTAACTGCAAATTTGACCTGTTAAAATGAACACTTTTCGACAGATGTACGGCCTTCTTTTAAATATTAGTACATTACCTCAGACAACTTTTGGATCTGTGGAAGAACAGAAGAAGATTGGACCTGCTGTCTGTGACCTGGGAAGAGCCCTGAAAACTGGACGTGCTCTCCCTCTTCGACCCAGGACAAAGAAGTGGGCTACAAGGTCGTAAAGCTGACCTTCCGTTTAGCAATGGGCTGTCCTAATGGGCAAAGGGACCATACCCCCTCACCTTTTGTCCAAAAAGAAGAGCATCATACTATGTTTATTTTCAAGACATTAGCTAAATGTGCAGACTCCTGGCTGCCTGAGCTGAACTTTGCTGGGCTGAGGATGTCACATCTCCTGTGGGAGTAACCTCTTTAGCTGGGCAAAGCACATCAAGGCCCTCCCCCTTGGGACGAGTGGGAGTGTCACTGATTGACTCAGACCTGGACACTTCAGTTCTAAGTCCTGAAGGGTGCAGGGCCAAGTGCCAATGACTGACACCGTGTCACAGAGTGACGTGAGGTCAACAACTGTCACTGACCCCATCCCACTCTGTGACGAGTAGGGACTGCTGCCTCCACGCATTGACTGACCTCATTGGCTCAGGTAAGGTCAGCCAATGAGGGGAAGGTAGCAGTCTCGACCAAACAATCATTCCCTCATCGCAGGCACCCTTTGCACTATGTTCCCAGGGAGAATGCGTTGGCGCTAGGCAGCCTAATTTAGCACCAGCACAGGTGCACTGTAATTATTGTAAATACGGTGTATCACTGTGTTTCTAAATTGACGCAGCGCTGCATTAACTATTTTGGAGCTAGCACGCGCTCTGCCACTTTTGTTGCAAAGATGCCCTTGAAGGTTGCTCAGCCTCGCTACTTCACACATTATAAAGAGACGTGCCTTCGAAATCAGTGTAGTGACATAGTCATTTCTCATCTACAGCCATCCTTGTGGCATAAAGGATGATATAGTGCAATGTGCGCATGCACAATTGTCACAAATTTGCATCTTACTCTAAATAGCCGTTGCCTACTCCGTCAGTATGCTAGCTTTGTCGCTTATGAACGGGCGTTGACAAGTTTTAATTTTAAATCGCACGAGACTGATTTTCAACACACTGCCTCATTTATAAGTTGGGAAGCAAAATGCACTGTTTGATGTTCCTACGAAATGATCAGAATTTAAAATGAGTGAAAAGTGTGGATGGAACATACTTATAAATTCTGGATGCTTTGATCTCTCCTGGAGCTACATAAAAGACTCAAAGCATCACTGCATAATATACAGTTCTGTCAAATCATGGTAAATCCATTTGTAGATGTCCTGGGGTGCACAGAGGAGCATCAGCAACATCACGTTCATCTCTGTAGAATAGTCAATTGGAAATGTTACAAAATGGCGCCGCACATTTCATGAAGTGCACTACTGACTTGATAGTGAGTGTGAAAGGGCCTCGCGGTGGCTGGGCATTAAAATGTATATTCCCTTCGTCCTCTCGTCTTCCTAGCCCCTCACATACCAAGCTCGCTGTGACAAGAACACAGGCTATTGTTGTGCTCTCTGAGGATGCCTTGAATTTTAATGTTAGTGAAGAATATCAAAAGGAACAGAACAAGTGAGAAAGCACCAATCAGCCAACGGAGGCATCAAGCAGAAGTACAGTGGTGCAAAAACACCAACCCGGCAATTAAAGTAGCAGTCAAAATATACATGTGGAATCACTAAGATGCGACAAGAAAGGCCGCTTTCCTTTCTTTCTACAGTTGAGGTTCAGTCATCATTTTGCTCAGTTATTTTCCCTGCATGTTGGTATACAATTTAGTGTTTAACAAATGTAGTATCTTGTTGCTGTTGACCATTAGGCCGCCATCTTTTTGGCATTTTTTAATTCTAGCCAGCATTCTCTGCTTCTTCTTTGTCGAGATATTTCCTGGTTGCTCTGGTGCTCGTCAATGCTGTTATACTGGAAAAGAAGTTAGAAAGCAGGGATACAGTTCTTTACGGAGACTTGGCTTAAACTTGGCTTAAACCCTGTTGCACTCCAGCCATCACTTTAGCCCTTCTTGACACTTACTGTATACTCAGACTAGACAGAGAGACTAAAGTGGGTGGAGGTATTGCCATTGTGTATAAAGAAACACGGAAAGTGTCTATCATTGACTCTACCTCAGACAATGACATAGAAATCTGTATTTTTAAAATTAACTCACCCCCAGGATTGCTGGAAGGCCACCCTTATATACTGACCCCCCAGTCCTCGTAAGGATTTTACTACTAAAATGATGGAAAGGATTGCCCCCCACACCATCTCGTCTAAGCAATACTTGGTTCTAGGGGATTTTAACATTCACGCTGAAAATAGTGAAAACACTGAGGGCCTGATGTAGGTAATCCCAGATTACCGAATCATACCAATTCGGTATTTAAGAACTGGCAATCGGGATTTAGGTAATTTTTCTGAATCCATTACCGAATCGATATGATTCGGTAATTACGGAATCGGTATTTACCGAATCGGTAATTGCCATTCATTCCTATGGGCCTGTAGGCCCATAGGAATGAATGTCAATTACCGAATCGGTAAATACTGATTCGGTAATAGGGGGAAACATTGAAGGGTGGCAGGGTGTCACTTTGACACCCTGTTGCACCCCTCAATTGTGCATGGGTGCACATGTTGCAGACATACATGCCCTTAGGGCATGTATGTCTGCAACATGGCACTGTTTAAAAAGCAAAATAAATGCTTTCTAAAGGGTTTTCATTGTTTACCACCAACTTCTAGTTGGTGGTAAATAACGATTTAAGTGCTACCTACATGTCAAAATACAGATTCAGTAATTTTACAGAGTCGGTATTTTACCGATTCGGTAAAATTACCGAATCTGTATTTTAACATGCCCCTATATCCCAAAATAAAAAACCGTTCGGTAACGGCCGAAATTACCGAATTTCGTCCGTTACCGACCGGTATTTGCCTACCTACATCGGGCCCTGAGTCTCCTAACTTTCTAGTCGATATGGCCTCCTTAGGATTAGTGATGATCAATGCTGGTCAAACCCATTCCGCCCATCACACACTGGACATTATCTTCTCCAACTCTCCACGTATATTTGTAGAACAACCCTGTCCAGTGACCTGGTCTGGTCACTCCTTGCTCAATTTCCAGATAAATGGCATCTCACCTACTGGACCCCCCTTTACTCCCATTCGTAATTTTAAAAGACAATGGCACAAGATTACACAGAACTCCTTTGGGAAAGGCTTTATACTCCCGACACATGTTGAACCGGTTGATATCGAGACCAGGCTCAGGACATTACACTCGGAAGTAGAATTAGTCACGGACTCACTGGCGAGTTTAAAACAACAGTATGCAAATTCCCATAGGACACATGCAGTCTGGTACAACCCCAAACTCAATTAGAAAAGTCCTTGATGCTAGTAAACCATCTAGGTAAGAATGCTGTTGGTTCTCCTTTTAATTTAGGTAATGATGTAGCACGCTTTTCATGTAAAAAATGGAAATTTACCTGCACAGTGGAGAAAGCGAGATTCACTGACAACCCACGGCATAGCCCTAACGCTTCTACTAGCTCAGTCAATTGCTATTTAATAAACACTCTCTCATTAATAAAACACAGTGTGAGTTTTTTTAATTTCTAGAATCCCACATCCCCCAAATAGAATTCTTAGTATACACCTGGTCTGAGGAAACCTCTGCTCCAGACTTTGTTGCTGCATTCGCAGCCGGCTATGAAGTTAACAGGCTAGATCAATTGGGCAACTGAGGAGGCGGTATCACAGTGATCTATCTTAAATCATTTAAAGTTACTTGTGAACCTTGAAAACGTAAAGATAGTGAGGCACTATCATTTAAATGCAATAATAAATGACCAAGAAACCTTTCATGGAGTGCTAATTTACAGACCACCAGGTCCCAAAGCTCAGTTTTTAAATGCATTAGGAACTCTTATAAGGTCTAATATAAATTGCTCGAATTTCACAGTTTAAGGTGACTGCAACATTGAGAAGAGGCCAAAAAATATAAAGAATCAACACTCTTGTTAGAAACCTTTAGATGTTTTACTATGAACCAGCTAGTGAACTATGCAACACACAACGCTGGCCTTATTATAGTCACATTTTTTCCAACTACTCTATTTTGTAGTTGGAAGCTGTATTTCCATTAACCTGGTCTGATCACAGAACAATTCACTTTAGATTGGACTTAACAGTACAAAAGCCCTTAGCAAACCAGGCTGGGAAGCTAAACCAATTCCATGAATGGAACGTGTTGAATCTTGAAGACTTGGAAGAGCACCTCAAGGTCTCAAGGCCATCGCTCCCAGACAATTTAAATGATGCAGCGGGAGTGTATGATAAGGGCTACTTGATGCAGTCTCTATTGTGGTCTCAGAAAAAAAATTAAAACATTTAGGAACAGCCCATATGCTCCTTGGTTTACTCATAAATTAAAAGAAATGAAGCAGAAATGCCACAGACATGAAATAATCTGAAGATCCAGCTATAGGGAAGATAAAAAAGCTAAATACAGAAGTTCTATTGATGAGTATAAACAACTTATCATAGAGGAAAAAAGTATTACTACACAGAGAAAATTAAAGAATGCTACCATTTCATCTAGAGAACTTTTTTAATACCATTCAGATATTAGCGGGTTCATCGTGAACATGGGAAAGTCCATTACATTGTCCACCCTAATTAAAGGGGACGGTCTGGCGTACATTTATCCTGTTCGGAACCACCAGGGAAAGCCTGGCAGTCCTGAAAAGTCCTGAAAAGAAATAAAGAGGACTCCCCCGCACACCTTAAGAGAAATCTCTCAGGGTGCTAGGGTCATTAGTAACTTATTTTACAAATGTTTGCTGAGCAGCCACATGAAGCATGGTGGCTGTTCAGCAAACATTTAGGGGCATATTTACAACAAAGTGGTGAAGCATGTCGTTAAGCCAAGACGGCTCACAAGAATATGGTGCAGCCTTACTTTTCCCCCTGCGCTGGTGCTAAATTTAGCTGCCTAACGCCAATGCAGATACCCTTGCACCATAGTGCAAGGTTGTCAGCGTTGAGGGAAAGATTTAAATATAATTTTGTGACTTTTATGTGTTCTTCTTAATGCAGCACACTTAGAAGTTACAAAAATGTAATTCCTGCACATAAACAATCATTCGCATTTTGCTGTTACCAAGTGTGCTGCACAAAGCAGCACATATAGAAACAGCAAAAAGGAAGAGAAATACAGCATTTCCCCTGATTTCGCCTCGTTAGGACCAAGTTTTCCCTGGTCTTAATTTTGGCACTGCCTCGTATTTTCAATATCCTTGTAAATAAGGGGCAATGTCAAAATAAATAGAGGTAGCGGTGGAACGCCCACCGCCACACCCATTGCCCTCTCCTTTCATGCTAAGTACAGCTTGAAAGGGTGCTTTATTTACAAAGCAGCACTAAGACACGTTTAGGGGCTTAACGCTGCCTTGTAAATAAGGCGAAGCCCCTATCGCCACCACAACGTCTCTAAAAGTGACTTTGTAGTGGTGATAGGGGCTTGTAAATATGCCCCTTAGTGCCTTCAGAGGAGTCGATGTGGCAGCAACTTCTTTCAAGGCACAGGGGTCTCCGCCTAGGTAGTGGAGACATCTAAATACGGTGGGCAGTAATCCACCAGTGTGGCCACTCAGACAGACAGTGGGCCACCGACCAAACTCGAAATAAGGGCCATAAATCTCCACAGGGGACTTTTCTTGCTCATTGGCAATATTTATCATCTCTCTTGATTAGTAATTGGAAATTGCTTAAAATATTGTTTTTTCTCAGAGCTTGTATCTGTGAGCATCGTTATTTTTGTGCAGACTCCAGAGTCTAATTTCCTCTAATGTTATAGGTGCAGGTGCAGCCTGGTTGGCAGTTAAACTGTGATCTTGCCTATGGCGGTGGAGAGGGTGAGGGTGGCACTTCCTTTATAGTGTTGACTCTCTATGGGTGTTGGTGTTTTTTGTAGGTTTTAGAACCGGCGTGGGGGTGCACTGCGAATTGTTATTATTTTAACATGTTTCTGTTCTGCGGCATGTTTTATTTATCACTTGCATGTGAGCACAGTTACGGTATATAGTGTGGTGCAGTATTTTTGTATCTTGAAACTAGATGTTTTGTGTTTGAGTACGTGTGATTGTTATTGCCAATGAGCTATTATTATATGTATCCATTAGTTACAGATTGGCGAACATCTTGCATTTTGGTCGTTAATTGGTTGGATGTGCAAATGCCTTTCTTCTTGTTACTGAAACTTCGGATATGTTGAGTTCAGGTGTGTGCTGTGTTTGTCTTGATTCGGTGTATGACTCGTTGCCATGTCAGTTTATCTGTCATTCAGGAAGAGACTCCCAGTGAATGTATATGTGCTTGTCTCTCGTTCAAATAATGTTTATGGCCTGTTATCAGAGAGTGGGTCACAGGCCTATAGACAAGGCTTACAGCCTCTAGCAGTCCATTGTTTAGCAAACCAGTAATCAGTTTAGAGTTAGCACATGCCAGGTTCCAAAATTTTCACGAGGAACAGCTGGCAAAGGAGCATTGCTTTGTTCAGCCAGCTCCACCCCATTGACCCAACACAATGGCCTGGATGTTGACACACCTAAATGGCAAAAATATTTAGCAGTACTTGCATTGTACTTCAGTTCATTTAATGCAGAAGTTAGCCACCCTGAAATATGCCCTCATGCCAGCACTTTTGTCAGCACAAAAAATATATTCTATAAAATACTACAATCCACTCTTGATTCACAGTTATGATAACACTGTTTATTATGGGCACGAATATCCAATGACAGTATATGCAATTAGACATGATACTGCATAGAATTGAACATTATAGCCTCCTACCACATTTATAACTTTTAACAAAAGTCAAGTTATTCAGTCAAAGACCTGTGTCCCAGTAATGAAAGCTTGATTGGTTCTCCTTGGTGCCCTAGCGCCTCGATACACCAACCACAGAAAGACTCAGCTTCTAAAGAGGGAGATATTTTGATAACTAAAACCGACGTCAAAAACAGAATGACATGTAACAAGTGATGTAACAATGTTCTAGACTGTAGTTTCCAAAGATAATGAACCTCAATTATTTCAATAACAGAGGTTTTGTTCCTTTCGTGTTTAATCTGGATCACATTTCCCCCTTGCTATGGTTTTCTCTCCTGCTAATTGTCATGTAACAATTATAACATATGGGGTCGGAGCAAACTTTAGTGTGAAAATTAGACGTAAATTCTCCACCTATTTTTCGAAGGAAACTCCCTCAATTTTATCATGAACTAGGCATCAACCATCTCAGATATTTAGATATTTATTAAAGTGCTTTGCGGCCTTAAAGGAATATGCAGCTGCTTTTTGCAAAACAAATTAAGAACACAATTTGCAAATTAAAATAGGTTAAAAATAAGACTAAAACACTGCATGTACCAGATCAAAATACATACAATGGACCCGAAAGTACTGAGGTCTTTAGTAGTAGTTCAGAACAAACGGGTCGGACAAATCGCAGAACGATAATAAAGCAAGGTGGACACAAAATAATAAACGCATAAAACGTTCTGAAGTTGTGTGCCGATGCCACAGCGGAGTCTTAAATATAAGCCTGTTGCCCTACTCATGGAGCTCATAAGATCGTGTAGTAAAAATAATAATTGGGCTGCACTGTTGCCAGGCTGCTAATTGCGTTGAATCTTAACTATTGTGTTGGACCTGACCTTACAATAGTGGCTGCAAACCAACATAAATTGTTCCATGTCCACTTTCTCACCACACAGGCATGTATCAGAAGCCTCCAGGCTGTGAGAGTTCCTAATTGTATTTAGTAGCAAGCGTCCCTCGACCTAGGGTGACCAGATTTGGAGACTCAAAATCCGGAACGCAGCAGACATAAAAGTATAGCTAAAGCCTTTATTCTTACTTTTCTATATGTGGCCTGTCCCGTTTTTTGCTTAGCCTTGTAAATGTGTGTGACACACACACACACACTAGGCTTGTAATGTGTGTGTGTGTGTGTGTGTGCGTGTGTGTGCGTGCGTGTGGGTGTGTGTGTGTGGTGTGTGTGGGTGGGTGTGTGTGTGTGTATATATTCCTCTTTCTATCCAATGATGCCGAAAGACTGTGGATGTGTTTAGTGAAATGGTCAGTGATGATCTTAAGAACCTTAACATCTCTGTGAATTCTCGCCCCCAAAAAATGTAGTTATCGAGAAAAAAAGTTACTGGGCATTGAAGAAAAAATTGTGTGAAAAAAATGAAATTGTTGTTATGAGTGCGGATAAGGGTGGCAATATAGTCTTATGGCCGAGGGTCGACTATTTATTAGAAGCTCAGCGCCACCTATCTGACACAAATTGTTATGCCAAAGTGGGTCGTGAACATTTGAATCAGGTGAAAGACACTGTGTAAAAACGTACAGCAATGGAAAAGACAGGGTTTACTCTCTAAAAATGAATTCTTGTTTTTAAAAAATGATGTTCCCACTAAACCGATTTTGTACTTTATCCCTAAAGTACAAAAGGGCATGTCTCCTGTCCCTGGCAGACCCATTATCTCAGCCAGAAATAATGTCTTGGAGGCTATGTCAAAATATGTAGATTATTTTCTTCAGCCACATATGATTAATTTGCCATCCTTCATAAAAGACACGGGTGACTTTCTAACAAAAATCAATGAAGTAGGGTGGCGCAGTGGTTATATGTTAATAACCATGGACATTGCCTCGCTCTACACGAGTACTCACCACTCACAAGGTTTGGAAGCAGCAAAATAATTTCTCAATAACCGTGCAATTTATTTACATGACCACAATTGCATGTTGCTTCAGATGATTGATCTATATCTTAACAATAACTTATTTTTGTTCAATAAGATCCTGTACAAACAACTGAGGGGAGTTGCAATGGGGGCGTGCTTTTCTCCTAGCTATGCCTGCCTGTTGGTCGGTTGGTGGGAGGAACATGTACACAAAGGGACTCATAAGGTGATCTGGGACAACCATATAAGATATTATGGCAGATATATTGATGACATATTTATTATAGGGGAAGGCACAGAACAAGAGGCTACCCAATTTGTGACATCCATCAATAATAATGTGATGAACCTACAGTGCACGGCTAATATTAGCCAACATAGTGTAGAATTCTTAGATGTACAGGTGCATATCTGTGAGAATCAAATTAAAACTAAACTCCATAGAAAAACCACTGCTGTCAAATCTACACTACACACCACTAGTGCCCACCCCATCACCTTATTTACAGGATACCGTATGGCGAGTTTCTTCGCGTACAAAGTATTTGCAGTCTAGAATCAGATTTAGAACATTGTCAAAAGGAAGCCTTTTTCCGCTTTCTGGCCCCTGTATATAAACTTTCTAATTTGCAGCTGGCCTTGGATAAGGCCAACTCTGGTCCATGTGAACTTTGCCTCGTAACTACAAAACATCACAATGCAATCACACCTCGTGACCCCATACCAGATGAAACTCAATCTATCCGTTTAATTATCACCTATTGTAAACAAGAGAAGAGTATTAGAAATATAATTTACAAACATTGTCCAATTGTTTTAACTGATTTTACATTGAAATTCTTGTTACCAAAACTCCGTGCTGTAACACTTAGGCGGGCACCGTCAATGAAGGATGCCTGGTCAAAACGAATCCAGAAGTAACAACTAAAACAACCTGGCTATCCAAATCTGGCTTTTTCAAATGCTCTTCTTGTCAGGCCTGCAAGTTTGGAGTCAACTTATCTGAATATTGCACAGCCTTCAGTGACATCCCAGTCCCAATAAAAGAACATTACACTTGTCAGACTGAGTATGCTCTGTATCAGTTATAATGTACATGCCATCTTAAGTACATTGGCAGTACTAAACGTCCAGTATTTAACTGGATATTGCAGCACTTGCGTGCACTTGTTAATTCGGACTCAAACTACCCAGTTGCCCGACACTTTAAAGCCATACATGATAACAGAGTCGATGATCTCAAATACTCTGTGATTGGGGCAGTTCCTCCCTCCTTTCAGGGTGGTAACAGGGAGGGGAAATTGAGACAGTTGGAGTCTTCCTTCATTCTAACCCTTGATACTCCAATGCCGAACGGTTTGAAATACCAGTGAGGACCTACACAATTTCTTATAATCTAGTTGGATGTAGGGTTCTCCTGTACCTATGGCGCAATCTTGAAATAGTTCCAACTCACTGTCATATTTCCTACTCACTGTCTTGGCATTTTGATCATACAATAGACCATTGCTTGCTCTTTTTTCTGACATTCATCTATAGCTCCCATTTTTTTTAAAGGAAAAAACAGATCATGAGTGTGGTCAATAAGAATTTTGCACTGATATCATATCTACTATATTGATACTGAATTATTTAACCAAGCACCAGCACTTTAATAATTAATTTACAAGTATCATTGTAGTTAAGACATTTTGCGACCTCTTGCACAGCCCCACTACTAAGTGTGTTATTGTTGTTTATTTAGGGTTTTCAATTGAATTAGCACATTAGCACTTTTTGCACTGTTTTGCACACTTTTTAAGGAGCATTGTTTTTATCTATACTATGCCTGTAAGTGACTCTGTGTATTTTTATCAACTTTTGTAATACGCATTTTTTGATATAAGGTTTCAGGTATCTATTTATGAGAGTTCAATAATGTATTTATAATGGATTTTGGATGACATTCATTATAGATCCACTGTTATACTATGTGCAATATGATTCATTAGGTACTTGGCAGTAATTTTGTCATTTTTGGTTCACCCAGTACCGTCATTATTAGTCTAAAGAGAATTGATTGATACTTCTCTCTAGAATAAATGTAAGCTTTGTTTTTAATTGAAACCTATTTTTATCAGTTGCAGTTATTTTTTCATGGGTCGCAACAGTTCTGTTACTTTTTTGCAACTATTAAGAATGAAGCATACTAAGGCTGTTTTCCAAGCATTTGCTCCTTGATTATGGAGTGCATGTATTGTTTCTATGTCTATGTTCACTGATTGACCAATACTTCAACTTGATTGGCCACACAAAGTTTAAATGTGGTGACCCGTCACCGGTGTGTCAGGTGAGAAACATTGCCTCTGGGGTGGACACTTGTCTGTACCACTTGGTGTTCATGCAATAAATTATTGGAACTGTGAACCCGCGTCTTCAGAACTCTTCTTGAACTGTGTTGGTGATCCGTACCTGTGTTGATTTTCCTCTGGACTGCATGTAGAGGAACAGGATTTGATGTGTATATATATATATATAGACGCGTTTGATCGCCACAGCAATATTTCTCACCTGACGCACAGGTCACCACATTTAAACTTTTCTAAAAAACATCACTATCGAGACTTTCAGTACCATCAACTAATCAATAAATTGAAAATCAATACGAACATAATTATCCGTCAGTCCAACAAAGGAGGGAACGTGGTCTTATAGCTAAGACAAATGTACATGGACGTAGCACTGGGCCAACTCAATGATCGTGCATGCTATCGACGGACTAATGTGAATGAAGTTCAGCAAGCTAAGAATGACATTTATTCAAAACTTATGGCATGGACGAGTACAGGCATAATTTCTATGGATGAGTTTAAATTTATGAAAAAGGACAATCCTGTGACACCGGTAATTTATTTTATACCTAAGATCCATGAGAATAATACACAACCACCTGGGCGACCCATTATCTCTGCCTGCAATAGCATCCTTGAGAATGTTAGCAAATATGTAGATTTTTTTCTACAGGATTTGGTCAGGTCTTTACCATCCTTCGTGCTGGACACTGGGGATTTTCTAAGGAAACTATCTGTTGTCAAGTGGGAACAAAGTTATTTGCTAATTTCATTGGATGTCATCTCCTTGTATACAAGTATATACCATAAGGATTGGTTAAAAGCAGTGCAGCATTTTCTTAGCACTAGATCAGCTTGCTTGAATGAACATACCAAAATGATTGTTGATATGATTAACCTATGTCTTGAGAACAATTTCTTCCTGTTCGCCAATCAACTATTCCAGCAGACTAGGGGAGTGGCGATGGGGGCCTGCTTTTCTCCCAGTTATGCCTGTTTGCACATGGGATACTGGGAGGAGCAGGTCCTCATGCCTAATTTTCTGTCCATCATGAGTACCAAAGTTATAAAGTGGTTGCGCTATATCGACGACCTCTTTGTGATTTGGAATGGGCTGGAAAGCGAGGCGGTGCAGTTCATTGAAGAATTAAATGACAATAATCTCAATCTACAGTTTACCAGCCATATCAGTGATACATCCGTCTGTTTCCTAGACGTAGAAGTGTATATTCGAGATGGGAGGCTTGAGACCAAACTTTACCGCAAACCAACAGCTGGTAATACAGTTCTTCATGCAGAGAGTCATCATCCTGCCCACCTCATAAGGAGTATCCCATATGGAGAAATGCTCCGTATCAGATGGATTAGCAGTACTGATTCCGATTTTA
Source organism: Lissotriton vulgaris (assembly GCF_964263255.1). Lineage (NCBI taxonomy): Eukaryota > Metazoa > Chordata > Amphibia > Caudata > Salamandridae > Lissotriton > Lissotriton vulgaris. The sequence goes on along the minus strand of NC_141695.1, from coordinate 1,084,670,257 downwards.
GAGAGACTCAACTGTCCTGTAAAAATAGGTTCTTGCGGAGAGGCTACTCTAATGAAATTGTAGACAAAGCTATGAGCAGAGCCAACTCCCAGGACAGATCAATACTATTGACCAGGACAACTGCAAGTAAGACTGCCACAGCACAAGTCGAGCAGAGCGATACTAGGCTCATCTTTACATATAGCAATCAACATCAACTATCAGGAACATAATCAAACGCAACTGGGCACTTATTACTAGTGACCCAGTTCTGGGCAATCAGGTTACCTGTTCACCTAGCATAGCGTACAACTGGGCAAGGACTATGAGTAATTGCTTGGTCTCTAGTAGCCCTGAGATCACGACCACGGGCTCGTGGTTAGATACTAGTAAAGGCTTCCTTAAATGCTCATCGTGTAAAGCGTGTAAGAATGGAGTCGGCAGAACTGAGTATTTGACTCCTTTTAGCAGTAGACCTACCAGCATTAAACACAAACTTACGTGCCGCACCGAGTACGCAGTGTATGTGCTGAAATGTCCCTGCGGTCTGCGCTAAGTGGGTAGCACAGGTGTACAAACAAAGTCTCCAGCACCTCAGGGCCATTACCAACGGCGACACTGCGTACCCTGTTGCTAGGCATTTTGAGGAATCCCATAATAAGAATCCAGCAGAACTCAGGTACTTTGTAATTGGCACCGTACCACCACAGAGGAGGGGAGGGGACCGTGAGCAGTTACTTCGGAGATTGGAGACAAGACACATAATCCTATTAGATACTAAGACTCCGAATGGTCTCAATGCGGGGGAGGATTGACATATCTATGAATGTTTATGAATTTACTTAATTTTAGATCCGTAACAACTAGCTGCCTCATCTATTGTACATAGTATATATTATCTTTTACCACTTTTTACGTAATAATTATTATCACTAGGTTGCATTATTTTTTACATGCCAGTATTTATTTGCGTAATTTCACATTTGCATTGTTGCACATCCCGTAGTTGATAGGCACATTGCCCACTTGGGCAGACGTTCTTTGTTTTTCTTATTAAATTGGTTGAACGCAATGGCTGATATGTGCCAGCCCCCATACATTTTCTTATGGTTTTTAGGCTCATCAAATTCTAATTTCATAAAAATTCGGAACAGAATTACTCTGATGTTTACCTTATCCATTGTGATATGTGTAGGATGTGCCTCTTTGGGTTATAGCAGCAATGCAGTGAAAGAATATTTGTTTTAACATATGTATGTATTTATATGTTTTATACTTGTTCTAAAGTGCTGCTATTTGTAATTCCTACATTGTGTGGTTACATGTGTTAAGTAATTTATCTAACTGTGCTCATTATAAACCAGTACACCATTGTAATTTTGCATTTATGCATTTACGCAAGAACAAAATCAGACAGTATGTCTTTTATGTTTACTGACCATCCTGGCATGTTGCACTTTAAATGGAGCACTTCCGCCCCTAACACGTTGTCATGTGATCAAGGCCTCTTCAGGCTGAAACGCGTAATGGCGGTGTGGTGGAGAGCAAAATAAATCTTTAAGCACCAGTTCCTGGGTTCGCCTCGTCTTTTGTGCTGCTCGATTTGTTGCAAGACGTCCTTCTGCCTATTATATATATATATATATATATATATATATATATATATATATATATATATATATATATATATATGTATATATTTATGTCATGTGATCAAGGGCCGTTGGGGCTCGAAACGCATCATGGCGGAGGTGCGGGGTCTACTACAATAAATCAATAGCACTTTTCATTCTGGGTCCGCTGTCGTCCTTTTCAAGCTTGCTGGAAGTTTCAGATTGATGATTTGTTGCAGCCATATATTTACATACATACACAACCATACATATATATATTCACTGAAAAAACCATAGGTTATAGACCATATATAGTTAGGGATTAGCATTTACAAAACCTTAATTTACTCGCACAAAACCATTGAAATTCGCATATATAGTTAGTTGCACTAACTATATATCGCGCACCCGCACTAACTATATATCGCGCACCCGCAATCCACTGCTGATGATGTCACATATTACATCATTCATGACATGGTCAGTGACATCACTGATGACATCACTGATGACAACATCCAGTGACTGTATGTTTCTGTAGAGTTAAAATATGTCTTACATATTGAAGAATGAGTGGATGTATAAGTGTCTGGATGAAGGATTTAGTAGGTGCATGACTGATTGTATGAGTGAGTGATTAGATGTGTCTCACTGAGTGCATGGGTTAGTGACTAAACTGTCTTAATTTGTACATCATTATGTCTGTTGTTCGGTAAACTGCTGCATGTGATGATCAGTAGCTATATGAGTAATTATATGGGTTATTGATTGGTTGCCCAAGTATTTGTATGGGAGACTGAGTGTGTGTGTATGGGTGGCTGGGAGGTGTGTGACTCTGTGCATAGATGTGTGAACAGTTGATTCACTAGATGTATGGGTTCAAAAGTGCATGTGGAATTAGCTGTATGGGCGGTTGACTGTGTGCATGAGTGTATTGGTGAGTGAATTGATATCTCAGTGCTACATGTCAAAGTAAGTACATATGTAAAACACAGTACATGTGAGAGTTGAAATATATAAATATAAGTGCATAAGAGCCAGTAAATGTGTGAGTGGCTGTATGGATCATTGTGAACTTGTATCAGGGATTGTATAAGAGAGTAAATATGTGTTAGTATATGTTTGAATAAGTAAGGTGTGTATAACTGTATAGTTGAGGAAATGGAGGTGTGATTGATTCTTTGCATAACTGACTAGGTGTGTGAGTAACCCCATGGATGAGTGACAGTCTGTGAGTGTCTGTTTACACTGATTGTATCTAAGGTTGTATTAGAGTCTGAAGAGGTTCATTGTATTATCACATAAATGATATCATCAGTGATGTGATCAGTAATGTCAAATGAGATGTCATCAGTGATGTCATTTGAGATGTCATCAGTGATGTCATTTGAAATGTCTTCAGTGATGTCATCAGTGATGTCATTTGAGATGTCATCAGTGATGTCATCAGTGATGTCACTGACCATGTCATGAATGATGTAATATGTGACATCATCAGCAGTGGATTGCGGGTACGCGATATATAGTTAGTGCAGCTAACTATATATGCAAATTTCAATGGTTTTGTGCGAGTAAATTAAGGTTTTGTAAATGCTAATCCCTAACTATATATGGTCTATAACCTATGGTTTTTTCAGTGAATTTTTAAGGTTTTGTAAATGCTAATTCCTAACTATATATGGTCTATAGCCTATGGTTTTTTCACTGAATTTCAATGGTTTTTTAATAGCAAATATCAAAACCTGTAAAATGTATTCTTCTTTTAAATGACACTTTTTCCCCAAACTGCCTTGGTATATTCCAATATATATCAAAGACAAAAATGTAAGTGGTCAAATTAATTTCTTTCCACAATTTGAGAAAGCACAGAAACATGTGAATAAATCTATTTCTGCTTACATGAGAGACTATGGAATGGGTTTAATATACAACAATAACTTGCGTCCCAACATTCAACACATCTACAAAAGAGATGGTGTACACTTCTCCGATGAAGGGAATAGAATATTCGTCCTTTATTTAAAAGTGGGCATTGGAACCTACTTGCAGGTACCTAAATTAGCCACAGAACACAATAGCTCTTTTCAGAGCTACCCTACCTCTAATCATTCAAAACATTTTTTTTTTTTTGTTTCTTCACCAAAGTATGCTCCCCGGTTAGCTTACCGGTGCGCGTACCGGGCGCTCTCCCTGCGAAATTTTTTAAAATTAATTTTTTTTACTTTTGCATATATCAGCGTCCTAATCCCCCCTCAGAAAACCTAGAGGGTCACAAAGTGTCTACCGTGCCCCCTTCTACCCATTCCGTACATTCTTTGTCCTCCATCTTATGACTCAATTCTACCAATACAGAAAATGGAGGACTCCCGTAACGCTGCCAGTTCGCGTACCGGGGAGCGCACGGTAAGCGCTCGATAAAAAAAGGTGGGAAAGTAATTTACAGAAAAACTACTACAGACACTTTCATCAAATATAGAATAGGGCCTACTACTTAGCAGTCCCTATCATTTACCCAAATTTGATGGAATTCCATTGAGAAAATTATGCTGTAAGCCTGACTAAATATCCTGAGGTAAATTACCTAACAAAAACACTTATGAAGTGTTAGAATTGACAACCAATCAAAATGCTACTTTCAATATCTTCTATTATTTTATGACATTTGATTGGTTATGTACCTGAATATATATAAAGAAAGAGAGAGAAACACAGCCATTTTGACTACTACTTCCTGAAGTACATATCAAGTGCATTTCAACTGAGAACTTAAACTTCTTTTTGAAAGGTAAGATGACATTTTAAAAACTGAAGTATGTTCTGCACTTTAAGTTAAGTAGGAAAACATTTTCTGATAGTTATATACTATCCCTCTGTAATAGTTATAGAATAAGATAGACATCTCTGTTTTAGTTATGGATGGAGTTAGGCTTGTCTTGTATAATTAAGAATTAACTTAGGCTTTATCACATACATCTTTTTATATTTCTACTTCCAGTCTGATACCATACACTGCCAAAAGATAAAATCACTGTTTAAAAAAACAAACTACCTGTCTGTACTTAAACCCAACAGTGCCCTATCTGTACTGATATATTTTTTAAAAATTTGTTTTACAGCACAAAAATGGAAGGAGAGAACAAAACTAACTTGGAAATTGTTGCAGGAAGCAACACAGATACAGAAATTGACTCTGAATTCTATGATGATTCACAGGACTTTGAACTTCTGCAATGTGTGGAATCTGTAGATTTCCTACTTGAAAATGAAAAAAAAAACTGACAATGATTTATTAGAAGTTCTTTTTAATTTTGAAAAAGAATCAGAAAAATAAATTTTTATTTAATAATTCAAAAATTGTTTGAGACATTATTCATTTTTATATGTATTTTGTAAACTAGTAGCAAATTGATTATAATGTAAAATCAGACTTTAAAAATACTGTGCAACTTTTTTGTGTTACATAATAAGTTTGCTCATAGTTACTTCCTTTCTCCCACTATATTATCTCCAATGTGTATTTAACATCTCTTTATCATCTCCTGCCTCCATGGTGTTTCTGCTTTCCTGACAGACTACGCTATGAATTCCATATACCACAATAACTTCTGAAACAACATGCAAGATATTTACAAAGAAAACTGTGTTTTTTTATTTTTAGACTCTGCATTGGTACCTACATCTTGGTACTTAAATAAAATAAAATAAAATAAAAAAGAACAATCACATACAATATTTGAACATTCTTTCATCCCATTTTCCCAATATTACGCTTCCCGGTCCGCTTACCGAGCGCTCCCCCCGCAAAAAAAAACGATAATAATTTTGTTTTTTCTTTGACCCGCGGGGCCCTTTTAAAGCCCCCTCATCAAACCTAGGGGGTCAGGGAGGATGTACTCTGCCTCCTTATGCTCATTTCCCACTTTGTTTTTTCCACCTCTTGTCTCTCGATCCTACCGAGAGACAAGATGGCGGCCGTTCCGGACTGTTTAGAATGTTGACAGACACCGGAGAGCCAATCAGCTTCGCTTCGCGAAGTTCCGTTACGCGTCAGGTACGCGAACCGGAGCGCTAACCGGAGCGCTGTCACAGATATATCTGTTTTTAAAAACGTTAATTTCTCAAAATCCACTGGAGCACATATATTGAGACATAGCAAAGGCACGTCGGGCAAGCCATATCTACAATTTTGCCAAGTTTCGTGTAAATCCATTCAGCCGTTCGAGCTAAAAGTGATTCCAACCGCCCTATGGAAAACTCAATGTTAAAAACACGTTTTGGGAACCCCCTTTTTTCTCGGCCCCCCCTTGACGAAACCCCCCAAATTTTCAGGGGCTGCTCTGAAACAAAATGTGTTATTTTCCTGAAAATTTCAGCCAATTCCGTCCACAAACGCCAAAGTTATTCGACATAGAATTTTCAGACTATATATACCTACTGGCGACCGCCAGTCGGTAATATATATATATATATATATATATATATATATATATATATCGAAATAAACTCCTGTCCACAAGCATTACCAGTATTCAGGAACGGACCACCACTCAGAATTAATTTTTTTAAAGTGCGTTTATTCCTCTCCACAACATGACGCGTTTCGACCGGGTCACCTCGGTCTTGATCACATGACATGCATCATATCCAGCGTGATTTTATAATAAGTACACAACAGTTTCGGCAGTCATAAAGACAGACTTACAAATAGACATAATTGTGAATTCCTATAAGTACCTGTATACTTTAAATATATACCACATATATATATATATATATATATATATATATATATATATATATATATATATATATATATATATAGCGTCAATGTTAATATAAAATAACATTCACTGTGTGTTGTTCCAAGTTGGTCATTTTTAAACGACATATTTGTCCCACAAATATCGGTACTTAACCTTTTTGATGCATTTTTACATTTCATGAAGCTTTATTCGGTTAAAGTAGATGACCATAAAAGCACAAGCAAAATGCAGAATAATAAAACAATTATGACATATTTCATCTCATCATATCACATCAAAAATAATTATAAACATTAAAATAAATGTACATGTCCTAATCAATAAATATTACAATTAAAAAATCATGCTTTTCCTAGTGTTGATGCACTGATTTAAGAACGTCGCAGTATAAAAACAGATATCTGCCGACTCCATATTAAAAATTAAGTTCATAGCATGTGTAACTGTGCATACACCATATTTAACAAATAAAGGTTTCAAAAAAACAATACGGAATTGTGTGTACAGTTTACATAACAACAGGAAGTACACAGTGCTCTGGGTGGATACATCATCACATCTGCAGGGCCCAGACAGATGTTGTTTAATGTTAGAATGGGCAACTAGATGATGGACCATTCCAAACCGGAGCCTAGTTAATACAAATTGCCAATTATTACTACTTTGAAAAAAATATACATTTATATATAGTCAATGCAAAGATGTGCAAAATACGAAATATGGGGCAAATGCCCAAAATCATCAAGCAACACTGTCTGTCAGATGATAATGTTACCAAATAAATAAAGTGTTGTCAATCGAGTAAATAACACCAATTAAGTGAAAATACCATATCAATATAACTATTACTATCATAGAAAAGCCTGATAAGATTAAAATTTAAAAACAATATGATTTGTCTGACGGATGCAGTTGTTACTAGACTTCATATAAATTGTAAAGCAATGCAATATTTATCAGTTATCCAAAGAAGCATTCACAAATACACAAAGTGGAAGTTAACATTTCATTTCTAACATGTGCCAAATTCACTACTACCAGACTCCAAAACCACACAGACACCAGATAAAAACCAATTAAACCAGAGGACTAGTAAAACCAGTTAACATCCAGATAAAAGTGAGGCTAAAATCCAATAAATAGACAAACTATACACACAATAGAATTATCAAATATATCAAATATACAAAAATTAATATGAAAAAATGTATCAAAATTTCAACCAAACTCATAAAGAAGTACTGTACACTTTTAGGATTTTGATTGAATTCATCATTTAGTAGCAGTTATTAAAGTGCAAAGGAAGGAATATTTTAATCTGTATCAATGTATGTGAAACATATGTAAAAAAGAGACCCTCATACTTGGCAGATATCTCATAAAAATTATACATATCTTCTCCTGTATTAAGTCCATTTGGTATTTTAGTGTCTAACCAAAAGATATATTGGCTTTCAAGTTGCTGTAATTTTTTCTCTCTGTTACCTCCACGTATTGAGTTGGGAACAGAATCGATCACATAATAACAGCGATCATTGAGATTGTTCTGATGCACTAATTTGAAATGGCGGGCAACCGGATATAAAGGATCAGAATTAACAATTGCCCTTAAGTGCTGTAAAATACGGTTGAACACAGGAAGTTTATTGCTTCCAACATATTTCAGCTGACATGTACAAGTAAGCACATAGACTGCATGATCAGTTTTACATGAATACATACCTTGTATTTTGTATGGTGTGTAGGAATAAGCATCAACAAACTCATGTTTGTTCACTCCAAATTTGCATGCCCTACACGAGCTGCATTAAAAAAAAAACCTTTCTATTGGTTAGCCAATTACTTGTCTCCCTTACTTCAGGACTAGTTCTAACCAGGGCATCCCTCATAGAGGGAGCTCTTCTAAATATTATAACTGGATAGATATCTAGTTTAGGGGCTAGAGTGATGTCTGATTTTAAAATTGGCCAATGTTTGTTGACTATTTTTCTGACCTGCTTCTCGTGGTTGCTGCATGTTGTAATAAGTCTGATTACTGATTTTTTGTTGTTATTTGTGGCACACTGTGTTGGAATACCCAATTCTGTGTTTGCCTCATCAGAAGTTTCCAACTCTGTTCCCTGATCCTGTATTTTGCCTAAAGCAGTCTGTAAATCTGCTGAACTGTAACCTCTGGCTTTAAATCTTTCCACTGATTCAGATAAACAGATTTCCAAATCTTCCTTCTTGCTGCAAATTCTTTTAATTCTTAAAAATTCCCTGTATACATATATATAGCAGTGGAGCATCTCCTAGCCAATAGACCAATAAGATTTGCTAAACACAACCAATTTTTCATTGATTTGTTGCTATTTTGCCTCAAGAACAATCTATTTATGTATAAACATCAAATGTATCAACAAATCCAAGGCATGGCAATGGGGGCCAGCTTCTCCCCCAGCTACGCCTGTTTGTTTATGGGATGGTGGGAGGAACTGGTACTCATGAAACAATTTGTCTGCATTTTTACTGATAAGGCAATAATATGGCTAAGGTTTATAGATGACCTTTTTATTGTATGGGATGGCTCAGAGCAGAGTGTATTGGATTTTATTTCAGATATTAACAATAAAAATTTGAATCTTAAATTTACTTTTTCCTTCAGATGTGAAAGTATAACATCTCAGGATGTGAAAGGGTACATAGCAAACAATAACCTGGCAACATCACTCTTTAGGAAGCAAACAGCAGGCAATGCAGTATTGCATGCATCAAGTTCTCATCCGCCGCATCTTATACACAGCATTCCCTATGGGGAGATGCTGAGAATGAGGCGGATTTGTAGTGAGGAAAAGGACACACTGGAAAAACAAAGGGAGTGTAAGAACAGATTCCTCCAAAGATGACAAATCAAGAACAATTGATGCAGCAATATCGAAATCAAGAAGTAGAGCCTGGCAAGATCTATTACAATTCAGATAAAAACCCCAGGGAGCAATAGAGGTTACATCTAATGAGCGAACACGACTAAATCTAGCAGGAAGGACAGATTAGATCTATCATAAGACACAACTGGCCAATAATATTAGGAGACCTAGGAGGGCTACTTCCTAAAAAGCCAGCAATAATATTCAGGAGAACATCGTCAATGGGTCATGCCTTGGTTAAAACCAGTCCGGAAGATATAGAACCAGGCACTTCGCTAACAGCTAGGAAGTGATTCTACAGATGCTCCAGCTGTAAGGCCTGCCAATTTGGAATACATATGACGTCCTACAAAACAGCTTTTAGTGACCATACCTATTTGATCAATCAATATCTGTCCTGCAAAACAGAATTTGCAGTATATGTACTAGTATGTAGCTGCAACTTGTATTACATATGCAGTACAATACTGGCAGTACACAAAAGGATACTGCAACACACACACACACCATTTTAAACAACGACCCAAGCTACCCAGTTGCCAGGCATTTTAAGGATAAACACAAGAGCAGTCTGAAACATTTCAATTATTTTGTTTTAGACGCAGTGCCACCAAACAGGAGAAGAGGCAACAGGGAGGCCAAACTTAGGCGCTTAGAAACAAGGTATATCCTAGAAATGGATATGATGCACCCTGGAGGGCTCAACACTAGTGAAGATATGTATACATATCTCTAAACATCCATAGGACGGTACTAGCATAGAAACAACAATTGAATATCCATGCCACCATATTGTCAGAAATTATATATCGTCAATTTTATATATTGCAATTTATACCTGTATATTTTACCTTGGCATATATATAAATTCAACTGCAGATTATTTATTTATATCTTAAGGTGGATAATAAGGTAGCATTATCACATTTTTGAATAGTAAGCTGGAATGAACTTTATTGATAGGAGTTTTTAATTGTTACAATTGTTTTATTTTAGCCTATTTATCTGATTTTACTGGGTTGAAATGATTTTATATAATATTTATATACTATATATCCTCATTTGTGGGAATTAATCGTGTATAACTGATAACTATCCAGAAAACAAGGCTTTTGATAATGCAGGTTGACCAAACTCTATATGTCACAATGGTTACGTTAAGGTATTGCACCTTAAAATGGATAATGGCATTAGCCAATACTTTTTTGGTGCTAGATGTTTTTGCACTGAACTTATGCACTATAATTGCAAAATTTTGCATATATAAAATTTTACTTAGACTTGCACATAGGGAAAGGAGGTATGTTTTGCACTAGTCATTTTATTTTAGAAATAGCAGAAGAATGGACAGAGAAATTGCTAGGACACAAACAAAAAGTGGTAAATAGTGGATTTTGTGTATTTATACATGTATTTTATCCTGGATTTTAGCCAAGAAGAATCTAATATTGTTTTCTCCTAGTATTTAAAGAATATAGATGTTATATCTGTTATAAATGCATTCAAGCATGTATTAATGAAAACAGTGATGTATGTTTTCTATGTCTATTGCTGCTAAATTTGCACAGTCACTTTAAAATGGGAATCTCCGCCCCAAGGCGCTGACATGTGATCAAGGCAATTGATCGGCCGAAACGCTTCATGGCGACATGGTGATTGCTGAATAAAAGATAATCGGCACGATAACTGGGTCTGCTCTCCTCTTTTCGCATACACGAAACGTCGGACCAGCTTTTTGGAAAAATTATATTATATATAAGAAAAGACCGGCCACAATAGGCTGCAGTTTGATGAATTTACAGGTTTATTTGGCAATCAAAAAACAATGAGTTTCGATCTCGAGCGAGATCTTGGTCACATGACCTTCTGTGAATTCCATACAACTTTGAAAGGTGCAGTACTTTTGTACGGCACAGCATGCATAGATATAAAAGAAACACCTTGAAAATGACACTCATCTTATGTTCAGTTGACTTTGTAAATAAAGTTTCAAACAAAATAAGTATTTACAAATAAACGTATAATTATTTGTCATCAAGTTGATTCCTGTATGCTTACATGTTAGTGATTGTATAGTACAATAGCCATTAAATCCAACAAATGCGTGGGGCTGAGATTAAGGCTTGCTAGGAGCCCATTTGGTTCAGAAGAGAACGTCAGGAGACAAAAGGTCTATTACCAACATGGTGTCTCCCTCTGGATATGGCTGTGAATGTGGTTAAGATCAATTTGTGGTGGAGTTATGTCCTTATTGGTTATAACCAACGTAAGGGACCAGAGTTAGGGACTATAGCGATCACAGGTGAAAAACTTCCAACAACTTAACTAAACAAATGAAGTGTTGAAGAGATGACAGTTCAGTGGAACGTGATGGTTCTCATGTGCTCTTAAACTTTAAGTAAGTGGCTAATCTTCATTTGTTGTGCGCTCATCAATCTGTCAAGATATAAACGTGCAGGTCAGTATCGAGGAAGTATTCAAGCATAATGATTCACACATAAAATTACTAAATAACAACAGTAACGTTCCCACATCAATGTACTCCGCCTTGCTCTGCATATGAACTCTCCCCTTGCATTTATAGAAACAATGGCTAGCAAAGCTTTGATTGAATCACAATTAATTATTAACATTGTGCAGTGTCATGTCTTGTCAACTGAGAAATACAGTGATAGTTCAGTTAAAATTTTCTAAAAAGATTTTTAGAAAAACTGTATTTAGGAATTCAGAATTGGTTGAAGAGAAGCTTCTGGGAACATTATAGATGTACATATAATTCCTCATTATTATTCATGCCATGTGGGAACATACTGCCAGCCAATAGGATTAATCAGGATTTGAGTTGGAGCAAGGCCTGAACTCGATTGCCACCTCTCTGATTTCTAGGGACCGTGGCTAGGCCAAAATATTTGCCCTTGGTCCAGTCACCCTTATGTACATCGTTGAAGTGTCTAGGGGTACTGTAACTGAAATCACGGTTGGTCACCGCTCTCCAGTGCTCTAGGATTCTTTTTTTGACTGGAAAGGTGGTTGAATCAACATATCACTTGTCGCACGGACAAGTGATAGCATAGACCACGAAGTGAGTGCCACAAGTGATAGGCTTAGTGATCCTCCATTTCTTTCTTGACCTAATCAGGGTAACTTCTTTTACATTCTCACTATGGCTGCAAGCTTTGCACTTATTGCATTTATAGAAGTCTCCCCTCTGTTCCAACCAGTTTTTTTTGTTGGTGGTATGCAGATGACTACTAACTAGGATGTCTTTGAGTGTTATAGTTTTCCTGTAAGTCACTGTGGGAGAGAGGCCTAACTTTGTTTCAAGGAGAGGATCTTGTGTAGGAATGTGCCATCTTCTCTTCATACTGTTTGTGAGTTCCCTTGCCTGTGTACTGTAGATGTTGATGAATCTGACTGGTGTCTCAGTGCTGTCGGTTTTATTGAGAGTTTTGAGTGGCGCATAGAGGGCGTCATTATGGCTGATGGAGTCAGCTTTCATTTCACCTTTGCACAACATCTTTGTGGGGCAGTCTCTATTTTTAAATCTTGTCATCATGTCATGTTTGTTTTTCTGGTACACGGCTTCTATGCTAAAGTTTCTTTTGGGACGTAAAACTCTGCTGCAGGGAACACTCCACCTGAAGTTAGGTGGGTGACAGCTGGCTGAATGGAGAATAGAATTCCCTGCTGTCTTTCTTCTGTACACATCAGTGGTCAGTTTGACCAGCTCTATGGTTAGTCTAATATGTAAAAAATCAATGACATGTTGGCTATGCTGTGTAGTCAATTTCAGATTTAAAACATTGGAATTCAGATGTTTCACAAAATCTAGCAGTTCGAGCTCATTTCCCTCCCACACTAAGAACACATTGTCAATATACCTGAGCCACAGTCCGATGTTGCGGGACCATAGCTCTAACTCCTCACTCCAGAGTACCTGCTCCTCCCACCAGCCCACCAACAGATTGGCGTAGCTGGGGGCGAAGCAGGTACCCATGGAAGTGCCCTGGAGTTGTTTGTACCATCTTCCAATAAACATGAAAACATTTTCAGTTAAACCTATCTCAATCATTTGGAGGAGCATGCGTGGGTGCTCTAATAGTTTGATGTTCCTTGCTCTCAGAAAATGTTGACATGCTTTCAGGCCGTCTGTGTGTCTAATGCTCCTATAGAGGCTTTCCATATCTAAACAAACCAACCAGTGTTTTTTGTCCCAGTGTAAATTGTGAATTTGTTGTAGAAAATCTGTAGTATCTCCCAGGTATGAGTTCAGATCTCTTACATATGGGAACAGAAAATGGTCAACATATTCAGATGCCTCTAGTGAGTATTTCTCCCTATCAATTACCTCAATGCTGCCTCCCTTATCGGAGGATTTAATGATTATTTTGTCATAGTTTTGCAGGTTGGTAACTGCCTCCCAATGTTCCTTTCTCATATTTTTGGGTCTAGGACTGGTGTTAATGAGTTTTAAAAGCTCTTGACTCGCTGTCTCATGGAACATGTCTATATTATTTTTTTGTGTCTAGGGCACGTATCTGGATGGGGCTCTGAAGTTGGTCATTCTTAGTGCTCCTGCATCTATATTCAATGATTGTAGAGTAATGTCATCACCCCAAGGGTTAAGTGCATTGGGTGTTGTTGTAGTTGTGATAGTCTGGTCTAGCAACTCTTGCATGTCTACCAGTGCTGGGATATCTGCTATGGCTAATGTTTAAGATGTATACTCAATGTGATCACATGTGACTGTATTGCTAGTTGTTACATTGGTAAGGTTATTGGCATGTCATTTAAACAATTTTACTTTGCGCACAAATTGGTAAAAATCGATGCGTGTTCTGGCATAGTCTATAGTAGTGTCCGGACAAAAGGATAAACCTAGTATACCTATATATATATATATATCACTCCAGCCTCGCTCCAATGAACAGGTATGAGCTGCACGTATTATGGTAAAATAAACGCTTAATTTTTAGCTGGCGTTTTCCTTATATATTTCGGTCACCTTGACCTTCATCAGAGGACAGCCATCAACATCTCGGGACTGCAAAGCGCACTAACATTCCGCTTATAGCGTGTTCTTGAATTTAAGCTCTCTGGTGGTCATCTGATGGTCAGGAGGCATGCTGGTCTCTGTAGTGCGCTCGAGTCACTCTAATCTTTCCCTTTAGTGGGCGATGTGTTGCGCATTTGTTTTGCCATAATCCCCAGACAGTCAGCCTTTCATGCTGCTGGGGTCCGCACCAAAGTCTCGTCCTTGGCGGCAGCCCGCTGCCCTTGTTGCTTTCGCAGTTAACAGAGGATGGTCCGGTTTTCGGGCAGCATAATGGCGCTCTTGAAGTGCAGGACTCTAGGCAGGACCACGCCTAGTAACATCACTCCAACCTCGCTCCAACGAACAGGTATGAGCCGCACGTATTATGGTAAAATAAACGCTTTATTTTCAGCTGGCGTTTTCCTTATATATTTCGGTCACCTTGACCTTCATCAGAGGACAGCCATCAACATCTCGGGACTGCAAAGCACACTAACATTCCGCTTATAGATTGTTCTTGATATATATATATATTAGACCTAGCACCATTGGCATGGGTCTCCCTTCCATTTTTGCTGTTGCCGCATGTGTTTTTGCTGGTGTTAGATGCTTTGGGCACTGTGCCACTGCTGTCCAGTGCCACAGTGCAAGTGCTCCCTACTGTAAATTAATGTATTAACCAGTGGTTCCATGATTGGCTGGTTTGGTTTATCTGTCAGACCCTAGTACAGTGCACCAGGAGTGCCCAGGGCTTGTAAACTAAATGCTGCTGGTAAGCTTGCAGCACTGGTTGTGCCACCCACAGAAGCAGCCTTGTAAAATGTGTCTAATGTCTGCCATTGCAGAGCCTGTGTGCAGTCTGGTACTGTCATGCTGACTGGGCAAGTGCACCCACTTGCCATTCCCTAAACCTTCCCTTTTCTTCATATCAGACACCCCTATGGTAGGCCCAAGGGCAGGGTGCATTATAAGAATACGGTAGGACATGCCCTGGTGTGTGTGGCATGTCCTTCTAGTGAATTACAGCCATTTTCGTTTTTTACTATTACAAGGCTACCTGTTCTCCATAGGCCAGAATGGGCAGTTATATTATTACATTTTATAATCCTAACTGACTCAGGGAACATGGTGGAAATTCGAGTTTAGTATGCCTGAACTCAGAATGATAAGATACATCTTTTAGTGAAGTTGGTTTTAACATTCTGTGTTTGAAAATACCTCTTTTAGAAAGCAGGTATTTTCTTGCCTAAAAGCCTGCCTCTGCTAGGTTGTGTATTCCTTGTCCGGAGTTTGAGTGACAGGATGAGTCAGCCCAGTGGTGAATCGAGAGATCTGCATCTAGATGGGTGGGAGGAGTAGCACCTGGTACCTGAATAGGTCTGTGCCTGCCTTCCACAATGCTGGCTCCACCTCCTGGGGTGCGGCGGATGTTGCTGCCCTGCACAGTGAAAGAAGAGAAGGAATCATGTCAACAAAGTGCTCCAAGGATGTGCTTTCCCTCCACAATGCTGGCTCCACCTCCAGGAGGGTGTCTGATGTTTCTGCCCTGCACTGTGAAAGGAAAGAAGGAGTCTTGTAAACAGAGGACTCCAGAACTGGTTTGGACTGGGCAAAGGCCCCTCTGCACCCAGAGGACAAAGGATTTTGGGGTATCAATATTGGGACCCTGATCCCAAGAAATTAAATCACTTTTGAACAAACAAGAAGAAAACTTTACTGAGAAGAGGAACCTGAAGAAACTGAGGAGAAACTATCCCTAAGCTGAAGTGCTGCTTGGGGGATTGGCCTGCAGTGGTTGCCTGACTGCCAAAGGAAGGAGAAAGGAACTTTGTGTACTTTATTTTCAACTTGTGAAGGATCTCCAAGGGCTTGGAAAAGAGCTTCCCTCCTGCTGAAGTCTCAGGGACAACAGACTTCAAGCCCCAGCTCCCCAGAGTTCTTTGGAAGTGTCTGCTGCTGTTTTGGGCCTTCTGAAGGAGTGCGTGCTGCAAGGAGCTGGAAGCGAGACTCAAGAGGAAGAAGTGTGTCGCCGTCGCAGCTGCTGCCGTCGCAATTCCGAAGGAGGGTGTCGCCACTGTAGCTGATGCATTGCACCGCATCAAGAGAAGCGTCTCGCAATGATGAGGAAGCGTGTCGCCATCGCTGCTGCTGCCGTCACATCTTGGATGTCGCTGCTGTAGCTGTCGCATTGCACCGCATAGAGAGAAGGGTCTCCCAATGAGGAAGAAGCGTGTCGCCGTCGCTGCTGCTGCCGTCGCATCGTGGATGCTGCGGCTGTAGCTGTCGCACTGCACCACATCGAGAAAAGCGCCTCGCATCCACAGAAAAGCATGCCGCAAAACGGAGATGCTGCCGTCGCATCTTGGATGTCGCCGCTGTAGTTGTCGCATTGCACGGAAGCGTCTCGCAAACATCGGAGAAGAGTGCCGCAGCCGAGGCTGTTGCCGTCGCATCGCTGAACAAGGGTGTCGCCACTGCTGTTGACGCATCGAACCAACACTTCTCGCATCATCGGAGAAGCGTGCTGCATCTGGAAGATCTTCACATCTTTATTTCTTTGCACCAGAACTTTGCCGCATTTCCATTGCTGCATTACTTTTGTTGTGGAAGCGTCACGCATCGTAAGGTACATTGACTTAAAGTGTCGCATTTTAAGAACTGAACAGAACTAAGCTAAAACTACCATTTTAAGTATAGTATTGTGGTTTTTTGTCGTTTATGGTCGTGTGTTAAGTCTATATAAAGATTACTTATTTTTAATATACAACTGTGTGGTGTCCATCTGTAGTGTTGTCACTTGATTACTGTATGTGGTCACAAATGCTTTACATACTGCCTCTGAGATAAGCCTGTCTGCTCGTGCCAAGCTACCAAGGGGGTGAGCAGGGGTTATTTTAGAAGTGTACCCCCTTACCCTGAATAGAGGCAAGGGTCCCTATTTGTCACAAGTACCTACCTGTGCCCACTAGAGACCCCCAAATCTAACATTGGTGGTCAGCAGTGAGGATTCTGAACTTGCATTTGTACAGTGATTGGTGAACACTACTAGTGAGTGCAGACCAAAACGCAACCACATACTTTTTGGTAGATTTATTTTTAGGGATTTTCTATTTTTGAAAGATGCCAAATTCAATTGTCTTGGAGGGAGCAGAATACATAGCCTCTGCTGATCTTGAATGGGAAGAAGAAAAATTGGAATGCTACAAAGTAAAGCAGCTTAAGTACTTCTGCACGAAATTCAATGTTTCCACTAGTGGGTTCATAAGGAAGGAAGAGTTCTACAAGGCGCTGAGGGCCTCGGTAGAAGTAAGGAATACCCCTGAGAATGAAGAAGGGGGTGACAACGCAGATGTACAGCTGGGAGGGCCATTGAGTCCAGGAGGGAGGAGAACACCTTCCCCCGCAGGTAGCAGTGTTTCTGGCAAGAGTCTGTCTCCAGAAGAGCTGGAGGACAGAGAGAGATGTAGGAGGCACGAAAGTGAGATGACCAAGTTCAAGGTGAATGGGCAACTGGAGCTAGAAAATAGGAGATTGGCCCTAGAGGAAAAGAAATTGCAGTTTGAACATGAAAAGGTTTTGAGTTAGTTGGAATTGAAGGCCAAAAGCTTAGAGATTACTCCTTCTGGTGGCAGCATACCGTCAGTGCCTGTGGAAGCTAGAGTGTATATTCCTAAAGATGTGGTGAAAGAATTTTATAAAAATGATGATATTGGGCAGCGGTTCAGAGCCTATGAGGTAGCCATGTCTTCCCACCGGGTCCCTGACAGAGATTGGGGAGAGGGGTTGTTGGGAAGGTTCCTTACTGAGGATCGGGATACACTGTTAGACTTGCCTTCTGAAGTCAACAATTCATATTTATTTATGAGATTTGTAAAGCGCGCAAATACCCGTGGGTGTCTCTGCGCTGATAGCCACATAAAGCCACATGAAGGATGCATTAATGTCTAGGTATGGTTTGACCCCTGAACTCTATAGGCAGAGGTTCAGGTCTTGTAAGAAGATAGAGAACTGTACCTGGGTGGAATATGTCACTTTCTTTTGCAGAGCATTGGATTGTTGGGTGAAGGGCAGCAAGGTCAATGATTTTCAGGGGCTTCTTGATTCGATTGCATGGGAGCACTTGTCCAGTAATTGTTTTCCATAGCTGCGCCAGCACCTGATTGATAGCAGGCTGACTAACCCTAGGAAGCTTGCTGAGAAGGCGGACCTCTGGGTGAGCACCCGGGTCCACAAGGGTCACGTGGGAGACTCAGCCAAAGGTGGGCAGGGTCCACAGCAGAAGAGTGGGGGGGGGCAAGGTTAAACAAAAGGAGTTCCACAAAGGGCCCCAAAGTAGTCCCCAAGGGAACCAAGGGAAAGGTTCCCAGCCTCCCCCTGAGAGAAAGCAGGGGGGTCCCGACAGGTAATCCTGTTCCCCAGGGACCCCTGAGATGTTACAAGTGTGGGAACCTGGGTCACAAGGCGAGTGATCCCAGGTGCCGCCTATTTGGAAAAACAGCAACCCCTTGTGCTCCACCCCAACAGATGGCAAGTGTAGCCTTGGGGGAGGAGATTGGTGTCCTAGGTGGGTGGAGTCCCGCAGAAATGTCCCTTGTCTCGTTAGGAGACTGTGAGGTGGTCCCATGGACCCAACTGCGCAGGAACACTAAGAAATATGGTAAGTGGGTGACCATCAATGGCCATAAGGTGGAAGCTCTTAGAGACACAGGAGCCAGTGTGACAGATGTCAAGTGTCACCTGGTGTCTCAAGAGCAGATTGTCCCTCATGCATTTTGCCATGTTGTTGCCACCGACAACACAGAGAGCCATTGTCTAATGGCTCAGGTTCCCTTTGAGCAGGGGGGGTCTCTGGTACTCTTCAGGTAGCTGTGAGGCCCACCATGCCTGTTGACTATTTGTTGGGGATCGATTTAGAGAGCTCACCTTGGGGAAAGGTAGAAAAGACTACTCACTTGGAGATGGTGGATGTGCCTGACTGGGCGTATATATATATATATATATATATATATATATATATATATATATATATATATATATATATATATATATATATATATATATATATATATATATATATATATATATATATATATATATATATATATATGTATATATATATATATATATATATATATATATATATATATATATTTAAATATTTAAATATATGTATATATATATATATATTAATCACACCACAGGAAATCCCAAATTTGAATGAAGCCACTACGGGAGTTTGGTTCAATGCACTCGTTTCTTTATTTCATCTTGCTGAAAGGCTCACAGTCCAGGGGTAACATCAAAGTTCAAAACGCCAGGACGCGTTTCGGGAAATGAATCCCTTCATCAGCGGCGGATGTCTTTCAGAGGAAACTGCAAGCGCCAGCAGAAATGCACACCTTTATGTTGAACGCATCCGCCCCAGTGGGCGTGGCCATACCTGTTGGCTTCTGGGATGCGTAGTGTATGTTCCTTTCCCTCGTGGGTGCACTGCAGTATCCTCGGCAAATAAAGTCCATAGAATCCCAAGTGGGAGGGGCTACCTACCAGTAGCACACATCAACCTCACGAAGGAAAGATGAGTCGCACACTTGACTTTGCTGTTTGCAGGTATTTATTTCTTTGTTGAACAGCATGTGGCTTTTTCCTTATGCATTTCATTCGTTCCACGAACTTCCTCAGAGGCGAGCCAACACCCAACACGCCGCCAGCAAGCACTGCCAAAATGCCTTTGAATCAAATACTTTTTCTGGTCCCCAGATGGACTTTTTATACAGGTTGCATTATGGGGCTTGTGGTGCTTGAGTGAAATGTCCGTTTTAAAACCCTCCAATGGGCGGTGTCATTTAAACATGCTGCTACGGGTTTCACTCTCCCTAGTTCATCAATATTATTCTCGCAAAAAGTCAATTATTATCCTACCCATTTTCAAGGCTGGATACATGGCCCTTACCAAAGACGGTCCTTGGTGGCACCTCGTTGCTCTTTGTGTTTCCACGGGCCCACAGTTCGGTTCAATTCGTGCAACGTTGTGGCGCTCTTTGGGTGGTGCGTTAACTCTACGGCGGAACCAAGCCATTACATATGCTTCAAAACTCCCCCTCACGAAGGAAAGACGAGTCGCACACTTGACTTTGCTGTTTGCAGGTATTTATTTCTTTGTTGAACAGCATGTGGCTTTTTCCTTATGCATTTCCTTCGTTCCACGAACTTCCTCAGAGGCGAGCCAACACCCAACACGCCGCCAGCAAGCACTGCCAAAATGCCTTTGAATCAAATACTTTTTCCGGTCCCCAGATGGACTTTTTATACATGTTGCATTATGGGGCTTGTGGTGCTTGAGTGACATGTCCGTTTTAAAACCCTCCAATGGGCGGTGTCATTTAAACATGCTGCTACGGGTTTCACCTCCATAGTCCATCAATATTATTCTCGCAAAAAGTCAATTATTATCCTACCCATTTTCAAGGCTGGATACATGGCCCTTACCAAAGACGGTCCTTGGTGGCACCTCGTTGCTCTTTGTGTTTCCACGGACCCACAGTTCGGTTCAATTCGTGCAACGTTGTGGCGCTCTTTGGGTGGTGCGTTAACTCTACGGCGGAACCAAGCCGTTACATATGCTCCAAAACTCCCCCTCACGAAGGAAAGACGAGTCGCACACTTGACTTTGCTGTTTGCAGGTATTTATTTCTTTGTTGAACAGCATGTGGCTTTTTCCTTATGCATTTCATTCGTTCCACGAACTTCCTCAGAGGCGAGCCAACACCCAACACGCCGCCAGCAAGCACTGCCAAAATGCCTTTGAATCAAATACTTTTTCTGGTCCCCAGATGGACTTTTTATACAGGTTGCATTATGGGGCTTGTGGTGCTTGAGTGAAATGTCCCTTTTAAAACCCTCCAATGGGCGGTGTCATTTAAACATGCTGCTACAGGTTTCACTCTCCCTAGTTCATCAATATTATTCTCGCAAAAAGTCAATTATTATCCTACCCATTTTCAAGGCTGGATACATGGCCCTTACCAAAGACGGTCCTTGGTGGCACCTCGTTGCTCTTTGTGTTTCCACGGGCCCACAGTTCGGTTCAATTCGTGCAACGTTGTGGCGCTCTTTGGGTGGTGCGTTAACTCTACGGCGGAACCAAGCCATTACATATGCTTCAAAACTCCCCCTCACGAAGGAAAGACGAGTCGCACACTTGACTTTGCTGTTTGCAGGTATTTATTTCTTTGTTGAACAGCATGTGGCTTTTTCCTTATGCATTTCGTTCGTTCCACGAACTTCCTCAGAGGCGAGCCAACACCCAACACGCCGCCAGCAAGCACTGCCAAAATGCCTTTGAATCAAATACTTTTTCCGGTCCCCAGATGGACTTTTTATACATGTTGCATTATGGGGCTTGTGGTGCTTGAGTGACATGTCCGTTTTAAAACCCTCCAATGGGCGGTGTCATTTAAACATGCTGCTACGGGTTTCACCTCCATAGTCCATCAATATTATTCTCGTAAAAAGTCAATTATTATCCTACACATTTTCAAGGCTGGATACATGGCCCTTACCAAAGACGGTCCTTGGTGGCACCTCGTTGCTCTTTGTGTTTCCACGGACCCACAGTTCGGTTCAATTCGTGCAACGTTGTGGCGCTCTTTGGGTGGTGCGTTAACTCTACGGCGGAACCAAGCCGCTACATATGCTCCAAAACTCCCCCTCACGAAGGAAAGACGAGTCGCACACTTGACTTTGCTGTTTGCAGGTATTTATTTCTTTGTTGAAAAGCATGTGGCTTTTTCCTTATGCATTTCGTTCATTCCACGAACTTCCTCAGAGGCAAGCCAACACCCAACACGCCGCCAGCAAGCACTGCCAAAATGCCTTTGAATCAAATACTTTTTCCGGTCCCCAGATGGACTTTTTATACTTGTTGCATTATGGGGCTTGTGGTGCTTGAGTGACATGTCCGTTTTAAAACCCTCCAATGGGCGGTGTCATTTAAACATGCTGCTACGGGTTTCACTCTCCATAGTTCATCAATATTATTCTCGCAAAAAGTCAATTATTATCCTACCCATTTTCAAGGCTGGATACATGGCCCTTACCAAAGACAGTCCTTGGTGGCACCTCATTGCTCTTTGTGTTTCCACGGACCCACAGTTCGGTTCAATTCGTGCAACGTTGTGGCGCTCTTTGGGTGGTGCGTTAACTCTACGGCGGATTCAAGCCGTTACATATGCTCCAAAACTCCCCCTCATGAAGGAAAGACGAGTCGCACACTTGACTTTGCTGTTTGCGGGTATTTATTTCTTTGTTGAACAGCATGTGGCTTTTTCCTTATGCATTTCGTTCGTTCCACGAACTTCCTCAGAGGCGAGCCAACACCCAACACCCAACACGCCGCCAGCAAGCACTGCCAAAATGCCTTTGAATCAAATACTTTTTCCGGTCCCCAGATGGACTTTTTATACATGTTGCATTATGGGGCTTGTGGTGCTTGAGTGACATGTCCGTTTTAAAACCCTCCAATGGGCGGTGTCATTTAAATATGCTGCTACAGGTTTCACTCTCCATAGTTCGTCAATATTATTCTCGCAAAAAGTCAATTATTATCCTACCCATTTTCAAGGCTGGATACATGGCCCTTACCAAAGACGGTCCTTGGTGGCACCTCGTTGCTCTTTGTGTTTCCACGGACCCACAGTTCGGTTCAATTCGTGCAACATTGTGGCGCTCTTTGGGTGGTGCGTTAACTCTACGGCGGAACCAAGCCGTTACATATGCTCCAAAACTCCCCCTCACGAAGGAAAGACGAGTCGCACACTTGACTTTGCTGTTTGCAGGTATTTATTTCTTTGTTGAACAGCATGTGGCTTTTTCCTTATGCATTTCGTTCGTTCCACGAACTTCCTCAGAGGCGAGCCAACACCCAACACGCCGCCAGAAAGCACTGCCAAAATGCATTTGAATCAAATACTTTTTCCGGTCCCCAGATGGACTTTTTATACATGTTGCATTATGGGGCTTGTGGTGCTTGAGTGACATGTCCGTTTTAAAACCCTCCGATGGGCGGTGTCACTTAAACATGCTGCTACGGGTTTCACTCTCCATAGTTCATCAATATTATTCTCGCAAAAAGTCAATTATTATCCTACCCATTTTCAAGGTTGGATACATTGCCCTTACCAAAGACGATCCTTGGTGGCACCTCGTTGCTCTTTGTGTTTCCACGGACCCACAGTTCGGTTCAATTCGTGCAACGTTGTGGCGCTCTTTGGGTGGTGCGTTAACTCTACGGCGGAACCAAGCCATTACATATGCTCCAAAACTCCCCCTCACGAAGGAAAGACGAGTCGCACACTTGACTTTGCTGTTTGCAGGTATTTATTTCTTTGTTGAACAGCATGTGGCTTTTTCCTTATGCATTTCGTTCGTTCCACGAACTTCCTCAGAGGCGAGCCAACACCCAACACGCCGCCAGCAAGCACTGCCAAAATGCCTTTGAATCAAATACTTTTTCCGGTCCCCAGATGGACTTTTTATACATGTTGAAGAAACTTTTGAGGATTGTTTTGAATTGTTATCTGCTTGCATGAAGTGAATTAAATGAAGTGTGCCCATCATTTCCGTGTGGCTTCACTCCGTTTTGGTTTTCCTGTGTGGTGGATATATATATATATTTATATATATAAAATATATATTTATTCACTAAAAAAACATAGGTTTCAGGGACGTTATAGTTAGTTGAACATTTGACTCATATAAAACCAGAGAAATTCGCCTGTTATAGTTAGTTGAGCTAGCTATAACTCGCGCACCCGCAAAGCACTGGTGATGACGTCACATATTACATCACTCATGACATGGTCAGTGACATTACTGATGATATCTCAATCGACATCACTGATGACATCACTCATGACACCATCCAGTGAATGTGTGTTTCTGGAAATCTTAAATATTATTCATATATATCTTTGCCAAGGTGTATTGAAGAATGAGTGGATTTACAAGTGCCTGAATGGATTATTTAATAGGTGCTTGACTGACTGTATAAGTGAGTGATCAAACGTGTCTTACTGAATGCATGAGTTAGTGACTAAACTGTGTGAAAGTCTGTATTAGTCTCTCAGTTGGTTGGTTTGTAAGCAGCTGCATGGGTTGGTGAGTAGCTACATGAGTGTCTATATGGGTTATTGATTTGTTCTCTGAGTATCTGTATGGGTGCCTGAGTGTCTGTGTTTGTGTGACTCTGTGCATAGATGTCTGAGTGGGTAATTCACTGGTTGTATGGATTCAAAAGTGCATCTGGGAAGGGCTGTATGAGTGAGTTAGTGTGTGTATGGGTGTGTTGATGAGTGAATACGTGAGAGTAAGTTATTTGAAGAGTGTGTGTATAAATGAGTGTCTGCTTCTATCAGTGATTGTATAACCTCTTCAATGCTCATGACGAGCTGAGCTCGTCATGAGCCACGGTGCTCCGGTGCTCATGACGAGCTCAGCTCGTCGTGGCCCATGGAACGCTCAGGTGCGGGGAGAATTCCCCCGCTGTGCTGAACGTTCCACGGAGCCAATGCATCTGTGACGAGCTGAGCTCGTCATGAGCACAGGAGCACTGTAGCTCATGACAAGCTCAGCTCGTCAAGAACATGCGGGCGCTGTGCGCGCCCCCCTCCCCCCCAACACAGCGGGGGATTAACCCTCACAGCGAAGGGGATAAGACAGTAAGTATAAGTTAGTCGCTGCATAAATAAGTGATGTAGTGTGTGTATAAATTTCGGAGTTGGTGTGTATAACTTTATACATGAGTAAATTGGTATGTGATTGATTCTTTGCATGACTGACTAGGTGTGTGAGTAACTCTATGGATGAGTAGCAGAGTGTTACTGTATGTATAGGTGTATGAATGCATATTATAGTACTTTATTGATGAGTAACTGCATGTATAAGTGACTGAATGTGTGTATAGACCTAGTAAATAGTGGTTGGTATGTACTATCCGGCATTGTTGTGTGTATGGTTTCAAAAATAGTAGTCTGTATTTTAGAGTGCGTGTATCAAACTATATATTAGGGCATCAGTATATGCATCAGATTTTCACATGGATGATGTCATTTGAGATGTCATCAGTGATGTCATCAGTGATGTCACTGACTATGTCATGAGTGATGTAATATGTAACGTCATCACCAGTGCATTGTGGGGGCGCGAGTTATAGTTAGCTCAACTACCTATAACGTCCCTGAAACCTATGTTTTTTAGTGAATTTCTAAGGTTTTTTAAATGCTAATTCCTAACTATAACGTCTGTAAAACCTATGTTTTTTTCAGTGAAATTCAAAGGTTTTTTAAATGGTAATTTCATATTTTTATGTTTATAAAAACTATATTTTTTCTATTATATTTTTAAATATTTTGGAACTCTATTATACTTCTTTTTTTTTACTTTAAAAATTATGTATTGTCTTATATCTTCCCCCAAAAATATGTATCTTTTTTTGGGGGGGGGGAGAAAACTGCACTCCCATACCGGTAGCATACCAAGCTCCATCACCACGCGAATCCGATCCACCATATTTCTAAACTCGGAAAAGATGCGCATTTCGTATCAGACGGGTTTGTGACTGTCGTGCCTGCCGTCGTGGTTGGCAACAACACGAAGAGGAAGTGGTTGGCAAGATGGCCACCACCGCTCACTTAGGCGCATGTGCTGTCTTTAGCCCATGTGCATGAGGAAAGGAGGCATGTCTTAAGCCCTCCTCTCCTTCCCGGAAGCGCTTTGCGTTCGCGCTAGGCTCCAGGAATACGTGCGGGTCACGGTGGTGGCGTCCTCGGTGAAGCTTCTGAGATTTGGCGTCCTCCGTGAAGCGTCGGAGAATTCGGGATACACTCGTTGTTGCTGTCTCCTGTGGTGTCCGTTGTTCTACGTCGGCATCCTGCTATCAGCTCCGTGGTTCCTTTTGTGGCAGTGTCACGTCTCACCATCAACATTCAGCTAAGCCAGAAATTCTGTTATATTATTGTGGGCATTTATGTTTTTGCTACGAGAATACCTCCCTTTTATTTTTCTTGTCCTCGACGGTCGTTGAGATTATTCTTGGTTGTTGCTCATGAACATTGTTTACGTAAATCATGGTCTCTATGTGTAAATGAAGTACCATGTTTATTCGTTGTGAGTTGTTGACATTTATGATGACATTAAGCATTTAGACAATAGGAGAAATTGTCACCTGATTACGTTTTATGCAATCCCAGTCTGACCAGATGGTGAGAAGGTGACTCACTAGAGTAAATGTTTATTGCTTCCCCATCACATAGATACACTGGCACTAAGCTTCTTTTCCCTATAGAGTAAGGAAGTCCTCTGTTTAGATCTTAGCCGCCATACAATTCTCAAGAGATTATATGAGGAGAATACAGGTATATAATTACATGCATATACACATACGATAAGGACTTAGAGTGGCAGAGACAGATAATAAACGCTGTGCTTTTTCTTTATACAGTTGACGTATGCTGAGACCTTGCAAGCTTCCTGACCACCTCATTTGGAGAAGACCTTTGTTTTTTCCCTCCTTTCCTTGTTTTGTTTTCCCTTCTTCCCCCTAATCACCAGTAGATGTTACTAGTCCCTATTCTGGCATATGGTGGTGATAGGGTGACGTTGCGGATCTAGCTTCGAATCCTTGACACTCCTGAGGCAAGAGGTGAGAGCACGACAGTGACACTGCATCCTGTGTAACATCATATACGCATGAAGCGGCCCCAGCTGTTACTTTGGTATCCGACGGGTACGCAGTATCAAGCCACATGTGACATCATGTACGTATGGAGTCGTGCCCGCCTGGGGTTGCGCATGCGACGAGTGCACGCTGCCAGGCCCTGTGTTATGTCACAGACGTATGGTGTTGCGCCGGGTACGCCATTCTCTCTTTTTTTTTGTCTCAAAAGTATATCTAAATAACTTTAAACAGTATATGACAGCAAGAGATAATGTCAAATATTTTTAATAAACTTATTTTATGATAAATATACTTTCTCAAAATCACGTCGGGTGCGGCCTACTTGCACGATCAGTGAACGATTGTCATGTGACTTTCAAAAAAAGCATTTGATTGCTTCAAAACATTTCCCATTGTAACAGTTGGATAACCCCACCCATTTTAGTCATTCTCTCTACAGCGTTTGATGGGAGACACCTCTTCACCTTAAACAGATTTTTAAATAAGTTTTTGGGGCCAGATGTAGGAAGGCTATTACCGGTCGGTAACGGACGAAATTAACAAATTTCGGCTGTTACCAACCGGTAATAGGCTTTTCTGATGTAGGGGCCGAAATTAAGGATTCGGTAATTTACTGAATCAGTAATTTAAGGAATCGGTAAATTACCGATTTCTTGAATACCGATTCGGTAAATTACCGTATTCCTAATGTAGGGAGCACTTAAATGAGTGCTTACCCCATGTTAGGATTCGTTATTTACCACCAACTACAAGTTGGTGGTAAATAACGGAAAACAAAACAAAAAGCAATTTTATGCAAATTGCTTCAGTGTCATGTTGCAGACATACATGCCCTTAGGGCATGTATGTCTGCAACATGTGCACCCATACACACTTGAGGGGTGCAACAGGGTATCAAAGTGACACCCTGCCACCCTTCAATGTTTTCCCCCTTTTACCGAATCGGTATTTACCGATTCGGTAATTGCCATTCATTCCTATGGCCCTTCAGGCCCATAGGAATGAATGGCAATTACCGAATCGGTAAATACCGATTCGGTAAATACCAAATTTTACAGATTGGGTAAAATGTACCGAAAAATTACCTACATACTATTTACCTATTCTTAAATACCGAATCAGTAAAATTCGGTATTTAGGAATAGGTAAATAGTATATACCTACATCTGGCCCTTAGTTGTTTACACATAACTTATACTACACACAACATGCAACAATCATCTTGATCAATATTCATGACCTGTACATTAGCCTTCAACGTGTGATGGGCATGCATCTCAAACGTTGCATCAAAAAACAAATGTGTGTTACACGATGCCCCTAGCGTGTGTGTATGTGCACATTATTGTGCCGCCTTTCGGCCTGGGTATTGGTGGCTCTAAGAAGTATCATCAGCCATGGGCAGAGTGCACATCCTAGATCACATGTGACAAACAGTAATATGTAGATTTGTATTGCTGTACGCTCTGTTGTCAGGCTTTACCAATATAGTAGTGTGTTATATGTGAGACTTTCAGACTCACGTTTGACATACATTGCTTGACTGTAATGAGCGTTATCTTTGTGTATGACGAAGACTAACTGCTGATCCTCCCTCTATCCGAGCACATTCACATGTGTACGCTTTGCAATTGCAACACTTTCAATAATACTGCACACCATTGACATGCATGTCTGCGCATATCCACAACCTTGACAACAACATGTGATGTTCGCCATTCAATGTTTTCAAACAGCATCTCATTAGCGATAGTTGCCGCCCTCCCGATACATGCTACATTAATGTAAATTGCGCATTCTGCGACATCCAACTGCAAAAGAAACATGCATAAGTGCACTTCCTGGCCAGACAGGAACTGAACAAGTCCCAAATTCCCGGAACAATTATTGTCACCTCTACGCTGGCCTGGCATACGCAATCCCAGCCCACTTTGCATACGTATAAATAGGATAACGACAATGCCACATGTCCCAGTTCTTCCCCACTGCCTCAGGTGATAAGGCCACATCCGCCTTCATTATCACAATGCGCAATAATAAAAAGGGAGCCATGAGGTGTACACCATCCTGTCAATCAACACTGGTTCTAAATTGTGAACCCTTCTGCCCGTCGTGTTTCCAAAGGAATCCATGAGGTGTACACCATCCTGCAATCAACACTGCAACTGAATTGTGAACACTGCTACCCGTAGTGTTTGCGCACACAACAATGACAGCAGGAGAGCAGTGGGGCCTGGATGCACAGCGGCTCCAATTGAGCGCAGTGCTGCGGGAGAGGTGGGCTGCATCAGGCTGGGTGCGCAGGTGCGAAAAAGCGATGTTGCGTGCGTACTGATGTGATCTCTGACCTCATTCAGTCACATGTCTGTCTCATTTTAAGGACCTGCTGGACTGTACTGTAGGCCTGAGCCAGCGGGCAGCGCTGCACTACAGACACATGGCGTTGGCTTTTAGGGCACTTTAGTGAGCTGATTACGAAGTGTACATGCACACAGGCTTTGCACACAGGCTTCCGCCACTGCATTACACACGCACATTATGCTTCTAGCATGCACCCTATTCCTTTGTATGGGAACCTTGGTATAACATATTATTATTTAACCTTGTGTATTCTCGTGCACACCAACTGGTGTTTTTATTAACCTTAAAATAAACATTCATTTACCTCCAGACGTTTCCACCATTAAATTATTTCTCCCTTTTCAGACACTGAATTGATCGACCCAAAATGGGCGGAGGGGGTGCTCACCCCGTCATGATGCTCTCGGCATTCTGACGCCTTCCATCTTTGTATCAAGACACCGCCCCCGACCGGAGACCTGCTCTCCCTACCCCGGAGTCAGAGCTTGCACGGGCACTTCATTGGGCACACCAGTGGTGTCAGGTGAGCAGTGAAGCCTTGGTGCGCAGGACCTCGAATTGAGCACAGTGCGGGGGAAGGGGCTGGGGTGCAGCACCCTGGGTGCACAGGTGCAGACAAGTGATGTTCCCGTAGCTAATAATGTAATCTCTGGCCTCATTCATATGTTTCATTTTAAGGACTTGCTGGACCACACTTTTTCTCGCGGACCCCAGCGTCCTACACAAACGGGTGACGGGAGGTAAACACTAAGGGCTGGGTGCAGTGGGCCGACGCTCTGTCTCCTCCTCCCTCTGTTATTTTGACTCTGCCTCCCACCCACTCCCTCTCCCTCTCCCTTCCATTCTCTCTATCTTTCTTTCATTCGGACTACTTTTCTTTTCCTCTTCCACATGGCACACATACTTATGTTTCATTTTTGTCTTTCAGGTTTTGCATGCTGCTTCCGGAGGAGTCCCACCCACGTATTTCATGTTATACAGTTGTTTGTTCTAATAAACCTGCGCTTCCATGTATTTGTGTTGTTTTAATAAAGGTTATTTTTTTGTCCAATAAATAAGTGAGTGTATACGTCTTCTTTTTCTGACAACACTTGTCTGTAGTTTATTGTGAAAATCGTCTGTTTATAGGAGGTTATGAAGGAAAACATTTGTAATTTTGAGGTGCACCTACCAAATATAAACCAACAGACTATTACATAAATAAAGCCTGCGTAATTCTACAACTGCAAGGGTTCTATGCATGTATCACTTTATAACACCATGAGGACTGCCTGTGTGATTACAGAACCAATAAGGCACTGCCTAGGACCACCGAGGCTTCAGGGACTGGCGAGGCCCACCCTGCATTTTTAAGTAAAGCCCGGAGGGTGGCGATCCCCGGACTTCAGTTGGCCTCGAAGGCCCCCGAACAATTAGTAAACAATACCCGGGAAAGTGGCGATCCCCTTGGCTGCGAAATGTCTCTGTGCCCTTCCGTGCCTAATTTACATGTGACATTAACTGCCCCAGTCCTACAGAGACCCCACAATATAATAATAGGACGAGCCCTATTTAAATCAACGAGTGAGACCCCGCTTTTTTTTCTCTCCATTTTTACCATCCGGATCCGCTCTATTAAAGCGATACGAGGTTTTACTCCCCTCGCTTCAACTAGTCAAACAAGAATTTGCTATCACAGAGTGGAAGCCATGCACCCGCCCTCTAATAGCAAGCATAAATGTCCCGCGGATGCACACCCCAGGACATTGTATGAGCTGCGCCTGGGAGGTCGCGCTCCCTAGGACCATGATGCAATGGTTAGTATAAACACATACTAACACTACTTACACACGTGTAGTACAGCGACCAGAGTGTAGTGAAGAGGAAGAGGAAGAGCAAAATCTAAAAATATAAATCCTACCAGAGGTCGTATGACATTGTTCAATGAGCCGACAACCCTGGGATGAGTAGAAACAGCTACACAAAGAACACTGGTCTTCAGCACAACACAAGCAATTTTGAAATATTGGTAAGTGCTGCCTTCTTTTTACCTTCTCCCGCTCGTCGCCAAATTTATGTAGTGTAGAGGCAGACAGCAGTGGATCCGATAAGTAGATTTATTGCAGGAAAACAAGACACCTTAAACACCCACCAACAGGAGCCGGCAGCAAGGCAACCGTCTTCTCCAGCACCGTGTACAAACTCCCCAAGATTCCCCTCATGACAGCCCTACATTCTAACATTACATACTTACATTCTAGTAGAATTAGATACTAACATTCTACTATGTCTTACATTGGAATACTACACAGAGCACATGACTTTACAGAAATGAGCTCATGGTTTCATCCAGGAGTCTTCAGACCGGTAGGGGTGAGTAGTTCGCCTCCCACTCCCTGCATTATAGAAACGCAAACTAACACTACTTCAACAGGTATACTACAGTGCCCAGAGCACATCACTTTACAGCAATGAGCTCCCAATTTAGGCTCACAGTTTAATCCAAGAGTCTGCAGACCAGTAGGAGAAAGTAGTTTGCTATCAACTCCCTATATACTAAAAACGCATACTAACACTACTTACACATTTATACTACAGCAGCTAGTATCCTACAGCGCCCAGAGCCCATCACTTTAAGGCAATGAGCTCAGTTTGATCCCCTAATCTTCATACTGGCAGGCATGAGTACTTCGCTTCCGGTATAGTATAAACACACGGTAGCGGTCAGTAGTTCACTTCCCACTCCCTGTATGGTATAAACGCCTACTAACACTACTTGCACACATATACTACAGCGCCCAGAGCCCATCCCTTTACAGCAATCACCTCAGTTTGATTCCCAAGTCTTCACACCAGTAGGCATGAGTACTTCGCTTCCCGCTTCCGGTATAGTATAAACGCACAATAGCGGTCAGTAGTTTGCTTTCCACTCCCTGTATGGTATAAACGCCTACTAACACTACTTGCACACGTATGCTACAAAGATCAGAGCTCATCACTTTACAGCAATGAGCTCACGGTTTAGGTTCTCGGTCTCATACCCGAGTGTAGCAGCATATCATCTCACCACCATGTCACTCTGAGCTACACAGCACTTTCAGAAACCGAACAAATATCGGCTATCAGGATGAATAGGAATCGAGAAGAAAGCGTTCTTCAAATCCACTACTGAAAATGTAGTTGCTGTTGGAGGGACAGCAGTGTCGTTATGCCAGATACTACAGGGTACTGTGGTATTACAATCTTGTTGACTTCTCTCAAATCTATGAGTCAGTATCTTTTTTCAAAATGGGGAGAATCGGACTATTGCAGACATTATAAGGAACTTCTTCCACCACCCCCACTTCAATCAGGTCTTGTACAATACGTGTAAGGGCTTCTTCTCCTTCTCGAGAACATTTATACTGAGGCAATCTCTGCAGTATAGCACCCTCCTTAACACTAATATATACTGGTGGAATAACCATTTATCCTACATCTGTATCTGAAGTAGCCCACAAAGTACTAGGGAGTGAAGCTAGTGCAATATCCTCTTTAACCACATCGATGCTGCACCTATTCCTCTGCTGTGCTGGACAGCAATAAAACTGGGTGTGGTCATGACGAGTTCAGCTCGTCATGAGCACAGGAGCACTGTGCTGCATGACGAGTTGAGCTCGTCATGAGCATCGAAGGGGTTAACAACACAGGATCTCTCAATCATGGGGTTGTTGTCATTTAAGATAACCCGTACTCCTTCCGGAGAACATCGTATCGTGGCTCTGAAATATTTGAGCATATCAAGACCCACAATGTTGTCTGGTGTATTTGGAGAAAGCAAAAACTAACATGGAGCATTAAACTTATCAACATGGAGTGCAAGTGGTTGTGACAACGGGCTAAGGGAAGGTGTTCCATCGAAACCTATCGATGTAATAGTTAAGCCAGACAGGGGAGCCCTTGGAATCAAGTGTTTAGACAAGGCGCTACAAGTAGCTCCTGTATCAACCAGAAACTGATCAGTAGAACCCGAAACGTGTGCTGTAACATAGGGACCCTTCTGATCTACTGGAACTTCAACTGATTCCTTACCCCATCCTAGGCAATCCTATGTATAAGCAGAATCTTGCAAATCAGACGGCTCATAATCGGACATTCAATATTGATTCAGTCTGTCAAAAGTATTAGCCCCCTCTTGTCCACTTGTATTAGCGTCAAACCTAGCACGATCATTTGTATTTCCTCTAGGCCCTGAATATCCTGAGCGATTTCTCATGTGTCCCCGACCACGTGAACCCTGCTGGGCACGTAGCACCGGACTATTAGAAATCCAATGGCCAAATTGTCTGCAATACGCACACTGATTAATAGACAAATGTACACTAGGAGAGGGAGGGAAAGATAAACCATAAGATCCACGTCCTCCTCTATTATCACCTCTAAAAGGTGGGCCATAAGCTTGAGCCATCATAACCTTTGTTTTTAACTCTTTAGATTTTTTTATCCTCCTTACTTTTTGCTTCTAATTCCTGTCGTTCATAATACTGAGCCATAGTTAGGAGAGAAGCCGGAGATGAGGTAGTCCATGAACTTTCGCTGGCTTTTAGGCGACTAGCTACTTCTGGCAAAAGGTTTGTGACACATTTATCGATGAACAGATGCCTGCCCGTGTCATCTGTCAATGTCTGACCACTAAAATCGTGGAATGCTTCTTCAAAGCGTGTGAAGAAGTCTGAAACCGATTCATCCGTCTTTTGCTTACAGGATGCTAACATAGTCCAATCTATCTTTTTAGGGGGAATACTCATCTTTAATTTAACCAAGATAGCTGCTGGAAGATCTAAAATTTGCTGACACGGTTTTTGTGCAGGTTCTCTATCTTTATCTGATTGTTCTATATCTGACCACAATGCTCCAAATACCACATGATCGTCAATTTTACGCAAAGTTCTCCACATATCAGGCGGTAATATTAATCCAAAAAACAAATCAATGTCAGACAAAGTCATAATACAAGAGCTAATGGCACCCTCAATTTCTTCATAAAAAGCTGTCGGATTCTTTCACAGATCAGGCAATGCATTTTTAAGAGCCATGGCATCTGCTCTATTCCAAGGAGTATAAACCCAATTATAAATAAAATAACCTTTCGCGTCAATAGAAGTCTTATCATCACTTGTGCCTGTTCCTTTAGGAGGAACATATAAAGGCGCAGCTTCCCGCATGGGTTTCACATTTACAACATTCTTATCTGTTTAGGGCGACGGTGCTCGTGCCATATTAATTCGAGATGTTTGTGCAGCTGCGTCTGCAGCCTTTTTCTCCTCCCGCAAACGGACTGCTTCATCACGTAGTTTAACCAAGCGTCTGATCGTGTCAGCCACTTAGGAAAAGACAAAAGAACCTTCATGTAATTGCTTACAATCAGCTGCTATATCATCTTGATCTACTTCCACCGAATGTTTCCTGACTCGCTCAACAACCTCTGTAGCCAATATCTCAGTAAAATATTTCTGTTCCTTTTCTGACCAATTCTTAATAGTATCTAGAAGTTCAGAAGCAGTGAGAGTACCACGATCGGCTTTTCGCGCCGCAGATCTAATCTCAGAGGAACGTTTGGTAGTTAACATTGAGCGAGTGTCTCGGGCTTTATCCTGATCTGTAGGAGAGTCCTCATCTGACTCATTAGGAGCAGAAGGGAAAATATACGGAGGTGGAGAACGATCTAATAATAGAGAATTATCTTGGGGTTTATTAAGAATAGGATAGAGAGGCCTACGAATAGCATATTGGTCATTTACCTGTAACTGACGCTCCCTATCTTCCCTTTCTTTAGTTTCTCTCATCTCTTTATTTTTCATATCTAAGGCTTTCGCATGCACACTTTTACGCTGTTCTTTTTCAATCAAGGCCTGTTCACACTTCATTCGCTCACGCACTTCTTTTTCCCACTTTCGCACACAGTCAAACATATCTTGCCTAGCCTTTCTCTTAAACATTCGTTGCTCCACATACTGAATCTTTCGCAAATCAAATGACCCATACATAGGCCAACGCAACTCAGGATCCTTGCGAGTGTATTTATTCCACAATTTGCTGTACATTATGGACGAAATACCATATTTAATATACATATCCCTATTAGGCGTCCCCTTCGGGGGGGCCGGTTGTGCTTCATCAAGTTTCAAAGTGGACCCACTACAAAAGCAACACAACTTACGAAGTGTGCTAAAAACAAGCATGCCGAAAATAGTGCAAAATATGTAGTATTATAAAAAAGTAGCGCTTAAAGTACTCTTTGTACGTTGCGCCGTTCGAATTTCATAGGAGTAGAGAAAAATCTCCTCATTACCTGCCTATATGTGTTGCACAACATATAACAACTTTACATAGAATCATTTCAAACTTTTGGCCAATACATAGAAAATTGCCGTAGTAAGCGTATCTAAACTACCTTACTAATTACAAGGTGTCATACTTACAGCAAGTGCCGTAAAACGGCTCTTACCAGTGAAATGGTCCAGGTTCCTCCTGCCAAGTTCTCAAATCGACCAAACGGTCACTACACAGCGAATCAACAGAATAGATCTCAGTCGAAGACCGGCGCCACCTGGATGGTCAGATCAGAAAGAAAAGGAAAACGCCGTGGATGCCAAGACTCTGGTGTCCTCTGGCAGTGATCACGTCCAAAGCGAGATTCCAATCCTTCGTCTCGACCAATCCTTCGGGCATCTGATTCGCCGATGAGCCCCACGTTGGACGTGACAATTTGTAGTAGCAAGCCCCAGCCAGGCCTACTAGTGCAAGGGGTTCGCCCTTCTCTGCTTAGAGTCCTTAGACCAATGGGAAGAAGTTGGCACAAAACGGGAATAGAAAAGACAGGATTTATTAAACCTCTTGAGGTGGAACTACAATCACACAACACCCTTCGGTATAGTATGAGTTAGCACACTGACTGGAAGGAGCTGGGTCCTTTTATACCCACACAGGGGCTCAAAAGAAGGCGGTACAAGGCACAGAATATTGGTTTCAAATACAAATAAGGCCATACAGAGAGTGTGCTAGCAACAAGTGGGAAGGGCTGACAGTAACCTAATTCCGGTGGACATCTCTTGACCGTTACAAGTTAGGGACAGCTGTAAGCTTTACTGGGCATGTGCAAAGCAAAGGAGACTAAACATATCTTGTCTCTAGGCAGATTTCAAGAGCAGTTGATAGGAAGGTAGGACAGAGCACATGGCATACAAAATGGCTGACAGAAATACAAAATGGATTCGGTAAAACAGGCAAGATAGTCTCAAAATACTGAATGTCTTCTGCTAATGCTTAATCTAATCGCTGTTAATTTACTACAACCCTAAAAGATACTGCCCAGGTGATTCTTCCTGCAAGATGTTGTTTCAGGGGGAAACACCCCTTAAAATGGTGCATAAAATTCATTACATTGTAATACAAAAAACATTGGGGCATATTCTCAAGGGACTATAGCCGAGTTAACTGCACTTTATCGCAGCCAAAGTCGCAATAAATGTATCCCCTCATTCACAAGCTGGTGCTAACAGCCCATATCACCAGTTTATCCGCGATAGCAGCCGCAAAAAACATTGTCAAGATGACCCTGGTAACTATCGCTAATGAGATGCAAAGTAGGTGTTCCTGTGCCAAAAGCCACGACAACAACACTTCATAACATTCTCAACGACCAGCCAGATCGGCGATAGGAGCACAAAACATGCGATAAGGCACGTTAGCAGCAGGAAAGTAACACCTGCTCTGACCTGGTGCTATGTCGGACGACAGTCTGCACCACAAAAGGGAGCCCAGCCCAGAGCTACACCTGAAGGGCAACAGATGCCATGGAGCCACTGATTATGAGGGCCGGACACCCAAGAGGACCACAACATCCACCGCCATCACCCCCAGGACCACTTCCCCCCCTCCTCCCTGAGCTCTACCCCGGGCACGCCCCACCTCCCCCGCACCAAGATACTGCACATCAACGGCACAAAACCATGAACAAAAGCACCCACCACAATTACAACAATGAACATACATGTGAGTACAGAAAACCTGATTAATTCATTCACCAAAGTACAAACAAAATATCACATTCTAATTTCTCTCCAAACAACTATATTGAAAAGTCTTGGCTGGACAATCTGTGAGTCACAGCCTGCACGACAATATCCAAGATAAGAAGGTGTGACAGGCACCCATCAAAGAACAGAGAGAGAGAAAAAGAGAGAGAGAGAAAGAAATGGAGAGAAAGAGAGAGACTGAACAAGGAGCGCAAGGCCAATCAAGCCCTTGGCACATTCAAACATTCCAACTGCTGCATGTGTTACGTCATTGGTGCACTCCGAATCACAGGCCTGCAATCAAAGTCAGCGCGAAGGCCACAGCACATTTAAGAAATTCAAGCAGTAGTCGGACTAAAATGAGGTATGCAAGCTCCTTTGTCTCAATACACATGGCGGAAGGACAACCGAACCCCCGACCTTGGTCCTGAATGCATCTGGCACACCCTGCGTGAAATACCAGACCAGCCTCCGACGACTCCCACACCACGAACTGCGCTAATGTAAAGACGAACGTGCCCACACCCCACACACACTTGTCCATGCACAAACTACACCTGCAAGGGATGCCCTTGACCCATTGTTAAAAACAACCCATACGTCCAAATGTTGCACACACATATGACTCATTGCCCAGAGTTGTGCCATTTCGTCCACCGAACTGCCACCGGTCTGAGAATTGCCGGTGCTACGAGACCAACAAATGCTATGGCAGGCCATCCCGGGCAGATGCACAACCCTTGTCACGTGGAACTGTACCGTGCACGAATGCTGCATCTGTTGGGATCACTGCCAATGGCAGTGTTGTGAATCAGTTTCCGTCTGAGTTTCCGTCTTGCCTTCGTAACCTGTGTCCAACTCTGGTTCCACTGTCAATCATGCACATTCGAGTGGCCCATGGATGTCTTCCTATCCAACGCAACGGTAGCAGGAGTGTCACTCGGATACCCGTGCATGGGATGCACTGATCTTTGGGGAATGTGCGGACAGTTGTGCATGGGAGATTGCACAATTCCTCGTGTGCAGTGGCCACATCGAGGCACTCCCCTATTGGGCTGTGGTGCGGATTAGTGAAACGGTGTGGACTGAGCACATCTGCCCAGACCAGTTAATGGTTTGGCTCACCCTGGTGTTCCTTGAATCCGACAACGACGTACTATTGGAACAGATTGCCCATTAAGCTGCGCTCACATTCATGGACGAGTAACTACGTTCCTGCAGCCACATCGGATTGTCATCCACAGCACAGGTCCCAACACCTTGTTGCATCATGGGGAATGCTCACATATCCCACCAAAACAGTTGACATGTCTGCCTTCATCTGGACCAGGGGTCTCCAACAGGTCGATCGCGAGCTACAGGTAGCTCGCCGACCCTCTGAGAGTAGCTTGCGCTGCTATTTAATTATTAAGACGTCATTAACAATTTTATTTTGTATCCCGTTGTTTTCTTTCAGACCTATCAGCCCTTTTTCACAATTAATCCGTCCTTGCCCGCCCTTATACAAACCAGCTGCTCTGATTGGCTGTAGTGAGCTTAGCTGGGGCGGGGCGGGCTGAAGAACGTGACGTTTTTCTTTCTAGTCACTCGCCACCTGCCTTTTCCAGGCTGGCACCACGCTTCGCATCATCCTCCACTGACTTGGGCCTCCCGGAGCAGCTGTGAGGTAAGAGGGGCCCCTGACCCTGAATGAGCCGAGTTGCCGGCTAAAAAGCACTCAGTGCTTGCAAGGCCTTTTGATTTTAGCGTCTGCCACTGCACTTTACATCTGCCTTCAATAATAATGCGCAGTGGAAGCCAACGCTAAAATTAAAAGTCCCTTCAGGCACTGGGCCGATATCACGGTGGCAGTGAATGTTAAAGTCTAAGATTCTTGTCTGCACTAATCCGCTTTCACTGACTTTACCACGCTTTCAATTGCCTTCGTGTAGTAGTCAGTGAAAGCGGGTTAGTCAGTGAAAGTGCATGCAAGTGCCTTTGATTTTAACATCGACTGCCACCGTGCTTTACATATGTATTAGGAATAAAGTGCAGTGGCAGCCAAGGTTAACATTAAAGGTCCTTGCAGGCAAGCTACGATGGTGGCAGCCAACGTTAAGTGCTTGCCTGCACTGAACAGCTTAAAATTCATGCGAAGGCAAATATATAGCGCAGTGCAGTAATCAGTGAAAGCCTTTCACTGATTACTACACCACGATATATATTTGCCTTTCTATGATTGGGACAGCTGTTAGCAGGCTTGGTTTAAACTTGCATGCACGGACCTTTGATTTAACATCGGCTGCCACCATGCTTACATTTGCCTTAACCAACAGTACCCGATGTTCAAATTAAAAGTCCTTGCATGCACTGTGCTGCTACTGCGCTTGAACATTGAAGTGCATGCACTCTAGGTAATTTTTGTGCAAACGAAACGATGCCTGTGCCTTTGATGTACTAACTACGGAGTGACTAGGAGGAGGTGTGATATGGACCTGGGTGTCCTATGGTGGAGTGGGCTTGTTGAGTGTTGAAGACCATCTTCAGCAGGTGTCTGTTTTGCTTTTGGAACATGAGTGGATCTGTTATGTTCCTGCTATTGGCGACCGTTCCGTTCTACATAAGCTTCTTTTTGCCAGATGGTATAATTAGCCAAAGTAATGGTGCTTTTGATCGATATCTGCCTACCCTTTGGCTTGCTTTTGAGTACTTGATAGAGCCCTGTGCCTGAGGTATAAATGGTTTTATTTGATCTGATGCGGTGGCAGCCAACACAAAAAATCCAAGGTGCTTGCCTGCACTGAACTGCTTTCACAGTCATGCAAAGACAAATATATAGCGCTGTGTAGTAATCAGTGAAAGGATTTCATTGATTTCTACACTGCGCTATATATTTGTCTTTGCATGACTGTGAAAGCAGTTCAGACTCAGAGCATGCAAGGACCTTTGATTTTAACATCGGCTGCCACCGTGCTTTAACATTTGCCTTAACAGTAATAAAGCACAATGGCAGCTGACATTCAATTTAAAAGTCCTTACATGTACTGTGCTGCAGCGCGACCTATGCCACCGGGAGCTAATGCTGACTTCAAGTGGGGGCACCAACATAAATATAGCAAACACCCGCTACTGCGTTCCTGGCCTCAAACAAATTTCTGCCAACAATAAAAAATGTTAAACTAGTTGATGAATGCACTTACTGGAAACAGAGAGAGATCGTTTGTGTAATAATTTGTAAACTTACAAAGAAAGTTTTTACTCACCATCAGGTAGCACAGAGGGTTAACATGCCTGCTGCAAAGAAGGTGAAGATTGCTGCTAACTAGCTCTTTGTGAGTTAAAATCCTAATGCAGAACAGTGAGCAAGTAACTTATCAAAGAGCTGCATGAAAACTGCTAGGTATAGGCTGGCTGGACTTGGCCATTATGATTTCCCCCAGTTGTTGCAAAATAGGTTCATTTGGGTTGAAATCAATTCCTATTAGAATCCCCCAACATGGTGTTAGGAGTTAGGGGTTTTTAAAAAAAATTCTATGTTTCTGCCTCCCCTGACCAAGCACTCTTAAACTATGCTGCATACCAGTATGGACGACTTGTGACTCCTATAGCTTCTTGTCCTCTGTCTTATGTAACATTCAATTGATTGTCCCTGTGTAAATCTGTGTCACGTAAAGTGTTCTGACCCCTTACACTGGTTGGTAGGAGTGGCGCTATAAAACTAATTAAAATAAATGCATCTGAGAGAGAGTGGTTATGAGGGCTTGAGAGGCACTGTTAAAGGATGTTTATGAAGGAATCCGTAACGGAGTTGGACTTTTGGGGGGGGGGGGTGGGGGTCAACAAGCATTGCCGCACTGGGCGCCACCAGCGCTAAAGCTGGCCCTGGCTACTGTGTTTTACATCTTCCTGCCTTCAATAAAGCACAGTGGCAGCCAGCACAAAAATCCAAGGTGCTTGGCTGTACTGAACTGCTTTCACAGTCATGCAAAGGCAAATATTTAGCGTAGTGTAGTAATCAGTGAAAGCCTTTCACTGATTTCTACACTGCACTATATATTTGCCATTGCATGACTGTGAAAGCAGTTCAGAGCATGCAAGGATCTTGGATTCTAACGTTGCCTGCCACCGTGCTTTACATCCTCATTCAATAGTAAAGCGCGGTGGCAGCCGAGCTTAAAATCAAAGGGCCTCACATGCACTGGTCTCCAATTTTGTAATTAAAATGAGGTGCACTTTGAAAATGAAGGTCAAACTGGTGCCAACTAGAACAGTACTCGCACCTTCAGCATTACTGAAAAAAGTACATGTTTTTGAAAAAGGTAGGTCTGTGCCTCTTCCTTTGCAAATGTTTCATCTGCTACACATCTCAACAGGCAGAAGCAGGGCATTGTCACAATTCAAAGAAGAAAAGGTCTTGATTTTGAAGCTATTAATTATAAGGTTTTGAAGCGTCTTCATGACACAAATCCAAAGTCATTCCTTTCAGTGTTTCTAGACGGGAACTCTTAAGTATTTTGTTCAAACCACAATATGGGCTCTGAAGAAATTAGGCTTAAAATCAATTAAATTGGGCGTGGGGGGGGGGTCTCCCGGAAAAATGTGCGAGTTGCTTGGCGTTTAGTAGCTCACGACGATTTTCACTGACCAGAAGTAGCTCTCACTACACAAAAGGTTGGAGACCCCTGATCTGGACTCTGAATGCATGTGCGTGGAACTATACGTGTGTACCCACACCTGTGCAAGGTGATGCAGTTTCATGGTTGGAGCAGCACAGCGTTGTGTGGCAACGTTCACAACTCGGACATACTGCTGGGGGGAGAGTACACACATGGCAATGTAGCACAACATGTGACCTTGTCAGACCCTTTCACCTGATCACTGTCAGCAGAGCAGACAGTCGGCTCTGTCCGGTGGTACAGCACTATGCCGATCCCATAGGCTGTGAGTTGTGTCCCCTCACAAGGGGCAATGAGCAGACACCAAACATCACATGGCTCGTTCAGCAAGGCAAGGTGGACTGAGATCGTTGCCATTCCTAATGATTTTGTGTACATTTTTGCCTCCCCATTTCTTGCGCCTCGACATGTTCTCATGCTGCGTGTAAGTGTCTTAAGTATTTCCCTTCATGTTGTGGTCCTTGCCTTGTCCGTACTGACACGCACATGCCAATAAAGTCTAAGCAACTTCACTGGTGTCTAACTGTGATGAGTGGTGATCAGATTGGCAATTCGTGTGCCACAATGAGCATTGTCCCTACACAGGGAGGGAATTACTGACGCAATGGGGGTGTGTCCCTTTTGAAAGCTCCACCTCTGTGAGCCAGACATTGTGTTTGGGGTAGTTGCTGGCAGACCTGTGCACTTACGTGTCTTCAGCAATGTGAGTATGGTGTCCAAATGCTGGCCATGTGGAGTAATGTTATACATCAAAACAGGCGGTGTCCACACAGATGTGTCTGAGTAGGTATGCGAAGTGCCATACTGTTGTCACATGTGATGTAGGACACCACTTCTGGCCTGCTATAGATTTTGTCCTTTCTACACACAGCCCTATTTCATACATGGACGTGTGCCTCAATTCAGGGGTT
Source organism: Lissotriton vulgaris (assembly GCF_964263255.1). Classification (NCBI taxonomy): domain Eukaryota; kingdom Metazoa; phylum Chordata; class Amphibia; order Caudata; family Salamandridae; genus Lissotriton; species Lissotriton vulgaris. The sequence continues at coordinate 1,084,627,262 of NC_141695.1, read as the reverse complement.
GTGAGAATGTTGTTCATGTTCAATGAGGCCACAAGCTATTTCATACCTTCACAGTCATATAATTGGCCATGTGGGTCAGGGTCAAACATGTGCATTGATGTCATTTACCAGGGTGTTCCTTCTTGTGCAATCAAGGTCCCTACGTCCATCCATACTTTGATACTTGAGTGAACATTGACATGACACATCTGTGTGATTTTTAATGTTTTATTCCCATTCTGGTGAATGCTGAAGCTGTACATGGTAATGCCAAGCCCACATTACATGGTAGCTCAGTGGTGGGCCAACCAGAGTCCTTTGGGGATTGAATAGTGAATTGAAAGAGGGAGAGTGCAGTCTGCAGCAGGATTGATGTGTAATTGGCAACCAGTGAAGATGTGGCAGTCCATTTCGGTGTCCAGGTGAATGTCGCAGAGTGTTCCGTGGGTCAGTGGGAGGTGTTGTCCCTGTGCATGATGCATAGGGCTGAACCAGGCAGGGACAGGGAATAGGGCAGGGATGGTTGCTACTACCTCCTTCCTCACAAAGTAATTACCATCCACATCTTACTCCTCTGAAACTTTTTCCGTGTCCGGTGTGTACGGTGTGTGTGGTGGTGTAATGGCTGCATCACTGTGTGCCACTGACACATCACTGTGCGAAGGTGATAGGGCTGCATCACTGTGTGCCACTGACACATCAGGGTGCGAAGGTGTTAGGGCTGCATCACTATGTGCTACTGACACATCAGGGGTCGGAGATGTGTGTCGGAGTTCCCGCGGCAGTTATCTTGGACAGGCTCAGTAGCAGCAATGGCAAGATGAGGAACTGCAAGGCATGGAAGATCCCAGCTACATCTCGCTGGTGTTCAGCCGTGGCAGCCATACTACCAGACTGCATCTGCTCCATGGTCTCCATTGTCATGCGCATCTGTGCCAGCTCTGTGCTGTCCTTGCTAGTGCCTGTCTGACTAGAGAGTTCTTGCATCCGAGTAATGGCCTCAGCGATGTCAGCCAAGGAATGTCTGGGAGCATGGTGTGGACAGTGGTTGTCCATTAGGGACTGTAAGTGGTCCCTGATGGGACTCAGACACCCACGTGTGGCATTGAGTTTGGCTGCCACAAACTCGAAACCCACCCACAGCTGATCAGACATCTCCACCTGGCAACCCAACATACAGCGTTGGAATTCCATGTTATGTTCGGGGGGTCCTGAGTGACAGCCGTGATGGTGTGCTTTTCCTGCTGTGTGGACTGTGCACTGGGTGGTGTCACCTCGAGGTAGCTGGGCTGCCCTGCTCCTGGGGGTGGGGTGTGGAGGCTGACCCTTAGCCGTTGGAGGGTGTCTGTGCATATGTGTAGGTTGTCCTCTTCATCATCACTGATTAGATTTGTGGTCTGCTCTGCAGTCGGTGTTGATTGTCCCTCTGCAAAGTAAAGGAGAGATGCAGGTTAACAGAGTGTCCCATGTATGTTGTCGCTTTGTAGAAGTTCACATACAGACTGCATGACAATGTACATTGTGACTGTTTTGGAGGAGCTGGCTATTTGATGGGAGACAGTGGACATTTTGACTACATGACAGATGTGAAGTTGTACTCGTACATTTTCATCACACAGTGTCAGGCAGTGCCAAATGTGGGTGGCACGTTACTACGCTCAAGCGGAACCTGTTGTGTGCTCTGTCCTGTGGTGTAGGTATTGCACTTTGTACCACATTGTCATCAATGTTGATGTGCTGTGATTGCTATGTGTGTGTGCTGCATTGTGGGAGAATCGCCCCTGAAGCTCTGATTCCACGGCCCCTTATCCATTTGAGGCGATGTGCCTTTGAATTGTGTGATTTTCAGGGGCTGAAATGTTTGCAACTTGGGTCATTTGTGCTCTTGGACAGATTTTGTGGTCTTGTGCTTTGTCTGCTGATGAGTAATGGACGTCATGGGATGTAGGTGTATGTGGATGTTGCAGAGTGTGACCTGCTCCATAACGGATGTGATGAACACTGGCCAACCTCAGTGTCATGGCGTGCACAGTGTTATGTATTTTGATCGAAGCCATGCTATTGGTCATGCAGTGTCACTTGCATTGTGAGTGTGGCTCACAGAACCGCAGCTTTGCTGGATTCAGCACATGTGCATGGGTAGGTTGTGTGGTTGGTGATGGGGGCCTTTGTGCACATAGTGGACGGGGGCCTACTTGGTGTTTTGATGCTTGCTGCAGTGTGCCAAGGGTATCAGGGACATGTTCCACTATCATTGTGAGTGTGCAGTGTGCTACATATGATTGTGCATGTGTGCCATTGTGCACATCTCCCCACATCCCCCAGTCCCTGGTCATTACTCACCCTATTGCTGTTGGGTCAGGTCATATTAAGCTGTGTCCAGACCCCTAACTCCTGCCACCGTCTCCACACTGGTGACTGTGGCCACCAATTTCTCCAGCTCATCCAGCTCCTCCTGTGGCGCAGGACTCCTACCTCCATTCGCCGTTGCTGCCTTCCTGTTGGCGGCGAGTTTCTGTTTGGTCTGACTTTGCACGTCATGCGAGCGCCTCTTCACCTCCTCCATTGTCCTCCTCGACACTCTGACTGCATTGACATTGTTGTCAATGGTCTGCCATATTTCCGTTTGGTTTTCCAGTGCCACAGTGGAGGTGACGAACAGTTGTTGGTAGTGTTCTGTCACCTCTGTGACGATGATCCTGTCTTCCTGCCAACTGAACCCAGTCTTCCTCTTCCTCTTCTCCTTGCCCTTCCCCGTACACGGGGTTCCTGGCTGGTCCTCCATGGGGCTTGTGGGGTTTGAGTTGTCCTCTGCAGTCGGTCCGGGTACATCCATGGTGCTACGCAGTTTCATTTGGTTTTGGTGGAGTTTTTTTGTTGCTTTTATAGTGCATTTTCTCGCATGACGCGTGGGAATCGCAGGCCTGTCATTGGTTGTCGCTGATTTTTGTATCGCGATTTGGGGCATTGCCACTTTTTGGGTGTTTGTGTTTCGCATTTTATGTGCGTCGCATTGATTTTTACGTTGTCATTTGGCGCATTATCCTGCTGCTATCACATGGCGCCACCGGGTTGGGAATTGGACGTTAAGACAGTGTTATTTTCTCGCGATATGCAAAGTTGCGTTAAGCTAAATTTGTGATCGTTATCACAAATTCTTGAGAATATCCCCCATTATTTTTTAAAAGACCTACATTTACAAGACTGATTTTAAATTAATTCCATTAACAGACTGCTAACAATAATTATGTTATTTTAAATAATATCTTGTTAGATCCATAGATCATTATACTGCTATATACTTAAAAAAATGTAAATATATGTCAAAGTGAAAGTCCCAGCCACTTCCCTTGGAGCCAAGCTACATAAAGATATGTACTCAAGGTGAACATGATAAAGGGACTGGTATCTGGCCAGAATATCCTGCAGGAGACTGGATAAAGCATAATGCCTAGGTACAAGCAAAGTGACCTGACCCAGGGCCCTCTGGCCCTTTCATACTATAGACAAAATTAAAAGTAGGTGGTCTATGTCTTCAATTCTGTCTGCAAATAATAAGCAAATGGCCAGGAAGTTTGGGTTTTGTATCCATTTGCTAGTAAACCGGCCAACATGCTAAGAACTCAGTTTGATTTTGATGAACAAAGATCTGTCTTTGAGGGTGTAATACCATCATTATAGGGTTCTAACCCTAGTATTAAATTTGTGGGACAGAAATTGTCTGTCAAACTATTAGGCTTTCTGTCTCTATGGCATTGCTCAGTCATATTGTTCCAAAAGGTATATTTTTTGCAATATCCATGGTACACCCCTTCATTGATGGTGGGTCTATGTACTGTTGTATGTAGATATGGTATATAGTATTTGTGCTTCACTGTTTCTTTAATATTAGAATTTGTATTTGGAATATGAAGATCTCTGGTCCCTCCAATGGAATCTGATAGGCGGTACTCCAGGGCTGGCTACTGCAGTGACCAATGCTCTTTCCATCTCCTGTGTCGTGAGTTATTGCTTAAAAAGACTTATTCTATACCAAGGGGCTGCATCTGCTAAGCTCTTCCTCTTTACTAAAACACTATATTTCTTTGGTTCCAGGAATGAGGTTAGTGAATCATCCTTCTTTAACCCACTTACACTGTCTAATGGACCATTGAGCCACCTAATTGTACGAAGACCGTCGTATGGACCATTGGTAAGGGTAAAGTTTCAAACCAGTTTCCAGCATCCTTTTTGTACACTTGAAGGGATTACCTGCGTGCGCTTTTCAAATAGTGAAGTTGGTAACAGCTGGGTTTGAGTTGATGAGGGCTTGCTGCCAACTTCGCAACCTTGGTCCTGAGGTGCTGCCCCAGTGCGAGGAAGCAAACACCAACTTGCCAACGTTTATCTGTGGTCAGAAGGAGCTACCCTTGTGTGAGGAAACGGACATGCATAACCAGTGCTCCCCTGTATTGTTAGGGAGCCGTTCCGACCTTCTTGGAGCATTTGACATAAGATGCAGGCTTCTGCTTGTGGTCTTGACATGTTTACACGTCTCTTGGCAGCTGCACACACTTGTCTTTAGGGAACAATTACTGGAGGTGCATGTTAAGCCTCCACCTTTCTTCAGAGCCCAGGAAAACCGGAGATCAAGTGGAAGAAATGGCTGTGCATATTTGAGAATTACCCCACAGCTATTGATGCAGCTAGTTTTGACTCAAATCGAAAGTTAGTACTGCTGTGCAACCACTTATGAACTGCAGGGCAGAGGGTATTTGATGATCCACCCATGGTACCTGACCCTAATGATGAAAATGCTGCCTGTAATGTGTATGAGGAATCTAAGGAAAGACCATGTAGACGATATTCAAAGGAAGTAAGTGTTTTATTAGATAGACACAACTTTTTCAAGTGCAAGCAAGGCAGTTATGAAACTGTTGAAGAGTTTATTACTCCTTTGCATGTTCTCGCATCTTCCTGGGAATTTGCAAATTCTATTGATATAACTATATATATATATATATATATATATATATATATATATATATATATATATATATATATATATATATATATATATATATATATATATGTATAACAATATATAACAATATATAACAATATATATATATATATATATAATATATATATATATATATATATATATATATATATATATATATATATATATATATATATATATATTCAATGAAAAAACCATAGGTTATAGACCATATATAGTTAGGGATTAGCATTTAAAAAACCTTATTTTATTTGCACAAAACCATTGAAATTCCATATATAGTTAGAAGCGCTAACTATATATCGCGCACCCGCAATCCACTGCTGATGATGTCACATATTACATCATTCATGACATGGTCAGTGACATCACTGATGACATCACTGATGACAACATCCAGTGACTGTATGTTTCTGTAAAGTTAAAATATGTCTTACATATTGAAGAATGAGTGGATGTATAAGTGTCTGGATGAAGGATTTAGTAGGTGCATGACTGACTGTATGAGTGAGTGATTAAATGTGTCTCACTGAGTGCATGGGTTAGTGACTAAACTGTCTTAATTTGTGCATCATTATGTCTGTTGTTCTGTAAACTGTTGCATGTGTTGATAAGTAGCTATATGAGTAACTATATGGGTTATTGATTGGTTGCCCAAGTATTTGTATGGGAGACTGAGTGTGTGTGTGGGTGGCTGGGAGGTGTATGACTCTGTGCATAGATGTGTGAGCAGTTGATTCACTAGATGTATGGTTTCAAAAGTGCATGTGGAAACAGCTGTATGGGCGGTTGACTGTGTGCATGAGTGTATTGGTGAGTGAATTGATATCTCAGTGCTACATGTCAAAGTAAGTACATATGTAAAACACAGTACATGTGAGAGTTGACATATATAAATAACTGTGCATAAGAGCCAGTGAATGTGTGAGTGGCTGTATGGATCATTGTGAACTTGTATCAGGGATTGTATAAGAGAGTTAATATGTGTTAGTATATGTTTGAATAAGTAAAGTTTGTATAACTGTATAGTTGAAGAAATGGAGGTGTGATTGATTCGTTGATTGACTGACTAGGTGTGTGAGTAACTCCATGGATGAGTGACAGTCTGTGAGTGTCTGTTTACACTGATTGTATCTAAGGTTATATTAGAGTCTGAAGAGGTTCATCGTATTATCACATGAATGATATCATCAGTGATGTGATCAGTAATGTCAAATGAGATGTCATCAGTGATGTCATTTGAGATGTCATCAGTGATGTCATCAGTGATGCCATTTGAGATGCCATCAGTGATGTCATCAGTGATGTCATTTGAGATGTCATCAGTGATGTCATCAGTGATGTCACTGACCATGTCATGAATGATGTAATATGTGACATCATCAGCAGTGGATTGCGGGTGCGCGATATATAGTTAGCGCTTCTAACTATATATGGAATTTCAATGGTTTTGTGCAAATAAAATAAGGTTTTTTAAATGCTAATCCCTAACTATATATGGTCTATAACCTATGGTTTTTTCATTGAATTTCAATGGTTTTTTAAAAGCTAATATCTGTAGCTGTACAATGTATTGTTCTTTAAATTTTGAAATATATTTTTCATGTTCTTTAGACAATTTTTTTAAAACATTTTTTTTTGTTCCGCTCCCAGTCCGCGAACCGGTCTGCTTCCCGTTAGCTCAATTTAAAGCCGCGGCTTAGTACGCGAACCGGTCAACGTTCCTTTAGCGTAACTGTTACGTTTGCATGACGTTTTGCGTTATCGCGTAATACGTCGTTGGACGCGCCAAGTTAGCGGACCCGGAAGTAGACCGGAAAGCGGAGCAAAGCGCGAAACGTAAACACAGCAGGTCATGTGACTCGAAAATAACACTTTTCATTGGTTCATTTCACTTTTGGTTTCCTAATGATGTAATACTTGGTCATGTCATATAAAATTAACACTTTTCATTGGTTTAGAATTTTTCCTTCTCCCAAATGATGAAAACCCCTCCTTCTTTCCTCACTCTGACTTTCATCTTGGTGAGAGAAAGACCTTTTTTGATTCATCAGCAATGGCTTCAATGGTTGCTTCTGCCAGTGTGCCCCCACCACCTCCTCCACCTCCTCATGGGAAGAAAAGACTACCTGCTTCACTAATTATAGAAGAGGAGGAAAATCAAGAAGAGGAAGAACAGCAAGAAAATTACGAGTTTTTGCCAGAGGAGCCCAGAAGATATAATAGGAAAGAAAATTATATCTGGCAATTTTTTAAATTTCCTGCTGACCAAAAGAAAGTAAATGCCAGATACGTCTTTTGTCGCATTTGCGACGAACGACTTTCAAGGGGCACAGACAAAAAGTACAGTTTTGGCAATCATACAATGCACAGGCACATGAGTCGATGGCACCCTAACAATTACAGCAATGCACAACTTCGCGACCAACAACAAAATCCGCCAGAAATGGCAAGAAGATCTGTTGTTCAGGAGGTATCGGGACCGGAGGCGAGGGAGGTGATCCCGAACATCCAAATCAACATGGGAGAAGTGAAGCAAGTCTGTGTGTGGTGCAACCAGACACTTTGCTACCGCGAAAGTAGCATTACCCTGATAATGAGAGCCATCACCAATCATGTGTGCCCAAAACGCCCCAAAAAGTAAATTCTTTTTTTTTTTGTTGCTCCTGTTGAGCCGTCTTCGATGAATCATTTTTGTTTCCCCCCTCCCCCCCAAAAATAAAAAAAAATACAAAATGTTCAGAAAAAAACAAAAAAATATCAAAAATGTTCAGAAAACTAATAAAAAAAATTTAAAACAACAAAAACAAAAAAAAACAGTTCTTTTCAGAACTACCTCCCCATTATTAAAAAAATTGGTAGAATTCTTTGAACTCTGCCAAGCTCTATTTCTATTAGTTCGCTACCAGTTCGCACTCCGGTACGCGTACTTTGAGCGTACCAAAAATTTTTTTTAAAAAAAGGAACAGTAAGTATAAGGAAAGGAAACAGACAGTTATGTTACAAAAAAAGACAATTTTTTACATGGTCAGTGACATCATCAGCAGTGGATTGCGAGTAACAGTTTTTTCTGTTTACTTCCTATAGTTGTCTTTCTTGTAACATAAATGTCTTTTCCTATCCTTATACTTACTGTTCTTGTTTTTAAAATTTTTGGAGATCATTCAGAAACAGTAACATTAATAGAGACAGAATTAGTGAATAATAATGAAGAAGTATGAGAAGAGAGGGACTGAGAAAAATACTGGAAGGAATAGAAAAATTAAGTAATAGAGAAAGGAAGGAGAGAAGTAGCAAACACAGGAAAGTAAAGATTAAAGAAATGAAGCAGTAGAACTATTAGATGTTAAATGTGATAAGTTAAATGATTGAGTGAGGGTGACGATAAGGTGTGTCCTCTCTAAAAGTTTGTTTAAGGTGAACCGTACTCTGGGTTGCATATCAAATTTATGCTTGTTGAAGAATACAGACGAGATAATAGATGTGAAGACCTACCATTGCAGTAAAACATGCCCATTTATTACATCAATCATAACATAGTCAGTGACATCATCAGCAGTGGAATGTAGGTTAAAAAAGTAGAAAACATTTACCTTAAAATTCATGTTAACTTTTCAAGCAAATTTTTCATACATTCAATCTGTAAAAGAGAGAACAAACATTTCCAAAAATATTAAATAATGTTTTTAAAAATTAGAAAAAAGAAGGGAAAAGGTTCAAGAAGAAACAGTTTTTAAACAACTTTGACATTTACAGAAACCTCTACTTCCCTACGACCCCTACACAATCCTAAAGATATTTATTTTAAAAAAACAGTATCTTCATGCTGATGAAATGAGGCCTATTTTGAAACATGATGCTTCTTTTGCATTGCTTATGTCTCACAATAGTGATGCAATAACAGCGCAAAAAAGATGTAAAGCCATCATAAAATTGTGAAACATTTTAAATGATTGTTTTAGGATGCAAATAAGATGTGTGCTTTCAAGAGCTTTCTTTGAGGTGAGGCCTATTTCTTTTTTTTAAAAAAAACAATACCTAGAAGTACAGCAGTGTAAGCATTAAAATTGACACTTACAGAAGACTCTGCTTCTCCATATCTACCTCACATTTCTAAATATATATCATAATTTCAAAAAGCATAACATTAATTATACATGTTAAATGGTTTATTTTTGCTGTTCTCAGAATGTATCAAATTTCACTTAAATCAGTGACTTGAAGGTATTCATCATGTAACAGCGGGAAAAAAAAACACAATCAAAATGACTGTGTTTAAAAAACCCATACAACCTTCGAAATCTGATTTCAAAACTCCTTAAAATTAACTTACTTTCAATGACGTCGAACGATCTCCTATGAACAGCATCCACTCTGTTGTGCTACAAATATTTTCAGCCCGCCACTTTCTGAAAGAAAACCTCCATCAATACGTAAAATATGTTACATAGAAAAAAAGACTTCTCCCATTATATCACATGTCTCCACTAGGCCAAATCATGTTGCCGCGATTCGCAAGTCTTGTTAATCTTCCAATCAAATCCCGACATTTTCTATTTTCGCAACTTTCAAAAATAAAATATTTGAGATTATTTACACAATCCTGGACTACTAATAACTTACTCTTCTTTGTCACTCATGTTCTCCTTTTCCTATGACACTGATACTGCTTACTATGAAGCAGACTTACTTGCATTAGGTTTATATAGTTGGATTTTTAATCTAGACAGCATTGCAGACTTACATTCCCTCTACTTAAAATTTTGGTTTTAAAAACACCAGGTAAGAATTTTTAAGGTCAAACGGCAATTTTTTTTTGAACGTTACAACGGAATCATTACAGAATGACCAGCCGTTTCCAGACTTTAAGTAAGCTGTATAATGTCCTGATGTTGTTGATGGACCATCGTGATAGATAATTGCTACAGTAACAAAAGTCCTCCCTGATATTGACAGCTGAGAAGCTACAAATTTTTTTATTAAAGTTGACAATTTTGATCCATCAGGCCTACAACGTTGGATCATTAAAATGACATACTGGCCATATCTACGTATAAATAATGTTGACATCATATCACATTTACATTGGCTACACTCCATGTTGTGATCCGCTGCATTTACTAGCTTATTAAAGGAGACTGATTTACTGTCTGGCAAAGTTAAATATATAAATCTTTCTGAGTCTACACTAGTAGTACTTGATACCATACAGTTCTCGCAGTCATGCTGCCATTGATAAGAAAGCCCAAACAGGTGATCTACATCTACACCCTCAACTTGCAATATATCAAGCATATACATTAAAAACTCCTGACAATCTTGCTGATTATTTTCAGAGAAGTCTGTTTGACCTGAACATTCATCTAACAGATAACGAAGTTCAGACACACTTTCTACTTTTGTTCGATCAGTGCTACATTTCTCGAAAACAGAATTCAACAAACAGCATAAAATTTGTTCAGAATTCAACAGAATCTGTTCTTTTAAACTCTCTAGTGAAAAGAGAACATTAACCACTACATTTGCATAGCAGTTGACACCAGAACTGTTTTCAAATTGAAAACCAACAACATCTTCAACAGAATCCACTTTCTTTCTGCTAACAATTTTCGGTTCATTGACTTTTAGTCTTTTTGCAACAACCTCCCTACTATTACTGCTATTTCTACGTTTGCGGCCTACCACACGTTTCTCAAACAAAGGATATTGAGGCAAATGTGGCGCATACTCTCTTCTTAACCTATTGTATTCCTTAACACAATCTAGATCCGCACAAATGTTTGTGACATCACAGTCAATCAAGTACAATCCCGATAAAGTTCTAACTCGTGACAATGCCACATATGCCATACCCTCCTTGAACACAGAACTGCCAATATTCACCAATGCACAGTCTACACTTAAACCTTGCGATTTATGGATTGTCACCGCATATGCCAAGCAAACAGGAAACTGTTTACGGCGAACATATAAATCTTTAACAAGCAAAAACCTAGCAGAACAACGACCAATTTGCTGTACTTCCTCAATGCCATCAAATTTAATTTTTAAAAATTCTATTCCATCTCTATTTCTGTATTTCTCAAAATCAACAACATTACCCATTGATCCATTTACCAGACCTCTTTCTACATGTAAATTCCTTCTCAAAATAATTCGGCAATTTAAACACACATTCAAAGTCTTTTCAAAACCCGCTGTTTTAGATATAGTCTTCTCTAATGAATCCAATTTTGATTTCAAATTGTCTGACAAAATAATTGTTGATCCCATATGCTCTAATTTGTCGATAGCTTCAAGTTTCACAATCTCTTGCTTTTCTAAATTCAACATTTTGTTGTTGAAGATGGCACATTCTGCAAGAGTTGGCATGAGACATATCCCGGATTTCTTCTCAGTAATTTTCTGAAAAATATTCTCAGGCACAATCTCTTGTTTGGGATATAAATTTGACAGTAATCGTGCATTTAAAGCTTCTTTCCCATGCTCGGTCACTTTTCCAATTCTAATATCTTGTAGAATATTCTTGTAATCTTCATCCTTTGCCTGACGCATATTTTGATGCAGTTCTGCATAATTGAAGTTTAACCATATATTGACGTTGCCAATGCTCCCTAGGCACTTCCTGGTATCTTCATGCGTGAGTATTTTGAACACAGGTTGACCTTTTACTGGTGTCAGCTGCAGAAGATCTCCGAAAACAATGATGTGTTTCCCACCAAATAACACATCATATTCAGTTTTAAGTACTTCTTGCATTCTCAAATGCACAAAGGCAAGCATGACATTGGAAACCATGCTTACTTCGTCAATGATAAGTAGTTTCATTTTCCTCAAGACTCTTGAAACTTCACAGCAAGCATCTCCAGATAACTTGTTGTATTGTAATTTGTTGTCATGCTCCACCGGCAGCATCAGTAGACGATGCAAAGTAATACCTTTAATGTTATGTGCTGCCAGTCCAGTAGGAGCGGTGACAACACAAGACAGCGATGACTCAGTCCTTTCCTGCAAATAACAAGAGATTGCTTTAATGAGGAAACTTTTTCCAGTTCCCGCTTCTCCACTCACGTACAGTCGGACAGGCTTCAACGATGTACATGAGCACTTGTTCTTCTCATGACTTAATCCGTGCTCAATTTCCGTGGTAACTTCATCATATATTTTCCTCTGCTCAACGTTGAGTTGTTTTTCCAAGTCTTCTAACTTAACTGAATCCTCCTGAGCATGTGCCATGGCTCTTTCCACTTCATTCATAGCAGTGGCAGCTTCATTTTCGATAATAGGTCCTCCAAGTGGATCTTGACTCAATGAAACAGAACTCTGACTGTCCTGAGAACTGTCTCTGGCAATCTCGGCTGCAATCGTTGCTTCCTGCTCAATTTCCAAAGTTAGCATTTCTTGATATTTAGAAAAAGCAGGACATTCTATGGACTCCTTGGCTGCATTGAAAGAGTCTTCGTAACAGAGGAAATCTCCAAGCAGTTCCTCTTCTGCACGCCAAGGCTTGAAAAGTTGCAAAAGTGCTAAATAAAAAAACTCCTTTTTTTCTGGAGATTCACCACTCAATTTTCGATGGTTTACTAATTGGCATTTTCTTTGCTTGACCAGGCATCCCTCACTTCCAATTACAGCATACACTCCTTTCTCAATATCTTCTTTGATGTTCCTCTTGAATATATAATTTTGGAGAACCTCATATAGACAAACATTCTCAAGGTGACTGCTTCGATTTGGATAATATGTATCCAACATGTTGGTCTTCAAAATGTCGGTACTGTTTGGTTCCTTTTCTGCCAAATACTCAATTTCCCGGACAGGTTTTAGAACTCGATTTCGCGTTGCAGCAAGACCAAGACTCGCCCAAACGAGACTCCTGGATTTGGCATAGAGACTTGCTGAAGACAACCGGTCAGAACATTCGTAAGCTCCGATTTCTCGATGCGACAACATCTTCAGACTGAAACTGTACAACTTCTTGCTGAGGCTCTTTTCATGAGAAATGTCCTCCCACATATCCTTCAGTTCGGTCTTTTCTTTTTTGGTGATGTAAGATGTCACATACCGAGCCACAGCCATACAGTTGTCAGCCACAAACTGTATATCCATGTTAGCATTCCACATGGACAAAATCACTGGGTTGTAGTCATTGATGTACTTGGACTCTTCGTTCCTTTTCAAATTGTATGTATTCTTGGGTGATTTCCTCGTCACATTATGTCGCAGCGAAGACATCAAACTGTTCACTCTTCCTTTAGAAATCACCGGTCGTGGAAAGTTGAAACGACATTTGGTGTAGAACTTGTCCTTGTTTCTGAATTTACGACGACAGTACTTTCCACAACGATGGCTTTGGAAACGTAGAACTTGTTCTCTTAGACTTTTCTTCTCTGTTGCGTTTGGAACAGCACACGTAGAATACTGTTCGATGAAATTCATCACTAAGTCATCCGGATCTGTTCCAAATTTAGGTGCATCCTTGATCCACAACAACATATGTATATGAGGGGCACCTCTTGCTTGGTACTCCTTTCTCCAAAAGAAATCCAACACCTGTCCAAGAGGTGGATTCTTTTTATTTGTAATGAAAGACATCATAGCTTCAAATCTATGATTGAAGTACCTGCATACATTGACTGGATCCAAAGAGCACAGTTCTCCGGGTGTCTTGAATTCGATGTTTTCAATGTTACCATTTGCCTCTCGTAAAAATTCAAGTAAGTCTTCCCAGCCATACTCGGCACAGCTCAGAGTGAGGAACCATGTTGGAGTTCCTAAGTTCCTCAGCATACATTTTAAATCACCATGACGACGGTACCAGTACTCATTAGTACCACGCTGACACGCCATGAGATTAATTAAGTGAGAATCCAAAATACTGTCTTGGACATTGACTTTATGCATAAAGTCACTTGCCGAGATGTTTCGCATCTGTATACCACTTTTCAAGATGTGGTTCACTGCATATGACAGTCCAGACAGATCGCTTTCAAACAGGAGATGAAACAAATAGGGAATGCATTGCCGAAACCTAGGATCTGCTGCATACAATCGTAAAGTCCGGTATTCAGACGCAGGAATTTGATGAGGTCGCTCATCATATCTTCCTCCTTGCCCTGTGGGAAATAGCTGTGGGAAACACCGAGCTTCCAAACTTTCCTCCCAAACACTAATGGGACTCCCTTTGGCTTGTTTCATTTGAAACAACTCAATAGCATTCCCCATGACTTCCTTGGAATGCAAAGGATGAACACTATAATGTTCATATATTTCTTCACTTTTAGAGGCCTCTACTTTCTCAATTTGGCCAGCACACAAATCGCTATCCTCTTCATCACTTACTTCCTCTTCTGCAACATATACATTCTTATAGTACTTATTATTTTTCTTCAAATACACTGTTGCCTTTTTGACTTTCCTAACATCCACTAAATCTTGCCATATTTTCTTATTCTTTGTCGGAACCCCATTAACCAAGATAACCAGAGGTTCCTCTTCCACTTTTTCTATTCCAATTGTGTTAATGTTTTTCTTCAAATCTAGAGGCAAATAAACAACTCTTCCCTTTAATCCTCTCTGTAAATCTGCTGGAGGCAACTTCCCTGTCTTTGGCTCCATTCTTACAATAGCCTGAAAGGGATGGATACTTTGAATCAAAATAGATTCATAAGTATTTAAATCCTTCAATTCAGAAGGAATCTCAACCAATTCCAGATTATTATGAACTGCCCTAGCAGGCGTCTGGTTTTGGTTTAATTTATTACAACAATAAGTACACACACGTTGATCCGATCCCAAATCAAAATAATTTTCTACCATCAAGTATGTGGCAAAATCCTTCCATTCACTATTATTTTCCCTTTCACTTTTTGCATATAAATCCACTACCTTAGTCTGATTCTTATAATAAGTGCGTCGACAACATACACAAGTGAAATTAGGCCTCTCACTTGATTTCATCTGAAACGTGGCAATTTCCTTCTGAAAATTATCTGTACTGGAAACCTGTACATTATCTTCCACATTACCCTCTACTTCAGGGTCAATTTGAACATTCTCATCTTTATTACCAAAGTAACAAAACTCAATTTCTTCACAAATATTCTTCACATCTATTTCAGAACCATGCAAAAGAGCAGCACATAATTGTTTAAGCATAATTGCTGGACTCTTAGCATAATACAACATTCTCACTAATTTTCTCACTTTATTATGATGCACTGCTAGCATCCTGAAATGATGAAAAACACTCTGGCATACTCTCCTGGAAAGACAAGCCAGTGAATGACCACGCAAACCTGTCATTTGTCTCACTCTGCAAGGATCTAAATCTTGCAACAACTTCATTTTCTGCTTCAAACTTTTCTTATTAAATGTCCGTATAAAATCACAAAGCAAATTGATGGAAACCTGTCGCACACTGCAAATAGAACTACACTTCCAAATGTACACAGGACCCTTAGGACGTCTTCCTAAAACCTCATCACTTAGCGCCTCTTCTGTCTCTGTTGTCACAAGTTGTTCTTTTTCAACTGGACAACCATCCTTCACTTCATAAGCTCGACCACTGGTGTCAACTGCAAACACCAAATCATTATCCTGAAAATAACTCTCCTCATTAAAAAATGCCTCACAACTAGAACTATGCATCCATTCTCCGGAAAAAACTTCACAAAAGTTAGTACGATTTACTACTCTCTTCCATCTACTTTTAGTTTTGAAATCAGAAATTACCTTGCTTAGTTTCCTAATTCTATTGATTACCAAAATAAACAACTTTCGCTTAATTTCAAAAGCATGATCAATAATTTTCTCTACATTTTTCTTCTTCTTATAAAATGCCGCTTTCTGTTGGCCTTTTTTTTAAATATTTTTCAATAAATTAACTATTATCCTATTACGGAACATTCGATGTCGAATGTCCCTAAACTGTTGTTTCCTTCTACTATCATGCACAGAGTTATCTCTTCCTCTACCAGTAACATTTTTGATGGGTCTCTCCTTTCCATTTAAATTGCTTTTCTTTTTGAGGACTGAAACATTTTTTGGAGAAATACTTTTTTTATGACAAATATTTCTTAAGAATGATTTCGTGCTCTTACCCGGACCTTTCTTGGTGTTTTGACAAGTATTTGGGGAAGAGGACTGCTGCAATAAAACATCATCCTGCTGTCTTTGACGTTTTCTAGCCTTTCGTATTCGACTTTTGGAAGGCATTTTCCAAACTATGAAAGAATCTGCAGTTGAATCTGTGGAAAAATATAATATAAAATGTTATTAACCACTATTACCAAACAGTAAATAAATAACAGTCATCTAAAACTTAATGCCGTACTATTTATTTAACATAGCAAATGTTTTCCACCAGCACTGCATCACAAAAATGACACTCAATGGTGCAAAAAAGGCATACAACACTCATAAATCACTCCCTAATATTTTAAATCATTAATTCAGGATGACGATAAGATGTAGCCTATCTAAAGATTTGTTTAGGCCCTGATCTTTAGACTGGGGTAAATGTGTGTCATTGATCCACATTCAGTCCATCACCTGTTTTGTTTATTTGAGGTGAGGCCAACACATGGTTGCAGATAAGATTTTCACTGAAAAATATCAAAATAAAAAAACATGTGAAGGCCTACCAATGAAGTAAATCTTTAATTAAAAACCAATACATTTCTGGAAATATGCACTACTAGTGCTTCATAAGATGTTTTGGGTCATATTTATAAGGCATTTGAGTATCTAGTATGCTATTTTTCGTTCTTCCTGGTGCAAATTTATTGTAAATATGCTCCCACCTGCGGTTGGCAAATTTAGATTTTGATTATGGGAGTTAGATAGGCATGTTAATAATTTCCCAAAAATGGTGTATAACCCCAAACAACCTTTGAAGCAAATGCTCTTAGCCATGTTATCCACCTCCCATTGGATAACATGGCTAAGAAGTGCTCAGGGCCCCATGAGGAACGCTTTCCATTTAAAAACGGAAAAATAACATCAAAGACACTAAAATGCCTTCTAAATATGACCCCAAACAACCTATGAAGCTCTAACAGAACATATCCTGAAATGTAATTGATTTCAAAATTCGTTTTTAAACACAGCATATAAATCAATTGTATACCTGCATTCATGGAGAAATGACTAAAAATGTCCTTGAGACACATGAAAGTGTTTTCTGGAATGCCCTAGCACCATTTTTGGGACACTATTAACATGGCTACGTAACTCCCATAATCAAAATCTAAATTTGCCAAGCGCAAGTGGGAGCGTATTTACAAGACACTTGCCCCAAGAGGAACACTTTCCATTTAAAAAGGGAAAAATAACATCGCAGAAAAGTCAGCAATATTCATGCACTTTCTAGCAAATGCTCTTAGCCATGTTATCCACTTCCTATTAAATAACATGGCTAAGAACTGCTCAGGGCCCCATGAGGAACGCTTTCCATTTTAAAAGGGAAAAATAACATCAAAGACACTAAAATGCCTTCTAAATATGACCCCAAACAACCTATGAAGCTCTAACAGTACATATCCTGAAATGTAATTGATTTCAAAATTCGTTTTTAAACACAGCAAATAAATCAATTGTATACCTGCATTCATGGAGAAATGACTAAAAATGTCCTTGAGACACATGAAAGTGTTTTCTGGAATGCCCTAGCACCATTTTTGGGACACTATTAACATGGCTACGTAACTCCCATAATCAAAATCTAAATTTGCCAAGCACAAGTGGGAGCGTATTTACAAGACACTTGCCCCAAGAGGAATACTTTCCATTTAAAAAGGGAAAAATAACATCGCAGAAAAGTCAGCAATATTCATGCACTTTCCAGCAAATGCTCTTAGCCATGTTATCCACTTCCTATTAAATAACATGGCTAAGAACTGCTCAGGGCCCCATGAGGAACGCTTTCCATTTAAAAAGGGAAAAATAACATCAAAGACACTAAAATGCCTTCTAAATATGACCCCAAACAACCTATGAAGCTCTAACAGTACATATCCTGAAATGTAATTGATTTCAAAATTCGTTTTTAAACACAGCAAATAAATCAATTGTATACCTGCATTCATGGAGAAATGACTAAAAATGTCCTTGAGACACATGAAAGTGTTTTCTGCAATTCACTAGCACCATTTTTGGGACACTATTAACATGGCTAGGTAACTCCCATAATCAAAATCCAAATTTGCCAAGCACAAGTGGGAGTGTATTTACAAGACACTTGCCCCATGAGGAACACTTTACATTTTAAAAGGAAAACATAACATCTTAGACACTCAAATACGTTATAAATATGGCTCAAAACAACCTATGAAGCTCTAGCAGTACATATCCAGAAATGAAATTGATTTCTTAAATCGATTTTAAAAGCAACATCTCTGTTTCAGCTTACATAACAGACCATAAAATGGGCTCCATGTACCACAATAACTTGTGTTACTGCATGCCAGAATGTTACACCAAATATGCAATTACAATTTCTCTATGAAACTAATTCTATTAGTATATCACTAGAGACAAAACCACATTTTATAAACACAGCTTTCTTCATCATTTTCTCCTTAAATCATACTATTCTCTATCTAAATTAAATAAATGTTTTCTCACCTTAGCAAATATTTTTTGAGTTTTGAAAACAGTCTGAGAAATACACCAAATTGTCTTCAGCAGAAGAAAAAGGATGCACTCCAAAGGCTGCAGCTATTGAAAGCACAGAAATACAGATATTCTTTTCACATATCTCTCATATTAGCCAATCATACCTCTTCCCTCACTTTTTTCAAATCAAAACCCTTCCCCCCTCTGCCCTGTCTGCCTTGTATCCATAGCAACCACCTCCTGGAAGACCTCTCATGTTTGCAAATTCACACAACAATGTTTCAATTGAACTCTGAACTCTCAGTGCACCTGCGTATCCAGTGCAATCTTTCATTAAAAGTTTCTTCCTTGACCATTGAAATTACATCTTTCAAAGAACACATCCATGCACCCTAACTTTCTGTTTTCAGAAATGGAAATGCACCAATCACTGCTAATGAATCATTAGCATTGTAAATCCACAGTTTTTTTTCTTTAGAAACTCCTACTGTTTCAACTGCCCTTTCATTACCACACTTCATCTGACTACAGAACAACCTTCAGCCACCATGTTTAACGTCTGGATTGTTGGACATAGTTACATCCACTGGGCTCAAAGGTATGCTGAGAACAGAAATTTACCTAACCTCAATTTACAAGATGTGGAAATTAAGTGGTTGGGCCAAAGAGGATTAAAATGTCACCAATTGATACCATTGGTGAAAACCTTTATGCATTTGCCAAAACCTGACCTGTTAATAGTGCACTGTGGAGGTAATGATTTGGGCACTTTGACAGGGGTAGGTCTGGAAATGCTTTTAAAGGACACCTTTGAGCAATTAATGGCACTTTTTCCTCAAACTGCCTTGGTATATTCCAATATATGCCAAAGACAGAAATGGAGGTGGTCCAACCAATTTTGTCCACAAATTGAGAAAGCGAGGAAGCATGTAAACAAATCTGTGTCAGCTTTCATGAGAGACCATGGAATGGGCTCTCTGTACAACAATAACTTGCGTTACTACATGCAAGATATCTACAGAGGAGATGGAGTTCACTTCTCAGATGAGGGCAACAGAATTTTCATTCTGAATTTAAGACTGTGCATTGGTACCTACTTATAAGTACCTAAATGTACCATAAACCCAAAAGCTCTTCTCAGAGCTACCCTTCATCTGATCACACACTTTTATTATTTTTTTTCTAACTTTTTTTCTGTAATTTTCAACAAACTACGCTTAAAGAGCGCTATCCGGTACGCGAACTGGAAGCTAACCGCGCAAAATTTCAAAAAAAAGTTTTTTCTTCGCAAATATAGTCCTCCTCAGCCACCCTCAGAAAACGTAGGGGGGCAAAATACTTGTACGATGCCCCCTTCTACCCATTCAGAACATTATTTACCCTCCATTTTATACCTTGATTCGACCGAAACACAAAATGGTGGACTCCCGTTACGCTCCAAGTACGCGGACCGGACCGCTATCCGGAAAGCGGTCCAAAAAAAGGCGGGAAAGTAATTTACAGAAAAACGACTAGAGACACTCTCACCAAATATAAATTACCTCATACTACATAACAATCCCTTTCATTCTCACAAATTTGATTGAAATTTCATTTAGCCATTTAGCCTTTAGACCTCTCCAAATACCGTGAGGTAAATTACTTCACAAAACACATCTGAACTGTTGGAATTGACAACCAATGAAAATGTTACTTTCATTTTCTACTTTTATTACCTGACATTTGATTGGTTATATACTTGAATATATATAAAGGAAGAGAAGAAAACACAGCCATTTTGACTACTACTTCTTGTTGTACAACACCTTTTAATAGCTTCCAAAAACTTCAACTTCTTTGTGAAGGTAAGATATAATTTTTAAAAACGAAATATATTGTGCACTATAACTTAATATAATAGAATTTTTCTGCTACATATACACTATCCCTCTGTAGTAGTAATGTATTTAGATAGACTTCTCTGTTATAGTTATGAATGGAGTTAGGCTTGTCTTGGTTAAATCACATACACTTTTTTATAGTCCTATTTCCACTCTGATACTATACACTGCCAAAAGATAAATTCACTGATAAAAAATGACTATCTAAAATTAATCCCAACAGTGCCCTATCTCTACTAATATATATTTTCTTATTCAAAATTTCAGGCAAAATGGAAGGCGAACAACAAATTTCATTTTCGATTGAACTGAAGGAGAGCAGCCAAGACAAACTTGATGACTTTATGGATGACAGTAGAGACCACGAACTTCTACAATGTGTTGAAGCAGTAGACAACTTGCTTGAAAATGAAAAACAATTACACCCTATAATAAATTATGACATTTCTGACAATGAAATGTTAGAAAATTTAATAAAGTATGAAAAACAATGAAAATAACAAAAATAACTTTAAAAATAAAGACAACAAAAAAAAAAAAGAAAAAAAAAAAAACAATTAACATACAGTCTTTGAAAAGTGTATCATTCTATTATCCTTATAGTACGCTGCCCAGAACGCTTTCCGGTTCGCGTACTAGACGCTCATCGCGAAAAAAAAAATATATATATTTTTTTGGACCCTGCTGGGCCCTTTTAAAAACACCACATAAAACCTAGGGGGTCAGGGAGGATCTACTATGCCCCCTTATGGAAATTTCCCTCTTTGTTTTGGCCTCCTCTTGTCTCTCGATCCTACCGAGAGAGAAGATGGCGGCTGCACCGGACTGTTTAGAATGTTGACAGACACCGAAGAGCCAATCAGCTTTCCGTGCGCAAAGTTCCGATAAGCGAAAAGTACGCGAACCGGATCGCTGCCCGGACCGCTGTTACAGATATATATCTTGATTTAAACGTTAATTTCTCAAAATCCACTGAAGCACATATATTGAGACCTAGCAAAGGCACATCGGGCTAACAGTCCCTACAATTTTGCCAAGTTTCGTGGAAATCCATTCAGCCGTTCGAGCTAAAAGTGAGTCCAACCGCCCTATGGAAATTAACATGGGAAAAACGCGTTTTGGGACCCCCCTTTTTTCTCAGCCCCCCCTTAACGAAACCCCACCAAATTTCCAGGAGCTGCTCAGAAACAAAATGTGCCATTTTCCAGAAAATTTCAGCCAATTCCGTCCACAAACGCCAAAGTTATTAGACATAGAATTTTCAGAAATCCCATAGGGAAAAAATCCTAACTATATATACCTACTGGCGACCGCCAGTAGGTAATATATATATATATATATATAAAGAGACTAGTTTGCATTTAATTGCTTTTTGAAAGAAACACAAGTAAGGTTATTAACATGTAGAAATCCTACTTTAACAGTGGTTATTAATGTGGCTAAAAGTATTGAGAGATCCATTTATTCCGCACAAGCTTTGTCTGGGCATGAAGGGTTATCTCCCATTTCTTGTGTTTCTAATAAAAGTGCTAAGAATCCTAGAGTTAATTGCTCAAAAAAGGGGGCCATTGTTTTGCTTCTATTGTGGTTCTTGTACTCATCTCAGTTATAATCCTTCATCTCCTGCAATCAACAGAAAACGTAATGCATGTTAGAAAATTGGACATTTTCAGGCTATGTTCAAAGCAGCTGGTCATACAATTAACATAAGTAATGTAGAAGTTAACCGTGGTGATATATAAGATTGTGCCACCCAGTTTAGTAATGTTTTTTTAACAATAGATCTCACTAAAATCAAGGCTCCTATAGTGCAAGCGAAAGTAGACTGGAAATGAAAAAGAAATGAAATGAAATGAAAAAGAATTTCTAAAGCGCATGGCTGCCCTTGAGCGTCCCAGCGCTACGTGTACACACAGACAGACCTCCTCTGAACCGCATCCAGAGATGTTAGTCATTCTGGGGGAAAAGGAACGTTTTCAGAGATTTTCGGAATCTGGTCAAGTTAGGTTCTGTCCTCATTGATGTTGGGAGGGAGTTCCATAGCTGACCCGCATTTATTGAGAAGCGGCGTCCTCCGGCCCTTGCTCTTTTTGCTCTCGGGATAGCTACCAGGTTTTCCTCGCCAGAGCGGAGCGTTCGTGATGATTTGTAAGGGCGGATCAGATCTCTGAGGATCGGAGGGCCTGTGCCTTGGAGGACTCTGAACACTGTACAGAGCGCTTTGAATTTCACTCTCGCTCTTATGGGCAGCCAATGGAGTGCTTTCAAGGCCGGTTTCGCTGACGTTCTTCTGGGTGTATTCGTCAGCAGTCTTGCGGCTGCATTCTGTGCCCTCTGGAGCACGTTCAGGGTGTATTCCGGTGCAGCCAGGAAAAGGGCGTTGTTATAATCCAGTCTTGACAAAATAAGGCCCTGTACCAGCAATTTCCTGGAGTCTAGTGGGAGTAAGGGCATAACTTTCCGTATTGAGCGGAGCAGCCCATAGCAACACCCTGCGGTTTTTTTCGCCTGAGTGTGCATCGACAGCTCCGGTTCAAGCCAGACGCCAAGACTTTTTATGGATCCCTTCGGGGTCGGAGGATCTCCTAAGCAGGCCGGCCACATACATTTGGGGAGGGAGGTGCAGAGATTTCCCAGCAACATCACCTCGGTTTTGGAGGCATTAAGCTTGAGTCTTGAGTCGGCCATCCATGCCATGATGTTGGTAAGGCAGGCGGCAAACTTCTCACCATGGTTTTCTGCGAGCGAGAGCGAAACAATCAATTGGGTGTCATCCGCGTACGTTGCGAGTTTCACTCCAAAGGGTGCGACCTCCCCCTCCAGTGGGGCCATGTAGATGTTAAAAAGCGTAGGGCTCAGTGATGAGCCCTGCGGGACACCACACTGAAGGGGGGTGGGCACTGATCTATTGTTGCCCTCGCACACTTGATATGTTCGATCACTCAAGAATGACATTAGCCAGGTGAGCGCCAGGCCTCTTACTCCCAGCTCCTCCACCCGGTGGATCAAGATCTTGTGATCCACCGTGTCAAATGCCGCGCTCAGATCCAGGAGGACCAGGGCTGCTGATCCTCCTGAATCTAAGATGCACCTGCCCTCTTCTACCATGGTGATCAGCGCCGCGTCAGTGCCCTGACCGGGCCGAAAGCCAGTCTGGGTGTGCCGTAACAACTCGTTGGATTCCAAAAAGGACGAGAGTTGCCGGTTAACCCATTTCTCAGCGATCTTTCCCATCCCTGGCAGTAAGGAGATTGGCCGAAAGTTGGACAAATCGGCGGGGTCAAGGCCCGCTTTTTTTAGCAGGGCTTTTACTATAGCCTGCTTCCAACTGGGGGGGACCTTGGCGGCGGCAAAGGAAGCGTTGAGTAGATCTACTGCCGGACCCGCTATGACATCCGTAAACTGCTTTAGGATGTACATAGGCATGGGATCCGTCGGAGAGCCACTTTTTTGCGCGGCCAGCTCTTTACAGAAAGCTTCCCTAGTGATCGGGGCAAACTTGTCTAGCACGACTCTATCAGTGGCCAGACAGCTCTCCCCTAAGGGCGGGCTCTGACGGGGCAAGGGGAGGCCGGCTATGATGTTTTGAATTTTCTGGTCAAAGTACTGGGCCAGAAGGTTACAGCGGTCCGTACTCCCCTCTGAGGGTTCTGGAGATACTGGAACTTTGAGCAGCTCTTTGAGAATTTTATAGGTTTCCCTTGAAGAACTGGCTGATGATTTTATCCTATTTTCAAGGTAGGCCGCTTTGGTGGCATTGCGTGCCACTTTATACGTTCTCATGGCTGCCCTGTACTCTTCTTTGGAGTTTCCTGCCCAGTTTTTCCGCCAGTCACGTTCTTTCTTTTTACAAATTTTTCTCAGAAGACCCAGCTCTGGGGTGAACCATAAGGATTTGGGGCCCCCCGTCTTCCTGTTGGCTATTTTCAGGGGAAGTACCGCATCTAAGGCTGTGCTGAGCCATTCGCAGAAAGCCTCATCTGCCTCTATAGGATCCCTATTAAGCACCGGGATGGTATGTGTCAGCTTGCGTGTAAGATCGCTGACCGGGAGTTTCGACCATACCCTTACTGGTACTTGTGCTGTGGCTGCCGGGGGAGGTGGGGGAGCTGTAACAAAACCCATTTGAAAGGGGATCAGGAAGTGATCAGTCCAAGGGAGAGGCAGGGACGGTGACATGGAGAGAAGGGGAAGATTAGAAAACACCGTATCCAATAAGTGGCCCTTGACGTGGGTGGGCTCCTGATTATGGAGGGTGATGTTCCCCAACCCAAGTTCGGATCTTAGGTCGTTTGCAACTTTATCCTCCGCTGAGTCGAAATGTAGGTTTAAATCTCCAAGCAGGAGAAAATTGGGTGCCGACGCTATTAGCATTGGGGCCTCTTCAAGCAGAGAGTTCACGAACTGCTTGATATTACCCGGAGGCCGGTAAATCAGCAGCCCCGACAGTGAGTCGTTGGGGGACAGTTGAATCTTAAATCTACAACTTTCCGCATCCTTGATAGACCCTTCAGCGGCCCTACATGTCAACGTGTCTCTATATATAATGGCCAGCCCGCCCCTTCTGCCTCGCGGTCTGTGCAGGCAGAAGATACAAAATCCGGGGGGAAGAGCGTTCGCCATGTCGAAGTCCGAACTGTCAGATGTCCATGTTTCCGACAAAAATAGCACATCAAGCTTATGATCCAAAATCAGATGGTGGATGTGTAAGGAGTGCCTAGGTAAAGATCTACAGTTCAGGAGGGCTAGTCGAAGTGGTTCCCTGGGGGGGGAGCATTCTGTGCCTCTTTACTTTCCGTAGTACATAGATCGCAGACTTTGAACAGCACATCCATCCTCAATCTCCTCGGACAAAGGCAGGAGGCTTTGGGGCAGAGAGACAAAAGTTGTTCTTGCGAGTATGTGATAGGCCCTCGCTTTGCTTTGGGCAGCATGTCTGGCCCTAGGTCCGTATGGGCCCGGACGGGCCCAGACGGGCTTGCCTCTGGCGCGCCTCCGGCGCGCCATCGGCGCGCCCGCTGCGCCCGCATGTGCGCGGACGAGTGAGTGCGGCCATTTATGAAGCACGAGGGCCTGTGTTCGCCCTCCCACTAGAGCGCAAAATGCCCTCTTCCCAATCCAAGATGGCGGGACCTTCCGGTTTAGACTTTGGTTACCAGAGGTCATTCAGAGCCCAGAAACGGCTCGAAAAATGCCCCCAACAGCTAATATGACCAGGCGCTGTGACAAGGAGTGAATTTAAAAGTAAAACAAATTTTTTCTAACCAACTTCGAAAATAACTTTTTTAAAAGCAATTTCGGCTCAGTGATGCCGTGTAGTTCCCCGGCTAAGCTCCCTGTGAGTGTCAGGGGAGCCGCCTATGTGTACAGGCTGCGCACGAGGCTTCTGCCTCAATTTTATAGCACGAGGGCCTGTGTTCGCCCTCCCACTAGAGCGCAAAATGCCCTCTTCCCAATCCAAGATGGCGGGACCTTCCTGGTTTAGACTTTGGTTACCAGAGGTCATTCAGAGCCCAGAAACGGCTCGAAAATGCCCCCAACAGCTAATATGACCAGGCGCTGTGACAAGGAGTGAATTTAAAAGTAAAACTAATTTTTTCTAACCAACTTCGAAAATAACTTTTTTAAAAGCAATTTCGGCTCAGTGATGCCGTGTAGTGCCCGGCTAAGCTCCCTGTGAGTGTCAGGGGAGCCGCCTATGTGTACAGCAAATATGTACAAATCCATTGTGGTTATGACGTATGGCAGATTCAAGGGCACCCATAACAATTTTAGCTAACACTACGTTTTTTAAAGTTTGGTAGAGAAACTTTAAGCTGAAAAAAACCTGACATTAAATGTAAGGCCTTCAGGGAATATGACATTGATTTGCTGGGTTTCTTATGTTGTTTTTTTTTGGGAAGGAGTATTCACACAGAAGTGTACATACCTGTCAAGGTTCATGACAATGTGGGTTGGAAAGAGGTTAGGCATTCTGTTGAGGCCAGGACATGATAAACTCATTATTGGAGATATGCCCATTTTTGCGATAAAAACGAAGGAGGAGGTTCTTCAGTTATTGGTTAAGAATTTTCCCAATGTTTTCAAAAATGAGATAGGGAATGTAAAAGGTCTTGAATATTCTATAAAAGTGAAGAAAGATGCCTATCCTATCATTCGTAAAGTTAGACCCATGCAGCTTAGCGTTTTTAAAGATCTTAAGGTGTTACTCAATGATATATGTTCAGAAGGTGTTATTCAATCTATGGATTCCTCAAAGTGGGTTTTGCCTGTAGTTTTAACTTCAAGGTACTGTGTAGACTTGTGGTCATTGAATCGAAACATTCTTGACTGCTATCCCCTTCCCCATTTTCAAGTAATGTTAGCTAATATTGGAGAGGCAAAATATTTTTCTACCATTGACGTTCATTTGACTTTTCATCAGATCACTTTGAGTAAGGAGTCTCAAGATCTTACAACGTTTATTACACCTCGTGGTGCATAGAAGCATCTAAGGCTACCAGTTAGCCTAGCATCAGCGTGTTACAAAAGATGGTGGATGTGTTCTTTTGAGATTTGGACTGCATTCAAGCCTTCTAAGATGATATTTTGATTTACACCAAGGATACAGAAGAACATATTGCTGTTTCGGAATGGATGTTAGCAGGTTTGACAGGAAGAAGAATGACTGTAAGACCTGAAAAATGGAATTCTCTGTGTTATACAACACCCCACAGAGTCCCATATATTCTCTATGTCAGTCGTACTGGTTGGCAACTATAACTTGCCACATTTATTTGAACTAGTTGGAAAGATGATTGAAATACTATATGAGACTGTAGATCTAAACACCAAAAGTATTTTTTTTGTGAAAGAGGTAATTAGGTAAAATAAAGGATGGATATAGAATGGTAACATTATAGTTTTAATATAGGAATATGTTTAGAATATATAGCAAACAGTTTATAATATAATAAAAAAAAAGTGTGGGCTATTGGGTTAGTAACATTCGGCAACAGTATTGTAGCCTACTTTCCTATAAGTACATGTTGTACATTTAACACCTTACAGTATAAAAATGACTTTAATTCTAAAAGTATACTTGTTTGTAAGGGGGGTTGTGTGGTGTTGTTTTGATGTATGTGTGTTTTTGAAAAATGTTCTGTTATCAGCAGTACCACAGTACTATCTCAATAGTACGACAATACCTTGTGATTGTAAGAAAGCTTCTGATATGCTCTAAAGCTTTCATATTGAAGCAATAAAAAGCTCCAAAATATTTCGGATTATGGTTTTTTCTGAGTAGCAGAGACATAATACTTTGCCATCTGCTTTTGGTATTCTTTTGGGATTCCTGAGAATACTGACTTTGTTTATGAAAGGAATGGCAGAAGGAGGAGAGGGTAGTGCTGTTCGTGAGGCTGCAATGGAGGAGATTGAAGAGGCCATTGCCCAAAAGCATACAGAGCTGGAAAGAAGAAAGTGCTGAATGGAGTGTGTAGTGTGGTAATTGTTTCTTTATCTGGTGGGAAAAATATAGAGAAATGTGTGGCATGTGACATGCACCTAATGTCACATGGTCATTTCGCTGGAAAGTGGCCAACAGTATTTGCTGGGTACTGCTGGCATGCACAAGCACCTTCACCCTATGCATGCTACATGCTTGGCACGGGCTGAATGCAAAAGAGACTTAGAGTTGGCAGAACTTGAAAATGCAGCAACCGCACCAACTGCTGCACTCCAGAGTGCACTACCATCCACTTCAGCCATCTAGACTTCCTAGGCACATCTACTGGCTCAACAGCACCCTCCATTCCACCACCTGGTTCGGTGGTTGCAGTGCACTGGCTGATGCAAGAAGGGCATGTCGTGGAGCCGAATGTTAGCTCAGCAACATACTGTTTGTACTGCCAATAGTTTCAGGGGCGAGTAATATAAACATTCATAGGGAGCTAGTAATAGGTCAACGGTGCCCTCCCCAGAAGCCATAGTTAATTTTTTTATTGATGGTCCAGTTGACCTGTAATTTAAAAACAAACAAAATTACAGAAAAAAATTGATAAAACAAAAAGAGGGAAAAAAAAGTTTTGTTAAGAGCTATTTCCATTTTCATTACAGTAAATAGTTGGTTATTATTGTGACATTTTCCCACACAGGTGCAGTAAATAATCTATGTGAAAAAAACAGTAAAGGAGAAGGTGAATGAATGGTAAGTTATATTATATAGGTATGTATAAAGATGCAATATAGTTTGTAATTTTTTGTTTTACTATTGGATTATTTCTAAAATGAAATAAAAGTTTGTTATAGATAATATTCCCATTTTTAATGAATGCAAGCACATTTATTTAGTGTTTCTTAAACAAAAGTAACAATAAAGTTACAAATATATGCAATTATTTACCACCTAGTAAGGTGCAGGTAAGCATTCTATTGGGGTCATATGAAATATTTGATATAACACAAGTCAAATGGATTGTGAAAAAAAAACGCTTAAATGCTGTGCTTGTTCAACTGTCACTTTTGGTAAGAGGACAATAGAAAATAAAAGTTAGAAACTAATGGCCACATGCATCATTGTTGCCGTTTGCGATTTCTTAATTACTAAAATTAAGAAATCGCAATTAAGAAATCGCAAACGGCTATGCACTAAGAAATCACAATTTTTTTGTGATTTCTTAAATTTCCTTAATTGCGATTCGCAAATTGTGAATCCCTTCCCATTGATTCCTATGGGCCTAGAGGCCCATAGGAATGAATGGGAAGTCATTTTCAATTTGTGATTCGCAATTTGCAAATCGCAAATACAAAATGCAATTTCAAGGGTGCAGGAGGGGTCCAAAGGACCCCCCTGCACCCCTGAAATCTAACTTTATTTTTTTTTTTTAAATGTTTTTATTGGTTCAGTTCAAAGCCACATAGAAAAGAAAAAAAAAACATACAAAGCCATTATATCATATCCAAACATCGTATAGACAGACAAACTTATGGTGCAAGTACACAATCAAAGATAATCAAAAACAAGAAAGATAAGAAACAGAGAATAAAAGCAATATCAAAAATACTATATAAGCAGCTGTACCACCATGTCTAACCGAGAAATAGGTCACTTTTAGGGACCTAAATGGTCTATCATTGCCTGCCAGATTTTATACCCCTTTTGCATTTTCCTAAGTGATTTGATCCGATAGAGATTAAATTCTAAATAAAAAACATTATAAAACTTTGCACGCCACATTTCATATACAGGTGCTTCTGGCTTCAACCACATTGAAGATATACATAAGCGAGCTACCGCCATAGCCATAAATAAAACATATCTGTTTTTTTGATACCCCAGAAACGGATTGTTATCATTAGATAAACCAAAAATAATCATCTCTCTTGAGATTGTCACGTCACACTTTGTAATATGAGCCAGAAATTTTTCTATAGATATAAAAAAAGGTTTTAACACTGAGCAGTCTGAAAATATATGCACAATATCTGCCTGGTCAGATTGACACCTATAGCATTTCCCATTATTAGCATTACCCCATTTCAACATTTTAAACGGTGTATGATAAAGGTTAAATAAGGTTTTGTAATGCTGTGAGTATAAATTGGCAGACAAAATAATTTTAGCAGCTGTATAAATTGACTCTTGAAAGGGTACTGCCAATGTACCCAATCTAGTACACCATTTAGATTCCTGCAATGTGAAAAATAAATACAAACTTGGTGAACATTATCGGCGCCATCTTGCCCCCTTTTCCGAGCCCATTCGTGCGCGTAAGCGGCAGCCATTTTGAGCACCATGGCCTCCCTGCCCCTCGCTGATAGCCAGCGCGTCTCTCTCTCTCTTAACCTCGCAAGCATTCCCCCGCATGCTGACAACCCCCGCTCTCTCATGCCTTGGGTCATAAACCCCTCTTCAGCGCAGCTCCACCACGGAATCCCATCCTGTTCCCAGCGCGACACCTCCCTTCATTCCTTTCATGGCCTCAAACCCTTTTGATGCAAACCCCCTTTTCCTGTGTCCCCGTTTGTCTTCCCTGTTCCCAGGCCGCCACCTGGCTCTGCGGATACTGTTTATTACCCCGTACAGTAGGAAGCTTCCCCCTCCCCATCAAAAGATCCCCGAACCGATCAAAGCCCCCACCCCATGAGATCCGATCAAACCCCATGCATTCCGTGAACCGGCGGAATGCCCTGCTGTGCGACAACCATCACCTGTTGTGACCGGGGTGGGGAATCCAACTGTAAATGTGTGTGGGAACGGGCCTGCGGGGGAGATTCCGAGGATGTTCTTTCTAATACTAAAGTGTTGCAAGAATGTGTTATGTGCAATAAAGGTCGTAAACCCTAGTATAAGAGGCCAGGCCTCAGAGATGTGGTTAGAGCACCTCGTGACGATACTTGCTGTCTGAATTGATGTGTTCTCCTCCGGAGAGAATAAAATCCTCGTTTCCCGCCTTCCAGTCTCCAGCGCCTGCTTCTTCATTTGATTAATATTGGTGGGTCATAGAGACGATACCGCCGGGCAACATAAAAGGGTCTTTGGTTACCGGTTGTCTTTGGAACCCTTTTTAACAATTGGCGCCCAAAACGTGGGGCCCATCAGCGACTCGTGGATCCAGTGGGAGAGGTCCTGACGACAGAGTGAACGACTGCAACGATCGGAAGGTACCCTGTCCGATAGACCCTCGTCTGACAGCCGATCATCCGAACTTCACTGGTTCCGAACAGACCTCTCTCGAGTGATCTACGGTCCTGACTGGGAACCATCAGGAGTGCCACAAGAATTACGAAGAGAAGAGGACGATCGGGCGCTGGATTCGGAAGACGAGAAACTGTCCATGCGGTCCGGGTAAGGTCGTGTAAACACGACGAATTGCGAAAGTGATAGATAATTGAAAGTAATTGTTAATTGTTGAGAAAATACTAGTATTACTTTGTGTTAATTTATTGGAGATTCACTGTCTACAAACGGAGAAACAACAGGCTCTCCCTTTATAAACAGCGAAGGATAGGTACGCACCCATCGGACCCATCTTTCTCCCCCATTGATTAACTGTTATAGACTGTCTTCTGGAGATTCTCTGTCTGCAAACAGGGAAAAATAGGTCCCCTCTTTACAGATAGTGAAAGGGTAGGTGACGCGAACTTTTGCGAGCCTACTTATTCTCCCCATTGACCATATTGATTTTTTATTTTCGACCTAAACATTGATTAACTGTTATAGATTGTTTTCTGGAGATTCTCTGTCTGCAAACAAGGAAAAATAGGTCCCCTCTTTACAGATAGTGAAAGGGTAGGTGACGCGAACCTTTGCGAGCCTACTTATTCTCCCCATTGACCATATTGATTTTTTATTTTTGACCTAACATTGATCGCCCAGAATTGGTTCATGAGGTATTCACTACGTGCAAACAACGTAGAATAGAAATATTCTGTCTAGTCTTTGCGCGCAGTGATAAGATAGGTAGTGCTGACTATTATCCCATTGTGATCCGTCATGCCTGTCTTCTCCCCACTGGTTAGTAGCCTGTTTTACCCGGACCGCTTATTAGAGATGAACCATCCGGCTCCGCTGGAGGGCACCCCTAATAAGGACATGTTCATGAAGCATGGATTAATTGCTATAGCCTATAGTGAGCTGTGGCATAAATATACGAAAAAGGATCGAGAAAGACAGTGGCCACTGAGAGGATCCTTTGATCTCGACAAGATAGAAACAGAAGAAATAGCCCTTCGTAGGAATGAAACAACACCTATTATGCTCGATAGTCTCGGTATGTGGCGCAAAGAAGCCACGCGACGAAGGGAAGGCGACGAATTCAGAAAAGGTGAGGGGACACGACGGACAACCCTCCAAACGTCTAGTGGGCAAAGGGAAGGGCCAGCGATGGCACAGTCCCGAGGAGTAGACATGAAAAGCGAACGGTGTAAAGGGATGTGCCGACAAGCCAACCCCGGAACACAACGACCCGAAGGTAATCCCCCAACATTACGCACAGGACGGACAGATTTAAAACAAAACCAATGTGCTTTCTGTAAATGTCTTGGACACTGGAAAGCCCAATGCCCGACTCTGCAAAGCATAGGTAAGAATGGAGGGTTGACAGAAAGGACAAACCGACAGAAAGGAAAAGGACGTGAGATAAAAACCAATCAGGCTAGTGCAGACAGAACAGACAGGACCACCCCGTTTGATTATGCTCGATGGCACAGATTTCGTCAGACCAATTTTAACGACATGTTAGAGTTCTGGGACTGATTGCTCTCTGTTGCTCCCCCACTCTGAAAAACAAACACAACTGCAGGTCAGTGTAAACAACCCCCCGTTAGAGAAAAGACTCAAGAAAGCCAAGCGTCTATTATATAACTCAGGATTTAATTACGGAAAAACACACAACCAACAGTAAATAGAATAACTAGTAGAACTCTCTAGAAAACAAACTTTACTAATAGGAAAAATACAAAAACATATTATGCTCACTCCGGAAGTCTTCCAATGTAACAGTTTGATGGTCCCGCCCATCCGAAACACATAGCACGTGTGGGGCGGGGCCTGCCAGCAACCATGAGCCCAAAAAGAGATTGCTGGCGAGAAGGTACTGGAGACCCCACACAGCGGGCAATGAAATGGTCTTCCCATATTGCCCTTCCAGGGATGGCGTCCCCCGGACCGCGAGTAGGGAGGGGGCGGATGAAAGTGACCCCCTCCCTTGTATCTCCTGGTCCGGCCATCACGAATTCCTCCATCGAACGGATGCAGGGTGGGCAGGGAGGAGGAGGCGACGCGGACGAGCCTCTTCCACCTCCACAGGTAGGAGGCTTCCCTGCCCTGGCCCGACGCCGATGTCCTCCAGCCGGGCGACGGCCATATTTCCGCAACACAGGACACACGATGCCCGACTCGTATATTTTCTCAGTACAGGATATACAAGACCCGGCTGGTATACTTGCGCAGTACAGGACACACAATGTCCGACGGGCATATTTACGGAGCACCGGATGTACAGTGGTCCCCCAAGAGTCGGAATCAGGGGTGTAGGGTGGTCATCATGTGCGCCCCTGATTCCAAGGGACGGTGTAGGATGCGCCGGGAGAGGGAGACAGCACGGGTGAGACTCCCTCACCTCCCCAGATGAAGGCTCCACTGCTGCACCCTGGCGCCCCGAACCAAAATGTCCTGCTCCAGCAACATGATGCTCTGTCTTTCGCCATCACAAGAAGTCTTCTTCCACTCCTGATGGATACGGCAAAGGTGGCTGCCACAGGGTCTAAAAAATGGCGTCTGGGCCCTCAAAAGGCGGGTCTAGGCCGCTGGAGTAACTTTGTCCGAAATTGCAACTCGGGCACTCGCCTACCTGGGCGCAAGCCCCCACCATCGACAAAACATCCCCTCGACTTTGAAGATTCTACCAAAGTCCCAAGAGCCCTCGGCCCCTTCAGGCTTCCGGTGAGGAACAGTTGCATTGATCTCAAATGAAATAACCACGGCACAGCAACAAGATGGGGGTGCTCTCGTGTCTGCATCAGCTTCCGTCTGAACCACCCAGGAACATTATGGGCTAACGAACTCGAGCAAGTTCCGGCTGAACATCAACATGACCCGGTAAGAGAGACTTTACCCCCTCCCTCTCTTGATTGACGGTCCACACCACCAGCCCCTTTGTTAGCACAGTTTTCTTTTGGACTACCGAAAGGGACTCTGGTCCAACCGCCAATTGTCGGGGATATTTTGCCCCTGATGCTACTTCCGGACTAAACCGGCCTCGCCCAAAATGGCGCTGGTATCAATGGAAACTTACGGATGCCTCGTGGTGTTCCTTAGCTAATGAAACTTGATGTACTAAGATATATATGTATATACATGAACCATTGCGCACTCGATGTTAAAGGGAGGAGGGTTCACTTGGCAAACATTTAAGAAGGATTCCGTAAAATGTTGATTTCAATGAACAAATTATTTTTTGATATTTGTAGTAACTGATACATAACGCCGCTTACGATGCACGCCCGCGGTGTACATCTTGGAAATGTGATTATGATGAGCTTGACTGTGTTTCCATTTATGAACTGAAATGCCCCTGATTCCTTCGTCACGCAATGAAATGTTTTTGGTTACTTGCAAATAATTAATTAGACCATTTTTACATGTTCTTGTGCTATAAAATAACCCCTACTGTATGTGCTTCCTTCGACGACATGTCAGGTCAAAAAAAATGAATTGCGCTCTCACATTTTTCGTACTGAATAATTCTACAAATAAAGGTCTTAAAAAAGGTTAAGGATAGACATCGCTTACTTTTTGTAAATACGGGTATCGGTGGGAGGGTTTTTCTGTGCGCAACTGTTCTGCTCTTTTTTTAAGGTTATCCGAGAAATGGTTGTTCGGCCCTGGGTTGATGGTCAAATCGAAGGTATGATACGCTGCCTCCAAGATATGCGACTAAGCTCAGGAACTGACGTATGAAGAAGGACCTCGACTTCCGAGAATGGGTAAAGTAAAACGATGTGATTGATAAAATGTTATAAAGATATGGTGGTCGAAGGTACTAAGGTACAGGGTTGAACGAAGAACTGGTATGCCTTAAGAACATCACAGCTTTGGGAATGATTTAGGGATCCCGATGACCGGATACATCTACGAAACCGGGTACCTCGCGCTAGGCACCTCTGATTCCTCTTTTTAGCATTTTTCACTACACACGATCCTTAATACCATCCTCGGACCTTCCCATGAACAACCTATCACATTGCCTGCCCCCATGACTTTAGGAAACCAAAAACCTAAGGGATTATATCCCGAAGAGATAAGTACGAGTATGTGGTAAGTAAAGGACTCTCGTGCCCATACATTTGATGTGTTCGAATGTTGTCCCCCTACCTCCCCCTTTTTTCCCCTTTTTTTCCCTCTGCAGGTTACATTAGAATCCCGATTAGAGTATCATAAGGGATCTGGAACCACGTCACGCCCGATGCATGAAGACGGACTAGCGCTGCAAAAAGACGCAACAAGGACGCTCTACCCAATGCGACCTTTTTACCTGATCTAATACTCTTCTGTCCCAAAACTGCATGCTTTCTACCTCCTAACATAGACCCGAAATGTCTAACGTTGGGTAACGCACTGAATAGCCCAAACAATACACGGTCATTCCCCATGTCACACGTGTACTGTTTGGCCTATTGACTCTCTCTCTCTCTCTCTCTCTCTCTCTCTCTCTCTCTCTCTCTCTCTCTCTCTCTCTCTCTCTCTCTCTCTCTCTCTCTCTCTCTCTCTCGCTCACTCTTCCACTCCTCCATACTTTCCCTCTTCCTAGCAACTGGCACCTAATTGGCGAACCTGGTGCACCTCCTGATTGGCCCCAAATACCACAAAGTATTTGCACAAATTTGTCCTAAATAAAATTGTATCGGTACCACGTTACTACCTCTCCTTTTCTACTAAAATATGGATGAAATTTAAATTGACCGATAGGAAAGGGACAGGTAAGACGACTAAGGTTCCCTAAATTTGACCCACTCTCAGGGAACTATTTGTCAGTGGCTTCTGTGATAAAATGTGTCTGTGGTAATGCGACCATCCCCATTGAAAATTGTCCCCGTACCCCAAGCTGTAAGAAATGATCGAGACACCCCCATCTGCCCAAAATGCCCCTAGTTTGGTATCAGCTGCCTTGAACGAGAACTTGAAAAACGCCCCTTGCTCCGATTCACTGTGTCCTTAATCGTTTTTCATAAGATCCCACCTTCCCCGAGGATAAGTTTAATAATTATAGCAAACCACCCCCCGAGTTTTTTTGTAGTAACCAGGTTGCGAGGATTTATATAGAAAGTTAGAAAGATGTATGCAAAGTTAAAAATTAGATCGAAAATCGAAAGGCCTCGTTGCTGTAAGCCTTGCTGAAAATAAAATGTTTTGATGTAATGAAGACTTGTTTAGCCTATGTTCATCCCTCAGAAGGTTGCCTATCAGACTATGGTGAATAGCACGTTGCACTTTTTGTAAAATACAAGGCCCTGAAGACTAGCCTAGCCTTGCAAGACTCGTACTAGGGAAATGGGTCTCTGCCAGAAGAACTGACATCTACTATAATAGACATATGACAAATGAACGTAATAATCATCAAAGCGTCAAAGAATTAGCCAACAAAAGGAAGTTGTAAGGAATCCAGCAAATCCATCATCAATTGTTTATACGTAAGCCGCAAAAATCTCAAATGTAGCGAGTGCTTACCCCAGTTGCTTGGTGTTGGGAGAGAAATAGATTTATGTAATTACCTTCTTCTGCAATATCTCTAAAGACTGTCTTTTAAACACTCATTTAAGGGTATCACTGTCGGAGGGGAAAGAGACCGGATGTGGGAGCACGCGGCCTGACTGCGGATTGTGGAACATCAGCGACAGAGGCCAAGGCGAGACCACAGCAGTAAGGAGTCGCAGGACGGGGCACTGTTTCAAACAAAGCTAAGGAAAGGGCTGACCTGAAGCCCCTGCTCTATGATCAACGTGTGCCAAAAGGTCCCCGCTCTCTGAACATGGTTACGGACTCGCCTGACGCAAACTCTCCGCCTCCCCCTGATCTGTTCCCGACTTGGCCTTGCTCCATCCCCTCTTCCTCCGACCCACCATAAGGACTGTTCACACCCGCACCTTTCCACCCGAACTCCCAAGTTCCTCCAAATCCCACTGAGCTACCCAGAGAAGAGTACTCCCTGCGTCAGAAGGGAGGGAGCTCCGACTAAGTAGACCACGAACTATGTTAAATCCCAGAACGGTGACCTAGAACTCCACCAAGGGTCGCCCCCGAAGAAAAGATAAACGAAGTCTGTGGTTCTGCCCGCTACCAAGCACCTTGAAGATGATGGAAGCAACAGGAAATGCCCACCACAGAGACTCAAGAAACGAACTGATCTCACAATTACCCCCAACGACTCAATCCACATGAACATTTCTGTTGATAGGTAATCCAGGTGTTCAACAGTGCTGACAGAAGACGACAAAAGGACAACGAGAACTCTGATATTTTTTACTGTATCTCCTTTCTCTCCCAATCACCATTGGACTGACTATGCACCCGCCGTATACAAAAAGGACTTACTTATATGATAACTTACCAGTTCTTATTCTATGATCTGTACCCAACGCCCTCGCTACGTAATCCTAGTCTGATATTGCATTACGATGACTTTTTTTGCAACCAACTTAACGATGAACCCGCCTACTAAATGATGAGATTTTTCAATATGATGTTTATAATGTGATGTTTATGTACAGCTCTTTCGCCTAAGTCCCCTCTCCCTTACTTATGATCGCTGCATATAGGTGTAGATAGGAAATAGGCCAGCAAGATGTCTTGGAAATGTTAAAGGGAGGACTGTGAAAAATAAATACAAACTTGGTGAACATTATCGGCGCCATCTTGCCCCCTTTTCCGAGCCCATTCGTGCGCGTAAGCGGCAGCCATTTTGAGCACCATGGCCTCCCTGCCCCTCGCTGATAGCCAGCGCGTCTCTCTCTCTCTTAACCTCGCAAGCATTCCCCCGCATGCTGACAACCCCCGCTCTCTCATGCCTTGGGTCATAAACCCCTCTTCAGCGCAGCTCCACCACGGAATCCCATCCTGTTCCCAGCGCGACACCTCCCTTCATTCCTTTCATGGCCTCAAACCCTTTTGATGCAAACCCCCTTTTCCTGTGTCCCCGTTTGTCTTCCCTGTTCCCAGGCCGCCACCTGGCTCTGCGGATACTGTTTATTACCCCGTACAGTAGGAAGCTTCCCCCTCCCCATCAAAAGATCCCCGAACCGATCAAAGCCCCCACCCCATGAGATCCGATCAAACCCCATGCATTCCGTGAATCGGCGGAATGCCCTGCTGTGCGACAACCATCACCTGTTGTGACCGGGGTGGGGAATCCAACTGTAAATGTGTGTGGGAACGGGCCTGCGGGGGAGATTCCGAGGATGTTCTTTCTAATACTAAAGTGTTGCAAGAATGTGTTATGTGCAATAAAGGTCGTAAACCCTAGTATAAGAGGCCAGGCCTCAGAGATGTGGTTAGAGCACCTCGTGACGATACTTGCTGTCTGAATTGATGTGTTCTCCTCCGGAGAGAATAAAATCCTCGTTTCCCGCCTTCCAGTCTCCAGCGCCTGCTTCTTCATTTGATTAATATTGGTGGGTCATAGAGACGATACCGCCGGGCAACATAAAAGGGTCTTTGGTTACCGGTTGTCTTTGGAACCCTTTTTAACAGCAATCCCATATCCTCCTGTTGTATATTCAACAGATGATTATATAGAGTCCCTATACGTGATGGTTTTTTAAGTATTTCAATAAAGTCATTAGGACAAAGCGGTAGAGCATTTGGATGCTTAAAAATAAAATCGCGTATTTGTAAATACTTAACAAAGTCATGTTGGGCGAGACTATATATATCTTTTAACTCCTGAAATGCAGCGATTGTACCATCCTTAACCATAGTGCCTATAGCTATCATGCCTTTTTCCCCCCATGTACACATAGTGCAATCTCAGAATATTGGCGGAAACAGTTCTATAGAATTACAAGGAGTATAGAAATTAATACGTCCAAGGGAGATAAGCTTCCGTATTGATCGCCATCCTTTAAAGGCAGACAATACTAATTTAAATCTAGTTCTTTTATAGTAGCTGGGTTCTAAAAAGCGAAGCAGCATTTGTCGAGATTGTGGGCCAAGTAAAAGAGAAAAAATATCAGGGCTCTCAAATATAGGCGGAGTTCCACCAATCACAAAATATTCTGCATAAGACATGCCAAATAATATAGTGCAAAATTTGGAACTCCCCAGATATGCTTGTCAGGCCAAGAATCAGCAGCTGTTAACATCACTCGGGGCACACGGCAGGGGTGCCCATGCTCACCATTACTAATTGCCATGTACATAGAACCACTTTTAAAGACGTTGATGTCATCCCAACATATACAATCTATGGTTTTACCCGGGGGTAATATACGCGTATTAGCCTACGCCGACGACGTCGCTGTCATAACATGTGATCCAGAATCTGCATTATGCGAAATTGAAAACCTGACTCGCGAATTTGGTAATGTGTCAGGGTATAAGCTCAATATCCAGAAAACACAGGTTATTTGCTCAGCAGGACTTTGCCATAACGACAGTCGGGTTACCTCGGAGGCTGAATACCTGGGCATTAAAATTAGACTATCGCTTCAAGAGTTAGTTACGGTGAACTGGTCAGATTTATTGCAATCGGTTAGAAACCAACTTGAGAAAATCGAATGCTTACACTTGTCGTTGGTTGGGAGATGCAACGTTTTAAAAATGTCCATTTTGCCAAAAGTTTTATATTATTTTCGGTCGGTACCATTGGAGATACCTGTACTACAACAGAGGAAATTGCAATCTATAGCTGATAGATTCTTATGGGGCTGGAAATCTGCGCGAAGGGCTTCTAAATTTATGATACTACCAATTTTACGTGGGGGATGGGGAGTTCCAAATTTTGCACTGAAATCTAACTTTAAGTGCATTTTTTACACACACATGCCCCAAGGGCATGTGTGTGTATAAAATGAAACTTTGAAAAATGCACTTTTGTGCATTTTTTGAATGTTTTCGTAAATTACCATGAAGGTCAACTTCATGGTAATTTACCTCTCCCTATTTGCGAATTCGCAAATTAAAAATGTTCATGCATTGCATTTAAGAAATCTTAAATTGCGATTTCTTAAATGCAATTGCAATTTTAGAAATCGCAACATGATTGCGATTTCTAAAATTGCGAAAACATGATGCATCCCAATTTAGTCAATTGCATTCGCAAACGGACGAAAATTGCAATTCGCACCGTTTGCGAATGCAATTCACTTTGATGCATGTGGGCGTAAATGTTTTATTTAAGTCAGTAGATTTTTTCAAAAGTCATCAACCATGCTAGACCCCATGACATATCTACTGATTGCTATAATCATCTATGCTCAGTCCATATTACAGATCTGTATAAAGCTGTATCTTAAATTATAATTTTGGAGTTAGAGTAAGCAGTTAGGAGCTTAGCAACTTTTTAGGCAATCTGTGTTGAAAAGTTAACGTAGTGTTATCACATTCATTTTATCCTGTAATGTTTCTTAAATATATTATATAATGTGATGAAATAATGTTTTCTCCATGATGCAAAATAATGGCAATTCAAGTAAAAGTGCGTCCAGGAATGGAAATTTGACAAGCAGTGAAATGAGTAATCAAGGTATTCATTTTAATATTATCTGGAGCGCTTCTTGTATCATTACAAAAAAATTCTTATTTACCATAGTTAGCCATAGTTTCGCCACGCCATGATGCACAGTTTGAAAAAAGGTTAGAATGCACAGCTTTATATGTTACATTATTAAATTATATGGATTTATAATCAGGAATAGGAAGGTATACAAATCTTTCAAATTCCATGACTGTTGACAACACAGTAAAGGATTGGAAAGGTTCCCAGTAGTAGCTTGCACCAAAGAGTTCTTTGTGTGGCAAAGTCTCATTAGCTATAATTCCAAGAATAGCCATACAGAATTTTTGTGCATCTTGTTGTTGATTTATAGAGAGGCAAACTGTTCCTGTACAAACAGCAACAATATCCCTAATACCACCTACAGACTGGCATAGTTGTTTTTCAGATTGAGGTTACTTACAGTCTTACACAGGGGTGATGTCTATTTTGTATAGTTCTTTTACTAAAGATAAATATAGAATAAGATTAACAATTACATTACTATAGCAGTTAATCCCTTTTGCATTACTAAACCGAAAGCGTAACATTTCAATGTGGTGTTCTTTTAGGGTTTTCTTACATGGTTGTGTTATGTGTAAAGGCTCATTCTTTGTGAACTTTTCTTTTCATCCATATCATAGGTTTAGACGCAGCCAGATATTCTCCATGAGAAGGAGTATACATTTTTGTGTCATCAATAATGTTTTCACATGCGATAAAGCAGCATATGCCATACCCTCTTTAAAAACACTAGAGCCAATGTTAAGTAAAGCATAAACCAAGCTTAATCTTTGAGATTTATGTTTTGTTAGGCATTAATAAATATACAGGACCATGTTCTTTCTCTAGAGCAGTTGCTTTAGAAATTTGTTTTGGTTACTTTATTGTTTCAAATTTAACAGTAGGGAATTCAATATGATCATTACTTTTATATTTATATTTAACAAAATGCAGTACATGTCCCATTGTTCCAATTACAGGTCCGTGTTCGACATCCACATTTTTTACATACAATTACACAACATTTTTTACAAAGAAATAGGTCTTTTTCTATTCCCACAGTCTGGAACACTGAATTTTCCAAATGTAATAATTTTGTAGATAAGGATTTAGTTATCGGAATACTCAGTAAGTTTCAAAACAACCTTTACAAGGTAAATGTATAATTATTTCATTTTCCTTAGATACCATATCCATATTAACATTAGAGCATTTTTTGAGTTGGCATCAAGCAAACAATGGGTAGTGTCTCCAAAAGAACATAATCTGTAACTTGTGCCGGACTTTTTGAATAAACTGGATATAGTTCTTGTTTCAAGCATATTCTTTGCTTGTTCTGTTATAATTCCTTACCTAATACGTTTTAATATTTTGCCATATTTTTCATAATTTGCTTGTCTCATATTTTGTGTAACTTCACAATGCCCGAGATGTAACCAAATATTAACATTACTAATACTTCCTAAGCAGTTTCTAGTTTATTTTCAGTTACTGTTTTGAAAGTTGGCTCCCCTTTACAGGAGTAACCTGTAAGTAAACAAAAGCCATCATTAAGTGTGAAACTATAGTAACCTTGTCTATAATCAAAATCTGTCATTTTTTAAGAGCTCGACAAAGTTCCTGAGAGGAATCACAAATTAATTCTAAGTAGTTTAGTTTGTTATCATGTACCACTGGTAGTAGTCAGTGTAATGTAATCCCTTTAATATTAAGTGCAGCTAATCCAGTTGGAGCAGTAATAACACATGATAAGTTAAAAATAGAAACTTTGTGAAGGTAAGCAGCTTTTATAAGGAAACGTTTACCCAGCCTGGCTTGAGATATATTGTGATATACGCTGAAAATGTGAACATATTCATAAACCATGTTTATGTTAAAGGCCATGATCTACAGTTGTTTGAATTTGTTAAAATATTTCAAATTGTTCAGTATTTAATATTGATATACGGTAATTTAAGTTCTCACCATCTTTGCGGATTTCATCCATAGCAAGTTCTACCTCACCCATAGAGACAGTAGCAATATTAGCAATATTTGGGTGTCCAAGCAGGTCTGCAAGTGTAAAATTGGAAGGGCTATCGGTACTTGTAGTATTACATTATATTTCACATTGAATTTCTTTCCCTTTAAAATGACTTGATCCAACATTTCAACATAAATTTGGAATTCTGGCATTGTAATATATGTTTTATCGGCATAAAAAAGCCTGTTCATATGATAATGATGTTCCAAGCAATACTTTCTCTTTTGGCCATGGTTTAAAAAACTGTAAAAGTGCTAAACAAATAAAAATCTTTATCCGTACTATTGTCATATGTAAGTTTGCAGTGATTAATTAGTGTAGGTTTTGAATGATGTATTAAGCAGCCACCTGTTCAATCAACACAAAATTTTCCAGTATTAACATTCTAAACAACATTATTTCTGTCAGTATAAAATGTACCTACTTCTTACAGTGATAATTGTTCCAGTAGAAGACTTCTGTTACGGTAGTAAGTTTCAAACAGATTCGTTTTGATAGTGTTTTTGTTCTCTGGCTCAAAATGAGCAAGATATTGAATTTCTGGCAAACTTTAAAAAATGTTTCTTCGATAGGATACTAATCCTAAACTAAACCACATAATGTTGTAAGATTTAGCATATAAACTTGAAGAAATTAAAGGGTCACAAGCCTCATAACTGCTGACCTCTCTATAAGATAGCATTTGAAGGCTAAATTGAAATAGCCTTTCAGATAAAGATTGCTCAGCAAATATTTTTTATCATACTTCCTTCATATTTTTGTTCAGCTTTAGTAATAGATAAAGTGGCATCGAGGGTGACAGCAGTAGAATTATCTGCAACAAATTGTATATCCATATTAGCATTCTATATATGTAGGATTAAAGGTGTGCAGGCAGTGATTTGCTGTGATGCATGTGCACTTTTTAAATCATATGTGTTTTTAGGAGACATTTCTTAAACGACATGCCTAACATAAGACATAAGATTGTTGACTCTTCCTTTATTTAGAATTGGTCATGGGAAAGTAGAACAATATTTTGTGTACTGTTTAGGTTTGTTTTTAAATTTCCTTAAGCAGTATTTCCCACATTTATGAGTTTGAAATGTTATGACTGGTTTAAACAGTTTACTATTGTTTTGTTTGGTAGGGATATCACAAGTAACTTATTGCTTAATACAATTAAGAGCAGTATCATATGAGTCATAGCCAAAGTGTGGAGCATTTTGTATCCACAAGAGCATATGAAGGTGAGATGCACCCTTGGGACCTTTTTCTCCAAAAGAAATACACAAACTCTCCTAGGGCATTTTAGTTTTATGTGTTAAGAACCTAAGCATAGTCTCAACTTTGTGATTTAAAAATCTGCAAACATTTGCTGGATGTAAAGAGCATAATTCACCAGGTGTCTTAAACTCAACATTTGTTAGATTATTATTTGCTCTAGGTAGGAAACTGTCTGATTCCTCCCATGAGTATTCTGAACATCTCAAGGTGAGAAACCAAGTAGGTGGTCTCAAATTCCTCAACATACATCTTAGTTCTCCATGTCATCAGAACCAATATTAATTTGTACCTTGCTGACATGCGATAATATTTATTAAGTTATATTTGAGGTTTTCATCATTGCTTTCCACCTTCTTTAGGAAATCTTTTGCTGTTAAGTTATTAAATCCTGTTCCCACTCACATAACATGTGCAGCAGCATAGGAGGTCAGAGATAGTTCATTTTCATGGAATAGTGAAAATATAAGGGATGTTTTGTCTAAAATGTGGGTCTACTGAATATAGCCTTGTGGAACGATATTCCAAAGCAGAAATTGTAATAGGACTTCATCATATCGCCCCCCCTTATCCTGTTGGAAATAAATTTGGG
Organism: Lissotriton vulgaris; assembly: GCF_964263255.1. Taxonomy (NCBI): domain Eukaryota; kingdom Metazoa; phylum Chordata; class Amphibia; order Caudata; family Salamandridae; genus Lissotriton; species Lissotriton vulgaris. The sequence goes on along the minus strand of NC_141695.1, from coordinate 1,084,582,672 downwards.
TAACATCTAGCTTCTAAAGTTCTTTTCCAGATACTAACTGGATCTCTGTAGCCTTTCTTATATGATACAATTCCAAGTCATCGACCCATTATATATTTAGAATGCAGTGGGTTTATACTGTAGTGCTCATGTATTAGCTCAGAGTATTCTTAAGTCATTTTCCTGAAACTGACCAATGTCACTTTCATCTGTAAATAGAAGTTCAGTAGTCTTTATAAAGTCATTAGGTTCTATATTTTTGTAGTGTATGTTATTTTGTAAAAGGTACAAAATTGCATCTTGTATTTTAGAAATGCTTGTTAACGCTTGAAAAAAAATTGTCTTTTGTTGGGACTCCATTAACTAATACAACTTGAGTCTGCTCCTATTTGTTTCTTAATCTAATGGCATATAAGCAACCTTCCCTAATAGTTTGAAATCTATGTAGAGTTTGAATCAATATACTTTCATGTACATTTCCATTTTGTAACTCTGAAGGTATGGGGAAAATCTCTAAATTATTGTAAACTGCATGTGAAGGCATAAAGTTGTGGTCCAGAATTCCAAGGCAAAACGACATAAGTTTGATCAGCACAAACATCATATTTGTTTTCGACAATGTTTCTATCCCCTTTCCCTCCCTGTCTCTTTCTCTTTTTTTTTTGTCTTCTTCGTGAGCTACCGTCAGGTGCGGTTAGCTAAACATATTTCGAAGTAAAAAATGAGCCTGATACAACTCTGCTACCCCTGTAACAGAAACGGCAAAGATGTTCATGTAAAAAGAATTTTAATAAAAATATGTGACATTTTATAAGATAAATGGCAAGGTTTACCCAAGTTACTCTGTCTTCTTTTTCTGTTCTTTGTAGTAATCAATATATTTAATTTGTTTGTCAAAATGTACAGCAGATGTACACTTTATTTGGAATTTTAGAAATTGCTTTGTTGAAAAGCAAAATATCCACTTCATATCAAATTTTCCGGAGTATTTTAGGAGTAGACAGTCTTTGGGCAGACAGAAATTTCTGATTCCCTAACAAAGTATTGTGATTGTATATAGTCTGTAACTGAGAGGCCCTTTTGTGGATTAAAGTGTAGTAGAGCATAATTACTTTGCTCCAATTGTATTGCTGGTCCTTTAACAAAGCATAAAGATCACACAATTGTCTTATACTTGAATGATGATAAGTGGAAAGCATTTTATTGTCATAGAAATTTAAATTACATATTTTATTTTGAATGCAGCCTCAGAATGACATGAGCTGGGTAATATTTCTAAATATGTAATAGTCCTTGTTTTACAAAATATTAATTTCACCTTGCAGATGTGTTTTCTTGAAAGTAGTGATAAACTGTTTTAGTTTATCAATGGATTTATTCTGAACATTGCATATAGAAGCACAATTCCATTTGCAAACGGAAGTTTAGTGGCTTTCTCCTCAAACTGCTTATCGACTAGTCCGATAAAGTTTTTAGTTTTTTTTCAAAGCCTAGCACAGACCCATATATAACTTCATAGAAACATCCTTCATTATTGACAAATAGGACCCAATTAGTGTATGTATGGTAAACCTCTTTGTTAAAGTATGGTTCTGTTCTGGATGTGTGTTTCCAACAGCCTCCAAATATGTTAAAAAAGTTTAACATATTACATTTTTTTCCTAACATATAAAAAAATATTAAAAAGCTAAACATGTCAGTATTTTCGTGCGATTCATAGCTAAAATTTAAAAAAATCTTTTCACAAACAGCGTTTTCACCACAATTTGTTGAACGTATTGTTTATGTTTTAGTCTGGCAGTATTGTTTCTCGTAGTGGGATAATTTTACAGCAAGCTGGCAAGTACTCTATTTTTAAAATGTTTACATTTAATATTTCTAATGCTCTCCCTTCTTGTACGACCCAAAAGGATTCTCCTCTTTCTGTTTATACTTGTGTTTTGTAATGTAATGTATAGGCATTTATATAGCGCACTACTTACCCGTAGGGTCCCAAGGCGCTTCGACCGCTGCGAAACCCTTCCTGGCTTCCCTGAGAGATGGTCCCTTAATGGGTATCTCCAGGGTGAGACCAGGCATCCCCGGCGGTCTGGTGGGGCCGTTAGTGAAGATGAGGCAAGCTAATGCCCAGAGTTGCCGAGTGTGATCGCTGATCAGAGTGGGCACCGAGGCGAGAGAATTATCGAGTCCGCTGACCCTGGTCCAGAAACCTGCCGCGCCGGGAATCGAACCCTGGTCCCGGGCCGTCCTCTGCTCTCGGGTCTGCCGCCTCTAACCAGTGAGCCACACTACTGCACACATCTTAGCTCTATTTGTGAGCTTTTTCACATGAATAACCTTATTATCGCCAGAAATGGTGTGTGAGTATGCAAACATTTAGGAATAACCTTACCAATCTTCTTTTTTAAATATCTGCATTATTCTTTTGTAGGTGTGGTTACATTTTCTCTGATCTGTTTGGAGTACATTTCAATTTTAATGTTTTCTCGTAATATTTTGAAGGCATCCTGCTCAACGTAGCTATGCTTTTACATAAACATATACAATCAAGAAACAGTACTATTAGTGATTGTTAAACTAAAGTATACATCGCAGATTAGTTGTACACATAACAATTTATTTGTTTTAATACCATGCTAGTTTACTTGTATTTACTTTCAGTGGCACTAAATGCTCAGATTTTTGCTGAATAATATAAATTTAGTGAATAAGTAGCTCTATCTCAAAACTTTAGTTCAACTTCAGTTTTACTACAGCAGTTCACCTACTCTCTGTGCTGTTTGCATACCCCTTGTAGTATTGGGCTAGATTTGTAGCCTAATGAAAAATATAATCCAATAACAAGCTTTTTTGCAGCTCTAATATATTTCTTATATAGCATCCTATTAGTTTTGAATATCATGTGATTAAAGTTAGCCTCACTGCCACGTGTGCTTAGCATATCACCAAATCAATTGCATCTAAATGCTGTCATTCCCTTCTAATCTTGTACTATATTGGATTAGATGGCCATGTGACCTAAACTTTCTCTGAGCTAGCTGTAGATATACTAATATATTATGAAGTTAGGCAGTGTAGGCTATTTCCTATTGAATGTGCTTCTTTAGTACCATCTGGACTATGTTAGTAGCCCAATATTACATATAACAATTCACAGTGTTTGTTTAAAAGTATTAGCTCTTAAATATCACGACATTGGACAATGTTCTACCCCACTGGATACATCTAGTACTTTCATTTATTCAGTCATTGTTTCATCAACCTTTTTGGTAGTCTTCAAACAACATGGTCTATTTTTGGATAATTGGGCACAGTTATATATTTTGGGCTAGGGAGTATGCCAAAATACGTGGTATTGACTGTAATTTAGGTTTGCAAATGATATAACATGGGTGTAAGGTGTAATAATATCCTTCCTTTGCTTTCATCTCTTACTAGTTGTGAGCATCCATAGTTTATCATTATTCATTGTGGAGGTAATTATATAGGTCATCTCACTGGTGTTAGAATAAATATAGACATTAAAACTAGTTTTCAGTCTTTAATGAGCATATTTCCTCACACCCATTTTGTGTTTTCAAATATTTGCCAGAGGATAAAATGGAAATACTACTTTTCAAATACTGGAATGTTTGAGAAAAGCTGCAGAAATATCAACAAAAGTGTGTCTGCATTCCTAAGAGATCACAGCATGTCTTCCATGTATCACTTAAACATTGCTTTTTTCCAAACCCTATATAATGTGAAGATGGCATGCATTTAACCTCTCGTGGCAATGATGTGCTCCTTAGTAACATCTGACAATCGCTTAGAAATCATATGCCAATCCAATTTGAACACTTGAAATCAAAGGCTCTTTCAAGAGCCAACCTCATCCTTAAATTAATAAATGTGAACATATTTGCCTTCTTCTTTAAAAATACTTTTACGGTACTGCAGTACTCACTAGAAACATTCAAGGTAGTGGCACAGTACTCTGTAACATATTTTTTTAAAGCATATGGCAACTTTTAAATAATTTCCCAAACCTTTACTAAAGTGGTAGTAAATGATAAAAAAAACACAAAACTTAATAATCAAGTTATTGTTAGGGTGTAATAAAAAAACACATGCAAAGTGGTGTGAAAAGCAAGATGGCTGCCTTAATGTTTTGGAAAAGAGCACAACCCAATCAAATAATACCTTGTTATTATAAGTATTGTGGTAGTACCATGGTACTACTGCAATAACAGATACCCCTAGGTGAAAATACAGTATAACTTAAAAAATAATGACTCTATTTACTTGTACTACCCTAAAGAAATATCTGCAGACCCTAATATGTAATGCTGCCAAATTTCATCAAAATACAATTGATGGTTTTCGCGCCACGCGAAATACAAAAGTCTATGGAAAATGCATTTGATTTCAAGCCCGTTGGGGACCCCCTTTTTTCTTTTTACCCCCTTGACCAAACACCACAAAACTTTCAGTGAAATGGGTGCAGCAGGTCTGAGAAAGAATTTGGGGTGTCCTCCCTTATAGAGTAAATCAAGGTGACTTATTTTCAATGTTTTTCATAAGCTCCGTTACTGTTTGGCATATGATTCAATTTCAGATAAAGATGCAATATTCCCCTTGATATATAGATAAACACTTGCAAACAGCCGACACGTGTTTGTCCCCTGTGTGTCTATTGAGCCTGGGGCTTTCTCAAGGCTGCACGAAATGAGAGAAAGGAACTGTAGTGATTAAAGTTAAAGTTCCTATATTCCATATGACCATCACCATGAGGGGGCACCCATCTCTCCATGTGCAAAAGCTAAGGCTTACTATCTACAGTAGGTCTTATTGGCACGTGATAAAACTTAAAGATCATGGGGCGATCATAGATGGTGTCTGAAGAAAAGAGGATAAGGAAAACAGTATTTAGCCAAGTTGTGGATGCTTGCAAAGCTAAGTATTTATAGTCGCTCATACTGTATGGAGACATTCAGCAGCAAAAGTACAATAGCAAAGGGAGGAAGGGCAAAGAAGTGGTGGGGGAAGGAGAGCAGAGTGGGAGGGAAGGGGAGGCAGGGAGAAAGGGGGATAAACATAAAAAAGGAAATGGCAAATACAAATCATGAGATTTTGAGGCATATTTATCAAGAATTTATGCAGCGCAATGCAGCAAACCACCTGCTGGGCTGCGTGGAAGAGAAAGGGGAGGAACGCCTGCATTTGAGATTATACGGCACATTCCTGTCCTTTCCTTGTGATGGCGCACAATGTGCTGCTTAGAGTGTAAGGGCCTTTATTTCAACTGAACAAAATATATTGGCCCAATAGGACTTAGTGGTGTGGATGGTGAGTGTTTGATTGTATATAGAATGGATGTAATAGTGTGGTTTGAATTGTATGAATAGCGATTGTAAACTGTAGGTTGTAAAAATATGTATATTTGATGGTGTTTTGTATATATTTGTATAAAAATGGTATGTACAGTTGTGTTCCATGTATATGATTCTCGATTGAAAAATTTCTTAAACATTTGAAAATAAAAAGCGACCTATGAGCTTATGCCGGCTTGGTTTCAGTATCCTTGCAACATTTATTTAATTGTTTAAATTGTTATCAGTATTGGCACCTTGGTTGTTGTTCAGTAGAGCCAACACAGGCACCTTTGGGCCGTGTTGCAAGTGTGCCGGTGTTGCAGGCAGGAATATTTTAGTGCAGGAAGGGAAACCTTCCTGCACAAAAACAATCCTCACAAGCATTTTCCTCTTTCTATGTGTGCTGCAGCAGCATATGTAGAAAGAGGAAAAAAAAGGAGAAATAAAAATATTTCTCATTGTGATACCTAACTTGTGGAGGCATAGCATGTTGACACATTCCCAAGTCTACCAGTGATGGAAAACCTGGGAAAGCGCCACAATCCATGGGTGGATGTGTGGGAACGTCTATGCCTCACCCATTGAACCCCAATTTGCACTGCATTGCATTACTCTACGTTTATCAAGCCACTTAGGGCCTTGCAAGGTGGCCTTGCATGGGGGCTCTAGGTGGCGCACATCCAAGATGGCCACACACCTGTGAGGCTCGGGAAGCTTGGGGAACACATGCGTCATTTATCCTCATATCTACCGCAGTTCATTGTGATTTGCCACCGTCTGCCTGCTCCCTGACCCATCTGCTCATGCTGGGGAAAAACTGCGGCTCTCGAGACATTTCAAGTCCATCTACGGGACAGTGCATACTGCGAGCACAGAAACGGGTGCCCTCGCTGGAGACATACGCAGCCGCCGCGGCTACTAGAGCCCCGCGCCTCCACACGTGGCAATAGGCCTCACCGTGGACTGACGAGCCGGAGCCTCCTTTCTGCATATCAATTTCCTTCCCGCTGGCTCCCTCCCTATCGTGCTGTTGACTACTCTGCCTGCAGACGCCTGTGTCAACATTCAGTGGTGGGGCGGTGTGGAGCTCAGCGGCTGCAGAGCGCTCTCCCTCGGCGCAAGACGTGCCATTTCTGTAATCCACACATCTACAGAGGATGCGTGAGTACGGGCGCTCAGAGTGCCCTCCGGCCTCCCGGAATATTATCCTTCTTTTGAAACATATTGCACAGCGCACCGCCTTGGGGGACATTCAAGTGATTGCCTGCCTGCCATGCTGTTCTTTTCTGCCCCACCTCAGGCCTTTGTGATCTGCCTGTGCTGCTGCTGTCCCGTTTCAATATCACCTCGTTGGACGTCCTCCACTGCAACGCAGCCCTCGGGACGCCCTGCATGTCATTTTCTCGCATTGGGAGACTGATAGTGCTATTCTCCACACTGTCTCAGTACTGATGACTGCCTTGCCAGATCTCAGTCTTTTGCCCCCCCCCCCGCTGCACGTCGGGGTTTGAAGCACCTTCTGTGCTAGGGAAACCTTAAGCTATCAGCCGCTCTGGAATGTGACGACCAAGCGGGAGAACACACGCTCAGGACTGCCACCTGGTGGCGGATTCCTCTTTCTTGATCCTGCGCCCCTTGACGCTACTCCATTATTCGGAGACAGCCCATCCTCATTGCCGGACTGTGCAGTTACATACGCCTGTGACGCTTACCGTGCGCCTAGCCTAGTAAATGAGAGACATCTATTCACCCACACTGTGGAATTGTCTGGGCGTGTGAAGAGGTGCAATGGGGAAACCTGATGGCTGTCAGCCTCGATTGACCTTTGATACAAAAAAAGCCACGACGAGATCAGCCTCTGTAGATACTGCACGTGTCAATATGGACCAAACACAACCACCCTCACAATCCTCGGTGGATGATGTTAGGACTTTACTTCTGGTCGTACAGCGCAGTCTATCGGATCTGTCTGGGAAGATGGACACAATGAATAATCAACTGGACTTTCTGGTACAAAAAGTTGATAAACATGATGGGCAATTGATAGAGGCTGAACGTCGCATATCCGAGTGCAAAGATACCACTTCTCAGATGCAAACTCAGGTAGCGCAAATGGACAAGTTGTTGAAAGTTATTGTGGCCAGGAATGAAAATATTCAAGCCAGGAGTCATCGCAATAACGTTCGAATACTAGGCATACCTGAGAGCACAATACAGGGCATATGGAGGACTATATTGAACGTCTTCTAAAGAGCACCTTGGTGAAGATTCTTTCTCGCCACATCTAGTGGTTGAGTGCGCTCTTCGCTCCCTAGGCCCACGGCCTCCACCGGGCGAGGTCCCAAGACCTATCATTGCTCGTCTTCTCAATTATCGAGAACGTGATGTTGCACTTCAGAGGGCCCGCAAACTAAAGCCACTACAATTTGAAGGGAATACGTTTACCATCTATCCAGATTTTACTCTGGTGGTACCAGAAGCGCGCCAGAAATTTCTCACGGTTAAGCAGAAACTTTGAAAGGCTCAGATATAATACGCCCTCTGTCATAGTTCGTGGGGGGCACGGAGCATAGCGGCAGGAAAAAACAACACTCACCCGCAATAGCGTACGAAAAGAACTATGACTCCCATGGACGGCCGTGAAAGAACTGCAGGTCTAGGGATGCCATGCGCGGCGCATGCGCAGGTCAGAACATGCATAAAACAATGGCGGCCTCCGCAAACGGCGTCGGATATTCGGAACCCGAGCCGACGGTTCTTGGCAGTACCGCGAGGCAAGGAGCAGCGTCACAGCCTCCATCCATTCAGTGCGTGCTGGGAGTATCGGGAGAAGGGCGCATCCCGACTGGTGTGTGAGTAACTCTGGGGCTTTTGTGAACGTTTATCTAGGGCAGTAGGAGGCTATTGCCGGGTATATCGGAAGTACTGCGCGTGGCGAGCGCCGCTCCTGCGCTTCCCTGTGTTGTGTGTGCGGACCGGAACCGGGGGAGGCTTTGGTGTTAACTACCTGGACAGCCAAGGAAGTGAGGAAGCCTCGTTTTGCGTTCATATCTGGAAGACGACCAAGAGACTTCACTGGTCCTTATAGATAGATAGACTTTGCTGGGGAGTTTAGTACTCGTGCTCCATCTCAGGAGTAAAGAACGTACTACTCTAGTGGCATTGTCGGCCACTGTGTATCACTGTACCCCCCGTTGGCGAGTGTCGGGACCGACATTCTTGCGGGGGACGGTTAGTCCTAGCGTTCACTGGTTACCCTTGATAGCAGCCAGACAAAGCACCAGTGGCATTTTCGGCCATTACTTAGCACGGTGCCCTCCGTTGGGGAATGCCAGGACCGGCATTCATGCGGAGGACGGTGTGATTTCATGTTTGTTGTTATGGGTGACTAGGAACCCGTTTTCTTTGGTTCATGACTTTGGATTGCTTTCACTGGGGCTTTATGGTGTATTCATTAAAGCCTTATACTTACCCTACAGTCTGTTGGTGATTTACTGTGGTCTCATAGGTCATCGGTCTTGGTTCCAAGGCCATAACCCAATCCCAAGGACAGCCAGGGATTACACCCTCTTATATCCTGCGAGGCTTCGAATTACACACAATGGCAAACATGTCTTCTGCATGAATCCGCAACAAGTGGACGACTTTCTGAAAACTATCTCAAAGCGTTCACTGCGCTACAACCGCACCTCCACATCATCTTCACCATTCAGTGGCTGAATGGGAGCAGAAGGACACATGCTGGGATTGCCTGTCACAAGTGACTCTTGCCCTTACTGATTTGTATCACAATATAATGAGACGCTGTCACCATACGCATCACCCCCCTCCTCCTGATGGGACTCTTGTCCACAATCCCCAGCTGGACCTACACTCCTGTAAACAATCATGGACAGATAAGTGCCCTAGGGGCTTCGATCATTGACTGTGGTTTAACTGTATACTTAAAACTGCCTTATTGAACTGTGGGTACCTGACCCATCGCCAAGCACCCTCCTCCCATGCCACTCTGTCCCCTCAATGGGCGGACACCCGGGAACTGCAATTCTGTTGGAGTTGGGTTACGGGAAGGGATTGCTGCCCCCTGACACATGGGAGATTCCCCATGCTAATTTTTTCTTTTTGTCTTTTATTGATATGATTTTCTCTTGCTCTGTTGGCCTTATCAGGTTAGAGGAGAATGGCCACGTTTTTGGGAGCTATTGGGTGGGCAACAACATGCCCGCACAATTGGGGTGCCGTTGTGGGTGGGGGTGGTATTGGTGTTAGTAGTTTGTTATGGTGATAGCTCATTGGGGTTTTTTGTTTTGGGGAGGGAATGGGTTGGGAATTGTTTTTATTGTTCTAGTGCATATTGGACAACTGCAACTCGGCATGACAATCATTATATGAGTGGCCACATTACCCTTCGACAACATTATGTTCACCATACAGATCCCATCATATCTGAGATGTCAACACAAACTGGCCTACCTTGCATCAAATTGATCACATGGAATGTCAGGGGCCTTCGTGACCCCCGTAAAAGGAAGACAAGGATTCGCGTATTTAGATAGACACCGCATACAAATAGCTATGCTCCAAGAAATGCACAAGGACCCTAGGCGTCCTCCCTGCTTTGCCAATAAATGGGCCTTTGCACAGCATTCTCCTCCTACTCGACATACTCACGGGGCACGCTTATATTAGTTAAGAGGAATACACCGTTCATATTGGGAGGTACGTATATTGACCCATCTGGCCGCAGCTGTTTACTTTGGGGTACATTGGCCACAGATTCTATCACCTTAGCTTGTAGTTATGGTCCTAACTCTGATGACCCTGATTACCACTCTATGGGGACACGTACTTAAAATAGGCTCCACACATGTCATATGGGGTGGGGATTTTTACACAGCTATATGCCCACTCTATGAACATCTCCAACCCCCTTCCCCATCACTATACCAAAACTCGGGAGACCCTCTCTGGGCTATTTATGGATCATGGTCTTGTAGATGTCTGGCGTTATGTGCATCCCACAGTCAGGGAAGGCACTTTTTATATAGCAGGGCACACAACCTGGTCTTATTTAGATTACTAGGTTTGCTCACGTGGACTGACTCCTGGATCCAATCAGCTAAACACTTAGCTCGCACATATCAGATCATGCGCTGGTGTACCTTGAAATACTACCCCCTGACACAATTGTCACCCCACGCTGCTGAAGGCTAGTACCAGAATCTCTTCTAGACACTGTGTTCCAAGCAGAACTAGGGGAAGAGATCACTGATTTTTTTCATAGAAATAAGGGCTTTGTCGAAAGCTTGGATACACTCTGGGAGGCTTTTAAGTAACTGTCAGGGGCGTACGCATATCCAAAAGTTTTGGGGTGCTCCGTGATATTAGGAGAAATTTACACTGCCTTGAAACCGAGATCAAACAACTTGAAACAGACATGTGGGCTGCTGATTCCGGTGCCAAACGTGCCGCTCTCCATGAAACGCTTACAGACTACACTGCTACTGCGGACTGGGAGGTGAAGTTCAGGGGCAAATATTTCACTGAAAGTAACAACAAAAGGGAGGTAGAGTGGAGAGTTAGGATTCTTACTCCACGGGCACTGTTTACATAAACAAAAAGAATCCTACTCACAGTGGACCAGGGGGGAATGTCAACCACAGATGCGGGGACATTCAATGTTTTGTAAAATACCCCTCACACACCAACAGGCCCCTTGGTGTCATGCTTCATCCTGCGCCCTTTGGTACAGTCCACCAATACCTACCTGAAGGATACCAAGTCAGTACTGCAACTATTGGAAGAGAAGACTTTTGACCCAACAAAACAACTCATGTTAAGCCTGGATGTAGAAAGTCTATACACGAGTCTACCACACGATGAGACTCTACAGATCATCGAAGAAGTACTCTTTACAAATCTATGGAAATACCAAACCCCGTGGTCTAGTACTGGAATGTATCTCTTTGGCACTACAAGAAAACTTCTTCCAATATAACCAAACACTCTACCTGCAGACCCATGGCACTAGCATGGGTAGTACATTTGCTCCTAGTATAGCTGGACTATACGTTCACCACCTAGAGCAGAACAAGATTTTACACCCGGACAATCCATACAGACCCCACATAAACACCTGGAAGAGGTACATTGACGACATCCTTATCATATGGGACGGCGATGCAGAAAGTGCATCAAACTTTGTGATCTGGCTCAATAACCAGAATACATACTTGAAATTTACCAGCACAATGTCGAATCAATCAATGGTGTTCCTGGACTTGAATATCTATGCCGAGGGCAATAGACTCAAGAGCAACACACACTTCAAACCGACGGCCAGAAACTGCCTCTTAAGGTATGACAGTTTCCATTCCAGACATCTTAGGGAGAATCTGCCCTACGGAGAGTTTTTAAGGTTAAGACGCAACTGTACGGAATTGAGTGAATTCAAGACTCAAGCTGGTGATTTGAAGAAGAAGTTGATACAAAGACAATATCCCGCCAAGATTATTGACAAGGCAATGAAAAGAGCCAAGAACAACCACCGGGATGCTCTGCTGGAAGAAAAACCACAGAGTACAGACAACAAAAAGAGACAAATATGTGTAACGACTTACTCCACAATATCCAACAAGGTATCCAGGATTATAAATAAACATTGGAGGATATTGAATTGTGGGAATATGACTTTGGAGAAACCAATGTATGCACACCGTCGGGGTAGGAACCTGAAGGACTTACTGGTCCACACAAGACCCAAAAAGAACAGTCCAATGAGACAAACCACAATAGAGCTTCAAGGACATTTTCCCTGTGGGAATTGCAGCAGTTGCCACCTGACGCAAAAAAGCAAGACATTGACTTTTAGGAATGGTATAACTTGGGAACAACGTGCTTTTACAAACTGTAACACGAAAAATGTTGTGCACATGATCACATGCCCTTGTGGATTGGAGTATGTAGGAATGACGACAAGAGCGGTAAAAACACGAATAGGTGAGCACAAAAGCAATGTGCGCTGTAAAAAGTCCACCACCAAAATGGCATCCCACTACATGGAAAAACAACACTGTGTAAATTATTTGCGATGGACAGTGATTGAACACATACCATCTGACTCAGATCTGTTTCTAAAAGAACAACGGTGGGTATTCCGTTTGGGTACAAATACCCATGGTCTCAATGATGATGTCCCCTGGAGCCAGCTGTCAAACTCTCACTGAAACATTATGTGTACCTATCATTTCCCCTTCGGACTCCTGACTAACATATTCCCCACAGGCATGTCCCTGAGAGACGGCTGCCAAACTCAAGAGCCAGTGGTCAAATTCTCATTGAAACATTATGTGTACCTATCATTTCCCCTTTTTTAACTCCTGACTAACATATTTCCCACAGGCATGTCCCCGAGAGTCGGCTGCCAACCTCTCACTGACACGCAGTGGATACCTAGCCCTCAGAGACTTTTGATCTAAGTAAGTCCTGATAGCTTTTATCCTCTACCTTCCTCATATTAGTGTCACAGTACCTACCCCCACGTTAAATGTATATCACCATCTTGCTTATTTAGAAGCCCTTCTCTAACATCCTGAGCCTCACATTACATAAGGGATTCCTTATCTATGATTAATTCCCACATTTCAACCATGCTGAATGGCTTAAACAAAGGTTTCGCGCAGCGCCGAACGGTGTGTCACAGCGCATGCGCTGCGAGAGAGCGAAGACGCTGTACCAATACGCTGCTCTCTCGCGCATGCGTCTTTCTCGATCTAACGCTGGAGGCGGCACACTTGATGTGCATGCGCGCGTCAGTAACAGCACCACGTACATGTCCTTGCAGCTGACGGCTGTTTTCAACCATAAACCGGACATACCAATTAAGGGATACCATGCGACTGGCTAACGGGCGGATAAACCTTAAAAGGTCATAACATACATCCGCCAATTAACCAATGAACGGCATAAACGAATTAAGCACTGCATGTATAAATACGATAGGGAGAGCTCCGGGAGTCAGTACCAGCGGAGCTGCGTAGGGGGAACACGGAGGAATTTCTATCCAGAGTTTGTGAGTATTTGGTACATCAAAACACCATCTACTACCTTAAACAGTGAGTACAAGAGACTGAAATCTAATCTTTATCCATTCAGGTTGCAAATTTAGCAACAACAATACCCTCTACGTTCACTTGATGCTCATGAAGCAAGAAAACCTAACACATTAGGTATGACCTAGTGCTCTCTTACTTAATATGTGTTTTTTGTGTTATGTGTCTTGTGTGTCCCTTTCCTTTTACAGGATCATTGAATCTTTGGTGCTCCAGGTGACTGCACCTGTCAGAGCTAGCCCAACCTGGGCAACCAAACTTATTTTTAATTTTGTTTTGTTTTCTCTAGGTCATGCGACTGCATGTTCCATAACCGCTGTAGGCACACTGTAGCCTTGGTTATCTTTAATAACACTGTAAATAGTCCTTCACTTTTTGGTTTATTACACACCAAAATAGAAAAACGTGAGTAAGGTGGGGAAGTTGTGCCCCCGTCCTGAAGAAGGAGCACCAGCTCCGAAACATGTCGACGCACACCAGAGGTACTGTCCATAATCACGACAGCTAATTACCTCAAACTGCACTTCTTTTACTAGTACCAGCCCGAGGTTGAATAAAAAGTTTTTCTTTAACACCTACGAGCCAGGTACTTTTTAACCTTCACCACATCCCACCACTCACTTTGTTTATAAAATAACCCTACCACTTCTACCACACGCACCACACATAGTCCTTACTATAAGTGCTCCCACGTAGTCGTAGGTCGCAGCACGCCACATCCCGTTAGAGGGGTGCGAAGGCCCCAATGATGAAGCATGACACCAAGGGACCTGTTGGTGTGTGAGGGGTATTTTACAAAACATTGAATGTCCCCGCATCTGTGGTTGACATTCCCCCCTGGTCCACTGTGAGTAGGATTCTTTTTGCAAATATTTCACTGCCCGCTGAAAGAGGGAGGGCGAGAGGCCTGACTGAGCATTGGCGAATGCTATTAGGAAACCTCAGTTTTCTAGTTATATCCTAGACATGATGGATGGTGAAGGGGTACGGCATAGGGACAGCTTTGACTTCTTACGCATATTTGCTACATATTATACAGAACTATACAGCTCGCAACGCACGTCTCCCACTGACTTCTCTCCCTATTTAGAAGATATAGCCCTTGGGTGGCTGGGTAACTCTCAACGCAAATTTCTAGGAGCGCCATTTGAAAATGATGAGCTGTGTGCAGCTATAATGCAAATGGCGTTTGGGAAAGCGCTGGGCTCCGATGGCCTTACCAATTGACTTTTATAAAATTTACATCGATCAGTTACTTCCAGTACTGAAGGAGGTCTTCTTGGAGGTCCAAAAAACACAGATCCTACATCAATAAGGGAAGCGTTAATTACATCAATATTAAAACCGGGTAAACCCGCAGATCGTTGCAAGTCTTACAGGTCACTCTCGCTTATAAATACAGATACAAAAATCCGGGCTAAATTATTGGCAAACCGTCTTAGTCTACTGATGGAAAAACTGGTTCTCCCGGACCAGGCTGGGTTTATCATAGAAAGGGCCAGTTCCCATACCCTCAGGACATTATTCTCCATCCTACAGGCAGTAGACCCAAGGTTGAAACTAGTGGTGGTGTTTCTGGATGCCTCTAAAGCCTTTGATTCTGTGGAATTGGACTAACTTTTCACCATCTTGCAGTGTATGGTTCTTCCCGTTGGCTTTATATCATGGATCCGGCTTTTGTATACCTCGCCAACGGCGAAAGTCTTGATTGATGGACATACCTCTCCCTCAATCACTCTATCTTGGGGCACGCGACAGGGGTGTCCACTTTCTCCCCTTCTTTTTGAATTAGTTATGGAACCCCTGGCAGTTAAGATCAGCAGCACTATCAACACATGAGTCTACGTTGCTTCCTTCGCCCAATACTCATCTCTCTTTATGCTGACGATGTTACTTTATATATTAAAGATCCATGCCACAATCTTAATCCACTAATATACGACTTTGTTAAATTCGGTGGCCAATCAGGTATTCATATCACTTGGTCCAAATCACAGGTATTCTCACTGACCAGCTCCGTTACTCCCTTTGAAACAGATTGTCCTATCGGGTGGTGCGATGAAGATAGTTAAGCAGAATTAAGCACAAAGTTCCCCAGAAAGGCTGAGATGGATGGGTGTGAATGTGTATAGGGAAACCAAGAGGGGGAGGGAAGGTGGGGGAAACCCCTCTTGGGAACTAGAACCCTCACACACCCAGCAAGCTAGGTGTCATGCTTCATCATATGGGTCCTGCTCCTCGTCAGACTGGCGCTGCAATGTCCGACGGGCACCCGCGAAGGGGCTCTTTAGCGGAGATCTTTTGTTCCTGCCATATGGTGCATGCGTGTGAGAGGGCAAAAAGGTGTAGTCGTGAGAAGGTGGTGATGATAAAAAAGGTTGGTCAGTCCACAAGGAGTTTTATTAGCGTGGCTGACCCCCTTGATTAAAATGGTGGGAGGGGAGATAGAGCGATTTGGTAGTTTCAGGCGGAACTATCTACAACCCTCTGGTGTGGTCGACAATTTTCATGCTAAACTAGTAATTCTTCAGGACCATGGTGACTAGTACTACACAGTGAAATATAGAATTTATATACAACCTTAACTTGGTTGGTCTGTGGAGCAGGCCGATTGGTCCTGCTTCGAATAATGCGACCCTGGGGTGATCCCTAAGGTGCCCCGCAGTCTGCTCCTGTGGGACCTGCACAGGGGAGTCAGGGACCCCAACGGTGTGCGGTCTCAGCCTGCAACACCTACCCCCACGTGGATTCCATGGCGGATCCGGAGCGACTGGTGCGATGAAGATGCCAAATATTTGGGGATCCTCGTTACGGCGGATCGAGATGAGCTAATGCAGATCAATTATGGGTGTGCAATGGAACACATCACAAGCTGCATTACTTGTTGGATTACCCTTTCCTTAACTATGGCTGAACGCATATCCCTTATCAAAATGGTAATTCTCCCCAAGTTTTTATATCTCTTCATTAATATCCCTTATGATCCTGGACGACATTTTCTCGCCTCCCTACCTTCAGAATTGATTTGTTTGGTATGGGGCGGTAAACAGCCGAGTATACAGTGGGACACATTAATGCGGCCTCATTCACATGGTGACTTTGACATACCCAACTTTAAACTATACTATGTATGTGCCCAGGCACATTACGCTCATTTTTGGTTCCACCCACCTCGCTATACTCCTCATGTCGCCACTGAACATTGACTTGCAGACCCTATCCCACTTGATGGCGTCATTCTTTCTCACATTGAGCCCCGAGGGCGCTGCCCATCTTCCATAGATTGTACAATCAAGTCCTGGTCCCGCATCCTAAACCATATGCACGCGCCCTGTCTATATTCTCCTCTTCTACCACTCATTTACCACCCGGAGATATCACTACTGCAAGAAGGTCTATTCAAGAAGGTTGTGCGTACACGTAACATTAATTGCTGGGGAGACCTGTATGCTAATGGCAAGTTCCACACCCTCCAACAACTATGCCCTCCGTCTACTATGGAAACATTTTTATATGCTAGCCTTCGTCATGGCGTTCAAGCCAGTAACACTGCCTACCCTTCCGAGCCTGCAACGTTGGCCCCTCTGCATCACATCCTATGGGCACCCACTGCCTCACACTTGGTGTCTACACTCTACCACACTCATATCTCTTCTAATAGGAGACTCCGAAATATTCATTATTGATACCTACACCGCAGCTACTACACCCCGGTTAAACTCCACAAAGTTGGCCTGCGAGACACAGACAAATGCGACAGGTGTAAAACAGAAAATGCTGACTTCCTACATCTTGCTTAGGAATGTTCAGAGATACATACCTGTTGGAGTCGCGTCCTCACGGCCCTAGACACTATGCTCTCCATGCCTATTCCGAGATCCCCACTTGTAACCCTTCTAGGATACACTGAACAAATCCCTGCTCAGTACCGAAAATTTGTGTCCTTCTGTCTTGTACTGGCTAAGCGGCAAGTAGCCTTCAGATGTGGTAGGGGACGGGCACCCAAATTTAGAGATTGGTTATCAGACATGATCCTATGGCAAGATCAACTATGCACTTATGCTGAATTACTCCTGCACTACTCTCGTCCTCGTGACATTTGGGGTCCCCTACAGACGTATTTACTGGAACACCCTAACAATGCTGTGGACATGCCCTAAAGCCTAATCTCGCTTCCCTATGATTGAGCCACTCAGTGTATGATATGGTCCTCCCTAACGACAGCCCTGATGTATCATACTTATTCCATCAAACTATGTTGTATCCCCTGACGTTCCGAATCTGCTGCAGTTTGTAATGGCGAATATATGATTTCTTGTTCCCTTTTTTTTTTTACTTGGTAATGTACAATTGCCCTCACTGCTAAACTATGTCCATGCCTGCTGGCACTTATGTACTCTGATTTCTGTTTACTACATGTTTACTCATGTTCTTGCTGTATGTTCATCACACATGCCGAACTATGAATGTATGCTACTGATGGAAAAGCTCAATAAATAAACCAATAAAAAAAAAAGGTGACCTTGCGTGGCTTGATAATTCTCACTTAGTAGTTGACTTGCCCTTGCTCCCCCTAGCAAGGAGACGCAGCTCATTGATAAATATGCTCCTTTCTGCCATGGTGAGTTTCCTTGTGTGGAGTGAACAGCAGACAGAATCGCCTTTATATGTTTGTGTGAATATAACACATGGTGGTGAAGGTTAAGTTGAGAATATTACAGTATTTATCCCCAAGGGACATAATCTCTCTAGTGCTGAAGAGTGTGTATAAGAGTGCTTGGCTTGTCACATAGTGAATTTAATGCCATTTAATCTTTTGCTTTTCTGCAAGGACTAGTCATGTTGGTGGCACTTTTGTATTGTCTGTTGACGGTATAACTGTCTGCTTACGTCACCACATAAGAGCGTTATCGAGACAGTGATTTCTTTTTTCAAACTGAAGTATTCTAGGCCATGCAAGCCCTCCACGTAACCTACAAGTCCCTGCCTGTTTATGTTTGTTGGCTGAAAAAAGAGGTCTGGCTGTAAGTCATTGTCAGGATTTGGGCATGTTGACATCTAGCAGAGGTTATTTAAACAAAATCACAGATCAGTGGCTGCCTCTAAAAAAACACAAAAAAGTGTATAGTACAAATAATGTACCACAGGATCTCTATCTCTGTGTGAGCTGGAATCAAAATCCTGCACTCAAATACTCTTCAGGAGATGATCAAATTTCAGCAACATATTGATATATTTGCTAGATTAATGTGAGTGCTAGTTTGCATGTTGCAAAAATGTGTGTTGCAGAGGGCAAGGTTTGGTGGGCATGACTTTACTTGCAATGGATCTACCTAGATGGCCTCCAGGAGTTTGAGTACTCAGAATCTGCCAACCTGATAAGAAGGTGAGTTGCTTTCAACATTCATGGGTTGCCCCCAATGACAATGGCATTAATGAACTAAGATGCAAGTTAATCGTCATTTGAACCCTAAATGTTGCCTAGATTCTTATTATAGATGGAGCTACATTGCAGTCTATTAAATTAAATTAAATATTAAATCAAATATAAGAGGTGCTTGTACAGCACACGTCCTCAACTTAAATATTTAAAAGTGCACTCATATGTAATAATAAAGAAAAAGAAGGCTCTGTGAAATAAAGTGTTTGCCTAGAATCGCACAATTTGGAAAAGCAGGCAAGCCGGTATTGATTGCAGGTTATCTGTCTTCCCCATTTACATCAAAGGTCTCAATTTTGTCTTTCATTTTTGGCTCAGGATGAGGAAAACCGACACAGAGATATCAGACCCAGCTGATGGCCTCCAAACCCAACTATAAAGCCATAAACGCATTTATTAAGAGTGTCACCCCACAACCACCCCTGAAGCTATGCCTGTGCTCATAACAGTGGGCGTTTACTGGCGTTACCCCCCACCACCATCAGACTGGTTGTTATTTGCTGCTGCGCATCTGATCCAGTCCCACAGGTGGGGTGGGGGCACTGCACTGACACAGTACTGTGGGGGGAAACAATGGACAGGAAAAGACTGGTACCATCTGGAATGTCAGAGTAACATGCACAGCATGGTAGTTCTTCCTCTATTCCACTGGCTAGGCATGGCACAGTGCAAAAGAGGTGCTTTGCGACTTACAGGAATATACCTCTGTGGGCTCTGCCATTATCATCCAAATAGTCATTTAGGTATAGCCAGTGTGTGCCCAGGTAAAGCTCCAACCCCTAGATACTATCTCAAATGTCCAGCCACAGCCTGAATGCTAAGTCATTGATTTTAATGCCCAGTCACAGCTTCAAATACACAGGCATAACCCTTTTATTCAAGGCTCTAGTATCATATGACAAAGTTGTATCTCAAACACCCAACATAATTTCAAATGGCCCATGCCAACCTCCAAAGGCATTTTAGCTCAAATACTCAGTCATAGCCCAAGTGCCCTCTACACAGCCCCAGGTGTCCAGGAGCAACTTCAAAAGTGCATTAAAAATTTTAATTTTCCCAGACATAGTTTTAAATGTGCAGGGATAGCTTAATCTCCCTAATTTAGCCTTAAATCATCTGAACACACTGCAGTTTTCAAGACCAGGCTCAAGTGCACAAGCATAACCATTAAATGCCCAGGCTCATCCAACACATGTCCAGGTTCAGTGTAATCTGCCAAGATGTGGCCACGTATGTCCTTTGAAGTTTCATAGGTGCAGTTACAATCTCAAATAATCTTGTATAACCTCATAAACTAGTTTAGCCATATATTAAACAGGTAGAGCTTTAAATACCCAGTGCCACGTGCACATGTGCAGAGTTGATGAGAGGGATACAAGGACTAGGGATGGGAGCACCCACAAGTTACCTCATTATTAACAGTCTTCTGTTGCTGCTGAGGGGCTAAATATGGAATGGAGATTGGATGGAGAGAAGGCAAAGCTTTAAGACAAATTTTTAGCATGTGTTTGTGTTGCGCTGCTTCCAAGGGCCAAGCATAGCAAGGGTAATCCACAGGTAGCAAATGGACATCCAAGGTTAGCCAGCACTATCCATTTATACCCTTAAATGATGTCCTTGAACCAGCGCTCGAATTGGAATCTAACTGTGGGAACTCCAAAATAGGGACTCTGTGGAGGTGGGGTTAGAGGGGGTGGAGTCCGGCAAGGCAAACGCAGAAGGTATGCATTCTGTGGTAGGCTTGCACCCAAATACCCATGCCCCCACCACATCAACAACCTGGGAACATCACCAATCAGCATCACCCTGATCCACACCATCAACACCTCCATCACATCTGCCATTTTCCCAGATGAATAGAAACTTACAGAAATCAAAGTCCTCCTCAAGAAGCCCACTGCTGACCTGAATCAACTGAGCAACTTCCGACCCATCTCCCTGCTCCCCTATTCAGCCAAAGTGATTGAGAAGGGCATCAACAAACAACTCACAACCCACTTCGAACTTCACCATCTTCTAGACAACACTCAATCTGGATTCAGAGAGATCCACAGCACTGAAACAGCATTCATCGTGGCCCCGACGACATTCGAAACATCCTGCACCGAGGAGAAAAAGCCGCCCTCATACTTCTCAATCTTTGTGTGGCCTTTGACACTGTTTCCCACAACATCCTCATCAGAAGACTCCAAGAGATTGGCATACAAGGATCTGATCACAAATGGATCTGTTCCTTGCTCACGGAAAGAACACCAAAGAGTCAGGCTGCCAACCTACACATTAGAGACCAAGAAACTGATATGCGGTGTCCCATGGGGATCGTTCCCCATCCCCACCCTTTTCAACATATGCATGATACAGGTCGCCAACATCATTCAATCAAAAGACATCACAGTCGTCGCCTATGACAATGACTCTCAACTCATCCTCTCACTGACGGACAAGACAAACACCACCAGAACCAACTTCATCAACTTCATAGCCAACTGCCTGAACCTCAACTCCAACAAGATGGAATTACTGGTCTTTGGCAACATCACTTCCCCATTGAGATTCAACTTGGTTGCCATTGGAGCTAGTACCAACACCCACAAACCACACAAGAAATCTAGGGATCATCCTAGACGACAAGCTCAACATGACAGCTCAAGTCAACACAGTCTGCACGTCCACATCCTATCCATGATGCAAATGATCTTCAAATGGTAGCCTCAGAACAGATGACTGTCACGCAAGCACTCATCACCAGCAGGTTGGACTACGGCAACCCTCTCTATGCCAAAATCTCCAAACAACTCCTACACAGACTCCAGACCATCCAGAACACTGCTTCAAGATTCATACTCAACCACGCATAATACACACTCATGACACTGCACATCAGGAAGCTTCACTGGCTCCCCATTCACAAGGGCAGCCAATTCAAGCTTCTCACGCACACATACAATGCCCTACACAACACAGGACCAGAATACCTGAACAGCTGCATACCATTGCTAAATTTGAGCCAGTGGTTGCCAGTGAGGGCCACCAGTACTCATTTTTGGGGGACCAGCACTTATTTTTCCACATCAGCCGTTTACATCAAGCAAGTGAAGGTAAACACAAAAAACGGAGGGAAATAAAAGATGGGAAAAACTCCATGAAGGGAGAAAACAGGAACCTGCAAGAGTGAGATAAATCGGCAGTGAGTATCTGCTAGTAGATTAAAGAGGCCTAGAACGATTTAGAATTACACACCCTGGTATTCAGCGTGCCAACATTAAATATCACTGGCCAAGAGCTTCTAAGCAGACCTTTGGACACAGGCACTCTTTCTTTTAAAAATTAAGCATGCAACATACACTTTCACCAAACCACCAGACACCTATGCTCTGCCTCCCTGTCACTGGGACACACTCCCCATATCCGCCAATGCAAAACTGGAGGTTGAGCCTTCTCCTACATCGCACCCAAGACATGGAATGACCTCCCTCACCACATCAGAGCCTTCTCCTCACTTCTTGAGTTCTGCAAGAAGCTGAAGACCTGACTCTTCATTTAAGCACTTTGGGACCATACACCTTGCCCAACTGCCTGGATACCCTCTCAGGTGATTAGTGCGCTATACAAATCAACATAATATAAAATAACATAGGCAACCTACGTCTGGTGTCTGTCTGCAAGTACATATGAATTATTATTATAAGCTCTGCTCCAAAAGAAATTGATAATTAGAAAAGCAATATTATGGCTGTACCTGCATATTTTATTTGTCTCTTATAGACCATTTTTTACAAACCCCATCACTTTGCTTATCATAAATGTTCACAAGGGACAAAAATAAACGTAAATCCAAATGCAAACAAACAAAAGATTAAAGCCAAGTACACTAAAACATAAGTGTAAGATCAGATCATACATCATACAAGTCTCAGATGCCACAATAATCTTATCTCTCTGCATATTAACCGATAAACTGCCTTATTGTACTTCTAATCCACTGCTCTATCTGAAGATGAGATGTGAAATGCGGTACCTGTGCCAAGCACAGATACAACCTTTTGAAAAGGAATGAATTGTCTGAGACCTATGCAGATGTGGAGAGCCTGACCCAGCCCAGATTGACAGAAAAGTAATCATGTGTCAATATTAGCACCTTTAGTTAACAATGCAGCACACCACTACAAAGAGGAGGAAAAGAGCCTCATCAAACCCCTGCCGGCAGCTGCTCAGAAAAATCTACACATTGTGTATGAGGGGCTGCTGCGTTTGCCGAGGACAGCCTGTGTCTCTGTATCAAGACAGAGACGGGGGAAGCTGCTGGCACCAGCCAAGAACCTAGTTCCAAGCAATAATACCTGCTGGAACTGGAATCCCACAATATTCCAGCACTGCCTTGAACACTGCACACGTTTTAGTGTTGCTCAATGGGCCCGATTCACAAAGGGACTTACAACTCGTAAAGTTACAAGCACGGAGACTCTGCACTCGTGACAGAATCTCCACACTAGGGTGGAAGCTCATTACGGCACCCAGCAGAGAGTGCACCGTACTGGTGGAATAACATTTGCCCCTGCAGCCTCTGTGGTGTAAGGGCCCCAAGCTCGAAGGGGAGGGGGGCCTTCAGCACTGTGCACGGGCGGCAGGACCCTGTCCTGAGAGGTAATGATTGGGTTGGGGGTCCTCCATGAACTTTGCAAGGAGGCCCCCTCAAGTTTTGTTCTCTTACTGCGCCGTATGGGTATTCTACCCCGAGTGCGAATACACTAGGGATTATTTACAAGCCTCTTGCGCCACTTTTGCGTCATATTTAACATGGGAAAAGTGACGCAAGGGGCTTGTAAATCTGCCCCCTCTGCACTCTAAAGTCGTAAGTCCCTCCATGAATTAGTCCCAATTTGTTTACGTTGACAAACCGCAATTTACCTTATGCTGGTCACCACAGATTAGAAACAAGTACCAAAATTCCATTGAATTAAATGTTTGCACACAATATACACAGGGGCGTAACACATGCCCCCGCAGCCCCTGCGCTGCGGGGGGCCCCCAAGCTCCAGGGGCCCCTCATCCCTCACAAGCACATCCGGCACCAGGCTGCCGCTCTTCTGTATGTATATTTGTCACATGTTTAACAATTTACAGGTACATGCATCAATATTGCATTTTGCCATTCCTTAATTGCGAAAAACAAGGAATCGCAATTAAGGAATTGCAAAATGCAATGCATCAAGAAATCGCTAAATAAATTGCGATTTCTTAATATTCCTAAATTGCGAGTCGCAAATTGCGAGTCGCAATTAGGGATACCTCCCTATTCATTCCTATGGGCCATGAATGGTAAGACATTCTCAATTTGCGGTTAGCAATTAGCGAATCGCAAATTGAGAATGCGATTTCAAGGGTGCAGGGGTGTCCAAAGGACACCCTGTTGCACCCCTGAAATCAATCTGTGCACATATGTTGTGCACACACATGTCCTTAGGGCACAACATGAAACTTTGAAAAATGCACAAAAGTGCATTTTTTAAAGTTTTCGAAAATTACCATGAGGTTCAACCTCATGGTAATTTGCTCCCCCTAATTGCGAAATCGCAATTTTTTTAAGTTTCATGCATTGCATGTAAAGAATCGCAAAATGCGATTCCTTAAATGCAATCGCAATTTGAGAATTCGCAAATATTTGCGAATTCTCAAATTGCGAGGGCCTTCACCCTTCATGCATTCCAAAAGCAGAATTTGCGATCGCAAATGGCCGATTTTTTGCGATTCGCACCGTTTGCGATCGCAAAATCCTTTGATGCATGCATCTGTTAGTCTACAGTTACCTCCAGAGCAGAGGTGGGAATCTCCAGCTAGGCTGGGGGGCTCGCTTTCACCTGCTCAAGCTTTAAGGCCGTTTTCTTCCAAATCTGTGCATAGATGCACCGCCCTGAGCTATAATATGTGGCCTAGACAAAATGACAAATGGCACAGTGTATATTATTGCATTAAATATTAAGTGCTAGAAGTCTATACATTTTAAGTAAATTACTGCAGAGCCCAAATGGCCGAAACTACCATCAACACTGTTAAATGCGATTTGTTCTTTCAAGAGCTCAGAGAGGAACGGGCGTGCCAAATTAGACACTCTCTTTACCAGACGATTATCAAGCAACCTTAGAGCTCTACACTCGCTTTCTTATCGCTTGTCCACCTCTCGTCTGCTCTCCTCTCTCTCTCTCATTACGTTTCTCTCTCTAGCTCTCCCCATCTCTCTTTTCATCCTCATCTTGTCTATTATTTTCCTTTGCTCCCCTTCTCTAATTCCTATCCCTCTTTCTCGTCCTCTTTTCATCCTCTCTCTTTATCTTCCTACCAGTCTTTTGCCTTCTCTCTCATGTTTATCACTCCCTCTCTCAATGTTATCTTTTTCTCTCCATCTATTCCTCTCTTGTGAACACTCCTTTCTTTTTTTTCTCCTGTCTTCTTCCTCTGCCCTCTTTGTCCTTCACCTCTGTCTTTGCCTCTCTGTGACGCCCTCGTTTATCACCCACCTTTCTTGTTTAATGAGGTTGAAGCCTACCAAGCGCTCTCTACTTTGCTAAAGACATTATGGGGAGGTTACAAAAGCTTCCATAGTGCATACGAATGCATTCCGCACATTGCACGCTATGTCTTTGTAGTTTGGTATACACATTTAGGGGCAGATGTATCAAAATTCCTATTTGCAATTCTCAAATAGCGATTTTTTGAGAATCGCTATTTGAGAATTGCAAAATGGTATGTATATAAAAAAATCACAATTTTTTAACGATTTCTTAAAATTCCTTAATTGCGATTAGCAAATCGCTAATCGCAATTAAGGAATAATTTCCAATTCATTTCTATGGGCCAGGAGCCCCATAGGAATGAATGTGAAGTTATTCTCAATTTGCGATTCGCAATTTGAGAATCGCAAATTGAGAATAATTTCAAGGGTGTCATAAGGACACTCTGATGCACCCCTGAAATTTACATGTGTACGCATATGGCGCAAATACATGCCCTAAGGGCATGTATGTGCACCATATGACACCTTCACAAATGCCAAAAAGTGCATTTGTGAAAGAAATCGCAAATTACCACCAACTTGAAGTTGGTGGTAATTTGCGATTTCTTAAGGAGAAATCGCAATAATTGAATGCTTGATGCATAGCATTTAAGGAATCGCAATTTGCGATTCCTTAAATGCTTACGCAAAATTAAGGAATCACAAATTTTGCTATTCCTTAATTTTGCTATGCAATTTCCTTCATACATACCGTTTAGCGATTTTCTTGTCGCAAACGCTTTGATACATCTGCCCCTTGGTAATTACTTTTTGGCTCCAGCAAAGCTCAAGTGTAAGGCTCTATCTTCTGAGTTAGTTTACTGCTTACTCTTTTTTTCCCAGACGTCAAAGTGAGACCATTTATGTGAAAACAAGCTGGGTACTGCAGGTGTGCTGAAGTTAATCTGTAAAAAGTTATTTTTTTGTAGCACACAACAAAATGTACATATCATTAAAAAAAGAATATATCAGATATAGGAAAGCACAATGAAACACGTTTTTGGGTAACTCTAAAGTGTGGTAGAAACAAATATTTAAAAGCGATCAGAAGAAATCATTACAATGATAATGTTTAAAAAAAATGTCAGTTATACACTGTACACTTTTATCATTAAAACTGTATGCCTGTGCAAATGTTATGCTCATTTCAAATGAAAATATGTTCCCTGTAATAGCAATGTTCTGCCACTCTATGCATACTACACTTTACCCCACTGCACTCTACGCCACTCAAATCCACATTGAACTACTCAACTCAACGTCACTCCAACCCACTACAATATTCCCTTTGCCACTCAAATCAACACTACGTGCCACACTACTCTTCACCACTACACTCTATGCCACTACATTTCTTTTGCAATCAACAACACTGCACTCTTCACCAATGCACTCAACACCACTATACTCACAAACAATACACTTTGCGACACAGCACTGTACATCAATCTATTATGAACCACTGACCTGTACACCACTATACTCTACACAGCAACACTCTACACCACTGCACTCTACATCACTGCAGTCTAAACCATTCTACTTGACAACACTGAACTCTACGTCAATCTACTCTGCACCACTACACGCTATAACACTGCACTCTACTCTGCGCCACTCCACTTCCTCCCACTCTACTGCACTCTATGCCAATTCACTCTATGCCAAAGAACCCTGTGCCACTACACTCTACACCACTACACACTACGCAATACATTTCACTGTGCTCTAATCAATTATGCACCACTGCACACTATTACACTACACTCTGTGCCACTCTATTCTACACCTCTGCGCTCCAAAATACACCACTCCTCTTTACACCTCTCTAATCTCCTATGCTCCACTCTACTCTATGCTAATGCACTGTACTATACAAAACTGCGCTCATTGCCACTGCACTCTTTATAACTTCAGGATGGGCCACTCCAGTGTGCTTTGCACTTCTCCACTCTATGCCACTCCATGCTAGTCTACTATGTGAAACTACACTCCATAGCACTGCACTCTACGCCAATCCACTCTACTCTTTGCCACTCCACTTTATACCACTTCAATCTACTCTAAAACAATCTACTCTATGCCACTACATGCTATACTACACCATTCTAAGCCACTCTTTTACAATCTGTGCCACTCCACACTGCTCCGCTGCAATATGTGGAGGGCCACTCTATACCACTATACACAACTTTACTCCACACCACTGCGCTCTACATCACATAATTACTATACGCATAACCCAATGCACATTATGCCACATAATTACACTACACAAATACACTCCACACCATCCTAATCCACGCCGCACAGTTACACAACTTACAATTCCAATCCAAACCACATAACTACTCAAGCCACATAAATCCACTCAATAACACGAGAGTTAAAGAAATTGCCATTTACAACACCAATAGCTCTAACTCAAAAAAATGTGAGACCAATTGCATTTCTAATGCTTGTTATACATATAAGTCAAACCTAAGGTAGGCCCTGTACAACCCAAAAGGCAGGGTGCAATGCATTCAAATGGCAGGACATTTATTTTTAAGGTTTACATGTATTGGTAGAGAATAACTTCTAAAGTCGTTTATCACTATTGCAAGGCCTATCTCTCCTGTAGGATAACATTGGGATTACCTTATTACATTTTATAGGAGATAAGACTTCCAATTCTGGTATCTCTGGAATCACAATTTAGAATCACAACTTATGGATACATCGGATTTTATATTGTAATTCTGAAAATGGCACTTTTAGAATTGTGAGGGCTCCATGATCCTATGAAGGATACCCCCGGGCCTGTAGTCTCCTTCCGATAATACCCTTCAACAGTAAATGAGAGTGTGGAACAGGCACACTTTTTGGTTAGTAGTATTTGTTATGGAGATGTTTGCCTGGACTAGTTTAAAAGATCCCTCCCTTTGCCTCTCCCTAGAATTATGGCAAAATAAAAAGGCTTCATGAATCACGGTTCCCAAGTGCCCACATTCAGTAAAAAGTGCGTCAGAGCGAGGCTCACACCCTTATGCCCAATCAGAAGCTCAGATGGGACAGAAGGCTGTCCTTTTCCATTATCGTGGCTTCTGATGGGTCATAAGGGCGCATGAGAGACATGACCCAATTCACCATCTTCTGACATGCTGCACTGCCTGAGGCTAGTGCAGCATGTTGCCCGATATGTATTGCCTCTTTGAAAGGACGGGCTGGAACAGCCCACGCCTGTCATGCACAATACAGCCCCGGGGAGCTCTCTTATGGTGAAGGGTGATATTACAGCTTTTAAAGTGCAAACAAATGATCGGTAAGATCGTTTCTTTCATGTAAAAGCTGTAATATCATAACAATTAGGGGCAGAGTAAGGCATGAGGGTTTGGGGAGTCGCCGCCCTTTTGTCCCATATAAAGGAGCCGCCACTGCAATCAGGAGCTCTCGGAGCTTGGGGCCCCCCGCACCGTGGGGGTGTTACGCCCCCTGCTTCTTTGGGTTTCATATAAAAAAAACTAGAGAATCCCCAGATGAGCAGTATAAAAATTCTATAGTATCATTTTTTAAAGTAAATCTTACAGGTGCCTTTAAAGAGGTTCTGTAGAAAAGTAGCCCAGGGTTTTTAGAACTGTACATTGAGAGTAGTAGCTGTATTTATGGCATAAAATGGCTTTATGCTCTAATGAGCTTCAAACGCTTCCTTCAAGGAAGATCAGTCATATTGAAAATGGACAACATGTCTACCGTCGCTTACATAAACAGTCTAGGAGGGACCAAGTCAGAAGACCTCTCCAATCTAGCAAAGAAGCTTTGGTTTTTCTGCCTAGAACACAAAATCTCTCTGAGAGCA
Source organism: Lissotriton vulgaris (assembly GCF_964263255.1). Taxonomy (NCBI): domain Eukaryota; kingdom Metazoa; phylum Chordata; class Amphibia; order Caudata; family Salamandridae; genus Lissotriton; species Lissotriton vulgaris. Next base: position 1,084,553,400 of record NC_141695.1, on the reverse strand, counting down.
GAATACCTTCCCGGGAAATCCAATCTTTGCGCAGATTGGAATTCAAGATTCATCTTGGATTACAGCGATTGAAAACTCAACACTTCTGTTTTCAACTCCCTGAATCATTTCTGGGGCCCATTCCAAATAGACCTATTTGCGAGCAGATTGACTACCCAATTGGTATCCTATTTCAGCTGGATGCCCGATCTCGGTGCTCTAGCAGTGAATGCCTTTCTCAAATCTTGGGAAGGGATCAACGCTTATGCCTTCCCTCCATTCGCAATGATACAGAGACTCCTTCAGAAAGTGAGACAAGAACATTCCTCAATTGTCCTAGTAACTCCGTTTTGGCCATCCCAAGCATGGTTCCCAACAGCTCTAGAACTAACCTATGATTTTCCCTTCCTAATTCCTCCTCTGAAAGATCTTCTCACAGACGCAGACAGTCAAATTCACCCTCTTGTTCAGACAGGGAATTTGAACCTTCTTGCTTATAAGGTGTCAGGAGATCTAACGATCTCGCAAGACTTTCGTCAACAGCTTCAACTCTCCTTGGAGAGTCGTGAGCCCCTGGGACACATTACCGGTACAACAACATTTGGAAAGTCTGGTCACGTTGGTGCTTGGAAAGGGACTTGGATCCTGTGGAGGCACCTATTGTTGATATAGTTAATTTTCTTGGAGAACAATTCGACAGAGGTTTGAGGTACAGATCTCTCAATTGTTTTAGATCTGATATTTCTGCTGGACATTCTCTAATTAACAATAAAACGGTAGGTAAAAATCCTATTATTTGTAGAATACTTAAGAGTATCAGACTTAGAAGACCTCCTCAACCTAGATATCAATCTCTATGGGATGTTAAATTAATTCTCGACCTTTTCTGTTCTTGGCCAGTTAATTCTCTTCTCAGCAGATATGTTTGGGGTTAATTTTGAAATACATAGAAGAACTAAAACTATGTCAGATTCTATTTTCTATCCTCGTTTTGATAGTTGCACTAAACTCTGTGTTGTTCAATGTATGAAAGAATACAATGTTAGAATGAGCTCTCTTCGTCCTTTGAATGTATCTCAATTACTCATCTCTTTTGTTAAACCCCACAAAGGAATTTCTTCTTCCTCTATTGCTAGATGGGTTAAGACAGTCATGAAGCTTGCTGGAATCAATCTGGATATTTTTAAATCACATTCTATTAGAGGCGCAATGGCCAGTAAGTCATTCTGGTCAGGTGGTAAGTTTGATGATATTCTAAAGGCTGGTGATTGGTCTAATTCTAGAACCTTTGCTCATCATTATTGCAAACCTGTATCTCACATGTCTGATGTTGTTTTACATGGCTACCAACATGCATAATGGTAGCCTCCGGTCTTGTAATGAAATTGCGATTCTCCTATTAACATGCCCAGAGAATCTGGATTTCATTAAAGACACGGAGGCTAACATTATCCCTCCCACCCTTTCCCTGGGTGGTTGATTATATGATATATTACGGTACAGGTTGATGTTTATGATATGATATGCTTATTTGAATATTTTACTTACAAGCTTACATTCTTTTCCTTTGCAGGACTGTTTACTTTCTTTTCCTTTTCAGGACTGTTATTTAGCTGATTGTTCATTATTCAAATCCTTAATATTTTTATTTGGGTTTATTAACAACCTTTCTTTGTTTTGCAGATAACCTTTCTTGATTTTGTCTTCTTGATTCCACATCTGGTGAATCAATCGTGGATGGTGTATTCTTCCGTCATCCTTCTTCAAGTTTGATGTTTCATTGGAGTTGTTTGGACATTTCCTTTCTCACTGTCACCACATTTAAAAGAGGCTGATTGCCTAGTGATTCATGCTATTGTTGGTTCATATGTATTCTAAGTTGGAACTTTTCCTTTGTGACATATGCGGCTATGCTTGGACTGCATTAAAAGTTGTATGCATAATGTTAGCCTCCGTGTCTTTAATGAAATCCAGATTCTCTGGGCATGTTAATAGGAGAATCGCAATTCCTCTACTAAACCTCCAGCATTCAATCAATCAAGAATTTGTAAAGCGTGGAAAATCACCTGTGAGGGTCTCCTCAAACCTTCCCTATTAATTGTTCCCTGAGTGGCAGACGATATGTCTGAGCAGAGCCCTTCTGCCACAGCCTTGGCCATCCTAAGGTCTGTAATTCACTCTGTAAGACATGGCGGCAGATCAGGCCTCCTAGTTGAGGATGACTGGGCGAAGCCCATGTCTGCGGGAGTCAACAATGTTAAAGACTGCCAAGGAAATGGAGGACGCCTATCACGGCAAGCACATAACTATAGCATGCCGCACAAAAGACTAAGAAGACAGAGTGTCTTACCAGGAACAGATATGTGGAAACTAACAATGCATCCCAATGTGAGGGTACACTCTCTGTGTGCATACATTTGCTGCCCAAAATTCCACCACCTGTGCAGGGCATGCATGGAATTTCCCTCAGAGGTTTTCACACCGAAAGTTCTCTTGACTGGGCAGGGCAACCTCTGTTGCACTGCAGGAATGTGAGATTAAATATTCTCTGCTGCTTGCTGCACTGGGCTATAGTTGGGTGAAAAGTTTGACACATTGGTTCCAGGGATAAGCCGCCAAACATTGAAGTGAATCTTAAATATTATAAAAAACATGGTTCTATGTACAAATGTATAGATCCAACCTCCAAACTACAAAGATGGTTACTAAAAGCTGTAGTGAAAAATAAAGACCCTTAAACAATACCCACCCACATAAACGTTGCATACTTCCCACCTATTGGCGGGCTGATGTAAATTACTATTTGTTAGACCTGACATCCTTATGGTGGTTTTTCCCCCAACTTTTAGTCTGACTCACTCCATTTTTCTGATCTTGTTTTTGCTGGTATTAGGACTCTGTACACGTTACCACTGCTAACCAGTGCTAAAGTGCTCTCTCCCCTAAACATTCTAATGTTAGTTCACCCCCAATTGGCATATTTAATTTACTTATAAGTCCCAAGTCAATTGTCCCCCCCTTGAACCCATGGCCTGTAAATTAAATGCTACTAGTTGGCTTGCAGCACTGATTGTGCCACCCATTTAAGTATCCCTTTCATCATGCCTCAGGCCTGCTAGTGCAGGGCATGTGTGTGCAGTTTACACTGTCATGTCAACCCTTTTGCCAGGCACAAACCTTCCCATTTTAGGTCGAGCCTCCAGCGCTTGCGCTGCAGGATGATCTGTTGTATGTACTTTGTGGGGTTTGACTTCTTGCATTGCTGCAGATTGGTTAAGGAGAGTGTTATTCTCAAAAGCTTGCTTTTCAGTGTTTTTTTTTGCTTCTATGTCCCACCTTCTAGTGTCCTGCTCCTCCCCTGGAGAATTGGTCTAGTGATGCTTTTAGTTGGCCATCAATGTTTTTTTCGTGTCTACATGTGAAGGATCTCTTGTTTAGCATAGCAGAAAAGAAAACAGTGCCTCTGCATGCTGAGGCAACGACAATGGAGCAATACATTATTTTTGACATGCTGATTAAGATTTTGCTCGTAACTCATGTTAGTGTTTGAAGTAGAGCACATTTTTCTTTTCATTTGTGAAGTGTGAAGGTAAAATCTTGCATACCTGAAAATAAATGGTCCACCTGTCTAATAATCTTGAGAACGTGGATACATCACAGCATCACAGACAGCTCCCGCCCATCATCTGAAACCCTCTCTATTACACCACCCTCGTGTCACTCTGCCCATTACTTCACTACCTCATGCTGGCTCCTTTCATCCCCTCTCACATTTAACTACAAGGTGCCCCTTTCTATAACCTCTTCACTCTTTTCAACTTTCCCTCCAGTTGTAAACATCTTGTCCCCGTCTCCCTCCCCAATACTCCCCAATTCCCCAATTCCCCCACCACCAATTACTATACATGGCTCCTGGCCATCTTCCACATCGGAACTTCCCACACAACAATACACCCAACATGATACCATTTCCTATAATCTCACCTCACATAACCATACAATACGTCTGCATTTGGCTAATATACTCTCTACTGTGGATTCCTCTCTTTTTCATGCTTTCTCTCCTGCCTCTCCCTCTCCTGCTCACTGTCCACACCTGTTCTAGACCATCCCTTACTCTCCACCACTAAAACTTAGTTTCAAATAAAATTCACCGGCTACTTCATCCCTCGTCCCTACTTTACCTTCTCTTCCTACTGTACCACAGTATTCAATGGCTACAACCCAGGTCACAGCATATATTACAAACTCCACATCTAGAACACCACACACTTAGGCACATGAGTCAACACTGCAGAGACATAGTCAACAGCATCACTTAATACATCTCACCATACACCACCAGGGTACTCTTACCTTAACTCACTTCAGCATAGCACTAGCTCACACAACATAGACCATCTTGTCACTTGTGACTAACACATTTCAGTACACCAATCTATCACACCCCTTTCAGTGGCCATTTTTCTGATTAAAGACCAATACATAAAAGTCCTATGTAAAAGCATATTTACAGAGAGCGAACTTTGCCGAAGGACGTAGATTCGCTTCACCAAAGACACAGGCCATGCTCCATTTTTTGGCACAAGGAGATTTTCTGAGATTCAAAACTGCTTCCTAGTGTTGCATGAATAGCAGCTATACCCACTAGGGAACATTGCCTTCAACATTCACCTTCCCATCAGACGTCAATAAGATTAGTCAACTTAAAGGAAAGTCTGTTGTAATGCCCACCCTATATATGGCCTAGCAATTTGGCTTATTCTCTTTGCTGTCTTGCATAGTCAAAATCAAAAACGTTGTTTACATCTCACCACTTTCTAAATCCACCAGCCGCCTCTGCCTGATTGAGTCTGGAGGGGGCCCCTCCATGTACCTTGCAGGGGGGCCCCCTCAGGTTTCGTTACGCCACTGAATATACATCTATCTGAGTTTACTTGCAAGGGCCCTTACTGTGCGTCTTGCCAATAAGGTTGTCGTCTCCTTCTTTTAGTGGGTCCTTGGCTCATAATAAAAACGACCCGTCTTACAGACCGAACGTAAAATATAGAATCTCACACAATTCTCAGAAACACCAGAAACGCCCTCCTGAAAGTAGACAAAAGAATGGAAAAGAGCATAAAAAACACAAAATGGGAATCCATTTGGTTCAACACAAAAATAAAACACAAAAACAGCATACTCACCTGAACCTCCTTGCTCCAGCGAGGTATCTCCTCCCCATCCCAACTAGAGGAACGCGGGTCCCCCACCTCCTTTGCCAGCCTACAACAGGAGCACGACCTCACAGACATAGAACTATATAACTTTCTTAAAATTAAGGCGGCAATCACCAAAGCAGGACTAAGCAAAGAAGCACCAACAATCCACCAATACCTGACCAACCTCAACAAACTTGGGCACCAAACGTCACACCTATATAAACTCCTAAGTGCAAAAACAACCAGATTAAACAGGAAGGCCATAGAATACTGGGAAACGTTGCACGCCGGGCACTTTAGCGAGAGAGAAAAAGCTCACCTTTGGTCCTCGGCAAGCAGGAACGAAGTCACCACCATACTAGCACAAACAAAATTCTGGCTCCTACACAGAGCATACTGGAACCCGGCGCGCCTAGCGGCGGTCGAGCTCATAGACAATGACCTATGTTGGAACTGCCAGAAACAGAGAGGAGACCTAGCACACATGATTGTCCACTGCCCTAAAGTAAAAACATTCTGGGAGAAAGTAAGAAATTTCATCTATAAAGTAACAGGGTACACTCCACAACTAGACACCCTCAGCATAACAAAGGCTTTCATGGCCCCAGAGATACACTCTACTAACGATAGCAGCCTTATTGACCTACTCCTCACGGCGGCAACTAAGACAATCCTTTCTAACTGGAACGACACGGGGATAGCCACTTTCAGAGTCTGGTTCAACTGGGTCACCTTCCTAAGGGGAGCAGACAACATAACAAAAAATCAAACACCCCAAGTGGGACGGGGCAATGAGATGTGGCTCTCCCTGGACAAATACCTTGACTCGCAAAAACCGCTGTGAACGCACCACACCGCTAGACACCCCCACTGGCTCTCCCTCCCCCCCCCACCCTTCAACCCCCTGGTGCCGCCCGTCAACAAACTCTGTAGTCAAGCAACCTACAACCCACCACACTAGCGTCAGTTTTTCTTTTTCTTCCTCTCGTCTTTCGTCCTACTTACCTCTATACACTATCTCTTCCGTCTGACGGGGGCAACGCATATGAACCTGTATGTAAGGCCAAAGATTCAAGCTGTCTATGTATAACCATCACTCAAACACCTCAGCAAGCCAGTATGTATCATTATCCATGCATGTAATTACAGCAAACCAGTATTGCCTTCGTTCGGCTTACTATGTATTGTGTTTAAAAAATGTCTTCTAATAAAATCTTTTGAAATAAAAAAAAAAACTTTACGACACGCACATCTTTTCAGAAATATTTTTATCTCTCGAAAGCTCCCTAAATAGATATTAAAAAAGACATGTACACCTTGCATTAATAAGCTAGAACATTATCAGAAAATGTACAAAACATGTACAGTGAGGTACTTCTTACAAAGAAGCGCTTATCATTTCGCTTCAGCCCTCATTTTGCTCTCCTTCTCTTTGAAGAGTAAATGACTGAGAAATACACAGCACAAAAAGAAAACACCTATTAAGGATGAAGGGCTCTCTGCTACGATATTTTTTCCAGTCCCTCTCATTTGAGAGACATCCGCACAGGAGAGGCCTCGGCGACAACACAGCAGATTCATTTACCACCACAATCCTGCTACCGCAGAAAGGACCATCATATTTGCCAACGATTTTTCCTTGGTTTTCAATGAAATGTATTTGGCTGGATGGATATTTTTTGGGGTCACCGCAGGACACTGGAGCAAGATAACAACACTGAAACTGACTGCTGCTTTCAGTGCAAACCTTTTTGGAGTAAGTAGGTTTGTTTTACATTCATGTACCCAAGTGTATAGGTATCAAGATGTCCCATGTTTCAATCACTGAAGTAATTAGTTATTACCATTTCAACTTGACTTTTCTTCCATATTTACCCGTAAATTCTTACATTAGCTCCTTCTGTGAGCGCTGCTCATGGTGATAAAGGGATATTGGGTTTCCTATTTAATCTTTTTGACCGATTACTTTTGGTCAGACAGTACTTTCCCCCTGGTCAGACTGCATTGATGTTTGTGGCATGGCTTTTTCCTATGGCTTTAGATGATGCTACAACACAAGCCTTGCTATTGTTAGCATTGAGTGGAATAAACTGAGGTGTATGCCAAAGGTTTAGGACCTAGAAAACAGGTCTAGCCTTTAATAATGTGGGTTTCTTAAATTTACGCAAACGTACAAATAATATATGCTCATTTGACATGTATTTTTTGTTCACATTAAGGAGCCGGGCGAGAGATGTTTCCACCCTCTGCGGCGTTGAATATTGCACGGTAGCAGAGGATCTGTTTGCATGATGTTGCATGGTTCCCTACTGGAAGCAGAAGGGTACCCTAAAACACCTTCCAAGTGCTTCCTTAAAATCTGAATGGAGGCATTGTTAACTATCTTGTGTAGCAAACACAGGAGCTGAGCACTAGCACCCACTCCTTTGTCCATAATATATGACGAAGACCGGTGACCGGGCAAGGCAGATGGAGGGGTTCTTGAAGGGATGTTAACAGATAGGATTCTGACCTCAGGCCTAAAGGTGGAAAGGTATAAGGGGCTTCACATGTCTCAGCATAAATATTCTCATATAACCAAGCAGTGAGTCAACTAATCATAACCTAGGTAGGGTTTAGACTAACTGGTTGGAGGTTTGTGATAAAATAAGTCTGAGGTGTATCTAGCATTCACCCTGTTATCTATTTTGTTTGTTGCTAGGGAGTCATTTTTACTCACATGATTTATAGGAGAATAACACACTATAATTATTCTTTTTTTGTAAAACACTAGTCTTTGAGTGAGTACTGTTTTGGGGGTCAGGGTGGGGCTCAGCAATATTACCTGCAGATGAGAGATTCTCTGGCAGCTTGTCTGACCTCTAACAGAAAGACACAACTGGGTAGAACAGGTGAGAGACACCTGCCAGTTCTCCATTTCTCCAAAGATGTCACAGTTTGGACATAGATAAACTATCCAGTGTAACCCCAGAATTTTAGGGAATACAGCTTCATAGCAAGTCTTACTCTAATGTTATGTTAAATTGTATTTGTAAAGTGTAATGTTCTGTGAAAGGATAACGCAGTATTTACTCTTTTTAGGCATTAACGCGACTATAACCGGCCTTATTTAGGATTTCTTGCCCATGCTAACATTGCCCTCAGAAAGGGCCCTTCTCTGGCGCTGAGGCACTTTTGCATCTTGGCTCCCTGAGGACCCATGCTGATGGTCAAATGCACGTGTCCTCTGCGGGCAGTAGCAAAACCCATGAGACCAAAGAGGTCAATTGGCCGAGTGTTCACAAAGCGAGATGATGAAAGTGCTACGGTTAGGCCAAGAAGATCAGATACATTGACAAGTGCTTGCTTTGTAGGGATAGTGCAAAGAAGAGCCTAGAAGCCCTCAGAAGTGGAGTAGGTTAGTTAGGTACTGGAAGCATCTCGAGGTATTCCGATTTTAGGGCATAGAAAGCTAGCAAATATTTAAACCTGTTGTATGCATGATCCTGGACTAGACCTTTTCGTGAAGTCAGATAAGATTTGCTTGAGTAAATAGACAGTTACAAAGAGAGAGAAAATGGTATGGTATTTCATAAAGCTGCATTTGTTTCTTTAGTGCTGAAGGCTTCAAGGAGCATGCACTATGAATATGAAAATTATGCACAGCACAGGCCACCTTAGAGATTGGTGGCCTAACCTTCGGACTTTCGAGAAGCATAGAGAAAGTCTCCTTGTGCAAGAGTCAAATACACCTACATGAAATTTTGGGAAAACATTAAGGCCTAGATGTATCAAGCCATTTGCGATTCGCAAAGGCTGGAATTCGCAGAATTCCGGCGTTTGCGAATCGCAAACGGTCTTTTTGCATGTTTTGGCATGCATCAAAAAATCGCAAAATAAGGAATCGCAAAAATTTGTGATTCCTTATTTTGCTATAGCATTTAAGGAATCGCAATTTTGCGATTCCTTAAATGCTATGTATGTAGCATTTTCTAATTGCGAATTTTGGTTAAGAAATCGCAAATTACCACCAACTTGTAGTTGATGGTAAGTTGCGAATTCTTTTAAAAATGCACAATTTGGCATTTTTGAATGTGGCATGTGACGCACATACATGCCCATAGGGCATGTATGTGCGCCCTATGCACACACATGTTAATTTCAGGGGTGCAGCAGGGTGTCCTTCAGACACCCCTGTACCCTTGAAATTATTCTCATTTTGCGATTAGCAAATTGCGATTTGCAAATTGAGATGTATTGCACAATCATTCCTATGGGCCTCCTGGCCCATAGGAATGAATGGGAAATTATTCCTTATTTGCGAATTCGCAAATTGCGAATTCGCAAATAAGGAAGATTAGGAAATCGCTAAAAAATGGCGATTTTTTACATACATCCCAATTTGCGATTTCTAAATAGCGATTCCTTAAAAATCGCTATATAGAAATCGCAAAGGGGAATGTTGATACATCTACCCCTAGGATCTAGAAGTCTATCAAAAGGATGAAGGCCAGAGTTTCAGATAATTCAAATATTTAAGAATGCACTTTTTGCATTTGTTAAGATTTTTTTCAGGGGAATGAGCCCAAATTTCTTATGCTGCTCAGACATCCCATCCAAAGGCTGCATGAAAATCTTATTCAGCACGGATGCATGCACGGAAAAAGCACATTTCTGACACTATTTTCTTTTACTATTATTATTATCTTGCTGATCCCTTGACCTCAGCACATGCATATTTGATAAGTCATAATAATGCCTGAAATAAATGTGTCAAAAATCTTTTCCATGTTATATTCTCCTTTCGTGCGCCCTTTTATTTATCGCCCCACCAATAAATGATTGGGCTGTTTGTGTTCAGTGCAAGAAACAAGAGGCAGACCTTCCTTTAAGTTCAGAAGAGATAAGGCTTGTTGAATATGGAAGACAGGAGAATGAAAGCTAGCTACTTCCCACTTCCCGGTTGTGACCTCTGGGGTCTTATGGGCCATTAACTAAAAAAAGTCACTTCAGGCATTGGGTTGTTGTCTGGCAACATTTCTCATGTGTTTCAGCTTACTTCACTTCTGTTGGTTCGTCACTCAGCATTAGCGGCCCCTCACTATTTATTATTTTTCACCTTCTCAGTTCCCTGCCCCTTCTTGTCCTGTGAATTCCCTGGTCTTTATCCTCTGTTTTCCATTTTCCTGTTTGTCCTGCTACGTTATTTTGCTCCCTTACCTCTGTGTGCACCATATCCAGAAGCGTGCTGCTACTGCTTCCGTCTTAGCAGCACCTTCAAGGCATTTGTATCAGCTCCCGTGGCAACTTCTGCAACCATCCTCCGGAACTGGCATGCTGCCTTGCTCCATTCTGGCAGACCTGAATCCTCTCCACAGCCATTCCGCTCCACGCCTTATTTCTGGCGGAGCAGGAACTAGTCACAGCCGAACCTCGCCAAGGAAGAGATAAAGTGTAAAGGTCATTGATGTGATATATTTAGTGTTTGTTGATTTGTGAAATCTCATTATATTTCTTTTTCACTCTTTCTCAAAGATATCCGAGCTTGGCTCTGAGAAGATCCTAGGCTGCTGTTGAGACCATTCTGAACCAGTGTCTCCTGTGTCTTTTCCCTTCCCCCATTTTCTCCCGGATTCCTAACTGACTTAGGGCCTTATTACGAGTTTGGCGATCCTCCAATCAGTCTGCCACTGCCGCGCCGACAGGTGGAACGCCATTTTTCCTGTTTCTATGTGTGCTGCATTGTGGAGCACACATAGAAACAGGAAAACACCATGAATAATTGTTTATGTATAGGAAGGTGTCCCTTCCCGCGCATAAACAATCATGAAAAAAATTCAGTTTTTTAACATCTATGTGGGCTACACAATGCAGCACAAATAGAAGTTACAAATTGCCATTCTGTATTGTTTATTTGCAGGAAGGGACACATTCCTGCATATAAACAATACTTGCCTCAACTCAGGCACTCTTGCACTATGGTGCTAGGGCGCCTGCGTCGGCTCTAGGCAGCCGAGTTCAGCGCAAAGGAAAATGCAGAGATCCACCGTATTGTTGTAAATAAGGTGGATCCCTCTGTTTTCAGAATAGCAGAGTGCAGCATTAGCTATTTTGGCTTAATTCCCACGCTCCACCATTGTTTTGTAACTATGCCCCTTAGTGTGGACAACATCCACTATGAGCTTGTTGAAATTCCTGTAAGCATTAAGGTGTTTCCTTTTAATATCTATGACATATTCCTGTTTTGTTGATGAATTTCAACTACATTTCTCAATAGAGCGAATTTGCATAATAGACCGAAGCCAATGATTAATTTGTAAAATATGAAGTCGAGGTGCTCAAATGTTTGTCGGAGACCACACCCACTTTCCCTGGCTCCACCCACTTCCTCCCCTGGCCCAACCCACATACTCTATCGGCTCCACCCATATCCTCAACTGGCACTGCTGAAAGTCATATGTAATACCAAATCTGAATTTCAGCAAAGGATCCTTCCTCCAAGTAAGGTTTTGATAGGAGTTCCCCTACCCCGTGAAAATTTTGAAAAAGATTAAATCAAAAGCGCATTTACAGCACAGTTTTGCAATAAATTAGCTAAAATGGCTAACGCATTGAAAAGGGACACGTACTGTAGTACATCATTTTTAACAGAGTCTAATTGTGTGGCATAAGACAATTGTGGCCAAACATACACTGAATGTTCTCAGGGTGCCCTAAGAAAAGTGTATGTGCTTTAGGGTTTAGAATATTCAGCAATTCTGTAGAAGTAGATTCCCTTTAAGAGTCTAATATTATTAATAGCATCACCCACTACAGATGCAGTCACAAATAATCTTGTTTTTTCTGATCTCTCTGTGTTTTCAGTTGTGGCGATTGTTACAGTGAAAGTTGTGAAGGGTACGTAAGGCACAGGGCCCTGATTTGTAAAGGGAAAACACTTTTCTTGTCATTTGGAAGTGCAGGAGACTATTGCAGGCTTGGTACACTGCCTGCACAGTCTGACTGGCAGAGCTTGTCAATGCTAATCATGGCTCAAGGAAAAGAAGCAAAACCCAGACTTTCAAATATTCCATGATTGATGGTGAGGGGTTTCCTGGGGACAAATTCCTCCTCATTAGTCCTCTGAAAGGATGTTGGTATTGGGGACAACTTTCCCTGTATTGGAATTCCTGTATTGGTTTGTAGGATACCAGTTGTGTAATTGGTATAGATCCTAAGCACTCTGATTTAGACCTGAAACCCAACCTTTTCATGAAAAAACAACACAACTACATGCTCGTCACAGTAATTATTTAAATTATTACAGACACATTACAGACACAGGGCCAGCACAGTGGAATGGGCTCTCTACTCCTGCCCTTCATTCTTTGTGGCCCCACGCTTGGTTTACAAATTATATTTAAATAATCAGTCCTGGCATGTCGTGATGCAGCTAATACAGCTACACAGCTAGGTGTCACCACATACTTTGTTTCTCCTTCCCCAGAGAACATATTAATTATAAGGCACTTTTTGTGTTACGGACCAAAAGGGGCATCACAATGGTTTTTGCCACAGGCCCCCCAAAAGCTTCTGACGGGCCTGCACTACATTGTGGGATGCATAGGTCACAATATATTTACACATTATATTTATTATATTTATATATATACATTATATTCAAAATATTTACAGGGGTCTATATATTGCAGAATTACTGTTCGTATCAAATCCTACTAAATACTCACGAGCTCAATATGGGAGAAGTTGGAGAATGGTTGACATGAGTCTGTCCTATGTAAACCTTTCGGCTCCCAAGGCCCCCATCTTACCTGGTCCATCCGGTTCCTGTTCTTGGGCATAGGCTAGTTCGGGTGCGAATCATGGAGATGGCCTGACCATTATGGGTCAGTTTCATAGTTAGGGACTACTTTGGGATTAGGCACTCCACTTGTCCCATACCAGTGTATGCCACGAGAGATGATTAGCTGTTCCCAAAGAGTCTCGTGCCTTTCAGTTATGGACATGTGACCCAGAACATGTGCATGTGAGGCAGCACATGGGCAGGCGAGGCTATACATGAGAGTATCAGACAGATTTACTATGGGTTTGCCCCGGAGCTTACACGACACTAAGGGATGCATAATGTTATGAAGCATAGTAAAGCAAGCAGTCAGAAATAATCTCATTCCACATGCAAAAGCTATTTTGAATGTTGACCCTAGTACTGTGTTCACGCCTATTTATGTCATTCCATTACTAAAGCATGCATGGGGGCATTTGGGGCACCCTTAGAGTTTGATGCAAAACTTGCTTTATTGTAACAGCATGATCTGGCTTTGCTGCAAATCCTAACACCAAAAAGAAGCGGCACAAGCATGGGTTCAAGTGGTGTATTGCACCGTGTACCTACATGTACTGTGTGCTTTACCCTAAAGCACACATCTTATTGGTCTGACCCTGTGCACAAGGCACTGCATTACGCAGAATAGTCAGATTTAGTGTGAATGCTGCCTATGATGTCATCATCAGGCTACCACTACTAAATCTGGTGCTGCTCTCAGGGACCCCTTCCTCTTTGAGAATGCTAGAAAAAACATTTGAGGAGCAGGCAGTGTTTCCACATTTTTTCTTTTTCGCATCCAATTTTCCTTTAAGGAAAACAGGCTGATTGATTAAAAAGCACAGACATGGTGGTCTGCTGACCCCAGCTGGCCACCATTCATGCAATGGCTATCTTTCCTAATGGGTGGCAAATTGCGACCCACCTCATACTCATTCATGGGGTTGATTTGCAACCCACTAAGAATCCCTAATTAAAAAAAAATTCATACATTAGGAATAGCAATTTCCTAATTGTGATTCAGAGAAAATCGCAATTTGGAAATCGCTATCCCCAATGTAAGTACAACGTCCCATTATGTACCGCATTTGTCATATCAGAAAATCTTCCCTCTAACATTGAAGTGCCTGTGCTAACTGCAAAAACTGGGGAAAAGGAGGAGCTGCAACAGAGACTTCTGATGCTATAGCACAGCCACCAACCAACACCCTCCCCACAACTGGAACAGGTGGCGAAGCAGTCCATTGCAGGTGTCCATCTTGTATACCTGCAGGACTGTTCTCCCAACTACAAGCACAGCTCGCTGCAAGGTCAAGACTATTGCTTTGGAGACTGAAAAGATGCCAAATAATAGCCATATGGCCAAGTGCTAGTGTAGCAAATTAGTTAGGGGAAGGCACACCTTCCAGAAGGTAGCTCAGGGTTCTGGAGAAGCCTGGATTGGACCTTGGATAGTAAGCAGGACAGTATTGGATTCTGCATATAGCACCATTTCCAAGCCATATCCAACACTATTAACTCCCTGGCAAGAGGCAGTAACTGCATTGAGTAGTGCCAGTGGTGTAGCTGGACCATTTGCTGCCTGTGGTGGTCCCTAGGTTTGCCGCCCTGCGGCAGCCGCTTGTAAGAGCAGGGGGGTGCTGGTGATTCCTGTCTTTACCACAGGTAAGAGTGGGGGGGCACCGCCCTCAAAACTTGTACCGCTTTCCCACTCCCTCCTTGCTAGTCAATGAGCAGTGCCCTTACTCTGACACAGAAAAAGACAGCAGCATCACTTGCAGGTAAAATGTCTTGTGATTGGGATGTTAGTTGATAAAATTGCAACGGCCACTGGAGGTCCAACACAGAGAATTGTCAACTAGTTGAGTGAAATGGCACACTGCAGAGTGGATGTAGGCAAGAGCTGGGAAACATCCTTTACAACGCAACCATTACATCGCACTACACTTACAACGCAGTCATTACATCGCAACATCCTTTACAACGCAGGCATTACAACGCACAACACTACATCGCATGACACTACATCCCATGTCACTACAACGCAGGCATTACAACGCATACCATTACAATGCATATCATTACAACGCATAGTACCCCTGCACTATCCAAAACCTACCCTACTGTTGCACCCCCTGGAGTTAGAATAGTAATTTTTACTCCTACACTATCCAACATTTACCCTACTGTTGCACCCCCTGGAGATAGAATTATAATTATTACCCATATACTATCCAATATTTACCTGAAATGCAATGTAATGGTGTGCGTTGTAAAGGTAGTTTCTAAAAATGCGATGTAGTGTCATGCAATGTAATGGAGTGCGTTGCAAAGGATGCTGCGATGTAAAAACTGCATTGTAAAGGCATGCATTGTAAATGTATACGTTGTAACGTCATACATTCGCAAGGCCTTAGTCCAGATGACGTCTGCACTGGAGGTGCTTCACACTCTGCAAGCACGTTATAGAGCAGGGACTTCCCGAACAGGAAAATGAGGAGGCATCAAGCCCAAGTAGTCTGTCTATGACAAAAATACAAACGGCATGGCTGGGACAGAAGGAGAGGCTTCAGGGTACCCCTATCAAGGTTAATGGTGGTAAGGGGAGGCAGTGACTTGCGGGTTCAACTTGTGTACGTACAACGTTATTTTTGTTGTGTACTCTGAAAGTTGTGTCATCCCGCACAAGCCATTACGGCAAATGTTTGCTTCCTGTTTTGGATTAATCCATAAATTGTTAACTTCGCTAAATGTGTATGTGCCATTTTTCATTCATTATGTCCGTCATGCATAGAGGTTTGTTGTGGTCGACCCTGCGCGCCCTGCCTCCAGTAGCTCTTGCTGCACGTTGACCAGGGTTGTGGAGTAGGGGGGTCATCTTCTGCAATGTTACCATGTAGGACTATGGGAAGTCTTTGTCAAGGTGGAAATAGTGTGTAACATTGCATCATAGGCAACAATTCTGCATGTTGTGTCAAGGGGCATGCTACATGGCAACACCACTCATAATGATACCTGAATCTGGCCTTTAGGGGCCCAAATGTGAGCTTGTATGTCTGTGCTCAACATTGGACCTTCTTTAACTTTGTGTCACTGCATTGAGGAATGGTGTGAGGAGCCAAGGACGTATTAATATTCATTGTCACCTAAAGCAGACATAACTCGCTTGTCAACTATGTGAAATAAAGGATGGATGCGGTATTGTCAAATTTAACTTAACTAATAGGAGCCATCTCCTAAGTCTCCTCTGGCAAGATGGATGTCATAGCTACAGTGCCTGAACATATAGAGGTCCTGGGTACTGTCAAAGTATGATGCTACAAGGTCTGTCAGGAGGCACACTGCATTGTAAAATAACGTGTATATTTAGCGAGGGCTAGTTTTTGTGGTACAATAATTCTTTGGCACTTGGAGGACAAATTAAGATTCGTCCCACTTTAACAGCCTTTCACCCGTTGGAATTGTGTTGTTCTATAAAATTCCACCATGGTGTGCTGCAATTCTTGAGGAGTGTTTGGAAAAACTATGTGTGTGTTAATATTTGCCAACATGGCATCTAAGAAATTGTAAAACAAACTTGGACTGGGCTGTGTGAAATCCTACCCACTGGAGCTACTTTGCCTTATGACTGCCATATGCCAGGAGGTACATAGAGCATAAGACTTGCACGTATTAGGGTAGCTTCATTTCTCTGTGTTTCGCTACTCAGAACTAGGTCACATTTATCTGTGAGTTCTAAATCCACTTCCCTGGTCAGGCTTCACTATTCATAGATTTCCTCCACCTTACTCTGGTGAAAAGTTGTGACCCTGACTCTGAACATTTGCTCCTGTCTCTTTCTCTTCTGATGCCAAAATCCTTATTCTCCTGGCCAAGTCATTCAGTGCCGCCATTCTGGAGTTAAACACAAATCTGGAATTCCTTTTATAATTTATACCTGGTTTCCATTTGTTTGCACTTAATGGTAAAGTGTGGTTGCTACATAGCCTTTTGGGGATTATTCATACATTTTTAGGTTTACTACATTTCATTTGCATTTTGGTAATCATACATTGTATTGTAAATTTATTTATTTGCTCATTTTGACAATTCTCTGTGCATTTAGCATGTCATCTACCTTATTGGTCTTTTCTACATTGTATACACATGTTTTTGCAGTAGCAAGTCAGTTTGTGACTACTTTGTGATTCACAAAAAATCATACATCTTGGTACGTGGACATTGTGCCGCATGTTTTCAAGACAGAAATTTTGTTGCCTGCAATGTAGCACCCAACTAAACCCTGCTGCAGTTGGAGGTGGCGAAATGACTGTGCCCAATCAAGGTAGGGGAAACACCAGTGTCGAGAGTGTGTCGTTTGACCATGGGGAAATGTCCGCAAATCAGACATCTAATGTGAGTTCTAGTACAATTGTACATTGTGTCCTGGTGGGCTCCTCAAGCCTTTGGTAAGTTAAGGAAACGGAAGTCTATGAAAACAGATATTTCACAACAAATGAACAGACCTGCAATCGGATTCTTCCACTGGCCACAATCAAAGGCGCTATCAGTGTAAGCCCTTACTTCAAGTTGCTTAGTTCAGGTTTTGACCTAAAAAAGGCCAATATTTCAAGCAAGGAAATCATGGCAGGTAACATGTTTGGTTCTGATGAAGTAGCTTAGGCGTTCAGAGGTCATACCCCTTTGAAACTATATAAATAAAACACGTGTGTTGTTTTAAATTAATAAGTTATGAAATAAACACAAGAATAAATTAACTTCATGTTTTTCTTAATTCTGACGTACGGTCTACAACCAAACAGATGTGTCTCCATCAGCTGCAGACATGAGTTCCCAAACTTAGCCTTGAGCAATTAAAAATATGTGGTATGAATCTTGCTTGTTTACATTACACCCATGATAATTTAGCAATTACATGGAGCCTTTCATCCCAGCACGAGCCCAGCCTTCTTTGTAGGGCAAGCCTTGCAGAAAAATGCTAACACGTGTAGGAAAGGAGCATGCTTATTTCTAAGGCAATAGACTTTACCATAGACTCAACATTTCAATTGCAGTGTTCTATTTCAGGAAAGATGACATCTTCCAACTGATATCAGCAATCTACCTTTTAAAAATAAACTCGTTTAATATGTGTCCTACATGTGGTGACATGACTACAGCACAAACAGTAGTAAGTGCGTGTATGTGTGTGCATGCATGCATGTGTGTGTGTGTTTTTGATTTTCCCAGTGGATATCAAAAATCTACCGTTCGAAAAATAACTCTCCTAAACCGACAGGTATTCAAATAGCTACAGTGCAAATCGTATATAGAGAGAGAGTGTGTGTCTGTGTGTGGTGTGTTTGTGCGCGCACACAAGTGTGGATGTGTGTGGACAGTTTGCTCTTTATCTATTTGCGAGGTCTAATAAAACTATATAAATAAATAAATAATGGAGCAGTCAGGGAGCACAAGAATGAAACTGTATCCTCTATCCACATTCTGTGGTATGTTATATTAAGAATATAGAATGGGTGCATCTGTGGTGTACATTTTGCAGCTGCTTATGTGACTGTATCCCGCATCATCTTCAAAGTTGCCTCTCACAGAGCATGCCTGCTAACTATTGAAGTCAGAATACCAATGGTACTAAATATCAAGGACAAAATCTAGAAGAAAGTATTGACAGGTAAGTCTAGATTTTCTAGACCTATCTGCACATATATGATTGTACCTGCGCCAGACATATCTGTTCAAGTTATGTAGATGCAGCGTTAGAAATAGTAAATCTGTACTTCCCTATATGTACTTACCTTTCAATATTTTACCCTCAATACTTTGTCCTCTATATTCTTTTTTGTCATTATTCTTGTTGATATTCAGTAGTACAACCCTCTCACATGAGTGCCGCATCATGAGTGCATTGATCCATTGTCCCCCAAGCAGCTAATTTTATTATTGATTGTTTGAGCCATGAGATAAGTCCATAAAGGGAGTCCATTATGAGGAGATCTTTGATGTCCAGCTGCTGAAAGTAGCTGGGCTGGCTGAACTACATCGGCTGGGGCAGTGAGGAAAATGACAGAAGCATGCCTTACACAAGTTGTCTTTCTTTTATTGTGTGCTCTCCAGTCATCCAGCACCTAGATACACTGACGGGTGACAAGCAGTGCTGTACAAATTGACTGATTGATTGATTGATTGAACATCCCAACACTTAAAAGCAGAAGCAAGTGGCAGTCGGTGCTCGACAATGCAGCAAATGCATTCCCAAAGCCATGCCTTCCTCTCCCTGCTTTGAACGGCAAGAAGAAGCTGTCCAAGTATGAGATATGGCTCGTCGGTCAGCACACTAACTGACCTGTGCAGGTGCCCATGCAATGTCTGCGTGGACCCTACCTGGAACCACACAACTACTTCTGCTACGACCATCAAGCCCTCATCACCATCCTCTCCCAGAGCCTGGGTATAGAAATAGAGTCATAAAATGGTTTGCGTTCTTCCTGGAAGACTATAGTCAGTTTGTGAAGATAGCCACCATTGGCTACACTCACCTGCCTGTCACCTGTGGGGTCAACCAGGTCTCCATTCTATCCACAATCGTATTAGAAACATTTAGCAGGAACACTTATGGGATTCTAAAAGCAAGTCAAGAAATCCAACCACAGATATATTCTGAGAATATTGAAATATCATGCAAAGTATCATTGGCTCAAGGTATCAACTGACTCAGACACTTCCTCATGTTCGTCGGGAGCCTGCATGTCCGCACTGTATCTGAACTGAAGCTCAGTCACAAGCAGAGGGTACAATATGATTGGAAGATCATGTAGCGTCCTCAAGAATATCTACACTGAACTAGTTTTGTGAGGTGCATTCACTGTTGCCCAAAACTAGACTGCACAGTGTGTGTTGTTCTATGCATGTGCGAGGGCAGGGATCATTGCCATAACCGGCAGGGTGTCAATATTTGGGACTTTCAGAATTTTCTGCCACAGCACTCGAAAATGCTTACTACTGCCTCTAGGTGATTTTTTCCTCTTGTTACTGACTACGATTGACAAAATCGCAGCCAGTGAGGAGAGGGAGTGTGGACTGGACAATGAAGAGTGTTGAGCCATTGAAGCTTAAGTCAACCCGCACCCTTGCGACTGGTAAGGCCTCTTATGCCGCCCGGTGAGCCCGAGCGCATCAGGTTCCTCACTTTATCTTGCTCCATTCAGCTCCTGATATGCTTTCCCATGGTCTCTGCCGACTAATAGACCAGCCTTCAACTTTCTCCTCATCACAGAAAGGCATATGTCACGACACCATGTTGACATGGCCTATGCCTGTCCCACTATTGTCTGTATGTGCGTGTGTTGCCAGCATATTGTAGTAATCTCTAACATGTGGCAGGAATCCCTGGTATGTGGATAACACCCTGGCATATTGAGCCAACTTTGGGGAATGCCACATTTTCGCGGTTGAAAATATAATTTAATTGAGGTATGCTACAAATGCATTCCTTTGTCTCTTTTCTTCAAGAAAATGAAAATAGTTTTAAGAGTTTCCTCTTATCTTTCTCTTCCAATTCATGCCAAGGAGTGCCGTCAGACTTTTAGGAACTCGCTGATGACTTCTCTCACGAAAAAGACAAGATAAGAATTATGGGGGAATTAAATCCCTTCACAGGATACATAGCAAAGTTGCCCTCATATGGATCCTCTCCCTGACTGATTTCCCCCCCTCCATGTTCATGAATCCCAGGAGCATTTACAGAGGGTGAGGATGTGCTTACGCTACGATGAGCTGAGACTATCAAAGGGAAAAAGATAAATTGTGTCTGTGATTATCTCAGGGAGGGAGGACACTTGTTTGGACCTTTTAATTACTTATACCCAATGTCTTCTCTAATGAACTTGCATCTACAGAAGAAAAAGACATAGGTTTCCTTTGGTCTACAGTTCTCCTTGTTCCCAGTTGTGCATTGGTTTCTTCACGGTGAGTGTGATGATGTGTTTCCTTGTCCTCTTCAGCATAGCTCCCTCAACCAGCGGTGGACATGGGAAGCAAAACCAGTCCTGACAAGAATGTTTAATCAGCTCCACACTTGATGGTGAGAAGTAGAAAGGCTAAAATTAATCTTATTGGTGTATATCATAGTACACATTTTCAAATGTATTGCTTAAATGCTTTAAAGGCTGTGTCATGGCAGCTCATCCAGCCTTAACAGGAGCTCCTAGCTTGTGATCCACCAGAGAAATTCCAGAATGCCCAAATTATGGTCCATGGCTGAGCACAAGGTCCTGATTCCAAGGTCACTTAAGATAGTTGTTACAACAATTACTAGAGCGATGCCCGTTCCCTTGCCTCACATAGTGATGTTAAGTGCAAGGCCAGGTCTGATTGGGTGACTCTCTCCTGCTTGCTAGGTAGCCACAAGGGTTCTTCCTTCCACTTGTGTCTCCTTTTATAAGTGGTTGCCCTCGCCTTTCACATCTGCCCTTGTCTTTTGATACTCAAATATATTACTCTAACCTGGCACCTGAAACCGACTGTGTGGTCAGGGCTCGTGCCTGAGATCCACCTGTCCCCTATTTCTGTGTTTGTCTTTTGCTCCCTTCCAATGGTTTTTATTACAATTGGGTTACACTCTGTTTCCTTTTGAGGTCATCCCTGAACGGCAGCTATGAGCTCTAAAGTCTCTTTGAAAAAGGGAGACCATTGTCCATTGCTTTGTCTGCCCTTGAGACTTCCTCATTGACAGTCCAGTGTTCCTCACATGGGAAGTAGTTGTGGGCATTTTAGTCCTCGTCTGGCCTTCCTTTTCTGGTAACTATCCCACCATCCACGTGGTTCCTGTTCACAGATATAGGCTACTTCTAGTATGGCTCTCGGAGCTAGCATATCTGCTGGCTCGGCTCTCAAGCTGGGTGCTCCTTTAAGACTGGACCTCACACCTTGTTTCCTGTCCTGTGGATGCTGCAAATGAGGCTTGGCAGTTCCCTGTGAATCTTGTGCCCTCCAGTCACCTGCCCTGTCACATAGACACATAATTTAGACATGTGTATGGGTATTTCACCCAGGATGGGCCAATGTGAGATAACAAATGGGAGTATGAGACAGTATATGTGCATGTGTGGGAGCCACGGGTGCTAGTTCTTTATCAGACATGGTTCCACACAATCATGATGAGGATTTCTGAAATCATCTTTAGAGACGATCCTTCCGCCAAAGAGGATAAGAAAGCTTTTCCCTTTAGGTTGACCGGTGGATGTTCCATCATCCACATCTAATTGAGTCTAAATAAAAACAGACACAATGATGGTTGCCACACCACCCGACACGTAGCAGAAGGAGATTCGGCCAGCTGCTAAGTACCCACTACAAAGTCAAAACCAAGAAACTGTGGACAATGAAATTACTATAACAGACAGCATTTCATTTGTGGTATGTTCTGGGTTGTGCCATCCACAATTGCTCAATAAAATTGTTAACTTCCTAATTTGGCCTGAAAGGGTATGGACAATCTTGGTGATAGTTGTTTCGTGACTGAACTTAGTCAATAGTGTGTATGAGGTTTTTTTTTTTACTTTCGGATTGGGACAATTATACCTCTGCACTCTGGATCCTTTGTGATGTTTGGTCATGTGATCATATAACTCTAGCATGAAAGAGTCTGCACTTGGTGTAGGCTCAGGAGTGAACATAACATAAATCACTCATTTTGCTTCATAATGTCTTTTAGTTTAGGTGGTCATCCTTTCTTCCAAAGAGTTTAAAAAGATATATCCCTCCACCCAGGAACCTGCGATCAGCACGTGAATGGTTACTTCAATGTTCCAAATTAAACCATAACAAATGGGTAGCAGAGCTTTTCCAGTGAGCGCACTGACATTTGGATGCTCTTTCCCCAAATCATAAATCAGTAGAAGACCCTATGGTTTCAGATGCAGACTAAATTATTTCTGTCTCAGCCTGCCTATAGAGGCATTTAGTTATCACTTTCAGTCTTTGTTTTATTTGATTTTTATTGAGATCCTCAGCTCAAAGAGAGCGTTCTATGGTGATCAAAGGCTATAAATATTTAACATTAACATTAAGACCCCCATTTGCCATAGGCAGCAGTGAGAAAATAAGTCTTCAGTTGTGTGGAAAAATTCAAGAAGTGTTCTTTGAGGCTGAGATGGAGTCTTAAGAAGAACGTTGTGGTTATGATCTCAAAGGTGGGAGAGGTGTGGCGCAGCGGCCAAAGCGTCTTACTCCAGAGCACGGGGCTCATTGTTTCGATCCGCGGCACTAGCAGCAGCTAGGTTCAGCGCTGTGTGACTCTGGGCAATAGCTCAGTTAGGGGCATATTTACAAACCCCTATCGCCACGGAAAGTCACTTTTTAGGACCTTCCTGTGGCGATAGGGGCTCTGCCTTATTTACAAGGCATCGTTAAGCCACTTAACATGACTTAATGCTGCCTTGTAAATTATGCCCCCTTTCACCCTATGCTTAGGGCAATTGGTGTTGCTGTGGGCATTCCACCACAACACCCGTTGATTCTGACACTGCTTCCTATTTACAAGGGAGGCGTAAATAGAGGCAGCGCCAGAATTAGGACCAGGGAAAACTTGGTCTTACCCTGGTGCAACGAGGAGAAAAGTTACATTTCTCCTCATTTTTGCTGTTTTTATGTGTGCTGTGTTGTGCAGCACACATGAAAACAGCAGAATCCCAATGATTGTTTATGTACAGGAAGGTCCCCCAAGGAGGCTCAGAACACACTTTGCCACTTCTTTGTAATATGCTCTACACGGTGGGTGTGATCATGATGCGTTTCAACTTCTGAGCAACCTTTCCTGTGGCAGAAAACAGAGGCAATGCTGAGCGAGGTGATAAGTTAGCCAGCCTCAAGTTAGCGATTATGAGTGGTAACGCTTGCTTGAGGGTGGACAAAATCTTTGCCACTTCCTGGCCTTCAAAAGGTGCAAATTTCAGCAGGTTGAGGATATAGCTTGAACTACAATTGATAGAGCTGGTAAAAAATGGATTTGAACACGAGTTTCTTTTAAAAGAACAATAATTCGCTGAAAGAGTTTTCTACTACAGCTATGCGACTGAATATATTTCTGGAACATTAAAGTTGATGTTTAGAGACAAAATAATGTATTTACTAAAAAGAAAGGCTTGGGTTTTAGGGAAAACGGGTGCATTCTCAGTAAAGATTAGTCTTGGTGGCATTTTTGTACTTAGTAAATACAACAAGGACAAATTGGGTGTAATTTCAGAAAATGGCAAATGTATGTTTTGGGACAGTATTAGTCCATGGGGAAGTAAGTATGTACTTCGTCACTAAACAGAAGCCTCTAGGCGCTGGTTGCTTCTTTCCTTACATATCTAATGAAGCGGTCATTTTTTCAACTTTAGTACAAGCCCGGGAATGATGATTGCATGAGTATTTTAAATAGTAATGAATTCCACATGACTAATCCGTTATGACAGAAGTTTCATCAACCCCGTGGTACTAAATTAAAAGCAAAGGCAGAAACTTACATTAGGGACCCATCTTGTTATCAAAAATCAATGTTTTATATACACTGGATCAGTGCATTGATTTATGGTCGAAAACATGTTTTGTGAATGTTAGTTCTGCAGCTTTAAGGTTTGAAATAGTGTTCCAGGACATGTGCTGACAGTTCAAAGGCAACAGACAACGAATAATTTATACCAATAATTATGAGCAGCGACCACAAAGAAAAGAAGTCAAGTGAGGGAGCGTGCAGCTGAAAAGCTGCTGTGACCACATCTAAGACATCTGACCAACATGCACACACCATTAGCATCGCGACATCTGTGCATCTTACAAACTGCCCACGTATGTGGAATATACTGTAGGGTGTAAAACCCACACCATTCACAGAGATACTTTAGCACGGCTCAAAAGACCCGTATTCCCGCCCTACGGTACTGTTGTACGAGCGCAAGCCAGTAGACTTACAGAACACAAAAGAACTCTTGACTACAAAATACTTAAAGTGGCAGCTTCACACATTGCCATTTGTATTGTGCACTTATCAATGAGTGCCAAATTCATAATTCTAGGAAAAATAGAGAATACTTCATTACATCAGATCAACAGCCATGTTGAAGTGCGTCAAGTGTGCTGCGTTACCTGGGAGCGCTGTGCTATATTGTGAGTTCATTCTCACATGAATGAATGAGATCACAAGTGTCAAGATCCTTGTATTGCTATAGAAATACTGCACTTGTTGGTGGTCAAAAGCACTGCACCGCCATGGGAACCCTACTGTTTGCAGGTAGATTGCGTTGTCATACCGTTGTTACAATCGAATGGGTGAACTCACTGTACTAGCCCGGGGCGCCACCAATACAGCATTATCACACAATCATTACACCACAGCACGAATGAAGCCCTCTTGCTCTATCAATGCTGCAGTGTAGAGTATCAAAATCCACTACTTCCTATAGGCAAACTTACATCTTTCCTACGAGCATACTGCATAATAGTGCTGTACTCCACAGCTTTCCCACGGGAATCCCGCAGTGTAGAAAGACAAGGCCATGGTCCTTCAGGACTGGGGCATTATAGATTCTCAAGTCAACAGTATCACCGGTTGAGAATTGTTTGAAGAAGTGACTGTGTGGTCAGTGGATGGGTGAGCGTGTGACATCCTCATCTGAACATAGACATCCATCCTCCTTTGTATCAGTGGGAGTTTTGTGAGTGAGGGGCGCATTGCATGGAGACTTTGGCTAAAAGTGGGCATATAAGGCAATGTAGACTGTTCAACTGTTCCATCCTGCTGCACGCCAGCTTCAGCTCTGGGCTAACTTTACAGAGAAGCTCGGCTAATGCGTTAAGGGCAACTGATACCAAGATGGTGTCAGCGTGCTGCATATAAAGACTACTCAAATCCCCTCAAAGGGCCTAATTAGGGTTTGGCAGACAGGCTACCCTTCAAAAACACAAGGAGTATCAAGTCCTCCTTATTACAAGGCAGTATATCTCTGGCACTTTTAATAGGATTGAAGGGATATCCTTCACATTGGTGGGGGAATCTACCAAACTCTGAATCAAGCCCAAAGTATTTTCGTCTCTCAAACAACAACTGACATGGCTCATAGGTGGGCAACTGGGCATCCACGGGAGAGAGGATGGTGCTGCGATAGAAAGTTCTGTAAATATTGGGACTTCCAGGCACCACGTTCAATGACTACTGAAATGAACTGAATAGGAGTAGGTGAGTTTTTGGTTTAAGGTCTTGGATTGCCACATATCATGCAACCTATCTCTGACTTTTCAGTTGGTGAAGGTTATCACGTCCATCCCCGATGCCTTCTGCAAAGCAATTGGCAAAATATTTGCATTCACCTTTCTACCCAACATCACTGGCTGATTCCATATTCAGTCATTGAAATCTAGCGAGTGAAAGAGGCTAGCAGCCCAAACCTCCCCAGTGACTCTGAAAAGCCTTTCCTCATGGCCCCGCATAGGTGTCCATCTTCAGAAGTAAGATGTACAGCATCTGGAGATTGGAATGGAGGGCCGTGTGGGGGACATAGTGTGACGAGTTAATCGAGCGTGACATGGGAATTGAGCTGGTCCTCGAAGCATTCGGTCTTTGATAGGCACCTGATTCTCTTACTGGTATCATTGTTAAAACTGGAATTATTACTAGTATTATTCTTTTTTGTTCATATCATATAGTCAAATGAGATCCAAATTCCAATATATACTTTGATCTGCCTTGATTTGTGAAGTTTCTATAAGTTACTTACATCTTACCAGGACACTTGACTTGCATTGAACAAAATGAAATCAATTTTCAAGCTTCTGCTGATTTTCCATCGTGATTGATGGCACACATGTGCGTCTCCAGAACTAGCCCTTGTCCATTAGCATCTATTTTTAACATTTCAAATTACAGTTTTCCATCAATGTCCGAAGGTTTGTATTGAATCATTTTGCATTACGCCTGTGAGACAGCTCTCCTAGCTATTGGTCTTTTCAAGTGCCATTTACATTTGTATGAGGCAATAGGTGAGCCCAGTGTTGACACCGTTCTCTTCACTGCGAGTGACGCATTTTGCTTTGGTGCAGATGTGTACATCTGCCTAAAAGTTAGTCCATTTCATTGCCAATGCTGGGAGGTTAAGATCTGCTTCCATTGATATTTCTGCATATTTATTTTTAGCAATTGGTCTCTTTTACTTATTTTTCTAGCAAACATATGAAAACAAACTGTTTAATACTATTGTACTGTGAAGTAGTGTGGCTCACTGGTTAGAGGCGGCAGACCCGAGAGCAGAGGACGGCCCGGGACCAGGGTTCGATTCCCGGCGCGGCAGGTTTCTGGACCAGGGTCAGCGGACTTGATAATTCTCTCGCCTCGGTGCCCACTCTGATCAGCGATCACACTCGGCAACTCTGGGCATTAGCTTGCCTCATCTTCACTAACGGCCCCACCAGACCGCCGGGGATGCCTGGTCTCACCCTGGAGATACCCATTAAGGGACCATCTCTCAGGGAAGCCAGGAAGGGTTTCGCAGCGGTCGAAGCGCCTTGGGACCCTACGGGTAAGTAGTGCGCTATATAAATGCCTATACATTTACATTTACATTATACTTAATGCCCTATGTATATGGTTGGAAAAAAAGGAAATTAACATTGTAGGCTTGCCAAGGTCAGATATATTGACATTTCCAATGCTTGTTCCTCCCTGTGTTCAATTTTTCTTCTTTTAATTATTAAATACGTCACCTGCATTAAGAAAACGATGTATCTATGTAGGTCTTTTTCAAAATCCACCGTGGACAGGACTGCTGGATTAGGTTCCCTGGAAGATTACTCAGTGTTTTCATGTTTTTCATCTGTTGACCTAGAAACAAAATGTGCCTTGTTCCAAATGCAAACCCTGTGAAATACAATCCTTTGCTGATCTGTTCTCAAACTCTTTGGTGAGAGGATTGTATTCTGTGCAGTTTGTGCGTTTTTAATATTGTGTCCTCATACTTTGATTAATATACACACTTCCATTCTAAAGTGTACTTTGAACTCGAAGGACATCGGGCTCACGGGTGTCCCCAGGGTTCCAATCTGTGCTTAATTTGTAAAACAATTAGTGCCAGGGCCCTCATCAGGTAGCTACCAAAAGTCGCTCTATCCATTGCCCCTGCCAGTGCTGCTAATGACCGTACCAACACAACTACTAACCATTAGCTCCTACAAGTGTGACACTTCAAACTATTCCAGGCCTCCAAAACTAAAAGAATGTCTTGCGCAGCGCGCATTAGTTATTTTTAATGTATTTTGAATTATTAAATAACTGCTGTTGTACTGTTCTCTAAATAGACAAACAGTGCCACCATGTGGCAGACTGCCATAGGTACTGGTGTTGACAATTAAGTGCAGGTGCCGAGTACCAGAAACCACGGGCACAAATTAGGCACTGCTTCCATTTAGGACGTGTTGGTGTAGGGTTCTGTTCACCGGAAGTTGCTTGCTGCCTGACGTTGAGAGTTGTTTCTGTACTTCAATAAATATTTGGAAAGCTTATCTGGTGTGCGTTCTCGTTACTCAATTTTGGTTCTTAAAAGATTTTAAGAGGTTCATAGTTGATGTCCAGCTCAAGCAACAAGGAGTCAAAAGCATCAAGATATCACAATAACCAACATAAATATTCATAAGATGAACGCAAGCACATTAATAATCCTTGTATGTAAATACCTACTAAGTTCTCACATAAAATTTCCCAAAAATCTGTCAACTTTGCAGCCATGGCGACCAAAATTGCACACCTCCTTAGGTGCTTTAATTCCTAAGGCTCATTGTGAGCTGTTGTGTGTTGCAGTGGTGTAATCCAAAATGGTGGAGCCCCCCTGCAAAATATGATGAAGGGTCCTTGAGTCTCCTATATCTCACAGATATTTTTTGGCCTTGAACTAAATGGACCCCGCATGAAGGTTTGGGGTTTTAGCCCCCCTGCATTGCAGAGGCAGCAGGTGCCTCCATTACGCCCCTGATTTGTTCGTACTTCAGGAAATGTTCAAACTGTCTTCTGAATCAGATGTAGGAGACGTAGAACCAACGATAGCCGTCATTAATTTCGGTTCAATCCTTGACCCAGAATTACCATTACCGGGCATTCTGGTAATTCCGGTGTGAGCAAATAACAGGAATGGTGACTTTTGTAGCCATGACATGCAGATACTGGACTTACTGAGTCAATTTCTACATTTTATTAATTTACTCCATTGGAGGCTTTGCCTGCTTGCAGCAGCTGAAATCTCTGGGTGAAAAACCACAGAACTGCGGCGTTCCTATAAAACTGTTACTGCCCCCTCCCTCCAGTTTTTAGGCCATTCGGCAAAAGATGCTTAAGAAAGTCCTTGCCTATCTACAGGATGATTATCCACTTCCCAGCATTCTCTTTTGAACCTATCTCCAATCCAACTGACTCCGAGACATTAGGCAATGACCGAAGTGATATAGATCCAAAGCCTGGAACACACCACCCTTTTTTGTATTCATGGGATGACAGTGATGGGCATCGGTGAACCTTTTTCTTGTATAAACAAGAATGTATTAGGAGCGTCCTCTGGGTCTTCCATCTAGAGGAGGGGAAGTGCTGGCAACAACAAGTGCAGAATCTCAGCAGTGGTTTCCTTCTACAACAAAACTCCACATAACATTCCATTCCGGAATACCGCACATCCCTCTTACTCATACAAGGAGTTTGATAAACTTAAACAATGCGGACATTTTAACAAAGCCCAGAAAAGAAGGAAAACAAGAAGTATATATATATATTTTGACACACTATATACAGATGCAACATCACAAAAAATAAACATTTGTAGAATCACAAACTAAACTCAGGATGGGAGACATATAAGTTGAACCACATACAAAAAAGCAACCTCAACGTGAAGTGGTGGAATTCACTCAGTATTCCAGATAGTCCTTCGTTCAATCAGGAGCCTTGAACCTGAATGCCGCTCCTCACAAACCAAACGGTCTCCCTAATTGAACTACTAGGTTCACCACTCATCAGATTGTCTTCATCAGGAATCACACTATGAGGAACCATTACCACTTTGCTCCTGCTCCAGACATAATTCTACAAGATATCTATCTACAGTCACAACGTTTAGCATGTCAGAGAATAGAGAAAATCCTTTCCATGTATGTCTTTTTTCTTATATCGTGTTCTGAACCAATAAACCACTTTAAAGCCTTCCTTCCTTTCTCCATCCAAAACTGATTTAAGTCAGTACCCGCCTTACTGCTTTTATTTGTTCAAAAAGTGATCGATCACCATTTTCACAAGATCGTTTGGTACGGCCACAATATTTCCTCCATATTTCTTCTCCAATCTCCTCTTTCACGCAAAGCCAGCTGTAACCCCTCATTTAACTCTCTACCAAAAAATTACACCGAGGACTATCTAATGAACCTTTGTACATGTCTAATTCCAGGATATTTCAAAAACTCTTCCTTTTCATTAGAAGTCAATGGGACACGATTGTTCAAAGCCATTTCTGGAGGAAACTTTTTTCTCGAACATAGTTTCAACAGATATGTATTTACTTCACCTGTGTTCACCTGCAAGACATTTGACCTCACACTATTTGGAAAATAGATCCATCACTCTGTTGGCATACTTGGGAGAGGCACCCAGAATCCAAAAAGGGCCGTGCGTTATAAAGAAATGTTCTTCCTTTCACCTTCCAGCAGCTTAACAATTTTACTCACATGTCCAGTGAGATGCTTGTCTTGGTACATAGGCCCTCCAAAACGACAATGGTGTGGTAATCATCTGTTATAGCCTCATCACTAATTTGGTGTTTTCACCGGTATTGCACCGTTACAACGCAACTTTTACAACGCACTACCATTACATCGCAACTTTTACAACGCAGGATCCATTACAATGCATGCCTTTACAACGCATGTCATTACATAGCAGATGCTATTACAACGCATGCCATTACAACGTAAGTATAGGTAAGTATATATATTTTTTTTATTTTATTTAATATTATTTAATTAATTTGATTAATATTAAATGTACATAAATATATTTATTTTTAGGTTTTAGGGCTGGGTTTGGTTTTTGGGGTACAGGGGTATTTTTAGGTTTTAGGGCTGGGTTTGGTTTTTGGGGTACAGGGGTATTTCTAGGTTTTAGGGCTGGGTTTGGTTTTTGGGGTACAGGGGTATTTTTAGGTTTTAGGGCTGGGTTTGGTTTTTGGGGTCAGGGGTATTTTTAGGTTTTAGGGCTGGATTTGGTTTTTGGGGTACAGGGGTATTTTTAGGTTTTAGGGCTGGGTTTGGTTTTTGGGGTACAGGGGTATTTCTAGGTTTTAGGGCTGGGTTTGGTTTTTGGGGTACAGGGGTATTTTTAGGTTTTAGGGCTGGGTTTGGTTTTTGGGGTACAGGGGTATTTTTAGGTTTTAGGGCTGGGTTTGGTTTTTGGGGTACAGGGGTATTTTTAGGTTTTAGGGTTGGGTTTGGTTTTTGGGGTACAGGGGTATTTCTAGGTTTTAGGGCTGGGTTTGGTTTTTGGGGTACAGGGGTATTTTTAGGTTTTAGGGCTGGGTTTGGTTTTTGGGGTACAGGGGCATTTTTAGGTTTTAGGGCTGGGTTTGGTTTTTGGGGTACAGGGGTATTTTTAGGTTTGAGGGCTGGGTTTGGTTTTTGGGGTACAGGGGTATTTTTAGGTTTTAGGGCTGGGTTTGGTTTTTGGGGTACAGGGGTATTTACGACTTTAAAAAAATTAAATTAATTAAATTAAATTAAATTAATTATATTATTTACAATTTTTAAATTAATTAAATTACAATAATTAAATTAAATTAAATTAATTATTAATTTTTATTTATTAAAATTAAATTATTTATATTAAATTAAATTATATTATTTACAATTTTTAATTTATTTAAATTACATTAATTAAATTACATTAAATACATTAAATTAATTACAATTTTAATATTAATTACATTTCATTACTTAAATTAAATTAAATTAATTACTTTTTTTAAATTAATAAAATTACATTAATTAAATTAAATTAATTAAATTAACTTAATTACATTTTTTTTTAAAAGATATACTTACCTATACTTACGTTGTAATGGCATGCGTTGTAATAGTATCTGCTATGTAATGACATGCGTTGTAAAGGCATGCATTGTAATGGATCCTGCGTTGTAAAAATTGCGATGTAACGGTCTGCGTTGTAAAATAACGCGTTGTAACATCATAGATCCGTTTTCACCACTACTGAATAGTGTTCTTGCTGTAGGGAGCCCTGACATCTGGCCTTTCCAGGCACTCTCCATGGCTTCTTCAGATTGCCACAAACAGAGTCCAAGACGATCTAGGGAGTGTTCCTCCTCCCCCATGTCAGCACCCATTCATTGCCAGCCATGGTTGATCCTCCACTAAGGTGGAGGAATGTCGCCCCACTGAACAAAAGGAAAAATAAAATGATAATAACTTTCGTTATTATCATTTTAGTTTTCCTCTGTCATCAGTGGCTCACGGGCGGGGCTGGGCAGAGCAGGGGGAGGAGTGGTTTACACTCTCTTAGTGTGCACGACTGCTTGGTCGTCCCTCTTGGACCGCCCGAACAGTCCTGCGCACTTTGCATCTTCCCCACCAGGCTGCATTACACAGCATGGTGAGGAACATGCAAAGTCTCTCATTCCCCGCCTGAGCGCCAAACCGTGGCGCTCAGACCAATCACAACGTTGCGTTGCAGCATTATGATTGGCTCAGGGGAGTTTGGGAGCCCGGGTGCTTCCTGCTGCAGGCCCGGACAGCAGGAAGAGAAGGAAGATGACGGAGGACTTAGGAGAGGCGGCGACTGGCCAGCTGTTAAAGGAAAGCGTTTTTTTATTTTTTGTTTTTCATCATCTCTCCCTCCTGGCGCGCCCATGCCCCCCGCCACCACCTAGGTCCGGTACCAGCTGCTACTGATTGCGGTGATAAAGTAGGATGACACAGACATGAATATGAATAAACAAGAATTCATTGGGAGTGTCTTTGGGTACATCCTTATAGAGGACCAGAACAACTGGCAGCTGTCAAGTGCAGAATCTCCACAACAGTTCCCTTCCATGACAGAACCCCAAATTAACATTATATTCTATTTTGAAGCTTGAGCCAGTCGAATGTCTCATGGACATTAGACAATGACTTAAGTAATATAAATCCAAAACCTCTTGACTGCTACACACCATCATTTTATGTGATTCACAGGAAGCCTGTGATTGTTATCATGCAAAAATGTAGGTGCTAATAGCTATGCGCCCTGTTCCAACTTCAGCATTCCTGCTATAAGGACCAATCGACATCAGCTACACTGCTCTTTCTTAGCATGAATGAGGTCATCGCGGATGTGGTTGGAGTGAGTACTTCCTTAACAGACCACCAAGGACATGAAATAGAACCAGTCAAAAATGTTTTGTTAGCCGTCCTTTGTCTCCTAAAAGCACACTCATTTTTCAGAGTGAAAACTACCACACCATTATCAGTGAAAATGTATGCACCACCCACCACCTTTCATTGGTAGAAGGAGACTGAGTTGCTACCATTATCAGTCTAGGCAAGTGAACAGGAAGAAACGGTACAAAGTGCAGCCGACATGCAGCTCTAGTGTTTGTTCTGATTAGGACGTACAACAGCTGCTAAATGGTAAAATCAACCCGTCCATTTTCACAATAAATTGTAATGTGTGAACAAGCCCTTGTGTTTTCTTGAGATCTGAATGATGACTTTGCCTCTTTGAGATACACTGATAGTGTTACATGTCCTTCCCTCCCACCCTAAGGGTATTCAAGTGGGGAGCAGTAATAGCATTTAACATGAATTTTTAAAATAACCAAACTAACAAATCTGTGTCTCCTCTTGTGAATGAAAATAGCAATTTCTATAGATGCAAACATAGTTCACCACAGTAATACCATTGGCCTCATCCCCCCTTGATGCTCAATATTCTCAATCTGCTTGGGGTCCTATTCACACATGGCATTTTGCGATATGTTTAGTAGTGATAGAGAACGGACTCGTATAAAAGAGCCTTGCTCGGATGCAATCCTCTCATATAAACCTGTAATGTTGTATTAATAATGTATTCTGTAACTAATATGCACCACATTACATCTATTTTTAGCTAGACAAAGCTTGCATATGTGTTTTACTAACTAGTAACCCGAGTGGAACTCAAAATGGCTGCTAAAGCTGGAAACTGTACTGCCCATGCATCAACTGCATCTACGCAAAATGACGTCTTTACGCTTGTCGGAAAAATTCTGCTTCTGCACAAATGCATCTAAAATGGCCGCTTGGAAGCTCACATGCTAAGCATCTGCTTTGCTGAAACTAAAATGAGGTATTTACTAAATGCTAATGCGGGGAGAGTCTTTATAAGTAAATGGGATTAGATTAGAGATAGGTGGTAAACAATGAAATCATTTTACTTCGAAATTAATACTTTTTCTTTTGACCTCTCGAATAGTTCGCATTTGGGCCTCTGAACGATGCTAAAATCTACACTAAACATGACTCCTCACGCACGCGCAGTGATGCCAACCCAGACGCCATGATGTCAAATCTTGAAACCCGTCCAAGGCCTTCCTGGGTACATGTCTTGGGAACCTGCTGGACATCCTGCAAACTCAATTGACAACTGTAATATGTATATATTGTTGATAAAAATGTGAATACAGGTGGGAAATAAAGCTTGGGGAAACAAATTGATGGGCAGGAACATAAAACAAAGAACTAAAGAAAATTATTAAAACTTGGCATGGTGTGATGATCCTTCCCCTTAGCTTGTGGAATCAGAAGTAGGAGTTTCATAAAGTTGAAACATTTAGGGGTGGTACATGCCATTAGAAAGGTATAATTGAGGTAGTTTAGTTAGAAGAGTGTGGCAGTCGCATCAAGACTAGAACGCTGAGAGACTGGGATGCTGTCCGGGTGCTGATCGAATATTGGAGCAGCAGACTTATCATTTTTAAGACAAATAATTAGAAGAAGATCGCAGAAGAATCGAGGAGGAAGTTAGTGTCAGAGAGGGGTGCGACCTAGGCGTCGAATCCAGAAGAGGTCATCTATCCTGTCCTGATTCCTGTTCTGAAGTCTTTGTCACCTGATCTATCCATGGGGGCCCATTAATTTCTTGGCCAGAGGGGGATGATTTCCACACCATCTTAGGTAAATATATTTTCTGTGAAGTATGTCAATGTGCTGCTCTCTCTATCCTCTTTTTCCTGAGGTACTGTTATTGTGATAATCTAATTTAAAATAGATAACTAAATATTGGGTAAACTGATCTTACTTCCTAGGAAAGATGGAGTTTGTACTGTAATTTGTTTGGCTCATATGATTTTAACTAGATAAAACATTTAAACTTCTCCAGAGTCTCTGGTTATTTAATAAAAATAGATGATAAAATAAACCTATGTCATTTCACCATCAACTTATTCCAACTAACAGGTCCATTGACCAGAGGAAAGAACTTTTTGATCAGTGAAAAGATTAGCTAATGAAACAGGTAACTGATCTTATTAAAGCATTTATAAAACAAATTGACCCCCAGCGGTGATAACCAGCCTATGTGAGTGAGTGTGTGTTTATGGGCCCAGGTGAATATATGGTGAATGAGTTCCTGAGGTTGGTAACCCGCTGGATCAGTAGTACTACAATAGTACTACTAGCGTGCTACAAAATGCTGTTCACTAAACTACATGTGGAGGTCTACACCTCTGCCTCTCCTACCTTTTATGTATGATGATCGCCACCATGAACAAATAGGAGGGGTTTAGTGAGGTGTAATTAGTGGGTCGAGGGAGGACTACGGAGAGGTTTTGTGAGGGACATACACCCATCTACAAAAGATTAGGCTTGTTTCTATTCACATACTGCACTTCTTTAGTTACTACAGCCAAAAATTACCCAAGGCAGTAGTAACTGTACACCAGTGCAAGCATGAAGCAAATCCGGCACCACACATGGCCACCCAAAGGTATTCCAACACCCTCACATAGGGACTTAAACTAAAAGCCTGTAGGAAATAATGTTCACAATATTTAATGTATTCAAACTTTAAATATATATATACTTTTATTGTAATGTTTCAAAAATGAAGTATAAATTGTAAATAGATGTAATGTATCATAAAATATTGTAATATTATGTTTAAAGCAAAAATAATTTTATTAAAACATTTTTTTTTGATTAATACCATACAAAACTTCTATACATTTTTAGTACATAAAGAATAAGTATAAGCTGTTTTACTTCAGGCGTTGTTCTAATAAAGCTTTAAAAAATAATTGTCATAATATACTTTAATAAATTCATTATTTATTACAAAAGTAAGTTAAAATTGCTGTAACATTTTTTAAAATGTGTTCTTCATTTTAAATAAATATATAAAAATTAGCATTTAAAAATGTATTTACAATTTTTTTTAAACTTTAATAAGCGTTTATAGATTTGCCTATAATTTACAATAGGGAGATTTCTGTCAAAGGTGCAGAACATAAATATTGGACCATTGGCAGACCCTTGAACTGATGACATTGAGCCATTCATAAACACATGCAGAGAATTATGTAAAGTGCTTATTGTAATTTATGGTTGCATGTGACATTTTTACTGATCTACCCATTCAGTGGAGACATCTTAGACTACACCTTGTATTGAAGAAACGTATTCTGTATATGTGCTTCATAAGTGGATTTGTTCTTCATCCTAAATTGATGACATTTTAGACCCTGTGTCCAGTAGATACTTACATCAGCTATCCATGTCAGACATATAATTGTTACAAGACCTGTCAAAGGATAACACTTTCAACAAATAATTGTTCCCAGGATACAGCTGAGTCAATGCCTTAAATTCAACTTAATTTCATTTAATTTGATTCAATATATCTCTAGGAGTTATGCCCAATCTTACTTTGTATCATATAAACATTGCTCTAAAAAGGCTTTGAGTTTCTACATTGATCGCACAAAAAACCTTTGTGTTGATGATCAGCTCTTTGTTGGATTCTCTGAAGATAAGAAAAGGAAGGCGATACAGAAAAGGACCCTGTCAAGATGAATACTCTTCTGCATCACAATCTGATCCGTGCTGGCCAACATGCATCCCCCTGAAGGACTGCGGGCTCATTCCAAATGGGACAAGGCCACCACTGCAATGGAATTGGCAAGTGGGGTGCTGGGTCTGGATATTTACCAGGCTGTGATGTGGGCGTTGGTATCTATGTACCCGAACACAATATTGCCTTGGCAGTTAGGTTTGATGCGAGGGCAATTTGTCCTGCTCGGACCTACACGATACCTTGATTTGAATTTACTCCTCAGACCCTCCTACTTGGGAGGTACTGCTGTGGTATCTATTCTGAAGGTGAGGAATATGGGGTTGGAAGTATCTAGAAAAGTTACTCACCTTTAGTAACGCTACTTCTGACCGCAGATTCCTGCCCTCCCCATTCTCTGAAGTGGAATTTTGATAATCATGATAAGGTTCCAAGTTATGTTTTGGCATACTTTTACTTACTATTTGTTTGTGTGCTCAGTGGCACCATCATACCTGAGGTGTTGAGTCCACTGCTTCAATGCTCTTTGTACTTGCAACCTGCAAAAAAACAGAAAGGACCTGGTGTTACAAAGAGAAGGCAGACTAGAGGAAAAGAAAAGTAAGGAAAGCTGAGAGGGACAAACAGATAAACAGCAAGCATAAAATAAACTATAAAAAGCTGACGACAATCCTCTTATGGTGTGGGCAGGGATGCAAGTAACGGAAAACCCAGGAAAAAGTCGAAATCCCACCTGACATCGCTGTGGCGCAAGAAAGTGAAACCAGAATACCTGGCATTGTGGACACTGCCCCAGACCCAGGGAAGAAACCAGGAGAATGGCAACCGGTAAACACTGCCGCTGGCTCTAGGAGGAAGCCGGAAGACGCTGGGGAAGAGAGGGACCTTGAGCATATTGCCGCCTTCAACCGATACAAAGGGGAGGAGGCAACTGCGGAGGCCAGAGAGATTCATAAACCTCCTTTCCTGTTTGGCCAGACAGTTTCACACTTTTTTCTGAAAATCCTTTCTCGCCTCTTCCTTCTCTGTAGATCTGAACAAATCCTTATTCTCCTCACTGCAGCATAGAGTCCAGCCATTGCCAAAAATTGCAATGCATTTTGGGGCCCCATTTATACTTTGCACCTGGCTATTACTTGTTTCCAATCAATGGTATTTTGCATGTGCAAGATGCTGAGTTTTAACTAATTTCCTATTTGCCAATTCCTTCTACAACAAAATAGTGGCTCGCTATTTAGTAATCGCATTTAGACGTTCAGTATTTTCTAGTGGAAAAATAAGAAATCGCTTACTATTTGGTGTGGTGTGCTATTTTAAAAAAAATACACCTTTACAAGTGTTTGTACATCACAATCACCATATTTAGTGATCTCTAACCAGTTTGCAACCGCTTACCAACTCAATATTGTTTTGTACATCAGGCCCAAAATATTAATACGCAATTGTGATACAGTACGTAGCTGCTGTAGCCGGAACGTTTTGTAGGAGTCCTGCTATCTATTCTTCTGTGGAGTTGATAAAGACATCTAGGAACCATGAAGTATCTTGCAAGGAATAGGCTTGCACTTGTTTTTTTACTAAGGAAGATGTCAATAAGGATTACAAACTCTATAGCATTTGCTTGTTTCTCAAGAGTTCGCCATAGGACTATAAAATCGAATGCACTGGTAATTCCACAAGGAATCAACTGTATGGGTTGTGAAGTATTGTAAACTTCAATCTAAGTATTTGATACAGTTATTCACTTGCCACATTGAATGCAAACCAAGCATGACATTTAATTTCCTAACAGTGAAGGCAGCTCTTGTTGGTAAAAAAGCTTAAAGTAATTGTGATGGTTATTCAATTACTAATCAAAACGTAGTAACATTTCAGCTCAGAATACTGACTTTAAAATTGCAATCGAGAGTGGAAATACAGCTAATGTCACCAAATATAGCATAGACAATACTTGAAGTTAAAAACATCAATGATTAAACCGAAGTTGTAAATGCTCTGCTTTTTAGATATAAAATTTTGATAAGAGCAGCTGTGCCACCAGGGCTGTGATGATACCCAATGTCTCCGTTTCCCTCTTTTGGGCCATTCCCCCTTTAACTGTCTACTGCATAACTCTACAATAGTATTATGGGGTTGACTGGGGGTTTAGCCTGGTGTAGAAAATATCCTCACTCTCATCACATACGAATTTTCAGGTTAGGGCGTCCTGACAACAATACAGTGAGAATTGTACTATTAGTGGGTTGCCTGTTCGGACACTCATCACTTATTGTCAGTCGCGGCTGGCAGCACGAGAGAGTGGAGTGTGGGCAAATGGGTGGCGGACACATTAAATAAAGAAAAGAAAGAAAAACTCACTAACCTGCACCAACGTCCTTCACGCTGTGGCCCAGTTTTCATTTTCTTGTCTTCTTCCCCAGCGCGGGACCCTCAACAACTTCCCTAACCAATCCTGGCGCTGCTCTCATGCTGCATGAGAGCAGCGCCAGGATTGGAGGGAGCGGCCTCTCTCAGTGCTCTGTAGGAGACTGGGGCCCTGCACTTGCTCTAATCCAGGTGTCTTAAACAGCTGGGTTAGAGACTTTCATAACGCACATGTGTGGCTGGCAGTCACAAGACGGCCAGCCATAGGGACATGCTCATCTTGAAAAGTGCCGAGGCAGCCCACCCTTCTTCCTGCTGCTAGCACTCAATAAGCCCCGCACCGTCCTGAAACATGATTCAGGACTGGGAGGATGAAAAATAAATTGCAAATGAACACCTTTATTACCATTTTATTTTTCATCTCTGGGGGTTTTTGGGGCATTTTGGTTAGTGGGGCGACGCTCCTCAGCTCGAACAGAGGAGTCGCCCCTGCTTATTTTTATCCAGACAGGTAATGTTTTATAGAGGTACTTTTTTCACCTAATATGTAAACACTACGTTACAATGTCACTCTTTCTCCTCAGATCTCATCTATGGAAGTGTCGGGAAACTATTGAAATATGGTAGCTTTTAGGAGCCAATTAATGGATTGCAATTCAGGTTTTCTATTCCATTGAGTACATTTTTTCAATTTTATATAGTTCTCAAATTTGTTGTTGTAACCACATTTTCAAAATGCCAGATAAATCTCCCTCTTTGTTGCACTAGGGCGGTCAATTTCTATCTACTTGTGCAAATCTTCCACAGACTTTTTAGTTCATTCATTTCAAATTCTTTATTTCGGTACATTTTTACCATAAAAGCTACATTAAAAAAAGCACATACATATACATTTTAGCTCAAAGCATTAAACTTGATTTGCATAGCTATACAATGACAAGCAGGGTGTATTACAATTAGCAAAGATTAGGGGAGACAGTTTTGTTGGCGATCATCATTACATGTAAAACTTCTATAAATAATTAAGAATGTAAAAGGGCATATATACAAATAAAAGGTATATGACCCCGACATTCCTACATTTAATAATAGTTAGTGTCGGTTAAATGAATAAACAGCCTACCAGTTCATATATAACCATAAAACATGGAGCAGCTTGTGGTTTGTTAAAAAGCAGCAAGACATTTATACTAGGTTTTTCAGCATATGATTTAAACTAGAATTTTAGAGCCTATTTAACTCTAATAAAATTCGTGGCTAACAAAAATATGCTGATGCCAAAAACAATAACCTGGCTAGTATCCGTTTTCAGGATCCTTCCTGCTTCTTTACATGATCTTACACCTATGTTTTGGCAAAGAGGTTTGATACATCTTTTTCTAGGAGCCACATAATCCTGGCAAAAAACAATATATGTAATTCATCTTCCTTTACTTCACCATGGCATAGAGTGCATTGGTCGCTGATATTAGTATTAGACCACCTTGCTACACAAGCGTTTATCCGCAAGGTGCCATATCTATATTTCATGTAAAGTGTCTTGGCTAGCGGTGGTTCTACCTCATCTAAAAAGCATTCATAATATGCCATGTCTTTAAATGTGAGGAAACTATTCGTTATTGATCCATACACTCCTCCATTCAATACGTTTTGGTTTAAGTAGGCCCAAAATGATCATTTTAAAGTTTTCTTTGAGGTTGACGATAATGTAGATGGATCGTCCCAAAAATGTGGTAACCCAATTTTTATTAACCAGGATATAACATGTTTGACTCCAAAACAACAGTGGAGGAAGTGTAGAGGTAATGATAGAATCACCCTCCTTACTGATTTATATAAACAACAGGATTCTATCAATGTGCATTGGTGAATAATTTTAATTCTTGTGATGATAATCTAACAAATAAGTGTGGGACAAGGCTCTCTCTTGAGATGACAAGACGAGGGCACTATGTGCTTTTAAAATACCCCTCACACACTAAGAACCCCTTAGTGTCATGCTTCATCATGGGGGTCTTCCCGTCCCTCTACGGGGCGGGGCGTGCTGCGACCTACGAACTGCGTGGGAGCACTAGTTGGTGTGACGATAGGCTATGTGTGGTGCAGTGTAGGTGATATCAGTGAAGTGTAGGGACCTATATATGTGAAATGCAAAATTAAAAATTCCCTGCCTAGTAGAAAAAATACACCTTATTAACTTCTCTGGCTGGGAACGTTAAAAAAGGGGGGTTGTTGGTAGAGCTTATTGCTTGCTACCTGGTCAACATGTTTCGTAGGCAGTCCCCTACTGCCTACTCATCAGGACCGTCTGATGGTCCCTACAGAAAAAATACTCAATTTTGAATTCTAAACAATATATGCCTAAAGTCCTATAACTAAGTATCAAAAATCGGCTACCTAGTTAGGCTTCCGGGCTTGAGTGGGCCCAAGGGGAAGCGTGGAAAAAACTGACCTTATTTGGTCTCTGTAAAGAGAAATGGGATAAAAAAGAGGGACAAACAAGAAACATGTAAAATCAATGCTACACGAGTCTTTTCACATAGTTCTCAAAATCTGTTTTATGCGAGGAACACGCTGTCATTTTGTTTCCTTTTTCAAACATAAGCGTTCATGATTAGCTTAATGTGGGGAGAAAGGGACATAAAACACTTCTCTTGATGGTATTCTTACTCGTATTGGCAAATGTTGTCATACGGTACGTTTTAACCACACAGTATGTGGACACGCTCATCTCAAATCGCACATGCTCATGTCTCAATGCACCCGATTCACACACCTAACAAAAGGGTAGAACAAATGCTTTTGCCAATAATCGCGATGTAGTGGCACAGGATTTTAAGAAAGTTGGTGCAGGGAAAATTGTTCTTTATCTATTAATGGTTTGCTGAGAAAACAAGTTTGTATAAAAACGTGATTTATCATGTGTAATTGAATAAAAGCATATATACATACTGGTAAGACACATCTAGCGTGCCTCATGAGCTGGCAAACGAAGGGTGTTCCACGCGGTACACTGAAAAGAAAAAACGCATCCTTCAGTCACTCCTTTACCTTAGTAGTGTGCGCGACCAAAGTTTAAACACTCGTGGTCGGAGTCTATTACTTACGTTACCACATCATAGAGCAATGCCTTAGTCCTACCCTTGTGCCACTCCAAGGGATAAGGTCGCCCGACCTCTGCCGTCTTTTTACATGAGTGAGAAACTGTGTTGTCATCACTAAGTCGTGTCAGCGGTATAGACTAGAGCGCTCACCCAATGTGGGCGCCGTTCGTGGCAATACCGTGTGAAAAAAAAGGCGTGTTTGTAGAGTCTTTCTTCAATATTTTCGTCAAATTCCAAAATGTTGAGGTTAATTAATTCTCATATTAACAGTGATGAGGTGGACTCATGTTATTCGTTTTCGATAGTAAAAAAGGCCAAAGTTGTTCACTGCGCCTAAGTTTGAAAAAACCCATTCACATATCTAAAATTGGGAGAGGGTGGTTCCTACACACTCTGTGTAGTTTACCAGTGTTTGTTCATTCTCATAGTGGGGAAAACCAATAGGACGAACAAAGTTATTCACTATGTCTAAGATTGAAAGAACTCATTGACATATCTAATGATGGGGGCAGTTGCTACACACTCTGTATAGTCTAGCATT
Organism: Lissotriton vulgaris; assembly: GCF_964263255.1. Lineage (NCBI taxonomy): Eukaryota > Metazoa > Chordata > Amphibia > Caudata > Salamandridae > Lissotriton > Lissotriton vulgaris. The sequence goes on along the minus strand of NC_141695.1, from coordinate 1,084,510,316 downwards.
GTTTTTTCATTTTCATTGGAGGGGAAACCAATGTTATTCACTGCGCCTAAGTTTTAGAAAACTTATTGAAGTATCTGTATAGTCTACCAGTGTTTTTTCATTTTCATAGTGGGAGAAACCAACGCTATTCACTCCGTCTAAGTTTTAGAAAGCTTATTGAAGTCTCTGTAGCACGGAAAGGCGGTCCCAACATGTGCTGTATTGTCTATGTAGGTTAAGACGAAGGCAAAGGTTAGTTCGTGGTACATTGAGGACGCATTGTTAGGACGCAGTGTCAGTATATTGGTGTTCATTGAAGGCAGATACTAGTGCACTTAGTTGGTATTGGTCTAGCAGGTCCGGCTCTGGAGGTGGTAATGCTCGTGGAGCACTTCTCATGGCGAGTGTGTTGTATGCAACCTCCAAAGTTGTATAATTGCGAGTACATACTATAATTGACTCCATGGGATTTCGTCGTTCAGGCCAGTTCTGTTTGAGTTAATGCGGAACACCCATCTCTGTTCCTTCTCTCAGAGGTGCTCCTCTTTTTCCACTGATTCAATTATTGTCCAAGTAATGTCCTCAGGTTTATGACCGCTTTCCAAAAAGTGGCTGGTCAGCTTGGAACTGGCTTTTTTACATTTTATCGTGCTCTTATGTTCTTCTATTCTGGTTTTTATGGCCCTGCTAGTCATGCCAACATATTCCAGGTTGCAAGGGCAGGTGATAAGGTATACCACATTGAGACTGTTACAGTTTGTGAAGCATCTCTGCTCCCAGGTAGTCCCATTCTGGAAGGTCAGTCTTTTGCTCCTTTTGGTTAGACAGCAGACTTTGCATTTACCACATGGGTGGTGTCCTTGTACAAAATTAGGGTTTTTATTGACGGGTTTCCAATTTTTTCTTTAGATCTTTGTACTGGAGCTTGAAATTCTCAATTTCTGTGCAATTTCTCCACAAGCGCAGAAATTGGCCATAGGGTGGGTTGTCCCGCAGATGCTTAGGATGGAAGCTCTGGTACATAAGGAGGCAATTTTTAGAGGTGTTTTTGAAATGGGTGGTGGTCATCAGTCTACCATTCTTGGGGAAGATGTTCAGATCAAGAAATACGAGGTTGCTGTTTGAGCTGGTGCTGGTAAATTTGAGGAAATCATCCTGTAGGTTCAACCAGGTTAGAAATTGTTGGGAGGTTCTTTCATCTCCATCCCAGATGATGAGGATGTCATCGATGTACCTCTTCCAGGTTCTGATGTTGTCTCTGAAAGGATTTCTGGGGTTCAATATTCTGGTTACGTCTAGGTGGTGCACGTAGAGACCAGCTATACTGGGAGCAAACGTGCTCCCCATGCTGGTCCTGTGTTTCTGTAAATATAGAGTTCCATTGTATTAAAAAAAAATCTCTTTTAATGCCAAGGAGCAGCACTCCATAATCACGTTTCTCGGTGTTTGGTACTCCCAATCATCTTCAAATAGGACATCTTCAATGATGGCGAAGGTTTCATTGTGTGGGAGACTAGTATATAGGCTCTCCACATCACAGCTGATTAGGAGCTGGTATTTTGCATCAAAAGTCAGGTTCTCCAGTAGGTTCAGTACATCTTTGGTATCTCTGAGGTAAATGGATGTCTGTTGGACCATCGTTCTTAGAAAGGCGTCAGCGAACTTCGAGACCGGTTCCAGGACAGATCCTTTTCCAGAAACAATGGGACGTCCCGGGGGGTTGTCCAGACGTTTATGGATCTTTGGTAGAGTATACATATAGGGGTCCTGGGGTTCTTTTGGCATTGGAATTCACCTTCTTTCTTGGTGATCGAATTGTGGGCTAGTGCCTCCTCCACCATTGTATTGATCTTAACCTTGATACTCTCAGTGGGGTCAGTGCGGAGAATTTTGTAGTTCCGTTGGTCCCGTAGGAGTCGCATACACTAATTGTCGTATTGTGTCTTAGTTTTATGGCTATTTCGACCAAACGTCTTTTTTAGGTACGCGCCAAGGACGAAACAAAGTAAGAAACCGGAGAGGAACCAACGTACACTGGAACACCGGAGAAGAAGAACCTCCAAGGGTGGCCACGAGGAGCATCAAAGAACCAGAAATGAGCCTAGTGGTTAACCTTACAGAGATCGAATTGTCTGAAGCCCAGAAAAGAGTATTGGAGAAGGGCTTAGGATATGTCCCCACCACCAACATGGATAAGTTCCTGCTCTGTAAAGAAGTGCAGGAATTTAGGAGACGCCTGAAACTTCAGGCTTTCTTCAAAAATAAGGAAAATACTACCAAATAAGGAGATACTGGATTGAAACCGAAATCCAAATTCACTCGAATGGATAACGCATTACCAATTGAACTCCTTACATTTGAGAAAGCGGTCATGAGAGATCTTGAGGAACTTGATCCGCTGAATAAACGAGTGTTCCAGAACGTTTCGAATGAGGAGCGAAAAGCACTACAAGAAATTAGTAGTAATAGCGAAATGGTAATAAAACCAGCGGATAAAGGCGGGGCTACGGTGATACAAACTAAGACGCAATACGACAATGAGTGTATGCGACTCCTACAGGACCAACGGAACTACAAAATTCTCCGCACTGATCCCACTGAGAGTATCAAGGTTAAGATCAATACAATGGTGGAGGAGGCACTAGCCCACAATTGGATCACCAAGAAAGAAGGTGAATTCCTATGCCAAAAGAACCCCAGGACCCCCTATATGTATACACTACCAAAGATCCATAAACGTCTGGACAACCCTCGGGATGTCCCATTCTTTCTGGGATTGGATCTGTCCTGGAACCGGTTTCGAAGTTCGCTGACGCTGTTCTAAGACCGATGGTCCAACGGACATCCACTTACCTCAGAGACACCAAAGATGTACTGAACCTACTAGAGAACCTGACTTTTGATCCAAAAACCCAGCTCCTAATCAGCTGTGACGTGGAGAGACAACATCAGAACCTGGAAGAGGTACATCGATGACATCCTCATCATCTGGGATGGAGATGAAAGAACCTCCCAACAATTTCTAACCTGGTTGAACCTACAGGATGATTTCCTCAAATTTTCCAGCACCAGCTCAAACAGCAACCTCGTATTTCTTGATCTGAACATCTTCCCCAAGAATGGTAGACTGATGACCACCACCCATTTCAAAAACACCTCTAAAAATTGCCTCCTTATGTACCAGAGCTTCCATCCTAAGCATCTGCGGGACAACCTACCCTATGGCCAATTTCTGCGCTTGTGGACAAATTGCACAGAAATTGAGAATTTTAAGCTCCAGTCCAAAGATCTAAAGAAAAAATTGGAAACCCGTCAATATCCTGACAAAATCATCAACCAGGCGTATAAGAGGGCGAGAAATAACTGCAGAGAGAGTCTCCTGGAAGAAAAGGTACCAAAAGAGGAGGAACATAGACCTATTTGTATAACCACATACAATACCAGTTCCAACCAGGTCACCAACATTTTGAATAAAAATTGGAAGATCCTCAACAGTGGAGGCCTTCAGATACCTAAACCAATTTTCTCCCATAGGAAGGGGCGAAGCATAAGGGACATATTGGTCCATACAAGACCTAAAGCTGAAAGAAATGACTCCAATAAAACCCTAATTTTGTACAAGGACACCAGCCATGTGGTAAATGCAAAGTCTGCTGTCTAACCAAATATTGATGTAATTTATGAATAGCTTTTTTATTGAATATCTGTACACGTTGTGATTCAAAACAATGCTGTGATACTCTCCTTGAATTTAGTTGAGATATTATTTAATCTTAGTTCATTTGCTTCTGTACCTGGGACCACTTTGTCTGCATCGTCTAACCAAAAGGAGCAAAAGACTGACCTGGGAGCAGAGATGCTTCACAAACTGTAACAGTCTCAATGTGGTATACCTTATCACCTGCCCTTGCAACCTGGAATACGTTGGCATGACTAGCAGGGCCATAAAAACCAGAATAGGAGAACATAAGAGCACGATAAAATGTAAAAAAGCCAGTTCCAAGCTGACCAGCCACTTTTTGGAAAGCGGTCATAAACCTGAGGACATTACTTGGACAATAATTGAATCAGTGGAAAAAGAGGAGCACCTCTGAGAGAAGGAACAGAGATGGGTGTTCCCCATTAACTCAAACAGAACTGGCCTGAACGACGAAATCCCATGGAGTCAATTATAGTATGTACTCGCAATTATACAACTTTGGAGGTTGCATACAACACACTCGCCATGAAAAGTGCTCCACGAGCATTACCACCTCCAGAGCACGACCTGCTAGACCAATACCAACTAAGTGCACTAGTATCTGCCTTCAATCAACACCAATATACTGACACTGCGTCCTGACAATGCGTCCTCAATGTACCACGAACTAACCTTTGCCTTCGTCTTAACCTACATAGACAATACAGCACATGTTGGAACCACCTTTCCGTGCTACAGAGACTTCAATAAGCTTTCTAAAACTTGGGCGGAGTGAATACCATTGTTTTCTCCCACTATGAAAATGAAAAAACACTGGTAGACTATACAGATACTCCAATAAGGTTTCTAAAACGTAGGCGCAGTGAATAACATTGGTTTCCCTTTCCAATGAAAATGAAAAAACAATGGTAGACTATACAGAGTGTGTAGCAACCGCCCCCATCATTAGATATATCAATGAGCTCTTTCAATCTTGGACGTAGTGAATAACTTTGTTCGTCCTATTGGTTTCCCCCACTATGAGAATAAACAAACACTGGTAGACTATACAGAGTGTGTAGGAACCGCCCTTTCCCAATTTTAGATATGTCAACGGGTTTTTTCAAACTTTGGCGCAGTGAACAACTTTGGCCTTTTTTACTATCGAAAACGATTAAAATGGGTCCACCTCATCACTGTTAATATGAGAATTAATTAACCTCAACATTTTGGAATTTGACGAAAATATCGAAGAAAGACTCTACAAACACGCCTTTTTTTCACACGGTATTGCCACGAACGGCGGCCATCTTGGGTGAGCGCTCTAGTCTATACCGCTGACACGACTTAGTGATGACAACACAGTTTCTCACTCATGTAAAAAGACGGCAGAGGCACGGCGACCTTATCCCTCGGAGTGGCACAAGGGTAGGAATAAGGCATTGCTCTATGATGTGGTAACGTAAGTAATAGACTCCGACCACGAGTCTTTAAACTTTGGTCGTGCACACTACTAAGGTAAAGGAACTTGCGAGTATCGTAGAGTGACTGAAGGATGCGGTTTTTCTTTTCAGTGTACCGCGTGGAACACCCTTCGTTTGCCAGCTCATGAGGCACGCTAGATGTGTCTTACCAGTATGTATATATGCTTTTATTCAATTACACGTGATAAATCACATTTTTATACAAACTTGTTTTCTCAGCAAACCATTGATAGATAAAGAACGATTTTCCCTGCACCAACTTTCTTAAAATCCTGAGCCACTACATCGCGATTATCGGCAAAAGCATTTGTTCTACCCTTTTGTTAGGTGTGTGAATCGGGTGCATTGAGACATGAGCATGTGCGATTTGAGATGAGCGTGTCCACATACTGTGTGGTTAAAATGTACCGTATGACAAAATTTGCCAATACGAGTAAGAGTACCATCAAGAGAAGTGTTTTATGTCCTTTTCTCCCCACATTAAGCTAATCATGAACGCTTATGTTTGAAAAAGGAAACGAAATGACAGCGCATTCCTCGCATAAAACAGACGTTGAGAACTATGTGAAAAGAGTCGTGTAGCATTGATTTTACATGTTTTTTGTTTGTCCCTCTTTTTTCTCCCATTTCTCTTTAGAGAGACTAAATGAGGTCGGTTTTTTCCACGCTCCCCCATGGGCCCACTCAAGCCCGGAAGCCTAACTAGGTAGCCGATTTTTGCTACTTAGTTATAGGACTTTAGGCATATATTGTTTAGAATTCCAAATTGAGTATTTTTTCTGTAGGGACCATCAGACGGTCCTGATGAGTAGGCAGTAGGGGACTGCCTACGAAACATGTTGACCAGGTAGCAAGCAATAAGCTCTACCAACAAACCCCCTTTTTTAACGTTCCCAGCCAGAGAAGTTAATAAAGTGTATTTTTTCTACTAGCCAGGGAATTTTTAATTTTGCATTTCACATATATAGGTCCCTACACTTCACTGATATCACCTACACTGCACACATAGCCTATCGTCACACCAACTAGTGCTCCCACGTAGTTCGTAGGTTGCAGCACGCCCCGCCCCATAGAGGGACGGGAAGAACCCCATGATGAAGCATGACACTAAGGGGTTATTAGTGTGTGAGGGGTATTTTAAAAGCACATAGTGCCCTCGTCTTTTCATCTCAAGAGAGAACCTTGTCCCACACTTATTTGTTAGATTATCATCACAAGAATTTAAATTATTCACCAATGCACATTGATAGAATCCTGTTGTTTATATATAACATGTTTGAGCCATTAAATTGCGTTGCTACAGTTCAAGTCCATTATTTCTTTCAGGCCATCCTTGTAGTTTAACAATTCAGGAGTCGACCAGATTCTGACCCAGATCATCAGAGGTCAAACCATTGCATGGTAGTCAGTACTTTTCAAGTTAAGATCTAAGATGAGTGGTACTAACGGTATACTGATCGGTAGTCTCAACAAGGCTCTACAAAATTTGTTTTCCTCAGCTTCAAAGGATTTTTTGCACATGGGTCCCCCTAATTCAGCTCCATATAATGCAGCTGCCTGTGCTTTGAACTTAAAAATTTCCAAAGCTGGCGAAACTGCTTTGTTTAGACTATTTCCATGTCTTTTCATGATGGGTAGCATGTTTTCCGTGAATTTTCTTTACATTTTTCTAGCTAGGATTTCCATAGTAAATTAGAATCTAAGGTGACACCTAGATAACTAAAATTATGTACATGGTCAATTTTACAACCATTTAGAGTAAAATTTTCCTTAACATTTTTATGGGGGTTTATAGCCATGTATTTTGTTTTGTTAGAATTGATCTCAAGGCCCGTTTTACTGCAATATGCCTCAAATGTGTTTAATAGATTGTGTAGGGCCCTAGGTGTTTGAGATATAAGTATAGTATTGTCCGAGAAAAGGAGGGCTGGAACCCTCTCGCCCCCCAGTTTAGGAGAATCATTATTACAATCCTCCATACTAGAAGGAATATCATTGAAGAACAAGGAGAACAATGTGGGGGCCAACACACGTCCTTGGCGAACCCCCCTCTTTATTTGTATTTGTCCTGTCAGTTCTCCTCCTGGGCCCCCCCTAACCTTTGCATAGTTATTATCATGTAGCCTTATGATCTGCTCTAAAAGATTATCTGGTAGCCCTAATTCTCTACGGTTCTCCCATAGCAAATTACGAGGAATTAGATCAAACGCAGCCCGAAGGTCTATGAAGGCTACGTAAAGGTGACCTTTTCTCAAAGTAACATATTTCCAGCACAGGCAACAAAAACTTAGCACCTGGTCAATAGAACTTATTTTGGCTCTAAACCCTGCTTGGTACTTTGTAAGCATCGCTTTTTCCTCCATCCATGTATTTATCCGATTAAAAATATGCCTTGCGTACATTTTTTGTAAAACATCGATTAAACTGATGGGCCGATAGTTTGCGGGATCATTCCTATTGCCTTTTTAAATTTTTTTAATGATTTCCGCTCCCCTCCATGTCTCCGGGAGATCTGCACCTACTGCTACAGCATTACATAAACAGTTGATGTATGGGCCCCAGATACTAGGCTCGTGTTTGTACAAGTCACCAGGAATTTTGTCTAGTCCAGGTGCCTTCCCATTTTTAACCGAATAAATAGCTATTTCGGTTTCCTGTAGGTCAAAGGCTAAACTATCCATGCTTGAGATTAACAATGTATCAGCCGCAATTGAAACCTGTTCCTCCACAGAAGCGTCATATAGTTTGATAAAATGATCGATCCAGGTAGTCTCATCAAGAAAGACTTCCCTGGATCCTTTTTCTTTTTCATTGCCTTTGGCCACTATTTTCCAGAACAACATTTGGTCATGATTTTTAGCTGCAATTAATATACTGGACCAGATCTCCTCATCCCAAGATGCTTTCGCCTTCCTTTGAATTAGGATTTTTCCCCATCCTTAGAGGCATCATAAAGACTGAACGTTTTGCAAAAATGTTATAGATATTTGTCAGCAAGTCGTCATGCCCCAGCAGGTACGCCCATTTAACTGAGCGACGATTATTGCTGACTATAATGTTGTCTGGACTAATATGAGTTATTCTCTCAATCTCGCTATGCACCACACTGCTGCGAAGAAGGAGCTCGAGTGGACGGTGGTCGCTTTCTGTTCTAGGTCTAATCTCTATGTCTACAGCAAACGGCCAGATATCTAATGACAGAATAAAATATTCAATTTTACTCTGGCACTTGTTTCTGAAAAAGGTGGGGGTCTTAGGACTGTCCGATGGTAAACAACTGTTACATGCCCTCAAGCCTTTACCAGCCAATACACTTGTAATTTGGAGAGCTAGGATGGTTCCTGGGACTGTCCCACTACTATACATTGGTGGTATCTTATTAGCCCTATCCTCATCATCTAATACATTTCCAAACCCTGTGATTGATTCATAATTGCAGTTAAGGTCACCGCCTAATATTATACTTATTCCAGGACCTAGCGCATTTAGAAGTGAGTCCAATTTTTCTATTTGTGGTGACTCCCTATGTGATGTGCATGGTCTGCTATAAGTATTATATAAATGTACAACCCGTTTGTCTGTTGTAACAATTTTAATCCCTAGAACATCTTCAGAGTCAATACATAATTGGGTGACATTGATATGGAGAGTCACCTTCACCCAAATTATAAGGCCACCAGATGGCCTTCCTCTCACAGAAGGAACAGCAGCTTTTTGAAAAGTTTTATACCCTACCCTATGTATGGTCTTAATGGCCCATGTCTCCTAAAGAATACAGATATCACTCGTATTAATGTAATTATTCCACTCTGGGTCACTAACATTTCTGCCCAACCCCGCTATGTTCCAGGATATCAGTTTTAGGTCAGCATTGCATGTATGGCCTGTTACACTAGAGCACACATTCCTTTTCAAGTTTTCCGTGCCGTTAACTACCCTTAAAAGTGAACTTTCACATGTTACGTTTACTATAGGAATACAGGGTGCAGTTTCACGAGCCTGTAGCTCTGTTCCCACCACTGATGCTTCATAATGAGTATGGAACCCCTCTGAGTCACACTCTATGGGAGTCTCCTGAATTTCCGAAACTGTATTATTTATCGTTTGTGGTCAATCCACAGCCTCCAAAGACGCTAGTTCTTGGAAGCTATTCAAGGCTACGGGAAATGTGAAATTGTCAGGATTAAAAATTGGTCTTTTTACAACTGGTTTGTAGAAATACCCTAGTGGTAGGGCATAGATGCGGGAGTTTTGGGTTGATATCTCTTCATATGCTTTCAGTAGCTTACGGACAATATGGGGGTGCCTAAAGTTTACAAAAATACAGTCACCTGGTATATCTTTTGTTGAATCACCCACCCACCCTACTCTTCTTACCATCAGGATTTCGTTCGTCTTGTGAAGATTAAACCTTTTATTTTTCGAGAGCCAGTCAACTACTTTATTCTTGAGGTTATCCCAAGTTTCCCTCTGGTCTCTCCTTAGAGCAGGTACACCTGTTAATACAAATATATAGGGACATGCAGCTGGCGGTTGGCTCAGAATATCAGGATAGGGTACCAAATCAGTCCCCTTTGGGCTATGAATAACCCCCCTCAGGCTATCGTTCCCCACATGATTTATTCTATTGTCAAATTGGAGGGAAAGGTTACTCTGGGGCACACTGTCCCCTAGCCCTTCTGGTCTGGTCCCTGTCCTGGTTTGATTTACAAAAACAGGACATAATTGATTAGGGCCTTGTACCATGTCTTTCGCTTTTGCAATCTCCTTATTTTCTGCTCTCAACTCTAGAAGTAGACAGGCCCCCCCCTTCAATCATTCTGTTGCCTTCTTCAATTACAGTAGACAGTTTAGCTATGGTAAGATTCAACTGATCAATTTTATTATCTAATACCATCATTTTCGTGTTTAAACTTTCATCTATTTTGGTCTGTATCAAATCTAGAGTATTTTTGAAAATGTCCACGACAGTACGATCTTCCCCCTCCTCCGTCATATTTAGCCTTCCATGGCTTGGATGATGATCAATGTCCATTTAAAACCCCAATTGTTGTACATGAGCCCTCCTTATGTGTTTGTACATTTGCGTCCCCTTTTTTAGTTTGTGCAGATAACCCAGACTTCCCTTTTTTATCTCCAGTTTTTTTCTCCTTTGTTTTCCGTTTCAGTACTTCTACTTGCTTTTGGAGTCTTAGTCTCGAAAAAATCCCTGCAATCCCTGGTTCGATTGTACTTAATTGTCCCTCTTTAGTTTGTGGTATCTCTGTCACAGGTTGATTTGAAGTAGTAGGGGAGGTTTACGAACATCTACCGTTGTTCTCGTATGTAATAACAACCAGTGATGATACAGTGGATTGCCTATATGTTGGAAGATTAGAGGGATCAAGTGATAGCCTTCTCTGAGTCATTTCAATCTCATGGCAGGGTACTGTTTCAGCTCTGGTTAAGAAGTCATCAAGCGTCCCGGTGGCACCTTTCCTTTTGCTCATTGTGGGCCAAAACGGGGTTCCAATTCAGTATAGAAACCAACACCAATCACTTTAGTATTTAACAATACCTCCGGCAGTTAGACAACAAAGTTTAACGTAACCAGTACCTTGTTCAAAGCTGACCAAGGGGGTGGCCCAGCCCAGCCTCCTCTGGTCTTGGACGGCCTAAGACGGTCCCGCCCTTGTCCCGGGCTTCTCCCGGCGTCGCCCGTGCGTGTCCCGCATCGCATGGGGGAAGACGGTGATGACAGCGTGTAGTATTCACTGTTCTGTGCCTTCCTGGCACCTGTAGTTAGAACCCTTGTGTTCCTATGTTCCATGGCTCTGTAGTAGAATGTTGCCTTCTGGCAGTTGATAGCCTTTGCCTGGTTCCTGTCGCTGTGCTTCTCCTAAGCTGAATAAACCTAACCTACAAGCTAACCTTTGTGGAGTCTGCTTCAATACTACAAAATTGTTGGCGACGATGCTGCTTAGGAGAAGGTAAAAGAACCTGCCTTTACCTCGTTTCTCCTCGTATTCCTGCCGAGATTACACTGTGGATCGAGTGTACTTGAAGCGCAGCTGTTCGACCCTCTGGTGAAGATCTTCAGTGAAGATAAGTGGTCCGCTTTGGTCTTGCGCGTCTTAAGCTATTTTTAGGCATTAATCTGCTTAATTTATGTGCCCGCAATGTCATTGGGGTCAGCGCGAGACTGTTTAACGAGGAAGCTCGAGCGCGAGCGTGCCACGTCATTGACTTCAGCGCGAGGCTCATCTCAAGCGCGAGCGCGCCACGTCATCGACTTCAGCGCGAGACTCAGTTGCTAACGCGTTCCCCTGACGCGTCTCCATAGCGACCCACAACAATCGCATGACGTGCGCTCCTCTCTACAAAGACGCGTCTCCCTGGCAACGCGTCTCCAAACCTGTTCGTGTCTCGCTTGACGTGCGCTCCTCTCTACAAAGACGCGTCTCCCTGGCAACGCGTCTCCAAGCCTGTTCGTGTCTTCTTCCAGCGCTAACCCTTCAGAAGCGGCCTACATCGTCCACGCTTTGGCACCATTCCTATTGGAAATAAAGACAAATAAATATAAAGCAAAGCGTTTTCATCTTCAATCACAGACTTCACTTCCTCTTTAGGAAAGGTGTTCATTAACACGCTGGTGCCATCTAGTGGTGGAAAAATTATCTCATGGTCCTTTCTCAAGGAAAATACATTTTTGCATACTGAATTTCTTTTACACAGCGGCAGAGTCTATAAAGAGGGAAATCTCCAATCTTTTCCAGTATGCAGTCTGTTTCTCCTCCTCCTCCTTTTCTCGAGACACCAGGCAATCCTCCTATAGTCTGGAAAAAATGGTTTGATGCCTTTGAGACTTATTTGGGGGCTATAGGCGCGTCCAGATATCGCGCAGAAAGGAAGAAGTGTCTTCTACTGCACTCTTTGGGTTTCGAGGGAAGGGAAATCTTCAAACATTTACCTCCCTTAGTAAGGAACAATGCTGAAGAGGATGTAGATGAGTACACAGAAACAAGATTAAGGCTTGAGTCACGTTTTGATGTCAAGCCAAGTCTTGTTGTCATAAGACACAAGTTCTTCAAGAGAGAGCAACTATCTGGGGAGGATGTTGAAACGTATGTTTCCTGTCTCAGACAACTAAGTGCTGAATGTGAATTCGAAGGCTTTCGAGAGCAGTTAATAAGGGATCAATACGTTTGCAAGTGCTCCGATAAATCTATTCAGCAGAAGCTTCTTACTTTGGGCAATCCCACACTTGAAGAGACTATTCGTGTGGCCAAGAGTATAGAGTTGTCAAAAAAAGAAGTAAAGGAACTTGAAAAGAAATGTGATGAGGGAGTTTCGATAGTTAGAACCAAGGAGAACAAAGACAGTAAAGTGGTTGGCAGTCAACGTTTTGATAGAAATAACACTCCTGGTTCTCAACGCTTTGAAAGGAATGCCTTTTCAAGAAATGACATTTGTTACAGATGTGGAAATCCCTCCCATAATAAAAGTAACAAGTTTTGCCCTGCCAGGAACTCTACTTGTCGCAACTGTGGGAAGTTTGGGCACTTTGCGAAAATTTGCCAGATCTCTAAACAGGGAAATTCCACTTTCAACAACAAGTCTCAGAGTCTGAGTACCGTCAACACAATTGGGAATGTTTCAGAGTCCTATGGTAATACCGATGATGACTCCGACTCCATAAATGGCATTCAAGACGATCTCAGAGACATGGTTGTAGTAGTACGAGACGATGGGGTCATCATAGGTGATCCATCTGACTGTGTTGATCCTCTCGAGGATTTTGGTGTGGGTGACAAGATAATTACCCTATTAGTGGACTCTGGAGCTAGAGTAACTATGATCACGCAAAAGTTGTTCGATGTAACTTGGCCTGAAAGGAACCTCCTACCTCCTGATAGGACCCCTGTTTCTTATGAAGGGCGTAGAATTGCTCTTCTAGGGTTCTTTGAAGACATTATTCAGTTCAGGGGAAGGAGGATCTTTGGTAAAGTGTATGTTTCCTTGAAGGGCCTAAACATTTTGGGTTGGTTCCACCAGGGTTTGTTCAAGATGATCCTTAGACCAGGGTCCAAAGAACAGATCAGTATTGATGAATCCTGTGATAACGTAGAGAGTTTAGCTGTTATCGTTTCAGGTGACAATGTTGAGAGTTTGATTTCCAGATTCCCAAGAGTTTTTGGTAATGGCCTTGGCATCATCAAGGGTTTTAACCACGAAATTAGAGTGAAGGATGGTGCCATCCCTGTAAAACATAAGGTGAGGAGTGTTCCTTTCAGCGTGAGGGATGATTTAGAAAAAGAGTTAATGGGCCTTTGCAGGAAAGGAGTCATAGAACCCATTGAGTCGTCTTTGTGGTTGTCTCCCCTTGTTGTCGCCAGAAAAAGGAATGGGGATTTGCGCGTCTGTGTGGACTTACGCAGCCTCAATAAGAACATCTGGATTGACTCACACCCCTTACCCAAAATAACTGATTTGTTGTCCCTTACCAGGGGGGCAAGATGGTATACTAAGCTGGACTTGGCCTCCGCTTATCACCAGGTGGTGTTGAGTCAATCTTCTAGACATCTGACTGCTTTTGTCTCCCCTTTTGGGAGTTTTCAGTACTGCAGGATGCCGTTTGGCCTTGCGTCAGCGGCCGCAGTTTTCCAAAGGTTGATGAGTCAGATGTTTAGGGATACTCCTGGAGTGATTGTCTTCCAGGACGACGTTTTGATTTTTGGCGAGAACAAGGCGGATCATGACTTTTCCTTGAATCAGGTCCTGGAAATCATGCAAGACAAGGGTATTGTTTTAAAGAAAGAGAAATGTGTCTTCTTAAAAGAAAAGATGGAATTTCTAGGCCATGTTGTTTCTCATGCTGGTGTTGAACCACGTCCTGGTCTAGTGAAAGCCATTGTTGATGCTCCTCCACCTGCCGATAAGTCTGGACTAAAATCTTTTATTGGTCTCAGTGAATTTTACTCCAGATTCATCAAAGACTACGCGTCAAAGGTTCAGCCTTTGACTAACATGTTAAAGAAAAGTGTGCCTTTCGTTTGGGATGAAAATTGCCAAGAGATTTTCAAGTGGATCAAATCTCAGCTTGTTGGGGAGAGCATTCTCAAACCCTTCGATCCCAACAAGGAGTGTGTGGTGACTGTTGATGCAAGTGGATTTGGACTTGGGGCTGTCCTTACTCAGAGGAATGGACAGGTCGACAACACCATCGCATATGCCTCCAGGGTACTGCGTGGAGCAGAAGTTAACTTCTCTGTTATTGAGAAGGAGCTTTTGGCCTGCTGGTGGGCGGTCAGGAAGTTCAATCCCTATCTCTGGGGTAGTCATTTCACTATTCGTACCGATCACAGCCCACTAGTTTCTATTTTGTCCGGGGAAAAAATTAAGGAACACACCCCTAGAATCGCGAGGCTGTCCACTAAGCTTCTTCAGTATGACTTTAAGGTTGTTTATCTGCCAGGCTCAAAGAATGTCAGAGCCGACTATTTTTCTCGCTTTCCATTAACTGATAATGACTCTGAGGTTGAAAAAGATGAAGACCTTGAGGATTGTTTTGTCGCGGGTCTGGATCTTGAGGGCATGTGTGCAATCAGTGAGGGTGAGTGGAAAAGAGAGTTATTGAAAGATGCAGTTCTTCTACGAGTTGTCGACTATCTGAAGTCTGGTTGGCCCAAGGAGAAGAATGTTACTGGACTCTTTCAAACCTTTGTCAAGGTTGCTGACGAGCTCACTGTTGAGGATGGCATTCTCATGCGGTGTGGGAGACTCATTCCTCCTGAGAGCCTGCGTAAGCGTCTGGTGGATGGTGCACATGAAGGGCATTTAGGGAAGACCTTCACCAAACGTAGGTTGAGAGATGTGTTCTGGTGGCCGCAGATGGATGTGTGCGTTGATTCCTTGATTGACAACTGTGTAATTTGCAAGTCCTCAGATAAAAGTCATAAGGTTAGGTCTCCCCCCATGGAGCCCGTTCAACTTCCGGAAAGGGCGTGGGAAAAGATTGGGATTGATTTGGTTGGTCCTTTTTACCTTTTACCTTCATGTTCCCGTTTTGCCATTGTTGCCATTGATTACTACTCCAAATGGCCGGAAATTCGCTTTGTCAGTGAAGCCTCCTCTGCTAGTGTAATTTCTTTTTTGAAAGACATCTTCTTGAGAGAGGGGTTTCCTTCTGTTGTCATGACTGACAATGGTGTCCAATTTGTCAGTTGTGAGTTTGAATCTTTCCTCAAACAAGGTGGTGTGACACATAAGAAAAGTTCCCTTTACCACCCCCAGGCCAATGGCCTTGTTGAGAGGATGAACCGTGTTCTCAACAACTGCATCCAGTGGGCCATTGCTAGCAAGTGTGTAGTTGAGAATGCTGTGCGTTCCATGTTGTGGTTTTATCGTACTACAGCCCATTCTTCTACTGGGGTTTCCCCTTTTGAGCTCCTGAGGGGCAGAAAACCCTCCACCAAAATTTGTCCGGGTTGGATGTCCAAGTGGGTAAAAATGAATGTTATGGATGGAGTTGATGTTTTTGTCAGAGACAATGTGTCCGAAGCTCAGAAGAAGCAAAAGACCTATTTTGATGAAAGGAAGAGATCTGTTGCCCATGACATCTGTGTTGGTGATGTGGTTCGAATTAAAAATCCTGTCCATGTCACCAAAGGAAGGAGCAAATTTTCTCAACCTGTTGTGGTTGACAAGGTCTGTGGAAATGCTGTACGGGTTAATAATAAGGATTGGTGGAACATCTGCAAAATTGTTAAAGTCAGTAGTGATGATGCTCACACTGGTGTTTCTCAGCCCAAACCCTGCTCTGTTTCTAATGACAAACATTCTGGTACTGTTGTTATTGATGGTAATGGTGGTAATGTTGTTGATGCTTCTGTTCCTGGACCTCGCAGGAGTCATAGAGTGTGTAGGATTCCTGCCAGGTTCAGATAATCTGTTGCCACTGCTTTCTTCTTTCTTTTTACCAGTTGTGCTTTTCTTCCTCCATTATTCTTGTTCTAGCTTTCTGGTTTCTTTTCTCTTCTTTCCTTCTTCTTCTTCTTCTCCTCCTCTCTCCTTTTCCCCTCTTCTTCTTCTTCTCCTAGTACGAACGCTTCTTCTTTTGTTTTACTGAAAAGAGGATAATGTAGTATTCACTGTTCTGTGCCTTCCTGGCACCTGTAGTTAGAACCCTTGTGTTCCTATGTTCCATGGCTCTGTAGTAGAATGTTGCCTTCTGGCAGTTGATAGCCTTTGCCTGGTTCCTGTCGCTGTGCTTCTCCTAAGCTGAATAAACCTAACCTACAAGCTAACCTTTGTGGAGTCTGCTTCAATACTACACAGCGCCTCCGCCAGCAGCAGCACCTGATGACACTTAGGCCCTCTGACAGCGAAGAAAACAGCCGGTGCACCCTGGGACCACGATTCCCACCAGGGGAACGGGACACAAGCAGGTAATGTCTTGTTGCACCACAAACCAGCTACAGGTCGGGAAAATGTCCAGAAGCTTTCTGAAGGGCCTGCGCTGCATGGGGGAAGGCGGCGCTTTGTAGCTCGATGACAGCGCCTCCCCCAGCAGCAGCAGCTGATGACACTTAGGCCCTCTGATGGCGAAGAAAACAGCTGGTAAACCCTGGGACTACGAGTCCCACCAGGGGAATGGGCACAAGCAGGTAGCGTCTCGTTGCACAACAAACCAGCTACAGGTCGGGAAAATGTCCAGAAGGTTTCTGAAGGGCCTTCCTCCTCTTGCTGAGTGTGGTTCCCTCTTTTTAGTTGATACGAGGGTAATGCTTTAATCAATAACACCATGTCCTTGCCCTGTTCTCTTTGTTGAAAATTTTGATTTTATTTCATTCATGAATAGTAATTTCTTTTAAAAGTATTCAGTTTCTTTCTTACTCTATTGTGGGTTTACTAGTCTGGGCTCAATATGAAAACACTGAAAGGACGCGATCGGAAAGAACTGATTTGAAAACAATGTGTCACAAATTTATTTTGATTTGTTGAGTATAATGCTCTTGTCTAGCTTCTGTTTAGGACTCGCCTGAGCCAGCGCATGTGCTGTACTGGCGATACATTTAGTGAGTGGGCTTTAAAAAGCCGACCACAGCTTTTTGTGTGGCCTAGAGTGTGCAGTTACGCGCACAGTAACTCGCATTCCTCGATCAGGCCCCATCTTGCTTGCTCTCCCAAGCACGCGCTTCAGCGTTCCTCCCCCTCTCCCACCACAGAGCACGTCTCGTGGCCGTGCGTCTTGCTTGCTTTGATTTAAGCTTGTTAGCATTTGTGGCTTGCATGCTCGTTGTGGCTGCTCTGGTTTCCTCTCCTCGTTTCAACCGCCCCTGCCACAGAGCACACATGTGCAGCAGGCAGGACCGCTGCGCAGAAAAAACATCATGTGACTCACACCGCGCTTTTACTTTCACAATAGTCGCAGCCTTTCCCTTAATGAGGCAGCAACACGTCTTCAATCCTCACTCCTCTTCCCTCCCGCAGCATTCGCTTCTTTGGGTTAACTCACTCCTGCTCCCGGGGATCTCCCCACTTCACCATAGCACTAATGTACCAACCTGCACTTTGTAAGTGCTGAAACAGCATGTACACATTTCTTAAATGGGCGCTGCGCTTTATTTTCTTTATTGCAACGCAGGCATGCCCAGCTTTATCTGCAACTATTTAGCACTGCCTTACTTATGTTTTGCACACCTCCATTTCACCTCCTGCCTGTTCCTCCCCCTCCCCAGACGCCTATCACGGAGTGCAGTCTTTTGACTCTGTACCATGCAGATTGGGCATACTTTTTCATAAGTGGACGATTATCAAACTAAAGAGGCTGACCTCATGTGGTGCAAGTCTCCAAACAAGGTTATATGAAATTACCCAGTACAATTCTTCTGTGGATCACAACACATGTGCCCCTGACATGGTTTGTTAGATTACTGCTTTTCCATGAATAACAGCAAAGCCTCAGCCTGTGCTACTCTACTTCCAGAATCTGTCAAGCAGCAAACCTCGTATTAATGGAAACGGGGCAGTTCTATACACCTTCTCAGGCAATCTCATTGCCCCTTTTCTGTTTCCAATTTCGTTTTTTGTCTTATGATGGTCCACGCAACTTACCCCTTTTACCGCTCCTGTAAACTGTATTAATCTGACTCTGTCCAATTTGTCAGGTAATTAACAGTTCGCTTCGATGACAGTCAGTTTCTGCACAGGCCTGGGCGGGGGTAGTATCAACTTCCTATACATTTCCTAGATGCATCTCAGCAATTAGTGGTTCATTGGGGTTTCATTGCAGGGATAAGATACGGAACGCCATATTTTGGCCTCCTTCCATTAGCATTTGCCCAGTATTCATCTCAGCTGTAATAAAAACTAGCATTTGTAATGCAATAGGTTTCGGATTACTGAAAGTTTGAGCTACTGGTGTTGCATTATTATTTGCAACGCTAATAGCTCGAACTTTCAGTAACTTTCTCAAGCATTAGCATAGCCAATATGTCTCGCATTTGGGAAATTAAAAGTGTTTATCCATGCAACAGTTGATGCTGTTGTACCAATGATATTATGGTGCATAACAAAATACTTATAAGTTCCCAAAAGTTAGACCTATTGGCTATGCCAATACTTGTTTTAAAATCTGTCAACATGTTTCAGCTGACATAGTTATTACCAGCTTTTGTCATGATGAGCTACCATCATTTCCCCCTACTCTGGCAGTAGGTTCATTGAGGTAAATACCTTCTTCATTTCTAATGTTCACTTACTTCTAATCACAGAGACACAGTGTACAAGGGGAGAAGTGTAAACAGAAAATTACATTTACCACTCAATGGTGCGCTAGCAAACCTTACTTGCTGTATACATTTTACCTTGATTTTTTTTTAACAAACTTTATTGATTTTCTCCGGAATCAGTACAAAAGGAGTAAACGTTCAATGTTACAATTACAGCTTAACATGTGCATACATACGTACAAGGTAGTATTCATGTTTTCTAACAGACACTACAAATCGTGCCCTCATTCAACAATTTGGCCCCATGGCTTCTGGTACCGGTATAGTGTTTATCACATTGACATACAATCTATTGATGCTATATTGTGTAAAAAGTTGTACAATTTCCTGATTAATTATCTACTCAATAACATACTTTTTATTAACTCCCTCCCCCCACCCCGCTGACAAGCCGTCACAGAGGTATGAGAAGCTCAGTAATAAATGAGGATTAATCCAGGACTCAACTTTAGGCTCACCTATATAACATAAATACAATCTCTGTAACAAGAGGGCGTATATGCTTCGGGGAGTCGAAGGTAGTGGAATCTCTGGAACCCAGCAACTGTTAACTTAGACTATCAAGTGATGTCTGTACTCAGTTCAGGTTTAAAGACGGGATAGATTACCTCATATATATAAACCTATGACGCAAACGTGTCAGATACTTTGAAAGATTCCAGTAATTTGTCCCAGTGTAGTGCTATTGGTTCCTTTCTAAGGCTTTTTCTCTCCTCTCTACGGATCGCCACACTTTCTGCCAGTCCCCACCTCTCTACTTCCTCTTTCCAACTAAGTAATGTGGGAGGTCTTGGGGATTTCCATTGTCGAGTAATACCTCGTTTAGCTAGGAGTAAAGCTAAGTCCGCAAATCTGGCTTGCACTTTCAGTTCTTTGCGTTTCTTGTATAGACCTAGTATACTTGCCTTGACCTTAGACCATTTGAACTCTCCTACGACCTCTTTTAAGACAGTTAGTATCCCCTCCCAATAACTTTTCAAAGCGGGACAATCCCAAAGCATATGCAACAAGTTTGCATCTTGTTCTGGGCATCTAGGGCAGTGTGGCAGAATTGCAGGAAAGATGGCATGTAACTTGTGCGGTGTTAGATACGCTCTCTGCGTAATCATATATTGAATAAACTTGAAACGTGTGTTGCGAGTAATGCGTTTTGAATATTCTAGTACTGTTGCCCATTCCTTGTCAGTCAATGGCCTGTCAAGATCCTGTTCTCATTTTGCGCGGGTTGCAGCAAGGTGGGTGGGACGGTGTGTGTATGCCTTGGTAGAACCAACGTTTTAAGTGGCTGCCTGTCCCCATGAGGAACAGTAAATGAACAAATTTGTGAGTGTCCGGTTCTGCTCCTTTAGAAGCCCAATGTTTTTTAAAACAGCACAATAGACTTGCATGTGTCGTAAACAAGGTATCCATGACACCCCGTTCATTTACAAAGTCTGTGTGAGTGAGTAGCATGTTATCGCTAAATAGATCTCCTATGGTTGTTACCCCGGCTTGCAACCATGGGTTTAACTTACGAGTGGTGCCTAAATTATTTGGGATACCTAATAATGGCACATTTGGAGCATATGCAGAGAGAGTATTTGTGTATTTTAATGCTCGTTTCCAATACGCAAATGCGATTCTGAGAATTGTACCCGCTGCATGTGGCAATGTTCAGCTCGGGGAAAAAAGTCTTTGTAGTGTACCTTGGGCCAACATTCGGTCTAAAAATGCTATTTCCTGCAAGTTATGACGAGCTAACCAATATGATAACCACTTTAGATTTGAGGCCAAACAGTATGCATAAAAATTGCGATTCTCCTATTAACATGACCAGAGAATCTGGATTTCATTAAAGACACGGAGGCTAACATTATGCATACAACTTTTAATGCAGTCCAAGCATAGCCGCATATGTCACAAAGCAAAAGTTCCAACTTAGAATACATATGAACCAACAATAGCATGAATCACTAGGCAATCAGCCTCTTTTAAATGTGGTGACAGTGAGAAAGAAAATGTCCAAACAACTCCAATGAAACATCAAACTTGAAGAAGGATGACGGAAGAATACACCATCCACGATTGATTCACCAGATGTGGAATCAAGAAGACAAAATCAAGAAAGGTTATCTGCAAAACAAAGAAAGGTTGTTAATAAACTCAAATAAAAATATTAAGGATTTGAATAATAAACAATCAGCTAAATAATAGTCCTGAAAAGGAAAAGAAAGTAAACAGTCCTGCAAAGGAAAAGAATGTAAGCTTGTAAGTAAAATATTCAAATAAGCATATCATATCATAAACATCAACCTGTACCGTAATATATCATATAATCAACCACCCAGGGAAAGGGTGGGAGGGATAATGTTAGCCTCCGTGTCTTTAATGAAATCCAGATTCTCTGGTCATGTTAATAGGAGAATCGCAATTTCATTACAAGACCGGAGGCTACCATTATGCATGTTGGTAGCCATGTAAAACAACATCAGACATGTGAGATACAGGTTTGCAATAATGATGAGCAAAGGTTCTAGAATTAGACCAATCACCAGCCTTTAGAATATCATCTAACTTACCACCTGACCAGAATGACTTACTGGCCATTGCGCCTCTAATAGAATGTGATTTAAAAATATCCAGATTAATTCCAGCAAGCTTCATGACTGTCTTAACCCATCTAGCAATAGAGGAAGAAGAAATTCCTTTGTGGGGTTTAACAAAAGAGATGAGTAATTGAGATACATTCAAAGGACGAAGAGAGTTCATTCTAACATCGTATTCTTTCATACATTGAACAACACAGAGTTTAGTGCAACTATCAAAACGAGGATAGAAATGAGAATCTGACATAGTTTTAGTTCTTCTATGTATTTCAAAATTAACCCCAAACATATCATACGATGTATAAGAAATATCAAGAGCTTTAACATCAGAAACTCTTCTGCATGAAATTAAGCAAAGAAGAGTAGCTAATTTGATAGATTCTTCCTGCTGAGAAGAGAATTAACTGGCCAAGAACAGAAAAGGTTGAGAATTAAATTAACATCCCCAAGAGATTGATATCTAGGTTGAGGAGGTCTTCTTAGTCTGATACTCTTAAGTATTCTACAAATAATAGGATTTTTACCTACTGTTTTATTGTTAATTAGAGAATGTCCAGCAGAAATAGCAGATCTAAAACAATTGAGAGATCTGTAACTTAATCCTCTGTCGAATTGTTCTCCAAGAAAATTAACTATATTAACAATAGGTGCCTCCACGGGATCCAAGTCCCTTTCCAGGCACCAATGTGACCAGACTTTCCAAATGTTGCTGCACCGGTAATGTGTCCCAGGGGCCCACGACTCTCCAAGGAGAGTTGAAGCTGTTGACGAAAGTCTTGCGAGATCGTTAGATCTCCTGACACCTTCCAAGCAAGAAGGTTCAAATTCCCTGTCTGAACAAGAGGGTGAATTTGACCGTCTGCGTCTGTGAGAAGATCTTTCAGAGGAGGAATTAGGAAGGGAAAATCGTAGGTTAGTTCCAGAGCTGTTGGGAACCATGCTTGGGATGGCCAAAACAGAGTTACTAGGACAATTGAAGAATGTTCTTGTCTCACTTTCTGAAGGAGTCTCTGGATCATTGCGAATGGAGGGAAGGCATAAACGTTGATCCCTTCCCAAGATTGGAGAAAGGCATTCACTGCTAGAGCACCGAGATCGGGCATCCAGCTGAAATAGGATACCAATTGGGTAGTCAATCTGCTCGCAAATAGGTCTATTTGGAATGGGCCCCAGAAATGATTCAGGGAGTTGAAAACAGAAGTGTTGAGTTTTCAATCGCTGTAATCCAAGATGAATCTTGAATTCCAATCTGCGCAAAGATTGGATTTTCCGGGAAGGTATTCTGCTCTCAGAGAGATTTTTATGTTCTAGGCAGAAAAAACAAAGCTTCTTTGCTAGATTTGAGAGGTCTTCTGACTTGGTCCCTCCTAGACATTTATGTAAGCGACGGCAGACATGTTGTCCATTTTCAATATGACTGATCTTCCTTGAAGGAAGCGTTTGAAGCTCATTAGAGCATAAAGCCCTGTAGTTAATTCTAGATAATTGATGTGGTGCAGGGACTCTTGCTGCGACCAAATACCTCCAGTGTTTTGGTCCTGTAGACAAGCACCTCAGCCATGAAGGCTGGCATCCGATTCTAGAATAAAATCTGGTGCTGAACCAAAGATCGCTCTCCCATTCCATGCATCTAGATTGTCTAACCCCCATGTTAGTTCTAAGATTGCTTCTGGGTTTAAGGAAATTCGATCTCCGTACCAAAGACCTGATCTGAGAGCTCTTGCTTTTTTCTCTGAAGGGCTCGATAATTCAATGGCCCCGGAAAAATGGCCTGAATGGAAGAAGATAGAAGTCCTAAAAGTCTGGCTAGTTCTCTTAGGGTGAGATTTTTTTTGTTTCAATAAATGTCTTATCTCCTTTATGATTTTGGCAATCTTCTTGGGAGGGAGAAGGAGAAGACATTCTGTTGTGTCTACTGTGAAACCCAGGAATTCCATCTTCTTTGAGGGAATTAGAATGGATTTTTCCCTGTTTATGATAAAACCCAGACTTTCTAAGAGGACTATAACTGTCTTGAGATCTTTGATGATTAGAGCATAATCTTGAGAAAGAATCAGGATGTCGTCTAAGTATATGATGAGACGAATACCTTTTTCTCTTAGACATGAGGCAACTGCTCTCAGTACCTTGGTGAAACACCATGGGGCAGAGGAGAGACCGAAGGAGAGAGCCTGAAATTGAAAGAGATGGTTTTTCCAAATGAACTGAAGAAAGTGTTGGTGTTCCTCTGCCATGGGAATGGTAAAGTAGGCGTCCTTCAGATCTAATTTGACCAGCCCGTCTCCATCTAGTAAGAGGTCTCTGAGAAGATGGATGCCCTCCATCTTGAAATGTCGGTAGACAAGGAATTTGTTGAGTTCTCTGAGATTTATAACCGGTCTCCAACCCTTGACTTTCTTTTCCACAAGGAAGAGAGTACTTATGAATCTCATAAATTCCATGGGAACTTCTAAAATTGCTCCTTTTTTTTGCATTGAGGAAATTTCTTCCTCTATGATTTTTTCTTGATCTAGTGTAAGGGGAATCGGTCAGGGGAGAGAGTTCTGGATTGGAGTCTGGATGAAATCTATTGAAAAACCGAGAACAGTGTTTAGAACCCAGGGGTCTAGTGTAATAATTTTCAAATTGTGGCAAAAGAATTTCAGTCTCCCATCCACTTTTAGGTTCGAAGAAGGGGAAGGGGAAGCTGTACTCACAAAATTCCCTCTGTTTCTTGGAAAGGGGCGTCAGTTGAACCGGAAGGAAGATAGCTCCCTTCTACCGGCCCTTCCAAAAAGGTTGCTGTTGTAGTTAAAAACTTTTTTCATGTTCTCGTGCGCTTTATCTAAAGCGGTAAAGGTCGATACATATTTGCCCAAACTTTTTATTAAATCTTCTCCAAAAAGTAAACCTTTTGGATTAATTGAGGTTTCCTTTTCAGCCATATCGATTAGTTTAGGGCTAATTTTAGTGAGGACCACTCTTCTTCTTTCACAATTAAGTCCCACATTCGTGTTGCCTAAGAGGACTAGTGCCCTTTGGCTCCACCCCCGAATGGAGTGTGTATCAAGAGGGCAGTCATTAAGGTAACTCTCTTCTGCTGCGTCGATTATTTTTGTTAGGGGTCCTAGAATGTCGAGAACTTTATCTTGACAGATCTTAAGCGATCTTTCCAGGCCTTTATGCGGGTCTGTCCCTAATTTAAATAGGTAGGTAATTAATTCTGGGTCAAGGTTAGGAGTTTGACAAACTTAACCTTCGATTGAAGGTCTGGTACACTCTGCTCTTAAGAGATTACGAGTCTCTCTTTCTAAAGGATTTCTAATCCATTTAGTTATGAATTTAGATATGTGCTCCTGTGGGGTCCACTCTGAGCTTCTAGGGTGTTTAATGTTAAAAGGGGAGAACATCTCCTCCCCCAAAGGGTCCAAAATACTATCCTTAGAAGATGAAGGACCGTTATTATCATTTAAGAGAAAGGAATCAATATCTTGATCATCCTCATCGAGATCAAGAATATTTTCGTCAGGAAATTCTGAGCCATCATCAATATCAATAGGATCATTGTCTAGAGCACTTTGATGAATTGTGCCGCAAGGGACACCCATTAAATTTGTGCCGCTAAGGACACCTTTCAAATTTGTGCCGCAAGGGACACCTGAGGCAAATGAGGTGCGAGGACCTCCTGTAAAACCTGAGGTGCTAGGACCTCCCGTGCTCTCTGGGGTATAATCAATATTTTTACTTTTTTTATGCCTCTTACCCCTTTGTTCAGTGAGATCATTAACCTCTGTTATGTCCAGATCTGATAAATAATCGTTTTCATGGATCAAGGATCTCTTAGATGACATAACTTGAGAGAGAGTAGAAAACATACATGACCTCATTTCCTTATGGATAAGTTTTTTGATGGCATCATTAGTAAAATCAGATTCAACAGTATTACCATGAATTGAATCCGAATCTGAGTCAGACAGGTTAGTCAAATAAATATATATAAATGTCTGATCCTCTATTTTTTTATTTTTTTTATAATATAATAAACTTGTAAATATCAATTATAACTATCTGATTTCTTTTTTTTTTGATAATATAATAAACTTTCTGATTATGGGGGGGGGTTACACAGATAATCGGATTATGTTAATAGAGGTAACTAAATATTATAATTTCCCAATTTATAATCAAACAAATGAAGCGCAGTAAGAAACATGAAGCCTCGAGAATGGCAAAGCTTTCCGAAAATATAAATGAACTCCAAAGCAGTGGGGAAGGTAACTACACTTGCGACGC
Source organism: Lissotriton vulgaris (assembly GCF_964263255.1). Taxonomy (NCBI): domain Eukaryota; kingdom Metazoa; phylum Chordata; class Amphibia; order Caudata; family Salamandridae; genus Lissotriton; species Lissotriton vulgaris. The sequence continues at coordinate 1,084,484,545 of NC_141695.1, read as the reverse complement.
GAGTCAATGTGTGCTTTTAAACATTTCACGCGCTAGTTTCAAAGACTTAGTATCATTCATGAAATATAAAGACAAACGAAGGGAAGGAAAAAACAGAAGCCAACCTCCGTAAATTGGAGGTTGTGAAACCGAAAACAAGGAGTGAAAAGGTGTTACTGTACCTTATAACATTGTACCTTATAACATAACATTGCATATATATATCCTTAAATTGTATATATAAATATTTACTCCTGTAGGGATAAAAGAGGGTTACTCAGTATACGGTATTAAGGTAAATTAATAATAAAATACTAATCTTAAACTCTAAAATATGAGACTTTTCATGAGCTAAGTAGAAAGTTGACTTATCTTGCTTGGAGCCGCATTTAAAAGAGGCTGATTGCCTAGTGATTCATGCTATTGTTGGTTCATATGTATTCTAAGTTGGAACTTTTGCTTTGTGACATATGCGGCTATGCTTGGACTGCATTAAAAGTTGTATGCATAATGGTAGCCTCCGGTCTTGTAATGAAATCTGTGTGACGGAGGTTGCAACTTTGTTAAACTCAGGCATCTGTTGACCGTCCCCCATATTAGTGAAATTAGTAATGCAGTGAGAGTTATAAATACGGCTTTCGGGAAGATTGACAAAATAATACAATAGACGTGGAAACATAACCATTTTAGATATCGCCAAGCGCCTCGCTATCGACCATGGAAGGGAAGTCCAAAACGCTATCTGTGTCCTCAGTGAGCAGATCGCCTTGTGTTGGTTGCCCTCTATGAGACCAGCTTTTGTTCTGTATATCTTTATCCCTAGATAGTTGAAAGTGTGATGAGCTACAGTTATCTCACGTTGTCCAAATGGTATAGATTGGTCAGTTATTGGAACTGAAGGGGAAGGCATAAGATTTTTCGTAGTTGATGGCTAATCCAGCAATGTGTTCCAATTGCCCGAACAGCTGTGGCACAGGGGTTAAATTCGTTCGAAAGTTCCTAGTGTATAAGATAAAATCATCAGCATAAAGAGATATAGCATGATGCTTGTTGTTAATGTTTATCCCCTACTCCATAGAGGACGCTCGTAGTTTGTGAGCTAAGGGTGCCAGGGCAAACAGTATAGGTGAGAGGGGGCATCCCTGTCTCTTGCCCCGTTGTATTTGAAAGGGTTCTGAGATATGTGATCCTGTATGCCCCCTTGCTGTGGGAAGTTGATATTGGAGATGGATCCAACAGATATATTCATGTGGTATCTCAAATTTGACTAGTGTGGCCATCATGTAACCCCAGCTCAATGTATTGAACGATTGGGTGGGTGAGATCCAGTGTGATACAGCTTGCTTTGGTGGTCTCAACGGTACAGGAAAACATTATGTTACACAGTCAACGTATATTCCAAGATGTGCTGCGCCCAGGGACAAAGCCACATTGATCAGTAGGTACCAGCTTTGGTACTAGAGGTTGTAAGCGGTTAGCCAAGATTTTACTTAAAATCTTCAATTCTATATTCAGCAGTGAGAGCGGGCAATACAATGATACTTGAGAATGGTCTCTACCGGGTTTAGGGAGTGAAGCTATCAGTCCTTGTGTTGTAGAGATGGGCAGTGTATCCCTCTTAAGAGACTCATTGTATAATTTATGAAATTGTGGAGTCACTTGTTGTACATACGTTGAATAGAATTCCACAAGAAGACCATCCAGGTCCCGGGTTTTATTCCTAGGGAGGTCCTCAATTGCTGCTTTTATTTCTACCATTGTTAGGGGGTCAGCTAATAATTTCTTGTTTTTGTCCGATACCTGCGGTAGCTCTACTGAGTCCAGAAAAACAGTTCTGAGTGGTCAACCTGTGGAGGAGCAGTATATAGTGCTTTGTAATAACCATAAAAGGCTGCATTAATATCAGTCTGTGTAACAACTTTAGTGTGTTCGGAAGACCAGATTTCCGTTATTGGGGTAGGGAGGGTTGCATTTCTCAGTATCCGTGCCAATAAAGTACCTGGCCAGTCTGATTCTGCGTGTGTTTTGTGCAGGTACGAGCTATGGTCTATTATGCGCAATTGAATACGGCGTATTTAATACGTGCTTCTTGGAGATCAGTTATAGTCAGGGGGTCTCGGGCTATCCTAGTTTCTAGTGTGTGTAATTTATCTTCTATATCTTGCAAATCGCGGTGAACCTGTTGTCGGGCTTCAGTGGATGTGCTAATGGCTGTACCTCTGATTACCACTTTAAATGCCTCCCATTCTATGTCTGTCGAGGACGATGTGCCAGCATTTTCCGTAAAATGGTGAGTTATAGTGGACCAAGCGTCGCATGAAATACCCCATCTTCTAAATGAACAGGGTTAAGGCTCCACTTGAGTACCGGCATCGGAACATGGCTTCAGGAGAAGGTAATCTCCAAGGCACTATGATCCAATATGATTTTGCCCACATATGCGGCTCGAGTGGTCTGTGCTATAATTGATTACCTTGATTAATGTATGCAAATGATAGTTCTTGCTAACTAGTCTGCTGGGAAGATGTATCCTTGCACATGAGAAGAACATTAGGTTGAACACATTATGAACAACAATCTACATAGAAAACAGAGCAAACGTACAGTCAGTCAAGCCTATAAAATTATATTTTGAGTAGTGGCATAAGAGAGAAGAAACTGCATGCCACTATCCCAGATGATCTGTCAGAAGGAACTGTACAGTATATTCTTGTCAAGTAGAAAATACTCAATGTTTAGTAAAGGTTGGCGTGGCAGAAAGAGAGGGCCCCTGATATGCAATTATATTCTATGAAACTCTGAGGAGCAGATGAGGATGGAACCTCACTTACAGGGACTCTTTTATAATCCCTAATAAAGAGTGAGAAGATAAGCAGCCAACTAAAATAAGGTGCCTGTTTTTAGCCAGTGTAACTGCCTTCCTATGTAAAGATACTTTTAGGGAATCTACAGTCAGTGGGTAAAAAAGCCCTACTTTTTTTATTGAAATTCCACTTTTTAGCCACTGGCTACCAATATATGTCCAGATTCAAACATCTTTGAGAACTTGAGGGGGCTTTTTAGAGTTTGAAGGACGTGGGAAAAATCGGCTGCTACCAGTCAGAAAAATAAACATGACTCCTAAACTATGGCATACAACTCCAGAGTCATTTTTTTTTTACATAAACAAACTCCTGGTTTCAAAATTTGTTTTTGAAAAAACTAAAAAAGTTTGCTGAGAGGCCGCATGAAACATGGCAGCTACAGTACCTTCAAAGGAGCCACCATGGCAGCAAATTCTCTGAAAGCAGATACATCTCAGTCAGGCAGGAGAAGATCTCTAAATATGGTGGGCTATAGTCTGCAAGTGCAGCGGAGTATGTCCATTTGCTGTCCTGGCTGAACAGAATACAGACTTCCAAGGTTTAAATGACCCCCTTGATTCTAAGAGAATTGGGGGCATATGTAGGTAGGCTTTTGCGAATCGCAAATGCCGTAATTTGCAGAATTACTGGTGTTTGCGAACGCAAAGGTGTGTGACGCTATGTAGGTAAGAAATGTTCAATGCAAAATTGCTAATCGCAAAATTTCCGATTAGCAATTTTGCGAGAAATGGGTTCTGCGAATAAATATGCAAATCTGCAATCTGCGTAACAATATTTGCGAAAATCGCAAATACCGTCACGCAAAAAGCAAATTCGCAATTTCCAATGTATGAAAAATTTGCAAATAGCGAATTTACGAAAATTGATATTTTGCACTTCTCAATTACCACCAACTCTGGCCAGGTGGTAACTAGGTGCAACCTATATAAAGTTGCCCATGATGCATCAGTGGCTTCTCACAATGGCTGGGCTTTATGTTGTAGCCAGGAGGCTGCGTATCCGAGAGGCTGAAGAGAGAAGGAGACGCCAGGAGAGGATTTACAGGACACGCATAACCCTCTTCCAACGCACTGAGGAGGACATCCATGTACACTACAGGCTGCATCCAGACAGTATTCTTGAGCTGATAGAGGAGCTGACACTCATGCTTGAGCACCCCACATACAGGGCCCACACCATTCCCACACACATACAGGTGTTGTGCTCACTGCACCTCCTAGCGTCAGGGAGTTTCCAGGGGGTAATTGCTGCAGCGGAAGGGGTGTCCCAGAGCGCACTTTTGCATTTCTTGCATGCTTTTCTCAATGCCATGATGCAGAGGATGCATGGCCACATCAAATTTCCAGACACACAGCAGGACCTTGACCAAACCAATCAGGATTTTTATCAAATTGCCCAATTCCCCCATGTGATTGGCTGTGTGGACGGAACACACGTCTCACTGTCCCCCCCATCACACAATGAGTATGTCTTTAGAAACAGAAAATCATACCATTCAATTAACATCCAGGTAGTCTGCAATTTCAAAAATCTCATCACCGATATTGTATCAAAATTTCCAGGAAGCACTCCTGATTCCTTCATTTTTAGACACTGTGATTTACATCGCAGACTTTCAAATGGCGATTTTGGAGAGGGATACCTGCTAGGTAATTTCATGGCACACACAAACAGTAGTTTGAAATGTTTCAACTTGCAGCATCTCACTAAACATCAACATTCTTCTTCCATGCAGGAGACAGTGCATATGCTGTGCGTGACTACATTCTCACACCCTACCTAAATTCAACCACAGCTGCTGAGCGGAGATACAACACTGCCCACAGAGCCACAAGAGCCACCATAGAGAGAACTTTTGGAATCCTCAAAAGCCGTTTCCGCTGCCTCCACAAGAGTGGAGGCACTCTACAGTACAGTCCGGAGACGTGCTGCAAGATAGTGGTGGCCTGCGCTATGCTACACAATATTGCTATCAAGAAGGGCACCCCAGTGGATCTGACTGACTCTGACACATCCGATGAGGAGGAACCAGCCCCCCAATGCAGATGTGCAGGAGGAGCTGGGGCAGCTGCTGGGAGCGTGAGACGTGATGACATCACACAAAACTACTTCTAGGTGAGATAAAAAACCACAATGACCAATATTGTTGTTCAAAAAACAAGTTTACTTCCTTAAATGCAGGATATGCAATGTCACACAGTGCGACTGTAAGTCTGAAATTTGCACGTGTTCAGTGCCCAAATATCATTAACGTAAGTACTCATGGGATGTGTTGCTTCACACATACCATTGTCCATTCTGCCCCTTCACCTACGGGGTGGACGCCCTGATGCACCAACGTCAGCTTGTTCTGTAGTTTTAGTGTTGTTGTCCACACCTCTGCCCTGAGGGCCACTCCTACGCCTTTCTGCTGGTGTTGGTGGAGTAGGTGTGCTTCTGCTTGATTGGCCATCAGTGTCTATACTACCTGGCGTAACAATCCCCCCAGTAACAGCAGCCTGCAGCTGATCAAGTACATGGGTTACCTGCACCAGGCTGCTTGCAACGTCCTGACAGTAGTGTGCCATTTCATGTTGCATGCTCACAGTTCTTCTAGCAAGCATGGATATGGCTGTTGATTGTCGGCTCACAGCCCTTGCAAATTGGTCTAGCCGTGTGTTCAAGCGTTGTTGATCCCTGCGCTGAGACTGCCTGGCAATCCTTGCTTCATTTAGATTTGCCTCTGTTGCTGTTGCTATAGCTGTGATGCCAAGTCTCATCTCTGACATGTGCCGATTGTGTTGCGCCAGCTGACGCTGTATTGATGATATGCCTTTGTGTTGTAGGCGCTGCACACGTAAAATTTGGCCCTCCAGCCCAGCAAAAACTGAATCACTACGTGTTGCGGCACTGCAGGTGTTGGCCCGTGCCCTCTGTCTGGCTCCACTGCCAGTCGTGTTGGATGTTGGTGTTTGGGATCTGCCCTGAGCTGTGCTTTGTGATGCATCAGCCTGTGTTTCATCTTCTGCATCTGTGGACTCAGATGGCATTTGAATCAATGCAGGTACTATTTTGCGCCCTTTGCTTTGCGCAGAAGGTGTGTCATGTCTGGCTCTCCTGCCCAGCCTGGTTCTCTACTGAATCTGTCTCCCCCACTGCTGCAACAGTGTCCTGTGTTGTTGGTCCATCTGTCAAAAAATAGCACACATGAGTTGTGTGTCAATTGAATTTTTTTTCAATACATTTTTGAAAATACTATTTACATGCCTGCTTGTCTATATTGTGTACTTTGCATATTGCTATTGGAACTGTTCCCTATGTAACCTTTGTAGGTCTATCTGCCCCTATTTACATTACATAGGACTACATTTACCATTATGCCTCACTGGGTATTCCTAAAAACATGGACCGGATTCCTATTCATGCATGTGGATTTTGGGGTCTGGGTGGGATGGAAATGCATTAGGTGATGTTGGCATGCATCTTACCTTCTGTGGTGTCTCTGGTTTCAGAGCTGTCCAGGTCGGCCACGCCTGTCACTGCTTCAGGCAGGAGGGATGTCTCCACCAACTCCTCCAGGGGCGTCGGTTCAGGTGTAGTGGAGCTTCCACCTCAAGTTGCTTTGGCTTCTGCAATCTCGTGGCCACCCTCTCCTTGGACCTTTGTCTCATATCATACCACCCCTTCCTGAGGTCCTCGGTGGTACGATGGGTAACGCCAATTACACTTACCTTTTCCTGTATGTCTGACCATATTTTCCTTTTTCTGGTTTTAGGCACACGCATTGAGGCTTTTCCAAACAGGAGGTCATGTTGCCTCACCACCTCCTCTGTTAATACCTCCAACTCCCTCTCAGAAATTTTCTGTTTCCTTTGTCTGCATTGTTCTTCTGCCTGATTCTCACCACCTTGCTTTTCAGCACCCCGTGATTGCATTTTGCTCAGTTTGGAGTTAGAGGCAATTCCGCACTCCCTCCTCTCTGTCTCTCAGCCAGCAACTGACTCTGGGACAGGTGCAGGCAATCAGTGCAAGCATGGAGACTCACGCTTCCTGGTTGTCATGTCATCATTCTGCACCTGAATTGCTCTTTCCCGTTTATGCGATTCCTTATTAGCGAATTCGCTAATAAGGAATCCCTATTTCAGTAATCGCACAAATATTCTGCGAATTTTTGAGAATCGCTTAAAAATAGTGATTTTTTACCTACATCCGAATTTGCGATTCGGAAAGTGCGATTCGCCGAAAATCACATTTTCCGATCCGCAAAAACAGAATTACCTACATATGCCCCTTAGTGTTTTGTAGAAAATACTGAAATTCCCCTTATTAGCAACAAGACATTAACTATAGACTCTAACAATCCCTCTAAAAGAGAAGATACTTTTAATTGTCCTGCTTGTAGCAGCAAATGAATATCAATTAAAGACATGGACCAACAGGAGGAAGTTCATCAACAGACTTAAAGCAATAGTTAAAAGAAATGTAAATGCAATCCTTTGAAGGAAATATGGGAATCGGTTACGGCACTAATTGCTCAATTTTTCATAAGCCCTCTAGTGCAACCTTGTCTCTGAGCCACTCTTCCAGGAATAATTTCATACATGAGCCCTCTGTTCATTCCGGCTGTCCAATAATTTGTAAGCTGCTCCTCCTCGCCTTGCCTCTGTATCTGCAGCATTGTATTCAAGGTAACAAGCTCTCCATCGCCAGTCTTCCAGCCATTCTTGAGTCAGATTAGTCAGTTTCTTCTACCAACATTTCAGTGTAGACAGCACTCACCCTGTGAGACATCACCCATGATCTGCACGGAGGACAAGGACATTGATTGCCACCATGTTGATTTTGTCTTCTAGGAGGTTGCACGATTCCTAAAAAGTTAACTGGATTCTGTCCAGACTATCAGAGGTGTCAACTTGTGCTGCCCTAGATATGATGGCTCCTGGTTGGTGGGGCACTTCCATTACCCAGTTTGCATGACCAGTGTGTGTGTGGTACTTGGTGGCCACTCTGGGTTTGCCCATGGCCTTCTGGGGCGGGAGAGGAATCACCCACAGTCTTGTGGTCTGTGCCAACTTCCAACATTACCAGGGAAGGGTGGTATTGTGTGTGACCTCCCACATAACACACTTGACCTGCTGCCAATGCAGTGGGTGTGCTTCAAGAGTACGCTCAGGCACTGACCTCTTTGCTGGTCATGCCATTAAGCTACTACAGTCTGTGATAACCTGTATGCCCCTTGGGTTCGCCTCTTCATGTGACCAGTCTTTGGGGGAGAAACAGGACGCATCATGCATGCATGGGAGTCATTGGTGAGGTGCTGGTTGATTGGTGCCCCTTTTTCTTCAGGTCCTGTGTTAGTGTCTGGGAGGGTAGAAAAGAGAGAAATATCATGCAAGTTTCTGCCAACACCCTAATATCAGACCATACAATCTTGCTTGCTTCCTCCCCTCTGAAGGACCCTTAGTTCATGGTTTCTCAAAGACTAGAAGGCCAATTCACCAGGACACTCCCTGCCATTTTCATCCAGGAATATTTCCCTGCTGGTGATGCCAGAGGCCTCTTCCTTTGATTTAAGCTGCAGTTGGCACCAGGGATGAGCAGCCTGGGAAATGCCCCAGGGCCCAGCATGTGGCTGGTGGACCATTCCCACCACAGTCATTCTATGCCGTTATCCACATTGGTAATGTCTGTCTTTGAGGGTCATGTAACATTCATGAGTCACCTTTGCAGTCTCCCTAATCAAAGGGCCATGTCTTGGGCCTTTCAATAGCCGGAAACTTTCACAACGGTCATTCAGGTTGAAGTTCAGGGATTGCACCAGCAAGGAAAATGGAGGCACTCAATTGCACCTCCAAGTCTGCAATTTGGAACACTGAGTGGGGATAGCCTCTGCAGTCTCAATGTTTAGATATTTGCCAGATTGTGGAGATTTGCCAATGGAGGAATGCAAGGCCACGTCCCCACACCCAGATCCATGGGCCCTTTTAGAAGAAAAAAAACTATATCGTCTGGTGTAAGCAGCACATAGATATTCCACTTCATAAAATCCTTTCACCGGACGATTTCCAACAGGACTGATATATTTCTACCAAATATGGTGGCAGTAAAGAACATTTATTAGCTGAGGTAAGAATATAAGTTTGTTTAACCTACCCACACTCACTTTGGTTAAGGATATGACAAATTCCAATTGATTTATAGATGTTTTTGTACAGAAATCCCTGTGCCCAGGAAGAATGGGTTTAACAACGAAGAACAACGCCCTAGAAAAAAGCATAGATGCAACCACAAACCATAGCAAGGAGCTTTTCAACATCATGAAGGAGTTCTCCAAAGTTGCAGTCATCTGGAATGACATCACCCCCTCCCAAGAACTGTGTGACACCCTGGCAGACTTTTTCCACAACAAGATCTCAGCCATCTACGAAAACTTCAAGCCCCAACTCTCTGCCGTCGACAGCCTGCTCACACCCACAAACTTGAACTCTGAACACCTGCTCACCCACTGGGATCCTCTCATGACTCAAGCCGCAATTTCCATCATGAACTCCAGGAATTTGGGAGCACCCACAGACACCTGACCCCACCACGTCTTCAACCTCAGGAGCACGACGATTGGTGGCAAGCCCAAGAAAGTCCTGAACACCTTCATCACCTCAGCCTCCTTCCCTGAGGACTGGAAACACAGTGACATGAGGCCCCTCTTGAAGAAGCCATCTGCCGACCCAGCAGAATCGAAAACTATCGGCCCATCTCCCTGCTCCCTTTTCCAGCAAAGGTTCTCAAGAAGGCAATCAACCAGCAACTCACTGAACACCTGGAACACAATAACCTCCTGTCTCCTCTCAATCCAGATTCTGAACCAACCAGGACACCAAGACAGCCCTGACTTCAGCCACCAATGACATCAGGGCCCTCCTGGACCACAGCGATGCAGCAGCCCTCATCCTCCTGGGCCTGCCCGTTGACTTCAACACCGTCACCCATCACATTTTGATCAACAGACTCCACCACATTGGAGTCCAGGGAGACGCTCTCAAATGGATCGCCTCATACCTCATCGGAAGAACCCAGAGAATCAGTCTCCAACTGTTCGCCTCGGAACCCAAGAAGATCTGCGGTGACCCCGATGATCGTCCCTCAACCCCACCCTCTCCAACACATACATGACCCCCCTGGTCAACACCGTTATATCATCTCATACACTGATGACACCCAGCTCATACTGTAGCTGTCAGAAGACCCCACCACCTCCAGCGCCTGCTTCCACAGATGTATGAAGAACGAAGCCGACTGGAAGAGGGACGACTGTCTCAAGTTCAACATAGACAAGACGGAAGACTTATCTTTGGGAACAGCACCTCTCCACCTCAAGAAGCTACACTGTCTCCCGTATATAAGAGATGCCAGTTCAAGATGTTGACCCACTCATACAAAGCCCTGCACAGCGAAGGACCAGTATTCATCAACAAATGCATAACCTTCCACAAACCAATCAAGTACCTATGGTCGGCCTTCCTCTTCCTCACAGATACCCCCCAGTTCCACCAAGGCAAGAGTGGAGGACGCTCCTTCTCACACCTGACAGCCAAAGCTTGTAAAAACTTTCCCCTACACCTCAGGACCGCCTGATCACTCCAGCAATTCAGGAAAGGACTCAAGACCTGGCTGTTCAAATAAACATCCCCAAGAAGAAGCTAGCAACTCCAGTGCCCTGAGACCCTCATGGGTGATTTGCTGCGCTTTACAAATCCCTGATTGAGTGGTTGATTGAATCTTGACTGCTGCCAAGAAGTAACATTCAAAATATGCATGGTTTAGAGATTACAGGCACTATGCCATGTGGGCCTTTGTCTCTCTTTGGGGGATGACAGCATAGATACAGGTCAGGGTACAATTTTGTAAGATCTACCATAATAGTTGTAAAATGATCCTCAGACACACTTGCTAAGTAAACATGTGTTCTCTTGTGGTAAAATAAACTCATGATAACCAGCAACAGTGCGTAAGCCAGGTGTAACTAATTGGACCAGTGTGGTTGTAGCTGAGAAGCAAAAGTGGCCAGAGAGGATAGATATAGACCTGAGTGTTTCATTGCAGTTCAGAACTAGGGTGTAGTCAGGCAAAATATCTGGGCATTCATGTGTTTCAGCCAATGAAGATTCTCAAAGTGCCTCTAAATACATGGTTATTAGGTTTCAAAATGTACCCCTTTGAAGAGGAATGCTAATAGGGGAATCTCCACCTTCCATACATTTACTGAACACTTTTTGGCTAGCCAGCTGCTTTGCTGCTCAGTGACCAAGGTACTATGGCTGTCGCTGATTTACCCCAAATACCTATCATAGCTTTAAGCAGAAGGCCTCCTTCGACATCATGCTCACAAATACTGAATCATTACAAGTTCGACATGTTTTGTTTCCTCAGTGCACTGTTCCCAACACAGTCTTATACATTGAAGCCCACATTGACACACATAAACTCTAATCTTCAATCACTGAACCCCTTGGCATAGAATCTGATATTCTAATGCCAAAAGCAGTGGCCTTTACTAAAGTCTGTCCACTTTGAATGTGGTAAATACCTGTTTAGGCTAGTTAACAACACACGCATTCCCAAATAAATTAGGGTATTTTGTAGGCTGTAGTTTGTAGGCCCAATGCTAAATGCTCTGAGGTAGGATTCCTTATCACCCCTCTCCTTTCTATATTTGATTTCTCCCAGGATCTGGTATAACAGGTCAGTGGGGATGAGGAAGGTGTCCTAAAACCACTGTTTACCACATTTTTAAAAGTTTTTAATCTTGTGCAAAATATAGTCTAGGCCTAATAAGACAGTGTAATTAACCCTATTTTTAATACACTTTCAAATTCATACTTTTAGACAAGAACTCTACATGAGCCCACTTAACACTCTCATAATTGGCGAAGGAGCACCCATATGAAGAAACATGCCATTCAGTATGGGTGAGTGCTCCACTTCATTTTTAGGTCGAGCATTCGCGACCTCTTGTGTATACATTAGTATATGCTTATATGTGTATGTACTTTGTGGGCTCTGGAGATCAGCCCTAGGACTTGTCTGCTTCCGCTTAGGTATCTTTTTTTGTTCAACGCCTCTATTTAACTGTCTTGATAGAAAACGACCAGTAGAGGTCAGTAAAATACCAGGATTGCTATTCTATAGAGTCCAGTCCATCGAAATTTTCTTCCACAAGCACCCTGAGACAATATTTTTTTTTAATCTTGTATTTTCAGTGATATGACCACCGAAGGTCATGATTAAAACCAGAGCTTTAGACTATACAATTTTCCGCTGAAAGGCAAGATTTTTCTCCATGTGTTCCCATACCTTGTGTGTCACGCACTTTGGTGCTTACTTTTCCTCCATGTTAAAGAACAGTAGATGTTTCAGCACCCAGGCTAATGTGCTGCATAGCTAAATACATCTAAGGTCCCAAAGGCGAGACCGATTACATTGCAAATGCTTGTTAATAAAATGTGTTGTGGTTTTAATAAATGTAATGAGTGTATTATGTACCAGAGGTACACAAGCTTCTTATTTATGTAAATAAGAGTATATTTTTTCAAAAAAAGAGCCTCTGAATCGGTCCTCGTATTACCCAAAGGTTACAGGACTAGATCATCTGACCCGTCTAATGTGCATCTTAAAAGTTACATAGAACATCCGACCCGTCTGATGTGCATCTTAAAAATACAGTCTTCATGTCCATGACCCTGTTAAAACGCGCGCAAGAGCTGAGGTCCTTTGAACGGCACTTCTTTCTTGTGTTTGCAGGATATGAAGCACCTTTTCCTTCCTCGTCTAGGGTGGCATGAAGGAGTTTTCGGGCTGCTCCGTGTGCCAACTCATACGTCCTGGCTCTGTGATTCCATAATTTATCCTAGTTTACCACCAAGATTAAAAAAACATCACCTACCATTAAAACATTAGCTCTTCAAAACTCATGAAAAGTACTCTATAATCACTGAGGGAAGGTACATTTAACTGACTGAACATATGAACTTTGCACTGTAATGATATGGTAAATATGTAATTAAACTTTCAGCTAAAGACCCTGCAGATCCCATCCTCCAGTGGCAGGCCACCCTGTATAGCTGCTGTCAATTTGGAAACCTCTCTTTCCACATTTCCCCGCCACAAGATCAACTGTATGTCCCACCATGGCCTCTATTAGTATCAACAATGTCGGTCTGTGTGTCATGATACGAAGGAATGTGTGTAGAGGATTTGAACATTGTATGCCACCCAAAGACAACACTATACAAAAAGAAGAGCATGTCTACAATGCGAGCTTGATCAGGTTTAGGTTGTTCCTTGATAGCATTATTACCACTGAACAGACATGTGTCAATGTTGGACACCTCTCTGAGATGTCTGCCTTTGGCTGACATAGTCACAATGAAGTGACTGAACAGTAAGGCCCAGATGTACTATGATTTTGCGTAGGCATCCATGGAAAGAGGAATATTCCTCTAAGGATTGATTTTGAGCAGGAAGTTATCCCTTCCTGCACGAAAATAATCCTGGCAGTAGTGCAAAGGTGCCTGTGTTGGTGTCAGGGCCAGACTGGGAACCCAAAGCAGCCCTGGCAATTTGGTGAGACCAGCCCCCAGGGTTAGGGGGTTCAAGAGTGAAGCACTGCTGCGTTTGTTACTGGGGGTCGATACTGCAGCACGGCTGCAAAACCATCCCCCTAAATAACAAAACCTGCACCACCGCTAAAAAACCAGCCCCACCCTTCCAGTCTCCCATGGAAATGCCCGATACCAAAAATGGCCAGGCTGGCCCTGGTTGGTGTTATGCAGCACACAGTGCGTCTGCGCAAGGAGAGAGTGGAAATGTCCATATCTCTGTAAATATGGAGCATTTTTGCTTTCTCCCTTTCATGCAATGCAGTGCACAGGTTGCGGGCTTTATTAGTAAATGTGCCACTTTGACTGAAACATTATTCTGATCTTTTTTTGCCCCAGGATAATTACTCCGGACAATTGTTGGAATTTCTGACTGGTTGGACTTACAAGACTGGATTTTCAAGAATTTTCCAAATAATTATTATTGCCACAATTAACAAAGTGCATGTTGGAAAAGTTAAACATTTGCATCCATGATTTCTCCTTCATTTTGGGCACATTTTCAAACTTTGCTGAGATTTAGAATGAATCACAAAAATAGTCCATAAATTGTATGCCAGTGGAAAGCATTTACCTCACTGTTAATTTGGTGTTCCCTCTTCATTTCCACTCTGGAGACACAGTTACTCTTGTCTTTGACAGTAGAGAATGTGTGTGTGTTTCCAGAATGCAGAACAATGTGTAATGGGTATATGAATACTCACAAAGTAGAGGTTTGTGGTTGTTCATGTACGCTTGCATGGTGCCCCACCTAGAAATATCCATTTTCCTGCCCGTTTACCCTCTTTTACGAATTCAGCAAATCTAAAATTCCACTTGACATGGATAGGGCTTCATAAGTTACATATTGACTTATTTTGGACTACTAATTTCAATGTAGTTGCCTAACAAACTTTGTGAATAAAGCCCAGTACTTTTATTTTCACCATACTAAATTTTCTCCGAGTAAAAAAAAGACCGGAATCTTAAATTCAAAAATAAAATCAAACATGAAATTAGATTAAAAGTTCTCCGACTAGATTAACCTAACAATATATTTTTGCCTTTCTTTCAGGCAGTGGCTACTTTTTAATTCAGTTATTTTTATTAAAAGAATATTAATTCTTAAACCATTAAACTTAATAACGAAATATGAAATTTATAATGCGCTCAGCTTACCCAGGGGCGTCCCGGCGCAACAGACCAGAAGGGGAGACTCAGCTAATCACTACTGTGGAAACAAGTGGGTCTTAAGAAGTTTCCTAAATGGTAGGATCTTGGGCTCTGAGCGAATCCTGAGGGGGAGAGAGTTCCAAAGAGACGCCACCTGCACCGAGAAACGCCTGCCCCCAGAACGGGCTTTTCTTACTCTGGCTGACTGCAAAAGGTGTTTTTGGTCCGAGCGCAGCAGACGTGGGGGTTTATAGGGATGGGCCATATTAGCAAGGATAGGGGGGCCTTTGCCATGTAAAATTTTATGGGCAGTACATAGCGCTTTAAATTTCACCCGCTCCTTCACGGGGAGCCAGTGAAGCGCTCTGAGGGCAGGAGCAGCAGACTGCCTTCTGGGAACATCCATAAGGATTCTCGCAGCTGCGTTTTGCACCTGTTGGAGGGTTTTGAAGGTCGCTTCGGGGGCACCGAGAAACAGCGCATTCCCATAATCGAGCCTCGATAGAATTAGGCCACGTATCAACAGCTTCCTTGCTGGATCAGGAAGCAAAGGTAGCACCTTTCGGGCTGATTTCAGTAAGCCAAAGCAAACCCCTGCAGTCTTCCTGGCATGAGTCCTGAAGGACAGATCTTCTTCCAGCCATACTCCCAAGGACTTTATCTCCTTCTTGGGGGATGGTGGGTCACCAAGAGACCGGGGCCAACAGGTCGCAATAATGGAGGGACTGGGATTGCCCAGGAGCATCAGCTCGGTTTTACCACCATTGAGCTTTAAGGCAGAGATAGACATCCAACGATAAACATTGGCGAGGCAGTCGTGTAAAACCTCAGGTTGTTCCGCCAGCTGAGTGAGGCCGACCACCAGCTGAGTATCATCAGCATAGCTGATGATCTTCACCCCCGAGGGGGCGACCACTCTTTCAAGTGGAGTCATATATATATTAAATAGAGTAGGGCTCAGCGATGAGCCCTGCGGGACTCCACATTGAAGAGGGATTAGGGCAGATTGCTCTGACCCCTCCCAGACTTGGTAGAAACGGTCAGAGAGAAAAGATCCCAACCATTTCAGGGCCGTCCCTGAGACACCTACCTCTGACAGACGTTGGAGGAGCACTTGGTGACTCACAGTGTCAAAGGCAGCACTCAAGTCCAGGAGGATCACTGCCACAAGTAAATATATCACTATCTATCTCCTAGAGTCATCAATTTACATGTGCTCAACTATTTGACCAATGCTAAATCGCTTAATGTGTAGTATGGAGCCATCATTTTGAAAGTAGTCCCAACATTTATTGTCTTTGCATAAGGAAGGTTAGGTGCACATGGAGGAAACCAATGACCTTAAGAGTACACCTTTTTTTTTTGTTGTTAAACCAATGGGAGACTGCATACTATGTTAGCCACCACATTTGGATGACCATACCCACCTCTGGATAATAAACATTGACATTGAATAATACTTTACTCCACAATTTACTTTGATTTTATAATTGGATTCAACTTCCAGGAGATGAGAGGAAGAAGTGGGAAGGAACAGCCCAACCCGCTGACCGGCCATGACCTCCATCCTGCTAGCACAAACATTCTAGAGAATGAAAGTGGAATGTGTCACAAATAATTGGTGGAAATCACACGCTGAATTTCTGCGACATGTCAAGTATTTGTTTACACAATTGAAGTCCGAATCAACCAATTGCAAAATTGAATATTTGTTGAGAATTACAAAATATCCTACCATATGAATTATAATTAGGCAAGGATTTTTGCGACACTATGAATGTCTGTAAGGAGCAGAACACATTCATCCTTGCATTTCTAATACCAACACGTAGACATTTTTATGTCTCTCCTATAGACAGCTTTAGCTGTCTGCTGTCAAAAGATCTATTGAAGATACTACCTAGTATCCTATGGATTAACGCATTGCTTATCATGGGTTAGTGTGAGTAATTAGGATGTTGGTTGATGGGAGTAAAATTCTACTCAGGGAACAGCCACATTCTTTTTAATTGGGGTAAAGGTAACGGCTAAATGCAGGTTAATTAATCATATGCAGCATATCAGGCCATACATTTTTATATCGTATTCAGCAAGAAACACAGTAAGATACATTTAGATAGGCATATGTATATGGCAGAGACCGTTTATGTATTTTTTATATAACAAAATATTTTTTTTATTTTATTTAAAATATTTCTTTGATGAAAATATTTTTATTTTTCAAGATAGTTTTTTTAGATATATCAATTATATAGTTTTATGTACATTATTATTCTCAATTCTGTGAGCATTAAATACATAATTATATGCCTATAACAAAACAAATACATACAAGCATATATATGACAAAGATTATACGAAACAACACTATACATAAAGTTAAAATACACAAAAAATTGATAGGTTATTGAACAGTTCAAATGCTGGCGGTAGATGAAAACTACGCGCGTTTCGACGTGTGTGCCTTTCTCAGGAAAACCCGGCTCAACTTTTTCTGCAACAGAATCGACAATAAACAGCGTATGAACATGTATGCATATAACTAGGCCTGAAACATAAGCATATTGGTAATTAAGAGCAGATCATGCTTCTTGAATAGATCATCAGTGCCGGGGGTACTAGGGAAATACATGCTGAATGTTTATGTATATATATATGCAGAAAAGTACGGATTTAGCCTGGAATTGAAGTGGTATTAAAAACAGTCATTACTCGTCGAGTGATAAAGTCAATGCGTGCTTCCTTCACCAAAGCAGTTGAAAGAATGACCTTATAGTCCCCTAGTGATAACCAAGAAGATGTTGAGAGGGTATTAAAAAATGATAATTAGGCCAAATATCTCATATGTATAGGAGGGCTTCTGTACAATATCTGCCTCCTCTCTTGTTATGGCCTATTTTGATTTCAATATAGACTACATGTGTGCCATGATGTCATGCATATCATTGTCACCTGTGATTTAAAAAAGGGGGGTATGTACCTTCTATGGAATTAACAGTAATGATCTTCAGGTTTGGGAATGACAATTTTTGCTTCTTAGAGTCCAAGACCAATGGCTAGAACCTTGTTGTCTGCGTTGGTACTAATATACATAAGGAAGGAAAAGAATGATGTTTTAGCGACTGATTTATGGTGGTCTATCAACAAGTCGTTTGATTTAATTGTAGTTAAGTCAGGAGACTTCAAGGCATATATACCTGTGTAGTAGTTTAAAAATGGCAGAATTATTATCCTTCCTTATGTATATTAGTACCAACACAGACAACAAGGTTCTAGCTATTGGTCTTGTAAGCTAAGAAAAGATTATTACTGATTACATCCATAGAAGGTACATACACCCCCCTTTTTTTAAATCACAGGTGACAATAATATTCATGACATCATGGCACACATGTAGCCTATACTGAAATCAAAATAGGCCATAACAAGAGAGGAGGTAGATATTGTACATAAACCCTCCTATACATATGTGATATTTGGCCTAATTATCATTTTTTAATCCGTACTTTTCTGCATATATATATATATATATATATATATATATATATATATATATATATATATATATATACATACATAAAAATTCACTATGTATTTCCCTAGTACCACCGGCACTGATGATCTTATGATCTATTCAAGAAGCATGATCTGCTCTTCATTTCCAATAAGCTTATGTTTCAGGCCTAGTTATATGCATACAAGTTCATACCTAGTTTATTGACGATTCTGTTGTAGAAAAAGTTGTGCCGGGTTTTCCTGACGAAGGCACACACGCCGAAACGAGCATAGTTTACATCTACCACCAGCCTTTGAACTGTTCTATAACTGATCACTTTTTCATGTATTTTAACTTTATGTATAGTGTTGTTTCATATAATCTTTGTCATATATATGCTTGTTTGTATTTGTCTTGTTATAGGCATATAATTATGTATATGATTCTCACAGAATTGAGAATAATAATGTACACAAACCTATATATTTGATTTATCTCAAAATAAATCTGGAAGAGTTTTCATTAATGAAATAGCTTGAATAAAATAAAAAATATATTTTGTTATATTAAAAATACATAAACGGTCTCTGGCATATGTATATGCCTATTTAAATGTATCTTACTGTGTTTCATGCTGAATAAGATATAGAAATGTATGGCCTGATATGCTTCTTATGATTATTTAACTTGCATTTAGCCGTTACCTTAAACCTAATTGTAATTTTTCCCTACAGCTAGCAAGTTTAATTGTTCATTTTAGGGGTCCCCTTCTTTACCAAAACAACAGCCACATCCTTGTCAGGGTGAACCACAAAAAGTCTCTAAATTAACCTTTGTTTAACCCCCTGGTAGCAGTCATGCTTAATTTAGAGGCAATGAAACAGTAATAAATTCAAAACACAACACAAGAAAAAACTCACATCTATGTAGAAAAACAGAGTGAATGTTCATAACGTATTTGACACCAATATAGCAATACTCCAATCAGTTGAACCAAAGTTATTAATTTTTAAAGGTAAAAGTGAAAATTAGCACCTAAAGGATAAAAGCATCAACTGTGGATAACTACTCCCACAAGACTTGGGCAAAGTCAAAAGGTATGGCCAACCGCAATGGAGCCCAGTCTCCACCTGCCTTCAAAATTGGAAGAATTAAAAAAAAATGTCTGAGAGGGTAAAGTTCAGCAGGGGAATGCAGCGGTATCTAAGAAGGTAACGTCGCCATTGGGAAGCCACTGGACATAGTTGCGGTGAATGTTTTTACATTCGGACTGTTTTCTGGTAGTCAAAATTCTCCAGCGGGATGAAGTTGGAGGCTGTGGCTGACGAGGGCTCCATGAGGCCAGATAACTGTTCTGTGAGGAAACCCTGAACAGTATTTGCTGCTGCAGAGGAGAACGTAGCTGAAGCTACTGTGAAGTCAGGCCGATCCATGTGCACCTTCAGTAGATTGGCAAGCAGGTATGTCCCGATCTCCTCTTGGTTCTCAGAGCACTGTTTGGCACGAAATGCTCTAAGTTCTGAGCACCATCACCGCTTCCAAGGGTCCAGGGTTGGAGGGGCACCACTAGTAGGGCCAGCACTCACTCAGGCTGGTGTAGGTTCAAGATCTCTGGGGCCTCTTCCTTCTCTGAGGCTCTGATTAGGAGGCAAGCCAGCTAGTCCTTGAAGGCACTCTGGTAGTCCTGGGTTCAAGCAGAAAAGCATGTCTCAAGCAGCATGGAAATCCTCTGAGGGCATAGGGAATGCTTCAGGCAGCAAGGGAGTCTCTTGGAGCAGCAGAGTAGTCCTCTTGGTGCGGCAGGGCAGTCCTCTAAAGTACACAGCAGGCCACAGGCAGCAGGACTGTTCTCAGAGAACCCTCTGCATGTTCAAACATGAAGGATCTGAGGATCCTACCTGGTGCCGGCTTTGAAGTGGATATAACTTCTAGAGTTTTACCCCCCACAGATGGAGTTGAAATTTCTTACCACCCTGCCCTGGTCTGGTAGCACAAATGGCTAGTGTGAAGTTCTTTGTATGTGTCTTCGAGGTGCAAGTTTGTCTGTACACAACTCTACCCCTTCCATCGTGACAGGATGGCCATCCCACCATCCCACCAACATCCAGTCCCCTGATTGTGTTACTGTCTGGGAGGAATACACAAAGGCCAACTGCCAACTACACCTAGACATGTGGCCCAGGACCAGGCTGCAGAAACCAAATGGTTGGGACAAGAAAATGCCAAGTAGCTAAAAGTAAAAACAACAATTGATGGACAGAATGTAGAACAATCTCATACATTCACCCAGTACAGAGATCGGGGCCTAAATCCATTGTTCTTTTGCTCACCATTCCATTCCAGTTTGAACCCAGCCATATGCAAATCAGTCTTGACCCTGTGCCCAATGGGAACAATCCAGCCCGAACTGCCAGGCCAGATCCTCCCTGGACTGGAAACAAGCATCCTAGGGCCGGTTTCGGGGCTCATCAGCCAGGATAGCTTGACTCCAGTGATATGGAGAGCACAGGACCCATTTCTGGGCATACCCGTCCAACTTGGGGTGACAAATGGAAAAACAACAATTGATGAACAGAATGCAGAACAATCTCATACATGCTCCCAAGAATAGAGATCTGGGCCTAAATCCATCAGGTTTTTTGCTCACCATGCCATTCCAGTTTTAACCCAGCCATATGCAAATCAGCCTTGACCCAGTGCCCAATAGGAACAGACCAGCCTGAACTGCCAGTAGCTAAAAGTGGCATCTTCAGAATTGTGACTTACAATTCGAC
The DNA here is from genome assembly GCF_964263255.1 of Lissotriton vulgaris. Lineage (NCBI taxonomy): Eukaryota > Metazoa > Chordata > Amphibia > Caudata > Salamandridae > Lissotriton > Lissotriton vulgaris. Next base: position 1,084,463,646 of record NC_141695.1, on the reverse strand, counting down.
TTTGCCATTAAAGGGGTGTTTTTAATTACAATTCTTTAGGCACCAAACAAGATAGTTCTACCTACTCCCTAACAAAAGTTATCACTTATTAAATGTAATAAGGCAGCCCAATGTTATCATATGGAAGAATTGGCAATGCTTGTTTTCAAAAGCAGACCATATCCACAACATGGGGCAGGGACTTCATTAATACCAAACATTTTGACAAGGTGGGATCAGGGGAAGCATCCAATGATCTGCTCCTCGAGGCTGCCAACATGTTTTTCAAAGAAGAGCTGCCCCTGGGATACAATCCTCTGTGCAAACCAGTTACTATCCAAAATTGGACGCTGGTAACTGAGCAATAGTCCGCAACCACTATTGAGGCCACAAACTATTGATACATTCTACTGCGACTCGTAATAAGATTGCCGCTTTTATGCCAACTTCCACTTAGCATTCAGAAAGGATGTGTGCAAAAGCATTTTTATGAATCACAGAGACTCATAAAAACACTTTTCAAACTACCACAAAACCTATGTGCATTGTGGAAACGTTGCTAGCAGTCACAAGCCCTGTGATTTTGCAAACTACAGTTACACAATTACAAAATACAATAGTACATCAGGGCCTTATTCAGTAACCTCAAATAATCTTTAACACGTTCTTCCAGCCTTCTGGTACTCATCCCTAAGCTTTTGATTTCTCCTAACACTCCCTTCCTCAGATCTCCATTACATTCATGTATGACCTGGGAACTTTTTGTCAGTCCCATGCCTCTTAATTTCTCGTTAATTTATCTCTGATATCTCCGTCCCTCAAGTCTGTGCATTTGATTTGTCATTCTCTTCCCTGTGTATCTCTGTGTTTATTTCTCATGTTCGTACCACTGACTTTGCCAGCTCACGCTACTGAGCTTCTGATCATTCCATCTAAAAAACATGTGGTCTTTCCATTACTCAGCACCAGGGGCGGCTCCTCCGCTATGGCGAAGGGCGTCGGCCCACTGCTTTCTGCGCAGTGCGAGAAGCCAAAACATAAATTGGTAATAACTTTTAGTTATTACCATTTTATGTTTGCTCTGCGGGTGTGCGAGTGTGCATAGTTGTCCTGCTCTCTGAGCAGGGCGTGGGAGGGCCGCCCAAACCAGTCATGCGCACTTTGCCTTTCTCAGCCTGCATGGAGAACATGCCCACTCCTCTAGCACGGCGCTCCAGACCAATCACAACACTGCATGCAGCGTTGTGATTGGCCTAGGGGAGGGAGCCTGGCTGCCTGCTTCCTTTTCCAGTCAGAGGCAGGAGAGCAGGAGAGCAGAAGCAGAGAAGACGCAGGACCCGGCTGGAAGGAAGGATTTTAAAAAAAAATTAAATTATGACCCACCCGTGTCACAAACCCTCCTGGTGCGACCCTCAGCGCCCGCACTCCCACCCTGGAGCCATGTCGGCTACTACTGCTCACCACTATGACCTCTCCATTACTCTTCGATTCTTACTCCTACAGTGCTGATTTCTTTGCCTCAGCTCTGATTTACATCTCGCCGACTGTCACATATTTGTCTATGATGTATTCACCTTTGATGTCTGAGCCTTGGATCCCTCTGTTGCTGTCCCATGTGACTCTGATCTTTCGTTCCTCACCACTGTGCCGTGGTTTTCCATTACCTATGACTAAGCCTCTCATTTCTCAATGTCTCATCTCTGAGCCTCATCAGCCAGGATAGCTTGACTCCAGTGGCATGGAAAGCACAGGACCCACGTTTGGGCATACCCATTCCACTTGAGGTGACAAATGCATAAACAACAATTGATGGAAAGAATGCAGAATAATCTCCTACATTCACCCCAGTACAGAGATTTGGGCCTAAATCCATTGTTGTTTTGCTCACAATGCCATTCCAGTTTGACCTCAGCCATATGCAAATCAGTCTTGACCCTGTGCCCAATAGGAACAGACCAGCCTGAACTGCCAGTAGCTAAAAGTGGCATCTTCAGAATTGTGACTTACAATTCGACTTTGCCATTAAAGGGGTGTTTTTAATTAAAATTCTTTAGGCACCAAACAAGATAGTTCTACCTACTCCCTAACAAAAGTTATCACTTATTAAATGTAATAAGGCAGCCCAATGTTATCATATGGGAGAGGTAGGCCTTGTAGTAGTGAAAAGCAAATTTGTGAGTGTTTCAATACCAGTAGATTTAAAACTTAAAAGTGCATGTCGAACTTTTTAAATACAATGCACCCTGCCCTGTCCTTTGGGTTGCTTAGGACCTACCCGAGTGGTGGCTTACATGTATTAAATAAGGAGTTTAGGCTTGGCAAAAGGTTTATTTTGCCGGGTTGAATTGGTAGTTTTAGACTGCACACAAGCCGTAATGGCATGCTTTAAAGGGTCTCTTAAGTGGGTGGCATAATAAATGCTGCAGGCCCAGTAGTAGCTTTTTCTTTAATAGCCCACTTTACTAGGGGATTATGAGTGAAATTAATGTTCCAATCAAGTGTAAGTCAATATTACTATGTTTTAGGAAGTGAGCACAAGCACTTTAGCACTGGTTAGCAGTGGCAAAGTGCACAATTCTTAAGACCGTAAAAATAAATTCAGCAAAACAGAAAGGGAGAATGCAAAACATATGGAGGAAGACCACCCCAAGGCTGACAAGTTTAACAGTTAGCTTTTTTGCCGACCTAATTTGCTTGCTACTTATTCAATGGATTTCTTTCCTCTTCTTCTGCTTGTCCCGTCTCTGGAAAATAGCTTTCTTATCATCTTTTTAATCATATGACTTGTATCGCCACGGCTCAGATTCAGGAAACTAAGCTTTTTTTGCTTTCATCAGTTTATGGGCATGCATGTGTTTTTGTGTTCACACCACCTCCGTTTGCTGCTTTCTTGGTCACTGACCAGCTCCAGGAAATCTCCATGTTACACTTCCACCACATAAGGCTCACCCATTGCTTCCCTCAAGCCTCCTCATCTGGCTTGATTTGTTTTTAATAAAAGCCCTTCTGTTGCTCCCCACCTGTCCCTGATCAGTGCAGCTGCTCCTCTGTGTCCTTTAGTTGTTGCCTTGCCCCTGTGCTCTGTGTCTCAATTACTAATTTGCTCTTGCTTCTCCCAGCAGTTGTTTTGCTACCTGGCTGCTTCTTTCTGTAGATGAGCCTTTGTGTATCTCATCTTTCTTTCTTTTTTTAATTTTAACATTCCAAGATAGATATCCGACGTCTTGAAATGGGAAAAAAATCAAAATGCTCTGTGTCATGATATCTGTACACACGTATTTGGTGAGGCATTCACACTTATGCGTTATCACAATAGGGAGCTGTAGTATCATGGCGCATATGTTTGCATGCGTGATGACGCATAGCCGCATTTACATCATTAAGCCAGCCTTTTTTCCAGATGGCGTTCAGTATCTGTAAATAGAATTGGCAATGCTTGTTTCCAGATGGCGTTCAGTATCTGTAAAAAGAATTGGCAATGCTTGTTTTCAAAAGCAGACCATATCCACAAAATGGGGCAGGGACTTCATTAATACCAAACATTTTGACAAGGTGGGATCAGGGGAAGCATCCAATGATCTGCTCCTCGAGGCTGCCAACATGTTTTTTAAAGAAGATGTCCCCCTGGGATACAATCCTCTCTGCAAACCAGTTACTATCCAAAATTGGACGCTGGTAACTGAGCAATAGTCCGCAACCACTATTGAGGCCACAAACTATTGATACATTCTACTGCGACTCGTAATAAGATTGCCGCTTTTATGCCAACTTCCACTTAGCATTCAGAAAGGATGTGTGCAAAAGCATTTTTATGAATCACAGAGACTCATAAAAACCATTTTCAAACTACCACAAAGCCTATGTGCATTGTGGAAACGTTGCTAGCAGTCACAAGCCCTGTGATTTTGCAATCTACAGTTACACAATTACAAAAGACCATAGTACATCATGGCCTTATTCAGTAACCTCAAATAATCTTTAGCGTGTTCTTCCAGCCTTCTGGCACTCATCCCTAAGCTTTTGATTTCTCCTAACACTCCCTTCCTCAGATCTCCATTACATTCATGCAAAACCTGGGAACTTTTTGTCAGTCCCATGCCTCTTAATTTCTCGTTAATTTATCTCTGATATCTCCGTCCCTCAAGTCTGTGCATTTGATTTGTCATTCTCTTCCCTATGTATCTCTGTGTTTATTTCTCATGTTCGTACCACTGACTTTGCCAGCTCATGCTACTGAGCTTCTGATCATTCCATCTCAAAAACATGTGGCCTTTCCATTACTCAGCATCAGGGGCGGCTCCTCCGCTATGGCGAAGGGAGTCGCCCCACTGCTTTCTGCGCAGTGCGAGAAGCCAAAACATAAATTGGTAATAACTTTTAGTTATTACCATTTTATGTTTGCTCTGCGGGTGTGCGAGTGTGCATAGCTGTCCTGCTCTCCGAGCAGGGCAGGGGAGGGCCGCCCAAACCAGTCATGCGCACTTTGCCTTTCTATTGCAGCCTGCATGGAGAACATGCCCACTCCTCTAGCACGGCGCTCCAGACCAATCGCAACACTGCATGCAGCGTTGTGATTGGCTTAGGGGAGGGAGCCTGGCTGCCTGCTTCCTTTTCCAGTCAGAGGCAGGAGAGCAGAAGCAGAGAAGACTCAGGACCCGGCTGGAAGGAAGGATTACATTTTTTTTTTTAAATTATGACCCACCCGTGTCACAACCCCTCCTGGTGCGACCCTCAGCGCCCGCACCCCCACCCTGGAGCCATGTCGGCTACTACTGCTCACGACTATGACCTCTCCATTACTCTACAATTCTTACTCCTACAGTGCTGATTTCTTTGCCTCAGCTCTGATTTACATCTCGCCGACTGTCACATATTTGTCTATGATGTATTCACCTTTGATGTCTGAGCCTTGGATCCCTCTGTTGCTGTCCCATGTGACTCTGATCTTTCGTTCCTCAGCACTGTGCTGTGGGTTTCCATTACTTATGACTAAGCCGCTCATTTCTCAATGTCTCATCTCTGAGTCTCTGATCGATCTGGCTAACCCAAGACCTTTTGATGTCATACACACTCTCTCCTGCGCATGTGATGACTTTGTCTTTTCCCCGATCCTCTGATTTTTCTTACACCTGTGACTTTGATCTTTTGATTTCTCACATCCAAGCTTCACATCTGTCAGGCTCTTTCACCTTTGCACATGATCTCTATGTCTTGTCCATGAGCTGGTGATTTCTACATCTCTCACGTGTTTGTGTAAAGTCTTTTTCTCTCAAACCTGTGATTTAGTTGGTCTCCCACTCGTAGGCCTTGAATTATGTCTTGTCCACCTCTATGCCTCCTATCTCTCTTGAACTCTCCTAAGAATGTGACTCTTTTGCCCCTGTAACTCTGATCTATACATCTCAAGTCTATTACTTACCTCTTACCTCTCACCCCTGTGATCTCACTCAAGTGTGTCCGATCTCTCTGTTGCTCCACGCCCTGTGATGTGTACCCCTCTCACCCATGTTCTTGTGATTTCCCCATCTCTTATTTCTGTGATTGTGACATCTCTGACCCACTCCCGTTTTGGAAGGTCTCTATCCTTCGGTCCTGTGCCTCTAAACTGACTGCCTCTTTTTCCTTATGGATGACATAACTAATTCTCAGTTTTGTTCAAGAGGTTGCAGGGTGGACGGTTTTGCTCTATGCCCTACCACACTCCTTTCTGTACTCACCTTCTACCTGAGCAGCAAAGCAGGAGGTAGATCCAAGCCTCTTCTTTGTCAATTTCAACATCCACGCCTTCTGTTTTGATGACTGATTGGGCCGGTGTTTGTAAAAAGTGTCAGACCTTGTTCAGGGAGGCCACAGGGCAGGCAAGGGCTCCTAAGCCACAACTTTGGTTGGGACTGTTTGCCTCCAGTGTTCATCTTATTATGGCTCTGCAAACTGGGCCAAGTACAGCCTTTCTGCACTTGATTCTCAGGGTAGCAAGTTAGAGCCTTATGATGCTTCTTTGGTGAGCTAGTGTGAGGGTTAGTGTTTCAGAACTCACACAGTCCAACTATAGAACCAATAATTAATTGCTCAGCCCAGTGTTTATACTAGTAAAAGTAGATGTACTTTAATGTTGCTTATCACTGAATTTAGAGGTCAGACAGGTTCGAATTATGCGAAACCTGTGCCTATTTAGTGTTAACATGTGTAAAAATGACAAAATAATGAGGTAATACAATCACAAAATGAGTGCATTAGGCCACATACATTGATTTTCTTGCCAAACAATTTAGTAAACCCTGCCACTTGATTTGCTCCTCCAGCCACATAATTCAAGTGGAACTTTTAAAAACCACAAAAAAAGGGGTATGCTGCTGCTGCTTTACATTAACACCCACCGCATAGACAGTATAGTCTCATGACAATATAGAAGTCTTGGTGCACCCCTTCGGGATGCAGAACAGGTTTGGGTCTCAGAGTCATCATGGACAGGACAAAGCACAGCACACATGTTAGATTAGCATATTAACAGGGCTAAAGGCAAATAAGGAAACCAATTTCACATGAAGTCAGACACTCAGGGCAAGAGTGCATACACGATTGCCATGCAGCAGTCACTACTGTCCCAACAAGGAGAGAGACAGTCCGTGGCTGCTGGTAGGGAATGGGGGTGGCGGGGCTGGGTGGAGGGGATGGGGGATGGATTTGAAAAAGATAAAGAAAAATGCACTTACCTTTTCTGCCGCCTCTCCCCTGTCTCCGCTTTGCTTCTCTTCCTGACTCCAGTTTGGGAGAAGCTGCAGGAAGCACTCAGGCACTCAGGCTCTCTGAGTCAATCACAATGCTGCTATGCAGTGTTGTGATTGGTCTCAGAGCTGTGGATCAGTGCACAGATGGGCACAGGGATCCTGTGCATATTCCTCACCAGGCTGTGCATTGCAGCCTGGTGGGGAATGTGCAAAGTTTGCATGAATGTTTGGCCCGGCCAAGACGGCCGGTCAAGCAGTCATGCGCACTTAAGTGTGCCCAAACCACTCCACCTACCCTGAGTCACCAGCCTCGCCCCACCCTAACACCAACCTAACATTATTATCATTTTATTTTTCCCTTTTTCACTGCTCTAAGAGCAGTAGGCCGACACTCCTCCGCCTTAACACACATATCATAGCACAAGGGGCACTTTGCATCACTTTGTTTTACTGGGTTTTAATTGGTACATTTGAGAATAGTCCCCAGGGTTACTCAAAGATGAGCACTGGACTGCTAAGATATGCATACACAGCATAAAGTTTCCCTGCAGGCATTGCGCCACTGGCACCATCATTGCCTAAGTCATAGAACAAGGTTTGGCGCCATATATGATTACTAGAATGTGCTTGCACGTCTATTTTACAGTGTTGCATATTTTTACTGATATTAATTTTTGGGAGTTATATCTCAAAGGGCATGATTCTGATGCGGTTATGAAAGCATTCCCACCTAAGGCCTGATTCAGATGCGGTTAGGAAGGCCTCCTAATGGCATTTGCTCCTTCCAAATCGGATCGGGAACGTGTCTTCCCAACCCAGGGCCCAATTATGATGCGGTTAGGAACATATGCTCCCATTGAAGTCAATTTGAGTCCAACCAAATCATATCTAGAAGCATCCGGAGGGGTTCAATTAGCGAGGGCCTTCAAACTCATGTGCTGGTAATCAGTGTAACCAGTTACAGTTCAGGGACCAGTACCATCTCAAAAGAGATCTCACAGAAGGTACTGCATTCTAACTGGTCGTAGGCCTCTGGTCACAAACCTCATGGCCCTTTGTCTCCAAATGGCTAGTTGGGTCAGGCTTTTTGAGTGGTGGTGTCGCCCAGGGGACTGGCATACCCACTGAGTTAGTTTAAACCCACACTGGGCAACCAGGCACTTATGGTTTAGGGTTAGTATGCATACAAACCCCCTTTATTTATAAAGACAGAGATTAGTAGTTCCAATGATTCACAAATATTGGTGCCGAGCCTCGAGCAACAAAACACAACAAAAGTTCTTCTTAGGTCCATGAGGGGGTGATACAGGCTCCCACAAAATAAAGAGGAATTTGCTGGCCTTCTTGGGCTATGCTTGTGTGATAGGTTCAGATGCTTAGTGCCAGCTGAAATGGCAACATCTCTTCTATGAATCACTGACAGAATATCGACATTGGAAATATCGACATCAAAAATATCGGAGGCATTATATCGACATCAAAAATATCGAAATCCTATCTACATTTAGGTAAGTGCAAAAATATCGGAAAAAAATATAGATTGTAAAAAATATTGTTGTAAAAAATATTGGCCTTTTTTCATCTTTAAAAATAATTTAAAGTTAAATAAATAATACATATAAATAACATAAATATACTTAAAAATATATTTAACATTATAAATAATACATATAATATAACAAATAAATAAATATATATATATATATATATATATATGTATATATAATATAATATATACTATTTACAATTAATTACTCTAATAACTTATCAATTGTTAAAAAACATTTTATAATTTATAAATACATACATACACATACAACAATAATATAAATAAAAATATCGAAATTATATATAACAGAGTTTAAAAATAATTTTTTAATAAATTACACACTAAATTAACGAAAACAATAAATATTGTATAGCGTAGGGGTTAAAGTTACTATTCCAACTCCAGAGGGTGCAACAGTAGGGAAAGTGTTGGATAGCATAAGGGTTAAAATTACTATTCCAACTCCAGAGGGTGCAACAGTAGGGAAAGTGTTGGATAGCGTAGGGGTAAAAATTACTATTCCAACTCCAGAGGGTGCAACAGTAGGGAAAGTGTTGGATAGCGTAGGGGTAAAAATTACTATTCCAACTCCAGAGGGTGCATCAGTAGGGAAAATGTTGGATAGCGTAGGTGTTAAAATTACTATTCCAACTCCAGAGGGTGCAACAGTAGGGAGAGTGTTGGATATCTTTACTCCTTACTCCTTCCTGATTATTATGACATTGTAGGGTTGGTCAACCCTTCCAACAGCATGGTACTTTGTGAAGCTTTCAACATTTTGAATTACGCCAAATTAATTTGTAGCCCGCATTCTAAGGCACCTGAAACCTTAAGTATAGTTGTCGCTGCTTTTCTGCACTCCTTACCTGACTCATATTAACATGATGCTGCTTTTGTGTGGACATCATAACTGCAAAGTATCTCAATGGCAAATATCTTACTTTAGGTGGGTTCAGATCTTTTAACAGACATCACATTGTATTCTGGGACATTGAAATGTTGTTCTTAACATTTTAACTATGGGCTCAAACACCCCATAAATGAAGTGCAGTTGGGTAAAAAGCCAGGAATAGCTGAAAGTATCACACATAACAATGGGGCACTTTGCAGAAATGAATTTTATTAGTATGTGGAAAGTCTTTGATCATGTTTTCACCTCTGTCCCATGTGCATGGGAAGAGCACTCTTTTCACAAGTACCTGTCACTACACCTTGCATTGAATGTTTAAATCCTGGGGTGTTTAGCATTTCCGGGAGAATGAAGGGGCGGGGCTTGACGGGCAGCGTCATCGCTGCCTTTTTAACCGACATCACCCCGCTACACGAGCGAGCGGACGATGAAATACGCTGCATCCAAACTCACCCGGTAAGGAGAAGCGGGAGGGGGCTCCGTAGCTGGATATATTTCTCTAGAGGCTTACAGGCGGCATGTGAGAGGCACAGTACTCGCTGCCTTTTTACATGTAAATAGTCTGCGATACAAGTATGCAGACAAGTAAGAATACTGGTACCACAGTTAATAAAGGGTTGAAATGGTCGGAACCGCTGTGTAAGTATGTGGACATAGCAGTCGTGAGGGCTAGGTCGCGGGACACCAATGTACTGTTTCCCCGCGTTTATAATAATACTGTGAACTGGGTTACACCAAATGCAGATGATGGAAGAATCAGTTAACATCTAGCAGGATTACGGGCAGATTTTAGTAACACTTGTATTGTCCCCACAGACTAACCAAAGGTAGAACAGGACAAATACTGCTGCAGTGACCACTGAAAGAGGGTCATCGGTTTGCCCAAGCGGGGCACCCTAGCAGTAACTACACAGTGGCTTATCGCGTGAACCATGGTATGTGAATGGGATTCACCATCCCGGGGTGATATACTGACTATGTGTTGTTTGTGCTTTTTTTTAAATGTGTTCCCTAGGTACTCATCGGCATATGAAATTAAAGCAGAGAGGTGAGAACTGACCCTTGCCCTGAAGAAATTGCCGGAAACAACTCAAGGCAACGAAACATGTTGGCCCTCTGTATAGCTAGAAGGCAACTGAGTGTCTTTTAAGTGAGCAAACCCACAGCACAGAGTAAAGGACAATAGCCAATGTTGGTTTAGCTCGATTTTAACATAATTAGGTGGTCCTATTAGTAGTAGGTTCCACTTTATTTTGGGTCAGGAGTTTAAGCAATAGGGAGACACGTCCTAGTGCTTACATTACCAGTCAACAATAACTCTTTGACTTGGTTACTATTTGCTCACTACACCTGCGCACTTTGTCTACATATTTTGTGTTTATACACTTTTTTGTTTGGTATGGAAGTGCTAATGATGAGAACCAGAGCCCACTGGTGAGAACCTACCAGTGGACTCGCATGGGGTTACTTCCGTGAGGCACTCCATACCTGTGCACACTTTTTCATGTTTTTTATGTATGTTTATTTTCCCTCACAGTATTGAAGGAGGATTAGTGTTGCACCGCATGAGTACATGTGGGGAACATAACTAATAAGGGAACAGGGACCCATAGTGGCATATTGGGATACAAACAATTGCCTGTGTAGTACACAAAGTTTCTGTGACTACAGACATACATGAGGTTGAAAGTAATCTGTTCGGCATAGAAGGGTCATGTCATTTGTATTGTGTAGTATTGAGTGGGGGGCTTGACTTGACCCCGATGGAACCCCTCAAGCTCCATATTCAATAGAGTGTTTGGCAACTGACCTGCTTTTAATATTAACTTATTAGAAAAGGAGCTGATGTATCAAAGTTTTTTACCCTTTCTGTGTCTGTTGGTAAATGTAATAATGCATATTGGCAAGATTCTTTGGAGCCAGCCATTTTACCAATCAGTGAAAGAATTAAACACTGACAAAAGATCAAATATGATTTGTATATTCCCATACTCTCTACAGTGTATACAATAATTAGATCGGGACTAAAGGTTGCTTCTAAACACTGCACCTTTAATCAAAGAACACTAAACTGGAGGAAACAAAAGGAAGAATGAAGAATATTTTAATGACACCTCTAAACAACAAAACTCAAGCAGGATAATTGTAGAACAATCTTTCTTGCTGCTATCTTGTATAACAAAGTTACTTTGTGTTGGCCCATCCAGAAAGACCTACAAATGACTCATTCTATCTCACTTTGCTTTCTTTGAAAGGCATTTTAGCTTGTGATTGTGAAGGTGTTTATATGTTTACATTGATGAGGTTTTCCTCTCTCTGTGGGGTTTTATCAGTTATTGGTTTAAACCTACAACAGGATAGCCTAAGTATGTTCTGAGTCATACATATGACAAACCATATGCACTGGTGGGATGGCAAGTGTTTTGAGCAGTTGATGGGCAGTTCTTGGTGCAAGGTAGCTCAGGCAGCCGCGCAGGTCGCAGTGAGCATATCGTCCCATGCTATTTTTCCATCTGGTTTTGGAGTGAAGTCCAAAATTGGGCACAGTTAAAGTTTATACAGGGCCCATAAGATGCAGTCCCAAGGGTCTGCTCCAAAGACAGGGAAGCCAGAATGGCCTTAACAGTAATGCAGGAAAGCACTATCACTTGCTAAATGTTCTTATAAGCGAGACCAGATATACATCACTGTGTCTTCATGCATAAACACATCATCAACAATTTAGAGAGTAACTCCTTTTATGTAGGCACATGGAATAGGGTTCAGTCAAACCAATGCAAAAGTTTTCCCCCTGAACTTCTTGTTAAAATCCCAACTTTCGCTATGTGGATGCTTAATTATCAACCTGAGAACAGCCGATATAACTTCGAAGTAAGAAAATAACCAATTGTGCACAATTTTTGGAATCTCATAAATATTTAATAAAAATACATAAAATACTAGTTACATTTGTTAATATAGTTTATCATCCATTTGACCAGAAGCATCATCAAAAACATTTGGCCTAAAAATAACATAGAAAACCACTGTATTCAAGCAAGATTGCATACAGTGCTTTTCTAGTCCAATGGATGATAAACTATATTAACAAATGTCACTATTATTTTATGTGTATTTTATTAAATATTTATGAGATTCTAAATATTGTGGTTGAAGCATAATTGGTTATTTTTTTACATCGATGTTATATCTATTGTTCTTAGGTTGATATTTAAGAGGCCACATACCGAAGGTTTGCATTTTAACAACAAGTCTAGGGGAAAATCTTCTGTATTGGTCCATGCATAAACACACCACACTCACTCAGTTGGAGATGAAGGGTCCCAATTATGGGGGACTGAATTGATTTTTGACTATGGGATTGGTAATCTTCTCCAGCAAATAGTGATAAAAGCGCTTGTGTCCCAACAATACTATTCAGCCATCACCAGACATTCAACTACAAACAGCCAGTGAGAGTCCAGCAACTATCACCCACTATGGTACACATTTGGGTCACCCTCAGTCTAACAGAGCCATGACCCACCGAGTGGGCAATCCAAAAAACCTGGAGCATCTCCAGTTGAGGCAAGGGGTAAAGCATAGAGCAAGCCCAGAAAAATGTAATGAAGGCAGGATGATTCAGCCTTACACAATGTAGGAGGACTACTTGAGCACAACCAGATAGTTCTTGTCCTCTATCATTTAAAAAGACAATTTCTCCAGACCATGACATTTAAATGATGCTGGTATGATGGCTTATTGTGTTAAAATCTCACTTCTGCGACCTGCATGTAACTGATAGCCATAGGTTGACCAACTCTTCATACTTAGGGATAGAACAACTCTTCATTCATTGGGGCGTGGTAAGTTGAGCGACATTGTGATGGGAAGGTAAACACCCATTATTTACATAAGAGAAAATGACAGAGCTGAGTATTAACTGCCATGTATATTAATTAAGTTATTATTTATTGTATATTGCAAAGGAGGAAATAGCAAGAGCAGTGGGCTGGTAGTGATGCCACCTTCTGATTCCTCTATGGAAAGTGAGGGTTCAGATAAGTGAAGTTTATGTAGGAAAAGCAAGTGAATCGAGAGAGAGTTTTAGAGCTGTATATTAAAGTCCAGAGGGTGTTCTTTTCGAGGACAGATGGCCTTCCACTGGAATCTTCTCCCACTGTCACCAACATAGAATAAAAGGCAATCTGCAATTTATGGCATCAGTCCAACAGCATGTTGATCTCACATCTAGCATAATGTGTGAAGATAAGAGTTATGTTAAGCTTGAGGGGTGCGTCACCTTTTTCTTTTTATTACTTTATGGCGTTTTTAATATCTTGGTATTATTTCTCACTCTTCAATAAGAAGTGATATTTAAATTTGTCTTTTGAAATTAATTGATTAAACTGCAGTTATGCTTTAAACAGAAATGTTATACACAAAACAATAGCCATATATGACATAGTAAACAGATTGGATGGTTAACATATTATAAACTGAGTGATTGGGGTATTTCATCATCATCAAATCATATTTCTAAAGGTGCTTTTATATGTTAGTTAAACAGCGAGTAGAAAGCAGTGAAGATACAGAGTTCAGTTTTAGCAGTAAACTAATTATCAATTTTTGGTCCCTTAAGCAGCATTAGTTCCTTTTAATTTTTGATTGCAGAAAATGGCTATTAGAGGTAGTTTTAAAGTGTTTGAGTGATGGCAGAGCCTGGATATCAGGTGGTTGAGTTCTAGTGGAGGGGGCATAGCAGGTAAAAAACTCTGACCCTGGACACCACACAAGGTGGTTTGGTTCTTACCAGAAAGTTCTGATTGGCAGGATGACGGCTCATAGTGGGTAGTATAGTGAATAAAGCCAAAGTGTCAACAAGAGAATCAGGAGCTGCACCATAGTCACAGTAATGTCAGTAGTTTGCAACTGGCTCTTTTCTGGTAGCAATTTTAAGAGCTATGTCCAATAAAGAGAAGGAATGTTGAGCACGACACACAGGCAGGCTGGTGCATTAATCCAATCATGTGCAGATTGCTCACTGATTTGCCTATGATCGCTTAGTAAGTTATCTGTGTGGAATGTGAGTAAACAGTGTATTTTGTTATGCGTAGTACCTGCAACTATGCGGCAGTCGTAGTGGTAGTAATAAACAATCCCATATGTATTGAGGGGTTGAATAACACTATGGTGTTTCTAGGTGAACAGATGTCAGGATGCTGGGTGTAAGTGGATTCAGCCAGGTGGAGGGATGGGTGCAGATGAAGAGGTGATGCAAAGTACTGAATTTCTGAAGAAGTCGCCAGAAAAAAACTGGAGAACCATATAGTGATGAATTGCAGTGAAGCAGTTAGTAATGGTTGACTGGAGGAAAGGGAGACCTTGGAGGTGGGTTCGGGGGTGAAGAAGGTTTTAGTGTTGTCTGTGTAACGATGGTAGAAGAAGCCAAAACAAGAGACTCCAACTGGGGGGGTGGTGAGTGTTGACATCCTGGAGTCCAAAGGCAAGAGCAATGTGAGAGATATGAGAAGAACCATTTTAGGACAGATGAAGTAATGGAAGTGGGACTAATAAAGCTGGATGACCTGCAGTGTTGAATGATGCAGATACATCAAGGAGTACAAGAATGGATCGCAGCTGAATGCAATAAGTCAAGGAGATAATATTGACTTCATGAAAATGTGCAGTTTCAGTTTAATGAAGGGTATGGAAGCCAACTGGGGGAACTGAGAAGCGTATTTGGAGATACATGTGTAAATCGATTGACATCTAGGTATTCCAGTTTCTTGAAGTCGAATGCGAGCTAAGTGAAGATAAAGGTTGATATTTAGAAGGAAAGGAAGGTTCAATAGTGTTTCTTAAGAAAAATAATGCAATCAGAGATTTGAAACATTGTGGGTAGGTAGAAGAGACTGAAAGGTTTGATAGTTTGTGAGCCAAAAGGATGAGATGGGGTGTGATGGATTCACAAACATGGGTATATGGATGGAATCAATTGGTAGTAAAGCCATAGAGTGATGTGGAGTGCGGTTGGGGGACTTGGGGTAAGGGATTGAGGAGGAGGGACAGTAAGCAAAGGAGCTTGACCTTGACTGAGAGCAAACAATTAGTGAGACATTGTTAATTGCAGTGGCAGTCGGTAAGATTTGGAGGGAAGGGGCGGACGGAACACACTCTCTCGCACATGCACACATACACACAACACTTAAAGCAATGTATTCACATAGATGCACGCACACAAACACATCCATTCACAACACTCTTCACCAAACATTCATACATTCACGCACGCACGCACGCACACAAACACGTCCATTCTCAACATTCTTCACAAGACATTCATACATGCAAGCGTGCACACGCCAAAGAGTTTAAAACTAAAACAAACACCTACCTGCAGCCAGCTCAGCCTCTGGGGTCCTGAAGGCTTGGGACTGCTGCCTTTCCTCATTGGCTGACCTAGGGTTAGCCAATGAGGAAAGGCAGCAGTCCCAACGTTATCACAGAGTGGAATGAGGTTAGTGAGACTGCTGACCGCACCCCACTTTGTGATGAAGTGTCACTGATTGACACTCGACCCTGGGCGCTTCAGGTCTTGAAACTGCAGCGCCCAGGTGCGAGGCAATCAGTGACGCCACCCTTCGTCACTGAGGGGAGGGTCTCAGGAACCTTTGCTAAGCTGAGGACGTCATGCCCACAGGAGCTGTGACTTCCTCAGCCCAGCCCAGCAAAGTTCAGATCAGGCAGCCAGGAGCCTGCGCTAAATGCGCATGTGTGGCTCCTGGCTTTTATTTATTTATTTAAACCGATTTTATATAAGGTGTTGTAAAGGAGTTAGCAGTCCAGTAGCTGGGGTGGGCGGAGCTAGGTGGGCAGAGGGGAAGAGGTGGGGACAGGACAGGAAGGGGTTAGTTAGAGTAGGGACGGGGAACAGGGTGGACATAGGAATAAAGGGTTGAATATATACACACCAGTGACCGTGTATTATTGTAGTGGGACACTACAACTGGCGACGAGGGTGGGATAAAGAAACAATAACCCACCAGAGCGAGCCCCGTCCCGCAGCGTGGAGCGTCCAGAGCTCCGCTGCGACTGTGACCCTGCGGCGCCAAAAGCAAGGCCCCCAAGAGCGACCTGGCAACCCCTCGGAAGCGGGAAGAGCCGAGAACAGAAGAACAGAAGGAAGAGCGAAACGAAAGCGCCGAAGCGCCAGAAGAAAGAGCGCCGGTCGCGCTGGACGCGCGAGACCCATGAGCGCGAAGACACGACGGGAACGTGAGTGAAGGTCGGGAGCCCACTCCGACATTGCCCCAGCACCTCCTGAAGCACTGCGGGGGCGGGAGAAGCGCCCCACAAGCGAGCGGCGAAGCGCCCCCAGCCAGCACTGACACCGTCGGAAAAGTGAAGTCTTGCCGCCTGATGCGTGAGACTTAGCATCAGGTCGGCGCGCAAGACCAGAAGGCCACGCCGAGCAGCGGAAAACCCCTCAAACGTACCTGAAGAGCAGAGGCCTGCAACCGTGAGTCCAGTGGCCCTGAATGTGTGTGTCTGGAGCGAGGGAGAGAACCTCGTGTACTGCAGAGGGGGCGGCCATCTTAAGGTCAGGCAGCTTGGAAGACAAATCCTATGTGAATGGGCGGCGGCCATCTTTGAGTCAGGCAAGAACCGGAAACAAGCACTGGCAGTGAAAATTAACGAGCAGTGGCAAGAGAACCCAACAAATCTCGACAAGTGAATACTGGCAACAAGAACCAAACAAGCATTGGTAGCTAAAACAACAACAACTCTTGGAAACGTACACCGGCAACCAAAACAAAAGAAAATAAAAGTCAGAAGCAAGCACTGAAGACCCACCGTCAAGATGTCCAACCCTCCCGCACCAAAGGAAGTCAAAGGAGGAACGCATCTACGAGCACCGGAGCCACTAACAGTCACAACTGGAAGCAGCATGGGCCTAAAATGGCAAGAATGGCTAGAGGACTTCGAGGACTATATTGAAGGGTCCAAAATAGAGCCGGACAAAGACAAGATAATAGCCCTTCGCAACTTAGGGGGGCGTGAAATAAGCAAGATTGTGCGAGAGATCCCAACCACAGAAGGCGGCACCTATGTCAAAGTGAGAGATGTGCTAAACAACCGCTTTCTGCACAAGAGAAACGTCGACTACGAGCGACACAAGTTCCACCAGCAGCGCCAGGGAAAAGAGGAACCCCTGAGCTCCTTCATACATCGACTGCGACGACAGTCCCAATACTGTGATTTTACAAATTTCTCGCCTGATGCAGCCATCAAATCCCAAATAATCACTGGATGTCATTCGGAGTCGCTGAGACGACGACTACTAAGAAAACCGCAAGAACTCGCAGAAATCGAGGAGAATTCCCGGTTGTACGACCAGGCTGAAGAAAATGCAGCGGACATCGAAACCGGACCCAGTACCAGTAATGAACATGCTAACCGCGTCTCTGACCGACGACCTGGAAGACAGGATCATCGTGACAACAGCAGACGCAACCCACGTGATAGGTCACGTCGCTCCAGATTTTCGCCCCGGCGACGCCCGGACTACAGAAGGAAAGAACCTGAGAGGAGGGATCGGCAACCCGATCGCACGAGGCGGTGCTTCAGGTGCGGATACGACTACCCTCACATCGACTCCTGCCCTGCCATGGGCCAACGTTGCAGAAAATGTGGACGGTCAAACCATTTTGAGGCCATGTGTGGTGAATACCACAGAGAAAGACGCAGTGACAATGACAGACGTGATAGCCAGCAGAGGCCCTCGAGATCTGAGACCAAACGTCACCACATCAGAGCGGTTCAGGGTGAATCTACTCGATCTCCCGCGTCTTCTCACTCCAGCCACGAGTCTCGACGCTCCAGATGGGACCGTCGTTCTCCGTCAAGAGAATCAAGATCATCTTCGTCCAGGCGGTCTTCATACACCACTGAGTACATCAACATCGCTGACAACGATCAGCTCAAACGATACCCACATCTCAACATCAAGGTGGGCAACCACGCGGCCAAATTCGTGATGGACAGTGGCGCGTCGCTCAACTACATCTCAGTTGCTGAACATGAACGCATGGACCCAAAACCTCACTTGCGTTTCGCGCCTGTCCGTGTGTACACTTGGATGTCGAGGAAACCTCTCCCGTGTCTCGGCAAGTTCGACACCACCCTCACGCACGGTAACATCTCCATCCCGGCAGTCATCCACGTCATTAAAGGGCCCGATGTCGACTGTCTGCTGAGCCTCCCCACCGCTGAACGCCTTCATTTGGTGCATGTCCTCTTCAATGTGAATGACAGCTCAGACTATGTTGTGAAATTTCCATTGCTATTCCAGGGCCTGGGTAAATTGAAAGGCCGACAAATTCATCTGCACATAAATGAACAAATCAAGCCAGTGGCACAGCATCCACGGCGGGTGCCCTTCCACTTACAATCTGCGGTTGAGGATGAACTGCAAGAACTCTTAGACGCTGACATCATCGAGCGCACTGAGGGCCCCACTCCCTGGGTGTCCCCGGTGGTCATTGTCCCCAAGAAAGGGACCCCCAACAAGGTCCGTCTCTGTGTGGACATGCGCCTGCCGAACACGGCCATCGAAAGGGAGAGACACCCCGGCCCACACTTGAGCGACATGATCACAGCGCTCAATGGGGCGAAAGTGTTTTCTAAACTGGACCTGAACAAGGGCTACCATCAGCTCGAACTGGACGACAGCTCTCGCTCCATCACAACTTTTGCCACGCACCTTGGTCTATTCCGCTACAAGCGGCTCAGTTTTGGCGTCTCATCGGCTGCTGAAATTTTCCAAGAGGCGATTCGTCTTGTCATCCAACACATACCTAACGCCCTCAATTACAGCGATGATATCTTGGTTTACGGATCTGACATACGAGAGCACGACATCGCCCTTGACCGTGTCTGCCACGCCTTGATGGACGCCAACTTGACTCTCAACAAAGGAAAATGCGAATTTCATCAATCCACCTTGAAATTCTTCGGTCACATCTTCTCGTCCAATGGCATGAAACCGGACCCTGACAAGATCGCCATGCTCAATAACACCAAGAGTCCGGCTGACGTCAATGACCTACGCTCTTTTCTGGGAATGGCGAGCTACTGTGCCCGTTACATTCGTGATTACGCCACCGTAAGTCACCCGCTGAGGCTCCTCACGAAAGCTGGCCAGCCTTTTGATTGGACCCCGGAATGTGAGCGTGCCTTCAGAGACATCTAACACGCCGTGGAATCGGCCAACTGCCTCTCTTATTTCAACCCCAGGAGGAAAACAGAAATCACCGTGGACGCAAGCCCCGTGGGCTTAGGAGCCATCCTGGCTCAGTACGACAATGAATCAGATCAGAGGCGGATCATCGCCTACGCCAATCGGAGCTTAACCGACCCCGAAAAGAAAAATTCCCAACCTGAGAAGGAGAGCCTGGCCGTTGTGTGGGCATGTGAGCACTTCCACATCTTTGTATACGGGAAACATTTCACACTCATAACCGACCACCAGGCACTTGTCACGATCTACGGAAATCCCAAATGCAAGATGCCCCCCAGGATCGAAAGGTGGGGCTTACGGCTACAAGAGTACACTTTCACAATCGTCCACAAACCGGGGAAGGCGGAGAATCCAGCCGACTATATGTCCCGCCACCCCCGAGAATCCTCAGAGACTGCACCTTCCATCGCGGAAGAATACATTCACTTTGTGACTGGGCATGCTCGTCCACCGGCTATCCCCATGCACACCATTCGGGAAGCGACCAATCAAGACAACATCTTACAGACAGTACTGAAGCGCATCCAATCCAACAGGTGGAGATACCACCTGCAGGAGGAAGAGGAAGACCCCGCTGTCAAGAAAGAACTCCAGGCCTTCCGACATGTCTCTGACGAACTCTCTGTAACTGGCGATGGCCTCCTTCTGAGAGATCACAGACTAGTCATCCCGGCGACACTGAGACAAGGAGTAATCGACCTCGCTCACGAAGAACATCGAGGGGTCGTATCCACCAAAAGAGCACTGAGAGAGCGTGTCTGGTTTCCAGCCCTCGACCAGATGGTTGAGGACACATTGAAAGACTGTCTCCCCTGTCAACTGACCAGCCACAATAACCCACCTGCGCCTCTACAGATGACCCCATTACCCGATGGGGTGTGGCAGGAAGTTGCCATGGACTTTTATGGGCCCCTGCAATCAGGGATGTACGTAGTTGTCATCATGGATGAGTACTCCAGATTCCCAGTGGCCCAGTTCGTATCATCCACCAGTGCCACCTGCACCCTCAAGGTACTTGAAGAAATCTTCGCGACATGGGGCGTCCCCAAGGTCATCAAGACGGACAACGGGCCCCCGTTCAACAGTCACGAATTCAGCGACTTTGCGAAGCACATGGACTTTCAACACCGCAAAGTCACACCCCTCTGGCCCCAGGCCAACGGCACTGTGGAGAGATTCATGTCCACCATCAAGAGAACATTCCAGCAAGCCACCGCTTAGAAGAAAGATCTGAGGTTGGCGCTGAACGAGGTCCTTTGCGCCTATCGAACCACTCCACACTCTACAACGGGCCAGTGCCCTGCCACTCTCATGCTCGGGAGGACAATGAGAAATCGGATCCCAACATGGGACGGAGGCCTGAGGAAACCCCTCTCGGATCAACAACACAGAGAAATGGCCGCCACTGATCAACGCCGCAAAGACAAAATGAAGGAATATGCTGACCACAAGCGAAGAGCCCGGTCCCCCTCCCTGAAGGAAGGCGACAGAGTCCTCGTCAAGCAAGAACAGCGCCAAAAGACTGACTGTCGCTTCAGGGACGGGCCTCTCACAATTATACAACAAAAGGGCACCATGGTGACCGCAGAATCGGAGAATCGGCGAGTCACCCGCAACGCTTCTCACTTCAAGAAGTGTCCTCCTGAAGATCATGACAGCACAACCAATACCCCCACGCCTGAGGGTCGAGACAATCCTGAGTCTGTCACACCTGACACTGGACATCCATCGGCAAAGGAACAACCAGCTGAAAGCATAGTGTCCACACCAGCGAGACCCCGACGTCACGTGCAGCCTCCTAAGAGACTGATCGTTGAGATGGACTAATCTCTATTTCACTTGTTACTTTATTAAGAAAGAGGGAGATGTAAAGGAGTTAGCAGTCCAGTAGCTGGGGTGGGCGGAGCTAGGTGGGCAGAGGGGAAGAGGTGGGGACAGGACAGGAAGGGGTTAGTTAAAGTAGGGACGGGGAACAGGGTGGACATAGGAATAAAGGGTTGAATATATACACACCAGTGTCCGTGTATTATTGTAGTGGGACACTACAGGTGTCAGAGCGCTTTACAAAAGAACCAGTTGCGTTACATAAGGACTTTGGATTACTGAGTTACATACGAGATACAAACAGAAAAAATTGCAAATGTACAGGTTGTAAAGACACTCAAGGAGAAGATACAAACAAGAGAAAATTGCAAATGTACAAGTTGTAAAGTAACTCAAGGAACAGATACAAACGGAAAACTCTAAAATCACACAGGAATGGTAGTAAGTACAAAGGTCTACTACGAATACAAGTGGTTAGAGTTATATACATACAAATGTATGTATACTTGTAAAGCGCACCTGACAGGCATCTTGGCGCTGTATACCGCTGTGGAACTCGTCCTGGCTTTCACTGTGAGATGCTCTCTACTGGGCACTCCCAAGGTGAAACCAGGCATCCCAGCGCTTTAGGGCCGTTGTGGAGATTAAGCAAGCTATTGCCCAGAGTTGCAGAGTGGGGACCCATGATTAGAGTAGGCACCGAGGCGAGAATTATCGAGCCCATGGACATTGAGCCCAAGACCCTGCCGCGTCAGGAATTGAACCCTGGTCCCAGCCAGCCCTCTGCATCAGAGTCTGCCGCTCTAACAATTGAGCCACACTTCTCCATGTAAGTTCACTCAGGATTACATTTTGACAGCAATTAGGCTTGGACAATTATATATTACATATTTACATATATATATATTTTGAGTTACAGAAGCATGGCTCAGGCATAGGGAAAAAAGCAGGCAAGCGAGTCAAATTCAGGGGAGAGAGGAAAGGAATAAGGGAGGTAGAAAAAGTGAGGGAGTGAAGAGGTAGGGGATGGGGTGATGAGTGATGGGATCTGCTCTGTCTACGCAGTGCAACGCCCGCTCCTCGAAGCCAAACCGGGCCAGGCCCATAAAGCCACCATCTTGAGTGTGACAGGCTGCAGAGAAGATTGTTTCAGGGAACACAACTCGCTGAGATAAGGTCCCCAGAGCCTTCGCTTTATGATCGTAATATGTTGCTCCGCATGAGAAATGTTTTATGTGGCTTCAGGAGTCGTCTGGGCCAGCCTACATGATGGAAGCTAAATGGAGCTTAAAGAGACGCTGCCATCTTTTTCATCGCTCAAGCCAGGCCACATTGAACAAGGTCCCATATACCACCCTGATCCCTAGGTCCTGCTCCTCGTTGAGGCTTGGCAATACTCCCACCCGCGCTCCACACTCACTTCCTCTTGCTGCGTGTGTCCCGTGCTGCTGAACTGAATGTGAACAGTGTCTGTCAGGCTGACCTTTGTGCAGCCTGACAGACACTGTTCATGAGGGGTGAAAGGTGGAGGGGTGTGGTCCCTCAGCCCTAATGGACCAGCCGCTCCTGGTTAATTGCAAGTGCAGGACATTGAGGCTAGGACCAAAGTGAGGTGATATTTCAAAGTATGTGAATTACATTATCTAGGACTACACAAAGTGTTCCCAAGGTGCGTTTATAAACTTTAAGATCTTTACAAGTCAAATGTAGGTGCCATTTGCAAAGAAGCACTCACCCCTTGGTTTTCAATGAGCAAATATAAGCAATAATCCAGTGTTGTGGGTGTTGAGTAGCAGGCAAGTATGTGCACAATGGATTCTGTGTCTCAAGAACATGTAGTAGAAGTGTGCTCAATTGTTGGAAAAATGCCTCCTGCAAAGGTGTGAGGTTTATCCATTTTGGTTGAAGAAAACACAAAAGGAATCTGTAAATGCCTCTTTTTCAGGTCTCGGCTAAGCGTGCGGAAGCGCGTGCTCACCAGAGACCTTTTGTCGGCGTGTCTGCTTTCCAGGAGACAATCCTGGCCGCGCGCATCTCCTTGGAGGCGATTTGAAACTGGCACGCGCACAAGTACGAGCGCTCAATTGACAAACACACACACACGAGCGTCGATGCACGCACGCACCCACACATACAGAGAACCCACCCCTGCCGTCGCATACACACACATGCGCACACACACACACACAAGTGCACCGAGCGCCCCCCTAGATATCTCAGTTCTGCAGGACTATGATCAAAGTGCAAAGAAGCCGTTCAAAACCCAATCCACTCAACTCCTAGTGAGGTAGTAGAACCACCACATCAGGGCTACAATCCTCTCGGGTAGGAGGGCACTGGGTAGGGGATCCAGCATTTTGGTTGGAGGAGAGGCCTCTACCTACCACCTTGCACCCAACGAGATACCATGCCACCTCGTCAGTAAAAAAGCTTGCCGCCCATAAAAACTCTGGAGTAAGTTGTTTTGTAGCTAGGAATGGTTCCTTGACCATGAAAAAACATGACGGATTTAGCTGCTGTACTCCAGAGTCAGCATTTGACCCCATCATGCTGACTGGCTTGATGTAATGGCAATCTCTATTCCTAAGGTAATATTATTTCAAAATGTATTTCACCGCATGGCGCGAAATATTCCAGCCCACAAAATATAATTGACATTTAACTCCTTCGTTTTTGTTTATACCGCACGTAGTATTATGAGGTATTTTTGCAATGTAGAGCTTGGCACTTTCCTGAACTGAGAAGCCTTTAGATTTCTCATGGTCTGGCTTCGAATTTAAATCTGAAAACAATTCCTTATATTTTAGACTGATCGTTTATTGTATTTGTAATAATTCAGTGGAAATCAGACTTTATGGCTTTGCACCTGTAAGAACGCGCACAAGTACGAGCGCTCAATTGACACGCACACACACACGAGCGCCCATGCACGCACGCACCCACACATACAGAGAACCCGCCGTCGCATACACACACACGCGCACACACACACACACACAAGTGCACCGAGCGCCACCCCCCCCGGCCTACTTACCGCCACTCCGGACTTCAGCCGCCACCGCGGGGATCTCCCTCGGGCATGGGAGCCCCGCAACACCAGCACTGCTTTTCTCTGTGGGCACGTGCACGGGCTTCCAAAGCCGGAAGTCCCGCCCCACGGAAGGTTTTGGTTTCGCTCACATCGGAATCGCTGGGGGCGTGTGGTGAGTACCCATCATTTAGAAACTGCCCTTCGCCAAGGATATTGTTGCTCTTATCAAAGCTTGTCCCCCCAGAGGCTGTGCTCATCAGCCCCCCACTGATTTCTTCAGACATGGCACCTCTTTCTTTGTGTGAGGCTACTTGTGGATATCACGCCCCCTCCTCCACCCCTGTATGAACTTACCTGAGTCCGCCAAACTATGTGCTGCCTACCACAAAATAATTAAATGTGTGTTCAGTTTTTGATCGTTTATGCTGTACATAAAAGCTTCTGGAATGGAATCTGGAATCACACTGTGCGCCTGCCTGCACGCGTGGAGTTGGGAGCTTTGGTGCAGGCTACTCAATCAGGAAAGCGCGCTCCTGCGTTTATTCTACCATTTTTAGTGGCTTGCCTCATTTAAAAAAATCTTGGGGGCTGAGTGTCCCTGAAGTATTGTTCTTTTTGTAGTTTAATACACCGCGAACTTGATCTGATGATATTGGACGGCTTTACATGAGCACCAGTTGCATTACAAGGCTTGTGTTTTTTTAAGGCACAGGGATATTACGAGTTTTGCCAGACTCAGGGCGTGAAAGGGACACAGCTTACTTTATTGGACACATGTAATATTATCGAACATGTCAACTTTATGAAATCAAGAGCCCTTGCGGAGTTTGTGGATATATGTGGTTGCTGCGTGTTGTGTACCGGATATACTTCCGTTGGGTCTTGCCCCTTACTACAAGCATTTTCGTGGTTTGGAATAGCTCTGTCCACACTTTGTACTCCGGTTGAGTAGTGATGGAGCGGCCTCTGAAAGGGGTTGCGATCACGGGCATCATATCTGCATGACTAACAATGGTTTAGATTGACATCTACTGAATACACTCTTGTCAACATGCATTCTTCTAGCTCCTAGTGGACATCAGATGGAAAATCCTACGGCGAAGAGGCATAGCTTCTGTTTGACCCCCACCCAGTGTGTCAGGTGAGCTGCGGAGGCAGGCCCCATCTGGAGCCACAGCAGCATGCCTGGTGCCTGCTGCATGCAGGGCCGGAGTGGCTCGCCCCTCCCCTCATATGAAAGTGTGAACCGAACTAGCACATCCTCAGTGCACTTCACAGAAATAATGTTCACTCGACCCTAATACTTTGTGACTTTTAGGTGCCAGTGACGTCAGGTGACATAAAGTAATGGAATGTAGCAGCACAGAGCAAGTGCCAGCTATCAACAGTACTTGCCCATGATCAATGGTTTCGGATTTAGATTTTTGCTGCGAAATGCCACTTGTCACATCAGTTTTTTTTTAAGTGGATGGCTCTCGATTTATTTTAGCATTTAGGCTACTTTTTCCAGAAAAAAATAAGTTTTCATATACATATGGTTTACACATCTGAAAGACAATCCCGCAAGTCGCCCTGGTCCCAGATTTTAATTTGTCATTCGAAGCATGGCCATAGCTTGGTTTATTTTTAGTACTTTAGTGGCAGTGCTCACTGCAGGACAACTTTCAGTTGTTATATTTTCTGCTTCTATTGTCCGGGATTTTCACTCGGTGGTACTTTGGCGGCAACGTCACACTCCGCAGGACTTAAATAAATACCTCTGCCATTGTTAAGTGAGTTTAATGAGGCGCAAATCTCATCAAAACTGCTATATATTTGATATAATTTTTTTTACATAAAATAAGCAAGAAGTTAGTTTTTAAAGTGCAATTTACTTTTTTTTAAATACAGGGTTCAGGTTGGGAATACCTTGCTAAACAATATCACATGATTTCATAATAGTGTCATTTAAAAATGCATGAATCAACACACTGAGGTAAAGGAACCTATTTTATAGCTGATGTACCATGATTATATTTTTATTTGTATGAAGACTTTGTGCTTTTTAGTAAGTGTGTGTGTGGTGCTCTGTGTGTGGGGGGGCTCTGAGTGGGTGTGGATGTGTGTGTGTGGGCGTGTGTGTGTGTGGGGCTCTGTGTGGGTGGCTTTGTGTGTGTGGCTCTGTGTGGCTCTGTGTGGGTGTAAATGCAATAGGTCATGCATTTGCGAGCGATTAACCTATTGGCATTGTAAATGACAATGCCATTTATTTAACGATTAAGCTATTGGCAATGTAAATGACAATGCCATTTATTTAAGATTAAAAAAAATGTCATGAGCAATGCCAATAGCTCTACCTTTAATAATGCCGAGACCATTGCATTGTAAATGCTTGTTTAGATTGTGGATGTAGTGATGAGTGTTAGTGCATAGGTGATGATTACCACAATTTTGCTGATAGGTGGAGAAAAGGCTAAACTACCAGAAATTAGAATGAGGTGTCAAGTTGCTAGGTTAGGCCCAGGATGAAACACTGCCATTTTACATTTGCACATTTCTTAAGTTGTCTTCTTTTCAACACAATGACTTTGACACACATTTGCTTGCGTGACAGCACAGGATTAGTTTCTCAGAATAAACATTGCTTACAATTCCACTTTGTAAGTACCCTATCACAACAACTTGAACATTTAGTTCAAGGCCTAGACACACATTGTGCAAATGTTGTATGTTGTTTGCCCAGGAGACGACATGGCTATCACAAAGGCAATAAACAATGTGAGCCCAGCTGAAGCCTCGACACAGAAACATGGATGATGTTATTATAAATACACATGCATTTCTGTGCTCAAATTAGAGGAATACTCTGCTGTCATTGCGAGGTTATTGCTGTGTCAGAGTCTCAACCCAGCTCATTCCTGTTTATCCTCTGCGAGGAGGGATGTTAAACTTGTGACCAAGACAGGTACCTACATACCGTGCCTTCGGGTAATATGAAACAAAATCATCCAGTAATGGATTCTTCGCACAACACCCACCTTAGGCAACTAGGTTAGGTAGCGCATAGTAGGAGTACACTATACCCAGTACTTATATGCCAGCATATATGCACTGTTTTTAGTACAATGGTGGAATCATTCATTCTTTTCACTGTCCTTATGTTGCTAATCACTTTTATCTGCTTCTGTCTATTGATCATTGCAGAACATATATTTTATGAAAAAACAGGGAGGTCCCACAAGTAACCCTAGTTGGGTGGTATTATTTTGTAGGTGCCCAGAGTCTTGTTTTTTACCAATACCAATCACACAATATTGTAACCAAATCTTATTTGTAGCTCTCTTAAATTATATAACAGCCAACATCTAAATACAAAAAATTTCAGACTTATTTAAACTCATACTCTCCTTGAGTTTGTCAAGCTTAAAGAGGACAGGACATTAGATTTTTAGAAAAATATAACAATGTATATTTATTTCAGAGTCACATGTAAATCGCAAAAAACACAGGTAATAAAAACAATTTATTCAGTAACAAATTTAAAAACATTTAAAAATCATTGGTGTACGCATCAAGCAAATAATTCATACAAAAAGATTTCACAAGAAATTACACAAGAACAGGGGTCGACGCGGCGTTTCGGTTTTTGGAGAAACAATTAAAAACCTTCTTCAGGACCAAGTTCTTTGTTATCAAAAACTGTCATTCAGATAAATCATGGAGGACTGTCTGCCCAGATACACTTTTCGGGTTTCAGCAAAGCTGCATATTACCAGGTATAGACATGATTGTGGTACCTTGTAATTTCATGGAGTGATTTCACACTCTAGTAGTAGGAGCCACCGATATGGGTTTTCCGTAGGGCCAGAATTAGAATTACTGGATCCCCAACTTAACACGACCTTTTCAATTGGCGTTGTGTTAAAGATTGCTTCCTTATATTAGCACGATACTGCTTGCACTTAAATTTGTGATTCGGCCTCCCTGCTCCTACTACTGCGATGCTTCCGGGATCTGCAATATTTTGATATGAGAAATAGGAACATATATTTTATACAAGAATCACAATGGTTCAATAAATATTGAAAAACCCCCTTTGTGCATTTCATGTGCATCTCTCTGAGTGAGCACAAGTGCCTGGGCAAAAAGGTTCTAGGTCGATTACCACGATTCCTGGGGGAATCAGGGTTGTCATGTTCTGAGGTTTCCCAAGCAATTTTTAACTTGCCATGTTTAGGGGTACTTGTGGTGGCACTGTGAGCTAGCAGGTCTATAGGCCAACATATCCAGAGGGGGTGCATTGAATCAGTCTGGCACCATCCCAAAGTGTATGTTGTCCAACAAATGAACAGTTCCTTGTGACTTAACTGGTGGATATGAATTAAAACTTAAGAGTGACAAATCCAAGCAACTACTTGCCAGCAGGAGTGGTGGGGACAAATTTGGAAGCAGATGATAAATGTCCTGGCGTGACACGCGTGGACAGTGAAAATGGGTAAACAAAGGCAAAGCTGCACCAGTGCAAAGAGCCAGCACAAAACGTACAGACTTTATTGTTCCAGTGCTGATTTGCTGCCATCAAATGCTGAGTTCTGTCAATAAAACTTCAAAAGCAACCAATTGCACGGTACACGTCGTTCTGATGTGTTACCTTAAATATTTATTTAAAACAGTAATGTGTTAAGTGCCTAGTCTAACCTATAAGCTATAAATAATTCAAGACTTTTGCAGCTTGACACAATCTCCTTCAGGTGAACATTTCTGCCTCCTTAACCGCAATATGTTTATTCACAGATGACTGTCAGGTGTTTATTTATGAGCTGGTAATGCTGTGCGGCCTCCTGCTGAGTAAAGGCGCCCACAGGGGCTTATTTACAAGCCCCCTGCGCCGCTGGTGAATTACTTTTTCCCCATATTAAAAGTGATGTACCGGCGGCGCAGGGGGCTTGTAAAATACCCAGAACACTCTGCGTTTGCTACGAAACGTCATTGCTTAAATCCCCAAAAGATGACGGACGGCAAGTGGCCCCGCGCCTGGTGTGAAGCCTTTGGGCAGTCCTGACTTTTCAGACAATGGTGACTGTATAATTGTTCCCATTAGGCCTAGAGGCCAAAGCCATGTGCTCCGTGTAATGTGTGTTTGACAAAATCAATCCAATGTTTATGTGATTTTTTTTCTTAAACGTTGCATTTAGTTAATTTGGATTTTTTGTACAGTTGCAAAGAGTCTGATGTTCCCTCATATTGTTTCTTCCAGTTTTGGTCGACATGCTTCAGTCGGTGCAATGTATTTTACATGCCTGTATCAGGAAGTCATTGGACCATTACGTCTTCGCTTGTGCGCATGCGCTTTGGGCTACGATCGCAGAAACACTGGTTTCGATATTTAGAATTGATCTCGATATGCATTTTTTTAAGTTAAAGGCATAGTCATAGAAAGTTATGTACTTATTACAGTTTAGATTGTGGCAAGTTGTGAGTCCTGCACTCCTGAGTAATGCAGCTCAACAAGCACTACAAGTGGGAGTGCATGCACAAAGCACTATAACTCACAATTTGCTGCATTATCACTATTAGTTGACACACTATTTTACGAAAAAGAGTACATTCAGCACTATGCGGAAGTAACCCAGCGTGCTTAGCACCACCCCTCTATAAACGTTGCATTTAAACAGAAATCATCCACCTCACCAAGCGCTATTAGTCAACAAACACATCACTAGAACCATATGGGAGCCCACTGAGAAAGATATAGTTTCATAAACAGTGTATTTCTCCTAAAGTTTAAGGCATTGTGTTGCCTCATTCAGGTGTTGAATCTGTTTGTTTGTTTGTTTGTTTTATATTGTTACTTAAAATCTATTATTGGTCTCACACTTTTATTTACTCCCAAATTCAAAGGTATAAGGATCTTCTATTGTAAATAATAGAAATAAGTTGATATTTTACTGTATTTATGTTACATATCTGTACACAAACGATTAGTGATTGGTAGATACACCTTTGCATGATCTCCAGCGTCTGTTGCATAAAATAGTAATCTAAGGGAGCGCAGATTAAACTGGATTACCTACAGATTTGCCACGGCCATACTACTGACATTGCCTTTACTCAGCATCACACAACGGAATTGAAAACAAATCACATATTTCAGTGAGGTCTTTTGAGGGTCTATATCTGACTCACAAATCTAGGGGCATATTAGCAAGAACCTCGCTAAAATTATCGCTGTTTTAGCGGCAGGAATCTGCAGCTAAAACGGCGTTAATGGGCTTGCTAATATGCGTTATAGAATTCCAATAGAAGCCCAGGTTAGATGTCCTGCACATCTAACCTGGGCTTCTATTGGTATTCTATAACGCATATTAGCAAGCCCATTATCGCCGTTTTTAACGAGGTTCTTGCTAATATGCCCACTTGTTTGTTTTGAACGAAAGACCTCACCCACATTTCATCGGTCGCTACATCCTGATGTTATTTTTGTAGGGATGGGCTCAACCTCTCTAGTGAGAGGACTTAGTCATTTTTGTAGGGATCCGGAAGAACTGCTAGTAGAATTGTTTAGAAGCAGCCTTCAATAGTTTATTGTCTTCTGGGACTTTCCAAACACGAATAAAAATATATGCGTGGATGGGGTGGGAAATGATTGTCCCACCGCCCTATTTAGTAGTCAACAGCCTTCTCAAAGGTCCAGAAGGGTCAGGAGGATTTTATCAGCAGTGTGATCCCTTTAGAGTCTTGAGTGTTGGTATTTCCTGGTTTATTTGATTTAAAGTCATCACACAAAACAAACAAAACATACACATGAAAAGATATTCGCTTTGGATCTGTTATATGAGGTTTTCCCTTTAATTAGGGACAAGGCCCATCATAGAGGAGAAAAAACATCTCCCTGTGGTCACACATTCATAAAGGGTTAAATGTTGCCCACACTTGCGTTTCTCACTGCTCCCACCATTTGTTGGCCACATTAAAGGATATGATTGACATTGTTCAACATCCAGAACTATGTAGTATGTGAAATTGTTGCCACAAAGATTATAATGTACTATTTTAATGGTTATTGTGATCGTGAATTTAAGGTGCTCTCAAGATGTGTTGGTTTGATGTGTGAGCAAAAGTGTTGCATTAGGACATTTATACTTTGATTCAAAGAACCCGAATGTCATAATCCATCATAATATATGGAAAAATGCATAAAAGCACTGTCTTCCAGCAGAACCCTCAAATAAGTCAAACAACCTAATATTGACAATACAACATTTTGCAAACAAGCATTGGCAAAGCCAAAAGATCTGCATTTGGGGGCTAGCTTTATGGCTTTGTAAATGCTTGTTTTATTTTACCATGCTGTTGTAAAACTTTATCGTTGGGAGAGCTATCTGGCCTTTGCCCAAAAAATATTGACTAAATGAAAAAAATGGTTTATCTCAAAAAAAGCACACACTCCCTTAGTAATTCTAAGCACTGAAGAGAATTACTTTCTGTGCTGATGTGCTCCTAGTAAGAGAGCAGAATGCCTCACTCACTGTGAAGTTAGCCAATGGGTAGAGTGCTGACCCATTGCCTCAAGCTGTATAGAGGTGAGTGGAATTTGCGTAGTCGCGCTATGCAAAGCTCAGCAAAACGGTAAAAACTCTCCGCGAGCACGCAGAGTTCCGAAAACACGCAGAATTTCTTGTTCCGCCTGTTCGCAATGCTTTTTTCCTGTTCGTTAACGCTGTTTGCATGCTCGGGGGAAATATCTCATGAGCAAGCATTTTGAAAGCGCGAACAAGCCAAAAATTCAGCGAAGCAGCGGATTGCGGAATTTTTGGCTATTCCACATTCTCCACGGAACGCGAAATTACCCAAATTCCGCAAATTCTACGAGCGGAACAGAATTTACCGCCCAGGCCTAATGCTGTATGCTGTAGTGGGCTGAAGTAAAATGTGAACGGCACAAAAAACCAATGGATGAAGAGGGCTGGCTGAAATTCCCTATAAGTATGTATGTCATATGTAAAATGGAGTAAAATCAAAAGATCTTTGCTAACAACAGACCTACAAATGTCAGGCATATCCCTGGGAAGTGGTGGCGATTGCAGCTTCCTTGAATAACTTGCATGTGGAACCACTTAGGATTTTGTTACGAGAAGGGTGGATTTCGGCCTCATATCCCCCAGTTCCGGAGGTATCGGAAACACCAATCAGTGGGAAAACTCCTCATTACCTGTTTTGGGGGAACAAACAGTCACGGCTGCTGCCTAGAAGCGGCAGTGGGGCGGGTGGGGGCAAAGGTGTGGGGGGATGGGAAATCGGATTTTTTAAAAATCACATACCTCCTGGCCAGTCAGCTGGCTGGCCGCAGCCGCCTCTCCTGTGTCCCATCCAGTCCTCTTCCTGCCTTCTTGTGAGAAACAGGAAACAACAGGCCTCCCACGCTCCACACAGCCAACCACAATGCTGCAATGCAGCACTGTGATTGGCCTGAGCGCCGTGACACAGTGCTCAGCCAGTGGTTGGAGGGATGAGCATGTTCTCAATGCCGGCTGTAATGCAACCTGCATGGAAACAGGTAAAGTGCGCATGACTGTTTTGGGCGGCCCGAGAGGGACGATCAAACAGTCATTGAGCACTTAGGAGGGTTGTACCACTCCTTTCCTGCCCTCCAACCCGCCCCTTCATGTTAGGTTATTACATTCCGTTATTATCATTTTCATTTTTCCTTTCATTTCCTGCTTCCTGGCAGTGGGGCGACGCTCCTCCGCCTTAGCGGAGGAAGCGCCACTGTGAACAAACTGCGAGAAACAGTGTTTTCATGTCCATGCCAAATCTACTGATTGCCCCCGATCCTTATCTCTATTTTATCAGATCTTACCATTTGTAAGGATCTTGGTCAACTGGATCTTTTTATCTGCTAAGAAGTGTAAAAGGGAGAAATCCACAAGAAAATATCACCTTCATCAGTAAAACTCACCAATGAAACTCGGAAAAATCACTGACTCTAACTTAAAATGTAAGGGTTTTATTACAAGTCCAAAAACAACTGAACATACAAAGACCTCATTACGAGGTTGAAAAAATACGTAGGCACTAATACAAAATTCATTCTCTTGATTAACATAATTCGATGTAAAGTAAAAAGAATAGGCAATTCTAAAAAGATTAAACAAGCAACAATTGATCCAATATCTAAAGTAGTCTTCATCAGATTACAGAAAGGAAATCAATTTAGTTAATTCTACTGTAACACTAGGATAACATCCCTACATAGCATCCTCCTAGAAAACCAAGAAAAGGTGTCAGTTTGTGAAGACTTCCTCAGAAGTGCACTCACATTGGAAAATGAGTCAATCTGTCTAAGTCTTCATTCCTAGAATCAAACCCTTCTCTTACCGTTCTAATGACTCTCTACTCTCATCAACCCTCAATGCCTCATCTGCCTCTCATCCCTCGGGCACAGTCCCTAATACAAAATGCACAACTCCTAAAACACATGCCACGACACTCCTCCTTTGGGCGCACATCTTCGGCAGGTGATTTTCCACAACTTGTGCATCATCCAAAAACAGTTGAGGTATCCTTGTGTCCCAAGCGTCTCCAGCATGGATACTTCATTATCACATACCACTGCAACTATGTAGCAGGTCTCTTCCATACCTAACTCCTAAAACAATGAGCATCAGTCTAGCTAACAAGGAAAATGTCCTTGCACCTGCAACGGAAAGCATCTGAACAGAACAACCTTGCACGTACAAATTTTGCTGACTACATTCTATTGAGAGCCTTCCCAAGGAAAAATACACTTCAGGCCTCCTCGACTCTGCAAACATAAGAAACCACGAACAGGCCTTTCATGGCGAAACTGTCATGGAGATAGGCTTTGCCTTCACACTGTGTTAAGTTAGCATGAAGTTTAAACACCATCTTTCCTTTCTGCTGCTTCTGCACACGGCACATATTGTTATTAGTGCTTTAGGGCCTAGTAGACTATTTTGCTTCACACAAGAATAATATGTTTTTTCCTATAGTATCAGCTTTGCTTGGTAAGCTATGTCTGTACAGTGAGTGCCGAGGCCTTCAAGGTTATTTCAACACAGTGGTTGTTGTTCGGTCTGATCAGCGCACATCTTAGACATAACACATGTACAGCTGTGGCCAACTCTGGCTTTTGGCGCATTTAATAATGCACTGCGCAGAGCATGTAGACACACTTGATAAATATTCGCATGCAGAGAGTTGGTGTAGAAGATGATGTGATCCCTTTCTACTAAAACCAGAGGTATGGGGTCGCCCTGCTAAAACCCAAAGAGACCTTCTTTAGATATAATATAATATACTAGCAAGGGAGGGTAAGACTTAGGTGTAATTTAGCCTTCTTCCCTTTAGCATTTTACCATGCTTTCTCCCTTTGCATTTTATGGAATAGTAACCATGCTGATAACCTTGTTGCTTATAATATGTTTGCTTGTATTAGCTAAGAGACTGCGCCTGGGAACATGGCATTACAAATAAATATTTCAAACGTGCACGTGTCCTCATTTACTCCTCGTTCTGGACTGGTATGTTAGTATAACGAAAGAGTGCTCATGTGTTCCACGTGACCCGAGGTGTTCTAAGTTCATGTTCTGGGTATGTCTAATCATTGGGGGTGTGTAAGAACCAATGAGACACTGATTGCTAGTCTGGTAGGGGATTTTGGATACTAAGGTGAGTTTTGCCACACACTAATTCACTGATGTTCCAAGTCTCTATGCACAGTTCTGTGTAGGAGCAGAATCCCTGCGACATGGCACCCAATCGTTGGTGGTCTTATTACATGACACTTGAGTAGTACTTATATCAGTCCTTAACACCCTTCGCTATTGTTTCCGGAAGACAATTGTGTCGGACAAACCTACCTATATTTACATAGGTCTTTCCAAGCTTGAGTCTATTCAAACGGTTTCCTTTTGAATTACTACCTAGTTCTGCTACGTAGGTTCTTGTTGTACCGCTTTCTTTCTGTGTCGTTATGGCTGGCGTTGACATACCGCAGCATAGTCGCATTGCAGTGCGCAATCATTTGCAGACTTATAACGTCCCCGTGGATGACATGGCAGTAATTTTGGTTGTGAGTGCGGAAGTGGCTTACCCTTTTGAGATTTTCTACTCATGGTTGACCTTCGCAGCAGTGAACGCAAATACTAATGTGTTCGACGAGTACACTCCCACTGCCGTACCACAGGAATATGTTCCGTATAGGACACAGGAAGTTCCGATTAATGCTTGGCAGCACCGAGTTTGGTTTAATGGCGCCCTACCCCACACTTTATTAACTCCGAGATTAGGTCCTTTGTCCATTACAGGCGCTACTTGGCCTGTTTTGGCTGGATTTACACCGCATCCTCACGCAGGAGCATGCCGCCTTGCAGATATAAGACGACTACATACAGTCGCTATTAGTGTTATTAGGTTGTTAGTACAATACATTACCCGCAATCTCCCTGGCGGAGCCCTAGATTTTGCGGCGCTTCCAGCCGGACAGGGCGGAATAAAGCTTAGCCCTGTGATGGTAAATGCAGTGATAGGCAAGCGCCCCCAGAATAAGGATGACTTTCCTTTCTGGCTTGCCGAGAAGTTTGACCAGCTGAAAGCAGTATTTCCCAACACGACTCCTAGTGAAAAACACAGGATCCTGACAATTAGTATGCTTAAAGACTTGATCCCAGAAGCTGGTGACTGTGAGTCTTGGGGTAAGATTTTTGCGGCGGTGTATACAAGGTGCTTCGGCCCCCCGTCAATGACTGTCCTTCCCTCGGTCATTATGCGTGTTCAAGATGAGCACAGACCTGAGGCAGCGGTTGAATTGGATATGCGCCTATGCGGCAGTATTGACGTAGTTTGTGATCTCGTACTTGCTAATGTCAAAGGAGATGCATTAAGCTTTCAGGTGTCTAATGCTCTGCTGGTGGTTCCCGATGCCGATAAACCTCGACAGTTACCAAGAATTATTGTGGCGGCTTATAAAACCGTGGGCTGCAATAGTTTGGGTGTCAAGCCTTTCTCTGTTAAGGAGAAAAAGCAACCCCAAGGGCCAAAGTCAGACACAGACGAACAGCCCAAGGCTAAAAAACAAAATTGGGTGAAAAATAAAAAACAGGGTAAACAACAACAGCAGAAACAGGAGTCATGTCCTGCATCTCCAGTGCCTGCGTCTACAGAACGTGTTTATGACTTTCGCGATCGCGCGACGATAAAATCACCTGATCGTTTTCAGGTTTCTGAACAACACTCTCCTCGTTCTTTTCAGGACTCATCGGCCTCGTCGACTGGTGGTGGAGGAGGCGGCAGAGGTCGGGGTGGGAAGCAGGGACGCGTCCAGCCCTGCCCGAAAGACAGTAAAGGCAAGCAGGACGATTCGACACCGAAAAGACCCCAGTTTCAGAAAAAGAAAGTTGCCGCTTTAACAGCGAGATATGCCACAGATAGTGAGAACGCGGCTTCGGAATCTGACATGGGTGCTGACGTTGTTGGACAGCGCGGCGGACGTTACCATAGTGCGAGAGGCCCTGCGTCCACTACTGAAGGTGACAGCGACTGACCAATATGTTGGTGTGGAGGCAGCTGATACTAGGGTAGCTCTCCCTGATAGACTTTATGAAATAGTCCTTTTAATTGAAGGTGACATACAGCGTACCATCAAAGGAGTATTTTGGGAAAATCTACCTATGACATTTTTTTAGCGGAGGCTGACTGGCCCCCACCTTTTGTTCTCGCAGCTCCGAGAGGGTAGGAGGTGATCCTCCCTAGTTTCGCGCACACGGTCTCGAAAGAGCATGTGCTGAATTTTGCAGAAGAGTGGGCTAAGGCTCTTGCGGCGGCTTTGTACCGTACATATTCATATTGTGGGTGGGATAAATTTTCCCCACACCACGAGATTCCTTTGTGGTCTATGCCACAGTCTCAACCTCAATATCCCATCCGACGTGAAGCTAAGGCTTCCATCGCGGAAATCCTTGAACAATTGGAATATCAAGGTGTAATTGAAACTTGTGTGTCACCGATGAATAACCCTCACTTTACTGTGACCAAGCCAGACGGTCCGTACCGTTTGGTATTGGATTACCGGCATTTAAACTCGCATTGCCGTACCTGTGCAGTACAGAATACCCACAGCTCTGCTCTTGTGGATGGTCTTGTGTGAAAGCGGTTTAAAACCACACTTGATATTTCCAACGGCCCAAAGTAAAGCGAGCAAAGTAAGAATCGTTGAAGCAAGATGGACTCATGATGATAGATTTTTCAAAAGAAATGTATTAAGCCTCCCATTGTGGAGGGGTGACCTGAAGAAAAAAACACAACCAGCCGACACGTGTTTCGTCAAGCGAGTCAATGGCTCGTGACTCTTCAGGGCTGTAAGTGGTATCAATGGTAACAGGTTTAGTGGCCGGTGATAATTCCAACCCGGCTGTAACGGGTAAAACGAACAGCGTAACAAAATCAAGGATAAGAGCTTCAACAGGGAAGTAAGACACCACGGATCCACCCTCACTGGCTTTCCTACACTAGCAGCCTATACAACGGATGTACCCGTTCGTTGTTTTCTTATCCTTGATTCATGTCACCCCTCCAGAATGGGAGGCTTAATGCATGTCTTTTGAAAAATGTATAGTTATGAGTCCATCTTGCTTCAACGATTATTACTTTGCTCGCTTTACTTTTGAAAACCTTTAAAAGACTTACTGTTCATTACGTGTGCACAGGACTTGTTTGTGTTGGTGAAAGGTTAATTCCCAACGCGGACCGCAGGCCCAAACTGCTTACTGCAGCCCATGAAGGTGTTGCATCTGCGCATGTGGGCAATTTGGCTATGTAGCTCAGTTACAACAACGTTTCTGGTGGCAGGGAATGTACAAACAGACGCGTGATTATGTCCTTCAATGTGACATTTGCCAGCAGATTAAGCCTTCAACTGCTACGCGTCCGCCCCAGACACAGTTACACATTTCTAATAAACCACTTGGGTGTGTTTATTTGGATCACTGCAGTCCTTTTTCTTCTGATACTGCGTATAAGTACATCTTAGTAGCAGTTGATTCATGCACACGCTTTGTGTGGGTGTGGCCACACCGCAGCCCTGATTCATGAACTGTCATAAGAGACTTGCGTGTCTTTGTAGGGATTTTTGCCTGTGGTACCTTCCATTTGGATCAGGGTCCGGCTTTCGCCTCTAAGGCGTATAAGGATGCCATGACTTTGTTGGGGGTCCAAGTCAAATTTTGGTCTCCATACAGACCTAAGGGTAATAATGTTGTGGGACGAATGAACCGAGATTTAAAGCAGCCTTTGACAGCTAGAGTTGTAGGCACTGGCAGGAACTGGCTGGCCCACCTCAATGGCGTGCACCGTGCTCTTAATAATCTCCCTAGAAGGTCTCTGGGTGGGCGGACCCCATACGAAATGCTCTTTGGTATCAAGATGTTTGTACCGGACCTTGACGGTCTAGACCAGGTGGCTGTTGCTGTCTCCTTTGCCGTAGATGAACATTGCATTGTTTTACAGAATCTACAAAAGACAAGAGACAGTCTTGCAAAGGAACATGTGCCCTCCACCTCGGATGATGCGCTGCAGATCCCGGTAGTTGGCTGGCTACCCCAAGTTGGAGAACTGGTTTGAGAGAAGATCGAAAACAAGAAAGAATTTGATCCCTCTTATCGAGCTCTGGTTCCAGTGCTTGGTGTGAAGGGCACTAGAACAGTCATTTTACCACCACTTCCAGGTCATAAGGAAAACAGGTACATTTCCATTGACAATGTCAAGATACACAGAGTGGCAGATTCTTCTTAGTATGACACCGGCGGTCTCATGTCCTTCGATTTTGAGGATTTCTGTTTTGGCTACGGCTTCTGTTCCAATGCCTGATGTTGCCATCGAGATGCCTACAATTTCTAGTCCTTTATTGAGTACACTGCCTGGTACTGAACTTAATGAAAAAGGCTACGCTTACCCAACTGACTTATCGATGCCTGATTTGCAAACTCGGTTAGCTACGGAATCCAGATTTTCATTTGACTCTGATTCACACACATCGGGGAAACATTCAAGAATTTCTGTTTTGGCAAGACTGTTTAAAAAACATTTTTTGATTCCCCCTTGGACCTACATTTGGCTGGTGCTTTTTTCAATTTACTTTTTATGTCAATTGGCTTTGTGGGGTATTTCTTTCCACTCGTGAATGGACACTATGTCGAGGAGAGAACATGCATCCGACATATCAATGGAACATTGGCTCCCCATTCCTCATCACCCAGATTGAAGAGAGACTTGGCCTTTGTTAACATCAGTGCTTGGCCTGTCTTAGATGGGATTGTATGGGATGTTGTTCGATTTCAAATCCATGGGCCCACTGAGGTTATGAATGTCCCTAATGTGCTTAGAGTTTCTATGGGGGATGTAATTAAACAAAATATACGTTCTGATGATTGGGATGTTCAGGCCGTAGAAGCTTTGTTTTCTGATTTGAAATATTATGTTGCCTTTGATGCTGAAGATTTGTATTTAGAATCTGCTAATTAAGGTGATTTATATTGTTACCAACATTTTCGCAATCATTACCTCCATAAAGCTAATACCAGGAGGAACACTGTGAATTATACGCAGTGGGAACATTGTCCAGCTCTTATACAAGGCAGTTCTGCTTCCTTTTTGAAGAGGTTCACTTACTTTACCGATTTTAATCAGTCGAATCCCAATGCTTTTTATTTTAAAATGACTGAAAAGTCCACATCTAAAGTTAGTCTTACCGATACCAAATTATTGTATTCGAAGCCCTTTCTAGACCAGTTGGCTGTTGGGGGCTATGAGATGTGGAAGGATACCATGGACCTTAAATCAGTTTGGAGTTCTAAGAACTGGCAAGTGCAAGGCACTGAGGCTTTGTACCGTGCATGCCTCATCCCGAACCATATGTTGTTTTTGAATTCTTCAATTTCACAGACAACTTGCTTTGGATTGGTTACTACTAAAATATTACATGCTCCTTCTTTTCCTGAATTAGAAGAATATTCCGCTTGGAATAATGTCACTAAATTTTCTATGAGAAAGTTACAAACTCTGTTGTTGAATTCTTTCTTTAACATTTCCAGTTTGGATCCCAAAGGCTGGTTGCTCTGGCACAAAAGTGCTGACTCTTGCCAGCATCGTTTTCTGGATTTGGCAGAAGGCTTTACAAAGGTCAGGGTGGATCCCCATTTTGAAAGTGGCCATTCTGTGACTACCTATTCTGTAGGCAAATTGTGTCAGAATTGGCTCAAACATTCTACCTTGGCGTCCGTTAAACCACATTTGTCTAAACTGACTGACGATGTTGATCTGAATGATTTTCTTAAGGGCCCAGCTAACGACGGATCTAAAAGATGGATATATGCTATTTACAATGAAGTCTGGAAAACATCCCAGATTGAGGCAGCTACCCGCATTAGGGCTATAGATCAAGCCAATTCAGAAAAAGTGCTGGCGGTTGTAGATAAAAGCAGAAACACGCTCTCTTCCCGCATTTACACATTAGACAATATTGTATCATCTGCTGTTGATATTGTGCAAGATGAAGTATCTGTTCTGTACCATGGTCAAAATAAATTGCGTTCTATTATGCAATTTGCATGGACACAGCACACCCTGAAGGCAGGAAAAGTGCCCTGGCATTGCATGAATACATCGTCCTTGTTTGCCCCGTTCAATTTGACTGACAAGCAACGTTTACTGTTGATGAAAGATGCATCTTTTTCTATGTTACACATTGAAAAGTTGGAACCTTTACCATTCTCTGTGGCAGAAACCAATACTGCAACGTGGCTTATACACGGTTTAATAGCTCTCCCGTTTCCTCTGTTCAAGTTCGAGGGATGTATGAAGTACTTTGCCATTGGTAGATATGAGCCTCTTGGTAGTGCTTATCTCCATGTAGCTTGGTCGCTTCCGTTTACCTGTAGATGCCTTAGGGAGGGAAAGGAAGTTTATTTGAATGGTGAAGATTGCACTGAAACACCAGACCACTTGTTGATATGTAGACATATCCAATTACACGGCTCCTGTAATCAGAATGAGCTGAATTTGGCTTGTATTTTAAAAGGTACACCAGTGCCCGCTATCGTGCCCACATTCACATTACTGGCAAACAGGAGTTATTTACTTTTAAATAATGAAGATTGTTGTGGGTTAGTAGCGGGAAATGCTTATGTCGTTACCGTCAGTGAAAGGGTGGTTTGCTGTAAAAATGTAATGTATCCTCCTCCGCATGGGAGACTTGATGTTTCCATCTAGCCCAAGATTCCGACCTTAAAAGCAGAGTTCAACAAGATGAGTCGCATAAGAGCTCTATTGTCTCAAAAAGAAGTTGCCCTCACATCTGCTCATGAAACATTTGTCCTTCACGTGGCTAACACCCGCACAGAAGTGCATGCTTTATTAAATACTGATTGGCCATTGCATTTCGGTGAGTTAATTCGCACTATCTTCAATGCATCCTCCACAACTGGGCTGGCTCGCTTTTTTAAAGTTGTAAGCAGTGGCCTTGTCACTTCTTTTCAGACTATATTTGGTGTCTTTCCAGTATTTTTTCATTCTATTTTTTCCAGCCTGTTTGGTGGATTTCGCTTACTGCTGGCTCTGGCTGCCGGCATACTTTTACTGTTTTGCTTGTCTCAAAATGGATGCACATCCTGTGTTACAAGGAGAGCTGTCTCGGCTGGGGCTGCTTCGCGCCCGAATGCTTGAGTACTTTGGAGCGCTGCCTCTTGCTACATTGAGTGCAGCTTATGGATTATCATTTCGATTTT
Source organism: Lissotriton vulgaris (assembly GCF_964263255.1). Lineage (NCBI taxonomy): Eukaryota > Metazoa > Chordata > Amphibia > Caudata > Salamandridae > Lissotriton > Lissotriton vulgaris. Next base: position 1,084,421,563 of record NC_141695.1, on the reverse strand, counting down.
CCTACTTTACATGCCTGTCTTTCATTGCCTGAGTTGCGACTTCGAATGGGCCCAGGATTTGTGTCTCTGCACTACGTTGTCTCCCAATGCGGATTATAATCAACTTTTGAGCTCCTTAGTTGCTTATAAATTGCTTTGTTCTGATGGAGGGATTATGGCCTTTGCAGCGATGCATGGAATACTGGGTCGTTGGAATGTATTTGCAGCGGGGCAAGATTTCATGGCATGCAGCTTCATTGAAAACCCACAGAGTTGTCCTCTGATGGTGCCAGAGGCTCTGGTAATTGAGGAACATGTATGTTCTTTCCCTTTGTTAAACTGAATGGCCGAGTTATTTACGGATGCTGCATATTTTGCATATTCATTAGTGGGATGAGTTCTATCTACTCTCGCTCCTCTATGACCGACTCCACTTATTGGACATTGGATATATATATTTCTTTTTACTTTTTTCATCAATATTTTTTTGACCCAGACCTATTGACTTCGCTATGTCCGGAAGTTACATTTTAATTTCTTTTTGACAAATTGAACTGTTGGCAGACTATGAGATTTTGGCTTCAAAATTTTTTATCTCTATAATTCTAGGAACAAATTGGATACTTATGTTCGAACTGTTGTTCTTAAACTCTGCATTCCTAAATTTGCCCCTTGTCTTATCTTAATCTTATCTTATCTGTGCTCAGATCAAGGAAGGGTGTTATGGAGATAGGCTTTGCCTTCCCACTGTGTTAAGTTAGCATGAGCTTATTAGAAGTTTAAACGCCATCTTTCCTTTCTGCTGCTTCTGCACACGGCACATTGTTATTGGTGCTTTGAGCCTAGTAGACTATTTTGCTTCACACGAGAATTATATGTTTTTTCCTATAGTATCAGCTTTGCTTTGTAAGCTATGTCTGTACAGTGAGTGCCGAGACCTTCAATGTTATTTCAACACAGTGGTTGTTGTTCGGTCTGATCAGCGCACGTCTTAGACATAACACATGTACAGCTGTGGCCAACTCTGGCTTTTGGCATGTTTAATAATGCACTGCGCAGAGCATGCAGACACACTTGATGAATATTCTCATGCAGAAAGTTGGTGTAGAAGATGATGTGATCCCTTTCTACTAAAACCAGAGGTATGAGGTCGCCCTGCTAATCCCAAAGAGACCTTCTTTAGATATAATATAATATACTAGCAAAGGAGGGTAAGACTTAGGTGTAATTTAGCCTTCTTCCCTTTAGCATTTGACCATGCTTTCTCCCTTTGTATTTTATGGACCACTGACATAATATCGATAACATAAATATTGATGTAGCAAAATATCGAATTAAAAATATAGAATACAAAAATATCGAACTCCCATCTCCAAACAGGAAAGTGCAAAAATATCAAATCAAAAATATCGTTGTAAAAAATATAGATAGTCAAAATATCGAATTTTTAAAATGTCTTAAAAGTAATTGAAAAATAGTAAAATATTAAATATAATGAACTTAAACATACTTAAAATACTTAAATAACCTTAAAATTAACAAATAATTAATTTATGTTAAAAATAAATAAACATACAATTTAATTTTTAAATACATACATATATATAAACATAATATGAATAAAAAATATACAATATTTTTACCGTAGGTTAGCGGGACAGTAAAATGTACTATTACCACTCCACTGAGTGCAACAGTAGAGAAAGCGTTGGATAGCGTAGGGGTAAAAATTACTATTCCCACTCCAGTGAGTGCAACCATAGGGAAAGCGTTGGATAGTGGGAAGGTAAAAATTACTATTCCCCCTCCAAAGAATGCAACAGTAGGGAAAGAGTTGGATAGAGTAGGGATAAAAATTACTATTCCCACTCCAGTGAGTGCAACAGTAGGAAAAGTGTTGGATAGCGGGAAGATAAAAATTACTATTCCCACCCCAGGGAGTGCAACAGTAGAGAAAGCGTTGGAGAGCTGTAGTGTAAAAATTAATATTCCCACTCCAAAGAGTGCAACAGTAGGGAAAGCATTGGATAGCGTAGGGGTAAAAATTACTATTCCCACTCCAAGGAGTGCAACAGTAGGGAAAGCGTTGCATAGCGGGAGGGTAAAAATTACTATTCCCACTCCAGAGAGTGCAACAGTAGGGAAAGCGTTGGATTGCGTAGGGGTAAAAATTACTATTCCCACTCCAGAGAGTGCAACAGTAGGGAAAGGGTTGGATAGCGTAGGGGTAAAAATTACTATTCCCACTCCAGGGAGTGCAACAGTAGGGTAAGCGTTGGATAGCGTAGGGGTAGAAATTACTATTCCCACTCCAGTTACTGCAACAGTAGGGAAAGCGTTGGATAGCGGGATGGTTAAAATTACTATTCCCACTTCAAAGAGTGCAACACTAGGGAAATCATTGGATAGCGTAGGGATAAAAATTACTATTCCCACTCCAGTGAGTGCAACAGTAGGGAAAGCATTGGATAGCGGGAGGGTAAAAAATACTGTTCCCACTCCAGACAGTGCAACAGTAGAGAAAGTGTTGGATAGCGTAAGGGTAAAAATTACTGTTCCCACTCCAGTGAGTGCAACAGTAGGTAAAGCGTAGGATAGCGGGAAGGTAAAAATTACTATTCCAACTCCAAAGAGTGCAACAGTAAGAAAAGCGTTGGATAGCGTAGGGATAAAAATTACTATTCCCACTAAAGTGAGTGCAACAGTAGGGAAAGCATTGGATAGCAGGAGGGTAAAAATTACTATTCCCACTCCAGACAGTGCAACAGTAGGGAAAGTGTTGGATAGCGTAGGGGTAAAAATTACTATTCCCTCTCCAGAGAGTGCAACAGTAGGGAAAGCGTTGGATAGTGGGAAGGTAAAAATTACTATTCCCACTCCAGGGAGTGCAATAGTAGGGAAAGCGTTGGATAGCGTAGAGGTAAAAATTACTATTCCCACTCCAGTGAGTGCAACAGTAGGGAAAACATTGGATAGCGTAGGGGTAAAAATTACTATTCCCACTCCAGGGAGGGCAACAGTAGGGAATGCGTTGGATAGCGTGAGTGTAAAAATGACTATTCCCTCTCCAAAGAGTGCAACAGTAGGGAAAGCGTTGGATAGGGTAGGGGTAAAAATGACTATTCCCACTCCAGAGAGTGCAAGATCCGGAAAGCGTTGGATAGGGAGAAGGTAAAAATTACTATTCCCACTCCTGAGAGTGCAACAGTACAGAAAGGATTTGATAGCGTAGGTGTAAACATTACTATTCCCACTCCAGAGAGTGCAACAGTAGAGAAAGCGCTGGATAGCGGAAGGGTAAAAATTACTATTCCCACTCCAGAGAGTGCAAGAGTAGAGAAAACGTTGGATAGCGTAGGGGTAAAAATTACTATTCCCATTCTAGAGAGTGCAACAGTAGGTAAAGCATTGGATAGCGTAGGGGTAAAAATTACTATTCCCACTCCAGGGAGTGCAACAGTAGGGTAAGCGTTGGATAGAGTAGGGGTAAAAATTACTATTCCCACTCCAGTGAGTGCAACAGTAGGTAAAGCATTGGATAGCGTAGGGGTAAAAATTACTATTCCCATTCTAGAGAGTGCAACAGTAGGTAAAGCATTGGATAGCGGGAGTGTAAAAATTACTATTCCCACTCCAAAGAGTGCAACAGTAGGGTAAGCGTTGGATAGCGTAGGGGTAAAAATTACTATTCCCACTCTAGTGAGTGCAACAGTAGGGAAAGCGTTGGCTAGCGTAGGAGTAAAAATTACTATTCCAACTCCAGGGAGGGCAACAGTATGGAAAGCACTGCATAGCAGGAGGGTAAAAATTACTATTCCCACTCCAAGGAGAGCAACAGTAGGGAAAGTAAATACTTCATATATGATTAAAAATAATTTAAATATTAATACCAATTACAAATTAATTAAAATTAATTACCAATTTAATATAATATTAAATCAATAAAAAATAATTACAAAATATTAATTACTAAAAAATAATTACCTATTAATACAAATTAATTACCAATAACAATTGATTAATTAACAATTGAAAAATAATTAACAATTAACTAAAAATAAATATCAATTAATATATTAAAAAATGTAATTAATTACAATTAAATTACTTCCCACCCAATTCCCCTATAAACCCACAACCCACTACAGAAAATAAATTAATCAATTAATAAAAATTAAATACCAATTATATTTTAATTAATTACCAATTAAAAATTAATTAACAATTAATTCAAAATAAATATCAATAAATTAAAATATTTAATTAATTATATTTAAATTACTTCCCACCCTATTCCCCCATAAACCCACAACCCACTCCAGAATTATAACTAAAAAAATTAAATACCATAAAATTAATTAATCAAAATAAATGATAAAATACACTTTTAACACATATACTAACATAAAAAACACTTACATATTATTAAAATATAAATATTACATATATTATTAAAAACTAAATATTAACTTACCTAAAATTCAATATTTCTGTTGTCTATATTCTGTCCATCTATATTTTTGTTGTCTATATTCTGTCCATTCGATATTTTGTCCATTCTATATTTTGGATTCGATATTACTGCTATTCTATTCCATATTTTCGTAGTCTATATTCTGTCCATTCGATATTTTGCACATTCTATATTTTTAACTCAATATTTTGCCCATTCTATTTTTTTTACTCGATATTATGACGGTATACCGTATTTTATGGAGTAGTAACTATGCTGATAACCTTGTTGCTTATAATATGTTTGCTTGTATTAGCTAAGATACTGCGCCTGAAAACACGGCATTAGAAATAAATATTTCAAACTTGCATGTGTCCTCATTTACTCCTCGTTTTGGACTGGTATGTTAGAATAACCAAAGAGTGTTCATGTGTTCCACGTGACCTGAGGTGTTTTAAGTTCATGTTCTGGGTTTTCTAATCATTGGGGGTGTGTAAGAACCCATGAGACACTGATTGCTAGTCTAGCAGGGGATTTTGGATACTAAGGTGAGTTTTGGCACACCCTAATTCACTGAGGTTCCAAGTCTCTATGCACAGTTCTGTGTAGGAGCAGAATCCCTGCGACAAAACGTGAATCCTCATTTAATACAGGCCTTTACACATTCAAACCTACACAATGTTAATAATATTACATTTTCTAAGCATTGCATTTCCCATCTTTTAAGGCACTATGATCATCCCTACACGTGCAGACTTTTATAATGCATGTTTAAATCTAATGCATTATATTACACACGAATAATTCATGAAGCACTAGCAACAATCAGTCACATTTTAAATGTTGATTAAATTTTCCATTAATACAAGCTAATTTTCTAGCAATACACATGCACCATTCCTTATTAAATTTACATTTTCTACTGATTAAATGTTAAAATCAATCCAGATTACACATGGGTGCGGACTAATGGTGATTATGATGCACCCCTACAAATCTCAGAATAACATGGCGCTCTATCAGATCCCCCTTTGATGACTAGTGTCATCTCCAAAATCATAACTCCTTGGAGAAAGAACCGATCTAAACAGAACTTGTAGCCACTCTTCCCTGTCGGAACTTCTCTAAATTCCTGATATTCTGATAATGACTCTCCTGAAGTCTGGCCATTCTTATTTCTTGGGCTCTAAGAGATCTCTCAACTTGATTCCCTCTGTACCACTGATATGATCTCGCAAATCCCCACAGACAAATTAAACAAACCACAATGATAATGATAGGCTTCAGAATATACCCGGCTTCCCACCTTTCCAAACCTGTTTCCAACCTTTTCCCAAACACCTTCCTATTTCAAATCCTTAATCTCATGATGGATCATAGTAATGTTACTTATATACGTCTCCAGATCCTTACTGTTAACTGGAATATAAGTACTGCACTCTTGAATCTTCAACCTTTTACAGACTCCACCCTCTTTGGCTAATAGGACGTCTAAAGCAAGGAGGTTCTGCATCACCATCATCCTTATCGACAACATTTCCCCATTAACGAGAATCAAGGACTTAGCTGTGTTTGTCGATAATCGATCCACAACAGTCGCCAATTTTCTTATCTTCACATCATTCAAGATCACTCCCAATCCTAGTATGGCTGCTCCAAAAATGTTTCCAATCACTACTCCTGCACTCTCAGCTCTCTTTACTCTCTAATGATTTTGATACTCCAACAGTTCCAAATCTTCTGCATGATAAATTTTGGGAAAAAAATCATACCCATATAACATGTGCCATACCAATTGGCAGGCAATCGTACATAAGCATTCCTCCCACACACGTAGTACCCAGTCAGCACCATTTGCACTGAACCTTGTAAAAAGTCCTTCGCAGACATTTCTATGGTGAACACATGATCACACGAACTCTGTCCTACATAGTTTTTATCATAATATGTCTGCACACACTTCAAACACAACTTCCCCTTCTGCGGAAAATCCAATGCTATAGGACCATAGCTTCCCTTCGCTCTATGAGCTCTCTCTTCATCTGTCCAATCTACTGGACTATCTCCTGTATGACGTGTTTGTGTTAATTGCCTATACCTATCCTCTATTTGATCTACAAACTTCTTTTCCACATCTGTTAGGGAACAGGTTAGCTTATGCCTATGAGCATAAGAACGTATCTAGCGTGGTATCTGGTATGATATATTTCCCAACCCTTTCTTCTTGCTTGTAATATTCATATTTATTCAGGTGCTTATAAGCTGGTACTTCTGAAAGCACTGCATCATAATTTGAAAATAAATATTCATAATGACCTCTTCCATAAAGGAGACTAAGCAACAGACTACATGTAATGCCATAAGACAGCGGGAGATGATGATATTTGATACCCTCATCCACCAAAGCAGGCAACTGCATACACACATAACAATGCTTAGCATCCATTGCTTCTACATACTCATTTGCAGCTTGGCATATGCATTAAGCTTAAAATCCCCTTTAACAAATCTACATGCAACCAACTATTATTTTGGTTTAGCAAAGCCCTTTCAGCTCCTATGATGCCCTCTTTCTTGGTTGAAGTACTAGGCTTAGGTGTTCCCTGCACCTGTCTAACTTCTTCCTCATGTAAAATGACAACTGACACTATAATAACTATCGCTATTGAAACTACCACTCCTACTACGAGTGTGACTATCATACATTTAGACCTCCGGTTCGGGTTTCCTGTCTCCATTTTCGCTGTTGCTCCCGAGTTTCTGCAACCAACTTTAGTCTTTTTTTCCACCACCAGTCACAGCTTTAATAAGTCCAAACGCCAATCCTCGAGAAGCTAGAAATCCCCCTTTTTGATTTACAGTTCTTGTTCCTTATTGACACTGTTCACAAAAGACTTCCCTAACCCACTTTCTTCTCCAACGGAAAGTTCCTAATTTTATTCTTCTTCCACTCGGGCCTAGATTATCTCCTTTTGAGCTTATGTACAAAAGACAGTTTATTGACAATCCACAATGAGTTCAGATCCTATTGCAGCCAACACATGTTGCAAGATTTCAATGCGAACAGTTATCAGATCTTGAGTCGATGCTTCGAATCCAAAGGACAGAAAAATGAATCGGTGTAAGATCAAAAGTTGTACCTTACTCAGGACTGGAGGATTTGAAACCGTGATCGTCAGTGTCCCTTTGATTTCAAGTCCGTGCACCAGCAGTATCACTTTGATCTTCAATAGCGGATTCCTGCTGATCACACTCACAGACCTCAGCCTGACGGAATTCACTACCCCCGGCATCAGTGACTGCGTAAGTCCACTTTGGGGTAGTGTATCTCTGGCAAGGCACTCTCATCCATTTGGACCGTGTCAAGCCTTGATTTCGCTCTTCATCGCTCTCCTCTGATTCTGAAACTTCAGACACAGGAGCAAGGTCTCTCTCGGGACCCAGTCGCAGATTTAACCTTCTCTTTCTCCTAGGCCAAGCTTCTTCTGTACTGTTAGCCCTTCTGCTTTCTGGCTGAGCACACTGTGCACCACTTCGTTCTGCTGAGTCTGACTCTGAACCACTACCAGACTGGTTTTCTTCCTCAGAGTCAGTATCCGGGTTCTGAACAATACAATCCACCTCAGCTAGGCCTGATGAGCGAATACCTTCGTCAGCAACCTGCACAGCTTGGCTTGACCTCTCTTGTGGCTCTGCCACCACAGCTGGATTTTCATTTGGGAGAGGTGCTGTTTCTTCCAAGGGTGCTGGGACTCTGCGGGTGTGAGAAGCGTGCACCCAGTTTAACAGTCCTCCACACTTCACTGCTGTGTTCGTCACCAGTATCACCTGCTAGGGGCCTCGCCACTGAGCATCCAAACAGCTCTTCCTCACGTACTTACGGACAAGCACCCAAACCCCTGGACACAAGTCGTAGCAGAGGTCGCTTGCGGCTGCGACAGCAAGCCTGCACCTGCTGAGACCCAGAACGGACCACATCAGCTAGTCCTTTGCAGTAATCAAGGATCAAATCATCAGTGATGTTTATGAACGCTGTGGCTGGCACTGCTGGCAACCGCATCGCCCTCCCCATTAAAATCTCATGTGGCGAAAGACCGGTCCTCCATTCTGGCACACTGCGAACACTCCAGAGCCAATGCATCAGGCCACTTCAGGGATTTAGACAAACACACCTTTGCCATCCAAGCTTTCAAAGTCCCATTGATCTGTTCCACTATCCCAGAAGCCTCTGGTCGATAACTACAATGAAGTCTCTGATCAACGCTTAAAGCAGTGCAAAGCAACTTCATGATCTCGCTGAGGAAGTGTGTTCCTCTGTCCGACTCCAAAGAGGTTGGAAAACCGCATCTAGGAATCAGTTCTCTCAATAAGAGCTTTGCTACAGTGAGGGTGTCACATCTCCTAGTTGGGTAAGCCTCCACCCACCGTGAAAACACACAAGCCACCACTAATATGTACCGCAATAGATTGCACTTCAGCATTTCAATAAAGTCCAACTACATTCTATTGATAGGCCCCCCGACCTTCCAACGTGACTCAAAGTGACCACAATCATTTTACCAGCATTCATTTGTTGACTGGTAACACATCTCTGACACACAGCTTCAGCATCTACACGAAATCGTAGATTTTACCACGTCTGTCTGAATACTCGTACCATCGCATCCCTTCCAAGGTGGACCGCACCATGAATATGTCTCGCCATCGGACTCAAAAGATCATCTGGAAATACTGTTTGTCCATCATTTGAAACCCAAATGTCAACATCCCCTTTTTCACATCCAGACTTGATCCACACATTCTTTTCCTGCTCAGGAACTGCATCCTGCAGTAGCTTGAGTTCATCCCAAGTGTCTGCCATGGCTAGCATCATGTTGAGTTTGGTTCCCTCTTGGCTCACTCCTGTGTACTCTCTTGTAAATATACACCCGTGTTCAGCACAAAAGTGTGCAATCTCATCAGCATACTAATTGCTGAGAGAAAAAAAATCTGTTCCCCCATGCGCCATACATTTTACGACTGCAATTTCCCTAGGATGTTGTAACACCTCCAACAGTTGTCTAACATATTCACCATTCCTAATGGGGGAACCAGGTGATGTTATATAACCTCTTTGAGACCATAGCAAACCAAAATCATGAACCACACCGAAACCATACTGGCTGTCGGTGTAGATGGTGATTCCGAACTGATAAGCAGCTAAGCAGGCTCGAGTCAAAGCAATTATTTTAGCCACATGTGCGAGTATACTCCTTCTAGATAAATACTGCTCTCAACTGACCCACGCTGTCTCCTAAGCATGAACCATCGACCAGGTTCATCAACAATGTCAGGTCTTGGTTTGGTGCAGAGTTCAGTCACATCGAGACAGTCATGGTCTTCAAAATCTTCATCATTAACATTTGGTAAAGGCATCAATGTAGCGGGATTTAAGACAGAACACCTTCTTAGAGTCACATTCTCTGCGGCAAGTATAACCTACTTGTAGCGTGTGAGTCTGTTATTGGTAAGGTACTGCGTCTTAGTCCTCGTCATTAACAGTTCAACAGAATGTGGAGCATGCACAATCAACGTATGACCCATCCCAATGCGTTCACATCTCTCAATGCTGATACCGATTGCAGCAACGGATTTGAGACACCCGGGCAAGGCTGAAGCTACTGGAGCTAAAGTAGCTGAAAAGTAGGCAACTCGTCTACGGACACCTCCATGATTCTGAGTTAGAACTGACAATGCACAACATTGCCTCTCACAACAGAACAGTGAAAAAGATTTATTGTAATCAGACATTCCCAGAGCCGGAGCACGACATAAGCTCTCTCTCAAGTCTAGGAAAGCCTTCAAACAATCGTTGTTCCATGGTACCGGATTGCTCACATCTTTGTGAGTCAGTCTATGCAAAGGCTTTGCCTTCAAGGAGAAATTGGGAATCCATTGGCGACAGTAGCCAACCATCCCTAGGAACATTTTCACCTCCTCAATTTGCTGACCCAAGTACTGAACCTCACTCAAACATTACTGCAACTTGTTCGGGGACACCTTATGTCCATTCTCTGCTAAGTGATTCAGTAAGGCAATCGTATCTATCCTGCAAGCATCCTCCGTCTCTGATGCGACCAAAAGGTCGTCAATATATTGCATGAGAACAAAGTTCTGCGGCAACACAAGACTCTCAAGATTCTTCTTCAAGAGCTGATTGAAGATTGATGGACTCTCTGTATACCCTTGAGGGCATATGACACCACGTTAACACACAGTGTTCCTGCCGGAAAGCAAAATAAATTTGGCTCTCCTTATGTAGGGGTATCGAAAAGAAGGCTTGACATAGGTCAATCACTGTAAACCACTCAGCTTTGCATGGAATCTGAAATAGTATCACTGATGGATTCAGTACCACTGGACAGCATGGAACAACAATCGTGTTTACCTTTCAAAGGTCTTGCACAATCCTGAACTTCCCACTCGGCTTCTGTAATCCCATGATGGGTGAATTGCATTGGCTGCCTATTATCTCCTTCAGAATTCCCTGCTTAATCATGGACTCGATTACAGGTTTAATTCCTGCCAATGTCTCTGGCGACAAATTGTACTGAGGTGTTCTTGGAAACTGAACATTTTGCTTAACTTGGATCTTAACCGGCTCAACACCCCTGATCAGTCCAAACTCTTCTCCTGTGAAATCCCACACATCTTGTGAGATACAGTCTCTCAGATCCAGTGGAAGCTCTTCCACTGTTAACACAGGGTACATCTCTCTATACACAAATGTTGATTTGCAACCTTAACCCCTTCGCTGCGGCGGCAATTCTGCCGTAGTGCTAGGGGGGGGTTGGGCCCGAGCGGCGCTCGCATGCTCGTGACGGACAGTTACCATTGATTTCGACACCTTCTTTTTTGATTTGGAAATCATGTGGATATAATCTCTAGGAGCATTATTTTGATTTCAAGCCACAAAGACATTGTTGTTGGCTTCTTTATGCTCCTTGCCCTCTGGGTGTTCGAACAAGGAAATAAGGCCAGGAAAAGACATTGCCAGATTTTCCTTGAATATAAACTATTGGGCTTCTCATACATCTCGTGGATTAAGGATTTACAACGATAAGATATTTGAGTATTTGGATTCTGAACAGGATATATTGCTTTTGAATTTTGAAAAATAGTTTCACACAAGATTAAATATTGCGTGAATTGTATGTATGATGTAAACATATAAAAAGGATTTCTAAAAGAAAATTGTGAATCACTTTTGTTTGCAGGTGTCCTTTTTAGTTTTAGTTGTTTTGTAATGGCTAGTAGATGAACGTCCAATTAGATGAGATATTGATTATATCATGTACTATATGATGAAGACAGATAATTAGTAGTGTTTGTCTTGACAAATAACCATTTTTTAGACAATACCGTTGGCATCACCTCTTTCTTAAATTCCCAAGCGTCTCCAGCATGAATGCTTCGTTATCACATATCATTGCAACTTTGTAGCAGGTCTCCTCCGTACCTGACTCCTAAAACAATGAGCATCTGGAGAAGAGAACTGGCTCTTTCAGGGCATGGGCTAAGTGGGCTCTGGCCCAGGGCCCCCTAAAAGGGTGGGGCCCTGGGCCAGAGCCCACTTAGCCCATGCCTTGAAACGTCTCTGATTTAGCAGTGTTCATGCAAACACAACTTTGGTGCTTACATGAACTCTGCAGAGCTCACAAGGGTCCTGATGACAGGAGGAGAAGGGGTTTGAGCGATGATCCAGCTACAGTGTTGTTAAAAACACAACATTCTGTAGGCGGTGCCTGGACTGTGCATGTCTGAGGGGGGGTAGTCCAGCTACGATCCCCTCACACAAGCACTATCGATTTTTAGCAGACATACTGTGCATGCCTGAGACAGCACCGTATAGCTGCTAAACTGAGGCTGTAAGGGCGCACATCAGTGCACATCAGTGCATCTCTGAGGCCAATGATGAGCCACCCAGAGCAGCAGGGGAGCAGCCCCAGCACTGCCCCAGCTTCTGATAGGACTGTGCTTCCAGCCTATCAGGAAGCTGGGAAGGGGCGCAAGGTGTATCTTCCTATGAAACCTGACCCCGCTGCTCTGTCTGGCTTCTCGTTAAGAATCATGGCTTGCTGGTGCCTATGACCAGCACCAGATTCCTGCTCAGCTGCTGCTCTGGAGCCTCTGAGATGCTATAAAACAAAGAAAGGTAACTTTAAAAAAGAGTGTTGTTTCTCTGTGAGTGAATGAGGTAAAGTGTGTTTGTGAGTGATTGAGAGAGAGAGAATGAGACGGAGTGAAAATGTGTGTTTGTTTAATATGTTTGAGAGTATCAATGAGAATGAAGGAGTGCGAGCCAATGCTTGAGTGAGAGTGAATATGAATAAGGGGAAGAGATGGAGTGATTAAAACAGTGGAGTCAATTAGAATGAGTGAGTGTGGGGGAGGTTGTGAGAGGGAATTGGAGTAAGTCACGAGTGTCTCTTTCAATGGTTCAACAGGTGCAGTTGCACCACGGAGCAGAGGCCCTGGTGCACCTGCTGCACTATTAAAGCACAACACCTGTACCACAGGAGTTCAAGTCAGAGCCCCTGTACGCCAGTAGTTGTGAGTGAGGGTCAGTGATTATGAAAGTGTCCGCATGAGTGTGTGCAAGTGCATTTGTGGATGAGAAACAGTGAGTGTGAGTATAGACATATCTGTGTGTGAGGGCACTCAAGGCAAATTTTGAAAACAATGAAGTAAACTCGTAGAAAGTATTCTGCCTCGCCACTTTTAGGGATCATCAACCGACACTGCAGTGCAGTGCGTGTTTTCTCCTCCAATCCAAAGTCACCATACATTCCAAATCTGACATCGTTTTTTCCCTCCTACCTGCCTGCTTATGAGAATGTGGATGCAGAAGCTCCAGCGTTGTAATGGCTGAACAAACAGCGTTTACTGTTGAGTTATTTACATACTAAGGAGTGATTCAACAAACTTCAACAGTTTTAAATATTTATTAACAATAATACAATTGTATGATGCTTTGCTTGCAGAAATGTACGCATTGTTTATTGTGAATGGCTGCTAATGCAGCCCTCAAGGAAAAGGCAGCATGTCAGGCTGGCTATCTCATTAACAGTAGTAAACAGATGTATCACTAACTAGCAGCCCGTCCCGACCTTGTCCGGGAGCAATCAGGCTTCCCCGACCTCCGCCCACCCCGACATTGTCCAGAGGCCCGGGCCCCCCCGCCCGGCCCCCGCCTGCCCCGACCCCTGCCTGCCCCGACCCCCACCTGCCCCGACATTGTCCGTGGGTCCCCTTACCTCCGCCGCCGCTCCTCCCCGTGCTCCTCAGTTTACCGGTCTCCCGCTCCTCGCTCCTCACCGCCGCTGTCCGCTGCTCGTCACCTCACCGCTCCTCCCGCCTGTCCGCTGCTTGTCACCTCACCGCCGCTGGTCACCGCTCCTCCGGCCTGTCCGCTGCTCCTCACGTCACCGCTCCTCCCCCGCGCCATGTCCGCCGCTTCTCATCGCGCTCCTGGACGCCGCTCCTACCCGCGCTACTGACGTGAGCACGCACGTCGCTGCCGGCGCTACTTCGGAGGGACTACTTTTTTTTTAATATACATTTTTTAAATAACGTTTCTTTTTTTGATTTATATAGCCTCTAACCATCTGCACACCCTGACGATTACAACGGTGTATCGGGTGTGTGGATTGGCGCTGTGGTTCCCGAGTTTACCCGCCTCAAAGCCTCAAAGTTCTTCTTTTATATCCTTTATTATAGAAGTATAGATGGGAAAAGCGGCCTGATGCACTCTTTCATTGCTGCTACCCGATGTCATACCTCAAACAGCATACTGCAAAAGGCACTCAGGCCCTTTTGCTTACAAAACATCTGCTCTAGGGGATCTAATGAGCCACTACACTGAAACATCACAAGGGCATAACTTGTTGAGATGGTGGGGGCAATGGGGTGGAGTTGTTCTTTAACTCAGGGACTCTGTGTACTCCCAACCAAAAAACATGCCGACACCTTCTGAAATCCGTATGTACCAGAGTGTAATCAGTCTCCATCACCTCTCACAGGTGGTGGGTCGTAAATCACTCTCGCCATAAAGTGACCAATAAACCATTTATGCCATAGTTATACCCAAAAGTCAAGCCTTATATCATCTCATAAAACAAGCATGTTAAGTTTGAATCATAAATCACCTCATGAATCAATTACCCAACTTCAAGCCATAACTCACCTGAGTCGACACTCCATTGTAGTGAGGTCTCTTTAGTGGTTAGGTGATCATCAAGGAATTAACGCGCTCAATACCCCACTCTGAATAGACAAGTGGTCTAGTCAGTCAGTCAGTCAAATTTCATTATTCGGTTTGAAACAAACGAGAAAAGCAAAATATAAAATACATTATAATCTTTGAAAAAAACAGTCATGTGTAATAAACTCACCAAGCACAAAATTGCTCCATATTCGTGCAGGGTCACAAAGATTTTTTTAAATGAATCACATGTTAAAATCCATAAAATACATTTCAATTGTGGAACTTATCGTAGGTCCTTTGCAAACCTTGCTATACATAAAGTGTCTCAATGAGTTTAATTATTAAAAATACCATCAATAATGAATAAAACACAGTATATAAGAGAAACGGTCCCAAAACAGTAATAAAACAAAATAGGCCCCAATCAACTCTCCTTCTCGTACTACGTACACAACATGCTAAGGTCATATCTTTGTTCACTTCTCAACTAGCCTGTCCTGATTTACTACAGAGACAATAAAGTGTGTGACAGACCACGTCAGTTTGGAGCAGCTGAAAATATTCAAGTGCCGTTTTGCACGCTCTAATGTTAAGATTCCCCAATAAGGGACTTAAAATGTGCATTCTCAAGTCTTTATACAGCTCATAGAAAATGAACTGGCGCAACTGGGATTGGGGCGTTATTGAGTTGCATGGGCATTTAGTAAAAGTCATTGTGCCCTTAAATTCCTTTCTTTCCTATGCGCCTATATTGCCCCCCTCTGCCACTCGCCAGGGGTTTGGTCAGGGTCCTTTGGTGGCTTCTGCCCCCTGTTTTTATTGGGGCAGGAGACCCCTTTTTCTTCTGGCCCTAGCTCCCTTTTTCCATAGCCTGATGCCATTTTACCATTTTTAGGTCTCGCCCTCCAACAGTGCATGTACTGCCACTGTGAGGGGTATTGTTTACAATAAAGAATTGTCTCCTGCTCACTGCTTACCATTCATTAGCTTCATTATCACTCTTCTTTGCTGCCTCCTAATTGGCCAGGCTTGTCAGGCATCACTTTCTTTTCTTTCTGTGGAGCATGGACCAAGCAGAGATTGCTTCCTCTTGATTAGTGTCCGCCTGCTGCTCGAACTGTGATTGAGGTACTATTTCTTTCTCCCCTTCCACTCGAACTGTGATTGAGGTACTATTTATTTCTCCCCTTCCATTCCTCCCTTCTCCGTATTGTTTCTTCACCTCCCAGCCACCCCTTACCCATGTTGCTACCCTCTTGCAACCACCCCTCACAGTCTTCATTGATTTCCCGTACCCCCACCTCCTTCCTCAGTCCTCGCTTGCCTGCCCCGCCTGAAAAAGCGATATAGTGCAGCACCAGAGCTGGCGGTGTCATAGCGCTTTTTTTTAACTTGACTTTTACCCATGCTACACAGGCAAGCTGCTGTACAACAAGGCTAAACAAGCCAATAGCCTTCGCATAGACGAGACCTACTGACTTCACCAATGCTTGTTAAACTTATTGCCATACTCCTTGCTTCGCGTCGGTGATTATGCTGCACTCGCTCCGCCTGGTTAATGTGCCAGCCCTCTATGCCCCCTTCGAGGGTTGGATTCTGCCAGTACAGCAATGTAGCTTGCAACTAGGGATGTGAAGCATGTTTATGCTAATTATTTGCAGAGTTGATTTAATAAAATGATGATGATTTGAAGACGCAACTGGTATATGACCTCAAACTCAATGGCACTCAAGAAAGTTTTACAAAATTTTTAATGGGCCTACATCATAAGACACAGAATATGAAATAAAGGAACATTTTTAATTAGTTAGATTATACGTTGGCCTAAAATAATCACATGCCTTGACCCCTTAACGATGGAACTTATCCTATAATTTTAATATATAGTAAAGTAATTTAGATCTCATTTGTAGAGATATTGTAAAGGCAAAACATCTGTTGTTACTGATGTGTTACATTTTGTCTTTCATTTTTCGCTTCCACCTGTGCTGATGAAGTTCAAGACAAATAAAGTAAACATGGAAACTCAGAATTTTGGAAGGATCAACAATGCTCGAATAACCTGTGTTTGACAGATTTGCAATATTATTCAAGAAGCAAACAGATGCTACTTTCTATTTTGAATCAGCGAACTACTTAACTAGCTGGTATATATGTGGATGAGAATTGAAATATACTGCTTTAAACTCAAAATGATCTCTTTCATCTGAACTCTTAAGGCACCATCGTTGGAGGCCTCACACAAACACAACAAACACAACTAAACATCCACGAGTGAAAAACAACAAAGCTGAGCAACTACTCCTTGAAGTAGGTAACTTAGATGCTGTCACTGCACTCCTTTAAGGCCTAGGAGCCACGTTTACAATGGATTCTATAGCTCAGTGCCTCAACATTAAACAAGCATTTACAATGCAACGGTCTCGCCTTCGGAAAAGTTAGAGCTATTGGCATTGTAAATGACAAACTTTTTATTTATGTGTTGGTTTTGAAAACAGATAAATAAATGGCATTGGCATTTACAATACCAATAGCTTAATCTCTCGCAAATACATGACCTATTGCATTTGCACTACACCCACACACAGAGAGCCACACATGAACACACACAGAGCCAACCACACACACAGCCACACACACCGAGCTACTCACACACAGAGCCACACACACACAGAGCCACACACACACACAGAGCCACACACACACAGAGCCACATACACAGAGCCACACACACACAGAGCCACACACACACAGAGCCACACGCACACACACACAGAGCCACACACACACACACAGAGTTCTCAGATAGGAGCGCGCAGTCTGTAGTTATCTTGAAAATCTGCCATGGATCAGCCTTGTGTAAAAACACGAGTTCTAAGTGTGATGAAGCGACATGGTTTACACCTTTGGGAGTGGGTTTAGTTGCACATTAACGTTCTTGAATAAGCAGCTATAATAATGCAAGGCCCTCTAGCAAGCGAGTCGCGTTGTTGGTGCAAGGTTTCCTTGCCTTTGAAGTTTGTGCGGGAACAGCGACCTAGTGCTCAATGACCGAAGAATGGAAAATATGGAAAATCTAAGGTATAAAATCACACGAGAAGACCCTCATTGATAACACTGTTAAAGTAAAAAGTTAAAAAGTACTGGGGGGTCGATTTTGATACTAGGAGCAAATGTGCTGTTTTGCCGTGTTTTTCTTTCCCCATGGGGGTGTTGGACCTCTCCTCATACCACCGCCTTCTAGCCCCGTGCCACACTCACCACTGTTGTAGCTTCTGCTCCGGTGCATCCTCCAGGCGGCGGCAGGCAGCCCCTGCTCCCCCTCGGGCCTGGGTCGGTTTAAGCTCACCCGGAGGCTCCGGAGAAGCCCGCGCGGCAGGAAGAGAGCCATGGTCCGCCCGCTTCCTTTCTGCCCCGGTAACCGTCCGCTGACCTCTCCGGAGCGAGGAAAGCAGTGTGCGCAGCACAGGCCGGGGGAGGGGCCACACGCAGCCCTCACACCGGCGGAAAGGGAGCAGGTGGAAGACCATGGCGGGGAGCGAATTCCCTTCAAGTCTTCGCGGCTCGATGCTGTTTGGGAGGTGGGAGGGGAAGTAGGAGAGGGGGGTGTGATAGGGATGAAAGCGCTAGCAGCCGCATGCTGGCAAATGGTGACCTGCAGAGCGCATGAATGGAAAGAGCTGCCGCTTTGACAACAGGAGGGGGGCGTGAGCAAAGGAAATGCGAACACCGGGAGGGGGCCGGAAGCAAAGTAAAACACAACAGGAAATTTAAAATAACAACCGCTCGCCATTTGTGTATAAGCCCCGTCCTTTTCAGATTGGGGGGCGTGTTTTCTAGGATGTGAACAACAAGCAAAAACACACCCCCCAGTCTGAAAGGGACGGGCCTAAAAAGTAGAACATTTACCTGGATTAAATGGATAAAATGTATTGTCTGCTGTTTCAGTGAGTAAAGTTAAATCCGTTAAATGACAAGGGAGGGAGGGCTGGTCTAGTGAGAGGTATGCACAGTCGGTTCCGGCCACTCTTATGCCACCAATAATGTCCCTGGCATCCTGCGTGGCGTCTGAAGTGAAAGCGACCCGAGTCGCAAGCAAAGCTTTTTCCAAGACTATAATCAGACAGTCAGATTATATTCTTGGAAAAGATTTGCTAGCGCCTCGGATCGCTTTCACTGTGCTAATTCTATGTGAAGTGGGCGCCACCGTTAATCAAAGGATTTCGGACAAATCGGACACTTAACAAAGTAAAAACACCATTTTCAAAGTGCGCCCCATACAAGGCGGCCATCAAATAATGGATTGCTTAATAGGGTAGACTGGAAGGTAAATGGTTATCGGCCCAATTCCTGCACCCCCATTGTCAGACAGCCTGCTGCACCACCTTTCCGCTGAACTTTTTCCCACGTGGATACTTTTTTCCTTGTTAAACTCATACAACCTCCGCCGCTTTTTCCGAGTTCCTCGTGGCTCCAGAGAGAAGCTCGCATTTCCTTCCCTTGCACGTGCCATCTGAAGACGAGCCTCGCTGTGCGCCCAGAGGTGCAGGCGCAGCGCTAGAGTGGAGCTCGCGGGAGAGGTAGCAGCAGCACAAGACAACCGAAACTGTACCTGGGAGCCGCTCAATTCAGCCCGTCAGCTCAGCCAGCCTCCTCTAATGGCCCTGGTAATGAGAACGATAACCTGTTTTATGGAGCGCTTAAACTGAACTTGTCTGGTTTCTAACCACTGTCAAAAATAGCACATTCTAGAGAAACCTCCTTTCGGTGCCCATGCGTCAACCATAAAGGGAGCCCTCAGCAATATTAACCTCTTTTATATAGCGCTTCAACCCCAGTGGTGTGGTTTCTAAGTGCTGTAAAACAATAGGGCATCACAGTGCAGCATCTTCTCACTGGCCACACACCTTTTCGAGAGCCCCCAAACACAATAATATAAACAGTATTTCTATATAGTGTTTCAAGCGGCTTTGCTGCGATTCCTAACATCGGTAAACAGCGAGGCCGTCACCTCACCACATCACCTTCCTCACGTCCATCCCATGCCTTGTTTTCGTTAGATAGCGCCTCACTGACAGTTTGCTGTTTTTCACAGCCATAAAAACGTGTGTGACATTATTGACTTACTGCTGCGCCATGTCTTTTTTTAGTCATCAGAGTTTTTTTTAAACCAAATATTTAGCTCAAAATTAGAAAGTGAAGAACTCTTATTTTTTATATTGGGATGTCGCCTGTCACCTTCAATGGTGTGAGTGAATAAAAGACTGTCTGCTGAAGGCTGTCTGCCGGAAGCAAAGTAAAACACAACAGGTTTGGTTTTTTTTTAAGCAAGAACTCGAGCGCTCGCCTTTTGTGTATAAGCCCTGTCCTTTTCAGATTGGGGGCGTGTTTTCTAGGATGTGAACAACAAGCAAAAAGACGCCCCCCAGTCTGAAAGGGACGGGCTTAAAAAGTAGAACAAACTGAAAAAAAACGCCCCTCAATCCGAAAAAGACGGGGCTTAGAAGAAGAGAAGGACATCACTGAGACCTCTTCTCCAATGGCTGGCTGCCGTTTAGGAGGCCAGCCAATGGAGAAGAGGGGCGGGGTTAACCCTTGCTACTCAGAGTCATTAAATCTCGTGAGCGATACTGCGCATGTGCGCAGCCTACGCAACGCGAGACCTAAAAAACGGTCCTAGCTAGCAGAAACAACCTCTTGAGATGACAAAGAATCAAGCTTTCACAAGGGCTGTTCCAAAACTGCAGTTGTCTTTTTCACGCTGGCTCATGCTTATGTCCTATCACTAGGGCTTTCGCTAGGGCTTGCAGGAGCGTCCAATGCAGGTAAGAGCAGTGGGGCGGTGGGGAGGGTTGGCGGATTAAAGAGAAAACAACGAGGGAAAATTTAAAAACAAGAAAACCACTTATCTTGCGCTCGCTACACCGCTAAGTCTGCGATATGGCAAGCACAAAGTAAGTGGTTTTCTTTTTTTAAGTTTCCCTCTACGTCATCTGTTGACTCCCCCCACTGCTCCACTGCTCTTACCTGCACGTGCCACTCCTAGCTGCTACAAAACTTTAGTTGTCTTTTTCACCTTGGCTCATGCTTATGTCCTATGTTTCGACAATATGGTTGGTAAGGAAAATGAACTTTTCATCTGAAAACCTAACCTGACTCACGTCCCCTTCACTTCCCCAGCAGACCCCACCTGTATTGCACACCTTCCTTTCTGCCCTGAGCCTTGTCTTCAGGATCTTTACTATTCCACTTACCTCTAATCTCTGTAAAGACTCCAGAACCAACAGGAGATGATGCTTATGTTCTAAATATCACAAATAAAGTTAATAAACTCCTGCTGGATTTGATTACTTCACTTGTACCTCAGTGTGCATGTAAATCTTATCAATTTGTTGTGAAAGTGCGCTTTGCGGTTTGGGCAGTACCTCTTGATAGTATATTGGTTAACTTTGGAACAACTTAATTTACTGCATATTCCATGTTCACTATGTATTTTTTGAAACATTTACATGTGATGGCCCTTTGTAACGAGACTAATGATGAGCCAATTAGATCACCAGCTGGCACTGCTCGCAGTTACATTTACCTGTTGGTATTAAGGTTACCACTGGAAATGGGTGTGCAGCGAGATTTACTCAACCTTGTGAAAATGCACTCATCTAATACAGCTTTCCTTGCAATAAGAAAGGAGTTGTTACTATAGTGACTGAAGATATGATAAACCTTTCACAAAATACTTAAACTGTCTAATTAGCTTACTGTTAGTAGCATTGATAATTTATTAATAATCAAGTACAACCTGGGGCTCTGTAGTCCAATCCACCCATAGATATGTTCCCAGCATCTTAGCCCAGGGTTTCTCAATGGTCATCAATGGTCAGTCTAGGATGTTAAGTTGTACCTGGGTGTTTGCTTTCTTTTTCATTCGTCTTGTGACATAGATACTTCAAGCTTTGGGTCTAGGGCTTCTGAACATGAATTGGATGGTTGTATGAGCTTTCTTCCTCCAGGTACACAGGTTCAGATGTTGACCCTGCCTGATTGTTTTGGGGACTGTGTAAAATGAGGTTGTTGGTCTCGTCCAAGCTCTTGTGGACGTCATGCCTACATGGACATTATAAGGGTGCACCCACAAGAGGCCCACAGTGCTCTGCAGAGTAGGTCTGCCTAAAGAGCGCTTCCGCTCTTGAGGAGAAGCGATTTGTAGGCATATGAAAAAGGAGGAATCTAGCTCATGCAGGACGGCTAACTGATTTCAACGCTCACCACTGAAACACACAGTGATCTGAGGTCAAAAGTCTGAATCCCAGCAATGCCAGCCCAATCATTCGGAGGTAGGATAAAATGCATAAAATTATTTATGATAGTTAACAGTACTGCTGGCTTTCTAAAGCCCTTAGAATTGAGGAAGTGCTATATGAAGCACTTTATAATAAAATTATGACCCTCACTTACCATCCTACACATAGAGATTCAACCAACCCCAGTGGGCACAAGTCCGCTAGAAAGTGGAGACCTCTGTTTCGCACGTTGTCTTGCTATGTATGTACAGTATGGCTCCCAAATATCCGTGGGCCAGGAAGCACTGGGGACCATGGTGGAATACTCCTCACTGTGTATGTTGCAATAAGTGAGACTGCGGAGCCATGCTTGAGAGGTGGGAATCCTCTGGCTGCCCCACAACAACGCGATTTCGCGCTTAGCTAAAAGGAAGCCGAGAGCCGCCAATTTCCTGATTTTCTTGGGGAAGTTAGCAACATATCCCAACAATGCAATCTCTGGAATAGGCTGCAACTGCATGTCAAGGATATCGACTAATGTAAGGTGTTCCGAGATCCAGTATTGATGTATCTTGGGACAGGTCCAAGCTAAGTGGGCAAAGTCCGCAAAGGGGGCCTGACATTTAGGACAGTGATGAGGTCTAGTGTGGTCTATCCTGTGGGAGCGGGGGGGGGTGTGTGGTACATTCTGCGAAGGAATTTGAAGTGGAGAAGTTTGTGTCTGCTATTCAAAGAAACTTCTTTAGTGGCTCTACAACATCATTCCCATTGATCATCAGTTATAGGTCCACCCACATCACCCTCCCAAGCTTCCCTCACTCTGGAGTCAGATATCCGCCTGAGGATGCCGCATAATTTGTAAAGTTTAGACACCAAGTGCGCACCAGTAGGGTTCTGCAATAATACAGTTAGTGGGGTAGTAGGTACAGGTGCCATTGGAAATTAAGGAAATGTGGTGCGGAGCATTGAATGTATGCGGTTTAGCACGAAGGTGTCCATAAAAGAGCGGACAGAAAAGCAGGCATCCTCAGACACGGAAAACACATGGCCCTCTGGAAATAGATCTCCGATCGTCAATACACTAAACTTCCTCAATGTGCGTTGGACCAGAACTTCCACTGTAATTGGAAACCAAGAGGTATTGGGGAGGGGTACAGATGGAGAATAAAGTCGCTCTAGACCAAGCAGCCTGCGCAGCCGTTCCCACGCCCAGCAAGTGGTGGAGACTGTCTGAACCCTGTTGGGGTCCTGGGGAAAGCCCGTAGGCAAAACAGTGGAAAGTGGACGAGGGAGTACAAGGTCAGCCTCCGGTTTAGAATATAAGATTCGGGCATCTGGGTGAAACCATACGTGAGCAAACAGCATTGTGCTACTAAATAATATAAGCGAAAATCAGGGATTCCGAACCCCCCTTTCTCATACGGAAGCACCATCACCTGGCAGCGGACCCAAAGAGTTTTGTCCGCCCAGACAAGGCGCGATAGCAACGACTGCATCTGTTTAAAAAAGTGTTGGTGAGGGGGATTGGGATGTAGTTGAACAAATATAAAAAGCAAGGAAGAACGATCATTTTTATGATTGCCCCTCTTCCGGCCAAAGACAGAGGAAGGCGTCTCGAGATCTGCAAGTCTAGATCCCCAACAGCTCTGCCATAGTTCAGTCGGATGTACCATGTTACAACGCATACCGTTACAACTACCTACTATTACAACGCGACCATTACAACGCATACCATTACAACGCATAGCGCTTTGAGGTGCTGGATAGTGGTAAGTATAATTTACTATTCTAACTCCAGTCCCCGTGGACCCTAGGGAAGGTGTTGGATAGTAAATTATACTTATTCCCTATCCTAGAGCGCCCCCCAGCGCAATGCGTTGTAATGGTATGCGTTGTAAAAGTCGCGTTGTAATGGTAGTGCGGAGTAACAAATGCGTTGTAACAGGTGTATACCAGTTCAGTCGAATCATGGTTTCAATATCCAGATGAATAAAGACGCCGAGGTATTTCACCGCGTCGCTGCACCACGTTACTGGGAACGCACAAGGCCAGACCACCGTGCTGGCATTGAGGAAAAATAACCGATTTATGCCAATTAAGGCAGAGACCTGAGAATTTACCAAATCTAATGATTTCAAGGATCAGGGGCTCCAGGTTGGCTTGAGGGTCCTGGATGTAAAACACAGTATCGTCCGCATGAAGGGAGATCAGGAGGGGGTCGGTGTGGAACTGAAGTCCGCGGTGAAGGTGTTTCTCTTGGAAATGTCGGACTAAAGGGTCCATAGCTAATATGAATAGTAACGGGGAGAGCAGGCAACCCTGCCTAGTGCCGCGAGATAGTGCGAAGGGCTCAGAGAGGGTGCCATTTAAGAGAAGTCTGGAAGTGGGCCTAGTGTATAACAGCGCCACGGTGGAGACAAAACATCCCGGCATGCCCATGCGTCTCATAATTGATAAAAAGAAGGGCCACTCCAGAGAGTCAAACGCTTTCTCTGCGTCTAACAAGACGGCGGTCGCTGGTGTGTCAGGGTCGCATCTGTGCAGCACGGCAAACAGGGTGTGAAGATTAAGTGAGGTGGACCAGTGCGGGACAAAGCCTGATTGCGCTGGGCAATGATGGATTCCATCAACAATGACAATCGTATGGCAATGACTTTAGCCAAAATTGTATAGTCTGAGTTTAGAAGCGATAACAGCCGGTAGGAGCCACAGAGAGCAGGGTCTTTCCCGAGCTTTGAAAGAAGAATAATCACCGCTTCTCTAAACGTAGGGGGAGCGTGCCCATCTCAGGGGATTTCGCGTAAACCTCAATTAAGCTAGAGACCAGGATGGCCTTGTACTCCTTATAAAAGTCGGCTGAGAAGTCGCCAAGTCCCGGAGCAGAGGAGCCGCGCAGTGCATTAATGGCTTCAATAATGCTATCAGGTGAAAAAGGGACAGTAAGGAAGTCCTGCATGTATCTTTCAAGGTAGACTATTGCTATTTCAGATAGATATTCCCCCTGTTCCTGTAGGCTGCCACTGATTCTGGAGGTGTACAGTGTTTTATAATAGCTTAGGAATTGGTCACGAATGTCAGTGGAGGTGTATAGCAAGGTGTTTTGCGGGCCAGTAATTTTGGTGACATACGCATGGTCGAGTGGGGGGCGTAAGGTATGTGCCAAAAATATTTGTATAGTAAATCAAGCATACCAATTGAGAATCTAACAGCAGCGGAAAGCTGCAGGAACAAAATAAGAAAACACATAGTGGTATACAACTTAGGGCGTGGCAACAACACGCCAACCGGGCAGTTACAGGATGCATTGGTAAATATTGTAAGAGCCGATTATGCAAAACAGATACTACGTGGCAAATGCACCATCAATAATCAAAAATAATAGCAAACCCGTCAGCCAGTTCCAGGTTGGGAGAAGAGTTCAACACTGTCCTGCGAGTCACCTCTCGGAGGGGGGGACCGGGCAGGAGATGCCCGGGATGCGGAAGCGTTCTTCTTGTAGTTGTGGCAGAATTCCTGAGCATCCGTAGGAGTGTCGAAAATGCGCGATTTACCATCAATGTCAACTCTCAGTCTTGCAGGGTACAACATTCCATATCTTAGCCCTGGATTCCTTAGGCCGCCTTAACCCCCTGAAACTTCCGTCTCGCTTCTTGAACCACGATGGTAAAGTCAAGAAAGAAGGACAATTTGTTGCCCTGCCACTGGACATCTCCCACATCGCGGGCCGATCTCAAAGCCGTATCTCTGTCTCTGAAGTTCAGGAGCCTGGCAATGATGGGCCTAGGAGGATGGCCCGGGCGAGGGCAGGGCCCAAGGATCTATGAGCACGTTCAACCAGAAAGGACTGTGTAAATTTTTCCCTGCCAAATAGGTCCGCTAGTAGTTGCTCCACAAAGGTGTCCATCCGCCCAGTGGCTGTCGTCTCCGGAACGCCCAGGATACGAATGTTGTGGCGGCGACTACGTGATTCTAAGTCCTCATTTTTGATAGCCACTGCTTTAAAGAATCTTCTCAACTCGCTCCAATCTTATCAGCGATGAAGAGGCACCATCTTCAGTGTCCGAAACCCTCGCCTCTATAACATCCAACCGACGGTCGTGCACTTGTATTTTGGAACCCATGTCCGCCAGTTTCTTATCCAGGTCATCAAACTGGCTGTCTAGTGCCCTGAAGCCGGCCCTAATCTCAGCAAGCATGGAGGATGCGAGGGAGGCAGGATCTCCAGGGGCCACAGGGTTCAAAGACACACTAGAGAAGACCAGAGGGGCGTCTAAGGCCGGAGCGGTGGACTTTTCAAATGGCAATTTGCTTTGTTTGGGGTCTTTCTTTCCTATTGCACGAGGTACCGCAGAGAAAACGGGATGAGGTTACGCCGACAGTGCCACCCCCACGGGGGGGCCGGAGGCCAGTAGACTATCGCCAGCTGAACGCCCAGAGGACACCCCTTATCCCACTCAGGGAGCAATAGTGACCACTGCTCAGAGACCAGGACAGCAACAGGGCAGAACCAACGTGCCCGATCGTCCAGCACACAGTAGGGGAGGATGGAATATCAAGGAGCCATTGAGATGACACAATCCGCCCAGGGGGCCACCTGCAGGGATGATGATATTAATGTCTAGCAAACGAGGATGGAACTCGGCTCTAGTGGTGCAGAGTTCATTGTGGGAGCGTGTGCTTAAAGGGGGTGGTAGCCAATGAAGAGCGGACCAGGCGCACCAGGGCCCACTGCCGCATACCCCAAGAGCACACCAACAAATCAGGCACCAATGATGGGTTCCGTGTGGCCGGGCCAGCAGGGAGAGGGCAGCGGAGTGCAGCACAGCACTGTGTGGCCTGCAGTGTGAAGTAATGCATAAATAAATACCCAGCGAGCAGTCTCTCCTTCAGCTCATATGGTTAAAGGATGGTCTCCATGTGCGCCGGTAGACATCCAGTGAAAGGGCCGCTCCGCGAGCCGGCTCCATGGGGTCCCGGCAGCAGAGGTCGAAGGCTTCTAGTATGTTCAAGGCAGTGACACCAACGGACGGCAGCTTCAGGCAGCGCAGTCCGGACTACAAAGGGAGTGCCCAGAGACCTCGGGCGGCTCCCGTAGCACACAACCAGATGCCCAGGGATACGGGGGAAAATATGCAAGAAAAAAACAATGGAAAAAGGAGGAAAGGATCTACAATAACTTATCTAAATAGGGGACAATTAATTCACCTATTTCAATGCCATTTAGTGCACTTCAGAATAATCCAATTTATTCCACCCCATCACTCATACACAGGGACTAGATGACACATTTTTTAGGCATACGGGGGAGGCAGAACCCGAGGTAAGAGCAAGCACCACTGCAACATCAGCAAGGGAGAGGCCGGGGCCCACCCACTAGCCTGCCTCACTCCCCGCCGTCCACCGCAAATCGATGCCCCGGCGCGGACACGCCCACTAGTCCCCGCGAGGCCCGAGGGCACCGCACCGAAGCGGGGCCCGAAAAAGGCAACGTCGGGGGGGGGGAAAGGTTCTGCAGCACCGGCCAGAACAGATGTGCGGGACGACGCCAGCCGCCCACCGGGCACCCGAGCAGCAGCACGGTCACACGCAGAGTCAAGTTCTCCTGTGTCTAGGGGCTTCGGGTTTTCCAAATCGAACACAGACGGTTGGCACAGCTTACTGAAGTGAATGGTACCAATGAGAATAGGAGCCCCCTGAAGAAGCAAATATAGGGCAGACGGGCAGGGGAATCAAGTACAGTTCAATACAGAAAAGCAATCTTCCCCATTGGTTTATAAATAGGGCTCAGGTAGAGTCCCAAGATTTAAATCATCAGTAGTAAGCTCACTTAGAATTTGAATTTGAATTTAAAAACATTTGTATAGCGCACTTATACCACGCGGTTTCATGGCGCTTTTCAGATTGCGAGGTAACAGCAGTAGCAGAGGAACTTAGACAACGAAGGCTCGGGAGAAGAGCAGGGTTTTAAGGCTTTTCCGGAACTCTGTGTAAGAGGATGTGATGCGGAGTGCCACAGGGAGGGAGTTCCAAAACGCAGGAGAGAGAACCGCAAATTTTGTTCCACCAGCCTTCTTCTTTTTAAATCGAGGGGTGGTCAGAAGTGCCATGTGGGTGGAGCGAAACTCTCTACCCGGTGTGTAAGGCTTAATGGCAGAGCAAATAAACTCCGGAGCGGTGCCCATTTTGGCCTGGAAAGTAAGGAAACCAAGCTTGAACAAGGCTCGCTCTTTCACCGGCAGCCAGTGTAGTGCCTGCAATAGAGGAGTGGCACGATGGAATTTAGGCAGGCCATGGATCAGGCGGGCAGCCTGGTTCTGCACTAGTTGCAGGCGGTGAATAGCATAGGCCGGCGCCCCATTATAGATAATGTTGCCATAATCAAGGCGCGAGAGCACCATTGCCATCACTATGATCGTTAGAGCAGGAAGGGAAAAAAAACGGGAAATCTTCCTGATTGTTCTGAGGGAGAAGAAACAAGAGGAAACAACAGAACTAACCTGTGAGTGGACAGAAAGTAGGGGACTAAGGAGGATACCGAGAGTTTTGACTTTGGGAACGGGGAGTGGAGGGACACCAAGTGAGAGGGGCCAGTGGGACGGGGACCAGGGGCTGCAACCACCTCCGGTCAAGACTAACTCCGTCTTGTCCGGGTTGAGTTTGAGGTGGTTGCAGTTCATCCAGTCCTGAATGAACAACATAACTGTTTGGACATTCTGGGAGGATGAGGGGGAGTGAGAAAGGTTGAAAATTAGCTGGAGGTCATCGGCGTAATTAAACACCGTGACCTCAAGCTGCTGTAACATAAAAATGAGGGGATAGATGTATAAATTAAACAAAAGAGGGGAAAGTGAAGAACCCTGGGGAACCCCGCACACAACCTTACGGGAGGCGGCAGTGAAACCAGCAAGATGGACCGCCTGAGCCCTGACTTAGACCAGTAATGAATCATAACAACCAAGACAATGGAGTTATAAAAAATTATTCAGTATTTATTCAATTATTTTATGATATAAATATATATTTTTAAGTTATGACAAACATAAATACATAAACATAATATAAGAACAATACATTCAATCTAAATCCCACACCTCCCTTCACACAATCAATTCCAAATCACACCTACTCATACACTCTTCATACATCCAATACATAACACACTACAGGTGCGAGTTGTTTATGATGTATCAGGTCCTGCATGGTCTCCCGAAGGAATTGAGACTAGATGGTACAATCATAGGACAAACTTGAGGCGCCAACGCGCGTTTCGGTGCTCGGCCAGGTCAAAGGCCACACCTTCATCAGGGCAACCAATAGAGGGGAGGGGAACAACAACAGGGATCTGCAATAGCTAAAATTTCATCATTTATCTATTTTATCAACTTTGCAATTAAATTATCAAAATCAATCTCATAATGGATACAACAAACAAATTCCTCATCAGGTAGGTCTGGTCTATGGCAGTGAGCCTAGTACTGAGAGATCACACAATTTCACAAAATTTAAATTCAAGAAAAAAAATAATTTAAATTTGGTGGAACGGGGGCACTGACACCAAGCTAATTGAGCAAAAATAATAGGACAGGGAGACAATACAACATCAATGATTTACACCATCACAGCATCAACCCAAAGAAATGTGTAACAGAAAAATCAGAGACCCAACCCTAAAAGTTCTACAGAAAACAACGTTTCAGTTAAGGTTCATAATCAAGTTGAGATAATCAAAATAACTGAACAGTATAAAGTACAAAGAAGGGTGACAAAAGCTAAAAATAAAAATAGAAATACTCACCTAAACCTTTCAATCATCCACTTAGGATGAGGGGCACGGCACTAAGTTGTAGACAATAGTGGAGCTCCTAGGAAAGATAGGGTAGCACCCCAGGCACAAGTAAGGAGCGCGTCAGTCACACAGGGGCCAGTAGGCGGGCCTAAAGAAGAAGAACAGATAGAAAGGGCTCCAAATCTAGTCAAACAGGTCTAATCATGTAGGACCTCTACAGATCGTATCCCCAGCGGGGTTCATATTCAGCCTATTAAGGAATACTTACACAGGATGGTAAGCGGAAAGGAATACACTTATCCGCGGTAGTTACGCCAGACATTGTAAAAAGAGTTTTCACTGTCGTGCAGATGCTATTCAAATTTCCCGACTATTTTCAAACGAAACTAAAGGTTCAAACTCTGTGAAAAATAAGAATTACATGAAAATAATATAAAATAATATATTCTAAAACCAATCTAAAGTTCTGCATCATCTTAACGAAAAAATAAAGTTCCAGGGTCTATGGGGGAAGCGGAGGCTGCAAGGAAATTACAGCCATAAGCAGGTTAAATGAAACACTGACAACGGTGCCGGATCTCCCTCTATCGCTCCAGGCCTAACTGGTGGCTTAACCCCCCTAGTACACGAACCAACCGACTCTATAGTTACGGCTAGCTCTTAAACTCTGTTGTGAAAACACTGTGAAAACGAAATAGGAGCTTCGGAATCTCATTACCTTAATGATGTGATCAACAACGGGTCTACGATTCCAACAGTTTACACCAATCCAGGTACGGCATCCATTAGGAACTGTCGGGATAGATAAGGGAGACGCGAGCCATTAAAAGTTAGATAAAGGGCCGGGAATTGGCAACAACAGAACCAAGGTTATTTAAAGGTCCCTCCCGGTGGTCACAGGGTGGCGAGCAACAAGAGGATTTAGAAGGGTTCAAAACAAGATCCGGAACGGATCAAAACAGAACCAGAAGTGCTCTGGAAAGTATGTTGTAAACAATGGCCGATGCGACCGTGGAGCCTCCAAATTGGTCTATCCGCCAGCAATTCACAGGGGATATTAATATTATAATATAATATAGACGGTCCCCTTCAGCGGCCACAGTCAGTCATGGAAATGCTGGCGTACATTTTTTATACGATCAGGGAGGAGGTGGGGAAAGGAGTAGCGGTGAAGGCAGGGGGGGAGGGGGATAGGGGGGTAAAGGGGGGGCGGGCAGGAGGAGAGACCAGGACGGCAGGGGGCAGGGAAGGGGCAGAACAGAGCCAGGGTACATGAACTTGAAAAGGAGTCAGGATCAATGAGAATAGCAGACCCACGCAAGGTCATAGAACACATCAGAAATTACAAGCGTAGGAGGCAGGTAACCCTCAAGTCAAGGCCGTCCATGAATCGGTCAGAATATTTAAAATAAGGATTAGAGCGAGGGCTCATAGAATGGCATTTTCTCATGGACAATGTTCATTTAAGCCCTTATTGGTGGTATTAAGGAGGAAAATCCAGAAGACTTCTCTCTTCCTTCTTATGGAGTTGGTGTCCGTACCTTTTCAAGGATGGACCATCTAAGGTCCCTTTCATCATGCTTCTTGTTCAACCAATGTTGAACCAAAGGTGTCCCATTTTTTTTATTTCTAATGTTGGATTAATGCTCGCCAATTCTAAGGCGACATTCGCAGCCCGTTTCTCCAACATACGGGAGTCCGCATGGGCACAGAATGACATACACCACATTA
Source organism: Lissotriton vulgaris (assembly GCF_964263255.1). Lineage (NCBI taxonomy): Eukaryota > Metazoa > Chordata > Amphibia > Caudata > Salamandridae > Lissotriton > Lissotriton vulgaris. The sequence continues at coordinate 1,084,390,088 of NC_141695.1, read as the reverse complement.
GACGAGGGGCAATTGTTCATTTTGTTCAGTTGTATGGTTCGGTTGTCAATCACTAGCTGGTTTCCTACCACCGCATTGGGACACGCTTGACAGGTTCCACAGCGGTGGTTGCCCGTAATAGGAGCCATCCCCACCCCCGCAGTTTGGCGCATTTCCTTGGGCATAGGCAAGCGGCCACATACCAGATGGTTCCTGAGGTTTTTGGTTTTTCGAAATGCGAAGATAGGCTTGGGGATCGTATTTTAATTTTCTCCGATGTTCAGAAGGTACCAAAGGGAGTTGATGGTTTGTCTCACCTTGTGGTTGATCGTAGAATGTTTGGTTATACATACCAGCCTGTCAGGCGTAACCAAGTTTCGCTCCCGAAACATTGATTCTCTGTCAAAGTATCTAGCACGTTTGAAGGAGTCCCTACTAAGTTGATGGGGGTAACCCCGCTCGGCCAGTTTGTTCTTCAAAATATCCCCCTGAAAGAGAAAATCATAATCATTCATTTCGGAGCAGTTCCTTCGCAAGCGAAGGAACTGGCTGAATGGGATACCATTCCTCTGGCAGCGGGGATGAAAACTCCCATATTGAAGGAGGGTGTTTCTGGCCGTCGGCTTCACATATAGGGATACCAGAAGTTCCTTATTCGCATGCTCGACCCAAACATCAAGAAATTCGCCCCTGGTGTTACTAGAATTGGCCGTAAATCTAAGGTTAGGATGGGCAGCGTTGATCCATAAGACAAATTCGTTCAAGGATGCCTTGTCTCCTTCCCATACAAAAAAATATCATTGATGAAGCGAGACAAGGCTCGGACATTTTCAAAAAAGGGTGCCATTTCATTGTAAATGTTAAAATCTTCAAAATTGCCCATGTAAAGACAGGCAACTCTGGGGGCACAAGATGCCCCCATGCTGACGCCTTGAATTTGATGAAAATATTCATTGTTGAATTCAAAGTAGTTCTCACATAAAACTGTTTTTAAACATTAAACAATGAAGGGGGCGTTGGAGAGCCCACTTTGAGTGGACAGAATGTATTCCAGGACCTGGATGCTCCATCTTGAGGGATGTTGGTGTAGAACGATTCCAGGTCCATGGTTACCAACAATTCCTTGTCACAATCGAATGGCATCTTTTCCACTTTGGAAATAAAATGTCCAGTGTCTTTGACAAAGGACCGTAAATTGCTCACCAAAGGTTTAAGAAACTGGTCGGCATACTTCGAAAGAGGTTCAGTGGCCACACCAATCGTAGATACGATCGGTCTCATGGGCGGGTCAAGGACATCTTTGTGGGTTTTTGGCAAACCATAAATGATGGACATACGAGTGTGGGTAGGGGTCAGATATTCCGCCTCCTTGGTACAGATATATCCTTCTTCCACAGCACTTGTCACAAGAGCTAGGATCTGTTGTTTAAGGGGCTCCTCCGGACACCTAACAATTCGTCTATAGTGCCTGGTTGAGGAGAGGAGGGTGGTCATTTTGTCAACATAGGTTGGGGTATTGAAAACCACTATTCCCCCGCTCTTGTCGCAAGGTTTGATCGTAAGTTGTTGATCGTCTTGCAGATTTTAAAGCGCTATGTTTTCTCCGGCAGAAAGATTATGGTTGGGTTTAGGAACAAATTTGATTATTTTAAGTGGATGGTGAATTGTGCAGTCATGCTAGGGCTCCTGCATGGGCAAAAACGGAGTTTGCCGTGCCCGGTCGGTGGAGCTTCAGTCAGACACGGCCATCTTGGTGGTGTCCATGGCCACGCCCCCAATCACCTCTCATCCTAATACCCTCACCCTACACATCTAGAACATTTCTGAATTATCCCAGGATGCATCTAATGTTGTTGAAAAAGCCTACTTTTACCTACAAAATTTAAACTTACGAGGACCCCTTGTAGCCCACAGCGTTAGGACATCTCCCAGATAACATATAGGGTGGCCTTGAAAAGTGAGGGCACAGGCAGTGCTTAATTTGAGTTGGTGGTTGCAGGTGGGGCCCACCAGCACTTAGACGTTGACCTAGAACAAGAGAGAGAAAAATACAAACGAGAGAAAGAAGGACGAAGAGAAAGACAGAAAGAGAGTGACAAAGTTAGAAAGCAGGGCCCAGAACGAACTTGTGATGTGTTAAGGATGTAGGGGGAATCGAAAGACGCAGTTTTGGTATTGACGCCACCACCTTCTTCAGCGCGGCAGATTCAGGGCAAAAGTTTAGTTCCCTGCACTAAGAGCAAAAGTTTAGGCGCCGGCACTTATTATTTTACCTGTTAAGCACTTGGCACGTGTTCGAGGGAGCTAAGAGCAGTGTACTTGTTGAGGAGTTTCCAACTCCCTGCCTACATTCGCCCCTCTCTTTGGAGGCACGACTTATTTTCAGGAAAAAATTGAAGTGGTCAGAATAAAAAGCGTTTACATTTTCTTCATAAATATAGCAAATAGATTAGGATTTTAGAAATGTGAAATTGTTTGGTTATTACATCCACTAATGAATGGGAACATTCCAAACAGAACTCGCTTTGTGAAGATTGTTGTAAAAATTAAAGAATGAATTGTATGTGTCTGTCTCCCTTAGAAGGTTGCGGCATTTAAAGTGCGGGTTGCCAGCGGTTCACTTTTCGCTCTCGTGCGTAAAGCCGGTCAAATCCGATGGAAATCGGATACATGCTCAGAATTGCTTTGAGCTCGTGTATAATATTAAATACAGCTGTATTTTTCTGTCTGGAGATTGTGTGACATTTGTATTCCGAGCCTCACCTCAATGGGTTTCTTTAAATAGAAGCTATATTTTGCTCCTAAATTGCCCGGGGCAGAGGAAGCAGACATGATGTTTTTATGAATGTTCAGATGCAAATGGCACCGAGAGTGAAGGCTGAGCTCTCGCACATCAAAGGCTCCCGGAGTCGCTGCATTAATGAGGCCCTTTGTTTCCGGGCTCGCAGATTACAACAGGTCTCCGAATCAGTGCCAAGGTTTGAGCTCCATTTGGGAGGGCTTGAAATCCCGCGCGGGGCTCGTGCGCACTCGGAGCGCGCGGGTGACCTCGAAAATGAGCTGCCTTCGAAGGAGCCGAATGCAATGATAATTAAGGCGAGTGACTCGGCGGGGAGAACGTATGCAAAGAAAGAAATAAAAACAAGCATTTGCAATTCAATAGGTCTCGCATTAGGAAAGTGTGAGCTATTGATATTGTAAATGGCAATTTTTTAATATGTGTTGGCTTTGAAAATATATAAATTATTAGCATTGTTATTCACAAAGCCAATATCTTACACTTTCCTACTGCGAGTCCTATTGGCTATGGCAATGCTTGTTGGTAGCAAGCAAGGACAGTGCTGTTGTGGTGCTGAGTGATGCTGTTGTGGTGCTGAGTGATGATGTGGTTGGGCTGAGTGATGTGGTGGTGTATTAGAGTGATGTGGTAGTGTTCCAGAGTGATGTGGTGGTGTCCCAGAGTGATGTGGTGGTGGCCCTGAGTGATGTGGTGGTGTCCTAGAGTGATGTGGTGGTGTCCTAGAGTGATGTGGTGGTGTCCCAGAATGATGTGGTGGTGTCCCGGAGTGATGTGGTGGTGTCCTAGAGTGATGTGGTGATGCCCATGAGTGATGCGGTGGTGCCCCTGAGTGAAGTGGTGGTGTCCCAGAGTGATGTTTTGGTGTCCTAGAGTGATGTGGTGGTGTCCCAGAGTGATGTGGTGGTATCCCAGAGTGACGTGGTGGTGTCTCTGAGTGATGTGGTGGTGTCCCTGAGTGATGTGGTGCTGTTCCTGAGTGATGTGGTGGTGTATTAGAGTGATGTGGTGGTGCCCCTGAGTGATGTGGTGGTGCCCCTGAGTGGTGCGGTGGTGCCCCTGAGTGATGCAGTGGTGTCCCTGAGTGATGTGGTGGTGTCCCAGAGTGATGTGGTTGTGTCCCAGAGTGATGTGGTGGTGTCCTAGAGTGATGTGGAGGTGTCCTAGAGTGATGTGGTGGTGTCCCAGAGTGATGTGGTGGTGTCCCTGAGTGATGTGGTGGTGTTGTGAGGCGTGCAGCAGTGTGAGGCGTGCAGCAGTGTGAGTCGTGCAGCAGTGTGCAGCATGCAGCAGTGTGAGTAATGCAGCAGTGTGCAGCATGCAGCAGTGTGAGGCGTGCAGCAGTGTTAGGCGTGCAGCAGTGTGAGGCGTACAGCAGTGTGAGGCGTGCAGCAGTGTGAGGCATGCAGCAGTGTGAGGCGTGCAGGGGTGTGAGGCGTGCAGCGGTGTGAGGCGTGCAGCAGTGTGAGGCATGCAGGAGGGTGTGGCGTGCAGCAGTGCGAGGCTTACAGCATTGTGTCGTGCAGCAGTGTGCAGCATGCTGCAGTGTGAGTAATGCAGCAGTGTGCAGCAGTGTGTGGCGTGCAGCAGTGTGTGGAGTACAGCAGTGTGAGGCGTGCAGCAGTGTGAGGCGTGCAGCAGTATGAGGCGTGCAGCAGTGTGAGGCGTGCAGCAGTGTGAGGCATGCAGCAGTGTGTGGCATGCAGCAGTGTAAGGCGTGCAGCAGTGTAAGGCGTGCAGCAGTGTGAGGCGTGCAGCAGTGTGAGGCATGCAACAGTGTGAGGCGTGCGGCAGTGTGAGGCGTGCAGCAGTGTGAGGCATGCAGCGGTGTGAGGCGTGCAGCGGTGTGAGGCGTGCAGCAGTGTGAGGCATGCAGGAGGGTGTGGCGTGCAGCAGTGCGAGGCTTACAGCATTGTGCCGTGCAGCAGTGTGCAGCATGCAGCAGTGTGAGTAATGCAGCAGTGTGCAGCAGTGTGTGGCGTGCAGCAGTGTGTGGCGTACAGCAGTGTGAGGCGTGCAGCAGTGTGAGGCGTGCAGCAGTGTGAGGCGTGCAGCAGTGTGAGGCATGCAGCAGTGTGTGGCATGCAGCAGTGTAAGGCGTGCAGCAGTCTAAGGCGTGCAGCAGTGTGAGGCATGCAACAGTGTGAGGCGTGCGGCAGTGTGAGGCGTGCAGCAGTGGGCAGCATGCAGCAGTGTAAGGTGTGCAGCAGTGTAAGGAGTGCAGCAGTGTGAGGCGTGCAGCAGTGTGAGGCATGCAGCAGTGTGCATGCAGCAGTGTGTGGCTTGCAGCAGTGTGCAACATGCAGCAGTGTGAGTAATGCAGCAGTGTGAGCCGTGCAGCAGTGTGAGGCGTGCAGCAGTGTGGGACATGCAGCAGTGTGAGGTGTGCAGCAGTGTGCAGCATGCAGCAGTGTGAGTAAAGTGTGCAGCAGTGTGAGGCGTGCACCCGTGTGTGGCGTGCATCAGTGTGTGGCGTGCAGCAGTGTGTGGCATGCCGCAGTGTGTGGCATGCAGCAGTGTGAGGCGTGCAGCAGTGTGTGGCGTGCAGCAGTGTGTCGTGCAGCAATATGCAGCGTGCAGTAGTCTGAGGCGTGTGGCAGTGTGCAGCGTGCAGCAGTGTGAGTAATGCAGCAGTGTGAGGCGTGCAGCAGTGTGTGGTGTGCTGCAGTGTGTGGTGTGCTGCAGTGTGAGGCGTGCAGCAGTGTGTGGTGTGCAGCAGTGTGAGGCATGCAGCAGTGTGTGGCATGCAGCAGCGTGAGGCGTGCAGCAGTGTGAGGCGTGCAGCAGTACGAGGCGTGCAGCAGTGCGTGGCGTGCAGCAGTGCGCAGTGTGCAGCAGTGCGCGGTGTGCAGCAGTGCGCAGTGTGCAGCGGTGTGCGGCATACAGCAGTGCGCAGCGTGCAGCAGCGTGCAGCAGTGTGAGGCATGCAGCCGTAGGAGTAGTGCAGCAGTATGCAGCATGCAGCAGTGTGCAGTATGCAGGAGTGTGCAGCATGCAGCAGTGTGAGTAATGCAGCAGTGTGAGGCATGCAGCATTGTGAGGCGTGCAGCAGTGTGAGGCGTGCAGCAGCGTGAGGCATGCAGCAGTGTGAGGCGTGCAGCAGTGTGAGGCGTGCAGCAGTGTGTGGCATGCAGGAGGGTGTGGCGTGCAGCAGTGTGAGGCGTGCAGCATTGTGTCATACAGCAGTGTACAGCATGCAGCAGTGTGAGTAATGCAGCAGTGTGCAGCAGTGTGTGGCGTGCAGCATGTGACGTGCAGCAGTGTGTGTTGTGCAGCAGTGTGCAGCATGCAGCTGTGTAAGTAATGCAGCAGTTTGAGGCGTGCAGCAGTGTGAGGTGTGCGGCAGTGTGCAGCATGCAGCAGTGTGAGTAATGCAGCAGTGTGCAGCATGCAGCAGTGTGAGGCATGCAGCAGTGTGAGGCGTGCAGCAGTGTGAGGCGTGCAGCAGTGTGAGGCGGGTAGCAGTGTGAAGCGTGCAGCAGTGTGAGGCGTGGAGCAGTGTGTGGCGTGCAGCAGTGTGTGGCGTGCAGCAGTGTATCATGCAGCAGTGTGCAGCACTGTGAGTAATGCAGCAGTGTGCAGTAGTGTGAGCCGTGCAGCAGTGTGAGGCGTGCAGCAGTATGCAGCAGTGTGAGGCGTGTAGCAGTGTGAGGCGGGCGGCAGTGTGCAGCATGCAGCAGTGTGAGTAATGCAGCAGTGTGAGACGTGAAGCAGTGTGAGGTGTGCAGCAGTGTGTGGTGTGCAGCAGTGAGTGGCGTGCAGCAGTGTGTGGCATGCAGCAGTGAGTGGCGTGCAGTAGTGTGTGGCATGCAGTAGTGTGTGGTGTGCAGCAGTGTGTCGTGCAGCAGTGTGCAGCAGTGTGGGGCGTGTAGCAGTGTGAGACGGGCGGCAGTATGCAGCATGCAGCAGTGTGAGTAATGCAGCAGAGTGAGGTGTGAAGCAGTGTGAGGCGTGCAGCAGTGTGTGGCGTGCAGTAGGGTGTGGTTTGCAGTAGTGTGTGGCGTGCAGCAATGTGAGGCATGCAGCAGTGTGAGGCTTGCAGCAGTGTGAGGCGTGCAGCAGTGTGTGGTGTGCAGCAGTGTGAGGCGTGCAGCAGTGTGTGGCATGCAGCAGTGTGAGGCGTGCAGCATTGTGTCGTGCAGCAGTGTGCAGCAGTTTGTGGCGTGCAGCAGTGAGTGGCATGCAGCAGTGTGTGGCGTGCAGCAGTGTGAGGGGTGCAGCAGTGTGTGGCCTGCAGCAGTGTGAGGCGTGCAGCAGTGTGAGTGGTGCAGCAGTGTGAGGTGTACAGCAGTGTGCAGCATGCAGCAGTGTGAGTAATGCAGCAGTGTGAGACGTGCTGCAGTGTGCAGCATGCAGCAGTGTGAGTAATGCAGCAGTGTGCAGAGTGCAGCGGTGTGAGGCATGCAGCAGCGTGAGTGTTAGACGGAGACCGGGAGGGTCGGCCGAGGACAAGGGGAGAGGCCTCCGGTGAGGGCCGTCTCCAGCGATCGTACAGACAAGTAACTTCCCCCCCACAGATGGACACCACACAAGGATAAGGTTAACGTTCTTTATAGGCAATTCTTGAAGTACGGTGATACGATACAATGGAGCAGGACACGAGGGTCCTCTTAATTCTAGTCTCTTGACAAGGAAAGGGGTAGCGGGACAGTCTTTGTTACCAATCTGGTACTGCGATGCGATGATGGTAGCTCACAATCCTCGAGCTCGGCGTTCGAGAGGGACGGGCCGCGGCAGCGCCAGCAGGTCCCGAGGTGGTCGTAGACAGGAACGGGCCGCGGCAGCGCCAGCAGGTCCTGACGAGGACGAAGGTTGCAAGAAGGCCGCGGCAGCGCCAGCAGGTCCAACGAGGATGAAGGTTGCAGAAGGCTGCGGCAGCGCCAGCAGGCAGGACGACAGTTCACAAGGCAGGGCTGCGGCAGCGCCAGCAGTCCGTCAAGGATGAGTTCTTCACGGTGTCTCTCGACTCCAAGATACAACTGCCTTCCTGCTCTGGAGCTGCCCCAGTTATAGGTCTGGCGCCCTTTGATGTCCGGACCCTCACACTTGGAGGTCGGGAGGTCCGGGATGAGGGAGTCCAGACACCCAGCAGGGGGGTGGAGCCAGCGCCCGGGGATGCTGGGGGCGATCGGCACCTGGCGGGGGAGAGCCATCGACACTCCTTTCTCCCATTGACCTGCCAAGTGGTCCGTTCACCTCCTGGGTGGATGGTGGTGCCGGGATGTCGGGGCCTGGCCAGGCCCAGGGTTAGGGTCGAGCTGAGGCCACGCGGCCTCGTGGTGCAGTGTCCAAGATGGCGGCCGGGCCGGGCAATGGAGCTGACAGTGGCCCGGGCCAGTGATACAGAGATGTCCGGAGCAGGAGTCCCGTAGGGGACGGTTTGCGGGTTGCTTCTGTGGGTAGCACCTGGAGAGCCGGCGTCCGGGCCCTGTCATGCGGGGAGGGAGCGAGCCCTTCATGTGGCCTGTCCAACATGCGTCCCCCCCAGCTGAAGGCGGGGAGAGTCACCCATCCTCTTGGGGACTCTCCTCGTCGAGGCGGAAAAAGCGTGACAGGCCATCCGCGTTGGCGTGATCCTGGCCAGGTCGGTGCTCCACAGTGAAGTCCATCCCCTGCAGGGAGATGGACCATCGCAATAGTTTGGCATTTTCCCCCCGCATCTGCATTAGCCATTGCAGGATGATCTGTTTGCACCCGAAAGTGGGTACCGAAGAGGTAGGGCCGGAGCTTCTTGAGGGCCCACACTACTGCGAAAGCCTCCCTCTCGATGGTGCTCCAGCGCTGTTCTCGGGCCAGTAGGCGTCTGCTGATGAAGGCCACTGGTTGGTCAAGTCCATCGGGGTTCAGCTGGGAGAGGACGGCCCGATGCCATGGTCGGAGGCATCAGTCTGGATGATGAACTCCCGGCTGTAGTCGGGAGCCTGGAGCACAGGGGCGGTGCACATGGCGGCCTTCAGCTTCTCGAAGGCCGCTTGACAGTCTGGAGTCCAGTTGACCATTTTTGGGTGTTTCTTTGATGTGAGCTCTGTGAGGGGCCCCACAATGCTGCCATAGTCCTTCACAAACCGCCGGTAGTATCCGGTGAGCCCCAAGAAGGCTCGGACCTCGGTTTGCGTTACGGGGGGCTGCCAGGACTGGATGGCAGCGATCTTGAGCTGAAGGGGGGCCACCAGACCGCTTCCCACTTGGTGTCCGAGGTAGGTCACGGACCCTTGGCCAAATTGGCACTTGCTGGCCTTGATTGTGAGGCCGGCCTGTTGGAGGGCCTGCAGGACCTCTCGGAGGTGGCGGAGGTGGTCTGACCAGTGGCGGCTGTACACAGCAATATCGTCCAGGTAGGCGGCGCTGAACTCTTCGAGGCCCGCCAATACCTGGTTCACAAGTCGTTGAAAAGTGGCTGGAGCGTTTTTCATGCCGAATGGCATCACTTTGAAGTGGTAGTGGCCATCCGGGGTGGAGAAAGCGGATCGTTCTTGGGCCCTGGGGGTGAGGCCGATCTGCCAGTAGCCCGCTGTCAGGTCGAAGATGCTGAGGTAGCGGGCAGCCCCCATGCGGTCGATCAGTTCATCTGCTCGGGGAATGGGGTGAGCGTCGGTTCGGGTGACAGCGTTCAGACCCCGATAGTCGACGCAGAATTGGAGCTCAGGGGTGGTGCCTGGGGCAGCAGTTTTGGGGACCAGCACGACTGGGCTGGCCCAGGGGCTGTCCGAGGGCTCGATGACTCCGAGTGTGAGCATTTTTGACACTTCTTCTTGGATGCAGGCACGTACCCGATCTGGTACGCGGTACGCCCGATGTCTGATAGGGGGACTGTCCCCAGTGTCCACGTCGTGCAAGCACCAGGGGGTGACCCCTGGGGTGAGGGAAAATAGGGTCGCAACTTGCAGCAGGAGGGCCCGACAGTCTTGGCGCTGCTCCGGGGTTAGGGCATCTGAGAGTCGGACCCCGTCTACTGAACCATCTTTCTCCTGGGTCCTCAGTAGGTCAGGGAGGGGCTCGGAGTCTTCTTCCGCTCCACTGTCTGTAGCCATCAGTAGGCTGAGCTCCGAGCGCACAAAGTGGGGTTTGAGTCTGTTGGCGTGGAGGACCCGGAGGGGGTTCCGGGGAGATTCCATGTCGATGAGATAGGTGACGGGGCTCTTGCGCTCGACTACCTTGAAGGGCCCTGTCCACTTGTCCTGCAAGGCACAAGGTTCGGTGGGGGACATCACCCATACTTGCTGGCCAGGTTCGAACTCTATGGAGGAGGCATTCTGATCGTACCATTTCTTCATGTCCTCCTGACTGGCCTCAAGATTGGCTTTGGCGATCTCTCTGAATCGTCTGGTCTGATTGCGTAGGGTCAGGAGGTACTTGTAGACGTCTGGAGGGGTTTTCAGGGGGGCCATCTCCCAACCTTCTTTGACTAGGCTGAGGGGCCCTCGAACAGGGTGTCCGTACAAGAGTTCGAAGGGGCTGAAGCCGAGGGACTTCTGGGGGACTTCTCGGTAGGCGAAGAGGAGGCACGGGAGTAGCACATCCCACTGGCGGCGGAGGGGCTCTTCCAACCCCATAATCATTCCCTTGAGTGTGCGGTTGAACCGCTCAACCAGTCCGTTTCCTTGAGGGTGATAAGGGGTTGTGAATCGGTAGGTGACCCCGCACTGCTGCCAGAGGGATTTCATATATTTTGAAATAAAGTTCGTGCCCCTGTCGCTGACGACTTCCCGGGGGAAGCCCACCCGGGAGAAGATCCCCATTAAGGCTCGGCCGACCACCGGTGCTGTTACAGTTCAAAGGGGAACAGCCTCGGGATAGTGGGTGGCGTGGTCCACCAGTACCAGGATGAATCGATGCCCTTGTGCTGTTCGGGGGTCCAGGGGCCCCACAATGTCTATTCCCACCTTTTCGAACGGGGTGGTAACAACCGGGAATGGTTGCAGGGGTGCCTTGAGTTTGCGGCCGCTCTTCCCGCTGGCCTGGCAAGTGGGGCAGGACCGGCAGTGGTTGAGGACGTCATTTCTCATTTTTGGCCAGTAAAAGTGGGTCACCAGGCGGTTGTAGGTTTTGTCCTGTCCCAAGTGTCCAGCCAGGGGGACATCGTGGGCCAAATTCAACAGGAAGTCTCTAAAGCGGAGGGGCACCACCAACACTCGACTGGCCCCCAACTCCGCGATTCTTTGTTCGCTATACAATAGGTCATTGTCCCAATAGATCCAGTGGGCCCCAGCGGTATTTCCCGCGCTCTGGGCGAGGGCTTGCTGTCGTAGTCCCTCGAGGGAGGGACAGGTCTTTTGCTCTTGACGGAATTGTTCCTGGGTGGGTCCCCCTTCTTGACGCCACTGAGCCAGGTCTGGAAGGTCCTGGGGCTGAGCGAGCCTTTCTTGGGTTTGTTCCGGGGGGTCGGTATGGTCGGCGTCCCCCACTGGAGCGATCGGGGGAGGAGGTGCTGGCCATTCGGGTTCTTCAGGTCGGGGGATGGCGCGGGCGGCCATGGACCGGGTGGTTACGCACGCCCAGTCCGGGAGGCCCAACATCCCCAGGTGCTCTCTTCTTTCCACGGCGGCCCACGGGGAACTCTCGAGATCGTTCCCCAGGAGACAGTCCACGGGGGCATCATCGCGGACCGTCACCTTCAACATGCCGGATACTCCTCCCCATTCGAATGGGACGCAGGCCATCCGACACAGGCTCTCAGAATTGTCGGCTGAACGGACGGGGCAGAGAACGTTCGGCAGGATTTGTTCCGGGGTCACCAGGTGACAGCGGACGGCCGTCACACTGGCCCCCGTGTCACGTAGGGCTTCAGCCTTGCGCCCATTTATGTTCACCCACTGACTGTATTTTCTGGTGTTGGCGGGTAGGGGAGCCCGCGTGATCATGTCTCTTCCCCCTAGGCACGCCAGGACCATGGCGGCCGGTTCCCACTCTGGTTGCTCCTGTTCGTATTCTTCATGCTCTTCGGAGACTTGCTCTTCTCCTAGGGCGGCGGCAGCTACCTGGCGGGGCCCCGGAGTCTGGTTCTTTGGGCAGTTCGGGTCATTGGCGTAGTGGCCGACTTGCTGGCATCGGTGACAAGTGACATTGGCTCAGAATCCCGGGCGCATCGGGGGGTTGCCCCGGCCGGCCGGGGGCGGGGTGCTGGTAGCGGGAGCGGCCGGGACGGCGTCTTTCCCCCGGCCCTGGCCTCCTCCTCCTCCTCGGGGACGGTGATGACCTTGGTTGTTCCTGTTCTGTTCGTTCGGCCCACCCCGGCCCACTCGGGTGCTCTCCCATCGGTCAGCCTCGGCGGCGAGCTGCCGTGGATCAGTCAATTTACTGTCGAGGAGGTGCTGCCTGAGCTCGACGAAGCAGTTGTTGGAGAGGTGCTCCCACACGATGAGATTAAAAAGTTGCTCGTAGGTCGTTACGCGGCTCCCCTTGATCCATCCCTCGAAGGCTCGGCTGAAATAGTTCAAATATTCCACCCAAGTTGTACCCGGGATTCGGGTGCAGTCGCGGAACCTCTGGCGGTACATTTCGGGTGTAAGCCCATTTCGAGTGAGGAGGGCGGCCTTCATGTGGTCATAGGACGTCATTTGATGGTCCGGGAGCTGTAACAGGGCATCGCGGCCTTCATTGACGAACCTCCCCCATAGACCGGCTCCCCAGTCACTTCGATCGATCCGGTGGGAGGTCATGGCGATCTCGTAGGCCTTGAACCACTGTTGTATGTCGTCGTTTCGGAAATACTCTCGGACGACATCTTTGGGGATGTGGACCTTTGGTTCTGTAGCTCCTGGGGTGCGCGGTTGCTCGGGCACCACCAGGTCTTTGTTTTGCTTCCGCAGTTCTATCTCTGCCAGTTTGCGCTCGTGTTCGTATGCCAGTCTTTTTTCTTCGAGCTCTCTTTGTCTTTGCTTTTCTTCCCGCTCTTCTCGGAGCCGTAAGTGTTCTAGGTTCATTTTTTGTTCCGCTAGTTTTAGTTCTCCGTCCAACTTGAGCCGTGCCAACTCTAATTCGTGCAGTCTGCTTTTTTCTCGCTCTTGGATCTCTTCCCGGGAGAGACCCGCTCTCCTTTCTTCGGACGGAGCGGTGCTTGTCTCCGGTGCTTCGATGTTTTGGTCCCGGGGACCGGCGGCATTTGCTTCTGCCCACGATTCTAGGGCGTGTTTAAAGTCATCTTTTGTGCTCAGACCGGTGGTAGCAATGCCCAGTTCCATACAAAATTGTTTTAATTCTCGATGGCTGTACTCCTCCAGTTTTTCCATTTGGAATTTCTCTGTAGATCCGCTCTCTTTGGTCGACATTGTGGTTTAGTCGTGGGGTGAGTTGCTTTCTGTACGATTACGCGTTGGTTCGGATCGCGCCGCTGGCCACCAATGTTAGACGGGGACCGGGAGGGTCGGCCGAGGACAAGGGGAGAGGCCTCCGGTGAGGGCCGTCTCCAGCGATCGTACAGACAAGTAACTTCCCCCCCACAGATGGACACCACACAAGGATAAGGTTAACGTTCTTTATAGGCAATTCTTGAAGTACGGTGATACGATACAATGGAGCAGGACACGAGGGTCCTCTTAATTCTAGTCTCTTGACAAGGAAAGGGGTAGCGGGACAGTCTTTGTTACCAATCTGGTACTGCGATGCGATGATGGTAGCTCACAATCCTCGAGCTCGGCGTTCGAGAGGGACGGGCCGCGGCAGCACCAGCAGGTCCCGAGGTGGTCGTAGATAGGAACGGGCCGCGGCAGCGCCAGCAGGTCCCGACGAGGACGAAGGTTGCAAAAGGCCGCGGCAGCGCCAGCAGGTCAAACGAGGATGAAGGTTGCAGAAGGCTGCGGCAGCGCCAGCAGGCAGGACGACAGTTCACAAGGCAGGGCTGCGGCAGCGCCAGCAGTCCGTCAAGGATGAGTTCTTCACGGTGTCTCTCGACTCCAAGATACAACTGCCTTCCTGCTCTGGAGCTGCCCCAGTTATAGGTCTGGCGCCCTTTGATGTCCGGACCCTCGCACTTGGAGGTCGGGAGGTCCGGGATGAGGGAGTCCAGACACCCAGCAGGGGGTGGAGCCAGCGCCCGGGAAGGCTGGGGGCGATCGGCACCTGGCGGGGGAGAGCCATCGACACTCCTTTCTCCCATTGACCTGCCAAGTGGTCCGTTCACCTCCTGGGTGGATGGTGGTGCCGGGATGTCGGGGCCTGGCCAGGCCCAGGGTTAGGGTCGAGCTGAGGCCACGCGGCCTCGTGGTGCAGTGTCCAAGATGGCGGCCGGGCCGGGCAATGGAGCTGACAGTGGCCCGGGCCAGTGATACAGAGATGTCCGGGAGCAGGAGTCCCGTAGGGGACGGTTTGCGGGTTGCTTCTGTGGGTAGCACCTGGAGAGCCGGCGTCCGGGCCCTGTCATGCGGGGAGGGAGCGAGCCAGGCATGCAGCAGTGTGAGGCTTGCAGCAGTGTGAGGCGTGCAGCAGTGTGTGGCGTGCAACAGTGTGTGGCGTGCAGTAGTGTGTGGCGTGCAGCAGTGTGGCGTGCAGCAGTGTGTCGTGCAGCAGTGTGCAGCATGCAGCAGTGTGAGGTGTGCAGTAGTGTGAGGCATGCGGCAGTGTGCAGCATGCAGCAGTGTGAGTAATGCAGCAGTGTGAGGCATGCGGCAGTGTGAGGCGTGCGGCAGTGTGCAGCATGCAGCAGTGTGAGTAATGCAGCAGTGTGTGGCATGCAGTGGTGTGTGGCGTGCAGTAGTGTGTGGCGTGCAGTATTGTGTGGCGTGCAGCAGTGTGTGGCGTGCAGCAGTGTGTCGTGCAGCAGTGTGTCATGCAGCAGTGTGCAGCAGTGTGAGGCGTGCAGCAGTGTGAGGCGTGCAGCAGTGTGAGGCATGCAGCAGTGTGCAGCAGTGTGAGTAATGCAGCAGTGTGCAGCAGTGTGAGGTTTGCAGCAGTGTGAGGCGTGCAGCAGTGTGGCGTACAGCAATGTGAGTAATGCAGCAGTGTGAGGCGTGCAGCAGTGTGAGGCGTGCAGCAGTGTGAGGCATGCAGGAAAAAAATGGACTGAGAAAGAGTGGGGGGAGCACGAGCCGACGAAAGAGTGGGGGAAAAAAGCTTCAGCCGACAAGAGTGGGGAAAAAAAGCAGTAGCAGACAAAAGAATGGGGAAAGATATGCACGATCCGACTAAAAATGCATAAGTCAGAGAAGAAAGTAAAATGTGAGCCAGAGAAAGACGAGCCATGTAGAAAACAAAAAAGCTCTCGGCATTGCTGTGGCAGGGGCGGGGGAGTGCATTCCTTTCAAGTCTGATGCAGGGGCTGGGGAGCGGCAGCCTTTGAAGACTGATGCCGAGGCACAGACAAATGGTGGTGTGTGATGTAGCTGGCGATGATGTGCACGCGCATAGCTCACATGAACTGTACGCGATCCGCAGCTAGGTAGACTTTTCTTTTCCGCTTACTATAATCTCGCCTATTTAACTCTGCGGGATAGAATAGGCGAGACCTAAAAATACTGAAAGATGAAGCGCACAGAGGATGGAGTTTTGAGGGTCTGTTCACTTAGCTAATTATTTGATGTTTTTTCGAAGTGCTCTACGTTTTAGCAACCAATACATCGTGAGAAGAGCATAGCAAAAACAAACTATAGTAACAGAAACAAATAAATATAGTTTCTTAATGTATGACTTCAGTGTTTTAATTTGGAGCCGGATGGGTAGATACCAGATCTCTTTATATTAATCATATGATGTAACAACGTTTCAGTTGTACGCAGTATATTGAAGACTGCAAAAGCTTATGCCGTGTCTTAGGCCCAAATTGCAGGAGGGCCGATAACAACACTTTGGGTTTTTGGGCGCAAACTAGAGTTTCCGCCCAAATCCGTATTGTGGGTGTGTTGTAGTTTTGCATATAGAATAACTGCATGCAAAATTACTATGGGTAAGGGGGTGGGGATGGGGTCGGCAAATCCACCAAATCAAAGCAGGTGTAATATGTCACCATTAAAGACCCACAATTCACGAACAATATAGGATATAGGGCCAGTAACACCCTTTTCACGTAATTCCCCATTCTGCAAGGAAACTACCTAGGATTACTTGTGATCCCACAGTGATGCAATTTCTAATATCCTCAGTATTCGTATTTTCTAATGTGGTAGTCCAGTAATGACATTACACCCACACATATGTTGCGGGCCTCAATCCTTATACAATAACCCTTCTCAGAACCTACAAAAACTTCGAGGTGAAGCAGCTGAATATCAAAGTAAATCTTAGACCATTTCCAAGTGTTCTTGATGTTTGATATTTTCCATTTGATAACTAAAAATACCTGACAAGTGGAACAGAGCATAATATATTGAACACTTCAATAGCCCATCTGAAGTATAGCTTTCACATTATGTCTGGCTACAAAAAAACGAGGAATAGGTGTATAGTATACAACTGATAATGCCCAATAGAGGGGATGGGAAACATGATGATAGATAAAGTGAAATCAAAAGTACTCCCAGAGTTCATTATATGAGGTATAGGGATATTGTGCATATTCTGCCTTTGAAAACGCATCGTCAATTACATGTCAAGAATTGAATGGGCTTTTATATAGAAAGGTTCTTTAGTGACCAGTTTCATTTCATTTCAGCTCAAAAGGGCCTGAATAGTTAGATGAGGACGTCTGACACTCTACTCTATGCCACTCCATGCCACTTTACTAGAGACCACTCTGTGCCACTCCACCCTATGCCACTTCACACTACTCCATGCCATTCCATTCTTTTTTGCACCACTCCACTCTACTCCACTCTACGCCACTCCATGCTACACCAATTTACTCTGCACCACTTCATGTCACTCTGGGCTACTCCACTCTATGCCACTATACTTCACTCCCCTCCATCCCACTCTATGTTATTGTACTTTACACCACTTCACTCTACTCTTCCCCACTCCACTCCACTCCACGCCACTCTACTCTGCACCAGTCTGAACCACTTCACTCCGGAAATATCCTTAAAAACGTGGTCAGTACACCGCAATGCTGTTACATCGCTGTCGTTACAACGACCGCGATGAAACCACGATATGCCATTGCAAAGCAAGTCTTTACATCGACTAGCGCTAGATGGTGTGCTGACATTAAAAATAGTGTCGTTTACTATCCCAACACCTTCCCTACTGATAAGTGGACTGGAGTTGGAATAGTAAATTACTCTTTTCTAATGTTAGCACGCCACCTAGCGCAAGTCGATGTAAAGACTTGCGTTGTAAAGGCATAGTGTGGTAACATCTCAGTCGTTGTAACGAATGCGATGTAACAGCACGCGTTGTAATAACACGCGTTGTAACATCATACAACCCTTCACTCTACTCCAATCCACTCCACTCTACTCTGTGCCACTCTAATATATGCCACTCTACGCCACTCCGCAACACTCAACTCTTTGCTAGCCACGCCACTCTATTCTACACCACTCCACTTTATGCCGCTCCATGACACTCTACTCCACAGCACTATATTCTACGACACCCACTCTATGCCACTCTACCTAACAGCATTCTATGCTACTCCTTTCCACTCTATGCCACTCCTCTCCTTCTCCACTCTATGCAATTCCACGCAACTCGTCTATGCCACTCCATGCTACTCTACTTTATGCATTCCACCCCACTGTATGCTACTCCACTCTACATCACTCTACTCTACGTCACTCTACTCTACTCAACTCTAGGCCACTCGACTCCGCTCTAGGCCACTCTACTCCATTCTACCTCACTCTATGCCACTCTACTCTACACCATGCTATTCTATGTCACTCCACTCTACTTCACACCACTCTACTCCACATAATGTCACCCTATGACACTCTAGGCCACTGCACTCTATTCCACTTGATCCCACTCAATTCACTCTACTCTACACAAACTTACTCTGTGCCACTCCACTCTACTCTACACTCCACAATATGCCTCTCTACACAATTTCACTCTACCCCACTCCACACAACTGCACTCTACTCCACTCCACTCTATGTTACTACATGCCACTGTATTCCACTCTATATCACTCTACTCTATGCCATACCACCCCACTCTTGCCACTCTACTTTACGCCACTCCTCTATATGCCACTCTACACTACACCACAACACTTCACTTCACCAGTCCACACCACTCTACACTACTCTACTTCACTCTTTGCCACACCACTCCATACAACTCTACTCACACCGCTATATTCCACCCCACTCTATGCCACTCTACTGTACACCACTCTATCCTATGCCACACTACTTTAAGCTTCACACCTATATGCTACTTCATTCCACCCAACATCACTCTACACCACCTCAATTCACTATATGCCACTTTTCTCCCATGCTTAATTTGAACCAATGGCTTCTGGTGTTCAGCACTTACACCTAATCATAAACACTGGTGCTTTTTATGAGCACCAGTTAAGGACATTTTCATTTACGGGGAGATTAAGTGATTTGCCCAGAATCACAGGATGTTGAGCCAATGCTGAGACTAAAACCTGGTTCCCCAGCTCTGATTTCTGCAGCTCTGACCATTATGCCACTTCCTATCCCCACTTTTGTTGATTCTGTTTTAGGCAGCGCTAACAGGAGAAATGTGCTGGTGCAAGCTGCCTCTTGATCAGAGCCCCAGCACTTATTAATTTTTCTACAAATTAACCACTGCCCTTCTCTACTCCACTCTACGCAATTTCATGCCACTCCACTCTACTTTATGCCACTCCACTGTACTCTATGCTAGTCTATGCCACTCTACTTTATGCCACTCCACACCACTCCATACCACTCTGCAACTCTACTTTATGTCATTCTACACCACTCCATGCCACTTCGCTCCACTCTATGCCACTCTACTCCACACTACTGTAGCTGCTCGGCTATGGAATAAACTTCCGCCCAATCTTAGGCAAACAGAAGATCTTCTACATTTCAGGAAGAAGCTAAAAACTTGACTCTTTCCTCGGGTATAATGGAGCCTAGCGACTGCTTATGAAACATCTGACCGGTATGGCAACATGTGTGTACAATGGAACTTAATGCAATCTTAGCGCCAAGATACCCGTGGGGTGATAGTGCGTTCTATAAGACTATATAACATAACATAACATAACATACTCTATGCCAATTCACTCTATGCTCCTCTACTTTACTCCACTCTATGCCACTTCACTCTATGCCATTCGACACCACTCCACACAACTCCACACAATGCCAATCTATGGCACTCCACTCTATGCCACTGTACTCTACACCACTCTGCCACTCTACTCTATGCCACTCTAGGCCACTCCACTCTGTTCCACGCCATTCTGCTTCAGTCCACCCAACTCTATGTCACTTTACTCTTCCCCACCCTGCTCTACGCCACGTACCCTACGCCACTCCACTTCACTCTATTCAGAACATTCACTGTTTTCCCTGGCTACTTGTGTTTATCATATTCTGAAAGACTAATTAATAAAGCGCTATAAGATGATGAAGTGATCTCTTGCAACGATCCTCTCACTACGCGTCTGTTGCTGTGTATGTATGCACCCCAGCCCTGCACAGATTATCCATTCACTCCCAATACAGAAGTCGTTGCACAATGACTCTGCGTGAATATTCGTTTCCGCAGCCTTGCTTCACTGTCGGACATACCCTGAGGTCGTCATGTCTCACATGAGACTTCTACCCTCTGGAGGTACAAATATCTCAGAAATACTGGTCTTTTTCTGTGTGCATATCTTTCTCTCAGCACTTCTTGAACCGTGGTGGGGGCTGATACAGCATCAGAGATTGGGATGGTGCACTCCCAATACACATCCATTGGTACCTACTGACATAGATAGGGGCAAACAAAAGAGGCAGTCAGGACACAACAGTGGGAGAAAGGGGGCACTATGGGGAAAGCGAGGGAAACATGCAAAACATGAGTGAAAGCAAAGAAGGACACATGGACAGCCCAAGGATGAACTGAAACGTACTCATTAAGGACAGAGATCTTGGCTTCATGAATATGTGAGATGCCCATACCATAATCTACAACACTTCCCTACAGGTGGTATGCTTTTGCTTTCCCTAGTCTACAGATCTCTCTGTGTCATCAAGTTGTCTTTGGGTAAGCTGCTGGTTGAACCAGGAAGAAGTGAATCCCAGCACCATGAGCATTAAGAAGTACCAGGGAGTCTTTAAGAGTGGTGCCGTGTTCCAAAATGGGGTCCTCGATGCATGTACTGGAGATATGGCGTCACTGCAACGCATATGTATTTGTGCTGTAAAAGAGATGAGATAATAAGGTAAACCGTGAACCCAGTGCACTAAGGGCCGCCATTATACTCGTGGAATATATTTATTCTTTGTGAGATCTGGGTCAAAAGCTACATGGTCCTTGTCTCTGATTGGGATCTGCATTCCGGTGTGGAATTATCAGGACAAAGGTTGTGCACTGGAATGTCTAGAGACGTCATCGTTATGCAAATTGGAGAATTTAAAACTTGAAACATTCTACCTCTTTTTGATTACTGGATGTTAGCCAGTATGCATAAATAGCACTGATAAAAAACAGTAAGAAAACAGGCACTGCAATTGGACACTCAAGGAGCATGTCTGATGACGCTCTCAGAGGAAGACAGGCACGCCCCCAGTGGTGGCTCCTGCACCCGGCACTGATGAAACAACCCCAGTCAGAAATGTTTTTTAAAACTATATTTAGGGAGCGGAGAAGGTTGGTAGGAACAGAGGACGGTCGAGGAACTGAAGGCGTTTTGAATATTTTGAAAGCCACGGCTGTTTTGAGGAAAGGAGGAATAAGTTATGAAAGTATTAGGGGAAAAAAGAAATGGGGTGGAAAACAACAAATAATGTTTGGAAAAAGAGGGGGCCATAAAAAGTTTCTGAAAATGGATGGAATAGGCTTTTAATCTGTTTATCAACAAAAAGAGAGAGAGAGAAGAGGATGCATACATAATTTAAGGCAGAAAACACCTCAGCTGTGGACAAAAATAGGATAGTGCAAGTGACATAGACATTGAGTGACCATGTGAAGGTACTTAGCTACACACACTATGGTCAGGGACATCCTATGGGCAATACAACAATCTAGTTATGAGCGCTTCTGGTGTACTCTAAAGTAAAATACTGTACACACAGATACTGTACTAACAGATAAGGCATATTATATGCCACACAACCATCCAATGGAGAAAACTGTTCCATGTTTCACGGACCATGACATTTCATGCATAGAGAAACCCCAAATGCCACGTGTGTGTAGTAGAACACGTGAGGTGAAAGTATACCATGTACTGTGCGTTTCAGGACGTTGTTATATTTGTGAAACCAATTGTTTTCGAAAAACAAGAGTATCACATTGATCTGTTGAACGTCAGGAATGTGGGAAGCTACGAGGAAGCAGTGAGAAGCAGGTTTTCATAAATCACAAAGAAACAAAAGTCCTGCTCAGCTTCCCCAAAGCGTTTCCGACAGAGCGGGAACCCTGGAAACTGCTCTTTACTGCTATGAGAATGTCGTTTTCGGATTGTTCATTGTCTGGTCCCCGCCCCTTGCTAGCAAGATAATTGTGTTCCTTGCCTCTTGATAGCATGTTAATTGTGTGTTTGAGCCTCTGGGTAGCATGTAATTGCATGCTCCTTGCATCTTGAGAGCATGTTAATTGTGTGTTTTCTACTCCTTTGTGATTGCGAGAGGGTGCATTGTTGCAATCAGAGAATCCCTTTGTATCGGGGGAAGTTTACAAAATACTTTGGAGCAAATTAAATTGTAATTCAAACCGACATAAGCAAAACCAGATTGCATTGTTCTTTTTTTTACACAATTTAAAAAGTCAATAATATGATATTTATGAACGGGTGCTATAGAGAAAAGCGAAGACTCATTAACAGCGACAGTTTTTAAAAAGAGCATATTACATTAATTGTATCCCTGGTGGCCTCACCCCTCGCATCCAGACACCTTGAAGAGAGGGTAGCCCCCAGACTGCAGCGTTTTCATTCACATTTCGAGGCCTGAAGTTGATCCATATTACTTGTTTCTGGATCCTCATTCGTGGAAACAAAAGTGGCCTTGGGGGGACTTGCAGGGCTGAAGAGCAAAGCCGCAGAGATGACTTGGAAGTTTGATGGGCAAGTCAGCCAACCCAGGTAATAAGAAAGGGGCGATCCTTAGTCAACCTAAGATAATAAGGAGAAAGTAGATTGTTATGGAAGAATTCGGGCAATAAGAAAGTCACACAAGCCAAGTTAGAGAACTTTAGATTGCATTGACAAGAGCAATACGGTACAAGGGAAATTGTGTATCCTCCTATGTGTCCTCCTGGCCCTCAGTTAGGCACTGCTGTGCCAGGGTGACCAAGTCTGGGCAGAATGCCACAAGGACTTTTAGCTCTCCAAGAAAAACAGCATTTTGTCTGTTGCATTACACCCTCTATACTGAGAAAGCAGGTTTTTACAAGCCTTTTGTGGTAATTGTCACCATCATCATGTCTCCCATAGGCTGCTATTTATTCTCACTTAAGAATTCGCCGCCTGTTCTTTTGAGTAAGGGAGTCCCCTCCAACGTCATATATAATTACCATTTATTAGGCCTTGGAAAAAAGCATGAGGCCCTCCCGCATTATGTTCCCATGATGATTTTCACTCAAGCTATGTCCTTCCTTTTTTTTTTTTAAATCAAGCACAACTTCCAAAAGAAATAACCTGTGAAGCAAAACAAACTATAGAAGTAAGTGGCAGAAGTTTTGAAAAAAAACGCACAGTTCAGTAGTTTCCCAACAACTCAAATGGACATTCTCATAACAAGCACCACACGACTGCGTAGTGCTGTAGGCTCCAATCCTCACAATCCTAAAGAGGACCATTCGGTGTTGGCTTGTGTGACAGCTGCTGTATGTTATATACTGGTGCTGAGCCAAGTCTTTATGATGATTTAACTTGAGACTAACATGTGGAGTGGGAGGGGTTCCTGAGTGAGTCGGTTCTCTCAGTATGGACATTAGCGGCGGCTTCTCCGCTGATGTCCGCAGAGAAGCGTCGACCCCACTGCTGAGAGCCAGCAGAATCAAACGTGAAAAATAAAATGATAATAAAACAATTTTATTATCATTTCATGTTTCCTCCTGCAGGCTGCCAGCTGAGCCAAGTCTTAGGGAGGGGCCAACCTGAGGGAGCACAGCTGCAGCTGGGAGAAGGACTGGTGGGCACTGCAAGTGCGCATGTCGGCTTGGCCGGCTGTTTTAGGACAGCCAAACTGACATGCGCACTTCGATCTCTACAATCCGAGCTGTGTTGCACAGCCAGGTCGAGAACAGACACAGGCTCCCAGTCCCTGAGTGAGTGCCAAACCAGTCCACTCAGACCAATCCCAGTGCTTCCCTCATGCTGGGTAATAGTATTACCAGCATGAGAGCAGTGTCTGAATTGGCTTAGGTGAGTGTGGAAGCCTGTGCTCCAGCCCATGGACGGCTGGGACATGAGCAGAAGAGCACCGAGGCGGTGGCTGTCAAGTAAGTACTCTTTCGTTTTTTTTTATTCTCCCCGCTCTGTCCCACTACTTTTATTTGACAGCATCCGCCATTGATGGGTATAAAGAAAGACATGGGCCCACAGAATGGCTTTTTGGTACACCTGATAATAAAGAGTGACACCAATAGATGACAGGATTACCCGAGAGGTCCAACCTTGCACCAATATCACTCACAGTGTGTGCAATGCACGGTTCTCAGGAGACAGTTTTATGAGATTGTTTTTAATGGATTCACATTTTTGTGTATTATTAGCAATGAGCATAATGTAATTTCACACTTAATTTCATATGCATAGACAGTTGCAGCATGATTGTTTTTGAAACAAGTTCCCTATGGTGTGCAGAACTGTGTTTTTCAAATATCTGTTAACTAGGCCACATTTTAGTACAAAATGACATCTTGACTAAGATGAAAGTAATCTCTGTCATTCATCCTGTTTCTCCTCCTCCCTGCACACGTCCTCTAACCTCAAACTTCGCAGTGAACAGTCAAGCTGAAATATAATGGGTTGTTCACTTCCACTGTTATTGTTGTTCTGTTCTCGATTAACCTTTCCCAGTTCAGCTGTAACTTGCAATATGTTGCAAGGTCTTCCGCTTGTTCTCTGAGACCTATTCTTTCATATTATTAAGCACCTTCCATGCTAAAATCATCCAGTGATGCTTGAACAGAACAAGATACATTACCAATAAAATGTATTAGAACATTGGAATGTTGGGAGCTCCATTGAAAACAATGGAGCGCTCCGGGCTTATAATGGCTGGTATAAGCCTGGAGCTCCAACATTCCAATGCTTCTTTGTTCACAGCTCTGGCTGTTAACAAAGGCTTCAGGGAGCCCGAGGGGATTCCAATTCCCTCACGCTTCCAAAATGCTTTGTTTTTTTGTTAGAACATTCTGCCCTCTGGTAAGAGAATGTTCTAATAGCCTTATAGTCCTTCGTAGATGGGCTCTACCGCAATTAAAGTCCCTCTCCCTTGTTAAAGGCCCTCGTCTTTGGCTCGGGGCCTTTAACGCTGGAGAGGGCCTTTAATAGCCGGTATAGCCCTCTACGGCAGGCTATAATGCTATATTAGAACATTGGAATGTTGGGAGCTCCATTGAAAACAATGGAGTGCTCCGGGCTTATAATGGCTGGTATAAGCCTGGAGCTCCAACATTCCAATGTTTCTTTGTTCACAGCTCTGGCTGTGAACAAAGGCTTCAGGGAGCCTGAGGGGATTCCAATCCCCTCACGCTTCCAAAAGGCTTTGTTTTTTTTATTAGAACATTCTGTCCTCTAGTGACAGAATGTTCTAATAGCCTATAATGTGACGTTCATGTTTTCATGTGCTTTTATTTGCTGAAGAAATGATGCATTTGCTCACACCATCATTAATCTGCAAAAATTCGTATCATATATGCAAGAATTGTGTATTAAAAAACCTCCATTTTTGGGATGAGCCAGAAGACTTCCTATTCCACTAGGAATGCTGTCCAATTTGTTTTCTGATTTTGCTGATCATCAAAACTTGAAATATATTTCTGATTTGTATATACTCTGTATAAATTCTGTAGTAAAACCCTTTAGCTTTCCATTGATCTTGAACTCAATTATTGAGTGAGTCCACTTAAGCAATATAATTTAATTAATTAATTTAATTTCTGATTTTTGATTTATGGGTGGTGCCTTAATGAGAGGGGATATATTGCCTCATGAAATTGAGGTTTAACACTATCTCCGATTCAGCAAAAGTAGGGAAATCCAATTTAGGAACATTTTGGGGTGTCCCAATTTTAGGATATGTAATCCAATATAACCAAATGCCATAACATTTGAAACATGATATACAGTTTTTATAATTTTCTCTTAAAAATTCATACATTTGACATGTTATAACATTAACACAAATACTCAAACATAACATGCAAAACGAGGAGAATTTCCAAGACAGTCCAATTCGTCTTTTTGCAATAGAAGCACTCCTACCTTTTAAATGTCACTGGATCTCTATGAGACATTTTATAACATAAAGATATCATCCATGGGGGGCGCTAGGTGGCGCACTGGTGACTGGCCGCCATTGCGTGAGGCTCTCGCCGCCCAGCGAGTAAAATCCTGTATTTCTCCTCATAAACGGCAACCCGAGGCCCCCAACAGCAGCAATCCATTCCTGGGGTCCAAGGAATCAAGTGTGCAAGTTACAACCTAATCGGAGCAGCTGAACCCATGAAGTCCGCCCTACGACATAGGACGGCGGCCGACCGCGGAGCGCGCACTGAGTGCCTGTCGGCCCTGCCGCCTAAGTGAGGCCGTGGCACTACGCGAGGAACCAGGCCGCGCGGGGGAGGGCCCTGCGCCTGGACTATCCTGCCTGCCTCGTGTTGTGGCCCGGGAGCCTGAGGCCATTGCCGCAGCTACAGCGGGACCCCCCCAGACCCGGAACAGCATCGGGGGGAGGACGGCGACACACAGGAACCAGCGGTAAGAGGGGGGGACCTCCGCAGCCCCCGCGGGTCTTCTGGGCTCTGGACTCAGAGACGGCTGCCCCCCCTTCTCCTCCCCCATCCTTCACGGCCCTGTTACCGGCGATTGTGCTGCGATTGGCGGATTCTGGGGCCGGTCCTGCTGGCTTTCTTATGGGCATCTGCTTTGGGCCTGACTAGCCCCTGGACAAAGATGAGCTCGTACCCACTGCGCTGAATACACGGGCCGCCTGCCTGACCACCGGGTTGCCCTGCGGAGCCCTGTTGCTGCGCGGAAGCCTTCCTGACTGCGCCGACACATGAGAGGTCTCTCCTGAGGTGGCGGCTGCCGGCGTTGTACACCTGAGCCCCCCATAGTTGCACTGGTATACGCCATGAGAGGCTCGGAAGCTGTTTTGCTCATCTGCGAGGTGCTTTAGGTTCACACATAGGCTGCTGCCAAGGGGCATCGATACAAGGACACGGTTTGGGCACTGAAGGAATTGCTCTGACATTGGGAGTCCCAGCGCCGCAATCCCCCCCCCCTTGCGGTGACAGTTTACGCTCGCCCATTTCTGTCTAGGCCTGCTCCCTGGGCTTGACTATACGCCATCATGGGCAAAACAGATGCCAAACAACCTAAGATCAGCTTTGACGCTCCTAAGCGGCATGCCCGGACGGGGCAAGACCCACCTGCCACCTTGAACACTAATGACCCGGTCGATGCCGCAGCGGTGCAACCCACAGATATACAGGACATTTTACATGAGGTGCGCCAGGGTTTTGTAACCATTGCGGACAAGGTCGACAGGCTGTCCTCCCTCATGGATGCTAACGTCCACCAAATTGATATACACGAGGAGCGCATCACGGAAGCGGAGCGGCGTATCTTGCACTCAGACGACGCGGTGGCCAGGTACACCTCGCAACTTTCTCGGATGGATAACTTGCTACGCATCATAGCTTCCAAGAATGAGGATTTGGAAGCGAGAAGTCGAAGAAACAACATACGTATTTTAGGGATTCCGGAATTCATAAACACTGGTCGCATGGAAGAGTATGTTGAAAAACTTCTGCTGGCTGCGTTGGGTTCTGAGGCCTTCTCCTCCCAGTTCATTGTTGAACATGCACACGGGTCGCTGGGCCCTAGAGCCAAACCTGGTGCGGCTCTGAGGCCCATAATTGCCAGACTTTTGAACTACAGGGACCGAGACGTTGCGCTGCGAGCCGCCCGAGGCAAGCAGACCCTGTCTTATGAGGGTAACTCCTTCACCATGTTCCCGGACTTCACACCCCTGGTTCAGGAAGAAAGGCAGAAATTCCTGAACGTTAAAGCGAAATTGCGAAATGCCCAAATCGATTATGCTCTCCTGTACGCGGCACACAGCTCGACCTGCCGAGGGAGAAGATGATGGACGGCGATCACCGATGAAGGGTGCGGATGTAGATGAACAGTAAGATGTCCAATATTATGATTGGTCTCAGTTGAACACTGGCTCCTGTAAGTACAATCGGATCAGATTGAGACAGACGTTGTTTGAAATGTATGCTAGCAGAGATGGGGATCCCTCTGGGCTGCTGACAGATGCTTGGCCGGGCCCCCCCATATGCTCTCTGGAGTTGTTGTGTTTTCTACACAGGCTCCGAGGGCGAGGGGTGGTTCGTGTTGCCGCCTAGATGGCCTCCATAGGGTGTTCCCTCTCAAATGCCTTGCCACAAGAGCTGGCGAGGATTCTTTTTTGTATTGGATTGATTGGGTGGGTGGGGAGGGCTGGGAGGGTTTCCTATACAGGCGAGTTGGGGTTGCTTCAGTGGGAGGGAGGAGAGACGCGGGGGTGGAAGGGAAAGGGGAGGCTGTTTGTGGTTTTATTGTTTTGATCATGGTAGGTACACACAGCGCAGGGCTGAACAATTGTGATTTAAAATTGAAGACTGCATATGCATCGGACGCGCAGCAACTTACAGAGCTTTGTACTTATATCTGAATGTTGCGGTATTCCACGAGATGTTTCTGTTCTTTTTATTTGACACTTGTATGGCTAACGATGGTACGTCGCAACTGAACATTATCACGTGGAATGTCAGGGGGCTGGGGATCCTCGTAAGAAGCGTCAAGTGCGGGCATATTTATATAGACACAACACGCATATAGCTTTGCTACAAGAAACTCATTTCTCACCCCAATGGGCTAATGCATTTGCCTCGCGATGGGGCATGCACAGTGTTTTCTCCTCATATTCCAGTTATGCTAGAGGCACAGCTATATTGATTAAGAAGCAAGTACCTTTCCACCTGGTAGGATCGTCCAGCGATGATCAGAGTAGATATTGCATGGTGTGGGGGAGATTGGGTGTTGAATCGATTACATTGGTGTGTTGTTATGGGCCTAATGTCGATGATTCTGAATTCTTTTTCAAGTTGTGGGAAGCAATGAGAGCCATTGGATCGAATCACATTGTTTGGGGTGGGGATTTCAACGTCACATATGCTCCTACTTGGGATAGGTGTCACCCTGCCCTGCGACATCACACTAAGGCAGGTACTCTACTCAAAGATATAATCACAGAGCAGCAACTACTAGATGCATGGAGGCACATACACCCCTTGATGCGGGAGGGAACACACTTTACAGCACATGCGGCCACCTGGGCGAGACTAGATTATTTTTTGGTTTCTCGGGGGCTTGGACCTGCCATCTGTGCGGTACAGCATTTGGCTCGGACGTATTCTGATCATGCTCCTGTTAGGTTAACACTCTCTTCTGCGGATTTCAGCCCACCGCGCAGAGCCTGGCGATTGAATCCCCCTATGTTGATGGATGCAATCTTCCAGGAAGAATTGCGGGAGGAGATACTAGATTTCTTTGCACGCAACAAGGGATCGGTACAGAGCGTAGAAACCATTTGGGAGGCTTTTAAGGTAACACTGAGAGGTGTTTGTATCTCCAAGGGTTTTGGGGTACCTAGGGACATCATGAATTTGCTACATAAGATAGAGCGCGAACTGAAGACACTGGAAAATACACTGCATCATGCACCAGATCGGGACACGCAAGAAAAATTCAGGGCTAAACTCACAGAATACACTGAGGAAGCGCAGAGGGAATCCAACTTTCGGGGAAAGCACTGGCAGGCTCAACGGTACGGGGAGGGAGAACGGCCTGGGAAAACACTAGAGGACGTTGTCCGTAGACCACAATACTCCAACTATGTGGTGGAATTGGAAAGGGCGGACGGGACGCGCTGTTGCGATACAGTCAGTCTGTTAGCAGAATTTACAAGTCACTATGAAACTCTATATACCACCTCGGGTGCTCCGAATATGGACTTGGATGATTTTTTGGGGGATGTAGCTCTTGGCTGGCTAAGTGATGTTCATCGTAAATTCCTGTGTGCACCGTTTGAATTGGATGAGATCCGTGAGGCCATAATGGGGCTGCAATCTTGGAAGGCCACGGGAATGGATGGAATCCCTGTAGAATTTTACAAAACTTATATTGATGTCATGGCCCCGGTCCTTCGTGAAGTCCATGAAGAATCGTTGGAGGTAGGATCTCTCCCCCTGTCTATGAGAGAAGCCTTTATTATATCCTTGTTAAAACCGGATAAACTGGCCCACCAGTGCGGGTCATACCGACCACTTTCTTTGATTAATTGTGATGCCAAAATCTTGCCAAAACTTATTGCCAAGCGTCTGAGTCTTCTACTAGAACATCTTATCCTCCCGGATCAGTCTGGGTTTGTCCCGGGTAGAGCCACCTCTCATAATATGAGAACCCTCTTTACTCTCATGAATAATGTTGCCCCTGAATTACCCGTTGCAGCGATATTTTTAGACGCCACAAAGGCCTTTGATTCTATCGAATGGCACTACATATTTGCGGTAATGAACCGTATGGGGTTTCCACCGCCTTTTTTATCATGGATTCTCCTGTATTATATATGCCGGGAGCCAAAGTGCTGATGAACGACCAGTTGTCTTCAAAAGTTCTCGAAAACTAGAGGTACGCGCCAGGGGTGTCCGCTGTCCCCCCTTCTTTTCGCTCTGGCCACGGAATCTCTTGCAGCGCGTTTACGACAACATCACAATGCTGTGGCTCTGCAATGCAACATGAGACAAATCTTGATCTCGATGTATGCTGATGACATCACTTTATATGTGAAGGACCCGCAATATAATCTAAATACACTCCTACGGGAATTCATTGTTTTTGGGCACCTGTCTGGCGTTAAGATCAACTGGGGAAAGTCGTGCCTCTTCCCTCTGACTGACTCAGTGGTATGTTTTCCTTTAGACTACCCTTTGGAGTGGTGTGTGGATGAGCTCCGCTATTTAGGGATTCACATTAGTAGAAATAAGGAAGAACTCATGCGGCTCAACTACGGGGTGGCCATTACCGGCATAACTGACAAGGTAAATCGTTGGGTGCGACTCCCGCTGTCTATGGCAGGCAGGGCTTCATTGATTAAGATGGTGATCTTACCCCAGCTGCTATATCTCTTCCTGAATATTCCATATTGTCCGGGTCGAAATGTTTTCAAGATGCTTAGGTCTGAGATGATTCGATTGGTGTGGGGGGGCAAGCAAGCCAGAATACAATGGTCTGTACTGACACGACCTTATTCGACTGGTGGATTTGATATACCAGATTTTGAACACTATTACATCAGTGCGCAGGCACACTATTTGTATTTTTGGATTCACCAACCTAAATATATGCCACAGCTGGCAGTTGAACATTGGCTGGCACACCCCATAACGAAAGATGGCACCATATATATGCCACTGACTACCCAGGAACGCACTCAGACCACTATCAATGCCACTGTCACGGCGTGGCAGCGTATTGTGCGCCGTTTCGAGACCCACATACCTTATTCACCACTTTTGCCGCTGAAATACCATCCAGACATGCCCCTTTTACAGGAAGCACTTAATAAAATACGAGACCGCATTTCCCTTAAAATCTGGGGGGGATCTGTATGAGAATGGAAATTTCCGTGACTTTGACTCCATGTTTCAAGGAGCACAGGGTACTCCAATGGATATGTTCTTATACATCCACCTACGGCAGGGTGTTAAATCCTTACATGTAGCTTTTCCGGATGAGCCTCCGATTCTCCCGCCGCTACAAGCACTCCTCCTGCGACCCTCGTCAAAGCGGTTGGTATCTTTGCTTTATCGCACAGTGCACGCTCAGCAAATTGCCGGGGTTACACCATCTCACTCCAAATGGGAGGCGGAGTTAGGGCACGCCATAACAGAGGAGCAATGGGAATACTGCTGCTCGCAAACTGAACGAATTTCGGCCAGCAGCAGACTGAGGATAATACACTACAAATATCTCCACAGAATGTACCACACTCCGGATAGCATGCACAAGCGTAGGCTTCGGGATAATGATAGATGTGATAGGTGTCAGGCATCACAGGCCGATTTATTACACCTGGCCTGGAATTGTCCGGCAATTCATGACTATTGGGGCCATGCATTTACAGCGTTGAATCACATGACTAATGCATGTATAGAAGCCACACCACTGGTAGCATTATTGAGCTATGTTAAACATGTCCCACTAGCATACCGCCGTTATACGGCACTGGCACTGTTAATGGCAAAAAGACGTATAGCCTGCAGATGGAGCAGAGGAAAGGCCCCTAAGTTTAAAGATTGGATTAATGACATGATATACTGCCAGGAACAATCTGCATTGTATGCTGAACTCTTACCTATTACATCTAGACCCAGAGATATATGGTCACCATTAGTATCCTACCTGCAGGAGGCAGCCCAGGGAAGAGACCATTAGCGCCTAAAATAGATACACTACTCAATGTGCACTATCACTTGTCGCCACCCACGGGTTTGGGCTATAGGGGACATGGACTACATGGCGCTGTTTTCACTGAGAGTGTGTACGGTACAGCACAGCTGAGGGACTTGCGCTGCCTCTCTGCATTCCCTTTCATAACGGTAGCTTTCCTGCATCTTAAGACTAAAAGGCACTGTGGATTGTGAATCGAGGGAGGACTGAATCTAGTCTATGATATTCCACGTAAATTACTAATTTTAATAACTGCCATGTTCTAATGCCAATTACATCCGATTGTATGTATGTTAATTATTATAACGCGGCCGGCCCAAAGTGGTTGTAGGCGACTTGCTGTATTAACTCCTTGACTATAGAGATTAGTACCTGATTATTTTGTCAGATGCATAATGGCGCTGCCGGCCACGTATTGGTTGTAGGCACGATGCTGTGTAACGTATAAACTACCAATAAAGGTTTTTGAAACTTAAAATAGATATCATCCATGCACTGTAGGTTATGCTTTCAAATTCTGTTAATGCATTTTGGTGGCCCTAACATGTAAACATCACCTTCTGCTGGACTTGCATATATTTCTCCTTCCCAACCTCTTTCTGAACATTATCTATTAAATATAAATAAACAGTTAGATATCTGACTATACAATGTAGTCTTTGTTTACATGTTTTAACTCCAGACACAAAACAAACTAGTTATAAAAAATGTCCATTTATGAGAAACATTACAAACCCAATTAAAATTGGAATTAAAATCATAGACATCCTCCCAACACCCTGTAGTCACTCCAGTCCAAACTTCCAATCCATTCATGAATTTTTAATCATAAATCCACTTCCATATATTATGTTTAACTGTCATTTCACTTACAGTGATAATAATCACTCATACTTAAAATGCTCCCACGAGATCTTGGAAGGATGTGCATGGTTTTAATTACAATTTTAATTGGATTTGTGATGTTTATCATGAATGGGCATTTTTATTAAATAGATTGTTTTGTTTTTGTGTTTTATACATGCAAAATAAGACTGTATTGTATTTGTCACAAGTCTTGTATAGAAGACTTGTATCTTAGTCGACATGGCAGTGTAAACTGCACTCACAGGCTGTGCCATGGCAGGCTTGAGACATGTTTAAGATCTACCTGAGTGGGAGTCACAAGCAGTGCTGCTACCCCACTAGTAGCATTTAATTTACAGGCCCTGGGCGCATGTAGTGCACTTTACTAGGGACTTTTAAGTGAATTAAATATGCCAATTGGGTAGGAATCAATGTTACCATGTTTTAGGGAAGGAGCACATGCACTTTAGCACTGGTTGGCATTGGTAAACTGCTCAGAGTCCTAAGGCCAATAAAAAGAATACAGCAAAATTGAAGGGAAGCAGGTAAAACGTTTGGGAGTAGACAACCCTAAGGCTGTCAGTTTTAACATGTGTCCCTCCCCAGCTGTAAGTGGGGCGAGCTACCCAACCTCTTGGGAGTTCTCATCACTAAGGTGGAAGATCCTGAGTAGACAGTCAGTGTCGCCATGGTCTACCATAGGTCTGTGTTCCGCAATAAAGTCCATTCCCTTTAGGGAGATTGACCATCTCAACAATTTTGTACTCTCATGCCTCATTTGCATTAGCCTCCGAGGGGCCCTTGGTTCACCTGAATCAGAAAGTGAGTCCTTGTCAGGTATGGTTTCAACTTCTTAGGTGCCCAGACCACATCAAAGGCTTCCCTTTCAATAGCACTCCACCTGTGTTCCCTGGGAGGGGAGTAACCTCCTAGAGATGAAGGCTACAGATTGGTCTAGTCCCTAATTATTTAGTGTGAGAAAACTGCCAATATGCCATGTTCTAAGGCATCTGTTCGTACAATGATTTCCATGGAAAAGGCAGGGGCTTGAGCACAAGGGCTGTGCACATGGCCTGATTTAGGGAGTCAAAAGCTTTATGGCATGCCTCTGTCCAACCCACATTTTGGATCGCTTCTTTAAAGTCAGCTCTGTCAAAGGGGTAACAATGGTGCCATGTCCTTTGACAAACCTCCTGTAGTACCCCGTGAGGACTCATCTCAGTTTGGATTTTGAGGGACTCCCTGAAAGCAAAGATAAAAGAGATTGGATGGGTCACAATTAAATTGAACACTCTCCACAAAATTCATTAAATGTTATTGCTTATTTTTAATGTTTACACAGCCTTCCCCAATTCTATGGCCTGAGGAGACCCTTTAACCAAGTGGGTCAAAGAGTGTCGGCATATGGTATTTCTAACTAGGGAGTCGAATGAACAACAAAATATGAGGAGTTAACCGGTGAAGGTTGAGGCTCTCCATACCTAAAGGGCTGGTTCTCAACACCTAGTATTTTGCAAAATAATGGAGTATGGTCAGTTAAACAAGACATTTACTCCTTATTATGGTTTTGCTCAAATTAATTGAACAGGATCGCAATTAATTCATATCAATGTGACAGAATGTTTTTACTTTGTACTTAGTGGTGTAGGTTTTCTTAAAAAGAAAATTGGATTTAGAGGGGCCAAAGTACATTGTAAAAGTATTTCTGTTTCTTGTTGTGGTGTTTATGACATGTAATAGATTCTTCTATGATAAAAGAGTGATGAATAAGATGACCATTATCGTTGATTAATCAATGTGGCCATGCAAATTAGATTCTTGATTGTATGAACAAATGAGTTGTTTTCAAACTGATTGTGGCAAGGTATTTTCTTTATTGTCGACTTAGAGATGGTTCAGCCTTGCTGGATTTCAAGGATCCTAACCCTGCATTATAATTATAAAGAGTTAATTGGTCACACTGGGACATAGTCAAGAGTTCAGGCTGACCGCAATGTGGTGCGGGTCGGATAAAAGACCTACGCAGGGATGCTGAGCAAAGCTACCTTATTCCTGGTAACAAAGAACAAGATGCGGGGTACAGCTGAGTGATGCATCAGTGTTGATTCCGTAGTCAAGGAGATGCATTGATTTTCTCAACATAACGATGGAGATGCAGCAGTTCTGAGATGCATTGGTTCCGAAGCCGATGCACTGGGTTTCTCCACGCATTTGAAGGATTGCGTCGATTGTTCTTCTGAAGTGGCGGCTATGGGATGCTTTCGATGTGGCAGTTTGGATGAGGGTACGCTGGTTTAAAGTGTGATGTTCCAGTTTTGTTCCCCCAACAGCCGTGATGCATCACTTCTGCTCTCTCAGCAGAGGATGCATAGTTTCCGCTGGAGCAAGAATCTGGATCCCCTTCCAATGAACAAGTAGCAAGATTGTAGGCTTTGATGTCCCTGAGTCTTTTAAGAACAGGATGTTAGTCAGCAAGCCCTTGGAGTCACTCTGGGTCAAGTGATGAAGGTCCAATTGGAGAGAGGAGCAGGCAGCAGGGCAGCACAGCACGGCAGCAGTCTTCCAGAGCAGCAGTCCAGCAGAGTGGCAGTACTTAGCACTGCAGTTCTTCTTCTTGGCAAGTTGGTTTCAGGTCCAGAAGTGTACTGAGTTGGTAGGGTCAGAGGTTCAGTACCCTTGTACCCTTGACTTTGAAGTTGGGGTGACTTCAAAGAACAGTGAAGTGCACAGAGGTGCTGTCAGGCCTGCCTGGTTGGCGTCGGCGAGGCTGGTGGCCATGTTGAAGGAGGCGCCCGTCAGCTATAAAGCCATGCTCAGCACCAGAGGAAGTTTCTTCCCATTGTAGTTGTTTTCACTGGTCTACAGCTTCCTCTCTCACATCTTGCCTTGGTGTCTTCCTATATGTTTCTTCAGCGCTGCCATTGGTACTTGTTTGGCGTCCTCAGCGCCCAACAGCAGGAGTCATATTCTATCAAACCTGAAGCAAAGGCAGTAAGAACTTACATCTGTTGGGTAACGCACGGTGTGTGGTAAACATTCAGTACGCTGTTTTATGGATAATGATTGCAAGTCTGTTTTGTTTGCTTTGGAGTCTATAGTTTGGAGTTAACTGCAATTACACAGCAAGGACTGGATCCTTGTATGCTTCTGAGGGTATATATATATTTAGGGGGGCTAACTAAAAATGACGCTCGTATGCTATTCCCTGGATCTTAAGGTTCCTTGTAATAGTATTGCTCATGCATGATGTATTGCGTTTCTGTTTCTACACACATCGTTTTCATTATGTGCAAATGTTTCTGTGTCCTCCACACATGATATTTTTGTGGCGATTATATAACCTGCTAGATGCATTCTAGGGAAACTGTTCTTCAAACCTTTCAGGGACCTGTTGGAGGAATGAGGGAAGTGTGTGCGTTTTCATATTGATATAATTGAAAAAGGGGATAGGGGCTGAATGATACCCTCTCATTGATGGTATTTGTGTTTCATAAAGTGTGAATGATCAATTCCAGAAGTCTCATTTCCTGCTCTTGGAGCGTACGCAACTGACCATTGCCTAAAAACACCCCACAGACAGGAGAGGGGACTAGTCAGGTAGTTATTCAGATAACATCTAACTGTTAGTTTGAAACACAAAATTAGGATCTTTTGTAATCTCTTTTATTCATGTTCTAGGTGTTGAGTCTGAAGGCAATCAAGGAGTACAGAACGTACCTCAAGACATTGCCGTCAATAGAAACAGTGTTTTGTTTCCCTATCCTTTCACCTCTTCCCTTTTGGGCAGGGGTAGCTTTGACTTATGTTGGGCTTACCTGTTTTTTGAGAAAGTTGGGACCTAACGTCACATCATCCGCTCACTCCTGCAGAAACCAGGTGAGATTACTGACAGAAGGCAATCCCAAGTGGAGTTTCTGCCCGAGTGAGATGGAGGCGTGATTACCCTGGCTGACGTGATCCATATATGATCGGTAACCTTCAGAGGGAAACTCAGGCTCCTAACACAGTGAGTAGATGCACTACAGGAGCATGGTGCAGTGGGAAAAAATACACTGGCAAATGCTCAAAGTGCAAAAATTACTAGGAGTACCTTCCACAACCTATCATGTCTGAGATTACTCCGGGTTGAAGTAGTCCAGTAATACATGTTACCTCTCCTCCAGCAGTACCATTTGCTCCCCCCCAGAAAGATTTAAAGAAGAATCCATTAAGTCTGCAACATTTATTAACCAATGTCAGTTACATATTATGTGTAAACCCACTTAGTCACCCAATGAACCTTTCTTAAATGGCATTTGTGCTGCCGTATTTAGGTGGCACTGAGGTTTCACAGTCGATTCCTTTAGTGGAATGAGACAATCCCATATTTTGCAAATATACCACCTTTGAAGCAGAACTGAAGAAACTACTTGATCAGCATACGTTCATGTAATCAGTAGACACTGAACTTTTAAATTTAAGGCAAGGCAGTAAGGATCTTCTGACATATATTACAGATTTTAATAGATTGGTAGCTGAAGCAGGGTGTCCAGAAGATAAATGTAGTTCTTTGTTTTGCAGAGGACTGAAATACGAGATAAAAGATATGTTAGCTCAGGTTGTAAATACTCCAGAAACCTGTAGGGACTAAATTAACTAGGTAGTGAAATTACTTCACTGTCTTTCTGAACGTCGGCATGATAGAGGCCATTCAGACACTAGAGCAGTGGTTATCAGGGAGAAAAAGGTAGAGATTGAAAAAACATCCAAATACCCAGAACCCATGCAGATAGGTAGCCTTAAGGATCCCCTAAGTAATGAAGAAAGACAGAGAGATCGAGATATGAAACTCTGTCTTTATTGTGGCAAGAAGGGACATTTGCTAAGAGACTGCATGTCGAAACCAGAAAGGAGATCTGAAGTGGGAACCTAGAGACCCCGAAAACTTTGGAGACAAGTTTTTTATGTCAAGTAAAGAATCCAGTCTCCAAAACCTTGGAACAGATGAGTACAAATATTATGTATAACAGCTTCTACTTTTCAGCACAGCTGATGTTGGAAGATCAATCCATAAACTTTCATATCTTATTAAATTCTGGGGCCACAGGTACTTTTATGGATATTGATCTAACCGCTCATTACAGGCTTCCATTTCTACCTAAGGAAATCGCAGATGAGGTCAAAACTATTGATGGTAGTGCCTTGATTTCAGGTTCAATTACTCACTCTACCGATGAGTTGACTTTAGTTACTCATGGTAATAAAAAGGAAATAGAACGCTTTGATTTAATCAATGCTGCGCAAACAAATGATGGGCAGAAGGCTAAATAAATCAAACACTCAACCCCCAGTAAAGAGATCTGAGTTAAATCCATCATTCTTGTGCTCACCATGCCACCCCAGTTTGGACCCAGCCATATGCAAAGCAGTCTTGACCCTGTTCCTCATGGGAACAGTCCAGCCCGAACCGCCAAGCCCCCCTCGGGCAGAGATAGCACAAGCAGGGGTTAGTGTTACTAATTACCCTTTTACTTTTCAGCTCTGGGGCATGTACGATGACGCTCCTCCGCTCAAGTGGATGAGCTGCCCCTGCACTTCAGAGACTCTCTCATTCTACATTACAAGCATCTTAATCTTCATTGGAGTCTAAGTTATTCCAAATTATTGTTTTCCAATCACGCCCTTTGGGTGACAGTCATTTGAACCTTGTTGGTCGTCTGTGAATCATGGAGTCTCACTCAGTCCTCACTGCAAGCTACAATCATGCCAACAGCATTACCAGTGGCGTCCCGTGCAGGTAAGTGAGATGGGCGGGGGTTGGGGGTGTAAGTGACAAATGACGGAATCGTTAAATAAATAAAAAACACTTACCTTGCGCTTGCCGCATCTTCGACTTAGGCATTGTTAGACGAATCCTCGCGAAAATGTAAAAACTAGTTTGTTGCTCACTTCAGCCCCTGTCTTGAAAATTTCGGGGTGATCCATCAAGCGAGGGCTGAGAAAAAGCAGGGTCTCAAAACACATTTTTCCCATGTTAATTACCATAGGAAATTTTAGAAAAGGCTACGGCCGAACTGCTGAACGAAATAACACCAAATTTGTCAGATAGGTAGCTAGCTGTTGATCCAGAAAGCGACCTTTTTGTGAAATGGTGTAAATCTGTTCAGTAGTTTAGGAGTTATTTAAAGGCATTTACAGTTGCATATATAGAAATGTGATGGATCCGCGACCCCTCCCGATCTTGTGCTGAGATCTGATTGGCTACCAACACTTCAAATCAAGAAGTGTTGAGGAGCCGCGCGGGCGACCAAGATGGCCACTTGAGCATCGGCTCTGCCGGCCTCCACATCCTGACTCGCCATCCGGCACATTATCCTGAGCCCCGTCCCCACCATCGGGTGGGGGACCAGCGCCCAAGCCACTTGGCGCAATCCCGATCGATTTGGGTGCTCTAACAACCTAAATCCACCGTCTGGAATTTTTGGGCCTACAGGGCGCGCCACCAGGACCCTGTGTGTGGCACTGCCCGCTCCGGAGTTTAACAACAACGGCGAGTGGAACCGGAAGTGCGCGGTGGCACTCGATCCACAGAAGTCGTGTTGCATCTGCGGGGCCTCGGGGTTCCCCTCTCTAACAAACTTGCGTAGTGCACCCCTGCCAGTACGAAGCGACGCACGATTGCTTCGATAGACTTTGCGAAGCACAGACCTAGCTCGGGTGGCGGATGGTGGCGGTGCAGAATCTGATTATGGCGGCGAGGGGGGACCCCGAAAAGCTACCTTCGAAATCATCGAAGTCTAACAGACCGGTTCAGTCCAATAGACTGGAAAAGTATAGCTTCTCCAAGGGCTCCCCGGTGGACGAGAAGCGCATCCAAGTGAGTAGCCAGGAGGGTGGCCCTTCCGGAGCGGACCCAACACTAAAAGACCTGATGGCTGCGATCACTGGGATCCAGTCTTCCCTCTGTAGGATGGATGAGCTGACCTGACTAAAACCTCGGAGAAGGTCAAGTCACTCGAGCTCAAAACATCGAGTCTCACGGACGATGTGTCGGAACTCCAGCGAGAGGTGAGAGAACTCAAGGTGTCTCGGACACAGTTTGCTCGTAAGCTGGACGAATATGAAGGACGTACGAGGCGCAATAACATCCGCATTCTTGGCGTACCAGAGAGATCGGAGGGACAGCTCCCGGATCTGTTTGTGGAGGATCTCATTTTGAATCATCTAAAACTTAAGGGCCTCAGTAACTTTTTTACGGTCGAAAGAGCCCACAGAGTCCCCGGCGGATGACCGAGGACGGGGGCTCCTCCTCGTCCTATGATTGTCCGCATTCTGAACTTTCGGGACCGAGACACTATTCTGCAGGCCGCAAGATCATCTGGACCTCTGGCGTACGAGAACGCGTCCTTGCTATTTTTCCCTGACCTTACCCAGGCAGTCCAGAAATAGCGGCAGGGTTTCATGGATATTAAGAGAAGGCTGTGCGCCTCAGAAATTAAGTACTCTATGCTGTTCCCTGCCCGTCTCCGGATAGAACGCGACGGCAAAGCTTAGTTCTTTGATCATCCTGGTGCTGCAGCGGACTGGCTGGACCGAGTTCAGGGACTGGGCAAGGAGGGGGTCACCCCGATGGACAACGAGGAACAATGATCACTTGTTGGTCGTGTCAATTGACTACAGTGGCGGGGCGCCGGTTTGTTTGGGGAGTTCTCTTTTTCCCCACTGACTTTATTAATATTTTTGGGGTTTTCCGTATGTGCATAGTTGGTGGGGTTTGCGGGCGGGTTGGGATGGTGGAGGTTGGTGGCCTGCTGTAAGGTCCTCCTCCGTTTTCTACGTTTAGATTACATAGTTAGATCTGGGGAGACAGGCACACTGCTAGTTGGGGATGTGCACATGTTGCATTCAGGGGTGCAGGGTGGGGGGTTGGGTTGAGGGGTCTTTTGTTTGTTGATTTGTATTTTGTTTATGACCAATGCTTGCAATGGATGTCACAGTATGCTTCAGAATTCTTGGGGGATGAGTATGGCTTCAGCTAGTTTGGGCTTGGGAGTGTCCGTTCTCAGTTGGAACGTGAATGGTTTGGGAGACAAGATCAAACGTGCCACGGTGGGGCAGCTGATCAGGCGCCGGTCACCGGAAGTGGTCCTACTTCCTGAGACCCATCTTATGGGAAAGAGATGTATGGCGCTACATAGAGGAGGGTATAAGTTGGTGGCTCATGCCGGTTTCACCTCAGGCTCCAGATGGGTGGGGATACTGGTTAAAAATTCCTTTCCGCTCACCATACAAGCTACATCGTCCGATAACCGAGGCCGCTATGTCGGCGTCTCGGGACTATGGGAGGGTAGAACGATCACGTTCCTCTCTGTATATGTTCCCCCCGCACTGCAGACAAACACCTTTCGTGATCTGAGCAGGGTGTTCTTGTCGCTACCCCTTGGTATCATGGTAATAGGGGGTGATTTCAATGCTGTCATGGATGGGGAGCTGGATAGGTGTCCCCCCGTGTGTTACTGCCCTCTCGCAGATGGTTGTCGGATTTTGTCTCCGGAACGGGCATGGTCGATGGGTGGAGACTCCGTCACCCTGGTGACTTGGAGTACACGCATGTCTCAGCAGCGCACCACACTTTTTCCAGAATTGATTATGTGTTAATGCCTGCGTCGCAGATGATGTTTGTTCAGGAGGTGCGCCATCTGGCCAGAGGTGTGTCTGATCACTCGCCGATCTGGCTGCAACTGAAAGTTGGTCCAGGCGATGTAGCTAGGGTCGCCCCAATTAGCGCCTGGCGGTTGAGAGACCCAATTACCAAAAAGGAACTGGTGCGTGCAACTGATAGCTACTTCTGTTAGAACGCAGGGACGGTTGACTCTGACTGCTCACTCCGGGAGGTCTACAAAACTGTAATCAGAGGGGAGGCTCTCTCTTTAATATCGGGGTAGAAGAGGAAGAGCAGGGCGGAAATTGACAGGATTGAGGCGGAGCTATCTGCCTTGGAAGGAGAGGTCTCCACCACTGGGGACCCGGGGGAGATTCACCGCCTTGGTCTCCTTCGAGATGAGTCGCGTCTGGTGCCTGAGCTGCAGATTGCGGGCTTGGGGGTCACGACGGACCCACAGCTCATAGTGGACGAGTTTGCCCGTTATTATGAGGAGGTCTATACTTTAGCAGGGTTGTTTACGGTGGAAGAGAATGCGTAGGTCATCCGAGATATCCCAATGTCCGTTTTATCGGCCGAGAACAGGGAGTTTTTGGATTCTGATATAATAAACGATGAGGTCACGATGGCAATCCGCGGAGTTCACTCTGGGAAAGCCTCGGGCCCGAACGGTATTCCGGTTGAACTCTATAAACTTCATGCGGACCACCTGGATCCATTCCTGAAGGCTATGTATCTCGAGAGTCGGGAAAATGGCGTACTCCCTTATGACCAACGTATCGCAAATATTATTGTGATCTATAAAGAGGGCAAGCCTCGTTTGGATTGCTCCTCCTACCGCCCAATTTCTCTCTTAAATGCGGAGCCTAAGATTCTGGCTAAGCTCCTAGCGAATCGGTTGGTGAAGGTCATATCTGAGCTGGTGCATCCGGACCAATCCGGCTTTATGCCGCACCACAACAATGCTCTTAATCTTCGTAGACTTCACGGGGTGGTGGCGGGTTCCGCTCGCATTCATGAGCCTGCGGCACTTCTGTCGTTGGACGGCACTATGGCGTTCGACAGAGTGGAATGGTTTTATCTTTTTGCGGTACTGGAGAAACTCGGGTATGGCCCAGAATTAATACGGTGGATCCGTCTCCTGTACTCAGCTCCGTTGGCCTGGGTTGTGGTGAACAATCATAAGTCCCGTGATTTTCAGCTAGGGAGGGGCACCCGTCAGGGATGTCCCCTCTCGCCACTTTTGTTTGCCCTGGCCTTGGAGCCGCTTGCGGCTTGGGTGCGATGGGAAAGATCGATCAAAGGGTTGAGGTGGACTCCAGAGTGGGAGGACAAAATATCGCTATATGCAGATGATATCCTTCTGTATTTGACCTCCCCCCGGCAGTCCCTAATTGTTTTCATGGATATCTTGGTGATCTATGGGAGATATTCGGGATTTGCCCTTAATTGGAAGAAGTCGGTCCTCTTCGTGGTGAGTGGTGACCCCCTAAGAGTAACGGAGAATTGTCCGGTCAAAATAGAACTGGTGAGCTTCCGCTACCTCGGAGTCTTCATCTCTCTGGATCCAAAGACGCGTTTCGAGGCTAATTTGGTTCCCTCCCTGGCCAGACTTGCAAACTGGAAGGAACTGCTGCTTTCCCTACTGGGTCGGGCGGTTCTGTTTAAAATGATGGCGCTACCTCGGTTATTATACGTCTTGCAGAACTTTTTTGATGCCGTTCCCCCCTCCTACTTTAATGAGA
Source organism: Lissotriton vulgaris (assembly GCF_964263255.1). Classification (NCBI taxonomy): domain Eukaryota; kingdom Metazoa; phylum Chordata; class Amphibia; order Caudata; family Salamandridae; genus Lissotriton; species Lissotriton vulgaris. The sequence continues at coordinate 1,084,347,312 of NC_141695.1, read as the reverse complement.
AAGAATCTTTGCAGCGTCAACTTCTTTGGGTCGGGAAGCCGCGGATTGCGCTATACAAACTGATGTTGCCCTGGTATGACGGTGGGATAGGACTGCCCAGTATTAGGAAATACTACTGGGCCTCCCAACTGGCCTCAATCAATCATGCGATTTATGGCTCCCCAGCTGACCCCGGGTTCGGCATGGATCGCGGCCAGTTGCCGGGGGGTGAGTACACCCGGATCTGTATGCTCGGCGAGGCAGGTTTCCTCTTTTGGGTCTGGCGTCGGCTTCGGTGCGGGCGTGGCATGAGGCCAACCGTGCTCTTAAATGTGAGGGCAAGATAACTATGGCCACACCATTATGGAACTCGGAAGCTCTGGGTAGCCTGTGGAAGTCGAAGGGTTTCGATCGCTGGGACCTGATCGGTATCTCGCAGGTCCGTGATATATGTGGCAAGAACGGGATACTGACTTTTGAGGAATTGCAGACCAGACACCACCTGAATGAGAGTGAGCGATACCACTATTCGCAAATTAAACACGCGCTGGTGGCGGCCATCCCACGAGATGTGAAGCCTCCGGAGGCTTCTCCGTTGGAGGATCGAATCCTGGATGGTATCTTCCCACCAGGGCGATTTCTCTGGTTTACAAAAAGCTGGTCAACCACACAGAAGATCCCCTGGTGAAAGCCCAGGAACAATGGGTTGCGGATGGTCTGGTCTTGGAAGATGAGGACTGGGTGGAGGCTGTGTCCTCCCCCCGGGAAGTGGCGATCTCCATGATACTTCGGCTGGTGCAGCATAGGATCCTTCACCGGTCCTACACCACTGGCCCTGGGTTGTGTCGCATGGAGCTCGCCTCAAATGCAGATTGTCTTAGAGGTTGTGGCATGACAGGGAACCTTTATGCATATTTTGTGGGAGTGCCCAGAGATTTTTAACTATTGGACTAAGATCCATGAGAAAATGAGTGAGGTGTGGGGTGTTCAGATTGCACTTGAAGCACGCCGCTGCTTACTTAACGTATGGGAGCCTTCCGACCTCACGAGTCATGGCAAGCTTTGGGTCACTCTCGCTTGTATGATCGCTAAGCGAAATATTGCACAACTATGGGGTGCTTGTCGTCCTCCCCATATTGGGAAGTGGTTGGAAGACCTTGATTGGTGTATGTTTCGAGAAAGAGCTGTTTATGTGGCCAGAGGGAGGCCCCGTAAATGAGGGAAGATCTGGGTCGCCTGGAATGCGTACCGAGGGGATATTTGTACACCACCAGAAATAGATACAACATGTGAGGACATAGAGGCACCATGAGCCCACTTGTTTAACTCCTTTATGATTCTGTATTACTGGAACTCACATTCACCGACTTTATTTTGCAGACGTCCATGGCATTATGGTCTTGTTAATTGTAATTTTTTGTATATGTTTAATAAAAACATTTAAAAAAAAAAACAAGAAGTGTTGGCAGCCATCTCGTGACTCGGTTGAACCGAGTCACAGAAACATTTTTTTTTTAAAGAAAAGGTTGCAGGGTCCAAATAGCATGACCCCCTAGGCCTCTGGGTGGGTTCCACAGGGACACCCTAGGGGCACAAAAGCATTATTTCGAAACAATTTCGGGGGAGGCGCACTGGATCAGCGAATCCCACAGAAAATTAAGACACACACATTTGCAATGCAATAGGTCTTGCAATTGTGAGATTTTGAGCTATTGGCATTGTAAATGACAATGCCTTTTATTTATGGGTTTAAAAACCTGCAATAATAAAAGGCATTGTCATTTACAATACCAAGGCACGCTGAATGTGCTGAATGTTGCACGAAACCATGTAGTGCCTGCAGTAGGAGAAACACATGAAAGAAAATAGTCCTTACAGACTAAATAAGACGCACTGTTAACAAACAAAGTAAATTGGCAAGTCCTCATGGGAGGTTACAAATGAAGACAAGGTGATACTAAGAATGGACTAACAAGCCTATTAACGAATCAGAAGCCAGCATTTACAAAGGAAAATGACACAAGCCAATGACAAATATGGGCGGAGAGTGGACGGGGCTTTAAGTCCATACTCCAATACAGCTCGTGCACTGTCCAGGCTCGACCTAAAAAACTATGCGCTGTCTGCAGCGCTTCATTGTTTATAGGCCTCCATGTACTTCACGTCCCGGGGACATTTATAATTATAGGAGGAGAGGTGCATGGGCACCCCCTCCTGGGGCTTACTAATTCCCCGGGGACCACCACCTCCCCGGACCTTTTTATTTTATAAATGAGGGGGCACTTTGCCACCACTGCCCCAGGGACAGCCACCTCCCTAGGGCTCTTTCTTTAACAAATGTGTGGGGGCTGCCATCCCCTCAGGGCTTTAATTTTAAATAATGCGGGCCGCGCTTCTCCCCTCGTAGCCCCAGGGACCACCACCTTCCAGGGGCTAAATTAACATTGGAGGGGCGCCACGCGGCTGGGGACCGCCAACCCCCAGGACCAGCTCCGGCAATGTCCCGGGGTACCCACCCCCGGATATTGCAGTTTGCTATTGCTTGGCAGGAGCCATAGCAAACAGTGCTCTGCTTTGAGCAAGCTAGAGCATTTTGCATTCGCTTGCTCAAAGCGGAGCACAATTTGCTTTTAGACACTGGGAACAGCATGTTAGCAGCTCCTTAAGTGTAAAAGCAATGCCGACTCTCGAAGGATGCTGTGAGCCGGCAGGAACCGCAGGGGCATTCAGCTCCCCGTGGTCCCCATCAGTGGCAATGGGGGCCCTGGGTGGGACCAGGGCACCCACACTACAGGCTGGGCCCTGGGGGATTGGGATCCTGGGGTGAAATTGGCCCAGAGGGAGTCCGGGCGACCCACCTCCCATTACTTTAAAAAAAATGCCAGGCCCCGGTGATAGGGTCCCCGGAGCCAAAATAGGCCCCTCCATATAAATTATATAAAAAAAGAAAAAGTCAGCCCCCGAAATATGAAGCTCCCATCCCTTAAACTTTTTTTAAATAAAATAAGCAACAAAAAAAAACTCTAGCAAGTCGCCGGAGGCTACGCCCCCTTCACCACAACTCTGCAAACATGCCTCCTGGCGCAATGTTGGTTGGGGGATGAACTCCCCTTTGATGCAGAAGGTCCTTGGGGTCCAGGAACTCCTTTTGTTACCTCCAGTATGTAAAACACAAAAAACCAGGGGGTCTCATAAGAAGCTCTTTAGTCAGCTTCTCGGGGCCAGACTCCATTAATTAAGTAAGTCTAAGGCACCAAGTCCTTCACAGCCACAACAAATGCAAGAAGCACAATCAAAAGGGAGAGAAAGCAAGGACGCAAGTGATTGTTGGTGAGACTCAATAAAAAGTCAGTGGATTCCCATCAATCTATCGTAATGATCAAAGTTTCTTATTTGGTCCTCCAAACTTAAGGATGGTATGTCTCTTTTTTTTTTTTTATTCTTTTTATTGAATTTTTTCCCCTTTTATCCCATGGTGGTGGGAGAAAAGTAGACCATCAAAACATACATCATACGAAATACATACATAAAAGAGTTATATAAGCATAACAAATAGAATGAAGAAATAATCATAATTAATTTGCGACCCATTTTTCAAATAGTGCCTAGTTCTTAGAAGTGATTAAGCGTCTTCTCTTTCCTCTGAAAGCCTTAACTGAAGTCTCAAGTTTGTACCAGGCCAACATCCAGGCTTTCCAATGACAAAAGGTAGGAGGTTCAAGATTTATACAGAGTGATGTAATACAGAGTCTGTTTTTTGGAAGAACGAACAGTAGTGAACTTAATATTTAAGCCAAAAAGCCCAAGAGAACCAATGAACTAAATAGATGAATGTTGTGACATGAAACCAAATTAATAGAACCAAAGCATACTATATATAAAAATAATTTTTGTGGTTTATTTAAATATTTTCTTCATTTTTCTTGAACATTTTCATTTATAAAAATACACATATGATCACATAAAAATTCAATAACATACATATTGTGATTCCAGAGAAGTATCTACATATAATCAAAAACACGAAAAAGAAGGGGAAAACAGAAAACAGTACAAATGACTATGGTGATAGGTTGGGCTAGTGGAGTAAGCAAAGCGGTGGGTGGAGACTCTACGCGCGTTTCGGCTATTGCCTTCTTCAGGAGTCCGTCATTTGCATTTAGGACAAGGACATACACTGAAAAACATATAAAAATCAAGTCACACAAACTGGTACATAAGTGGTGTCATACTATAATCATAGATACCATGTAGGAACCTTGGGCCTAGGTCTAATTCATATATATACATTCTAGACATAAATTGTCTAAACTCTGATTCGAATGATGTCTCCTAATACTATATCAAAGAGCAGTTACATATTGTACAGAAATCATTATTATGTTTACATAGGATGATCTATTGTCTGATATATAGATGTACTAGACATAATTGATTTAAGACAGTACATAGTCATTTGTACTGTTTTCTGTTTTCCCCTTCTTTTTCGTGTTTTTGATTATATGTAGATACTTCTCTGGAATCACAATATGTATGTTATTGAATTTTTATGTGATCATATGTGTATTTTTATAAATGAAAATGTTCAAGAAAAATGAAGAAAATATTTAAATAAACCACAAAAATTATTTTTATATATAGTATGCTTTGGTTCTATTAATTTGGTTTCATGTCACAACATTCATCTATTTAGTTCATTGGTTCTCTTGGGCTTTTTGGCTTAAATATTAAGTTCACTACTGTTCGTTCTTCCAAAAAATAGTTCAATTTATTCCCTACTAGTAGTGAAGGCATTAGAAGTAGGGGTCCCCTTCTTTCCAAAATTGTAATACAGAGTCTGACCATGGCCATAGCGATAAAGAGAAAAGCTTGCAAATGCCTTGTTTTTTCCACGGCCGTAGAATATTCATAGCCAGTGATAACCATTTCAGCAGAAATTGTGACTGAAATTTGAGTAATCTGCGTGAGAAAGGTTTCAATTTGGTTAATGAAAAGAGATAACTCCGGACAACTATAGAACATATGAACAGAATCTGCGGAGGGAAATTTGCATCTTGCAAAAAACGACCCTTTACCCCCACAGACGACCCCCCATCTAACATGTTTTGCACGTGTGTAATAGAGATTGAATATAGCCATATAGCTTTGTGAGCGGAGGGTACCTGATACCAAGACAGACCTAGCTAATACCAATGGAAATTTTAAATCAATAGAAGGTACTCCAAATGTTGTCGCCCACTTATTATTCTGATCATCTAGGTCATCAGGAAGTTGGGATAGAAAAGACTGATATAAACTGCCAATTTTCACGGGGCCAGACTCCATTAATTAAGTAAGTCTAAGGCACCAAGTCCTTCACAACCACAACAAATGTAAGAAGCACAATCAAAAGAGAGAGAAAGCAAGGGCGCAAGTGATTGTTGGTGAGACTCAATAAAAAGTCAGTGGATTCCCATCAATCTATCGTAATGATCAAAGTTTCTTATTTGGTCCTCCAAACTTAAGGATGGTATGTCTCTTGATCATTGAGACTATAAACCAAACCCGCTGTTACAGACTCAAAAATGGGTCAAGCTCACAATCACATTCGCCCCATAAGAGAAGTAATCAAAGGGAATAGTGCAGTGCAAAAAGAAGTGGTGAAATAAAATAGGGTTGAGAGTCCAGAAAAAGACAGTACAAGGGGTAGGCCTCCCCCTTGTCTCAGGTTCGGTCCGAGGCCTCCCATTCCCTGAGCTTGCACCAGGAGAGGTGAGGTCCGGTCCCCGGTCAAGCTGGATGTGAAACACGACACTTGAGATGGATGGATAACATTAAGAAACTTTTTTATATCCTTTTTGTACTTATTTTTATCACGTTCTTGCAGTAGCAATACATATCGATCATAGGCCCTGAAGAAAGCAGTGGGACGGTTCCCATTTGGCTGAAATATGTTGGCCCATTGACAGTTATTCTGTTAAAACTGTTTTGTTGCACTGTTCTTGGTTTTTAATTAGGGACCGAGCCAGTACTTTAATAAAATACTGTCTTTTTCTGGACTCTCTACCCTATTTTATTTCACCACTTCTTTTTGCACTGCACTATTCCCTTTGATGACTTCTCTTATGGTCGGAATGTGATTGTGGGCTTGACCCATTTTTTGAGTCTTTAACAGCGGGTTTGGTTCATAGTCTCAATGATCAAGAGACATACCATCCCTAAGTTTGGAGGGCCAAATGAGAAGCTTTGATCATTACGATAGATTGATGAGAATCCACTGACTTTTTATTGAGTCTCACCAACAATCACTTGCGTTCTTGCTTTCTCTCCCTTTTGATTGTGCTTCTTACATTTGTTGTGGCTGTGAAGGACTTGGTGCCTTAGACTTACTTAATTAATGGAGTCTTGCCCCGAGAAGCTGGTTTTTTGTGTTGTACATATATAGAATATGGGATTCAACCAGGGCAGGTCTGTAAATATCCCTGTGACCCTCATACTCCCTGTGGTTTTTTGGTTACCTCCAGTATGTCCCAGACAACAGTAGTGCTGAGAGGTCATCAGAGGCCACAACCTCTTTCTCCACCACTCTGCAACCGCGCTTCCTGGAGTGCTGCACACTCAAATGTCCACAAGAGTAAAAGCAAAAAGGTTGCTGGCCCAGTTACAGACTAAGCTGTCACCACTGTGAATTGTTTATTGACTGGGCAGAGGAGACAATGGGCACTCACAAAAATGTGAGCATACTACTGTAGACTTCTCATGTGTGCATTGCTCCATTGCTTTGCCATTAAAGCTGTGTTATATAAATCACATATGTACATACAATGTGTTAATGTTAAAGAAAACACGAATGTTGTCACGAAGTTTAGGCCTAAGCCTAAGTTGTAAAGCAGAATTCATTGGCAATTTACATGTGCTTGCACAGGTAATTTAACCCATTTTCCGCGGTGGACATTCCGCCACTATGCTATGTTCAACACAGTGGGCGGGGCTGGATCGGCCGTTGGTCGTGCGCAGCACCCGGAAAGTATTGCTCACGTCGGCCAACGGCTGACGCGAGCATGGAACGGGTTAAGGTGTGTAAATCATGTCATTGCAAGTATGAACGCTTGTGGGTTGCCCAAACAATTGTAAATTGCCACCATGTCTAGGTGCAAAATATGCATGATTGCAGGTAGTAATTCATGAGTCTCTTTGTGAAATGCGACTAGGTGCTATTATTACCCACTCAATGGTATACTTTGCATGGATATATGGAAAACATAGAATTAAAGTGAGCATTTACCAATGATCCAAACAATAAATGTAAGTGCTTAAATTATTATTGTACTAATTACAACTTGTTTCAATTTATGATGTCGTCCTTAAACTACTGTGTGTGATTAACTTTTACTGCATCAGTGACTCACAGTACAGAGAAAATGACTGGTACTACCACTTAAAAAGGATGGTGGTAAGTGTAACAGAATATTTTGAAGAAGCAGGCAGTTCATTTTTATACAACAGGTTTTTCCTCATTTTGTTGATTAGGGAAAAGTGTGTTTGTTCTAAGAACTATTGCTCAAAAACTTCCTTTTTTGATATTTTGAGACTTTGATTTAGATTTCCTCTGACCTGGCTTTGTCTGTCAGTAGCCCGAGAAGTTGGAAGTGTTTTAAGGTATGATCAAACAGTTCCCAAATTCAGATAATGGTATATTGTCTTTCTTTAGTGTTACACCAGGTACTCAGGAGGGTACTCAGGAGGGCCCAAAAAAAAGTAATTGTTTTTAAACTAGACTTTATGCACAGAAAATCTCTGGAGGAAGGTAGGATCCTTCTGCATGGTTACCCCGACGTTTTGCCTGTTGCTATGCTGTTTCTGACTAGTCTTACTGGGATCCTGCTAATCAGGACGACAGTCTCTGTGCTTTCTCCCCTAAATTGGTTATGGAAAGCACTTAGGTACCTCCCATATTGGATACTAGTGTACCCTCACGAGTCCCTAGTATATGGTACTGAGGTACCCAGGTCATAGGTACACCAGGGGTCCCCCATAGGCTGAAGCATGTATTATGCCACCCATTAGAGACCACTCAAACTGTAACTACAGGCCTGACATTGCAGCCTTTGTCACCTAGTGCTAGCACCACTTATGACAGATATATGTTTCCCTATATCTAAGGTCACTGCACATAAAGCCTATAAGTCACCCCTTAACCACATGACTGCTAAGGCAATTCCCCTCCTGTGCTGCAGATCCTTGAAATACATTATTTCATGACGAGCTCAGCTCGTCATGAGCACACGACCAGTGTACTGCATGACGAGCTGAGCTCGTCATGAGCAGCGAAGGGGTTAAGCTGTCCTTTCAATCCTGAAGGTAGGGTGCCCCTGAATGAGCAGGACACCCCTACAACCTCTGAGTCCATTCTCCCGGGTTGTAAGTGCATCAGCCATTACAATACATAGAGTAGCCATGCATCTTTGTATGATGACCATCTCTAAACTGTCTGTAACAAATCCTGTCATGTATGGTATCAAACATGTTGGAATCATACCCCATACCGTAAACGGTGTGGGAGTTATTATTCAATGCACTGTAAAGCTCCTCCGGGACACCCTCAGTGCTCCCGGTACCAATCTTTTAGTCCCGGATAGCACAACATGGCTGCTGCCAATCAGAGACATGATTCTTCCCTGCTGCTGATGAGCCAAGCTCGAGCAGGGGGAAGGCAGAAAAAAAGGTATCCTGTCACAGCGAGGTGTGACCACCTCCCAGACAGGGTTTAGTGTATTGTAGTGTGAGCTCTTGCCAGCGCCATTCAGTCTGCTTGAGGGGCACATTTGGTGCCCTCCTTGCATAGTCTGGTTCAAACCAGCTCAGGGACCCGTTGGCTCCCGCTCTGGTGCGAAACTGGACAAAGGACATGTGAGTATCCACCCCACTGTCCGATCCCTCCCCTGGAAGGGAGGCCTGAATTGTCCTAACCCTTTCCTTAGGGTACTTAAGGGCTTACCTGTGGGTGGGTCCCTAGATTCATTGCGGGACAATATTCATATTAAGACACCGCTTCTTCTTTGACCATCTGGGCACTCTGGACTTCGCTTTGGGCATCAAGGCGGCAACTGGGAAGACTCCTGCTGCTCCTGGTCTCTTCGCCCTGCTCATATGCTGCAACGTTCATGCCTGGGCTCCATAGAGGAGCCTTCCAAGACCTGTGGACATCTGAGACACCTAAAGGAATCTCCCTTGAAGTGAAGGAGTCACTTCCCTGCATCTGCAGGCACCCCAATGAAGCTGACCGGTCTGCTGATCCTGAGCTCCCATGGACTCTGAAAGGCTCAGCAACACAAGTGATGGTTCTTGACATTCTTCAAGGCCTGCCCTGCCCTCTCACCAAGTTTGAGGCCAGTTTCCCTTGTTAGAGCTGCAGAAACTGACCCCCTGTGCAAAGCATCGATTTGCTGTTGCAAAGGCTTGTTGGCTTCCTTTCACCAATATCTGTGGGCTCCAAGTAGCCCCACCCTCAAGCATCCCCTGTGACTAAGATCTTTGTCCTCACCATATCACTTGCATCGTGGGCCTGCATCTTTGGTGAGCTGCTCAAGGTCCTCTTGCAACTCCAGTGCCTCCTGCCTGTGGGTCCTCTTTAGGGTCTTCTTTCATTTCCATGGACTCCCCTGATTGCTTGGGCCTGCTCTGACTCCCTTGCTTGTGGTGAGTCACCTGGACCTTGCTGGTCCCGACACTGTTCTTTCTTCGATTTCCAGATTGTTTGTAGTTGCCAAGGCTTGTTTGAGCTCCAGACGGACACCAATCCCTCAACTCTCGACATCCAATGTGGGACAACTCGTGAATGGCTCCTGTTCTTCCATAGCATTGCCTGGTCCACACAGCTGCAGCTCCAAGGTCATCGTCAACTCTCCTGCAACACTCAACTTCGGTGGGCAATCGTCTTCCGGGCATTCTGGTCACTCCCAAGTAACATAGACTCAGACCCCGCTGCTTGCAGGTACTTCTCATCTTGAATCCGCCTTTGGGGTCCACCGGACACTTTCACCAGCAGCTGCATCTTCCTGAAGTCCTCCATGGAGTTCGACAGCGGCTTCCGACACCACTTCACACCAATGCACCAGACTTCCCTGGTGTAGTTATCCTGGTTCCTAGGGTATCCACGAGTGTGGTGGCTCTCCAACCCTCTGTCTTCCACAGGGTTTCTTCAGGGTCCACTGGGAAGGGTTCCTCCTCTTTAAAATTGCAACCACTACTTACCCAGTGACTCTTATTGATCCAGCGGTCGTGTTCCCACTCTGCACATGGCCTCCGTGGGGTTCCTGGTTACTTACCTCAGGTGGTTCCTTGGGTTCCAGACACGTCTAAGTCTTCTGGGTATAGTCTTGACTTGAGTCGTGTTTCGGATACCACTATTTTAGTAAATGGTTTGTTCTTCCCCTGGCACCACTGTGTATCTCTGCTACTTACCTGTTTCTATTGCGAAATATTGTGTGCATTGTGTATATCTTTGGGTAGGAGATATCTGTATTTGTTAGTGAGAGTCGTATAATACATACACATTTTTATAAATACACTGTGTGGTTCTTTTTCACTTAATCCATACCAATAGGAATATGCTCTGGTAAAACAAGCTGCTTTACACTCCTGGACTAAGCCTGAAGGCTGCTCTCCACAGCTACCACTTAGAGAGCTTTCTAAAGTTGTCTAAGACCACTAACGTCACTATATGAGTTGCCTAGATTAGTGCAGGGCCATTTATCAGCCCCTCAACCCACTGAACTCACATATTTGCTAGTTTATTTAATTTACTGGAACCTACCTTCTTACAAAGATTACATCACATAGCAACAGTGCTTAATTTGAGTCGGTGGTTTTCAGTGTTCGGCAACTGCACCTAATTGTCAACACTGGCGCTTGTGACGGTCTGGCACATGGTGGCGCTGCTTGGCTAATTTAGGGATGACCACAACAACAGGTAATTATTAATTCAATTTACATTAGAAATTACTAGTACCTTCTCCCAAAGTCATTCTTATAGCTTTTGAGGCTAGAAATAGTGCCAATTGTCACGCTTAGGGGAGTGTAATGGTTATTTGTGTTGTTACTATCATTTGCAGCTCTTGCTGGGGCACTGATGAAACCTGCAGTTGCCTCCTGACGAAAGCCCGGTCACTTATTTTTTTTTTACAAATTAAGCACTGCATGGGATCACACTGCACAGGTATATAGAAAATGAAAAAAACCAAAGTCCCTCTTCCTAAGAATACCCGAGACACCCCTTTACCCCCCTTCCCCGGCTGTGTGGGTTTCAGCAAGAGAAGCAGGAAGCTGCGGTGGGACACACCACCACACACTGAGCCTGGGTCTCCCGGCATGGGGGATGAGTGATTGGTGCCTGGATGCCCAGCGTTTCTCCAGTGCATTGTGCATGCGGCTCTATCGGCTCCTGTCCCTTTAAGAATGCGCTGCTCCCCGCGGCGCTCGTTGTCAATCAGCGACGGCGTGCTTTGAAGTCGTGGCCCCGCCCCCTGTGCTCCCAGCAGCTCACACGCTCCGGCGCCCAGAGACTCCCAGCAGCAGAGCCGGCGAAGGGAAACTTTGGAGCCAGCATAGAGCCCGGCTCCGGGGACACAGGAGACCCCCCGACCGGCACACCACCGAGAGAGGGAGGAGCTCCCCGCCCCAAGAGAAGCAGAGCCCGGGGCAGAGCGTGGGGAGCAGCCCCCACCTGGAGAACAGAAGAGGGGAGTCCGCACCGCTTCCACCACGAGCAAGGAAAGAACAACACTCTTCCCAGCACCCCCCACCCCCAACCAGGGAAGAAAACTACCCTCACCGGACAGAGCAGGAAACGACCCCCTCCCCGAAGTAACGCCCGAGCACATGGAGGGCCCCCGCCCCCACTAAGGATCCAGAGCCCCCTCTAGTGATTGACCCTCCCAGAGCAGCCCGGACCCTTCCAGTCCACCCTCAGGGGCCTCTTCCACCCGGAGCCCCCCCCCCCCCCCCCCCCCGGCCGTCACCATGCCCCAGCTCAGCAGCGGCGGGGGCGATGACCTGGGGGCCAACGACGAGATGATCTCCTTCAAGGAGGAGGGCGAGCAGGAGGAGAAGAGCCGGGAGAGCCGGGGCCTGACGGAACGCGACTTGGCCGAGCTCAAGACCTCGCTGGTCAGCGAGTCCGAGGGCCGGCAGCAGCAGCAGCCCCGGCCGGGCCCGCAGCAGGAGGTGAGCTGGTGGGTGGGGGGCTGTGTGACCGCAGCAACGGGGGGGGGGGGGGGGGTCGCAGCCGGTGAGGTCTCTGGGTATCACTGTAAAATATCCAACAGGTGAGGGAGACCCCGCACTGACCCGCTCACCCGGAAGTGAGAGGAGGAAAGAGCACTGCTGATACTGTAAGATAACGAGTGGGAAACCCCTCCAGGTCCCGAGGGGTGACGAGAGCAGGGACCCCCGCTGCCTGTGTAAGAAGCAAGAGGTGAGCCGTGTCCACCACTGGCTTTGCATTTACTTCCACCACAAAACTAGTCATCAGCGATTTGTGATGAGAATGTTTAACTCCTACAAGAGGTACCCCAGCCGCAGGTGTGATACACGGGGGAGGGCGAGGACACGTAAGCAGACTCAAGATACGACCAGTGCTTTAGACTGACAGGTGCTGTGATCTGGCAGGTGCTGTGTGCCGGCGCTACTCTGATGTGCGAGGGAAAGTACCAGCACTTCTCAGCAGCAACCGGGGTGTCTGGGATAGCGTTTCCCAGCATTTCCGTTTAAAGTAACGGGTACAGGGAAAGCGAATTAACTACAAACCCTAGAAAACGCGATGTCTAGGGGAGGCACGCCACTGTAAACTCTAGCATGGGGTGGTGTGATTGTAACTCCCACCAGAGTTACAATGGGGGAATAGTAGTCATCCCAGGCAGTGAGGTACACCAGGGTGCGGAAACTGTACATACCTCTTTAACAGTACGTGAGTTAGGAGGCGAATGAGGTAGCGTAACCATTTCATCCTTCAGTATGTGAGGTAGAAGGGAAATGTTGGCAGAGGAATCCGATAACAAAAGGTGGTGGGGACCTTTAAAGATGGCTCACTCACTTTGTGTGCAATAAGTCAGTCGCAGGTATACTGTGTTGCCAGGACTTTAAACTTGATGAAAGGGGTTGGGGGGGGGCTCATAAAGGGGACATGGCTCTTGTGTTTAATTAAGGGCGTGGCTTTAACACTGCAACTGCATTTCTGTGATTACCATAGTGTGCCACCCAGCCAGTATTTTGGCTACTTTCTGTTACTGCAGCCATATATATGACACCACTTTAATTCAGCCAGAACTATTGGCTTTGATTGTTGTTTAAGATAAATGAGCAATATGGTTTTGTTGAAATTAATAATGTTGAAAATGTTTCAGATCTGAAATTGTGAGTCTGAATAAAACATGATTGAGGTGTGTGCAAGGGACAGCGGTCTTTAGAGTGTCTCCATCACTCGTGTTATGTTCACTCTTACACATGGAGGCCTTTTTTTACTATGCGCACCTCACCCATGTGCATGTCTTCCACCTCCTCTCTTTCGTCTTAAGCACCCTCTTTTCATTGCGCAGCAGAAAATGCTGTCATATTCTCTGTAAGAGAAGCTCAAGTGCACTCCTCTGGAGCAGGTCCACGCAGAACAGCTGCATAGGCGGAAGTGAGGCTGATCCCGGGGCTCCTTAATGCTACAGTGATGCCTCCTTCAGTGTGCCAACTCCGAGTACAGTGCTTTAAGAACTTCTTTTTATGCGCAGACTCCACACAAATGGGTTTCAGAGCGCTGTGTAGTGGATATATAAAACAAGCGGCTGAAAGTCAACCATGTACTGATTATGGTAACGGAAAACTTTTCTGTGCAAAAAGCATGTTAGTAGCGATATTTACAGAGGTTTGGGAGCTTGCACTATTCAGTAATGTTTACACAAATGAAGATACACCCCACCACCAATATGGTTACTGTTCAGCATCGACACATATATTTCAATCACTGATCGACATGATAAAGACTCTTTCCTCAGCCAAAATGTCATTTTTTTTAAATGTATTTTTTAAATGTTCGTGATTATTACTCCCGACAGGGCCCCAGCATATTATTTTATCATTAGTAATATCCACACAGGGCAGCTTCAATCAGAGATTAGTTTTTATAGACTAACTGCGCATGCGTATCACCTGTACCAGCGACGAGTCACCAAAGGTCACTGACGCCCGGGCCCCGGGCTGAGCAGCCCTCTCTTCCCAACCTTGAAATCGCTAGGTGGCTGCGATGTCGCTAGCTTGCTACACTGAATCAAGGCACAGAGAGGGAGTCATTTTTCCAACATCGCAGAAGCTGAACAAGTGGGGAAGCTATGATTCTAATTTTCCTGCTCCCCATATTATGTTTTTCTACAAATGCATAGATTTTGCAGTAAGTACTTTAAAACATGTATTTTAAAGTTAGCAAATATTGAAGATGGTTTGAGACCAATTTTCATGAATAAAAAAAAAATCAGTATATTTGCAAAACTGTCTTCATGCTTTTTAACAGTTTTTGAAATGTCTTTACTTAAAAAACGTTTTGGAAACAGTTTGCTTTGTTTGAAGCTAAAATAAGTATATTGTAAAACTGAAACAGGTCCACAGCTAATCTCCAGCCCAGGCACAAAAAGTCTCAGCCCCAGAAAACCCCGGATAAAAAGCGAGTCAGATAAAAGCAAATAGTATGAGATTTTAGCAGCTGAAGAAAGAAAAAGGCAGGCCTTACTTGAGTGAAATTCATAGGCAGGAGAAGTGGGCGGATACATCTGTGTGTAAGGTGATTAAATCTTGGGCACATCATGACCATATGAAAGGTGTCAGGGAAGGAGGGAGGTATAGTCACATGAACCTGCCGGGAGTTCAGAGACTAGGTAAATATTTTCAATCATTCCTCGTTGTATGTAAGTGGAAGTATTATTATATGGTTAACTTAGACATATGGCATGGCTCCAGATCTCCTGACCCTACAATAGACATTACACTCCGCTGAGCATCTTGGGAAGCTGTTTCAGTTTGCACATTTTACATCTGCCCACTTTTGTTTTGTTTTGGGTAATCAGCTGGTGCTGTGGTACATGGTGCTGAGTTGCAGGGGCGGCTCTAGGGTCATGGTGGCCCTGGGCAGGGAGCTTAGGTAGGGGGCCCCGGAAGAGGGGGTCCGGGTGGGGCAGAGCGCGGAGGCCAGTAAAGAGGGGTGGGGGGGGGGTCAGGGTGTTTAGACGTGGAACTGAGCCGGAGGCCGCCAAATCCCTGCCAGGGGCCGCCACACAAATATGTATCCATCCACAGAGGATAAATATATTAAGGATACATATTGGTGTGGTGGCCCCTGGGGTTTGGAGGTCCTGTGCAGGTGCACAGCTTGCACATGCCTAAGGCCGGCCCTGTGAGTTGTTTGGGCCACAGGCGCTCATGGTGTATAATAATAAATATATAATTTACAAAATATTACTTGTTTAAAGGAGTGGAAATTGGTATGAAAGTACGGACGAGCTTCAGTCCCTCCCCTGGTTGTCTGGGAGGGCCCTGTATCTGCAGCAAAAACCGTTTTCTAATAAATAAAAAAAAAGTAAAGAAAAACATCAAAAAAGCCCATGAGACTGTGACGTCTGTTTCCTCCCCTCCCCTACTTCAGGTGCTGTGTCTCACTTTCTTTCCATTGTTTCGCAGGCTGCCAGGCGGGCACAGGATGCGCTGCGGGCCTACCAGGAGAAGCTGGCAGATCTTATGGAGGATGGTGAGTGGGCAGGGCGGGGTTACAGCTCCTCTGGTGTGAGTGTCTGGTTGGTCGCTGGCTCGTCCTGTACTGGGCGCAGTTCCTCTGGTCTAGATCTTAGGGCAACGGGGTCTTCAAACTGGGGGTGCCCCCCCTAGGGGCGTTCAAGTGATCCCAGGGAGGGGGCGCCAGGTTCTGGCCAAAAGAAGCATTATGCTCATAATAGTTCTTTGTTTTCAGTTGCAATTTTTTTTGCTTAAGTAAGCCCTCTGTAGTGGGGCATCAGTAACTTATGTCATTTATATTCTTGCTGGGGAAGGTTTCAAAAGTAAAGAGACTCCAAAATATTCTTCAAAGCCCCACCCCCATTTCCAATAATCACACTGTGGATACTTTTACATGTTAGAAAGGTCTGCCTGACCAGAATGGTATGTTTGTCAATCTTGTATTTGGAAAACGGTGAAAGAACTTAACTGTGATGTTTAAATATGTCTACACATATTTAAACATTGCTAATAGAAAAATTGAGAACAATTTGTGGGCGGGAGCGAGTGAATATTATTTTTTCCCTCCGTGGGGGGGCGCAGCATTACAAAGTTTGAAGGCCACTGCCTTAGGGCTATGCAGGACCTATGGCAGAGGGTCATCTGCCCTGCTTCAACCCAAAATTGTTCCCTGCTCTACCGCCATTTTGATTGGCCCCAGCTAAGGGCGGTAGTGTGTTCTCGTTTGCAGAACCCTTAGTTTATCAGAGTAGGTGCCAATATATAAATGTAAATACATGTCTGACCCTCCTGAGAGGCGACACTTTTAGCTGCTAGCTCCCCTGCACCCTGACCTTCCAGTGACCTCACCACATGTGTCAATGCACAAGGAATGATTGCTGTCCTCGCCCACGAGGAGAGCGCGTCATATGTTCCTAGTGTTATTGTGGCCGGTGTTGAATGAACACACACCACCAGATATGGGGAGGTCATTAATACGTGGCATAGAACGTTTATTAAGGCAGCAAGATCTCACAGTTGACATCTGCGGTGATCGAAAGACCACGTATTTACCCCCCAGGTTAGGCAGATTCAGCCTTCTGAAGTGGTATATTGAGTACCTTTTAAATTCTAAACTGATATTACAGCGCTTAGGTGACAAACGTTTTGCATGAAAGTATGATGGCGTTAATGGCAATTGGCAAACTGGCTCGGGACTCGCAGCGCTGTCCATAGTGTCTCCACAAGGCATTAAAAGCAAGACATCTCTTCCATTTCTCACCCCAGCATGCTTTGCGTGCCGTAGGATATTTCTGGGCGCTCTCATTTCAGGTTCGTTTAATTGTTTGCAGAGCACTAAAGCGTAGTGAAGTTTGCGCCAGGCAGCACGGTGCACTGTACATAGCAAACACAACAAAGATGCTGTCGCAGAAAATATCTGCCCCAGATATGCTCTACCTTCGTGAGGGAAGCCTTTCACTATTACAGCACACAGTTTTATTTTCACTTACATGTATCACTTTTACAAAACATGCTGCGCCTTTTCAGACTTAACGTGTCCTCCTTGGGTGAAGTGCTTAATTTCTCAATAAAATAAGTACAGGGATCCACCGGGGTTGCCAAAACCAAGGTTCCTTAGCTGTGATTCCTCCTCATGCTTCTTTCTTCCACCAGCCTTCACCCCATGCCCCTGTCTCTTTCATTCTTGTAGGTTTTTCTCACCCCTGCTTTCGCCCTTTGTTAATGCTTTCTTGTCTTTCTCCACCAGCTTTCTCCCTTTTCTGTATTTCTATTTCTCTCCTGCCCTGGGTTAACGTTTAATGATCAAAAATGACAGTACCCAAAAAGTAGAGATGAGCGAGCCACCAAATTTACATGGTGAGCCGAGCTAAGGATCTGGTTCGGATCTTAGAGCCTGTGCCTGAGCCGGGCCCTGAAAATGTTTGCAAAGTAAATCATATAACAAACAAACATTTAAAATATGATAGTCTCTTCAAAAAAATGTATTTATGAAACCGGTGGAAAGCTTTACTATAAATGTCACATTAGTATAGCACAGAGAAGTACCTATTAAAAGTGATTGTGTCTAAACATGAACTATTAGTGAACTAAGAGACAAGATGATTATCATGTAAACCCTGTACCTGACCCATAGCAATATAGAGCAACATCATAGTTCTGTTAAATTAAACACAATAGTTTTTTGTACAACTGGCATTCTGAACTCCTATTTAAAAGTGCTTCCATAGGAGATAATGAAGAAAGTTTTGGTGAAATAAAATATTTGCTTGAGATC
Source organism: Lissotriton vulgaris (assembly GCF_964263255.1). Classification (NCBI taxonomy): domain Eukaryota; kingdom Metazoa; phylum Chordata; class Amphibia; order Caudata; family Salamandridae; genus Lissotriton; species Lissotriton vulgaris. The sequence continues at coordinate 1,084,329,314 of NC_141695.1, read as the reverse complement.
ACACAATTTAAGATAGGGACGCAATGATTTATCAAGGTGTTCTGGTTTCTCTTTGTACTATTCAGGGTGTAATTAAGTGTCTATTTGGCTTTCCTTATGCTAAGGCTTTGTTTTTACCTCTGTGCGTTTTTATATAGCGTCAATTTGTAGCTTTTTAGATGAGCACCAGTTACATTGAACAAGGTCACATTCATGGTTTATAAGCGTGGAGAGGTTAAGTGCTTTGTACAGAATCACAGGATGGTGAGTTGACACCGAAACTCGAACCTGGTTCCCCAGTTCCAGAGTCAGCAGCTGTGACCGTAGGGCCACATCCTCGATAGAAGGAGAGAAGGCAAGCTGGCAAAAGCCACTTGAAAGTGTGGCTCGAGGTTCCAACAGGACCTAGAGCCGAGCCAGAGCCAGAGCCAGGCTTCAGGCTCAAGCCTGGCTCAAGCTTTCAGTGGCTAGCCCACCTCTTTCAAAAAGTGAGAGCTGGTGACCACTATTTTATTATCAACAAATGAAAATAGTGAGGTTACTGTGTAGTTTGATGCATCACTTCCCTGCCAGTCTACCACATAAAGGTTACTTCCAGAGCGAAAGGTCCAGATTTCTTGCCTGTTTGCTGCATGTCCTCTCAGTAGAGACTGCTGGGAAAGGCGCTTAATAAACAGATACGTTAATGGACCATTGCCCCCCGCCTCCACACAATTGAGCCTTTCCCTTCCCGTTTTTCAGGATTGTGTAACGAGAGATGTCTGGAGCTGCAGTATTGTAAACCCACCCCAGAGGAGACGGTTTACATCAGACTCTCAGACTTGTGCCACTGGGATGTTCTCAGAGGTGGCGGCCGCCTCCACGAGTGGCCTGAGAGGGCAGTGTGCAGCAGAGAGGGTCCTCTCAAGTGTTAATCGCGCTTTGCTGGTGTGAGCAGGGCTCTGATGGTAGAGCAGTGTGCCATCTGTGGCTCCCTGTCATGGACTGCTTGTCCACGTGAGTGCTGTCCACCTCCCAGCCCTGAAACAACGCCTCTAAGCACTAGACATTTCTCTTTAGAAGATTACAGGAATACAAAAGCAGAGTATGAAATATGGCGGTTGTTGGCACGTTTCTAAGAAACTTTTACCCAAATATGAGGTAGTTTTAGAAAGCAATGCTAGACTGTTTTGTAAAGATAGAATCTAAACAACGTTTCCATCATTTTGTCTGAAAATGTCTATTATATTATAGCGCCTGGTGCGCAATGTTGCCTTTTTAGCTGTGTCCATGATAAGTCTTATGGCTTTTAGGTTCAGATAGGGTGGTATTCTCGTCCAGATGACGTGTATTTATAAATATGGGAATCTGTGTGTGGATACAATTATATGTGTGTGTTTTGTGTAAGTGCTGTAATCATTAATGTGCCCCGCTTTGTTCGACAGGTTTGAAGCAACAAGACGGAGGCATGTACAAGTCGTCGGCTTACTCCAGCTACCCCTTCCTTATGCTGTCGGACCCTTGCTTCTCCAACGGGCCCATGTCTCACTTGGTGAGCTAATCCTCAAACTTTTTTTCCATATTCACATCTTCCTTGTTTCTCCTCTCACCTCTGACTGATTATTTATGGCAAATAAGTCCCTCAGAAAAGTAGTTTCTGAGCATGTTTTATTTTTTCTTTCTTCAAAGCTACAGACTTTTGCAGAATGACCCACACTCAGAAGTTGTGCTGCTCTTCCTTGGGCAGCAGTGCCGGGTGTGTTTACACTCACAGGGATAACAGTTGGCAACGTACACACACCCTTTGAAGAACAGCACACATCAGTGCAAGTTCTGGGGCAGGCTTTCTGTTCTCCTCCTCCGTCACCTTTTCCCAGCAGGTGAATGGCCGAGCGAGGTGTCACTCAAATGCCAGCCTGTGCCTCACGTGTGCCTGGCTCGACCTTGTTTAAAGTTTCCGTATTCATCTGCAGGGCACAACATGACAAGATAGCACAACATTAATCACTTTTACACGATACAGTTTTGCTGTGTGCACGTGTGACCTTAGTAGAATAGCGTAGTTTCATTCAATTCATTGTCGTATCGTGTGTTTCCTTCCATGAGATTTAGTGCTGATTTACTTACTTCGAGGCCACGCACTTCAATTTCAGAACTATCTTGCCTTTTGGGCGGAAGGATCTCCGGTTATAACTCCCAACTTTCACTTTAATTGGATTTACTTCCATTGCGTACTGCAGTAAACAGATTTGGTATTGTTTTTGAGTGCGTCACAACACGTCACTGTCGCCCATTTGTTATTGACTTCCTCTGTGGGCCGTTCTGTCCCTGCAGACGCGTGTGTGTGGCGGGCACGTCGTGTGCCAGCTGTTGCGCTTTCATGCAGCGGCCGACTTGAAACAACATGTCATATCGGCCTCCGAGGCAGTCCTTGTTGACGCCGCGGCGGCGCGAGGCATTCCCTTGCAGCCCCTCTGCTGCGGTGTTTGCACAGCGAACCGAGGGCAAACACCGAGCAGCAGATGGACTGCTGGACACCTGTACCTTCTCGCGGCAGCACAGGGCTGGCATTTGAATCGGGCTCAAGTAATCGTCATAAATGAAGCTTGGTGTCAAAGATATATTAATATATAAAAGCAGTGAATGGGCCAAATAGGAATTGGAAATTATTTTTTCATCCTCTCCACGAGCGCCTACGACCGCAGCCCCCCATTCGCAATCGTCAGTGAGAGCCCCCTCCTTAAGTATGCCAGTACACCCGAAAGGGCGTTATTTTTATGTTTAGGGAGAGATGGGTTACAGAAGCTATTTATTAATAACTGGCAGACAGGGGCCGGAAGTAGTACATTGGCTGTGCTTTTCTCCTGTTTATTTGTTGCCCAAGTGATAACCAGTGGCACCAGTCCGCAGTGGTTGCTGTTGGGCGCTGGCTGTCTCGACTGGGTCAAGCAAGGCTCTAAGCAGGCCTTCTGCGTCCTAGGAACAGTTCCATGGGTGGTACTGGGGTCGCCGCTACCTCCGTGCGCCACAACTAGTCGGTCAAATAGAATAAGGATAATTACGCACTTATAATAGCGCACGACTACCCGGAGGTATCTCAGCGCTTGTACGAATACCGCTGAGGAACCCTTCCTGGCCTTTCCCTGTGAGGAGCCCACTCCTGGGCACCCCCAAGGTGAAGTCAGGCATCCTCAGCGTTGTTGGGGCCGTTGTAGAGATTAAGCAAGCTATTGCCCAGAGGTGCAGAGTGGGGCTCATGATCAGAATAGGCACCGAGCCGAGAATTATCAGGTCCGAGGAAATTGAGCCAGAGACCCGCCAAGGTGGGAATTGAACCCTGGTCCCGGCCAGACTACTGCATCAGGGTCTGCCGCTCTAACCATTGAGCCACACTTCTGTAGCGAAGAAGAAGTGATGGCTGTGGGCACTGAAGTGCAACTTGATAGTCACAAACTATTGTCTTGTGAGGGCTCTCTCAACTTAACCAGTCTGATAAAAATGAGGAACAATAGCTGTGTAATTGTAACGCTTCGTGTTAAAAGAGCCACAAAATGGCAGAAGTGTGGTATCAACACAAGGGTATTAACAGATTTGCGAAAAACTTCCACAGGTGCGCGACAAGTGAGCATCTGCAAGAATTGAAGCAGTAAGCAATCTGTGCAGGGCACCATAAAATTGTGTTTTTTCCTGACACTGGTTTGAGGGCTGTTAATTCCCCCCCTGTGAACTGTAGCACGACCCAGATGGTGGCCACTGATGCACTACTGTGTAGAGAAGGATGCATGACTCTCTATTGATGTGGTGCTGATTGTACATGTGCAATGAGTCTTCGTTTGCTGAGGCATTAGGCGAGAGGTGGGCTTATCCACCAGCATCCTAACTAGTCTAAACACATGGCCTACGGGCCGGACCTGGACCTATTTTTGAGGCCGAAGATTGATGTCTATCAGAGACGCTTCCTTCTAAAGTCTCTTTAAAGCTGCACTTGCTCTTAAAAGTGCTATTTATTGAGGTCTTCCTCATTTTTTTTGCTTTCATGGTTCCTATTTTAAAGAATCTGGCACATATATGTTTGAGTTGCTTTCAGGGACCACCCCTTCCCCACCATCTTCCAAAAAGAGGCTTTTCTATACCCACGTCACTCTTTTCAAAGGGTGCGCTTTGGTTACTTTCAGTTGGGTTTGGCTAAAAGTGCTGTGCCCCTGAATAGCGCCGTTTTCACTCGAGATTCGGTTTCAGAATTCAGCACAGAAACCTTTGTGGAATTCTTCTCTGTGGTTCAGTACTGTAAATGGACTATCATTTTTCATCAGTTTTTGACCTGGTTTACTTAAAACATTCATGGATGTACCAGCATAGATCATGAAATCGGTGATTGCAGATAGAGGTCTATGGGGCACTGGGGGGATGTACACACTGGACTGCAAGACACTGGGGCTTGTGCACAGGCAACTAAAGGACACTTTGGGGGGGGGGGGGGCATGGGTGTTGCGCACAGACTACGGGGCACGGCCGGGGGTATTTTGTACAGAGGGCGGTAGGGCAGAGAGGTTTGGCTACAGCGGGATGTGGACACAGGTTTGTGTACAGAGGGTCATAGAACACTAGATTTTGTGCACAGAAAGCTGTGAAACGCTGAGATTTATGTGTAGAGATCGGTGGGGCCCGGGTTTGTGTTGACAGAGCTGTGGTATCCTGGGATTTGTGCTTAGGAGGCTGTGGAACACTGGAGTTTGTGCGCCAAGCGCTTTGGGACCCTGGGGTTTGTGCACAGGGGGCTATGGGACACCACCGTTTGCACAGAGGGCTGTGGTGTACTAGCGTTTGTGCATAGAGGGTTAATGGACACTATTGTTTGTGCGTAGAGGGCTTTGGTTTACCAGCGTTTGTGCGTAGATGGTGTTGATGTACCAGCGTTTGTGCATAGAGGGCTTTGGTGTACCAGCGTTTGTGCATAGAGGGTTAATGGACACTATTGTTTGTGCGTAGAGGGCTTTGGTTTACCAGCGTTTGTGCGTAGATGGCGTTGATGTACCAGCGTTTGTGCATAGAGGGCTTTGGTGTACCAGCGTTTGTGCATAGAGGGCTTTGGTATACCAGCGTTTGGGCATAGAGGTCTTTGGTTTACCAGCGTTTGTGCATAGATGGCTGTCGTGTATCAGCGTTGGTGCATAGAGGGCTCTGGTTTACCAGCGTTTTTGCATAGAGGGCTCTGGTTTACCAGCGTTTTTGCATAGAGGGCTCTGGTTTACCAGCGTTTTTGCATAGAGGGCTGTGGTGTACCAGCGTTTGTGCATAGAGGGCTGTGATATACCAGCGTTTGTGCATAGAGGGCTGTGGAGTACCAGTGTTTGTGCATAGAGGGTCATGGGACACCACCGTTTGTGCCTAGAGGGCTGTGGAGTACCAGTGTTTGTGCATAGAGGGTCATGGGACACCACCGTTTGTGCCTAGAGGGCTGTGGTTTACCAGCGTTTTTGCATAGAGGGCTCTGGTTTACCAGCGTTTTTGCATAGAGGGCTGTGGAGTCCCAGCGTTTGTGCATAGAGGGCTGTGGAGTCCCAGCGTTTGTGCATAGAGGGCTGTGGAATCCCAGCGTTTGTGCATAGAGGGCTGTGGAATCCCAGCGTTTGTGCATAGAGGGCTGTGGAGTACCAGCGTTTGTGCATAGAGGGCTGGGGTGTTCCATCGTTTGTGCATAGAGGGCTGTGGTGTACAAGTGTTTGTGCATCGAGGGTCATGGGACACCACCGTTTGTGCATACAGGGCTGGGGAGTACCAGCGTTTGTGCATATAGCGCTGTGGGGCTTGACGTTTATACTCCGAGCGGGAACAGTCGACACCTGCTGATAGGTTGTGAGCCCATTTCAAGCACATAGGGCCAGGGATTAGCATTGTGAGTGCGCTGCAGTGAAGGAAGGAGGCCCTGGCGGAATCAGCAGCCATTAGTGTTGTCGTGATTTGTAGGAGGACCTGGCAGGGTTGAGGCATGAGTGCCTCGTAACCATAAGTTGGTAAAGCCTTAGTAGGAGGTGGTTCTGCCAGGTTGATACAGAAGAGGTGCTCAAGGTGGGGACTTTCAGTCTCTGTGAAAGTGTGGGCAGGGCTCCGATAACTGATGCTGTTCAAATGTGGGCACGATGTGAGCAGCCCAGGTGGCGGAGGGCAAGAGACCAGGTAAAAGACAGATTCACTGCTGTATGGGCCGGGGGGCGGGTGGGAATACACCCTGCGTCAATGACCAGTGTACAGGCAGTGCCAGGGTTAGTGCTGCTCATGTCTCTGTGCAAGGCAGCACTGCTGGGTTAGTACCGAAGGAGGAAGGGCCGGCTCCTCTGCTTCTTGGGCGGTAAGAGTTAGTGAGACGCTCCTGATGCCGTCTTCCTCCGAGCTCAAGGAAGGCCCGACAATGCTCGGAGTATAGAAGAAAACAAAGGAAAGGGTTGGAATCCTTGTAGTAATCTCTGCCACATGCAATTACTCGGGCTGAATTCCAGATGCCCAGTATTCTGCTCTAGATGGAGACCAGCCGTAAACGAACCAGATTTGGTTCATGGTTCAGGCCAGACCCCTCCAGAGGGAACACTAGCTGCCCAGCCTGCTTTCAGCCTCTGTAGCCCCCATTAGCGAGGAATCGCTTGATTCCTGTGACCCAGCGATCAGGTGACCCATGTCTGGGCACACCTGTTGCACTTAAGGTGTCACAGCAGAAAACAAAAACATGATGGGTGAAATGCTTGATTTCATCTCAGTTACTGTTTATTTGCTCGGGCCACAATCTAATCCATTGTTTTCAGAGTGTGTCGCAGTCCTTCCAAGCCACAAAAAGTGCACACGAAAACAATCATGTGTTCTATTGTGTGGTGTGCCTCCTACTGTTTTTTGGACTCAGTAAAGAAAAAAAAGGGAACCAGACCCTTGCCAAACCACTGGCCTGGTTATAATTATTCCTCTTTGAAAGGGAAGGCTAGGCCTTCTGTAGTACTTGTATCATCCCTTTCGGTTAACTTGCTTTTATTATTTCTGTATGCTGTACCCTCTTTCTTCCCTGTACAGTACTCTGTTGCCTGAGGGCCCTTATATTGGGGTACACAAACGCAAACCTATTAAAAAAACAAAAACCTTAGTCTAGCTTGCAAAAGCTCTATTTGAAAGGGTGTTGCATGTTCTTCATGTAAACTGTCCATCATCGAAGGAATGATCTGATGGGGTCTGGGATGCAGCGATTTGGTTGTCAGTGGTGACCTAACTCACAGGGATTTGGCTCTGCAGTAGTATAAATGAACCACCGTGTGCAGCTGGCTAGGTCTGTGTGTGGTGATGGTTCCCTGATGTTACAAGGATGCTGTGCTGATGCTTTTGTGAGTGTCCTTCGCGGAAAAGATGTTACTTATCTATGGTGAACAAAGCAAACACGAGGAGATGATGGACGCAGCTCCTGGATGCAGCAATGAAACTTTTCAGACACTCGCCTCCAGTCACAATTTGGGTTGAATCCATTATCGTTCTTTAGCTCACTTTGCCACCCCAGTTCAGACACAGCCATATGCAAATCAGTCTTGACCCCCGTGCCTCATGGGAACCGTCCAGCCCAAACTGCCAAGCCAGGTCTTCCCTGGACCCGAAACAAGCATCCTGGAACCGGTTTTGGGGTAACACTCCTCGTCAGCCAGGCTAGCTTGAATCCAGTGGCAAAGTGATCAAGGGACCCACGTCTGTGCATACCCTGCCAACTTAGGGTGAACAAAGCAAACACAAGGAGATGATGGACGGAGCGCTGACACTTTTCAGACACTCTCCTCCAGTCACAGATCTGGGTAGACTCATGTTGCATTTTCGCCCTAAGTGGGAAGGGTATGCCCAGACGTGGGTCCTGTTTTCGCTACGCCACCGGTTTCAAGCTAGCCTGGCTGATGAGGGGTGATGCCCGAAACCGGTCCCAGGATGCTTGTTTTCCGGTCCTGGGAGGAACTGGCCTGGCAGTTTGTATCGGACTGTTCCCATGGGGCACCGGGTAAAGGCTAATTTGCATATGGCTGGGTCCAAACTGGAATGGTGTGGCGAGCAAAATAACAATGGATTAAACCCAGATTCGTGCCTGGGGTGAATTTATTTATTTATTTTAGAGTTTTATATAGCGCGAACAAGATCTTGGCAGATATCAGAGCGCTTTACAGAAACAGTAGGTAGGAAAACAAACTTTTGAAAACAGTGTAATATACGGTAGGGAGTGAGTTGCAAAGTAGGGTAGTACTTGCACAAGAGTATGCACACTAATAACAATCTAGAAGCAATAATATTGAGGCCGTGCAATGACGATTCGAGTAAGATTATAGCACCCCAGAGGGTGAGTAAACACACTGTTGAGAACGGAATAATAGGCAGTAGTGAATGGATTGCAAGTTAGTAGGGCACTCAGTCACAGTGTACATCCCTAGTAACACTCTGGAAACAAATATTAAGGCATCCGTGCTATGATTTTAGTCCAGTAGCAGTCGTATAAGAGTCTAATATAGATAAGCAATCAGGTAGCCGGTAGACTAGGAGCCCTGTACTGTCATTGATCCAGTAGCAATAGGGTTCAGGTGAACCTAGCCATAAGGATGGCTTTTACCTCTTTCTTGAAAAGTACAGAGGAGGGGATAAGCCTAGTTTCTGGCGGGAGTGCATTCCAGATCCTGGGTGCCATTCCTGAGAAGGAGCGTTTGTATGTTTTTTCCTTCCGAAATCTGCGAGGTTTCAGGAGGAGATTCTTTGTGCTTCTGTTGGATCTTGAGCCTCCTGATATAGTCAGTTTGTGAGTGAGGTAGTTGGGTGCCTTGTGGTGTACGGCCGAATGTGTCATACAGGCAATTTTCAGCTGTACTCTGGCTTCAAACGGCAGCCAGTTCAGGGCTTTTAGGTCAGGGGATATGTGCGAGTGTTTTCTTGAACCAGTGATGAGCCTTGCGGCCGCGTTCAAGGAGGCTCGTAGGGGCACCGTTGTTGTTAGGGGGAGCCCGCTGAGAGCCACAATTCCGTAGTCTATGCGAGGAATGACTAGGGCTTGTACAACAGTTCGGAAGTCCTTGGGTGGTAGGAAGGGTTTGAGTTTTCTCAGCGTGTTGATTTGGAAGTTGGCACCCTTGGTTGCTTTGCTAATATGCTGCTGCATGTCGAGATTGGAGTCAAGTGTGATGCCAAGGGATTTCGCCGAGTCCACGATGGTGGGGTGGACATTTAGTGCGGTTAGATGATTGAGCCAGGTTTGGGTGATGGCCTTTTTCGCAGGAGGCGAGATCAGAAGGAACTCAGTTTTCAGAGCATTTAGTTTAAGGTGATTGTCGGCCAGCCATGCTTGAGTGTTTCTTAGTGTGGCATTCAGAAGTTTGATGTCTTCAGGGGATTGAAGTTTGAGGTAGAGCTGAGTGTCATCTGCGTACATATGGAAGTGTACATTTGATGCTTGAAGCAAGGTGGTGAGTGGTTCCATGACGAGGTTGAACAGTGTGGGCGATAGGGAGGAGCCTTGTGGGACGCCTAGTGTTACGGGCACAGGCGAGGACAATGCATTGTTGATCTTGAACTTCTGAGACCGGTTGTGCAGAAAGGAAGTGAACCATTTGAGAACCGTCCCAGATATGCCCATTCTGTTGTTTAACAGCTCCAGTAGATTCTCGTGTTTGACCGTATCAAATGCGGAGGAGAGGTCAAGGAGGATGAGGAGGCAGGACTCGTTGTGATCAAGGATTTCGAGGGCGTCATCAATTATGTGTGTCATAGCCGTTTCCGTGCTATGTTTTGCTCTGAATCCTGATTGGTGAGGGTTGAGGAGGTCAAACTGCTCAATGTGTTTTGTCAGTTGGAGTTGTACACATTTTTCTAGCAATTTGGCCAGAGTGGGGATATTGGTGATAGGTCGGTAATTGTTTAGGTCGGCCGGGTCGGCTGTGGGTTTCTTGAGTATAGGCGTGACCTGCCCTATTTTGAGGGAGTCTGGGATGACTCCTTGTTGCAAGGAACAGTTGATGATTTTAGTCCAGAGTGGGAGGAGCATGGGGGTGAGGGCTTTAACAGCGTTGGCAGGTAGGGGGTCTGTGAGTTGATTGGCGGGTTTCAGGTTGCCGAGCAGCTTCTGAATTGATTCTTCAGTGTAGGTGACAAAGGACGTCCATGAAGCGTTGTTTTTAGGTTGAGTGTTAGTTATGCCTATGGAGCAGGAGTATCGACTTACGTCGTTGATGAGATCATTCCTTATGTTGTCGGTCTTTTGCTTGAAGAAAGCAGAGAAGTCTTCGCAACTTGGAATATCCTTTGCTGAGCTGTTAGGTTGTGGAGGCTGCGTCTTGGTTTGGGTTTTGACTAGCTCAAACAGTTTTCTTGGTCGGTTTTTTGCTTGGTCCAGCTGTTGGCTAAAGAAGCCTGATTTTGATCGTTTGATTTTTCTGAAGTAAGCGTTTCTCTTACTCTTAAGCGCTCTAAGGTGCCGTGCTGAGGGGTCAGATCTCCACGTGCGCTCTGCCATGCGCATAGCACGTCTGTCCTCATTGAGTCTACCATCATACCATGGGTTCGAGTTCTTGGTGGCGACTCTCTTCATTTGCAGGGGTGCGGCTTCATTGATTATTGTAGTGTTTAGATAGTGGTCGGTAAGTGAATGCACATCAGAGACGCCCGTCGGGGGAAGAAGGAGATTGCCTGTGTGGGCAGGCAAGGAGTTTGGGTTAAGATTCTTCATGTCCCTCTTCCAGATCTTGGTTTTGGCAGGTTGAGCCGGGTTAAGTTTGACCTTTTCGTTGATGAAGAAGGTGATGATGTGGTGGTCTGACCAATCACAGGGTTCGATTGCCTCCAGCTGGGTAGAGTCTTCTTTGGCGATGATAAGGTCAAGGATAGAGCCTTTTACATGTGTTGGACGGTTGCAGATTTGGGTGAGGTCAAGCGCGTTGAGGAAAGTCTTAAGACTATTCACCACAGCATCTTTCTGGTCGTTCCAGTGGAGGTTGAAGTCTCCCAAGTATATTTGATTGATCTGTCGACCGGCGTTGGTGGATATCGTGTCCATGATTTGTTGGGAGAAGGTGAGGTTGTCCCTGGGTGGGTGGTAGATAACATGAAGGGAACACACAGGTTTGCACTCGCTAGTAATATCGAGGCAGATGAGTTCGCAGGAGGAGAGGGAGGGGGAGGGACCTTCAGTGATGACGAGGTTGCTCCTGTAGATGCAAGCGATTCCCCCGCCCGTCTTGCCATCTCTGTCGAGTCTAATAATGTGATAGTTGGGGGGGACTAATATGTCCATTATAGGTGTGGAGGCTTCAGTTAGCCACGTTTCAGTCAGAATGGCTAGATCGAGGTCCATTGATGATACGAGATCCGCGATGCTGGCGGAGTGTCTCGGGGCCGATCTGCAGTTGAGCAGGATACACTTTAGTTTGGGGGTGAAGAGAGTGGGTGAGTGTTCTAGGGCGAGGGGTACTTTTCTGAGATTACAGGTGACGGAACTTCTATTGCTCCGTGTGGGGGGCCTGAGGGGATTTGTGATAATCGTGGGTATGGGAAGGTGTGTAGTGGGTGGGAGTTTTGTGGGACCTGGGCCATATGAGCGGAGTAGAGAATGCAAGTCTCGGTCAGAGAGGGGGTGTAGGGTGCGACGGGGGCGGCCGGTGGCCTTGCGGTCGGGGATCGAGGGCCAGCGTGGGGAGTGATGGGTGAAGAGGTTTGAGGGGCGAGTGGTGTACTTATTGGGCACAGAAGTGAAGGGTAGGGGGTGTCTGGGGTATGTGAACAGAAGTTCTTTGATGGAGTGCAGATCTTCTTTGACTTGTAGGAGGGTGGATATGATCATGTCCAGAGTAGGATTGGGGATGGTATTGGGAGTGAGAGCAGTGGGTGCGTCATTGAGTGGGGCAAAAGGGTGGGCAGTGGGACGCGTGGGGCGGGATGTGCACGCGATGGAACATGGCTCTGCGGCCGTAGAAGGTGGGGTACAGGGCTCTGTGGCCATAGTAGATGGATGAGAGAGTTTGTGAGCAATGGGCGGGGATGGCGTGGATGAGGACAGGGGGAGGTTAGTAGCATAGGTGATGGCGCTGGAGGAAGGTGGCGCAGGTGAGTTGAGGGATGAGTGTAGGCTGGAGAAGGAAGGGGTGACATTAGGATGGTGGGGGCTAAGAGTGGGGGGGGCTAGAGGGTAGGGTGTTGGGTTGAGGGAGGTGGAATGTTCCGTGAGTCTGGCTGGTGGGGTGGGGTAGTGGGGAGTGAGAGTGGGGGGGGAGAGAGGGAGAGAGTTGGTCGTGTAGGGGGGCGTGAGAGAAATGCTCAGTGCGTTGTGGGTGGGTTCTGTGAGACTCGTGTGAGGTGGGGGATGGGGGGTAAGGAGGGTGGGGGTATAGGGTATTTGTGATGGTGGGTGATATTCGGCCGTGCATGAGGGGTGTGGGGAAGTGAGATCGGATGGGTGATCGATTACAGTGGGATCTGAGACATTCGCGACAATGTTCAACATTCCATCCATTATCTTTTTGTGTTGCACTTATCTAGGGTGCCTGATCTCAGTTACTTGATCCTCTTGCTGTGCATGCTCACCTTTGGGTGCTCTGTGCTCAATTATGTACTTATGTCGCTTCTGTACACTCTCTGATAACCTGGAATTTCCGAGCATCCTCTGCTCCTCCATCGCTTGATCGCTTTCTTTGAGAAGGGATTTTTTTAGGCCTTACCTTGGGCAACGCTCATGCACAGTCACTTGCTACAGCCTAATGTTTACAAAAAAAAACTTGCAAAAAGGGGATTTTAGCCCGCCCATTACTTAGTATTGGCCTCAACTTTTTCCTTTTACTTGCACCCTCTTTGTCCCTCCCACATTGTTTCTTGCCCTTCCCCAGCCCCTCCACCCTGCTCCTGCGTTGTTACTTGACCGCTCCATTCCATACCTCCTTCCTTGCGTGCCCCCACGATGAAAAAAGCATAAAAAAATCAAAGCAACAGGTTTCAAGATGCTACAAAGATGCAAATGGCGCTGCACTCCCTGCTCTGCATGGTCTTTTCGGTGCTGTCCTTCAGCGGGGCCAACAAGGCAAGCTTCAGCTTGAATGTAAGATAATTAAACTTTTTTTAGGGTGAGGGTGAAGAGTAATCACATACTATGAAAATGGGTCACTGTCCTTCGCGGTCAATGCTAGGCACGTCATAATGCTTTTTTACCTACCTAACTTTCACCTTGCCGTACACCAGGTGAGACCTATTGGCTTTGCCACTGCTTGTTTTTAGATCTTCTTGTTTGCTTGTGACAGTGTAACCAGTGCTTTAGAGACTGCAGCTGGTATGTTAAATGGCCTCTATCAATACTTCACTATTGGGTTTGTTCGGAGTTGGATGTTGGATGGCAAGGCACATTTCACCATGGTCCCCATATTTGAGTGGGAAAGCAGTGCCATTCTATGGAGCTTTTACAGCAATGGACCAAGTAGCGAAGTATTTTGTTTGGTCTATACTAGCACTTCTTTTCAGGGCCCCAGTAATTTCTGTGGGGCAGTACAAGTGCCCATCAGCATGTATTCAGTACTGTTACAGACATGGTACTAGTGCATCTTTATTCAGGGTTACTGTGCTTTAATCAGCATTTGATACTGTGGATCATATCATTTTACTGCACAGGTTGGAACACTTGAGAATAACGGGCTCTGCGTTCAGTTTGCTGGGCTCCTTCCTCGAAGGACGCGAGCAGGTGATATGGACGAAGCCATAGGCTTCAGGAGGTAAAGAGTTTAAGTGGGGGGTGCCGCAAGATTCCTTTCTCAGTCCCACGCTCTTCAACATTTACATGTCTCCTTTGGCAAACTTGGTGAAATCCCCTAATATCAAGATCCTCTCCTTTGCTGATGATACGAAACTCCTGCTTGCGTATGATGGGGAGCCTGAGAGTGTGAGGGCAGCCTTCGCTAACTGTCTGGTGGCGCTGCTAGATTGTTTGAAGGCCAATAGACTGCTGCAACTCTGATAAGATGGAAGTCTTATTATTTTAGCAGGATCCCCTTCCTGGCTGGGTTGGGGCCTGGCCCGACAGTGTTCCACCTCCGACGGTGGCCAGAAATCTGGGTGTGTTTGATACCCAGCTTTCATTTGGAGCACAGGTGTCCGCAGTGGTGAAATCCTGTTTTTAGATTTTTCACATGTGGAGGACGTTTCTTCACTTGTTTCCTCATGAGGTAAAAATTCCAATGGTCCGATCACTGATTTTATCCAGGTTGGACTACTCTGTCCTGTACCTTGATCTCCCTGAATATTTGATCCAGCATTTACAAGTCGTGCAGAATATGGCAGTCCGCTTATTATTAAATATTTCGAAATACATTTCTGTGTCATCATTCGGGACAAGCTTCACTGGCTGCCAGTTCATCAGTGTATTGGGTATAAAGCATTGACCCTGCCGCACAAAGCCCTCCACAATAGGGGACCAAGGTACCTAAATGACAGAGTTATGAGGCATACGGCCCAGGAAAGCTGCTGTGCTCTAGCTCTGGGGATCTTATTGTGACTCCTTTTTTTTGGGGGGGGGGGTCAAAACACTGCTTTATTGTATGATAGGAATCACAATATACAGCTTTTTACGCCTACAACCCGGAGGCCGGCAGCATAGAAAGGTAGTCATAACACAGCCCCGTGGCCGGCATCCCTGAGGCCCGGCGGCATAGCATATCCAAGCTTAAGGATGAAGAACACTGCCGGTGTAGTAGGGCAATGAAGGATAAACCGCAGCAGAACAGGGTTTTTTTTTCCCCTTTGTGGTCCTTTTCTAGAGTTATTCATACCCGTAACAGTAAACAGAAACCCCCAACTGTACAGAAACTAAGAGGCAATTCACGTCCGGTCAAAGAAAATAGTAATATGCTGGTGTCAACCCAGGCAGGCAGAGGTAGGCATGGTACTACAGTCACGTCATATCAAATCTAGCGTCTACCCATCAGTTCTAGAAGGAGCAATGCATGTGGTATTATGAAGTAGTACGTAGTAGAAGGAATAACGGTGCGTGTAGAACATAGCGTATGGAACCCCAGAGTGGCCAGGGGGGGGGGGGGGGCGTGGGGGTGTGACAGGCAAGTGGAGGGAGAGAGATCCACGACTGTGGGGGCCGCGCGGGGCCCGGGAAGTAGGCCTAGTCGGCATGCTGAGAGGGCAGGAGGCTCCGGCGGGGACTATCCAGTAGGTGCTACGAACACATGGAGGGGATCAGTGGTCAGATCCGGAGCTCAGACCGGGATTTTAAACAGCAGCAAGGGGGTCTGCAGGCGGATCTGCGCCATCCGAACGTGCATGCAAATAGCTCACCAGTGGACCCCAGATGTCGCTAGGCCTTTGAGATGGGCAGTAACTCAGCGAATGTATTATGTTGATCCTGACAGTAGGTCAGGTCTGCCAGCCATTCCTTGAATTTAGGCGCTCTGCCACGACCCCAGCGGCACGCCACACGCCTTCTGGCCAAGAGCAGTGCAATATCAACAAATTTTCGGCAAGATCTAGGGACCTGCAAGGTGTACCCAAGGAGCGTCACCAATGGATCTGCGGGCACCGTTTCTCCCGTCATCTCAGTGAGGGCCTCTGTTACCTGTCTCCAGTAGCACTCAACCTGGGGGCATCCCCATGCCAAATGCAGAAAGTCCGCATGTTCAGCGCGACACCGCTCGCAGCGATCATCCTCCGTCAGGCCGAATCTGCGCTTCCTCGCCGGCGTGTAATACACCCTCTGCAGGAATTTATGATGTATAATTTTCAGTCTGCTACTGGCAGAGATGCTGGAGGTGAGCGCACAGCAATAGTGCCATTGCTCGTCAGTAATGTCAGTGGCCAATTCCGTAGTCCAGTGCGTTCGGGCACTAGAATCCGGCGTTGGAGCTGCACCCTGGAGCTGGCGGTAAAGGCCGGAGACCAGATGAGCCCCATCCTGCGAGCAGAGCATGAAATGAAGTGGAGATAGAACCTCAGGTTCATCGGGAAAGTCGGGCAGGATGTCCCTCATCCCCGCCCGCAGGCGTATGTAATAAAAGAGCTCTAGTGGGGTGTGGCTATGCGTCGCAAAAAAGAGTTCCGCCGACTTAAAATGACCGTTAGAAAATAAGTCGCCCCAGCAGGTAATGCGAATCCTCGCACATAGGTTGCGGAAACCTTGCTCCAACAGTAGGGTAAGATTAGGATGATAGGTGAGTGGCAGTTTGGGCGAGTAGAGCAGGGGACATGACAAGCTCTTGGTTATACGGCGCCACGCGTCCAATGTGCAAGAGACCGAGGTATCGGCGTAGGTATGGATGTTTCGGGGCAGTGCAACAACCCATTAAGTGGGAGAGTATGCACTATCCAGTCTTCCACCGCGATGTGCGGCATGAAAGGCGTAGGAGCCATCCAGTGATAGGCAAAGTGTGCCTGCGCGCACTGATAATATGCCTCAATCGGGGACATCAAAGCCTCCCCTGTCATAGGGGAGAGTGAGCATGGACCATTTGAGCCGGGGACTCTTGCCACCCCAGAACAACCTGCGCAACTCCATCTTCAGGGTTTTAAAGAAGTATGCGCCGGGGAAATAAGGAATATTGAGGAAGAAGTAAAGAAATCGGGGCAGGATAACCATTTTAATAAGGGATGCCCTTCCAGCCATGGAGAGCGGCAGGGTGATCCAGCGATCCACAGTAGCAGTCAGCCTGGTTATCGCCACCCCATAGTTGGACCGTAAAGTCTTGTCCTTGTCCCGGGAGATGCGGATCCCCAGGTACCGGAGATCAGTCCTACACCACTCCAGGGGATAATAGAGTGGAAAGTCAGTGGCCGCATCCGTTGGGGGGGAAAAACTGCGACTTGGACCAGTTGATATGTACACCTAACAACCAGCTACCTGAGTAAGGGATTAAGGTGCATCTCGGGGTGTTTAACGTACAACGTGATGTCGTCCGCGTATAGAGACACATCAATTTGACGTTGTAAGCACTGCACCGCTCCATCTCGGTGTAGTTGTCGCAAGCGACAGGCAAGAGGTTCAACTGCTATGGCGAAAAGCAGGGGAGAGAGTGGACAACCTTGGCGCGTGCCCCTGGTGATTGCAATGGGCTGTGACAGGCGGCCGTTAATTAACACCCTCGCCGTGGGGTTGGTATAAAGGAGGCGAACCCAGGATATGAACAGTTTGGGGAACCCCATGCTATCCAACACCGAGAACAGGTAGGGCCATTCAACTGAGTCAAAAGCCTTAGATGCGTCGGAATACAGCCGCAACAGGCATATCAGGATGAACTGTACGAAGCAGAGAGAACAGAGTGCGGAGGTTGTGAGAGGTGGACCGGCCCGACTGATCGGGCAACACAATCCTGGTCACAAGCGAGTGGCCAGAATTTTAGCGAGTATTTTGACATCGCAGTTCAGGAGGGAGAGTGGGCGGTAGGAATTGCAGGAGGTGGGTTCTTTGTCGGGCTTCAGAAGAGAGGTGATCACTACCTCGCGCATAGAGCAAGGGAGTACACCATCACAAAGCGATTCCGAGTAAACCTCGCGAAGAACAGGTGCCATGATGTCAATGTAGGCTTTATAAAACTCGGCAGGAATGCCGTCAAGGCCCGGGGCTTTGCCGTTCTTGAGGGACATAATGGCCTCCCGGACCTCGTCCAACTCGAAGGGTGCCGCCAGAAATGCCCTATCCCCATCGCTGAGCCAGCAGAGCGCCACATCTCTCAAGTAGTCAGCATAAGATGTGTCGGGCCCCGCGGTGGAAGTGTAGAGCGAGTGATAATGTGTGGTGAATATCGTGAGTATCTCATCTGTGTCCCTGACTGTAGAACCATGATCGTCTGCAAGTTCGAGTATGACATGTTGTGCGCGTGAAGGTTGTGTGAGTGTAGCGAGTACCTTCCCAGGCCTGTCCCCCCTCACAATATTTCCGGGCTTGCCAGTGTTTACCCCGGAACTTGGCCTCCCTGATAGCCTCCTCCTCATACTTCGTCAGTGTCTCCCTGAAAGCAGCATGCAGTTCGGGGCCAGTCTCGACAACCATGCGGAGTTCCAGTGCACGCAATTCTTTCTCTAGCGTATTTATCGTGTTGAGGATGTCCCGCAAAACCCCGTGGCTCTTAGAGATGCAGTATCCCCTAATGGTCACCTTGAATGCCTCCCATATGTGTTCTACCGAGTCAACTGACCCCTTATTCCTGGGAAAAAAGGCTTCTATTTCCTCCCCAAGTACAGTACGAAATAAGTTGTCCAATAGAATGTCAGGGCGGAGTCTCCAGTGAGGTCTTGGGCTGTCCCATCCTGGTGTACGGAAGTGTAGCAAGACTGGGCTGTGATCAGAGTATGTTCTCGGCAGTTGCACTGCCCCTACCATCTCCGCAGCAATACCGCTGGTGATCAAGAAGTAGTCCAGGCGCGCCCAAGTTCCCATGTGTGAGGTGAAATGAGTGCCTTCCCTCCCATTTGGGTGCAAGTGTCTCCAGGAGTCTAGCAGCTCCCCCTCCATGATCACCCCTTCAAGTGCCTCACGCGCTCTAGGTTTATAGGAGCAGACTCCGTCCGCCTTATCTAGCTGTGGCACCATCGCCAGATTGAAATCCCCACCCTAGATGATGTGTCGCGACCCGGTAGTCATGATCTTGCCCCATAAAGTAGTAAAGAATTCAGGAGTATCTATGTTCGGTGCATATGTGACAACAAATGTGTAAGTGTCGTGCCCCAGTCTGCCCCACAACATTGCATAGCACCCCTCCCCATCAATCAGGTCCCCGTGTCTCTGAAACGGTATACTGCGGGCTATAAGGATAGCCACCCCCCTCGCGTAGGTGGAATATGAGGAGAAAACGCGATTCCCAGCCCATCTGCTTGCATAAGTGGTCCTACCCTGTGGTGACAGATGTGTTTCCTGCAGCATGGCAACCTGGACGTGATGTCTATCAAGATAGGCAAGGACATTACGACATTTCTTTGCATCGTTCAAGCCCCGTATATTCCAGGAAATGCAAGTTAACTGTGCATTAGCATTTAGAGTAGTTATAGATAGTCCAACATCAGGCACCATAGTCCCGGCCAGGGCAAAGGTAGAGGGCCCGTTCTGTCCCGCCAACTGCGGCGTACACACCAGATTAGAATCAAAGCAAGTAGTCCATTCGATGAAAGCCTCTTCGTAGAACATCCCATGCAGCATCCCAATCATGTCAGCAGCCAATGAGCCCCTCCCAGCACGCCACCCCCCCCACCCTCCCAACCTCAGCAACAACAACAAAAACATCAGCAGTCTTAAGGGAAATACCCAATAGGGAAATAGCATAGAGTACGCACAGCCACTTCCCAGCCCATGGCTCCAGAACTATACCGCCCTTGGTGGAGGCTAGGTCTGAGGGAGTGGTCCTTGGTGTACATTACCACAGGTGCGCGAAGTCCGTGTAGGTCCAGCATACGTAGTCATCGCTCTGTCCGCGCTCGTAGCAGTAGAGGAGGTTCAAGCAGCACATATGATGTGCCCAGGGCATTTAAAGCGAGCGGTCATCGCTCATGGAGCGCCGGAGGAGGGTATCCGTCCTCTTGGTCCTCTGCCGCATCGCGATCCTCCCTGCGTGCTCTCCGGAGCGTTTTCAGAAAATCCTCCACTTTCTGCGGGTTCGTGAAAAACCGTTGCTTCCCCTGGTGTGTTACTCGCAGCTTCGCCGGGTATAACGGCGCATAGTCCACTTGGGCTTCTCGCAGCTTCTTCTTTACTGGGAGGAACTTGCGTCGTTCCTCCTGCACCAGTGTTGTGAAGTCCGGGTATATGGAGAAGGAGATGCCATTAAACTGCAATGTTCTTGGAGACCGGGCCGCCCGCAAGGCAGTGTCACGGTCCCTATAGCTCAGCAGCTTAGCAATTATTGGCCGCGGCGGGAGTCCAGGTTTCGGCACAGGCGCCAGGGATCTGTGTGCTCTTTCTACGATGAATTGAGGAGAGAAAGCGTCCTCCCCGATCGAGCCCTTCAGCAACTTTTCAATAAAGAGCTCCATCCTGCCTGTGTCTGTGGATTCCGGCACATTGGTGACCCGTATGTTGTTCCGGCGGCTTCGGGCTTCCAAGTCCTCGTTTTTGGCCGCTATGACCCTGAGCAAATTGTCCATTCTAGCCAATTGCGTCGTATGAGTCGAGGTGGCATCCGTGTTATCGGAAATGCGTTGTTCCGCCGTCGTGAGCCTCTCCTCGTGGTGTTCCACCTTATGCACCAATGCATCCAGCCGGGCAGTGACCCCATCGACCTTCTCAACGACGATGGCAAACCCCTGCCTCATCTCTTGAAACAGGCTGTGCAAATCAATGTCTTTGGGGGATGAGATGGCCTTCGGAGCGGCTGCACTAGGCCCAGGGTCCGCTGGCACCGATTTCGCGCCTTTTTTGGCTCCATCGAAGCTGAGCTTAGATTGGAGATTGTCAGTCCTCACCATGGCGCAACAGGTCGCAGGGCTGGGGCACCGCGGCGTGTCAGCGCAGTGGTCACAGAGATGATATAGAGGAGCACCAAGGCAGGAGGTTCGTGCAGTCCTCGCAGGTAGGGTGCCACGCAACAACTGCCAGAGAAGCACTGCCGTCAGGGACACATAGGCGTCCGGTGGTAGGTCTCAGGCACCTCCCGCGCACCCCAGGTGGTCCTGTGGTAGGGGGCCGAGAATGCCCGGGCTTCAGTGGCGCTGTAATGGTCCCTCGCGGTACAGGCTGGCTATGGACACTTGCATATGTAGCTGCGGGTGGGGTGTGACTCTTGAGCGCCAGGTCCAGGAAGGAAACAAGGTCCGATATGGGCAGGATGCCGCTGGGGGTCTCTCCGTGACCGGGGCAGCCCAAATCCCAGTCCCGCAGCGCTGCTACAGGTGATTGAACAAGGTCAGGTAGTTTGGGGGGCTGGATCCCTCGCGGTGCAATCTCGGGGGTGCAGAGGCCGGCAGCAGCGTCGCAGCGGCAAGGCCAGTGCGCAGCGGGCTCAGGGGCACAGCGCAGGCATAGTGGTCTCCCCCGCCGTGGGCCTCAGGCAGGCTTTCCGCCCTCCGATGTGGACCTCCCGCAATCCGTGTCCCCAAGTGCTGAAGGCGCCAGCGTGATGAAGGTCGCGTTGGGCGCCCGAGGTCGTCCCGCCTCACAGCGCTCGTCTGGGTGCAAGCAGCCGCTCACCTGCAGTAACGGCCAGCAGACTCTGATGTTGGGGGGGGGGGGGGCGTGCACGGATGGGGGCAACAGCCAAGCGTCCCCGTCCTGCGTCCCCGGGCAGCAGGTGTCTCGATCCCGGGCTGCTCTTGGTTCCGTGGCCTACCACCTCGTGGTCATCCCCGGGGTTGCGTGGGCTGTTGTAGCCGTCCTCCTCCACATAAGGCTCCAGGGCAATCGCCGGCAGGACTTCAAAGGGCGATATCTCCGGCACCGTTCCTCGTAGCGACCCCAAACTTGGGTCGAGTGTGGATCGTAGCTCCTTACAGCATGTAAGGCGAAAATCGGGCAAGTCTGCACCCTGTGGTTGAGGATAACTGCAGGATTAAAGACCAAGGAGCGGGAGCTGCGTGTCTAAGCAGCCATTCCGCTTGTGCGCCCTCTAGCGCTCTTATTGTGACTCCTTGCTTTCAGAAACCGCGGAGGGGAGGCTCCTCCTTCACTGTCAAAGCAGTGATCTTGTGGAATAAACTGCTAGTTTATCTTAGAAGGATCTCTGAAGAAGCTAAATTAAAAAAAAAGAGTAAAAAACATTCTTATTCAGACTTTATTAGGGAGTATGGGCGAACTACCGGTTTTCTGTTCACCTTTTGCATGCCTAAAAAAACTGGACACTTCTTTGAGTAGCCGCCCCAATAGAAATTCTTTATTCATTCATTCACTCATTCATATAATGAAATATTATGGATGCTGTTAGTGGAGTAGCACAAAACTGCTCATTGGAACTCTCATTCTTGTAAAGGGACCATAATGATAGTTCAAAAGACTGCCACTCTTCATGGAGCTAGGAACTGTTAATGGACTGTCTGCTACACCTCAGTGAGGATCTGTGCTTTAAAGGAAACTGTACAGGTATTTCTCTGCGGTGCTTGCTACTTTTAATGGGGAGTATCAGCACTTTATAGCTTGGGCTGAAACTGCATTTCTTGGCAACAACAGCAGTCCTTCAAGTCAAGTCAAGTCATGAAATTTGTATAGCGCACTACATACCCAGAGGGTTTCAAGGCGCTTAGGAAGGGGAGGAGGATTATTTGTCAAATATCCATGTTTTAAGCTGCTTTCTGAACGCTAGGTGGTTCTGGGTGAGGCGAAGGTAAGCGGGGAGTGAGTTCCATGTTTTAGCAGCCAGGTATGAAAAGGATCTGCCTCCCATGGTGGTCTTGTTGATGCGAGGTACAGTGGCGAAGGCTTGGCTGGAAGAACGTAGTTGGCGGGAGGGGGTGTAGAAGGACAGTCGAGAGTTGAGGCAATCTGGTCCGATGTCGTAGAGTGATTTGTGTGCGTGGGTAAGCAGTCGGAAAGTGATCCTTTTATTGACGGGTAGCCAGTGGAGTTCTTTAAGGTGACCAGAGATGTGTTCGTTGCGTGGGATGTCTAATATGAGCCTGGCTGAGGCGTTTTGGATTCGTTGGAGTTTCTTCTGGAGTTTAGCGGTGGTACCTGCGTAGAGGGTGTTTCCGTAGTCCAGTCGGCTCGTGACCAGAGCGTGGGTGACTGTTTTCCTTGTTTCGGAGGGGATCCAGCGAAATGTTTTTCTGAGCATGCGAAGAATGTTGAAGCAGGAAGAGGATACGGCGCTGACTTGTCTGTTCATTGAGAGTGAAGAATCCAGGATGACGCCCAGGTTCCGTGCGTGGTCTGTCGGGATGGGTGCTTTTCCGAGGGCTTCCGGCCACCAGGAGTCGTCCCAAGCAGAGGGGGATGTACCTAAGATGAGGACTTCTGTTTTGTCTGAGTTCAGTTTCAGACGGCTTTGTTTCATCCATTCGGCAACTTCTTTCATTCCTTTGTGTAGGTTAGTTTTGGCGGTGCTGGGGTCATTGGTGAGAGAAAGGATCAGTTGAGTGTCGTCCGCGTAAGAGATGATGTTGAGGTTGTGTAGGCGTGCAATGGCCGCGAGGGGGCTCATGTATACGTTGAAAAGGGTGGGGCTGAGTGAGGATCCTTGAGGTACGCCGCAGATGACTTCAGAGGCCTCGGACTTGAATGGAGGAAGGCGGACTCTCTGGGTTCTTCCGGTGAGGAACGAGGTGATCCATTCAAGTGCTTTTCCTTGGATTCCGATGTTATTGAGGCGTTGTAGAAGGGTGCTGTGGCAGACTGTATTGAATGCTGCAGAGAGGTCGAGGAGGATGAGGGCGGCTGTGTCTCCATTGCCCAGTAGAGTTCGAATGTCGTCTGTTGCTGCGATGAGGGCGGTCTCAGTGCTGTGTTTTGCTCGTAAGCCAGATTGTGAGGGGGCGAGGGATTTGTTGGCTTCGAGGAAGGCGGCGAGCTGGTTGTTGACGGCTTTCTCGATGACTTTGGCCGGGAATGGAAAAAGCGAGATGGGGCGGTAGTTTTTGAGTTCGGTGGGGTCCGCTGTTGGATTTTTCAGAAGGGCGGTGAGTTCAGCGTGTTTCCAGTCTTCTGGGAAGGTAGCGGAGTTGAAGGAGCAGTTGATGACGTCTCGGAGGTGCGGTGCTATGACGGAGTCTGCTTTGTTGAAGATGTGGTGAGGGCATGGGTCTGTGGGGGATCCTGAGTGGATGGAGTTCATCAGGCGGATGGTGTCCTCAGTGGAGATTGGGTTCCAGGCGTTAAGGGTGTTCACGGGGGGAAGATGGTCAGCAGATGGTAGGGTGGGTTGGTTTCCGGGTTGGTTGTCAAAGCTGTTGTGGATGTCTGCAATCTTGTTGTGGAAAAAAGAGGCTAGGGAGTCGCAGAGGGTTTGAGAGGGGGTGATGTCGTTGGAGTTGGCCGAGGGATTGGAAAATTCCTTGACGATGTTGAAAAGTTCCTTGCTGTTGTGGGCGTTGTTGTCAAGTCGATCCTTGAATGCTGTTTTCTTGGCTTTTCGGATCAGTTGGTGGTGAGTGCGGGTGGCGCTTTTGAAGGCGTCCTTGGTGCTGGTGGTTGGGTCTTTTTTCCAGGCCTTTTCAAGGGAGCGGCAGAGTTTCTTGGACTTCTTGAGATCATCGTTGAACCATGAGGCTTTCTTGCTGCCAGGTTTGCTTTGACGTTTTTTCAGTGGAGCTAAGGTGTCGGCGGTGTTGGATAACCATAGGGTGAGGTTGGCGGCGGCTTCGTTGGCGTTAGAAGAGAGGGCTGGGGAGTTTCGAAGGAGCGATGCGGAGATTTGGTCCGTGGTGATTTTGTTTCAGTTTCTTTGCAGGGTAGGTTGGGAGTGGTTGATGGGTTTCGGCTTGTTGTAGGTGAAGTGAACGCAGCTGTGGTCGGTCCATAGGAGATCCGTAGTGTGGCTGAAGGAGACGTGATTGCTGGATGTGAAGATGGGGTTGAGTGTGTGACCTGCGATGTGGGTGGGGGAAGTGACCAGTTATTTAAGTCCGAGGTTGGCGAGGTTGTCCAAGAGGGTGGTGGTGTTGCGGTCGTTGTTCTTTTCAAGGTGAAAGTTGAGGTCTCCTAGAAGAATATAGTCTTTGGAGGGGAGCGCGTGTGGAGTGATGAAGTCCGTGATGTCTTCACTGAATTTTGCGCGGGGTCCTGGTGGTCTGTAGAGGAGAGTGCCTCTGAGTGTTGTTTTGGGGTCGATGTGGATCTGGAAGTGAAGGTGTTCGGAGTTGGCGAGGTTGGTGTCAGAGCTAGTTGAGATGCGGATAGATTTCTTATGGACGATAGCGATTCCTCCTCCTGTGTGGCTGGTACGGTCTTTGCGGGTGATCTTATAGTCTTCAGGGATGGCAATGGTGATGTCTGGTGCGGAGGAAGCATTCATCCATGTTTCTGTTAGGAAGGCGACGTCTGGAGAGAAGGTGTCTAGTAGGTTCCATAGGTCAATGGCGTGCCTGTGCACCGATCGGGTGTTGAGAAGGATGCATTGTAGGTGGTTGGGGTCGGGAGTCTGTGGTGTGGTCGTAGCGGAGATGTTGTCGGTGCCGCTGAATTTGCAGGAGTAGCAAGAGAAAGGTCCATGGGTTTGTCCAGGAGCGGCTTGTACGCAGTTGGGGGCGCGACCGGGGTTAAGGGCTAGGAGGGTGGCGGCATCGTAGGTAATGCGGGAGGGCTGGGCAGCGCGAGAGGCAGGGGGTCTGGCGCTGGGCGCGGACGGGCGTAGACGGGCTTACCTTTGGCGCACCTTCGGCGCGAGTTGGGTGTGGTCGCTGCGCGTGAACGCTGCGCGCGGGAAGAACTGTCATATATGGATAGTGGAGGGGGAGGGGCGAGGGCGTCTCAGCTGGGAGGCGGGGCGGGCTCCAGAGGGCGACCACAACACTCAAAATGGAGGCGGAGGGGTCAGCAGAGCGGAGCGCTTGTGGGGAAACGCGCAATACTGGTTAAATAAGCAATAGCGGTTACAAAATGTAAATCGAGTCAAGCGGCAAGCAGGGCAGACTGCAGGAAGCAATTATGAGGCAGTGAATAGAGTAAAAGATGAGCAACGATACCACGGGTCACCAGCGAGGCAGGGGAGCGACCACTCCGCTCGAGAGCAAAGCGAGTAAGTGCTTAAAGTGCGGTAAAGTGCTTATATTGCTGCAGGATATTCACGTCACCAGAACTGTTGTCCTGAAGCCACTCTGATGAATGTGCCTGCTGTCCAAGCAGCACTTGCAAACATAAATTGGTATTTTTCACATTTTGGAGCCAGTTTATAAATTGCCATGCCCGGCTGCAGAGCAGCCTCTTTCCCTGTTTACTTATGATTTGCATGCTGTTCTTCATTACAGTATGTCCTCAGTTGACTTTTATTTCAAACTTCTGTTGTCTCCTTTTACACATTGAGTCTAATCCGAGAAAGCAGAAATCTTGTTCTCTCATGAATGTATCATTGAAAGTAGCCTTGACCAGACTTGTGAGCTTGAGCCACAAGCTTGGACCCCTGCTGAGGCCAGGAGTTATTGACTAAAGTTCTTGACCTGCTCCAAAGTCCGTAGCACTGCTCGCATATGGATACACGCTCACTGTCACTTCCTCACGCATAAGGTGACTACATATTCCTTAACGACCTAAACTTCCATCTTGACAACCACAATGACGTCAACAAAACCAACCTCCTTGATCACATTAACAACATTGGACTCGCCCAACTCGTCCATGACCCCACGCACACCGCAGTCCACAATCTGGACCCCCATCTTCACATCCAGCGATGCGTCCGGTACAGCCACGCCAAGCCACGGAACTCACCTGGACTGACTACCCCATCGTTCACTTCAATATCACCAGCTCATGTACCTCCAACCCCCTCCCCCCGTCTTCTCAAAACCCTCCACCGCATCTGGAGCAAAGTCTCAAAGGACTCATGGGGCAACGCCTTGAGCACCACCCGCCCCAGCTCCTCAAACAACCTAGACCAGAATGTTAGAACCTTCAACAATTTCATCCCAAACTCCCATCGGCAACAACCCCAACAGATGGTACACCAAGCAGGCTAGCTGGTAAACTGAAGAACTCAGAACCCCTAAACGACACTGTAAATACCTGGAAAGGAGATGGCGCACCAGTAAGGAAATGACCACCTTTAAGAGACTTCAACCTCCACCACAGATAGTTGAGAGAATCAAAGCAAAAAATGGCCTTAGCCTCACACATCAAATTGAGCTCCAATAACAGCAAAGAACTCTTCAACGTCATCAAAGGATTCTCCAACCCCCTCAGCTGCAACAAACATTACCCCCTCATAGGAACTTTGTGACAACCTTGCAAACCTCTTCCACGACAAGATCGCCAACATCTACAGAAATTTCAAACCCCAGCCCAAGGCCACCAACTGGCAACACAATGACACTACTACCACCACAGACATCCGACTAACCAAATGGTGGCAGTTCTCCCCACAGGACACCACCTCCATCAGGAACTCGGTCCATTCAGGGGCCTCACTGACCCATGCCTTCCCAACATCTTTAACCTAGGTGAAGCTAGAAAAAGCTACGTGCTCGCAACCATTTTCAATACCTCAATTGTCAAAGCCACCTTCCCTGAGGACTGGAAACAAGCAGAAGTCAACACCCTACCATAGAAACCATTGGCAGACCCCAGTGAACTCAATAACTACAGACCGATCTCCCTGCTCCTGTTCCTAGACAAAGTTTTTATAAAAACCATCAATCAACAACTCTCCTCACATCTCGAATGGAACCTCCTACTCCATTCCTCCCAATCCAGATTGAGCAGTAACCACAGCACTGAGACAGCCCTCATTGAGGCTACCTATGACATCCGAGGAGAGACTGCAGCTCTGTTCCTTTAAGACCTCTCAGCAGACTTTGATGTAGTCTCCCATCACACACTCATAATAAGGCTGCACAATATAGGCATCCACGGACCCGCTCTCAGATGGATCGCTTCTTTCTTCACTGGACGAAGGCAAAAGGCCCCCCACTCACACCCGTTCACCTCTAAACCCAAGGAAATCATCTGTGGACTACCTGAAGGATCCTCGCCTAGTCCCACCCTCTTAAACACTTATGACACCTGGGGAGCATTGCCAAAACCCACAGACTCAAAATCACATCCTATGCCGATGGCACACAACTTAACTTCTCCCTCTCCGTAGACCTCACCAAGACCAACTTCCGCACCTGCATGACCGACATTGTCAACTGGATGAAGGACACTGCCTGAAGCTCAACATGGACAAGACAGAGGTACTGATTCTCAGAAACAAAAGCTCCCCATGGGACGTATCCTGACAACCCTCTGAACTCAGACCTACTCCTACTCCCACTGACCACGCTAGTAATCTAGGCATCATTTTGGACAACAAGCTAACCATTATGACTCTGGTCAACACAGTATCCTCCTGCTTTTTCATCCTCTGCATGCTTTGTAAGATATTCAAATGGCTACCCCAAAGCTCAACACACACAATCACCCAGTCCCTCATCTCCAGCCTATAGCAACTCTCTATACGCTCGTCTCCTCTAATGACTACAGACCATACAGAACGCCACAGCCAGACTCATCCTGGATCTCCCTAGACAAAACCACATCAACCCCTTCCTCACGGAACTCCACTGGCTCCCTGTACAGAAAAGATGCCAGTTCACGCTCCTGACCCATGCATAAAGGGCCCTACACCACTGCGGGCCCGCCTACTTGAACCACCGCCTGAACTTCCATCAGCCCACCAGACACCTCTGCTCCTCTTCCCTTTCTCTAACTTTCACCTCCAGCATCAGACATAGCAGGTGCTGAGGTCACTCCTTCTCCAAGTTATCCGTGAAGACATGGAGCAAGCTACCCTGTCATCTACAGACCTTCCCATCTCTTCCAGAGTTCTGAAAGTCCCTGAAGACCTGGCTATTCTTCTAATCATCTGAACCCTGTCAGAGCCTTGATATCCTCAAGGGTGACCAGAAGCAAACTACAAATCTAACGATTGATTGATTGAAGGCTGCTTGCAATAAGTCTAACCACAATAGCTCAGGGTAGCACGCCAACCCATCAGTCTTTTACTCTGAATAACACCTCAGTTTGGACCCAGCCATATGCAAATCAGTCTTGAACCTACTCCTCATGAGAACAGCCCAGCTCAAATTTCCAAGCCTGGTCCAACCGGACTCACGCAACCCAGAACCTGTTTCGCCCTAATTATGGCTCATCAGCCAGGTACAGCTTGCCCACAGTGAGCAAGTGGCCCACGTCTGTGCCTACCCATGCAACTTTGGGCGGTACATAAAACGCACAAAAGGTGACCGTTGGCTGTTTCTAATAAGCCTACCCACTGGCAGTAGCTCGGGGTAGCACTCCACACTATCATTCTATGCAAGCATCCCCCAACGCCTTATTGTGTTTCACTAGCTCACTTGGCCTGTACCTCCAATGGCAAGTTGTCCACTGTGCAAAAGCTTCAGCTGCAGTCCTGCTTTAATAGTGGTTAACTGCATTCCCAGCAACAGGATTGGCTGTGTCGTTCTACTGCGATTTGCCAGAGGTAACATCAAAGAAGGGGTTATGTTGGGAATCTGCTCCTGCGTCCTCGGGATACATCTTGCCTTTCCACAAACAAAAAAAAATCTTCAAAGACTCCTCTATTTATGAAGACTAATTAAAGAACCGTCCCCAAAGGGAGCTGTGATAAGCACCCCTCGGAGAAACAAAGCATCTCATTTGTGGAGGGAGATGAGAGCCTTTCCTTGCTCCCCTGTCCTCATCGTAAGGTTTACTTAACCCTAGGTGGACGGGGCCGCCTCTCCTGGGGATGGCTGCTTTGTGTTGTGTGGGTGGGCTCTGAAATAGCCCCATCAATTAAATATTGAAACGTGTCCTAAAATAAGGGGAGGTGCAAGTGGGATGCACGAATAAGAGGCTGTGAATGAGACTGGGGCGGATGGAGTGAAGAGTGCTGGATACGCAGATAAGGCTTTGATACAACATAAGCAAGATAGCTGCAAACTGGGCACAGGTTGTGTGAATTATTAAAATAGTAGATCAGGCTTTTCTAGTCCTTTTTCTCTTCAATGTCTTCATTATCACTTTTTACCAGCTATAGTGCTGTTTTATAACGCCACTCTTAGATTCGAGGATTGCTTCGCCCATCTAAAGTTCTCTATACTCACTCAGATTTTAACAAGATTTAGAGGACCTTTTTTCTTTAGTTGGATGGAGAGATGGTATATGAAGATCCTTCGTCCTCTCTAGTTCTTCTGAAAGTGGGACAGAAGAATATTGTGGCGGTCAAGGCAACCTAAACACACAAATAGCAGCCCAAGCTTCCAACCGTGTGAAAATGGCTTACTTTACTTCCCTCCTAATATTTAAACAACACAAACCTTAAAACCGCACATTTCACATCCGGCCGTATTCTTGCATGTCTAACATAAATATTGCTGAGATAACATAAATAAGATAACTTAGGCCCACAACTCCGTCTCCAAACAGGAAAACTAGCTACTCCCCACATAAATAATCTGAGGTTCGACAGCCGTGTGCTGCTACTCGGTAACATCTACTCTCAGGACGGAATGGGGCGTAGAAGGAGCATTGATCCGGATGCATTTCCCTGTTGCATTCCTTTAGACCCATGGGTGCCATTGGCCAAACTAAAATATGGGTTCTTCAGGCTAGTTCGGCGTTAAGATGTCTCTAGATTTGTCTTTTGACTGTGAGGTACCAACAAAGAACAGTGGTAGCAAACACACCAGGCTGTAGTATTTTGCAGGAAGTCCTAAAGCTTGCCCCGCCCTCTAATACCGCAATATGCCCTGAAGCTACTAATATCAAGCAACATGCTTGGAATGTTATTCTCCATATAGGATGCTGTGCTGTTGCATTTACAGGGACAAGAGGTGAGAATATTGATCAGCAAGTCAACAACCCTGCAAATGGTATAAACCATACTTACTAAACAATCCAAAAAGCACTTTAGGCCTTGCACGTCGCATGTAAAGCACTTCCAATACAATACAACACAATAAACCCATGCAATATGTATCTGTATTCTCTCACTAGTGGTCCTGGTAGGTCCATGGAACAACTACGCCTGCATGCTGAAATTCCAGCAGTGAATGAATAATAAGAGTGTTGAAAAAGATGAGAGCTTTAGAGGGGCATGAAAGGGGCAACATGGCAGGGATTGATTGGGGGGCTTTTATTAATGGGAGAAATTGAACAAACCTGCAATTGGCATATTTTGTAGAAGCAAGCTTGCATTTATGTCATGGACTGGGAGATGGAGAATGTGTAGCAGGGTTTATTGGAGCATGAAGTAGACCTGCCAAACTTTCAATACGTTTTCGCTTGTGATTGTAGAGGGAGACGGGGACAGGGTTAGGCCATACAAAGTGGGGCTTTGGAGTCTTCTGCGCAAACATCCACACCTATCCTCTCCACAGCAAGAAGGAAGTCCTTTGCAGTCACCTCTCATGTCCTGCGGAAAATGTAAATTTAGCCCTCTTATGCAGATCGTTCACACTGTGTGATAGTGGATCTCCACCGTATGATGTGTGTCTAAACTGTAGGCCCTATTCACAACATTAAACTTATATGTGAGTAGATCTACTCCTGTAAGCTTACTATTACACTTCATAGTAAATTTTATACTTTTGGCCTTTCATCATTTATGAATGTAAATTTACTGCAAACTTGCTCCTCTACCCACTGAATTCAGTGGGTGTAATGCCTAATTAACCAAGTGCAAATTTGCTACGAGTAACTTTTCACACAAGATCTGTGCCGCCAGGGTGGAGCTCTCTGTATGGGAAGATGTAGGGAAACGTTTATTTAACGGTAGAGTTCAAATATTGTTATGATAACTCCTTAATTTATATTAAATTAATTTTAAATGTAGAAAAAAATAAATGCTGCATCACTATTGACTTAATTTTGAATTAAATATTTTTTGTCAAAATCTGTTTGTGTTATTTCACAGATTACAAACAATACATAACAAATCCTATAATGCATTCAGGCTTTCTCTACAGCTGCTCGTAGAAGTCCTTTGATATCTAGAATGGTCACAGTTTCACGTCACACAGTTTCACATTACACAGTAAACGGCTCCTGTAGTTTAACTCAAAGAGGAGTTTTTGCGCTGATATGGTGAGTAATCCCAACATCTAATCTGTAGTATAAGCACAAACTCCCTACGTAGCTTCTGGGCGCTTTTGGTGGAAAAACAACTAAACCCCAAATGGGTATGTAAGGCTGCCTGTAATCGGCAACCTAAGGCAGAAAAAATAAAAATGAGAATCACAACAGTGAAGAAAAAGGAACCAGCAACAACCTTACCCAGGGAGGTTTGTGAGGCAATGTAATGATCTGAAAGGGGGGGGGCGAGGGAAGCCATACTTTAGCGTGAACCCCCTGTGACCAGCACAGGGGGAATTGTAGGCGGGGCAATAGGTCTTAACCTAGAGAGAAGGGCCTTGGCTAAATCAGGAAGAGGTGTAAAGTTCGTAATCTGAGACTGCAGGCAAACAGTGGAAGTCCCTCTGAAAGTAACTGACCAGGAAGTTCCAAACATAATCGAAGCCCTTGCAAGAGTCATCCGCTATGTCTGATAGGAGTTCTAGGGCCAATACGTACCACAGGCGGGCATGCCACTGAATGAGCGAATGGGCCTCGTGTTTCTTCCAAGCTGCGGCCAAAGCCATCTTCGCGGCACCCAGGCATTTCCACATGATGGATCTATTCCCGTGTGTCTGGTACTTAAGCAGTGGATCGTGGATTCACAGCAGAACATGTTCCAATGAGTCACCAATTGGGGATCCCAGGATAAATGAAATATTTGTAACTAAAATTGTCAACAGGTATTTAAAAAAAAAACACACACAAAGTAAAATGTTTATTTTTCATGTATGAAGTTACTATAATTTATGTAAAGAATCCATATACATTGTTTTAATGGGTTAAAATATAGTTACATTTATGTTTCAATTCAAGTTTTTCAAATATTTTAAAATATTTATTTTAAAATATTTTTCACACATTACTTTTATTTATTGAAAACAAAGTAATATTCAGATATTTTAACATAATTTTGCATAGGGTTCTTTTTTAAATCCCTGCCTCCATTATTTTCTGCGGGACGATGTTGAAGTACTGGTGGTTGGCCATCTATTGCAAGTCTTAGTCCAGGTCTGAGCTGAAGTACATTTCAACTGTTTTTGGTTCTTTTTGACTGTAGTAACTACAGAAGTACAGTTTGTGAATAGCAATGCCGTTGGTCTTTTGGGGGTGGGTGCATGTCCATCCCTAAACCCCTTCTTAACTCTAGCTAAAGCCTTCATTCCTCCTCCCTTAGCATCTCACATTTTGTAGCATGTAGTCCCCATTTTCCAGCCACTTCCCCACCCCTCCCACATGAACTGCTAAAATGTAGGCTTGTGTGTGGAGATCTCTGATGTCAGGACGGAGATCTCTGTGCTAAAGATAGGAGAGCGGAGACCTCCACACGTCGGTAAGTGAATAGCATTTTGTAGTGCTGGAGTTGTACTATTGGAGTACTACTAAATGCACTACTAAATGCAGTTTGTGAATATGGCTCTGTGTCTCAGACGCACCATTTGAGTTGGCAGGCGGGAAGAAGCAAACAAGCCCCACCTCTTGACCCTGAAGGCTACACTTTGAGAACCCGCCTTCACTTCCACAAACTTTCAACTTACTCCAGAAGCCCAAGCCACGCTCCTCCCCAAACTTAGCGTCCTGCCTGGGTATGTGTGTTTAAATCTGCATGACATTACCACTCCTTTTCCCTCCTACCTTTGGTTAATTAAACGCTAAAGCAAACATTTTATACCTGGTACCATACATGCCCGGCCATTTCTTCATTGCAGATGTATACATTGAAATACAAGTAGCAATGAGGTCGTGGAAGTATAGAGATGGTAAGTATAGAAACAACATGGATTGTGAGAGGAATCGTGCAAATATCATGATTTATGGGAAGATGGTTATATGGAAACAAAATGAATTGAATGTGGAAGAACGTTTGCTAGAACGGCACAAATCAATTAGAGGAAGTGTGCGAGGAAGGAAGGTTATCACCTGATGTGCATGGAGAGCGATAGGAAGTGACCATAGAGCACAGGGACTGATGGAGGAGAGATGGTCATGTGGCCAACTCTTGAATGGAGCAGCCGTATGCAAATTAGGGCATGGTGTGGGAAGGACGGGAAGGGGTGCGTGTGTGTGAGAATGGAGGTGACCTATGCCGCGATTGGAAAGAAGAATGAAATATGGCAACACTACTGAGACTGGATGGAGGTGCTGTGTCTGGACATAGCAAAAAAGTACCTCCTGATTTGGTTGCAGGGACCATATACTGGAACTAGTATTACTAAAAGTTTGATTGGTAAGTTGGCTTCTACAGTGCCACCATGCTGCAGAGTGCCATGATGGTCTGTAGCGGAGTGAAATGCCAAAACAAAATTGGATCCAAACGTGGTGGAGAACAGATTGACCATGGCGCATCAAGGGTTATACCTTGGGGGAAAATATGTGCTAGAGCTTTTTGATTGGTAATACTTGGCTCATACAGCTTCTTACACATTTTCAGATACAGCTGAAGCTGTCTGTGCAGTAAACTCTATTTCATATTTATGTATCGCGCATGCCAAAATGGGTAGGATATGTTTGTCAATGAAATACTTTTGAGCTCTTCTCACTCTAGAGGATCATGGGCATGGTCGATTGGGTGGCTAGTTCGGGCAAGCTGAAGTCCCTGCATTGGAAAGGATTGGGTGGATTATAATAGTTCATTATATAGTTGCCACACAAACTCTGCTACAGCACTGCACTGCAAAACATGCAGAGAAGAGAAACAATTGTATGTATAAAGCTTGATAGAAGAGGATAGGTGAATCTCACTGGAATGAGTCCAAATAGGCTGAGTTGGCATTGGCTGTTAGATGTGTAAAAATTGGTTGTGCTTTGAAGCGGGCGACACTATTTTATAAGGAGAATGTTTTTCTATAGAGATGAGTTATGTCTGCATCCTTTCTCGACAATGATATAGTCTTACTTATCATTGGAAAACATGTTTCATACGTATGTTTGTTTTTGGAGCATTTTCTTTTAAGTACTCCAGACAGATCTCGCAGGGCATGAGTACAAATATACTTAAGAAGGTCACAAAAAGCCAACTTCAAAGTGTGAAAAACACAAAACAGTTAAAAAATTTAAATGGATCATGCAGCAGATTCAAATGCATTTGTTTTTCTGAGTGGATTTATCAATCTCGTTTTGTGATGATTTTTAACACACTCCTAGTCTTTTGTTTTTCAAAGCCAGGTAAGTGTTGGCCCAAATAAGTTGCTTGTAATACACCCAGCGGTGGTTCGATGCAGTCCAGCAGGGAGAAAGCAAAGAAAGAGACCCTCCTTTTCTTAGTTTTAAAGCCTTTTCCTTTTTTCCAAACTCTTCTTAAGTAAGGTTGACAAGTTTCGGCCACTTAATTCAAGGCCTCATCAGGACATATCTAGACAGGTGTTAGTTTCTGCACGGCTTGGCAGGCAAAGCTACATACATTATGTTTGCTTATCATTAATGAGCCGCAGCTTGACCAGTACTGAGATTATTCAAGTGATAGTTGGCTGCGTCAAAGCTACCGCCTTGTGTTCCTGCTGCGAGTTTCAGGGGGTCACAGATTATTGCATATTCTACAAAGTTATAAGAGAATCCTCTAGCTTCTACTTCACAACTATTTAAAAAAAAAAATACAGAAACATGTCATTTAAGGATGTGCTGGTTTCGGAGGCGCAGCGGGCGCGCCGGCGGGGCGCCGAAGGCGCGCCAAAGGCAAGCCCGTCTGCGACCAGCCGGGGCCAGGGGCCACAAACCCTGGCTCCCACTCTATCCAGGGCAGGACATACAGCTCGGCGGCCATACTCAGCATAGGTAGCAGAGCCGCTGCCCAGTGCACCCATATCTATGCACCTACAGAGCTCCCCGCTCGCTGTCCGGGCTGCAAACACTCCTTCCGCAACACCTCCCCGTCGGCCTCGGCACAAACTTACCGCATGTATGCGCTAAACTGCCGATCATTACCAAAACATAGCACACAGATTGCCATGCTGCTCGAGGAGCAAAAGCCAGACGCTGTCTTCCTGACAGAAACGTGGCTCACTGCTCAATCTGAGCCAGATGTGGTTTTAGCCTTACCCGTAGGTTACCATATCTTCAGACTGGATAGACCGGAAGGGAGAGGCGGAGGTCTGGCGATCATACTGAAGAACCAGTACCGATGCCGTACCACAGCAGAAACTATCCCTGAGTGTGAGAGTGTAGCATTCTGCATAGAGTTTAACGCAAATAGCTCTTTCTCCGGCACCTTGATTTACCGCCCCCCTGAGCCAGTAAAAGTGTTCCATAGGTCTCTTCCAGAGATTATAGCGGAAAGAATTCTATCTTCTGCCATCCACACGGTCCTAGGGGACCTTAATTTCCATTTCAATTCCCCCTCAGACCACATTGCTAAGGAGCTAATAGATGACCTTGGAGCTCTTCAATTGTCCCAGCTGGTGTCAGCCCGACCCATGAAAAGGGCAATTTACTTGACCCTATATTTAGCAATTGCTTCGATTTAACTGTTGACCAACCCATCCCCCTCCCATGGTCGGACCATTTTTTTGTCCCGTTTACCTGGGTGGCACATAAAGCCCCCCAGTTACCTCCCCCAAGTCACCACTAGGAGGAACTGGACAAAACTCCCCTTGGAGCCCTGGATCCACAACCTGGACTCCTCCCGTCCACCACCCTGCCTAGACCCCAATGTGGCAAACGAAAACTATGTAGGTTGGATCACAAACTCGCTAGACTCTATCCTCCCTCTTCGCAGATCCTCCTCAAAGAGAATGCAGAAATCAGCTCCCTGGTTCTCCGACCCTCTAAGAGAGCTAAAACGCCTTTGCAGGCAACGAGAGAGAGCCTGGCGATTAGACTTCCTCCCAGACAAAAAGGCTTCCTACAAAGAGGCGATCAAAGCCTACAGAGAAGGGATTAGGACGGCCCAGGCAACCTACTACTCTGATAAAATTCTTGAAGCAAAATCAAAGCCCAAGGAAATTTTCCATATAATAAAGCAATGTACCAGTGTCAACACTGCACCCCCTCCGAACAAAACCCTGGACCAATGTAATGAGCTTGCGGAATTTTTCCGCAATAAAGTTTTAAAAATCTACTCTACCCTCTCAACAGTAGCCACAAACCCGGATGCGACTGATCCACCCCCCCCCACCCTCCCCCCCCCAGACCGTCTCTTCCCCCAGAACAGCCTTCCCTGGAGCACTTCCCTCCTTTGGACCTCGACACCCTAGGCAAAGTGGCACGCCAAGTCAAGTCGGGTTCTCCATGTGATCCTGCTCCACCAGAAGTCCTGATGCAGGCAAGCAAAGCCACCCTGCCTGTAATCCTGGAGCTTCTAAACTCGTCCATATCCGCATGCTCAGTCCCCACAGCTTGAAAGCAAGCCATGGTGCGGGCGCTGTTGAAGAAACCCAGCCTAGACCCCGATGATCACTCTAGCTATCGCCCCATCTCACTTCTCCCTTGGGCTAGCAAGGTGCTAGAGAAGTATATCAATGCCCAGCTGGTCCAGTTCCTAGAGAATCATGCTCTACTACACACATCCCAGACAGGCTTCAGACCGAAGCATGGCACTGAAACCGCCTTATTAGCGGTCATCGAAGAATCTCGAAGGGTACTGGATCAAGGAGGATCAGTGGCAGTGATCCTCCTTGATCTAAGTGCCGCCTTCGATACGGTCAGCTATACCACCTTGCTGGACCGTCTCTACGACATCGGAGTCTCAGGTGATGCATTAAGGTGGTTTGACTCTTTCCTGTCTGAGATCTTTTCAGATCTTCGACGGCGAAACAGTGTCATCCAGCAAACCTCTGAGCTGCGGAGTACCGCAGGGCTCCTCCCTGAGCCCTGTGTTGTTTAACGTGTACATGAGGCCGCTGGCGGGTGTCGTCGAACCGTACGGCATTAAAATCGTGTCGTACGCCGACGACACTCAGCTAGTGGTCTCGCTGGCCACTGAGAACAACAGGCAATCCCCGGTAGATCTGCTAAAATGCTTAGAGGACGTCAAAGGGTGGATGACCAACTCCTCCCTAAAGCTAAACGGAGAAAAGACGGAGCTCATGCTCCTAGGCCCAGCCTCACCAGTGCCTTTCACCTCCTTGTGGCCCCGCGCACTGGGCCCTCCCCCCACCCCTAAGGATAGTGTTAAGAGCCTAGGAGTGTGGCTGGACAACAAACTCTCCTTCTCCACCCAGGCCACTAAGCTGTCTGCCACATGCTTTGGCCTACTCAGAACCTTGAGGAAGGTCCTCCCGCTTCTGCCTCTAGAGGCCAAAAAGGTGGCGGTACAAGGCCTCATCCAGTCCCGCCTGGACTCAAACAATGCCCTATACGTTGGGGCACCTAAGATGACCCTCCGGAAACTGCAGGTCGTACAAAACTGCGCAGCACGTACCCTGCTGCAGATCCCGCTAACCCAGTCAGCCAGACCTGCTCTGAAAAGCCTCCATTGGTTGCCAGTGAGGCAGAGAGTGGCATTTAAGGCGCTGTGCATGGCGCATCGCGCCTTCTGGAAAACGGGCCCAGCCATCAACAACAATCTGGTCATCCCCTACCACCCAAACAGGAACCTTCGGTCCGCGGAGGCCTTCCTTGCTGTTGTTCCCAGAGTGAAGAGAGCTAGGTCTGGGGGTAGGTTGTTCTCCTTGAATACCGCCAAGCTCTGGAATGCTCTCCCCCTCTCACTCCGGTCCAACCCAAACCTGCTCTCATTCCGGAAAAACCTGAAGACACTATTGTTTGCCAAATCCTCTGTGCCCTAACTCCTCTTCTCCGTCACCTCTCTGCTTCAACTCAGCGCTTGGACGCCCGTGGGCAGCAATCGCGCTCAATAAATATATTTTCAATTTTCAATTTCAATGTATCCAACTGAGTTTGATCCAGTCTGCTCCCTGACCACCCCAGAAACACACTGTTCGTCAGAAGAAGGTGATCTGGAAATGTTTACCAGTAGAAGCTGCAGCTGCCCTGGTTTATCCTGTCACTCTGATGTTGGTGTTTACAAGCACTACTGAGAACGTGTAAAGTGTGCAGCTCCCTCCAGATATTTTTTTGTTTCCTTATAAACCGAAACCTCTTTGTCTTCTGGGGAGGCAAATCGATCTCCAGCAACACCCATTTTACTTTTAACTGTTTTCCTCTGACTTTTTCAGTCGAAATTTTCGTCTTTTGTCATGGCTGCCAAAACTGTAGGTAGCCATGTTAAGAATCCCAGGGATCCAGGAAATTAAGTGCCCCGCCCTGACCAATCAGTGCGTGCCATGTAATCCATTTTAACTCTGCAACAAAACCTGCGTTGTGCTGCTCTGCAGTGGCCCGCTGTCTGGCGGCCCTCGAGTCAGTGTATACAAAGGTTTGGGGGATGAAAGGAAATTCTGAGCGTCTGAACCAC
Organism: Lissotriton vulgaris; assembly: GCF_964263255.1. NCBI lineage: Eukaryota > Metazoa > Chordata > Amphibia > Caudata > Salamandridae > Lissotriton > Lissotriton vulgaris. Next base: position 1,084,290,318 of record NC_141695.1, on the reverse strand, counting down.
ACAGCGTGCTTGGCTCCTCTCTCAAGCAAAACATTCGGAACACATTTTATTCGATTTTACTTCATATACAATTTGCCTCCAGTTTTTGCGAAGAACCATAGGGAAATGCTTATTTGCGTTCTTTCAAATTACCACACTGTTACCTTCCTGTAGTATTAGTCTTCATGCCATGGTTTTCATTCAAATAAATGCCATTTCATTTGAGTCGAATTTTCCCCGATGGTGGCCTTTTCCTTCTGGCCACCCACCTTGACAGAAACGAAATGTTTGCATTTTTTCAATTTCCTAAGACCCCCCAACCCCCAACCATCAGTGCAAATGTGTGTGTGTGTGTGTGTATGTATATATATATATATATATATATATATATATATATATATTGCTTTTCACATTTACATCAATTAGTTAAACAATGCCTAACTTTAGTGTCATTATATCAAAATCTGGTCAAGTGGGTATATCTATAAACGTGGATTATTTAATACAGCATTATTCTGTACATACGACAAGTAGAAGCATACAAAGCGGCAGAGAGGCCCGGCCATTCCTGATCATGGTGGCCTGGTGTGAGGTCAGCATATTAGAACAGTAGACTGTTCTTTTCAGATCTTCTGAAGCTTTTCATCCATCCTCGTCCTATATATTCATATGTCTTTCGCTGGCGTCCATTCTCTGACATCTGTAACTCAGTCTTCCAATTTGGAAGTTTTATGCCCTAACCACTGTGCACCACCTCACTAGCAAAAGTATAAATTGTACAAACTTTTCCTAATGTTCTTTTACAACGGATGACCCCTATGCCTAAAAATGTCTCCTCTGCGAATGCATGCCTGTGTATGTATGTGTGCAGAGCATATGTATTCAATGTCATTTTAAGGGTTTTGGGTACCCTGGGCTGGACGTATTTGTGGGGGGGCTCTACCGAACAACTTTGGCGAGCCACTAAATGCCCGAGACTGGCTGGCTGGCTCTGGCTTAAACCGAAGTCCTGTAGTACGCTTAGGCCAAAAAATGAGCCGAGCTTTGGTGTGCTTCCCTCTGCTTTTCACCCCCTCTCCCCCGCAAGTTTTTATGTTGAGCTCAGTAGGATTAGCAAAAGAGAGCCAGGCAACTGCTGTAGGCTACTTGCATCTCGGTTACCCATTATAAAACTGTGAAAAACAATTGCATTCTGGTAACTACTTCTGCTGCACCCAAGAGGGCCGCACAGTTGGTCTTTTTTACATGTTGCTAGTGGAGGTAATCAACATACAGAAAGCCAAGATACTCTGGTCCGCTCTTCTGCTGCTGCACCCAGTGTATCCTTCCAGCATTGTGGTGCTTTTGCAAAACTGGCCTTCTTTCCAGGGATGGAAGGATTGGGAATTGATGGATGAAAGTAGTACAAAAAGAGGATAAATAACCATCACATAGCACAGTTGATTAAAACAAGCATTGGCATAGCCAATAGGTCTTGCCTTTGGGACGTTATGTGTTTAGCCAGAACTTTTGGCTATGTTGTAGAGCATTGTGTGCATCATGTTGAAAAATGATAATAAAAAGTGTTAAGCATTTTTGTTACGAAAGAGGGTGTGTGAGGGAGTGGGAGAAAGGTCGCACAAGTACAGGAAAGAGAGAGCATGAAGGGTAAAGACATTGAGCTGAAGGGAGAAAGAGAGTTCACAATAAAAGTGTGTGTGTGTGTGTGTGTTTTGACGAGATGATGGCCAAAGTGAGAAAATGCAGAAATACTGTGACTATGGGTCACAGACCGACCACAAGGCAAAGGACCAGTCAGAGAAATGCAAGTCAGAGAAGGGGGCGGCTGAAATGAGGACAATGGGAGAGAAGAGGGACACAATCAAAGAGGAAACAGAGGAGCGCACACACAGAGAGGGGGGGTTGGGGAGATTGGGCAAGAGAGACAGTGGGTGGTGGACAAATGGGGTCACAGAGTGCTTGAGAGCGTCTCGGACAGAAAGCGAGAGAGTGGGGGAGAGAGACTGGAGGAACGCTGGAGTCTCATGGATAAAGATATGCATAACCTGAGGGTACAAAGAGAGGCAGCGAGCCGGAGGTATTAGGAGACGAGAGGAGGATCAGTGGCGAAACAAATAATATATCACAGAGTCTTTGATTATCAACGTTCAATCGATCAGGGATTTGTAAAGCGCTCTACTTACCCGCTAGGGTCTCAAGGCGCTGTGGGAGGGTTGGGGGGGGGGAGGTTCTGGGGAGCTGCAGTTAGTGGTCGAAGAGCCAGGTCTTAAGCAGTCTTCTGAAGGCCGGGAGGTCTGCGGTCTGTCGTAGGAAGAGAGGGAGGGAGTTCCATGTCTTGGCGGTGCTGTGGGAGAAGGACCTGCCCCCGGAGGTGGTTCTGTGGATACGCAAGATGGCAGCCAGGGACAGGTCGGCAGAGCGGAGTTTCCTGTTGAGTGTGTAGATGGAGAATCTGTCGTTGAGGTAGGCTGGGCCGGTGTTGTGGATCATGAGTTTGAATGTGATTCTTTTGTCGACTGAGAGCCAGTGCAGGTCTCTCAGGTGGGGGGTGATGTGGTCTCGGCGCGGGACGTCTAGGATCAGGCGTGCGAAGGCGTTCTGGATTCTTTGGAGTCTGTTGATGAGTTTGGATGGGGCTCCAGCATATAGGGCGTTTCCGTAATAGAGACTACTGCTGACGAGGGCGTGGGTGACGGTTTTCTGTGTGTCCGTCGGGATCCAGCTGTAGATCTTGCAGAGCATGCGAAGGGTGTGGAAGCAGGAGGAGGAGACTGCGTTGACTTCGTTGGACAAGCTGAGCTTGGAATCGAGGATGACCGCTAGGTTGCGTGTGTGGTTTGTAGGTGCCGGGGGGGGTTCCCCAGTGATGCTGGCCACCAGGAGTCGTCCCATGCTGAGGGGGTTGGTCCCAAGGATGAGTATCTGTCTTGCCGCGTTCAGTTTCAGCCTGCTTGCCTCCATCCAATCGGTGGCGGCTTTCATACCCTGGTGCAAGTTGGATTTGGCGATGAGGGGGTCCTTGGTGAGGGAGAGGATCAGCTGGGTGTCGTCTGCGTAGGAGATTATGTTGAGGTTGTGTAGTCTGGCGATGCGGGCGAGGGGAGCCATGGAGACGTTGAACAGCGTCGGGCTGAGTGAGGATCCCTGCGGGATGCCGCAGATGGTTTTGGTGGTTACGGAATGGAACGGGGGGGAGGCGGACTCTCCGGTGAGGAAGGAGGTGGTCCAGTTCAGGGCCCTGTCTCGGATCCCTGCATCGTAGAGGTGTGTGCGTAGTGTGTGGTGGTAGACGGTGTCGAAGGCGGCAGAGAGGTCCAGGAGGATGAGGGCTGCTGTCTCGCCATTGTCGAGTAGGATTCTGATGTCCTCTGGCGGCGATGAGGGCGGTCTCAGTGCTGTGGTTACTGCAGAAGCCTGACTGGGAGGGGTCTAGGATGCTGTGGTCTTCTAGGTAGAGGGTGAGCTGGGTGTTGACGATCTTTTCGATGACTTTCGCTGGGAATGAAAGCAGGGAGATTGGCCGGAAGTTATTGAGGTCGCTCGGATCCGCCTTGGGTTTCTTTAGTAGGGCGTTGATCTCAGCGTGTTTCCAGCTCTCGGGGAAGGTGGCGGTTCTGAAGGAGAGGTTGATGTTGCGTAGGTGGGGTGCGATGAGGCTGTCAGCTTTGTTGGTGATGTGATGTGGTGAGGTAGGGGGTAGGACGGGGAGCCTGAGTGGATGGTGTTCATGGTCTTGATTATGTCTTTGGTGCTCACATTGGTCATTGTGGTCACAGGATCGTGGTGGGTGGGGTTCGGGGTGTTCGACGCGGCAAGGTCCGTGGGATGCCGCCGGGGGTTGAAGCTGTTGTGGATGTCGGTGATCTTGCGGTGGAAGAAGGTGGTGAGGGTGTCGCACAGGGCTTGCGACGGCTGGATGTCGGTGGGGCAGCTCGGTGGGTTGCGCGTAAGGTGTGTTTCTAGTAGTTCTTTGGTGACTTTGCCCCAGCGTCGGCGGGGGATCTGTGGGGTGCGGTGGTGGGTGATGGGTTTCTGGAAGGTGAAGTGGGCGCAGCGGTGGTCGGTCCATGTGAGCTCGGAAGCGTGGCTGAAGGCAACGTGGGGGCTGGAGGAGAAGATGGCATTGAGCGTGTGGCCGGCGAGGTGGGTCGGGGTGGTGACTATCTGTTTCATTCCGAAGGTGGCGAGGTTGTCGATCAGGGTGGAGGAGTTGCTGTCATTGTTGTTCTCCAGGTGGTAGTTTAGGTCGCCGAGCAGGATGTAGTTGGTGGAGGTCAGTGCGTGCGAGCTGATGAGGTCGGCGATGGAGTTGCAGAATTGGGGACGTGGGCCGGGTGGTCTGTAGACGAGGGTGCCTCTGAGGGTGGTCTTGGGGTCCGTGTAGATCTTGAAGTGCATGTGTTTGGCGGTGGTGAGGGTGTCGTCGGTGTTAGTGGAGACCTTGATGGTGTTCTTGTGGATGATAGAGATTCCTCCTCTGACTCCGTTGGTGCAATCTCTGCGGGAGATTTTGTATCTGTCGGGGATGGCCACTGTGAAGTCTGGGCCGGAGGCTTCGTTCATCCAGGTCTCAGTCAGGAAGGCAATGTCAGGTGATGTGGCGGTGAGTAGGTCCCAGAGCTCGACGGAGTGTATTGCGTGCGGAGCGGGTGTTGAGCAGGATGTATCGCAGTAGGTTGGGTTCCGTTGCAGTGGGTGCCTCAACGTCGTTGGTGCAGGCGAAGGTCCAGTTCTGGCAGGTGAATGGGCTGTGGGTGCGCTTGGGGATGGCCTTGTAGCAGTTGGTGGTCCGTCCGTGGTTGAGAGCCATGAGGGTGTTGGCGTCGTAGTGGAGTCGGGCTTTGTCGATGGCGTTGGGGCCAGGGGTACTGGCGCTGGGTGCAGTCCGGGCGCAGACTGGCTTGCCTTAGGCGCTAGCGACGCGGCCGCCATATGAGGGGGAGGGAGGCTCAGCTGGGAGGCGGGAAGATTGGGCAGGGGGGGCGGGCCGCAGGGGGGGCAGCGGTGAAAAATCGGCGGGCAGAACGGCGGCAGAACTAAGGGAGGAACCCAGGCACCCGGATTACAGAAGGGAAGCGGGCGAGGGCCCAGGCATACAGGGTACAGAAGGCAGAATGGGTGGGGGCACAGGCACATGCGGCAATGGAAGGGGCACAGGCACACGGTAGCAGGAGGCGGCAGGAACGAAGATAGAGTGCGAGGCACCAGGAGCGGGAGGAAACAGCAGAGGAGCAAAAGGCTGGCACTAGCGTTGGTGGCGAAGCAGCGGAGGGGGGAGCGACCTACCAGAGGTCAAGGGTCGCTTTGGTAACGTTCTGGTTTCTAGATGTCTGTTATAACTATTATCTATTACTTTCCTCAAATGTGTCTACGGTTTAAAATGCGCTTTTAATTGCCTCCTGTCACATTAGCGTCAGGCGTTCGCGATCTTTAATACTGGCACCATGTCACATGCTTTGAGAAACACTTTCCAATAGAACAGCGACAGGTTTGCCAGGATTTAAAATGGAGCCGCAAAGCAGTCACCTTTCCCCCCACCCTGATGCACAGCGTAATATTTAAAAATGTCTGCTGTCCGAGCTGCTGATAGCAGAGAGGGCGTTAGAAGCTGCTCTGCTGCAGCATTTACCTTCGCCGATAATGGTCTCCGTGATTGGTCTTGAGCCCTGCATCACCATGTCCGCGCTTTACATTTCCGTCTACATACGCCCTCTGGAGCATCCAGTCATGTTTAAGATGTCAGATTGCCGCTGCTGCGTGCCCGGAGCTGGCAGAGCGCGGCGAAAAGAAGTGAGCAGAGTCTGCCGAGCAAGCAGCGCCAGCCACACATAGCGTCTCATTTCCTCAGGCCTGGCAGGTTAAAGGGATAGGCGCACTCCGGCCAAGTGGTGCCGATCCCTCCTGCTTTGTGTAGAGCTACGCTCCCGGAAATACGTGCGGGCAACGACCCCAACAAGTCTTAGGGCAAGAAGGGGGCAGGTGGCCTCTGAGGTGTCAGAGGCGAGTGACAGGAAAGGGGCGGAGCCAGAACTGCTTGAGAGCTGCAGTGCCAAGTGACAACCTCTTGCTTGCGAACTGAATCTGAATCCAGTGCATGTAACTGCTACATCTAAGAAGACTATAACAAGCCCGGGAGTGGAGCACGGGCATCTGCCCACCGCTGCAGGCGAAAACTCACCATGGCCAGCTCTGACCGCCATCGCGCCCTCGGTTTCCAATAAACACGATAATTGTAAACCGATTTCATCAATGCTTGTTCCGGAGGATCCTAGGCCATGGAACAAACAAACAAGGAAGGGTTTGGACTCTGATCAGTAAGGCTGAGCCCCTAATCAATAATAAACAGAATGCCAGTACTGATAGATAATTCACCTCTCATCAACAGAACATCAACATTAAACAATGTCACCACAGGACCTCTATTCCCGTCCGAATTAATCAAAGTTTATTCATAACCAAAGTAATTTCTATAAGATCAGGAAATTAATTATCAAACATTAAAGAACCATCTTCTCACCATACACACACTAATTTTTCTTAAACCACTCAACCACCCACCGTCAGTTCACTTTCATCCACATTCTACCCAATCATTACTCATTCTTCACTCCTACTAAAGAAAAAAATCCTGATCGAACACAGTGGGGACCCACCCCCGTGAAGTTCATGTTTCCCGGGCGCCATTAATGTAAGGAGATCCTCGTGATTAACGGAGCTGTGACATTGTTTGTAACTTGGTTCCCTTAGACACTAATTAGATATACACCACTGTTTTTACAGAAAGAGTTTGGTGCCATTGGAAATCCAGATCAGTTGATCTAGATATTTTTTTGAGGTAAGCGGTCTATGCCTTATGGGGTAGGGCAGGAGAGAGGGGACATTGTAGTTGAAGAAGTATCAAGGCATATGTTTTGTGTTTTTTGTTGCAGCTCGTCGGTTTTGAGTAGAACCCAGGAATTTTAGGGTGTTCGAAGCATGTGGACTTGTTTGAAGCCAACTGAATGTACATAAGTGTTCAAAAGTGTTGTACAATCTTGTATATGTACTTAGAATGTTTTCTTCTGTTGGCTTTATTCAGTTGAATGGTAGTTTTTCAATGTGTAGTCTATTTGTGATAAGCATGTTGTGCGTATAGCTGCTAGAATGTGTGTAGAATGGTACCAGTGAATGATTGTGTAAGAATGAGAGTAATGTGTGGGTAGAATGTGGAAGAAAAATGAGTGTGTATATGGTGAGAAGATTGTTCTTTAATGTTTGATAATTAATTTCATGAATTTACAGAAATTACTTTGGCTATGAATAAACTTTGATTAATTCGGACGGAAATAGAAGTCCTGTGGTGACATTGTTTAATGTCAATGTTCTGTTGATGGGAGGTGAATTATCTATCCGTACTGGCATTTTTTATGGAACAAGCCAGGGGGGATAATTGCCCGCCTTGGACCAATTGCGTGCTGTGTTTTTATAAAAGACGCATGCAACAGGCCAATTGCTGGCTACTACAACAAAAAAAAAAGCACATGCATGAGCATGTGTTCAGAGCTCACAAGCCCTTACTAAATGCCTTGCAGAGCAGCGCATGCGCGCTGGCTCATGCGAGTCCTAAAGTACAGAAGAGGAAAGGAACCCTGAAGACCGATGGTTGAGAGAAAAGAGAGCAGATGGCATGGTCATGCCAACAAATGTTTTCTTCTCTTTGGTTCTGCCATTCAGCAATGAGACCGTCAAACCTATCATCAAGGGACATGAATATGTTTTTACCATGGGGTAATGCTGCATGCATTACATCGCTGCTGTTAGCACCTGCAACACTGCAGAGAATTCCATACTGTACTCTGCAATTCCAAAACGTGGCATCCTTTGCTCTTTCAAGTGAGGTTGTCCTAGGATGCAGACCAAGAAGAAATCATCCACCTCTGCTGTTTTGTGCTAGACACGACTTTCTGGGGGTTGTGGGGCTAACGTTCCCTAACTAACTACTGCACCTACATTACGGGACTGTTTTTTTCCTTTTTATTCCTTTTTTCAGCATTGCATGATTCCAATAGGAGATGGAGGAGAAAGTCACAGAGCATGAAATGAAAGGAGAGAGAAAAATGGAGAGCAACAGAGAGAAAAAGAGATCAACAGAGAGAAAAAGAGATCTAGTGAGACAAAAGAGGAAGCGTATGGGAATGGGGAATAAAAAAATTAGTGAGATTAAAAAAAGCAGAAAGTTTGTTTGAGAGAGGAAACGGAAGTAAATGTGTGAGGGTGTGAAGATAAAGGCAGAAATGTGGCAATCGTAGAGCATTATTAGTGAAAGATGGCACACGTTGAGGATTTTTGGTTGAGCTTGGGTCATGCCTGGGCTTTTAAAGCCAAGTCAGACACCCGTCTCGGCTCTCCCAATAAATGATGTATTTCACCCACCTTTACTCATATCATGCCAATTCAATCCTGCATGATTACAAATAATTCTAAATTATGCTACATTTTTTAAAAAGCTATATCTTGTCCGTGACCTGAAACAGTCCTTAAGATGACAATGGGTATAGGTAGGCAGCAGGGGAGAGATTTAGATAAAGATACATCAAGCGAAGAGAAAGCTCACTTTCCCAGGGGAGCCCTTGGAAGTTGGGGCCCCTAGACAATTGCCTACTTTGTACATGCCATAAAAATCTCTGTAACTAACCAATAGCTAGTTATTTTCCTACACTAAGCGGAAATAGAAGTTCCAGGAAAAATTAGGACCTCCGATCTCATTGTGTCAGAACTTAATCCCTCAGTCTATTTCCCTCTTCTGGCATGCTAATGTGTGACAACCTTTATTTTTTTCTATGGGGGTAGCAGCAAAACTATCTCTGTGCTACCACCCAGGCCCCCTGCAGCACACAACTACTGCACACAGATTAAATTCTTACCGGTCTAATGGCACTTTCATAGTTGGTTGTAATCGCATTACTTGTAGTATTGGCCCACCAGAGACGCCGTCTTACTCTACAGTGAAAGCAAGACCATGCCATCACCATTTAGATTAGAATACCTGGGGTATTATTATGTATAGGGGGCACTTTCCCGTTTTCACCCGCTGAACCTTAAAACGTGCACTGGGCGCAAATGGGGAAAGTGCACCCTATTACATATAATGCACTACTCCCAGGGCAGCCACGAACTTGCGAATTCAGGTGAAAAACGGAGCAGCTTTGAAGCAGCCACTCTGTGTTTCACTGTGCAGGCGGCAACCTGCCAGCACTTTTAAAGGCGATTTGAGATTCCCTTGCAGGGGGTTGCAGTGAGTGAGTGCACCTGTCTGCAAGGGGATGTCTGAGATATCAATAGAACCTCCCCCCCCCCCCCCCCCACCTCCAGTGGGCTTCTATCAGGAGGTACACTGACAGTGCTTTGCCTTTGCGCCCACTTCTATAATACAGCACAGGTACAGAGGCAAAGGGATTCCCTCATTTGCATGGGGCCATGCCCTCATGCAAATAAGGGAATGCCAACGTGAGAAAGGGCTGGTGCTGTATGTGCGCCAGCGCTCTCGGTAGCACATAAGGGGCCGCACAAGCGACTTTGACCCCTTCTGTAATACCAAAGTGCCCCAGGGCATGCAAAGCGGGCGCAAACACGTAATATGGTCCTAAGCTGTATCCTGCTTTGGTGCTCTACCCATCGGTCTTGCTACATTAGTCAAAGACCAATATACTAGTCCACCCTGAACTTCAGACCTCTCGAAGATCACACATTGACAGACACTGAAGAAAAATGCTTTTTATCAGTGAACATGTAGAAAATTAGACTGATTAGCAAGAAGTTGACAAAAGATTAGTGGCTTAATGAAAGATAACTAGCAGGTTTGCATCATATTTTTTTTAATGAAAAGTAGTTATTGTCTGGCAGGGACTATACAGAGACAGCTGATGACTGGAGAGGGTTTTATTGATGCTCAGGGATGTTGCCTTGGAGAAAAGTCTTAAAATTCATTTTTAAATGTGTAGGTCTGTCTTTGCTGGCATCAATACCCCAAGCATCTGTTGGAGCAATTAACAACATATTCACATTCCTAGTAGAAAAAACGGGATGTTTTGTTCTTTCCCAAACTACATTGTTTTAAAGCTTGGATGGGGTGGAGGCAAAAATAATCCTGTAAATAGCCACCACTCTCTCCCATCAACTTACAACTTCTGCCTGGACACAGTACATGGTGGGGTTTCCATTCCCCAGACTATAGTTGTACCCAGATCAATGAATGGGTTTGCTAGGAGTGAACTAAGGCCTTCCTTTCTGAATTCTAAACTATGAATTGGAGTGAACATTCAAAGCATTTGTGGGTGAGTGGGCAGTTGTGCAACATATACAAAGAAGTAAAAACTGACCCCGCCGTTGAAAACTCAGAATTGACCTTCGATGGTGAGCGACGAAGGAGACTCTTAATAGCAGTGGAGTTGGCAACATTTTAACAAACCAGAAAGGAGGGTGGTTGAGTGTGATTGTTTCAGCTGCTTTTCTGTGGCTGTGGGCATCTATAGAGCAAGACCTGTTTTTGGCCACTAGCCATTATTTTTGGTTGGATGTTGGTGATCTTAAGGATCGCTTTTAGATCCTGTGGTTTGGTAGGGGATGGGGAGGAGGGTCTTGTTACTTTCACTGCATATAGTGCAGTGTCAACCATTGGATATGTCATACGACGGGGTGCCAATAAAAGGTGCGGAGAGCTAGCTAGACACGGCCAAAGCGATGGAGCACATGCAAAAAAATAAATATTTTTGAGAATTTTAAAGTTTATTTCTTTGTGAGCTGAGGACATTGTAATAGTCTCTGTGAGCGAATGCACAGGCTATAATCACGGTTTATTGGCCTGGGAAGCAGAGATGTAGTAGGATTATTTTTAAAGTGACACATTTGATGGTTTGATCTATTAGATCAGGTAAATAAAGTGGAAGGCCAAACATTCTCCAAAGTTTCTCGTGCTGGTTGCAAATGAACATGCAAGGTTAGATATGGACAACAGCTGGTCCATATGGCATTTTTGGGTCACATACATTAGTGTTCTTTTGTTAACACTGCTGTTTTCTGTTCCTTAATTGCAATATTGCTTAAAATCAGATAAAGGATTTGATTAGAGGCAGGATGCTTATGTACAAATACAAGTGCAAATAAATAACGGTGTGTACTCCTATTTTTTTCTCCTTTTTTATTCTGTTTGATACTCATTTCTTTGTTCATTTTCTCTCCTTATCTCTTTTCAATCTCTCTATCGTCTTCATTTCCCACCTCACTAAGCATTCCAAGCATTAAAGTGGAAGGGCAATGCAAAACCTGAGATTCCATGCTCATGGACTCCTAGCATAAGGCCGTGGATGACCATAAGTAGTGCCATTGTGTGGGTCCTGAAGACCTTTGCTGAGACAGAAAATTACATTTGTAAAGTCTATCGAACCGCCATTGGGGAACTCTAGGTCCCTTTCAAACTCTTTTCCATGAATTAAACCACTACCACTGGGCGATTGTATGCATAATTTCTGTAATCGTAGAATCATACGGTTTCACTGTAGGTTGACCAATTGACTATTTAGTCTCCCATTTTTCATTTCTTCTTTCCTTGTTGGTCTTGCTTGATTTGATTTCATAATTTAAAAGCACACAGTTACCCAGGGACCGTGTATCCTGGTACTAAAAGTGAAGAGTGATAAAACAGCATACAATAGAAAGTTTTAGCAATTTAAGAAAAGAGGTGGAATCTGTAATTGGGCTAATTTGAAGAGAAGTGTTCCGTTGGCTGTAATCACAAAAAAGCTAAGTTTATGGCTTCTATAACGTACCACAGCAGGCACATGGGCTGAAGTAGCACATAATGTTCTAGAAGGAAGCAACAGGGTGAAACATTTTCAGATATTGTGGTGCCACATGATGACCAGAGCATGGCGCATATGTCTTGAAAAGGCAGTGTTGCTGAAAAGGAAGCCAATGCTGCGCCTTGGTGGTGATATGTGCATTCTTTGTCACTTCCATAGCCAACTGGGCTTCTGTATCTTGAATATGTTGAATTCTGTCTAAAAAGTAGGGGAAAAACCAAGAAAAAGAGTTGCAGTAGTGCAAGTGAGAGCTGATAGTGGTTTGTAACCGGAAGAAAGAATACGATTTTTCTATGGGTTTGCAGGAATAGAAATACAAGCATTTGTTTGTTATTATGAGCCTTATAACACAGAATGAGACAACCATGACTCCTAAATAATTTTGTGCTGAGCCAACTGGTGTGTGTGTGTGTGGGGGGGGGGGGGCAAGGTGATGTGGCCACCAGACATCAGTCCATGGAGAAGAATTCCCAACAATATTTGTTTCAGTTTGACTTGAATTAAGACTTTAGGTAGTTAATATCCACCCAAGAGGCCATGGCACTCATATAGTCCTTAAAATTTTTCCGAAGTAGTGCCATTACTTTTAAGTTGGATAGTCAGCTGAGAATAATCAGCATTTGCAAAGAAACCAATTCCAAAAGATCAAAGAGGCCACGGGGCACACAGATGCAGAAGAGTGTACACACAGATATTTAAACCACGATCTATGAAATGACATGGAAGAAGCTGGAGAACAGCCCGATAGTAATAGGATCAGCCAGTCTAGAGCGGATTCTCACCTCAAACTGAGGGAAACTCTTACTGAGGTTGTCTGTGCTGCAGTATTGCTAAGGTAGCTTGGATTCTCTCTTCTTAGACCATTCAAATCTCATTTGTGGTCATTGCTAGTACAGATTCAATGTATAAAGGCATACGCCAGACCAAAAGGAGTTAAGGATGTCCTGTTCAGTTAAATTAGTCCGCTTTTTATTGACAAATAATTACTGGCATGTTAGTTTTCCATATAATTGAAGTGCCTTTAGGAGCAATTTTCTACATACACCTCCTTTCATGTCCTGTAGAAATGCCCATCTAAAATCCTGTAGTAATTTCCTTATTTTTCAGCCACATACCTCCAAAAGAAGTTACGTCTACTCTGTCTTGCTGGTTCAAATATCGCCTGCTGCTTCTACATGCAGAGTGCACTTCTGATCTATACTTGGAGTCAGGGTAGGTTGGGCGGATAATTGGTGTTTGTTTGATTGTCAGAGAGCAGGACATCAACTTTGTTTAGTCTGGTATGAACTGACGAATTACTTACTCTATACATAGTCTGAATGTAGCAGACCCCATTGGGCCTCTTTTGTCTGTGCCCCCTATCGTATGGCTCTTTTCGGCAGTGCAAGTGCCAAGAATGTCCACGGTCTGGATTATGTTCAGAAGTATACTGGCCCATACGTAGAGGTGCAGCCCTCCCGCTAGTGGCAATTCACTCCATGCTTTTCTTGACTCTTGCACAAGTGCCATTAGGAAATTCAAATACAGGCTCGAGCCTGGGCAGCGCATGAGCTGCTGTGAGGCATGAAGTATTGGAGTATGGCTTAAAAGCCCCGCCCACTCTCCGCCCATATTTTTTATTTGGCTTGCGATTGTCTTTCATAAACACTGGCTTTCGAGTCGTTATTAGGCTGGTTAGTCCCTCCTTGGTACCGCCTTGTCTGCATTTGTTACCTCCCATAACGACTGGACTGTTTACTTGTCGTGTTACATGGTCTGCTTTATCTTGGCTGTAAGCACTATTTTGTTTAATGATTTGCCACTGTACCACCCACTACATCGCAGCACGCTTTTATTTTATTTACTAATAGCCGTCTGCTTTAACTATAGCGGCAGCATTTCTTTCTTTCTTTCTTTTATCAGCGCGGTCCGCTTTAAGTAAAGCGGCTGTGCATACATTTTATTTTTTTTTCTTGTTTACTAGCGCCAATGCAGCGCTTTCACATTCATGGAGGCTGCGCCCTTTTCTTTAGACAAGCCATGTCTAAAGAAAGGTGCATGGCCGCTATTAAAGTGAAGACGCTGCATGGGCGCTTTTACAAAAAAAAAAAAGTGTTTGTCAACTTGACAAACAGATGCTTTTTTTTGGGCAAAGTGTCCCTTGCTGCAGTTTCACTTTAACCCCTTCCATGCTCATGACGAGCTCAGCTCGTCATGAGGCACGGTTGAGCTGTGCTGATGACGAGCTGAGCTCGTCATGAAACATAGAGTTCACAGATTGACAGCACAGGAGGGGAAAAGCCATAGCAGCCAATTAATGTCGCCTGTGCACCTTTCTTTAGGCTTGCCTAAAGAAAGAGGTGCGGCCTCCACGAATGTGAAAGCGCCACAGGGGCGCTAGTACTTTGCAATGCAATAGGTCTCGCGTTTGCGAGAGGTTAAGCTATTGCATTGCCAATAGCTCAAACTCTCGTAAATAAGAGACCTTTTGCCTTGCAAATGCTTGTTATGTCTGAGGAATGAAGTTCAACAAGAAAGTAATTCAGGTAATTTTACGAGTAGTTTTGCGAGTCTGCACTGTATGCACAGCTAGTGCTGGTCAGGCAGGAGGGTTTTGAGCAAGTGGCATGGTGCCACCACCAACACCAGGTGGTAATGGGGGCTGTGGGCTAGAACGCCCCGGCTGAAATAGAATCTGCAGGAATGATTTTTTTTTTGTTCCTGGTAGGCTTTCTCTGTCAAATCTGTTCTTTTAAGCAAAGCAGCTTCGACTGGAACTCCCGACCATATGAAACTTATTAAAATTGTTCCTATAAAATACACATCCTTTAACCACACAAAAGGCAGTGTTCTAAATATAAGTGTGCACAGGGGGCTGCACAGTGGAAGCCGTTCAGCTGGCTGCATGAGCTCACATACCCTTACACGCAGACGCCGCATGAGCACACGGGGCTTGGAGTTAGCACAGCACGTAAAGCTGAATCCTTCCACATAATCTGTTGCTTCTGTTTCACTAACTGTTCTGCTCATTATCCATTTGCAGCAGCATATTTAAATATTAAGAAGTGGGTTTTTTCCACAAAGGTGGTGTTTTCTATAACAGTTTCCCTGCATTTCTTCTCCTTTTTTTAATATTGAAAGTACCTACAAGTCAAGATTATAGAGTTCAATATCCATTTCTGTGCTGGTAAACAGTCCAGTCAATAGTCCAGCGTCCACTGCTCTCTGCACATGACTTCACTTCAGTAAAAGGCCATATCGGCCCTTTTTGCAGGCCTACTAATTGGGAACAGATCGGTTCTCTTCATTGGGATGACTGGGCATGTTAAAGGGAATTTAACCTCATGCGGGCTAGCGTTATTCTGCTCGCACGCTGAGATTTTTAAAAACGCACTTTACATGACGAGCTGGGCTTGTCATCGGCGTGCGAGGAGGCTACGCCATGACGAGCCCAGCTCGTCATCAGCGTGGAAGGGGTTAAGGCGAAACTCTTTAACTACTTTTCGGTAGGGCCGCAGTGTTTTAAGAAAGGTCAGCAGTAGCACTTCATTGTCAAACTGCTATTAAATGGACAATGTTACCACTTTTAAGAGAGGGCAACTACTGGGCAGTCAGTCGCCCTACCATTGCAGGTAAATGGATGTTATCACCCATTATACCAGTGTATCCGACACTGTTACAAAAAACAGTGGTCCCTACTCTTGGACACAATGGTATACTGAGCTAATAATCACACACCTGATAAGTGTTATGTCTTTTGTCCAGCTGGACAAGGAATTTATTTAACAATTTTCTTAATAAAATTGAATGAACACATTAACAACAAGTGGGCACAGCCGTGACTCACAACATTCAGACAAAACAACGAACAGAATGGTAAAAGGAGCAAAGCAAAAATATGTCTGTGTACTTGTAGCCAGTTCTGCAGAACACCACCATCCGCCACAGCGCCGCCGACTTCTCTCCACGCTGGACAAGGCAGTACCGATTCCTCCATTGTTCATGGTATCTGCTGATCCGATGATTTGCCTGTTGTAATACGCAATTGTGTTAAAAGGCAGTGTAATGTTTAAAGGCAACAATGACTATATTTTTGTCCTGATGATGATGCCCCTCACTTAACTTAGGCATCGAAACGTCGTCGACCAAAAAAACCCCTTATGCAATATGACATTTAAAATATTGTGAAATGCAATGGTGTGGTTATGACAATCTCTGTCTGTAACACTGACTAAGTACACAGACATATTTTTGCTTTGCTCCTTTTACCATTCTGTTCGTTGTTTTGTCTGAATGTTGTGGGTCACGGCTGTGCCCACTTGTTGTTAATGTGTTCATTCAGCTTTATTAAGAAAATTGTTAAATAAATTCCTTGTCCGGCTAGACAAAAGACATAACACTTATCAGGTGTGTGATTATACCATTGTGTCCAAGAGTAGGGACCACTGTTTTTTGTAACATGATACTGCCCAAGGTCCCTATGGCATACCTTTTGGGTTCCTTTGTCTTTCTTAAACACAATGTATCTGACCATGGTAGCTTACTTTTGGAAAGGGAGATTCATACTTGTTTAATGTGGAGGAAGAATATAAAAATGACTAAGCATAGTAACTGGTATGCTCTACTATGGCTCCGGTAAAACCTCCAGTATTGTGTCCATCCGGATAGGAGTAAAGTAGCTGAACTGTATATGTTTGCAAAATTGGGAAATATCTCCTTTGTCCACCCAATTTTTAGCAAAAAGTCACACATTTCATGAATCTTGGAAAACCATAACTATCAAATTTTACAATTTATTTTTTAATTTCGTCCCCCATGTCCCCCCCAACTAATTTTGCAGTGAAGTTGGAGGTGATGCTGCAAATTGTGTGAAAGATCTGAAGGGATCAAACAGGTCAGAAGTAGTACTGTGGCATTCCAGGAGCCAAGCAGCATGGTCATGGACTTAGCCTCACTGAGGCAGAGGCAGTTGAAGCTGATCCATTGAGCATGGGTGAATCATTCTATTACACTCAAGTAATTTACCATATCCTGCGGTGTCCCAAGATAGACATCTGTATCCTCCGTATAGACATGTTAACCTATGCTTTGGTTGGCTGTGAATGAGTCTATGTAAATGAGGAAGAGAACAAAGACAATTTAAACCCTATGGCTCTGATGACATTACCAAGATTCTGGATGGAACAGTTTCACATGCTTCAAGTCACTCCTCATTCCAGTCACCTGAGATTAGTACCCACCATGTTGGACACTGTACAAGAGTTGAGAAGGATCAGGTAATACAATACTTGCCCCAAATAACATGTGGTGAGAATTTCTTTGCTAATACTTATTTGCATTGCCTCCAGAGCTGGGTTCTCCAGTGTCGGTCCTGGAGGGACCGATCCATGCCAGACTTTTAGCATTCAACATTCAGATAAATGTAGTCATCGTAAGAATCTGCCATGGATCCGGCTCTCAATGACCGACACTGGAGAACCCTGCTCTAGATAAACCGAAGCATGACAGTTACTGAGGAAGTTATTCATCTCAAATTGGACAGGGATTTGGTTGATAACCTTCATTTTGTCTCTTGATAGCTGGGATTTTCACAAATGGGTATTGATGGATACTTACATTTCACAGCAACCTTCTCAGAAACTGGTGACGCATGGGTAAACCATGTGACAAGTGTCCTAATTGGGGTCTGGAGATGGTTGATCATTTTTGCATTGGAGAGGTCTGTTGGTGATTAGGAAGGTTTGAGGTTGTTGATCTTATTAATGAAATTTCCTTCTAATACTGGTGAAAAATTGCCAAAGGCTATGTATTGGCTGGTGCATCCTTCGTTCAGTCCTGCTGTGGCGCATATGAATGGTTGAACTTAGCATGAAGTGAGAGGATTACGTCAATCAAGGATATCGGATTGTAGGGATGGCACTAGGGGAGGTTTGCTGACCAATCCAGAGAGATATTTTAAATGGGTCATGTATTACCAATTAGTGTCTTAAACTAGCACTTTTTAGGTCTCGCTGAGCCAATGCGCTTGAGCATTGCTCAGGCAAGAATTATGTAGGGGCTCCAGGAAAGCCTGCCAGAGGGCTTTGGAATGTGGATTATGGCCAGTGCATGTGCGCCGGGCGCGCTCTCGCCATTTGCTCCTCCGCCCCCCCCCCCCCCCCCCCCCCCCCATCCCCATCAGACTTGAAAGGAAGCCGCTCGCACACCACCATTTGGCATCAGACTTCAAAGGAAGCCGCTCCCCCGCACCCCCCCCCCCCCCCATCAGACTTCAGAGGAATGCGCTCCCAAACTTGCTGGCCTCGCTCTCGTGAGCCTTTATTTACTGGTTTCCTATTTCTCCTCAATCCCTTCTAAGTTCTTCCTACTCTGTCTTCACTTCCCCCGCTCTCTTACTTCCTTTCCCCACCTTTCCACCTAACATTCCATGTTGTGCTGTTTGTATGTTATATTATACAACGTTATGTAATTTTGTGACACACTTGTATGTATTGTTGATTTGTGCAGCGCTGCCAGTATTTCTGCTCCTACACAATGTTTGCTCCTGTTCCCTCTCACCTTCCGCTCAATCTTTTCCATACATCCTCTGCCTACTTTGTCTAACTTCTCCGTTCTCTCCCTTGCACTTTTATTTTCAGTCCATCACTCACTCCTTTCATCTCCTCGCCTCTAGCCTCATTCTTTCCTCCTTATTCATTTATTTTCGTCTTCCTCGTCCCACTTTTCTGCTCTTCGACTCTCCTTTCTCTCTTAATCTTGCAGTTCCTCTCGGTTTATTTCCTCGGCGCTCTTATGCCCCAGTCCTTCTTTGCCGTTGTTCTTTGCTTTGACTACCCACGTAGCCTCTCCTTGCTTTCCCTCATCTGTTACTCCACTGCTTGTCTGCTGTCTTTCATTCTATTTCCAGCTGTTGTGTCTGTCCCTGTCCTCTGTCTTTTGTGGCGTCCCGCTTGTTCACTCCTTTCTGTCTCCTCGTAATGTTACCTCTCTGATTTTTTTTTTTTTTGATTTTTTCTCCTCTGCGATCCCTCAGTTCTTTCCTGCTGTCATCTACAGGTATGTCTCTCCCTTCTTCTCCGTCCACCCCTTCTGTCTCCAACAGGGTTGCCCTCTCCCAGCTCTGGGTCCTTAGCTGAGCTTCATTCCTTCTCTGCAGTCTTTCTTCTCTCTACCGCCCACCTTGCCTCTCCTCCCCCTCTTTCCGGTGTGCTCCACTCTATCTTCCCTTCTCTCTCCTACGGATCCGTTCTCTCCCAGCTCTCTGTTCTTCGAGGTGATTTTACTCCCTCCCTGTTGTCTTCCTGTTTCTCTCTCCTTTATATTGTCTTTCCCTGCTCTCTTTCCTCTGTTGTGCTCTGCACCTCCACTGTAGTCTTTCCTTCTCTGTATCCTCTTAAGCCTTCTTCAGTGCTGTCTCGCCCTTTTTTGGGTTTCACCTAAAGAGAGCATGCCCTGTCAGTGAAAACAATAATCTGAAAAAGGGAGCTTAGAGCCCGCCCATTACTTATCTTTATTTACCATTGGTAGACTCGCAAGTCATTCTTGCTTCTTTGCTTACCATTCGTCAGCTGCTCCTCCTGGCACCCTCGCATCCCCTCACCCTCGCATCCCCTTACACCTCACCTCACCCTCACCCCCCCACCCTCACACCCCCTCCCCAGCATAGCAAAACAAAACATAGCATAGCAAAACACAACAAAACATAGCATAGCATAGCATAACAAAACATAGCATAACAAAACTAGCTTAGCAAAACACAACATAGCATAGCATACCAAAACATAGCATAACAAAACTAGCATAGCCTAACAAAACACAACATAGCATAACAAAGCACAACAAAGCATAGCATAACAAAGCACAACAAAGCATAGCATAACAAAGCACAACAAAGCATAGCATAACAAAGCACAACAAAGCATAGCATAACAAAGCACAACATAGCATAGCATAACAAAGCACAACAAAGCATAACAAATCATAGCATAACAAAACAAAACATAGGATAGCAAAACAAAACATAGGATAGCATAACAAAGCATAGCCTACAGCATCACTCTGCACCACCAAAGCATCACTCTGGGGCACCACAACATCACTTTGCGCTACCACAGCATCACTGAACGCCACAGCATCACTCGTTCGCCATCACAACATCAATCGGCGCTACCACAGCATCAATCTGTGCAACCATTCTACAACACCTGGTTCAAATATGTCCTTTCAATGTTTCAAGCTTTATTAAAAGTGTAACAAAAAGATGTTAATATTTAACTTCTGTTCTTGGATTTTCGTCACAATAAAATACACTGAATATAATCTTCACAAAAGTTATTTGCAAAACTTTAAGCTATTGCCATTATAAATTACAAAGACTTATTGAAGTATTAATTCTTTAAAAAAATTAAAAGCCATTGTTATTTGTAATTTCAATACATGTAAGTCAAGGAAATACAACACATGTTGCATTACAAATGCTATAGGTGTCACATTTGCGAAAAGTATAACTATTGGCATTGTATATGACAAAGCTATTAATTTCGCTATTTTCAAAAACAAAACATAAATATAATATGTAATTTACAATACCAGTAGCTCAAATGTTACTAATGCGAGACCTATTGCATTGCAAATGCTTGTTTTTTTCTGAGATTGCAACTTTGTAGCTGCAGGTATCAGAAAAGCATGCTTGGTGGTCAGCGAGAAGGCACACAGCATTCTAGTACCGTTGAAGGTTCCAGCCTCATTGTTCACGAGGTAGAGCTTTCTGAATAACCATTTGTTTTTGAGGGCTCTCATTCATCTGGCGTTTCCTTTTACATCAAGGACAATGGCTGATGTTTCTTCTAATATAAGCTAAGATGACTGACGACACACCTGAGGGTAGTAGGCCGATTGGGGGATGCCAAAGCATAGTACCTGTGGAAGAGACCTAAAAGGAAATCGATTGCCTTTCCTACATGATTGATAGGGGTGCCAGTCCAGATTACCTATCTGGTATACTACAACATGGGCATGGATGCTGGAAAGGTCATTGCCAATAAGTTGAGTAATGTTGGTGGAAATTGTGCTTCAAGGTATACATTATGAATTGGACCATGTCCAAGTGACTGCAAGTAATCATGGTGAAATTCTGCATTGCAGGACGAAGGAGAGAGGTGTGGCGCGGCGGCCAGGGCGACTGACGCTGGAATCTGGGGATCGCTGGAATCTGGGGATCACGGTTCGATCCCCGGCGCCGGCGGCAGATTAGCCCAGCACCATGTGACTCTGGGCAATAGCTTGCTTAATCTTCCCGACGGCCCCCAGCGCCTAGAGACCCTTACGGGTGATAGTTTGCGCTTTACAAATGTGAATTATTATAATTATATAAGAATTCAAAGGGTTCCTAAGGTGGGCCCTCTAGTTCTTTGCAGGTTTTTGGGACTGTTGGATCAGAGTCGCAATTTTACCATCACCACAGCCTTGGTCCTTCAGCGTGGTGCTCTAACCTGCTAGCAGGATATCAGTGAGAGCTGTAAACTAGAAGAAGCGGGGTATATGATTATTTTTGACTGCATGTTTGACTGCCTGGCACTGAAAAGTGTGATCTTGACAATCACCAGGGATGGAAGATGCTGCTGATTGTGCAGTTGGAATATAATTCAACAGTCCTCTGAGGTAGAGCTTGGGCGTGGATCATGGGAACCCTCCGTGGCACTCTCTCTGTCTGAAAAGGTGCCTTGTAGGGTAAGGATCATTGGGTGCACCAGATTCCCAGACCCTCTCTGGAGGTCTTTGCAGGGGCTGTAGCCTGAACTTTGCACACACAGATGACAGGACCATGCAGGATGGTGCTGTGAGTCAGATATTAAAAGGAGTGAGATTGAAACCAATGAGATTCGAGGTGGACCCGGGAGGAGGGGTCTCAAACTGTGCAGGATAACATTCGTGTTCTGCTGTGAAGTCACCTGGCGCTGTTAAGCGTGACTGTGTGACATGTCTGACAACGTCGTGCAATTTCATCAAAAGGCAACTGTCGACCATGCTAGCTTGTATACTCTTCATTATTAACAACCGTTAATGGGCAACTTGCACTGCTGAGAAAGAAAATATGCCCCACTCCCTCCGTTAATGCCAGTGGAGTATCTGCAGGGTCCAAGTCGATTAGGCAGTTTTTTCACGAAAAACAAACTACTCGGGTGTGCCACTGTCGGAGTATACTTCTGAACAGTTCATGTTTTCCTGTGGGAAAAATGTGAGGTGTCTTTGTCAGCAAGGTGGCTGCACGGATGAGTTAAAATAGACTATTCTGACGTGTTTTTCTGTGGTTTCTTCCCTGTGTACTTCACATTTGCTCCTTCTTAAAAGCACTCCAGAGGCCGCGTGCCAAGCGCAGCTGTCGTTTCCGTTTTTTCCGGGAACTGAATAAAAACCGCCAGAATGTTCCCGTTCGCCTCTCTGCGGGGCGCCGCCGCTGGCGCTCCAGAGATGGGACCGCTCGGTCCCTGTCCTTCCCAGGCTGCCTGGGAGTATATTTGTGCATTGCCGTTTGAGTTGACATGCAGGGCTCGCTAAATCAGACTCCTTAACCGTGGCCTCTTCACCCCACGCGCCAAAGGACCACTGCGTGGGTAAAAAGCCACCACATACTGATACAATTATTTCATTTTTTATTTCAATAAAGAGCTCGTGTAAAGCTCGGTATGACCACGTCAGCTACTTTCTTTAAATCTCCTCGTTCATATTAAGATTACTAAACATCTGTTTCCACATCTGTTATTTGTAGTTCTCAGAGTGCTGTCGTCAGTCATACTGGTTCCTTTTCCTAGGGTTCTGTTCTTTACCTACTGACCGACTCCCAGTAATATGGTATATTTTTGCTTCACCCCTCCCCCTTAGTCCTCGATACTCAAACCACTGGAAAATGATTTTCATTCTAAAAATAAGTTTTGCTGTGGAATGTGGGAGTGTTTTTTTGTAGATCTTAAACCAAATAATAGGTTGAGTCGGAAAATTGCATTGGGTTTTTGGGCCCCTGGCATGAAGGGCGGTGGGTTTGGAGTTGCATTCAAGTCAGATGTAGCTGCGGTTCCAGCAGAGCTCGGTTTCTGGACCCTTAAGGCGATGGGAAGCCTGAGGTTTGCAACAGGCGGGCAGATGCGAGGGCAGTGAGAACCCGAGTGCTATCGAGACATGTGGATGCGGCTTTTCGGCAAATTACTGGGGGTGAAATAGATGCATGCTGGATTGGCTGATACTTAGCTTCTCAAGTGCTTCATGTGGACAAAACCCGCTTCTGAGTTTATTCCTAATGCAGGCAGCTGCGAAAGAGCAGTGCTGCGTCCAAGATCACACATTGTACCACGGATTAATCAGAAACTAAAATTTGGTGCTTCTTATGGAAGCCCACGTTTGAACTACCTAACCTAATCTACTAAGGATGGGAAAGGAACATTTCAAATCCCCGCCCCCTATTAGTAGCTAATGTGTAGCGCTTGAAAGCACTGTAGGGAGTGAGCAGTGCCCTTCCTCAGCTTTGGCACCATAGAAGAACATCAATTAAATACCATGATAAGATTTTGAAAAACAAAACTGAAACATTCCACAAACATTGAAGTAGGACTATATATAGATTTTTTTTATGGCACTCTGATACGTAGAAAACACACAATGTGACAATGCACCTTATACACACCATCTGTTAACTACGTGACTTTGTGAAACGCATGAAAATGTGCCCTCTGTGTTCAGCCGACTCTCCCTGACAATTGTGACAGGAACTACATTTAGTGGAATTTACCTGGCTTGACCTGATAGGGGAAAAACAGTGGATTGTCCTGGAAAACCCAGGAAGCCTGGTCATCGTGCCATTAGTACCTTGCAGTATGAGGAAACGAGAAACCCAAAATGATGATTTAGTCATTCATATCTGCTTGAGTCTTACATTGCCAGTGAGGGAAGAACAGACCCCGTTGTGCAGGAATGTTGGGGTGCAGAGAGTACCGGCATCTGATGGAAGGCACCCATCATTGCCGTCACTTCGGTAAGTAAGATTCTGGGTGGTATTGAACCTTCACAGGATTGAGACTACTGGTGTTTGGCCCGGATACCACTGTTGAGCAGCAGCTTGTCTTAAGTACATTGATATGGGATTTAAAGGATGTACAAGCAGCTGATAGGAGGGCTAGGTATAACCGGATAGTGTAAATCTTAACCTGACTGGGTGGAGGAATGTGTTCTTGAGAATTCTTTGCAAATGTGACAAGGCCCTAAAGCAGTGTTCAGTATGTGCCAGTGGTTGCTGTTGGTGGGCCTCGGACTCATTTTGGGGTATTGGCACTTTTTTGCTCTTACTACATTTGTTCCACTCACTGTAGGTCAAAGTCTGATGCTTAAAAAACGAAGGTGGGAAGAGAAAGATAGGAAAAGATTGTCAAAGGGAGAAAGTAGGGATGAAAAATAACTCACAAGTGAGATTACGAGTGTAAGTGTTGAGTGGTGGAAGAAAGTGGCTCGAGGTAGAATCAAAACTATGCAGCTCTGGTATTTGGCATACAGCAGTGCCCGAGAAGACCCCCAAAGAAAAACCTAGGGTCCAGGCTCCTATTTGTGCATACATTAAGCACTAGGATGCTGGGTTGTGCCTTTGGGAGGTGCATGAAGACTAAATCTGTTGCTTTGAACCACAACTCTTGCAGCTGTTTTGGAGCCGGTTGCTCTCTGCTTACTATGAAGTTTTTTCTTAACCTGTGACACTATGGCCTAATAAAATCTCCCCTCAAATACCTTCCACGTTCTCCACCACATTTAAGCACAGTTCCTTGCTGCAAGTTTGGTGACCAACTGCCTCTATGCCTCCTGTTCTCAAAAGCAACACCCCAATCAATGCGACTAAGGAGCCGCCATTCAGCTTGGCTAACTCTTCTTTGTATCTCCCTTTTTTCGACTAGGCCCTCAGCAGTTATCAAGAACAAATGTATAAAATCCGAGTTGGACTCCAGGGACTCCCTCAATGATGGCCTTCCAAGGGGAATGATACACAGTTGGTCCACTCAGTGCTGGCCGTAGGCCGAGCGGTGTTGCCCCCCTTAAAGACACCGCCAGTTGCTCCTGGTGAAACTCTGAATTGAAGTTCAGCACCGAGACACCTCCGGGTATTTGTGCTATAAATTGCATAAATAAATAAGTGATCCTCGTCTCACCTGCAAATACTTCTCCTAGAGTGCTCCATACTGTCAGTGCACAACCCACAAATCTCCTGCCCATCTTAAAACCTGCTCTACAGACCTGAGCATCCCCAAGCGTAACGCGCAGAATTAAACACGTCCATGCCCTGACTTTTGACCTATAGAAGCCTTTATCATCTAAACTCTGCCCACAGTTATGACTATAAGGAAGGCCTCGAAGAAACACCTCTTCATGCAGTTTTTGTCCTGCTATGCCTTCCACCCTCTTTTGCCATTTACTGACCCATTGCTAAGTTGAGCTAGTCTGCAGTGACAAATAATGAGCAATGTTAATAATTGATACACTTCTCTGAATTTTGACTAAAACCTGTAGCAGTCTTTGTAGTAGCCACAGAAGATCTCACAAGCGATAGCGATTGGCATCCTAAATGTGTCTTAACCCAGGTTAATGATGCTCTTGCAAACAGAATTCTGGATGCCAGCTCCTCTTCAAATCACAACCTGGTGGAAAAGTTTATAGCACCTTTGTTTATGGGCAATATTATTTTGGCCGGAAATTTAGATTTTTCACAGCCTGCTGGGCAGAAAATCTGGATTTTATTAAGGACACGGAGGCTAATATTATGCAAATCTCCTTTATTACCACAGCTCAGTAGCAACAATTGAAGAACATAGAACTTCAATCAACATTCTGAATAAGTTTAACGTTCCTTGGAGACCAACTGTCATCTTTCTTTGTCCAACTGCGAAGAAAAATCATCGTGAAGAGGATAAACATGAGGATCAAAAGCTGAAGATCCAAATTCCAAAACCAAGGTCCAGAGGAAAAGAATTGATAAACTAGCAATTTTTTTTCACAACTGCTTTTATTGAAAGTTTAGGCATAGCATAGGTACAGTTCTTCACAATCAGGAGGACACTGTCAACAGCAAACACATAGCAGGATGAGTATATGACCTAAACTTTTGAATCACCCCCCTCCCAATCCCCCATACCCCGCCAACCACCCCGAAAAACAACCCCCCCCGCTACCCACCCCTTATCCCACCCTAACCCAGTGCACGTGTTCACGTTCCGCCAAAATATACAGGTAAAGCATAGCAGGCATCAGATACCGTCTTAGGTCCCAAGGTCCCCATCAGGAGGTTGTACATCCTCCAAATCAACTGGGGGTTCCAAGGTCAACCCCCTGTAATCCGCTTCCAGATCTTGTAATGTTTCCGGGGGCATCCCCTGGCCTCAAACACAGGCAATTCAAGCCCCATAAGAAAGTCTAAGCCTGCTTTCCAGGCGCTAAGTGGGGGAGCATGGTCGCTCTTCCAGGCTCTCGCCAGATCCCGTTTAGCCACAACCAGACCCAGCAACAGGAGGTGACGCTTGTAAATGTTGCCACCTACATTCTCTAGGACATGAAGGAGACCCAGCCTGGGTGTACGAGGAAGGTCCCACCCCAGTACCTCCGATAAACAATTCCACACCCCATTCCAGGATCGGGTTAGACCCGCACAAGACCACACCGTATGCAGCAGCGTTCCTCTTTCAGTCCCACAGCGCAAGCATTCCGGGGTAGCAATGAGGCCCGCCCTCCACAGTCTCTCCCTAGTGTAGTAGGCCCTATGTAGGTATTTAAACTGTAAGAACCTGAGTCGCACAGCAATGGCAGCCCCACGGGGGGACTCAAGGGCCTCCCTCCAGTCATCCTCATCCAACGGGCCAATATCTGTCTCCCAGGAGGCCTTCAACGACAGGAGAGAAGAGGAGCAGTGAGTAACTAGCGTTTGGTAGATTTTGGAGACTTTCTTATCCCCCAGGTCCCCCATGAAGAGCTTGGCCTCCACAGGGCTAAATTCGGGAAGCTGGTCCAGCCCCACCAGACTCGGTGCAAGTGCATGGCGGAATTGTAGATATTTGAAAAATTGGGTCTTGGACATGCTGAATTCGGAGCTGAGGTCCTGAAAGGATTTGAGGGTAGTCCCTGCGAGGACATGGCCAAGTGAGGAAATCCCTATGGCGTCCCAGCCACCAAACCCCGACAATGAGGCCAGTGCGGGAAGCTGTCCGTTATTCCACAGCGGAGTTTCCGCTGTCAGCCTACCCCACCAGCCCATGCGGCGCAACGCCTGCCTCCAGATCACAAAGACTACCTGGGTGACCCGCGGCAATTTCTTCCGCCGCCTGGCCGAGTACAACAGTGTATGTAGCGTGGCATCGCCCATCAAAAAGTGTTCCAGTGCGTATGCCGGGTCGCTGTGATCGCCGTACCACCACTCATTCAGAACCAATGGATGAGAGGCCTGGTAGTAGGACAGAAGGTCAGAGGTAGCCAGACCTCCACAGTACGTGGATAGGACGCAAGTCCGCAGCGCCACCCTAGAGGCCCCCGGCCCACAGAAAGCGGCACAGTACTGAATTCACGCGACGGAACCACTGTGGGTCAATCCTGTACGGGTGGTTCTGCAATTGATATAGGAGCCGTGGGAGGGCGACAATCTTGAAGATGGCAGATCTGCCATAGATATTAAGGGGCATGCGAGACCAGGTCTTGATGTCCGATTGGACTTTGTCCCACACCGGCAGCACGTTGCGCTCCCATGCAATTGCGGCAGACTCGGACAGGAAGACTCCCAAGTATTTTAGACCACCGACCGCTACTTGTAGGGCCGAAGCCCAGGGGTACGTCTCTGACTCTCCACCCAGCACCCACAGGGTTGATTTGCGCGGATTAAGAGTCCCGAAGCCTCACCAAACACATGCATCATTTCTAATATGCGAGGGCCAGAGCGGTGAAGGTCAGTCATAAAGAAAAGGACATCATCCGCATATAATGCGATTCTGTCTGTGAGCTCCGCCCCCCATACAAATCCTCGATGCTGTGCATCGAGACGCACCCATGCGGCCAATGGTTCCATGGCCAGTGCGAAGAGATAGGGGGGATAGGGGGTATCCCTGTCGGGTCCCCCTGGCAATTGGGAACGTCTCCGAGATCGCTCCAGAGATACGCACTGAGGCGGTGATGCCCGTGTACAGCAGCCTAATATATGAGATGAACACCGGTCCCAGGTTGAGGCGCGGCAAGAGGGCGAAGAGGTAGGTCCAGCTGACCGAGTCGAACGCCCTGTCAATGTCCGCTAGCAACAGTGCTGCCCGATCCCCAGTTGCTCCCACAGCATCCACCGCCGCCTGTGCACGCCTGATGTTGTTGCGTCGCCCGGTGCGGCATGAAGCCCGCCTGATCCGGGTGGACCAGTTCCACAACATATGGGAGCAGACTGTTCGCCAGCGCCTTGGCTTGTTATTTGGCTTCGAAGTTGATCAAGGGTATGGGATGATAGGACTCGTGTCGGTTGGGGGGCCTACCCGGTTTCTGGAAAACCACAATTTCTGCCTGACGCCAGTCCGACGGCAGGCTACCACGCTCCCGCGCCACTTCCAACGCCCGCCTATAGTGCGGCCCAAGCTGCAGGTGGAATTTCTTGTAGAATTCACTGGGGAATCCACTCGGTCCCGGCGCTTTACCCACGTTGAGTTGGCCTAGTGCATCACCCAGTTCCTCCGCCGTCAAGGGGAGGTCCAAGGCTTCCTTTGCCTCGTCCGATATTGCACGAGAGGGAATGTCGGCGAGGAACCTATCAATTGCTTCCGGTGGGAGGCAGTCCCGAGGAGCATACTGCTCCGCATAGTAGTTGGCAAAGCACGCCGCAAGAGTCGCAGGGTCAGTTATCGCGGTTCCCTCCCCGTCAGTGGGACTTGGTGAAGTGATCGGTTGCAGCGTTTGTTGACACAGCCTATGGAGCATGGTGCAGGACTTATCACCCCACTGGTGGACCCTGCTCCGCGTGGCCAGCCACGCTTGGCGAGCCTCGTCCATTAAGACCGAGGCGTAGGATTGCTGCGCTTGTAGGAGTAGTAGTAGCGCCATTTCGTCCCCTTCCCCCCGACACCGTCTCTCCAGCACCTCCACCCACTCCGCAGCTGCGACAATGGCCTCCCGTCGAGTACGACGGGCAGCAGCACACCATGCAATGTCAATGCTTCTCAGAGTGGGCTTCATGGCCTCCCATATAGTCACACCATCAACCCCTTCCGCCAGATTCTCCTGCCAATAGTGGGCGATCGCGCTGCGCATATGCTGTGTGTAGTCTGCCTGCTGAAGATGCCACGAGGACATCCGCCACCGAAATGGTCGGCACGTCTCTTGCGCAAGCCGATCCGTATCACAACAGGGGAGTGGTCAGACAGCCCCCGAGGCTGAATTGCAGCCCATTTTACCCTGTCGAGGAAGGCCCCTGGCACAAACAGTCGTGAGAAGGAGCCATGTACAGCTGACACATACGTGTACTCACGCGCCCTGGCATGCAAGTGCCTCCAGGCATCTGCCCAGCCCAACCCATCAATCATCGCCTTC
Organism: Lissotriton vulgaris; assembly: GCF_964263255.1. Taxonomy (NCBI): domain Eukaryota; kingdom Metazoa; phylum Chordata; class Amphibia; order Caudata; family Salamandridae; genus Lissotriton; species Lissotriton vulgaris. The sequence goes on along the minus strand of NC_141695.1, from coordinate 1,084,260,949 downwards.
AGCCGTGTAGGGGAGGCCGCTGCCGCGAATCCCTGCGACCGCTGCCGGTCCAGGCACACATCCACCACATCATTCCAGTCACCACCAATCACGGCCAAGGAGTCCGGGATCTCGGCCCACAGGTCAAATAGTCTCTCCGCCAAGGACCACTGTAACGGGGGGGGGGGGCATACACACTGCCAAATACCACTGGTTCCGCACCAATCCTGCCTTTCACAAACACATACCGACCCTGAGGATCAAGCCAGTGACGCTCGTGGGTATACGACAGCCGTCGTTGGACAAGAATGGCCACCCCTCTCGAGCCCCTGGAAAACCCCGCATGGAATACTTGGTGGAAACCAAATCGCTGCAAACTCAGTGCCTTTGTACCTAACATATGCGTTTCTTGGAGTAGCATCACATCGGCGAGTCTCTTTTACCCCAGCGCAAAACCGCCCCACGCTTGACTTTGTCCAACATCCCCCGAACATTCCAACTCAATATTCGCATAGTCACCAGCAAGGTCCTGCCCTGAAATGTCAACCATTGTCCCGATGAAAAGGTCTCTGAGGCCTCCAGGGCCCGGCCCAGGCACCCAATACCATACATGTCAATGCAGCAGACATCAGGTGCACCCCCTTTAGAACACCCTCAACCCCCCGTCCCCACCCACCAACCCTGTCCCCCCAACAACCCAACTCAAAGTCCCCACCCCCCACCCCTATACCTCATGAAACATTGAAGTACCTGTCGCGGCACGGGGAGCTTCAGGCCCAAAACAGAGCGCCTAAAGCCCACCATACCAATGGATCCCAACTACTCCCCCCAACTAACAGAGCCTTCCCTCAGGGCCACCCCCCAACCATGGGAGGATCAGGCCGCCCTATAGGGTAGTACCCTGAACCCCATTGTACCAAAATTTCCAGACCACAAGGAGAGCGATGCAGTCAAACGCCACCCGGCTGAAGACCCTTGAGCCATACCAAGGTCCAGGTCACACTGCACCAGCTGCCGTCTGCTCAGCCACTGGAGCCTCCACACCAGGCCCTCCGTGGAGTCCACCAATGGACAGGGGTTAAGCAATGAAGGCTGAATTCACACGGTGCTTAGTTCTCCTTCCCCGATTGATCAGTGTCGGATTGCGTCCCATCCAGAAGGCCTTCCCGGGACAGGGAGTGTCGTCGTGAACGAGATTTCCGATGTCGTTTACCCTTGCCGGCGGAGTCACCCCTCTCCTGCGATGATCCACGCGATGGTCCAGAGCCCAGCCCCGGCTGAGCGTTTGGTCGGATCCTGACCGTCTCATCCGTCCACTTGAATACGTCTTCCGGGGAGTCGAAAAAGTGGGTTTTGGAGTTGAAGACAACTCGAAGACGGGCCGGATACAGCAGTGAATATTGGATCGTTAGGCCACGCAGTTTGGCCTTTGCAGCCAGGAAGGAATGGCGCTGCTGCTGCACCTGCCTGGTATAGTCCGGGAAGATCATAATCTTGTGATTGTCGAACAGCAGTCTCTTTGGCCCTCGCTTCCCGGAGTATGGTGTCCCTGTCGTGGAAGTTTAGGATTTTAGCTATGACCGGCCGAGGCCGTTCCCCCACCGGTGGTTACTGCGTTAAGGCTCTATGTGCGCGCTCCACTATGAAGCAGCATGACAAAGCATCCGGGGGAAGCCAGCTCTCTAGCCACCTTGTCAGGAAGGCATCCATGGGCCCCTTCTCGCAATCTTCCGGAAAGCCCACGAAGCGCAGGTTATTTCTTCGCGCCCGCCCCTCCGCGTCTTCCACGCGAAGAGCCAGTCCTTTCTGGAGCCTATCCATCTCCGCCACTTTCTGTTTCAGGGCGCCGACGTCACCCTCCACTCCTGTGATTCTGGTCTCGGCCTCCGCGATGCGGGCGACAGCGTTGCGGAGATCCTGGCGCAATAGCATGACATCAGCTCCCACCGCGCCAATTTTGGCATCCAACATGCCCCTTGACTTTGTGATGGCCGCCATCAGAGCCGCGTTATCTGGACCTGTGTTCTGGCCACCTCCGGCAGCTCCCAATCCCACGCTGGGTCCAGTGAATTTATCAATCGGCCCCTGCTTGGCGGAGCCAGTGCCGCCCCCGCCTCTGGTCATGGTCAGGATAGTTTAAGCGGGCCGATCCGTGTCTGTAGCAGGCCCTCCTCTCACCATCACCCAACACTAAAGACCACCCGGGGTGATGCCTGAGCCGGGAGGCCCGCAGGGCGCTTTGCCGCACCCGTTCGCCACCACAAAACACGTCTATTGTTCCAGTCCCCAGCGATCAATGGCCACGAATGTCACTCAGGGCCCCAGCAAAGCCCCGGGTCTCCAACAGTAAGTGCAGCAGCAGTCCCGGCCCCTCACCTTCACGGGGCTCTTCAGGCCCGCATCGGCCACCACCGTCCTCTCCGGCCAAATATCCACCCACAGCCGCGGGCCAAGGCGGGCACAGTCTGGCGCCGGGACCAGGGTGACCAGGCCACGTTTTCTCTCCGGGCCACACCAGCCCCAAATCCGGACCCAGCGCTGGGGGGGCGAGACAGGCTCCAATGCCCCGCAGTCCGCTCCGTGGGCAGAGCAAGGAGATGGGCGCCCCCAACGATGGCGCAGGGCACCACACCACTACCCAAGCCACTGGACTGTCCTCCTCCAGGGGCCACACTGCAGGGCTCACAAATGCCGGCAATCGGGCAGAACGTGCCCTCTCCTCCGCCGAAGGTCCGGTTCCAGCCCCGCCTCAGCGCAGCCCAGGGGGACCCGACCGGTCCCGGGGCCCGTGGAGCCCTCCACTAGCGCCGCACCCTTGCAGCCCCCAGCGGCGTCAGTGATCCTCCAGGCGGCACGAGACGCCGCCGCCTCCCCTCCGGCAGCCAGACACCAACCGTCTCGGAACACACGGGGCCCGCCAGCGAGCAAGCCAGCCAGCGTCCAACGCAGTCAGTCGGGATCCGCAGGAAATCGAGGCCCCGGCGCTCCACGCGGCAGGTAGGCCCGGGGGGGGTGCCGCAGCCAATAATGTCACCAGCCAGGAACCGGGGGCCTCAAATGTAGCACTGGAGGGTGCCCCCTGTCCCCAACAGCCGCCGCCGTCGCTGTATAGTCAGTTGTGGGTTCGGGGTCAGGATAATTCGGCAGGATTAATAACGGGCCGGCGGGAGCTCTAAGAAGCCACGCCCGCTATTGTCGCCCTCGAAGACACGCCCCCAAATTAGCAATTTTTAATTGAACATTTTACATTCAGCTGACCGGGCCTTATCCGCCCATGGTCATGGGCCAGCATAAAAGAAGTTTATACATCCTGTGCAATAAATAACCTTCAGCAGGAAAATATCTCCTCAGAAATACTATGAGCATACAGTTTTTCTTTCAGCTAGATATTACACAGTGCCCTTTTTAGGTCGAGCCTACAGCCAGGGCACATGCGCTGCTCTGCAAGACTTGTTGTTGTGGAGTAGAGAAAAGAAGCCCCGCCCACTCTACGTCCATATTTGCCATTGGCTTGTATCATTGTCTTTTCTGAATGCTGGCTTCTGATTCGTAAATAAGTTTGTTAGTCCCTCCTTAGTACCGCCTCCTCTTCATTTGTTACCTCCCATGGCAACTGGCCCCTTAACTTTGGTTGTTACACGGTATGTGTTGTTTAGGCTATGAGCTATGTTTTCTTTATCCAGTTTCTCTTACTGCAGGCACGACGTGCTTTGGTGCCTTTACCCCTCCGCCAACCCTCCCGTCTCCGTGATGCCTACCATTTGCAATGCTATAGGTCTTGCATTTACTCAAGTCTGAGCTATTGGCATTGTAAATGACAATGCCTTTTATTTATGTTTTGGTTTTTCAAGCATAAATAAAACGCATTGTCATTTACAATACAAATAGCTTAAACTTGCGTAAATGTGAAATCTATTGCATTGCAAATGCTTGTTTTGTTGTATGTTGTGACAAAGATGACTTTGATATGGCGAAAAAGGGAGACCTGCTGTCTGACATAATACAGCCTAACTGCGACAGGGTTGGGGTTACTCGATGTACTTAAAAACCGAATTGGAACTAGAGTTGCTGACAGAAACCACAATGCTCCCCTGTGAAGTTCCCCCTTGTCTACAAGGCACATTTCTTTGAGAATATGATAGAGTAACAAAAAGATAGAGAACTGGTGACATGTCCACACTCGCCCAAACAAGATGTCTCCTCAAGAAAGGTTCCTCCAGGTGGTTCTCGGTCTCCTCGCATCTGCTTTCTCTCAAATTAAAATTCCCTTGCAAACAAAATATTTACTTTTCTAGTTTGTCGCACTGTACTTGTCACCCTTGTGGTTGTTGTCCAGTTGCCACATATATTTAACTGCAGACATTGTTTGCTTGTGACTATCTATCGCTTACACATCACACAAAACTATGATCTGCAAGTGGAAAGCCAACTGGGTCATCCTCCAAACCTCTGGCATGGCACATCCAGACATGCTGTTTTTACACTGCAGCCCCATGTAGCAGAATGAGTCCATTATGGAGAAATATTCAAATGATAGTCGAAAGCAAGAATAAATATATTGCAGAGTGAAAAACGTACCTCAAAGGAGGAAATGTAAAGTTATAAAAGCAAAGATGGGTCAAACCATATGAATCTCCACTGTGATGCACACCACAGAGGCAATCCTGAAATCGCTTCACATGGGTGTGGCCAGCAGGTCACAAAACGTTTTGGAAAACAACTGTGGGTAAATCATAACATTCGCCATGGCACTACTCATTACTTGGCATGGTCCAACGGCACCTGCATGAACGACCCTCCACAGGCAGCCCGCAACCACAGACATGCACTTGTGGAAGGCAGAGTTCTAGGAGAACAAGTAATGAAACGTATTAGCCGTGGAGGACAAAGTGGCAATGTTATGTTATCAAAACTTGATATAGCACAACAAATCACCCCTTAAGGGGTATCTCGGCGCTGAAGTGCAGACCGAGAAGAAAGAGGAAGTAAAGAAATGCGATCAAAAGAGCCAGGTTTTAAGTCGCTTTTTTAAAATGGACAAAATTGGAACAGACGCAAGCGGGAGTCTGAAAAGGGCCCAGATATAAAAAGGATTGCCACCAAATGTGACTTTACGAATGCGGCATGGGCAGAGCAAGAATTGATCTTTGGATCTCAGGTTTCTGGAAGGCTGATAAACAGAGTTTATTTTGAAGATATGCTGGCCCTTTACCTAAAAGAGATCTGTGTACCAGGCACAGTAGCTTAAAAATAGCTCGCTTCCTAATAGGAGGCCAGTAGAGTGATCTCAGAATAGGTTCTGAGAAAATGCGAGGTAGGAGCTTGAGAACAAGATGGGCTGCAGTATTCTGAACCATCTGTAATTGTGGAGAAGTGTGGCTCAATGGTTAGAGCGGCAGACCCTGATGCAGAGGTCTAGCCCGGGACCAGGGTTCAATTCCCCGCCTCGGCGGGTCTTGGGCTCAAAATTCCACGGACCTAATAATTCTCGCCTCGGTGCCTATTCCATTCATGGAGTCCCACTCTGCAACTCTGGGCAATAGCTTGCTTAATCTCCACAACGGCCCCCACAACGCTAAGGATGCCTGGCCTCCACCTTGGGGGTGCCCAGGAGTGGACTCCTCACAGGGCAAGCCAGGATGGGTTCCACAGCATCAGAGGTGGGGATGGGTTCCACAACATCAGAGGTGGGGATCTTGGAGTGTGGGGTACCGCAGGGGTCTGCCCTGTCCCCGCTTCTATTTAACCTTTACCTGCAACCACTGATTGCTTCGCTAGCTGCGATGAACTGTAAAGTTTTTAACTACGCTGATGACACGCAGCTACTGCTAAGTATAAATGACACCACGGAGGCACAACTCCAATCCCAGAACATCCTGAGGTTCACGGTGCAATGGATGACGGATAACCTTTTAAAAGTCAATCCTGACAAAACTGAGATCTTGGTTATCCCATCCACTTCTTCACCTTGGAGTGACCTTTACTGGCCTATGGAGTTGGGCCCTGCCCCAAAACCAAGCCTGGCTGTGAAAAGTTTAGGGATTAAACTGGATGCCGACCTGTCGATGGCTGCTCAGATCGCATCGGTGGTAGGCAGCTGTATTAATATCATTCGGCAACTGCGGAAGCTATCCCCTATCCTTTCAGAGCCCATGATGCGATCAATAGTGGCTGCCACCATCATTTCCAGAATCGATTACGGAAATGCTCTCTATCTTGGCTTACCGAAAACCCTCACCAACAGGCTCCAGGTTTTGATGAATGATGCTGCCCGTTTGATCTTTAGACTTCCTAGGAGGTCTAGAGCCACTCCCCTACTACAAAGCCTACATTGGCTTCCAATTAAAGAGAGAGTGGAATTTAAGAGTTTGTGTACAGCTCATAAGGCAATTTACGGTAAGGCTCCAGCCTATATCAAGGAGCGCCTGCAGCTGTACTGTCCGACGAGATCACTTCGGTCCTCGGACTCGCAGCTGCTGACCTGCTCTCGCTATAGGCTGGCGACGAAGGGAGGGAGAGCTTTCTCAGTACTGGTTCCCCAGTTGTGGAACAGTCTGCCTGGAGGGTTGCGCGAGGAAGGAAACCTCCTAAGATTCCGAAAGAGCTTAAAAACGCTATTGTTTAGGAGAAGCCTGAGCATAGCATAACCGGAATGCTGCTCTTTGCTCTGACTTCGTTATGTTGTTGTCCTGTACCATCTTTTCCTGGCGCTTAGAGACCTGCAGGTGATTAGGCGCGGTATAAAATTAAAATAACAATAACAATAACAGCGGTATTCGTACAAGCGCCTTGAGACCCTTGCGGGTGAGTAGTGCGCTATACAAGTATCAATTTACATTACATTTACAATTTACATTACATTGTATATGACCATATATTTTTTTTAAAGTATTGGATGGGGAGAGGAGAGAATTGCACGAGAGGTTCTAGTCACCTCTTGTTTAATAATATTTAAAAAATAGAATGAGGAGGGAAGAGCCAAAGAAGGCAAGAGTAGGTCCAGAGAGCACAGATTGTGCTGGGGGCTAAGGGGTTGTCCACCAATAATAGAGACACAATCAAAAGTGACGTGAAGGAAATGTGGGAATATTAGCAACAACATAGTTGCATTAAAAATTTACAATTAGACTTTAACCCCTTGCATGCTGATGACGGCCCCCATCCGTCATGCACTACGGCGCTCAACAGCTGATGACGGCTGGGGGCAGTCATAAACCCGCCCACTCGCGATTTTGCCGCACAGGCGCAGAATCGCGGGAGCATGCTGGGGATTAAGAAATCCGTGACTTTTTGGTGCAACATTTACTACTCTTCATATTTGGAACATATACCCAAAAATTCAGATCACTATCGCTTGTCCACTCCTATCGTGTTGTTCAGTCACAGGTCTGTTGTATTAATTCAGCGGAATAAGCTCTGCTTTAGAATGCACATTGATTCATTGTTTACATTTTTGGGCAATCTACGATTCCTCTCCTAAATTTGATTTTCATTTATCATGGACTGTATAACATTGCCTATAATTGCTCTTGATTGGGGTCTTTTTTGCTAGAATTGTGATAACTAGCCTTGTCATCGTTATTGGCGCATGTGTGAGGATCGCTGCCGTGGTCCTGCTCGGGATGACACTTTCAAAGTTTGAGAAGCCAGAACATAAGGAATGCCCCCCCCCCCCCCCCCCCCCCCCAAGAAACTTATTAGATTTGGCTCTTTCTGTAGATGACCTCTGATTGCCACATCTTTGGTATTCCCTCTCACTTTCTGTAGGGAATATAGATGCTTTATGACACCCTTACAAGGCCTTTGAGTCCCAGGCAGAACAGTGTTTGGGTAATTCAAGCTGAGCTGCTGCTAAAGGTTCTAACTAATGAAAATGAGGGGGACATTTTTTGATTAATGTCTGTTCTTTTTTCGCACTTGGATCATAACCTATACTGACAAAATGTTGGACGCGTTTGTGCGTTGTCAGCGTTAAATGTGATCTTGCACATAGGCATCAGGCATCAACCCTATTAGCATCTGGGTAATTAATGAAGGTGTCTTATTGTTCATGTTTCTGCATGTATGAGATGGCATCTGCTTGGGAACATTGAACCGCCTTGAATAAATGAATAGATAATTTATAGACTCTGAACTATAAAAACTGATGGATATGCTGATTCTGAAAGCAGAGCGCTGTTGTCATTAGTAACTAGGTTTTTAGCTGTTTGCGAATGGATAGGTTGTTTTGCTGTGCAAAGGGTGTCGAGGGTAGAGTTCCAGAACTTGGCTTTAAAATATAGGATGGCGCCCCCGCCACAGCACGTGCAAGGAGCAACTGGCATTGGAAGTAAGGAAAGGAGAACACAAGATAGTGTACATCTCAAAGCTATATAGAAGAACAACACAACAGGGTCGGTAATGCCTTCTGGAGTACTCAAAGGCACATCTATATTCACTTTAAAATTAAGTATTTGGTGTTAGGCTTCACTTGCAGTTTGATAGAGATGGAAAGCAGACTACTTTGTCCTGAAATTAGACAGGCATCAACATTTTGCCTAAGTTGGAGCTTAGATAGCAGTATTTAGGGAGACCCAGGTACAAATAATCCCCATAATCTTAGTTCAGAAAATAGGGTGGCGTGTATAACAGCTCTATGAAGGGATTCTAGAGAATATGTTCCTCCAGATTTGTAGGAGAAAAAACGCATTAAGAAAAGGGCGTAACGCCCAGGCATTAGCGACAAAGTATCAACATTGCAATAAACCTGTTCTTAAAAAATGAAAGTTATTTTGGAGAATAAAGAGGGAGCCAAAGTAGGATGCTAATGCCCTTAAATGGGGTGTTCTTTCAATGGCGGTTTGTATGGCTTATGCCTCCTGACCCTTGCCATGTGGTATGCTCTGTAAAAGCCAGTGTCCAATCTAGCAACAATTTATTTTATATTTAAATGTTATCATTTTATTAAGTAACAGTATAAAGAGGCACACCATTGCACCAAAGAAAAAATCCAGTAATAATAATGGATCTAGGAGTATTCCATTATTAGTACGTTATGTTATCACAGTCCACAATTTTATAAAGCATGCTCAATTAGCGTACATCATATCATTATTCAAATGAGGCATATCAGCTTCATGTAGAATCTCTGAGGCGGCATACGTAAAGCAGGAGGACACCCGATCAATGTATATTACTAATTATACAACAATTCAGATAAAGAAATGAAGCCCGGGGAGGCAAGGATACATTTGTACAGAACAGGACAGCAGTGACATCAAATTTTTTTTTTAATACAGTCTGGTGTAGTAAATATCATGTAAGGGTGCTCCAAATGTCTCTGAATCTGGATGTCAAGGGTATTGGGTCTGACCAAATGTTCACATTTAGGGGATCTCTCTCTCTGTGCCATTGACCGGCTACTTGTTTGTTAGCCAATAAAAGTACTTGCTCGTATCGCAGTGAATTTCTTATGCGTGGAGACAACATAATTTACCGATCCCAGCAGCGCAATTCTAGGGTCCATTTGTATGTTGCAGTGTGTCGTAGTGATTAGGGCAAACATGATCTTATGCCAGCATGCTTGGACTCTAGTACATGACCATGCCAAATGCAGAAAACCTGCGTCGCAGGAACTGCATCGAGCACGGTTAGAATCCTCCCTAAGGCCACGCTCCAAAGAGCCATGGTAGTATAGAAGGTGTGCTGGAGGAATTCATAATGAGTAATGCACAGTCAGCCCGTTTGAGTGCAACTTAACTTCCACACCGTTTCCGGGAACTCCTGGCCTAGCTTACCCTACCATTCCTGGTCCTGATATCTGTTCTATCAAGGGCATCTCCTCCTGTACAGAGCGGTTAAAACTAGATATTATATGTTTAGTGGAATTAGCAACTAAAACCTTTTCTAAGGTTAGTAAGGTGTTTGCCTCCTTATGGAAACCCGGCAGGGCTGATCTGTACATGCCCCATAGATGGAAATAGAGCAAGATGTCCAGGGAAGTGGAGGGTGTGTTTTGAATTTGTTTAGCGTCAGAAAAGTATTGCTTCTAAAAAGCTCACCCCAGGTGCTTAGCCCTCTTGGAGACCGCAGGAGATCGCCTCCGCTTCGTGGGTGATGAGCAGCGATGATTATTAAGCTGGGGGGGCGGAGGGAGTAGGTTAAATCCAATCTCGCTTTCTTACGTAGTCTGTCCCATGCCTTAGTCGTACCTGTGGTGGTAGCCATGTCTTGAGTGTGTCTGTAGCCAATGGGCCATTAAGGAATCGGAGTGGGAAAGAGGCAACCCCATCTTGCTCTACCACTTTGTGAGGGAGACAAGATGACAACTGACACCAGCAGATCGCAAGGCGGGCATGAGAAGAGAGATGGTACAGTTCCAGGTCCGGAGCCTCAAACTCACTACAACGGAAGTGTAGCATAAATATTTCCCAGTGAACCCTGGGTTACTTGCCATCCCATGCCAGTCTTTTTGTTGGGTTTTAAGTGTGCTGAAAACTGCATTGGTAAGAGGCAAGGTTATATTTGTGAACAAGTGAAAATAATTTCAAGAGTATCGCCATCTTCATTGGGCCATTATGGCCAGTGAGTGAAAGCGGAAGGGAAATCCAGCGTGTGATCTACTCTGTGATTTTACTGACTGACGTACCATAATTTTTGCACACAACTTCCCTATTGCAATGTAACCATATGCCTAAGTGTTTTATGAGCTTGTACACATTTCCAAAGGGAAATCCGGTAAGAACAGAATAGTGGTATCTGTGATGGGGAAAATGTGTGACTTGCTTCTGTTAACACCAAAAAGGGCCTTAATTTAAATGCCAAAATCAAGGTTACATGGACGTTATAATTGGGTTCAGATTTTTACACACACAAAACAAAACAATAGAAATTCAGCAGTTATAGTTACTTATCTCAAGTATCTATAATTCATGCCCTAATGTAACTATAACTCGTGCCCCCACCATACACAGTTTTCTCATCAATACAATTACAGCAAATGTTGCAGTGATATTACTTCGCTCATGACATCTTCTATGACATTGATAATAAGTGGGGTAATTGGCAGTACATGGCGAGGGATCTAGTTAGTTACCTTAGGGCATGAGTTATAGTTACTTGAGATAAGTAACTCTAACTACTGAATTTCTATGATTTTGTGTTTAAAAGTTGAACCTAAATATAACATCCCTGTAACATTTTTTTTTAATTAGTGCATTTCAATTTTTTTTAATGCGGTTTCCGAACTATATCTCTCCGTAACCTTTGGTTTTTTTTCCAGTGAATTTCTAGTTTTTTTTAACGTAAAATTATATTTAATTACCATACGTTAATCCAACCGCCTCCACTGCGGCCAACCCCCGGCATGCAGCCAACCCCCTGCATGCAGCCAATCCCATGCTGTGTATGGACTTTGGCCATGCGCAGCAGAAGGTTGGCCACATGGTCTCACCTACGGCCAAGCTCTGTGGCAACCCCCAAAGGCAGCCTACCAGGAGGGGGCCTTACAGCCATGCTCCCCCAGGGGGAAATGGATGCGTAGCCCCCTCTCCAGGCCCATTTTTGGCCTTGGGGACCCCATCCGCTGGGGCCCACCACTGGATTTATGGGAGGGGGGGCATGCAGTCCCCGGGCTGATTTCTGTCCCAGGGACCCCATCTATCAGGGCCCGGACATATTGTAAAAGGGGAGGGGGCATGCAGCCCTCCTCCCTGGGCCGATATCAGCCCTTGGAGCCCATCCCCTTAGGCCCAGACACTTACTCCAGGGGAAGCTCTGGAATGATCTTCCCTATGACATCCGAGTGTGTAAGGAACATTTTCCTTTTAGAAAAAAATTAAAAACATTCTTGTTCAATTACTAGCTCTGTTAGGGCATTTGTTATACACTGGTCAGGGCTTTTGTTCACAGATGCTGCCAAAAGGCGCGGAGATACTCCTTAGGGAGTCGAGTTCCTAGCGCGTTACAAGTCTGTAAATAAATAAATAAAAATAAATAAGGGGGACCACACAGACCCCTCCCCGCACTGATTTAGTCCACAGGGACCCCATTCCGTGGGGCTAAGGCAATAAGGAGTGGGTGCCGTGTTGCCCACCTGGGAACCCACCATCTCCTTGTTGGAGGCCACGGGGGAGCCCCAGCTGGCTACTTGCAGCCAGTGTGAGGCAGCATTTCTCCCGCCCACAGGGAGTACCTAAAAATGCTGCTCCCTGCTGACTGGAGCAATATTCAGATCTGTTTACTTGCCTGCATTACTGCGGGCAGGGAAACAGATCTGAAGTCCGCTCCCAGCTGGCGGGTTTCATTTTTAAAGCTCCCGCCAACTGGGAATGGACTTTGTGATTGCTCTCACTTGGCAAGAACTTCGGAATTGCTCCCATCAGGCTAGAGTAAACGCAGGTATCCTGCCCATGCCAGTGTTGGCAGGTATACCGCTATGTCCCTTGGGGGGGACACCCAAAGGCATAGCTGTAGCCGGCACTGGGAGGTGGGGTCCCCAGGGCCATTATTGGCTCTGGGAGGAGGGCTGCTTCCCCCCACGCCAGCTTTCAAATTGTGGCCAAAGTCGACCTGGGGAGGAGACTGCATGCCACCCTCCCCCTTTTTCAACTTTGGTCAGGCCTCTAGGGATGGGGTCACTGGGGTCCAAAATTAGTCTGGGGATGTGGGGGGGGCATCATTCCCATTCTATGCAGTATAGTGATAAGTTATCCCCACTCCAAGGAATCAAACGCCTTAGAGGCAATCGGGAATACAGCGTCAGCGTCTAATTCCAGGTTTAAGTCCTGTAACCAGGTGAATAGAGTAAGCAGATTATGGGTGTTGAAATGGTCAGGGCCCTAACTTGACTGACATGCCCTCACGAGATCAGTCAGAAAGAGCGTCAGCCTTTTATGTCACAGTTTATAGAAAGAATCACTGCCTCCTGCATGGAGGGGGAAAGGATATTGTTGCAGTGCTCCTCAAATAGCATAAGCAGATGGGGGCCAAAATGTTAGCATATCGCTTGTAAAATTTGGTTAGCAGCCCGTCTGTAGGGAGTTCATAAACCACTACTAGGAACTCATCTAAGATTAAAGGATTTTCAAGGAAAAGGCGATGTGCCGCATTCAGCCAACTCTGTGTCACATGCACTGAGTACTCAGAAATCTGAGTCAAAGAACATGGCTCTGAGGTTGTGTTTAAATTAATCCAGTATGTTGAGAACACCAAAAGGATCTGAGTGTTATGTTGATTATGAGTTCCCTGCTTGTCTTGAACTTCTATTATGTTAGCCCTCGTGGCCTTCTGATCATATTGACAAGGTACTTACTTGGCCGTTTTCCTCGCCATGCCCTGCTGGCCCATGTATATTTACTGCAGTATCGGCACTCTCTAACCCCTACATCTGTGAATTTAATAAGTTTAGATTGTATTTGTTCCATTATGAGGCCAACTCCTCTCTGCATGAACACTCGTTCCAGAGTCTTAATTTCTCCGTCTTATCTTGACAATTGTGCTTGGAGAGCCCTTTATATGACATTGTGTTTGGCTATGCATCTTCCCTAAACATCACCGTGAAGGCCTCCAATACCATGCCTAGCAGATCCACAGTGCCCAGGTTGACTTCAAAGAATTCTAGTATTTCATGTCGGACTCCCTGGTATGCAGGGCAATTTCAGATGCGCTCATTGTTTAAACACCATTCATTTCTTTTGAGTCAACCCCAGGGTTTGCCAAAGAAATTAGTGCAGATTTGTGGTCAGTGAGTGCGTACCAGTTGTTTCATATTGCGGACCCAAAGACCCACATCTTTCAAAACCAACCAGTAATCCAGTCTGAAAAACCTAATGTGTATGGTAGAGTAAAATGTGCCTTCTCTGGCCAGTGAGTTTCCATGTCTCCATACCATCCACTAGACTGTGCTCCTACATTATGGCTTTTAATTAATGGGCTCGGCAGTTCTACCAATCCTATTAGTCTGGGATCTGTTTATCTGCTCATGTAGTGTGTAATTGAAATCATCTCCACTCATATTGGTGATTGTGGTTCTGTAGAATTCACCCTTCCCCACAACGGGTCATAGAACTCCGGGTCATCTATATATGACCAGAACAATTAACAGCAGTGAACCAAACATACCCAAGCCTACCTCACAAAACAGTATATTTGCTGTGCTCGTCTCGGAGAGAATCCATTGTTTTAAATTGTATGCCCTTTTCTATTAAGATAACGACCCCTCTGACATAAGTGGAGAATGATACGCAGCATGAGGCCTATCTGCTGGCAAAGGTCTGTTCTAACCTTAATTTGAAGTCTCGGAACTGGAGTAACGATAACATGGTGTCTGTCAAGGTATGCGAAGACCTGTCTGGTTTTACAGAGGTTATTAAGACCCTGTACATTCCATGTCAGATGGGATAACTGTTTATTTATGCTTAATATATTCACAGCCGGTGCATGTGAGAATCGGAAGGTGGGGTGTGGTGTGCCAGAGTGGATCAGTGCACTCCATCATCTTATTTGATCTCATTTGCTTTATGAATATCAAAGGTAATGATGTATCAAATATCCCTGGTGAGCAAAACACCTTAGCTCTCACACACTGGTGACCCAATACAACAAGGGCAGCAATCCGATCCTTCCCCCTACCCCGCCCCCGTAGAACAAGGACCCACAGGAACAATCTAGGTAAAACTGAACAACTCGTGGTTGTATTTGACATTGAATGTGACCCCTGGTTACCACTGTCAGAACAGGTATCTTTCCCTCAAACCATTATCGAGGGTGTAGGAGGGTCACTATTAAGCTCATTCAGTAAAATTATACTGTGGAGCTAGATGGGTGGTGCCACGCCCCTCATAATGAACAATATATCAAGAAAACCTTAAAAATGCTCAGTGTAGTAACAGCAATCTTATCTCCTTTACAATCAAACAAGTATTCACTGCAGGGGGAAGGGGTTGTGCTTCACAGGCAAAACAATGGAGTGAAAATGTAGCCTTTACAGAGCAGCAGAGGTATACTTCTGGTCACCGTGTGGTAAAGGCGACCCAGAAGAGTCTTGTTGCTGTGAATCATTGCTGGATTGTTTCAGAAGGAAGTTTGTGGGTCTGCCTTGGTGTCTGAAATATACGCTGCTCCCCCCTGGTGGGTAATCCTTAGGTACGCTGGGTATTACATGGGATGCCGGAGGTACACTTTGTGAAGCTGCTGTTTGCCCGGAATGGATTTATGCATCTCCTCGCCTGTTGAACTGCTATAGTGAAGTCTGGAAAGAGTGATCTGTTCCTGGTAAAATTAAGGATTTGATTTTTACGGTACAAGCAGATGGCTGTAGCTCTGTCCCCGAAGTTAAGTTGGCATGCTATTATGGGACTGGCTGTACTACCCAGCGGTGTTCTCCTCACCGCTATCATACAGGAGAAAGCGTCTGCACTGTACTTCGTATGTAGCAGTCGCTCCATATAGTCTCCCAGCATGCCCATGTTGCTGGATTCAGGTATCTTCAGTATACAAACATTGTTTCGTTGGGATCTTGCCTCTATATCTTTTTATATTGGAATTACCCAAAGAATAGTCTCTGTATTCAGTTAGGATTCACTTTTTGAAGCAAGGTTGCCCTCTGTTGTTGAAATTCACTACTCTGCTTTTTCTTTAATCTACCATCCTGCTTCTCAAGTTTGCATGACAAGCCTCTGTATTCCCCCTCCATCCGTGCTTAATTTGGAAACTAAAGAGCCTGAAGCTCTGATCAGAAGCCGCCGACCGGGTGCAGTTGATTTATGGTGCTCTGAATAACTAGGACGGTAGTAGTCTTTAATCCACTACCAGGCACACCCTGTCCCTTGTTCTTGCAGGTTATTCCTTTTTGTGTGTGATAGTTTTGCCATCTTTTTGCTCCTCCGTCTTCCCGCCATTTTTTTTTTTTTTACTCTTGCACTCTGTAAATATCTGATACAGAAAAATAAGTCCCAGGCCCCAAGGTAATAGGCTGGTGCCCCCTATTGGCAATCACTGGCTCAAATTAAACAATGCCCTTCTGCTCGATTAGGGCAGAACTTATTGATTTTTCTGAATCTTCACCTAGTCTATGAGGCATGCTGCCTTACAGATGTGTTGGCATAAGTCTGGAACAATGGGTAATGCTATGCAGCTGCCCAGCCTGTCAAGGACACGCGTCACTTGCCCCAAACTCAGCACAGCATGTGTCCTGCTTCGCCCCAAATGAAGTCAGCACTCAAAGTTTTTTTTGGGGGGGGGTGGTGGTGGTGGTGGTGGTGTCACGAGCAGCACTGCCAGCGCTGGTGGAGGGGTAGACATGGCAGCCCTCTCCCCCCTGCAGCTCCAACAAATTAGTCCATTTGCAAATGCGGATCATAACGGATTCCTGCCTCACATA
This sequence comes from Lissotriton vulgaris, assembly GCF_964263255.1. Classification (NCBI taxonomy): domain Eukaryota; kingdom Metazoa; phylum Chordata; class Amphibia; order Caudata; family Salamandridae; genus Lissotriton; species Lissotriton vulgaris. Next base: position 1,084,244,610 of record NC_141695.1, on the reverse strand, counting down.
GGGTGGCCATTTTACGCTACTGTTTGAATCTCCAGGTGTATTGTCATGTTCATACACTCTTGTCTTGCTAAAATGTGATGAATAACTGCGCTTATGTGGTAAAACAAAAATTTTAAGTTTTATAGGCGTTAGTGGGGAAAGAATCTGCGGTGTAAATAATACGCCAGTTGAGGGATTGGAGAGGAACGCTTTTTCCACTTTACTTTTAACAAAATAGTCTGTGCCGGCTTGTGTGCTTACATGCACATCTATGGCCGCTTTCGTTTTAATTTGCATTATTTCTAGGGGATGTTGTGTCTTACTGGGCAGATGTCCGTTTTTGTGATAATTTGTGTAGATTACAGAACAGTCTTGTCTCGTCTTCCCACCCTTTAGATTAATTATCTTTATTCATATGTACATTATGCCGGCATTTTCAGTTCTTGTGTTTATACACCTTTTTGTGGAATGACGTGTATATACAGCCTGATCAATGTCTTAGAAGCTGTCACGCGACTGGCCACACAGTCTTAGCGGAGTGGTTTCCACAGGGTTTGTTGGTTCGCACTCCCCCTCTGTGGGGGCTATGCGAAGTGTTACTTATGCGGTGTGGGGGTACGTTTCACTCCTGCTCTCGCCCCAACTCCCCGCTGCCCCCACTTAGCTTCTGTTACTGCCCTGAGAGGCCTCTGGGAGCCCGCCCACTGTCCAGTGCCCCTGCAGCTGTCAGCAGAGACCCTTGTTCTGTTCATCTTAGGACATGCATCGCCTTCACATGGAACAGTGCATGGTTCTGAGAAAGGAAATATCCGTCCACTTGAACATCAAAGCATCCGTGGAAGTGCACGCGCAAATTACAAAAACACCGGCTCTGAGAGCTCATTTCCCCGAAGCCGCCCCTCAATCTGAACCTTGGCTGTAAGAGCGGGGGCTGAGGTTCGGTGCTGTAACCAGGGGACAGCGGCCCGCGTGCCCTCGGATAACCCCCAGGGGCTCCGCGGTGAGGCCTCTCCAGAGCCCGCATGAACCAAGGCCTCGAAGGTGGGCTGCTTTGTGTGAAAATGGCGTCTTGCAGGTGCTGTGACCGACATACCTCCTTATCTGATTGTGAAGCGGATAGGTAAACGGTCTGTGAAACTGAGGTGCCGGTGAGGAGGGCTGCTAACCACACGCACACCTGGCACTGCAGTGTCTGCTTGTGTAGATTGTGGTGGAGTGTGCTGCCTTGTTCAGGAGATTTCACAGCTTTTGTCTCCCTCCTGAAGACCAGGGAATATGTTTAAAAAACAAATGAAAGCTTTTCTTTAAACTATTCTTCAGAGATTGTCCATATCTTTTGATTAGGCAATTTATTTTGCTAACTCCCTTTCAGTGGGGGCACTCACTCACACACTCACTCACATGCATATCACACAAACACCCATTCACAACTCTCACTAATACATATACATTCATACATACATACATACATACATACATACATACATGCATGCACCAAACAGCCAACAAAAACAAAACCCTTACCTGCTGCAGCTCTCGAGGAGCGAATCCTCGAGGTGGCCGGAGGGTTGAGATCAGCCAGTGAGGGGAGCCAGCAGTTCCTACATCCTCAGAGTAGGATGGGGTCAGAGACTGCTGGCCCCACCCACTCCGTGACAAGGTGCCTGATAGCTACTCTGCCCTGGGCACTTAAGGGCTTAACACTGAAGAGCCAGGTACAAGGCTATCACAGATGCTTCCCCTCTTCACGAGGAGGAGGGCCATGAGGACCTTTGCTGAGCTGAGGAGGTCATCCCCACAGGAGCTGTGACATTCGCTGCCCAGAAAAGTTCTGCTCAGGCAGCCAGGAGCCTGTGCATTTAAATGTGCATATCTAGCTCATGGCTGCCTGACCTGAAAATGAACAGTGTCTGTCAGGCCGACCTTTGCTCAACCTGAAAGACACTCTTTATGTCCAAAAGGAGCTTTGGGTGTGGCCCCTCTGCCCTTAATGATAGGATGCTGCGGCTCCCTTTAACCCTTGTTTATTTACTTATCTCCGTTGCACAGGATGCATTGCTGCCATTGGATGGACAAATGAAGGGGTGACCTTTTGAAGCGGTCATGTATACGTTGAAAAGGCCAGAGTTACTTGTATTGAATGGCCTCAACAGCCTCATTCTAAAAGCCTTATTGCAAGCTCTATGCATAAACTGTTGGCCTGCTCCATTAATCCATCCTTAGTTGGCATAGTGGTTCCTCTGCCCATCCCATTGGATTTTTCTCACATTGTGATGCGGGCTATCCCTTCACCTGGCAGACTCACCCACACACTCCACAGAAGAGCCATGTTCCTCCACTTAGGGCAGTGTTTGTCTCGGCCAAGCTTTGCCCAAGAGCGATGCACACTTGCCGCCTTGGAAGTGTTCTCTACTGAAGCAGTTAGCGGTGACTCTTGACTGGTATTAGTCAGAAGTTGATACAGACATGTGGACCTGAAACCAACTTATTCCGTACCCTCACAATCTGAGACCAACGTGTCTGTGCCGATTTAAAGAGATGGCTCTCTTTACTTCTGTTCCTTGATCGAATTTGGGTGCAGGCGAAACCACATGCAGGGCAATCCTAAATGGAGTCAGTCATAAAGTAGATGGCTTCATTTTCAAAGTGAAGTCCCTGCCAAAACAGCATATTAAAAAAAGTTTGTGATTAATAAGGGGAGTAATAGTTAGTCGGCAAACCATCTGTAGACTTAGTAGTGCAAAGAGTAATAGAGCAGGTGAACAGAGTAAGTGTTCCTGCAAGGTCTTTCTTGCGCGATATAATACATGGGAGCCTGTAATCCCAGTTTAAAAACCTTAACTCTAATTTAATTATGGTGTCTAGTTGTGACATCTCTAGTCAACTGTAATAAGAAAATTATGTAGCTGACCATCTGTAATAGGTTATTACAGATGAGTAGTGACTGCTGTTCGTCAGCTACTAAGGTGTGAAAAGCAGGTTAAAGTGCAGCTGCGTTTTAAACAAAGGCAACGAGGACTGGCTTTTCGTTTTTATGGTCTGTTTTTCTAAAATGAACTGTGATCAGAAAAAAGAAGAAATTTATGGCAACATGTTTTTTTCGCACATAGTTCATCACAGGAAAAAGTAATCTGCCTGCATGTTACTACTTATTTTGGCCATGTCTGTTCAACAAATGAATAACTGCTTTTTGGTGTGTTGAATTTCATACTACAGATTCCGCTTCTATTATTTATATGTACAAGCATTCTACCTTTCGTATAGAGAACAAAGACCTCAAGGATTTAAGAGGCTTTTGGGAAGAGTGATGCAGTGACCACGTATTATAAGGAATACAATACCCTCTGCTGTATGTTAAAAGGATCATGCAATTTGCATCAGATCTTCTTGGCCACATAGAGGAACTCTGTCTTCGGCCTCATTCCTCTTAATGGTCATAGAATTCCTTGGTGACTTTCAAAATCCCTGTAACATATGTAGTGGGTACTTTATCTCCTATATCACTTGAACACTTGACAGATGATTATGCTAACTCATTTGAAGGGATTTTCAGAGCAATGACCAGAAGGCTTCATTTTATGGATTTCCACCACTTCTAAACTTCATTTGGGACCTTAAAATAATACTTTTCAGCACTTCATTTACCATGAACATTTGTGGCCCACTTTTTAAGTAGTGTAAAACTTAAGAAACATTGGGCCTGATTGAGAGTTTGGCAGATGGGGTACTCAATCACAAACGTAATGGAGTACACGTTCCATCATACCCCATCTCATTTGGAGTCGGGTGGACCATAAGTATTCCGTTGACGGAACCCCAATGGCTCTTTAGGCGGAATACTTTCTCCTATGGCGTAGGAATTTTTATAGGAAGGACTTTCCACTGTCTGCCCTATTTATGCTGGAAGGCGTAAAGTAGGTTTTTCGTTTCAGTCACCACCAGGAAAAACCTGCTAGATAGGAAGGGGATAACCAAATAACCCCCACACCTTGTAAGAGCCATTTGTTTTTCACAAAGTTTTGGGAAAACAAAATTCTTTGAAAAGTTTGACGGCCGGCTATCATATCTGATGGTATTGTCCATCAAACTTTTCTTGCATTTACAGGAATTACTATGATAGCAGTTCCTATCAATGTAAAGAATTGTTCCCTGTCCTGGCAGGCGGAGGTCCCTTGGGATGGCAGAGGTAATGTCCTCCGCCATACCGATGGAGTACCTTCCACCCTTAACTCGTAAATCAGGCCCCAGGTAGAACTTTGCCCCTTTCTGTCAGCAGATGGAATTCAGCCAACATTTAATGTTCACTCCACAAATTGCTTTAGGTGTTGGCACAAACACTTGTTCTGCTAGTTAGATTGCAGTGTGTATTAACACATCAATAAGTTGGCAGCTGTTCAACCCGGTAAGCTTTTGAAATTAAATATGGGAAACAAATTATGGGAAATGCCTGATATCAGATTTCAAAATTTAATATTCATCAAGAAAACACATTAGTATGTGGAAACAGCAGTACCATTTGTGTGACTGCATGAATAAACCAGTGTTTAACCTCTGGCACACACAGTATCAAGTGTACTTGATGGTAGATTTTTACGATTACTGTTCGGTTTAATTTTAGACCACCTTACAAGCATGGACATTTACCGCTTTTTTTCGTCATGCAATAGATAGGACCTGATGTGAAATTGTTTTTTGGCAATTTCACAATTCATAAAGGCCCCAGCGCACAATTCTCTAAAAGCAAGGACTGCTGAAGTTCCCTAAAAGCAAGGACTACTGGTATTTATTCACACAGTGGGCTGGCAGCAATCTGGAATGAACTCTGCACCCGTCGAAAGAAAACCCACAACACCAGCAAGAAGTTAACTGGTTGATACACTTAGATCTACAGGTTGTGTACTCCAATCATGCCAGCCATTCAATGATGATACGATCAGGCCACCTAACCCCAAACTGTCCACAAACGTTTGGAGTGCACCATTATGCAAGATAGGATGGGAGATTGACAATGTGGGATTTGAATGTTGCCATTTAAGTTAACTGTATCTCCTATCCTATAGAGTGTCTGTCAAAGAAAATGCTGCCATTGACTCTGGATGGGCCTATACTTGAACAGCATGGATCTTGTTCTCAGGAGGAGAGTCCTGCTCGGGTTGACCCGGGTATATTCTCTTCGGAACCTGTCTGCTTCCTGTGGAACGCGTGTTCTCCAAAAACAATCTCGGATAGTTCTTTTTTAAAATGTTATTTTTTGTTGTAAGTTTAGGGCCGCCACGTTCAGGCACTGGCATGGCATGTTTCAGTATTTTTCATTTTTGTGTGGCATGGGCTTGCAATGCAAGTGTAACTATCACACCCCCTGAAGAAGGTAAGACCAATTTGCTTTGCCAGTAGTTAGTTTGTTTATTTTCATTACACAAGGCTGCCTACGACCTGAAGCTGTCTTTAGGCCAGACCTAAAAATGACCGGGAGAAACCATTCAAGGGTGATGAGAGTAAAATACTGTAAGTTGGAGCAATTATTGGAAGGTAACAAAAAGTGATGAGTCTCAAGTATAAACGCAGCATTATGCACTCTGCAGTGAGAATCTCAATTAACAACTAGTCATTTCAACAGAAGACCTATTCATAGGAATTGTACTTCACTGACTTAATTTATATATAAGAAGGACCCAGTTGAGTAAAGAACTTGACTCTGATGCACCCCCAGTCACCATATCTTTTAATTTTTTTGTAAAACCACATGCACAGAATTGCAGACAATTTTGCGTTATCTATCAATCAGTCTCCTAGAGTAAATGGATGGGTTTTTGTACAAGAGTAATATTTACAATATTAGGCCAGTGTTTGTACTAAATTCAGCTTTAAAGACTCATTCCACCACTGATGACCTGTTTCTAGGCTCCCTACATGAGTAGTCGGCGATAATATGCTCCCTTTTTTTGGTCTCCTCAAGAGACCGCTCTGTCTGTTTTCAAAAGGCCTACCACCCAGTCCTCCCTCGCCATATTAGTAGCTTAGCTTTTCTGGCCGGTGATAAGTCGACTGGGCGGAATAGGGTTTAATATGGTGGCGGTGTCTCCAGACACCGCCATCCATATCAGGATGAAGGCGGGGGGGAGGGGGGCAGCCTTTCCGTGGCGCGGTGCCTGCCAATTTGTGCATGCATATGCACAACCTGCATTTTTGGCATTGCGGCGGGTGCTGCTGAGAGCACTGCTCGCCGCAATGTTAGAACTGCATGATGCGCTCGCCAGTGTGGCGGGCGCATCCTAATCTCCCCCACGGGACCCCCGCACATATGGCAGGCGGTCCTTTTACCGTCAGGATGGCTGGCGTACAAAGTCCGTTCGCCATCCTAATGATGTCCCATTACTTTTAGACTCCTGTTCTAGTGATATGTGGAGAGAGGGTATATTGGGTCTCCTATCACCACTGTTGAATCCCGGATTAAAAAAAACCTCAAACAAAAATAATGAAATAAAAGTTTGACTGTTTTGAACAATACCACAGTCTCATGACGTATAAATGTCAAAATGGGCAACCCTTTATACCCTTGTGGGCTTGATTAGATACGTTCCAGGTAATGTTGTCAACAAGGGATCTATTTAAAGATGTGTTTAAGTAAAATTAACATATACTTCTTAAACAGTGTCGTGACGGTCACGGCGCATTAGCTTTCAGGGAGTGGGAATTCTGACTAATCCAGACGAATATTCAAAAAGATTAAAAAACAAATGAAGTTTTGAATCATTTCTCTTTATTGTGCAAAGCAATGTTCTTGCTCCATAGGTGTCATGATTTCATGACTTTCATCCTCCTTGCATGAGGAAGAGGCTTGTGGCTGGTAGCATGCGTTAGCCTAATGAGGTCGCCATCCTTCCGTGATTTTTTTTTTCTCACTTTTTTTTTTTTTTAATTCTTGCTCCTGTGTTCAGATAGTGTCATTATTAATTATTTTAATACGCCATAGCTGCGAGAAGTCTAAAGCGCTCCTTTGTTCACGAGCAGCGAGTTTCCGCCCAGAAGCTGTTGGTGTGCGTACAGTGCACCGCGGTTAGACCCGCTGTGGTTTACCGTGGAAAAACACAGCTATTCGAGCACTTTCTACCTGACGTCTGTGTGTCTGGCGGCCGTTCTCTGCCCTGTGGCAGGCAGGCCAGGGGAGACCACGAGTCTAGTATGTATGAGTAGTGCTAAAATGACGTGGCAGTTAATTCAATTTAAAAAAGCTTGATATAAAGAACAGCTTACATTTTTAATTTGTGTTCGAAATCTAGTGGGCCTCCTCGACCAGGACCGAGTGACGCAGCCATTCCCTCCCTGCCAACTGCCAGAGCACGTGCATATGCATGGTCTCTGTGTTATAGAAATGGGGCATCATTGCTAGGATTAATGTCACGTCCTGTCTGGCTAGAGGTGAACTAGTGGGCCTTCCTCTCTGCGCGTGCTGTCACGCAAAACCCCAGAATATTAAAATGTAAAACAATTGCTCCCTTGAGCAGCGTTTCCCCTGTGTTCAGCTCACACCTCAACCCACCTTGATACCAAGGGCTTGCTGCTGTGTGTGCTGTGTGTGCCATTCGCTCCTCCCACTCCCCGCCATGTAATGTTCTGCTAAAACTCCCCTTTGTTCTCTTTTTGTGTCTCGCTGCCTCTATGATAAAAGGAGGTAGTATATTACACACCAAAAGGAAAGGAATACATTGTAGATGGTGTAGTTTGCCACAAGACGTTGTTCTGCAAAGTGCACCTTTACCAGAGCTGCAAATTGAGAAAGGGATTTATAGTCTGGCCCACCCTCACCTACAGTGCTCAGTCATTACCCTTGTGTGTCAGTCAGACTGTCATCCCTACTGTAAAACCATGGCAGGTCTGTATTAGGACCGTTTCCTTCAGTCGCAGTATTTAATTTGTAAAAAAACAAAAGAAAACTGCCATGGTATTTCTCAGATGACCACTGCAGCTTTCCCAATCCCCTGTGCATGCCGTTTTTGCCAAATGTTAGTACCGAAACTGCCTACTAACGGACACACATCCTCAAATTTGACCATTTGTAAGTAATCAAAACCTCTCGGATTGGCCCGTGTGCACGCTAGTATTACCTTTATAATGCATTACATTGTTAAACATTCTCCTGATGTGCTCTGTTAAAAAAAACAAGCATTTACAATGCAATGGTATCTGCATTGTTAAATTTAGAGCTATTGGCATTGCTCATGACATTATTTTTATTTGTTTTTGTTTTTAAAACATAAATAAATGGCATTGTCATTTACAATGCCAATAGATTAATCGCTCGCAAATGCGAGACCTATTGCATTTGCACCCACACAGAGCCACACACACATAGCCACCCACCCACACATACAGAGCCACCCACACATACAGAGCCACCCACACAGTCATTCACATAGAGCCACCCACACACAGCCACACACACAGCCACACACACAGCCACACACACAGCCACCCACACACACAAAGCCACCCACACACACATAAAGCCACCCACACACACATAAAGCCACCCACACACAGCCACCCACACACACACACACATAGAGCCACCCACACACACATAGAGCCACCCACACACACATAGAGCCACCCACCCACACACACATAGAGCCACCCACACACACAGAGCCACCTACAAAAAAAGCTACACAGACAGACAAAGCCCAGCACACAGAGCCCAGCACACAGAGCCCAGCACACACACAGACGGAGCCCAACACACACACCAAGAAATTAATATCCTTTGGAAGCGATTTGACATTGATTTGAGGGATATATGGTTGAGTAAGAATTGTGCAACACACTTATTTGAGACACTGCTGAACAAAAATTTGGGACCATGAAAAACAGCAGCTCACTAGCAAACAAGCAAGAGGTGTGTATATACGCAGGTCTTGCTATAGCTGCTAAAGAACGACTGAAGATTTGATGAGCACCTATAGTGTTTGCAAGAGTTAAAGTTACACAATGTACATCAATTTCTAAAATTCTTAGATCAAACTAAAAAGGTCTTCCAAAAATGTGGCGCTTCATGAATTCTGGAGGGATGCAAATCTCTCATAGCAGATCTAATTGTGCAGGCGATAGTAGTACCGTGCTTCTGTGGAATTATTAGCAATGCCTATACATTCAACACAGGTGTTAAATGATCTCCTTTATGAACCGGGAATCGGGAAAGAACTACATTTTAAAAATGGTTCTTAGCTTTGTTGCTGTCATCATATCCAAAATTACATTATCCAGTTGGATTATGCAAAGTTAGATGTATGACAAATGATGACCCTTGCAAAGGGGCACTGTCGAATTTGGATTGGCTCCCCTCAAACCGACAAATTCCCAAAGTACCTAGTGTTTTGGCTTATGTGGACACGTACCTTTCTGAATCAAGAGTTGAAAAAGAACCCTTCTGGTGTATTTGGATGTATTAAACAACACGGAACATAACACAGGATAATTTATGAAATTTAGATATGCAGAGTAACCATTGCCATTTAGAAAAAGCATTCAGGAATTCATGCCACCATGCTTTGTGTGAGGGCTATTCAATTTCGTTGAAAGATAGATTTAACTTCGATAGGCCAATTAACAATAATGTAAAATTTAAAAATTATATACACAGTAGTAAGAGGGTGGATTTGTGGCATCTAAAATACAGGTGCACCTATGGTACCGGTTCAACCGAATGGGTTAAAAAAAACATTCTACCGATACGTGTGCCGTTGTTGTAGAGAAACCACTATCCAATCTGCTGGTATGTTACCACTGTGTTACCTAACAGTGTCAGTGTAATTTTACAGTGCCACTATAGGGTCCTGTGAGTGAAAACCAAATAAGTTGTTGGTGTCAAAACTCTATACTCATTTACCAATCGTTAAAATCCAAAAGCTGTCATGTACACGATAACCACTTTGCCATGTAAGCAGCAAGGAATAAAACCCCTTAGATGCAAAGGGGACTGGTGTCATGGGTGACTCCTTTGTCCGGCCCAAGATTCGCACCCATAAACAAGGTCGGATTGGGACAGAAGACAGCGGGCACCAAAATAAACATGCCTCCCTGTTAGTGAATCACACAGCTTAAACAAGCACATGCAAAGCAATGGAGTGCCGGACGGAGGTAGAGTGTAGAGATGGTGGTAGAGTGCCGGACGGAGGTCTTAACTGTCCTGCACCTCTGCCCCTTCCTTTTTCTGCCCCTCTCTGATGCCTGTCCGCTACCTTTTAATCACTTTCCAAACCGTGTGCCCTCCCCGTCCCCTGTCATTTACCTCTTCCCTGTTCCTGCCCTGGCTCCTCGTGCCCTGCCCTGTTTCTGCCCTCGCTCCTCGTGCCCTGCTTCTCCCTGCCCTCGAGTGCCCGGACCTGTAGCTCAGCGGCGGCGCTCTCTCCACAGTCCAGTGAAGCACATCCTCTGCCCAGGGCAGTCCCAGACAACCAGGGCCTGGGGGTGTGTGAATGGACACGCACTTGGGGGGCCTTTCAGAAACAAAAGTGGCACTCGGGAGGGAGAGCGTGGCGGAGGGGGCGGGGGTAGGAAAAGCCAAAATGAGAGTAGAGTCATCAGAGCACAGTCAGAAACAAGCACTTAATAAGGTCCATACAAAACACGTTCCAGTACTCGCTGGAATTGGGGGCTGGAATCAAGGGGAGTAAGAGTAAGTGCATAGTGACAGTGAAGATCCATCGTTCTTTTCTATCAACAACTGTGCCAATATACATGTATAGGGACTGGGGTTTCTAGACTTCAGACCAGTAAATCACTCGCTCTAATGTATGCCCCATACACTTAATCCAGCCAGAGCGGACGCGCTTAGATGCTGGAACCTAAATAACCGCACTTCTTTGACTACAAGAGACAAGGAGCCTCAGAAGGACTCGCTGCCAACTAAATAGTGCAAGTTAAATTGATGCCCTCATGGCGAGGATGTGACATGTTCAAAATAACACATAGTATCTGCAGGAAGTGGTATACGGAACTTAAGTACCAAAACAATCGTTACAGAAACATTTCCTCCTACCTGGGTATTCTAATGTGCCCCCTAATCCTAAAGACGCCAGCCTAACGTCATTTGACCAGCAAAATGAAAGCAGTTTAAACCCGCCCTCAGGGTATGCCATTTCCACGTAGTTTGAACACACATATGGACATGTCTGGTAATCGGTATGGCAAGCACAGCCTGGCCTTGCACGAACTTCTCCCTTACACTACAAGTCTTTGAAATACGCGGCAGTCTCGCGTCACATCTGGGCATACAAAGACCAGCGACTTCAAGCGCAGCTAGCAGCAATGCCAGGCCTCCTCCGAGCAGGTAGACCAGCACAGCTGTTTCTCATTTCTTCCCTGAGGGAGCCAGCACGGAATTCCTGGGAGTTCAGACCACAGACGAGTTCCTGACCTTTCTGCTTCAGACAACTGAGCCCTCCGCTACCCCTCCTCCGCACGAGCCCAGTCAGCAGCCCACGCAGGCCCGAGGCTGAGTCTCGGCACCGAGGCTCCTGTCGCGGTGACTGCGCGCTGTAGCCTCTTCCTTCCTAACTGCCTCCTGTGCCGCGGACCGCGCAGAACAATAGAGAAGTTCTTGCAGCGCCTGCACTCATTCCCTTCCGCACGCCCACCCGCAGGAACTAGGCTCCCGCCGCAGTTCTTGGCGTGCAATTCATCACTCACAAAGCTAACTTTTCTTACGGCCAGGCCCCGTTCGAACGGACCGCAATCATCCCGCCCGCCCGAGCTCCATGAAAAAATGGCGGCCGCAAACCTCCTGAAGAGAAAAAAAAAGGAGACACCCACAATGGGCCCACCTCTTCAAGATGGCAAAAAGGGGCGGGACTTAAAAAAACACAAACACCCACTAATCTGCTCCCACAATGATTGACACATCTATCTTCCAATGGCTAGCCTCCATTTATGGAGCTAGCCAATGGAAGAGAGAGGCAGGTTAAAGCCCAGTACTGGAAAACAAAAATTCTCGGCTGAGCGACACTGCTGCGCAGTGTACGCTAGGCCGAGACCTAAAAAGTCTGTGCCACGTCCTGACATGGCTTAAATGTGTTATGGTGTTCAGAAATAAGTGCACTGGTAAACACCGGCGCAAATTAAGCAGAGGACAACAAAGCCAACTTTAATGTTACCACCTAGCCACAAAACAGACAGTCTTAACTAGTGTAGTTCGTTTATTTCTATTAGCTTATAAAGGGCCAAACACACTCATCCTAGACTTTATAAAAAATCCTGTATAACCAGAGCAGGGTGGGCTTTATTGTGGAACGGCCTGTTCTCGTTGAGTACCTTCGGAGGCCCTTAGATCCTTTTCAGTTTCAAGCTATAGGTAAAAACCCTGATTAAGACTAGTTTAATTGAGGAGTAAATTAGCTCTTCTTTGTGCCTTCAGCAAACTGCTGAGTGATTACTTTACACACCCAAGTACCTAATCCTCTCTGCTTTAAAGGGACCCACATTTAAAATTGCTACCTTTAAAACCTGTCAAAAAGTGAGGTGACGTTGTGCAATGTTCCTTTGCCAGAAGGCCTCTATGAAACGGATAAACCAAATAAAAAAAACAATGTACGCTTCTAGTTAATAGTAAGTGGTTAATTCCTCACTCCACTTGTACCTGAGGCGTATTCACCGCAGTATAGTCCCTCTCTCCTTCAGAAAACGGTTCAATTAATCAATTTGTTTCCTTTTCCTTTATCTGTCTCTAATTTTTTTTAATTCCGATTTCTTATAATAGGCATAATGCAGCCCTGCTTAGGAAGTGTCCAAATCAGCCCTTAAAACCCGTGCAGTGGACTTTAGTTTTCAGTGTTGAAAGAATAGCATCTGGATTGAGGTTTTCCTGTTGCATACGAAAAAGTTAAGTTACATATTTTACCGTATAATCTGATTGTAAACTATTTTCCAGTTCTGCGATTTAATCCGCCAATTCTTGGTTTTAATATATATTTTAAAGGGCCATCATGTGAACACAGTGAGTAAATGGCAAGACGGGTTATGAACATACATGCACTTTACATGTTGGAATGTTGAAACATGTGAAAACATTAATTCGAACATTATCTTGCTGTTAAGCATAATTGATTTCTTATTAACAAAAATGTGTTACATAAAAATGCTAACTTAGTTGGTAAAATAAAAACCCAGAATTTCAAATGCACTCAAATAGTTCCCATTTGTGGGTTGCGGCAGAATTAACATCTTCATTTGAAAACTTAGTTCATCGTCAAGGTGCGGTTTACATGGGTGGGTGTATGCTCGCATTTTGAACAAGCCAGATAGTACACTCGTTTGAAGACTTGATCTGAACCAAATGCTAAAAAGCTTGCTTGTTGCAGAAGCTTCTAGGGTTACAAAAATGTTGCCCCCTGAAAGCTTGAAGATCACCTGAGCTACACCTACAATGATATGCCCACTCTGCACCCTTGGCGGAGCTCGCGGAGTTTGCACTGAGCTAGTTTATTAGCAGGTAAGTGTCTCCCATGCAGACATGAGTTGCTTATTTCTCTTCTCTGTTCGCCCTCGCTGCTCTCGTGGAGGAGATGAGAGGTGACCATTGAAACCACACTCTACAGTTTGGCACAACTTCTGTAGCTCAACGCCTGCCTGTTGAAAGGACAAGCTGCTGCTTTTGGACAGGATCTGCATTCCCCACTCAGGCTTCCACATAACTTGGTGTTGGCGCGGCTGACGTGGAAAGGACGCAGAGCAGCTTTGACAAATACCGAGGTGGTGACTCTGCACATGGTAGCTGCTCAGGCTTCGTGTGCAGAAAATCCAAATCCCGTCAACTTGTCGCGAACGCAAGACCAATACCGCCATGCGCATCTGTCGTTGTGTACCCACTGGTGGATCAACAAACTGACTGACATCTTTGGCAAAAAAGAATACTTAGTTGAGTTGAGAGGCTGACCTTGAAATTGCAGCATTTGAACCTGAAGCCAAGGTTTTGATTGGCATAGGTTTGCAGGTCCAGCAATTTTATGCGTTGACAAGCATGCCATGTCGCCTGTGCTGCCAATTGGTGCCTCCTCCATCGCTGTTTGAATGAGGCATGAAGCAGACACCACATACAGAGATCTGCAGAGAGTTTGTACAGTAGGTTTGTGTTTTATGATGCACACCTTCAGTTGACTAATTGTCCAAACCTTGGCGTTGGTGCACAAGGACACGAACAGTGCGCACCGAGCGTAGCTCATATTGGCTGATCGTATGTGCACCAAGGCACTTTGATTGAATTGGATAGACAGATCTCTTTAAAATACTTTAGGGGTCCAGTCACCCATATTGGCAGAAGCGAGCTCATCCTCTGATGCTCCACCCACGGTCCAAATCATTGGTGAACCCCTCTCCTAGCGCGCTGCCCTGTTTATAGTAATGGTGAGCACCTTGCCTGCTACAAGTTTTCGCGATTTCTTGTCCACTCATTGCTTTGCATTACTGTGCATCAGCAGTGCCTAGATGAGGTTTGGAGTGGCAGGTGATTGTGTAATGGCAATCAATGGGCATAATGTAGAAAATACATGTAGCTTTTATTCCAACTCTTATACTGAGGTCTACCTTCTCCTTCTGCAACTCTTTCCTTCCACTGTCCCCTTTTGACTCCCCCCTCCTCCTGTTCCCACACTGTTACTCGTTCTGCCCATCTCTGTGCCCCTTTTCCAGGATTCCCATTTTCACTTCATCCCATCTTCCCTATTAATTTTGAAGCTTGTCCCTCATTTCTGAAGTTTTTTTCTTTCCATTTCATCCCTTCTGGCAGCTCCTACTGCTCTCTCTTCGCTTCCATCCTTCCGCCAGTGCAGCTCTTTGCCTTTCCTTGCCAGCTTCAGTACTGGCCTAGGAGACCCACAATAACCCTTGACCTAGTGAGCAAGTAAGCTTCTCAAAGACAATCCATGGGTGTTCTTCCTCTGTGAAAAGTACTATGGAAAATTTGGGAGGATCCCATTAACTTTCTGAGACAATTTCCCAACATATTAGCTAAAACGTAACAGATTTTGTTTGCTGATCTGACCCGAAAATCGTGACATTTTCCAATCTCTTAATAATTGGTGCGGTTCCCATGTTTTCCCTGCAGAAACAAATAATGAGCCAGGCTATAAAATATTGTGGGCTGGATACTCGGACCTGGGTGGGTTGAGAATTCGTCTCTTCAAACCTAAAACAGTCTTCTGGCCTACTGATGCCTTTTCTGTATGGTCGGTTCATGTCGGTCTCTTTTCTTCATTTATCTCTCGGAGTTTTATCCTGGATTCCGGAAGTCGCAATGACCATCTAGCAAGATCAGTTCTTCGGCTGAGTGGGGTTATATCTGTTTTGAACAGTGTGAACCAGGCCTATCCCCACTAAATAATCCTGTCTGAGTGCGCCACATGCTAGGGGTGCAATGCAGGACTCTGCGGCCCAGTGGGTGCAGACACCCTGAAGGCCAAATTCAGGCGGAAGACTCCCGAGGTTTGATGGCAAGAATAGCTTCATTTTGACTGTCTCCAGCCTGAAACGGCGTCTGCTTCATTAGAAGTAAATGGGGTAAATACATTCTCACGATTATTTTTCGAAACTCTTTAAGAAACAGTAACAGCGGGCGAAAGCAGAGACGAGAAAGAGCATACAACTTTGAGCAGCAGGGGGTGTCTGGCGATGGCAGTGCTTGAAATAGGAAACTAGAAGTGCAGGTACTCTGTACCGGAGTACCTGCTTGTTTCTAAAAAGTGCTGGCACTCTCCAATTAAAAGTATTGCGTCACTCTTGAGAAGTGCAGGTACTCTCTCTCTAAAAAAAAGTGCTGGTACTCCGTGCTGGGCAGTACCGGTCCATTTAAAACACTGGCGACGGGTTAAGGACTGGAGGCATGGGGTTGAATGAATCCAGACCACAGAGCTTTGGTAATCGCCACCACGACCTTCGGCGGCACCCCCTGATCTATAGTTTGGGTCCAATCACTTACTATTTTACAAATTATGCACTGGGGGCGCGCTTCATTTTGGGTTATGCACTGTAATATACAGCCACTGATATGGGCCCCTCAGAGAGCAAGTGCCAATTAGTGCCGGAAAGCGCTGCTTTGATGCTATCGCGCGGGGGAAGGATGCCAGCAGCACTCCTGGGCGCGGCGCCCTCTGGTGGAAAAGCCACACCCCCATGGGCCTGTCTGCCTAATTACACATATCGGCTTGCGACAGAATATAATGCACAGAGTCCCTCGGGGCACTTTGCCTTCAAATGTTGAAACATTTACCAGAGCCTGCTACCGCCGGACTTTTAATTACCCTCTTACCTGTAACATATGTCAATACAGCCGTCAGGATAGCGCCTCAAAGGAGGACAGGGGTGAGATTCCGGTCCTGGAGCCAGTGGGAAGACCTTGAATGCAGACACAGTGCCCCTGTGGAAACTTGTATCCTCGCGGAACCTTGCTCCTCTCTAGATGGAGTCTAGAATCTTGTTCTTGTTTTTTGAAAGGACTGCAGTCTCTTATTTGTGCCGGGTCCGGTGACTTAGTGAACTAATGCATCCACTGTAGGGGCCTGTGTTTGACCTCGTGGTCACAGGTTCAAATCCCAGCGAGTCAGCTCAGCCTGTCATCGTTCTGTGGTCGATACAATGAGTACCATTGAGTTGGGTAACAAACATCTTTTATTCAGTGCCAAGATACTATTTGCGGTGATCCTGTGCTTTACAAATATACATGTTATGTTACTTATTTGCACTTGATATAGCTTTTTCTTCGTACTCTATTTGATATTTTCCTCTATGACTGCTCAATGTCTTTATCATTGTGGGATTATGCATTTTTTTTTAAAAACCTCGTAATGAGGGAGGAGGATGGTTTTAGGTCTCCAGAAAGGGTGTGACTCAAATTTACCTATATTTTCGTTCGAGGAACTGGCAGTACATTTAGGGGACAATTAATGAAGATCGGCACTGGAAGGAAATGTTGTAACTTGGGTTGATGGATGATTATACTGTTTGATCTTTTATGGTTTGACCTTCTGCTGTTCAATCGTAGGTGGTTGATTATAGTTGTGGACATTATGGACATTGTAGTGCTAAAGCTCATCTAAGAGCATTATTGGAACGAGAATAACAGGCTGTAATGAGATGAGCAAGTACTAAGCCCATCTAAGGGCACTATGAATGTGATACAAGCGATGCATCAATAAGTATGACATGGTGAGCTCATTTATGGGCATTATGAAATTGTAATAAGTGGTTACATTGAATAACACCATTACGCTTTCTATTGAATGCAAAGAGTTACAATAAGATGCACCACTTTAAGATGGCGGCTTTGAATGAGCGCAGTTGTCCTATGACTGTCCATGAATGATGTGCGAACATAAAAAAAGGCTGTTTTGGCGACGCCATGTTACCATCGACTAAGGCGAATGCCGAAACGCTTCTGGACACCGTGAGCTTGACAATAAAATCTTAAAGCTCGCCACCGTGAGTGCTGGTCTTTTGTGGTGTAAACTACGAAATTTTGGTGCAGGCATGGATGCGGGGGCACCACCCACTTAAAGGCACCCGCTCATGAGTGCTGGGATACTGGTGCAATCTTTGGAGGAAACATATATTCATATATATATATTTATTTTTGGCAAGGCACATTTACTCTATGGTTAATTAAAAACCGAAAACCTTTGTGAACATAAAAGCAACTACGCCAAACTTTTCCTTCAAACCCCTGAAAAGTGTATTGAACCACATTCACGTGACTTGAGATTTGATATCTGACGATCAGATGCTGTAAAATGTCCTCATGAGGCTCTAAGATGATATTAACAAAGCGCTCATCTTAGCTGTGGTTTCAGTATTGATATGACCGATGCAACAATTTGGAAAACCCTCTGCTTCCCCCCCCCCCCCCCCGCCCTCCCCACCCTTTTCTTTTGAACTATCTTTCCTACCACAGAAGAGGCGTGGTTGTTTTTATTGGTGTCATCTATGACCTGATATTCTCAGTTGAGGAAGAGGTTATCAATTATACGTACGAACAATATACTTAGTTAAGCTGACCTAATCCAGACATGCCATTGTTTTTTAACGACAGACGTCCTATTATGTAGGCACATAACCCCAATAAGCAAAAAGGTATACTTATGATGCTTATTTCATATTAAAATAGATAAAACATGTAATTCAAGGTATTTTATAAATATTTTGTACAATTATTGTAGTTCTTTCTAACCAGTCAAATTGGTAATCTACACAAACGTGGACCAAGGGGTAAAGTTCTCATGCTAGAGTAAATGCTCTCACAATCTTATTAACTCATACATTTGGTCTGACAATTTCTTTCGTTATAAATCAGTCACTAGCCCCTTCTGGCGCAGAAGTTTCTTGACTCCATTTGCGAACAAGCCTCGATCAAGACAGCAATTTTTTTATAACCCACTCGGAGAAGCAAATTTTTTGCCCAAAATGTATGATATCTACAAACCAAATTAAAAAACATCTAAGAAAGCTACGGAGTCCAATTGTTACATTGTTCTGTTGCAATGTGCATTGTACACACAAGATACACTCTCTACCTAAGATAAATGTATAGACGAACCAAGAACTAAAAAAAAAAAAAAGTTTTGCTAAATCGCTGGATTCTTTTTTTGTTGTTTTTTTTTTTAGCAGTGCGTGTGTGGACTGAGTAAAACAGGTAGGCCTTGTCTAGTGTGACACACTGTACAACTGGTAGGGGTCACACCAAAGAAGATACTTTCAAGTCTGTAATGAGTACTCTTTTGAAGATCAAACGAGCTGTATAGAGTAAATGCCATGCAGCCATCTCCCAAAAATGCAAAGGTCATCCTTTTGAAGCACTTTAAAACAGTTGTCTCTGCCTTAACACTCATCCTGCAGTGGACAGTGCAGACTGTTGCAAGGATTGGGTGAATAGTAGATTTGAGTATGTATAGATCCACGATCAGCCTGCCTGTCCGGTTCAGATCAGCTCTAGGGAGGACCATAGGTATGAGGACAAACCTTTTAGTTCTAAATCATGCAATGGAAGTGTTACTGTGGCCTGAAGTATACATGCACTGTGAAGGGGTTGGCGCTGATTGTCTACATTGCAAAGCACCACAACACTGAATCCTATGCAGGTGAGAGTTGAGAACCACATGTGCAGTTTTTACTGCAGATTACATTATTGGAGAAACACACTCTGGCTCAGTGCGAGGAAGTGGCACTTTTTTGCTGAAAAGGTGGAGAACATGCAACTCTCACTAAAACCAGGCAGGCATGTTTTGCCTCAGCCATGTCTTAACATAATGCCCTTGACCATGGAGGCCTCTATCTTTTCAGCCATAACTTCCACCAATGTGCCTAATACCCCCGCTTCTCTGAACCTCAACGTATGGGACCTGACCTGCTGGATCTGCTGTTATTTAGATCACTGATACAGTCTATAAAATCTGGCTCCCCCCCCCCCCCCCCCCCATAGACCCTCTTCCCCCAGCTTAGCTTTATACTCTTGATCCTGATATTTTGAAGCCACTGATGGACCGTCTTAATTCCTCTTTTCAGGCAGGCTGCATTACTCAACCTTTGAAACATGCCATGGTCTTTCCCCTCCTGAAGAAATCCAACCTGGATCCTCTGAATTGGTCCAACTATAGACCGATTTCCATGCTTCCCATTATACATCAAATCCTTCAGAAGCATGTTAACAGACCTATTTGTTTTTCTGGAAACCCATACCCTCCTACACCCCTCTCATTCAGGATTTAGAGCGGGTCACAGAGTAGAATCCGTCCTTCTAGGAGTCAAGGAACATCTAGGCGGCTCCTGGATGATGGCAAAACAGCAGCGCTGATTTTATTAAAAAATCACACGCCATATTGTCAGTTTTTCACATGTAGACCACCATTTTTACCAGCATGTGTTCAAATTAGATGCTACTCCTTCAGGTGTTCCACCATATTGGGTTACTGTAAATTTTGAGACATATCAATTGGCTTCCCTGCTCAAAACTTCCATCTTGGCTCTGAGATTTCTTGGCGAAAAGTAGATCCGTGTCGGAAAGCAGACACTCTCCAGCAATCGGTTACTGGTGCAGAATGCATGCTACAGAAGTCATTCTGCCCCTAATTAGGCTGACCCTGGCCTTTTTCAGAAAATCCCACTTATTCCGATTTGATCCGAAGTGTGTTTATGCAATGTTCTTTATCAGGGGTCTCCAACCATTTCTGCAATAAGAGCTACTACTGATCAGTTAAAATTGTTGTGAGCTACTGAAGGTTAAGTAACTCGTACATTGTTACCAGACCCCCCCTCGACCAGCTTCATTGACTTAAACCTAATGGCCATGGAGCCCGATACTATGGGTTGAACAAAATACTGTGACTAGGGGGTTCTATGAGAGGGCTGCCATTTGCGTCAGTGAGTACATGGTCTGTGTGGAATGTATGAACGTGTGTGAATGAATGGGGAGCATGTCTATGGGTGACTGAGAGCCTGTTTTTTTATGTACTTTTGGCACAGGACCTACCTATCGTTATGTGTCGCTGTTACAGGTACAATGCAAACGTACAACCATTTTATTTAAATGGGAGAAATTTAAAGTGCAATAAACATTTCTGCAAAAACATTCATAATAAGGAACATTTTCTGCACTTCAAATTTCTCCTATTTTTAAAATAATGGCTGTATTTTTCAGTTATAAAAATGGCAGCTGGTCTCTCAGGCACTGGGAGCAAGATGCCTGCTGTGTGCAAATGTAACCGTTTGAAACGGAAGAAAATTCAACTGAGGAGTTAACTTTGTTTTTATGCATTGCATAAAACTCATAAATTAGAATTTTCTTCCCTGTCAATATGTCTTCCAAACAGCAGGCATATTACTCCCAGAGGCCTGTAGACATGGTGCCAGGAAAATACAGTCTTTTGTTTACATGTTGGGTATCTAAAAAGAAGCATGCTTCATGAAACATTTGGACTTAATTGGCTTAAATTAAAGTAGAGACAAACATTCAGACAATGTTTCATAGAAAAATTTGTCTTAACTTTAAATTTCTCCAATTTAAAAGAAAATGACAGTATTTTTCAGTTATAAATATGGCCCTGTACCTACCAGCCACTGGGAACAAGATGCCTGCTGTTTGTGAATGTGATACGTTGAAAAGGGAGAAAATTTAAATGAAGAGTTAACTTAATCATTACTTCAACTCTTTATTTTATTGTTGTCTCATTTAAAAGCATTCAGAAATATCACTTAGTTCTCATGCACCAATATTGAGTTGAGAACTAATTTATTTAAGACTTAAATACCTCAGTGCTTCAGTTCTGAACCTCTATGACCCACATGGGTAAAAAATCTGAGTGGTGTACCACTCACAATAATGTAAAATGAACTAATCCTTTCCTTAACTTTAAAATGAAAACACAACACATTTTATTGCAGTTATTAGTTAAAAATGAACTCAAGGCTGAAAGAAGCCGCGGTCTGTGCAGGTAACGGTGGTGGGGACAGTTTGGGGGGAATTCAAGTGACCATGCAGAGTAAAAATTAAATTAAAGAATTCATATTACCTCGTCATAGTCTGTCGGAATCCCCCGTACCCGGCCCACAACCCCACCGCTTTTACCTGCACGGGCCTCGGCTGGCCGGAACCTACCCAGAAGGCTTCTGCAAGCTACAACTTAATGTTCAGTATGATCCCACTGCCATAAATGTGCACCCTGTAATGCGCTCTGTGGCTCTTTAGAGCCACTGATATTCTATATTGAGCAACTTAAGGGGGGAAAAGCATTGGCAAAGCCAATAGGTTCCATCCACAATAGGTATTGGCTTTGTCAGTATGTTTTTAGCCATGCTGTACAGCCGTGCGGCTGCCATGCAGCAAGGCTTAACATTTTTTAAAACTTTATGATGCAGTCAGTACTTTTTTTCTTTTAAATCTTGAAGGGAGGGACACCAGGGTCGGAGGTTACATGGAAAATAGGTGTTGGGAAAAGAAGCACTATGACCCATTCAGCACTGGCTGCATCACAGCACATTTTTTTATATTGCAGTTTGGCAACACTGAGGGAGGGAGAACACGGAGAGTTGAGT
Source organism: Lissotriton vulgaris (assembly GCF_964263255.1). NCBI lineage: Eukaryota > Metazoa > Chordata > Amphibia > Caudata > Salamandridae > Lissotriton > Lissotriton vulgaris. The sequence continues at coordinate 1,084,222,563 of NC_141695.1, read as the reverse complement.
TTGTGGGGGAAAGAAAAGCAGAGTGGAGTCTGTGTCAGTGTTTCTTTTAATCTGACGGTGGGGGGGAAACATGGACAACGGAGGGCGGAGCAGCAGGGAAAACACATGAAAGGAGGGCAGGTGGAGTGCACCAACAAGGACATATGAATGATGCTGGGTGGATGGGGGCAAGCAACACAGACAATGGAAGGAGGGATGGTGGGTGGGGGCATGCAATACAGGGAATGGAGGGAGGGCAGGACAGGACAAGTTACACAGACAACAGAAAGATGGATGTTTGGTCATGCAAGTATCATTGACCATGGATGGAGGAACAGCTGGAAGAATACAGAGGGAGGAGAAGTACTTGATGTAAACAGCTGCAAAAACCTTGACCCCCAAAGAAAAAGTAGCACCTACAACCGTGAGCAGTGGAAGGAATCAACTAATGCGTTGATGCTCGAGGGGAAAGGCAAATGCATGAACAGGTAGCTGGCCAATATGAAGCTAGCAAATGAGTGAAGCCAACCAGTGGGAAGCAACTGACCACTGCTAGAAAATGTCTTTTGCAAGAGCGAGGTGTAAAAATAAGTGAGTGGGTTGACTCCTTACCATTTAAGTTCCTTTTAAAACACTACTTCTGTATATCAGATGGTATCCAGAAGTGTCTCTACTAAAACTGATCTGTGTAAACTTGGGTTTAGTGCGTCTGTTCTACTGAGAACTGAACACGCGCACGTTGGATGGGGCTTTTCCTGGCTAGTGTAGGATCCACATTAATTTCCAGCAGTGTGAGGCGTTTATTCCAATCGGAGATAGGGGGAGCCTGTTGGGACTTTTACTGACATCCGAAGCGTGGGTGGCTGTCCTAAGAAGAAAACTGCTTTATATTTACACTGTGGCGCAGGGACCTGCCAGGAACTCCTTTCCCGCCTGATGCTATCCTTTCTGTTGTACATCGGTTGCGTTGATGAGAGTCTGAAAGTGACGGTAACTTCATACGATGTTGTGTACATTAAAGTGCCTTCTTTGCCTCTGGCCAGTATCCCGAGTATAGCCAGTCATTCAGCTTTACTCCCGGTCAAAGTGAATGTAGAAACGCACCGCTTCACAAACAATGCTGCATGAGGCGTGGACACGTTTCTGCATCATGCTTGGCAAGGATATCAATGTCTTGGAGTGGCTCAAGAAGACTCTTCCCCTGGAGCTGTAGCAGATAATTGTAGATTGATATTACAGGGATTTCCTCCGCACTGGAGAGCGTGACTCACTATTCAGATGCAATGTACATTGATTTACAAACAGTTTTGCTAACTCGGCATACTGTTGTGAAATGTCAAGGGAGCTTAAGGTAATGGGGCTTATTGTGCCAATACTTTAAGTGAAGAAATCCGCATTCGGCCGCCTTATTGTTCGTTTTTTTGAATGATGTATACGATGACTGGTAGCCAGCCTGTTTTAACCATGCTTCCAGAGGATGACATCTGTGTCTCAATCCTGGGACTCTGATCAATAACTTGATCATTAGACCATGTCGACTCCATTTGCCTTAGTTTTGTTGATTGTATCTTGAATTCTGGGCACTTTTTACCAGATGTGATATTTGCCTCTCCCAGGTCACCTCCTTAAACTGATACCTGTTCCATCGACTAAAAAACTCCTCTTAAAATCTCGCTACACCTCTGATTAATCTGGGAAAATAGTCACCCCAATTGATTCCTTGTAAACTGTGTATATCCAGTTCCTGACACACATTAACCTCCTCCTGGAGCACCAGCTCAGCAGCAGTTCAACAGACTATCACAAACAGACAACTGCCTCTGACCTACGACTCAGTGCATCCCTGCCCAGAAACCACCCCAAAAATCCAGCCGAATGTCACCTAAAGAAACCATCGTTGGCAAAGCCAATGTGTCTCCCCTATGCAAGAGCTTTAGGCATTGCGAATGTGTTTTAGCCGTGTTGTACATCACCGTGCCTGCTGTTCATTGTGGTTCAAGTTAGTGACACAGAGGTGAGTGGCGTGGAAGTTGTGTATTGGAATGGCGTGGAGTAGAGTGGAGTAGAGTGTTGTGGAGTGGCATAGTGTGGAGTGGCGTATAATAACATACACTGAAGTGAAGTAGAGTGGACTAGTGTGGAGTGCTTTGTCGTAGAGTGTTGCAGAATATGGTTGTGTAACACTTAATACAGTGGCTTAGAGTGCGGTGGCATAGAGCAGTTTGTTTCAGAGTAGAGCGAAGTGGAGTGGTGCAGAGTAGAGTAAAGTGGTGTAGAGTAAAGTGGTGTAGAGTGCAGTGGTGCGTAGTAGATTAGAGTGGCGCACAGTGTATTCGCATTGAGTGCAGTGGCAGAGTTGAGTGTTACAGATTAAAGTGTTTTGGCTTGGAGTGCAGCATTGCAGAGTGGAGTAGAGTGGAGTTCTGCAGAATAGATTGGTTTGGCCTCCAATGGAGTGGTGCAGAGTGCAGTGCTACAGAGTAGAGTGCTGTGATGTAGACTGTTATATAGGAGAGTGACATATTTATGACATTACAGACAACACTTTTTCAATTGAAATGACCATTAGATTTGCACAGATAAAGTTTTACTAATAAAACTATACTGCGCACAGACGAAAATGTGTAAAAATTACATCACGAAGCGTGATGATTTGTTTTGATCATATTAAAGTATTTGTTTCCAACACACTTCAGAAATAACAAATGTGCTTAATTTGTGTCCCTAATTTTGATATATTCTGAAATACTTACACAAATTATTTAAATGTTGTGTGCTACAAAAAAAAACTTTCTAACCCCCAGTATCCAGCAAGATTGTCACACAAATCCTCTCACTTTGAAGTTGGAAAAAGAAAAATAAGCTTGTGCACTCGGTAGACAAAGCCTGACATGTGAACTTGGTCTTTGAATGCCTGACATGTGAACTTGGTCTTTGAATGCACAGCAAATGTGACAAGATAAGAACAAGATTTACCGGCCTGTTTACAGAAAGGGAGCACTCAGAAGGATACTGTAAATAAGGTTTGGGCAAAGGAAGGTACAATCTCAGGCTGGACAGCGTAAAACAAATACAGTTAGCGAATGGAAAGCAAGAAGCCTTGAGTTACAAAGCTAATGGCAGGCTACAAGCAGAATGCATTCCTAGGTCAACTTTGTGAATGTCTCCAAGATGAATTTAGCAAACCAGACAGCTGTGCTATCTGGTAGGCTGTGATCTAAAAATCACAAAAAATCAAACTGAAAGAACCTGCAAAAGCTCTAGAGTTCAGAAGAATTCTCAAAGCAATAACAATTTAGCAATCTAGCACTATTCTAGAGGTATTAAAGCTGGTATTGGTAGAGACCAAGATTATCCCACTGGTTGTTCAATATTTCAGTAGCCTCTTGCCCGTCCAGAATTCATCTAAAGAAAAGTGACCGACTCTCATGAATTGTACAACTCTGGCTTTTAAAAAAGCACAAGAAAGAGAACATCTTATCCCAGTCGTCCATCCCTTCTATTGCCCCCTCGTGAAGTCATGGTAAAGCTGCTCTTTTTTTTAACCCCTACTAACTGATGACTTCACGTTGAAATATTGGCATTCATTAGAAATATTAACCTGCTAGTAATTTGTAAAATAGGATTCTTTCCTAGATGCAGTGATGAATCGGCGTTGATAGCATGAACAATTGTTGACTCCAATGGAGTGGCAGCCTTCCCACTCGAGCGCTTCTCTGTATTTGATGTGGTTCACCAGACTGCACACGTTTGGGGACTTAATGGCATAGGATTTCAAAAACTTTACAGAACCCTCCCCCCCTCCCTCCCCCCACCGTTCTCTGAAGCATTGAGCTCAACAGGTGTCGCGCTACATGGTTCAACCATTGCTCCCCTCCTGTTCAATGACTACCTCCGGTCACTACTGACCTGATCTCTTAATTTATCCTTAACTACCAGTGTGCCCGGCGCATATCAATGAAATGGACGACTAGGTGGTACAAGGTGCTTCAAATTCCTGGATCTGCTCAGTGTTCTGCTTGGGCACCACACTATTATGAAATACTGCTGGACCCAGTATGACTTTAAAATGCAACATCCTGGCATATGCTTGGGAACAGTTATAACTCCTAGTTACCAGACCCATCTCCACATAATAACCCAAATCCTCTCATCCTGGGATACCCACCTATGGGGTGGGACAGAAATAAGTGAAGAGCCGTCCTGCTCCTTTCCTGCTCTGTGGCTCGACCTCTGCACTCTGTTCATGCACGCAGAAAGAGATGGCTGATTGCAGAGTAAAAGCACTACTGTAGCCATTGCTGGGGTAGCCATGCGCTATACAAGCAGACTTAACATAACATTTCCTCCTTCATGCTCTCGGAGTGAAGCCCTGCCTTCCCCAGTCAAGTGAGCTGTCAAAGGCAACGGTAAACAATGATCATTTATAGCCAAGCTGAACGTTTATAAAATTTGGATTCCCAGGATTTGTCCAAAAATGTAAAAACAGGTATGGGGCTCCAATAAAGTTGTTGTCAAGTCAAACTAACATGGAGTACCAAACCACAGAAAGAAATTGGAATCTCTTCTGATTTAAAACATTACATACCTCTATCCCAGCCTTGCCTCAATTGTGTCGGTGGAAAAAAAATCAATGTGGTGATTTTTAAGTGCTGTTCCAGTGTTTAGCATGTATGTGTGTATTGTTTTCTTATCACAAACCTATCCAAAAGACTGAAGTGCTCCACACAGTCAAAGGCAAGGACACCAATACCATCAACAGGTGATCAATCTAGTGGATTTGTGGAAGCAGAAGTGTGCTATTCCTGGATCCGGATGTAGTGTTCTTTAAAGAGGTACAACTCTTTCCTGATCAGCGAGGCTGGGGCGATCCTAATGGATACCGGGAGGACGTTCCAGTAGCTGGGTACATAGAATAGCCCTGTGGAATTGTTCTTTTCCACACTTCTTTGCCTCCAGCCTGAGGGGGTCCCGGTTGTGGGTGTGCCGAGATCCACCAGTGATGGAGAGTCTCTTAGAAGCTAGGTCTGGATGTCGGCAGGGATTTGCTTTGTAAATGATGCATCTGGTTTTGATGATAGTGCGGCTAGCAAGGGGAGCCAGTGGAGGGCCATCAGGAGGTGTGGGGGGGGGGGGGTGCAGTCGTATGTCTTCACGCGCTGGAGATGGTGTGGTGGTAACCTGGTGTAGTCTATAACCTTTTTCTTACCCGTGACAAGACACATGCTCTCCCTTTGCCTTCTCGTTGGACTTTTTAGACATCATAAACTATTTAAAAGCAGGCAGCATGGAGCGAGATGTCGCAGAATGACAACGGGAGAGTACGTTGGCAGTGCTGTTCTCTACCCTTCCCTTCAGGAATTACATACTATTTACTTTCCACTCCCACCTAATTAATTAATGTACTTAATATAAATAGACTTTCATAAACGGTGCTCCCAAGCTCAAAGCATCCCCCCTCAATGTTTAATAACCTATTTACATCATGCTGGCCCTTGCAGGTGGAAGTTTAGTTAAAGAGGCCCTTTTCGCCTCCAGTGGTGTCGCTCCAGAAACCTGTTGAGAATAAAAAAAAATACGAGAGATTGTTTTTATTCCAAAACACTTCAGAGATTCTGAAATATAACCATATTTAAGCTTGACCGGGTCCCGGTCCACTCAATAAAGTCAAATCTGCGCAGGTGTTTGACTACGGACATCTGTGGATTTTGGGATCAGGTGTGTCTTTCGCTTGCATTTGTAGTGCGACAGTGGCTTGTTTGGGCGTTTTTTTAGGTGTACCGGTTTAGTTTGTTTTTGCGCCTGCCAAGTAGTAGAAGCACAATAAAAAAATCAAGCATTAGCACCCAGACTACAATTTAACAGGGCATGATATGTATTTACGGGGCTAGTGAATTGGTTAACGAGGCAGTAATGGGCCTTAATGGACTCTGTCGCTCTTGGTGACTTTAATTAGTTACTAGTTCATTCTTCCAGTTCCAGTGCACCTTCCGCAAGCAACTCAGTGTTTTTATTGTTTTACGGAGTCTAAACAATTGAAATAAAAAATGAAGAGGCATCTCCTTTTTTCTTTGTTAGTGCGTGGGTTGCTTAATTTTATAATCCTTTGTTGCTTGGACTGCCCATTCCTTAGAAGCCCCCTGCACACTTGCTTCAGTAAAATCTTGCACATTCGTCCTTTGATTAACACTAAACTGCTGCACAACTTCAGTGGAAGGCTTTTCACCGCTATGAGAAGTGAGCAAGTGCTGGCACTTCTTCTCTCACAATTATCCTTTCACTAATCTGCATAATTTATGCATCTGTCTATGGCCGTCTCCTGCCTCTGGAGGTGCCTTCCACCACTCCACTTCATGCCTGGGCCACACACAATGTGTGTATCTTGTATCCCTTCTCCTTTAACATGTGAATTTTCTACTCCAAACTGCACTCTGCACATCTCCTGCCCATGCCATGTGCATCTCCTATAACCGCATCTACTCTGAGCATCAGTGCAATTGTCGCACCGCCTATAACCATCAAAAATATATTGACTACACCCATGCCCGTAGTCCTTGAAGAGACCCGGGGGCATTTACTCGAGTGTCACATAGTGCACTGGGTCAGAAATCACCGACAAGGCCCTTTATTTATTTTTCTCATACATGTACTACATGGTTTGACGTGTACTTGTAATAACATAATATTTTAACATTGCCCTTGTAGTATAGTCTACAAACATTGCAAAATTTGTGCCAGTGTTCTCCGGTGCTCGGATCCAGCACTTAATTCCGGACACCGATGACAGTCACCACAGGTTGGCGCTGTCTGCCTGTTGTCAGCAGAGCACCTCAGTTTAACAATACAGTATGCACTTAGTTATACTATTAGCAATGCTTCTATGTCATTAGTAGCACCAATTTGCAGCACAGACATGGCCAGTGAGAGGTGTACGCTGCGGTGGCATCCTAAGTAGTACCATGGCCCTGACACATACTTTTGTAGAAACTCTCTACAATTGAGTCGGTTGATTTTTAACCCTGCTGCTGATAAAACACAATATGAATGTATAAGAAATGTAATGTATGCATTAAAAAAGCATGCACACCGTTCTTATTAAACTAGTCCTGTCATTGTATATGACGTGTGTATAGTGCTTTTGGTGTTGATAACTGAAACGTAATCTTGTTATTCACTGTTATGGTTTACAACGGTAAACTAAAACTTGTTCCCATTGTTGTCCGGTTAGGCAGGAAGGGCTTACTTCTTTACATGCGTTTTCCTCCCCTCACTCAGGTCTATGGAAACCTGAGCGAGGCGGCAGAATGGCAGCTGGTGGCATCACACGCTGTCTGCCTCCTGCCTCTCTGCTCGCCACAGACCCTTGAGTCAGGAGAACGAAAGCAGAGCTATGCTTTTGCCACCCACTGCATTGCGTGTGTGTGTATTCTTTTTTTCTTTCACTGAACAAACCTAAGGTTACAGGGGCGTTATAGTCGGGCTCACATTTCACTCATAAAAAACCTTAGAAATTTAGCAGTTCTAGTTACCTGAGCTAACCTTAAAATACGCCTGTCAATACACTGCTTATGACCTCACATACTACATCACACATGACCTGGTCAATGACATCCCTGATGACAGCTCAAATGACATCATCCAGTGAATAAGTATTTTCTAAGAGTTTATGATGGTAAACATATATACTAATGTACCAGAAAAGTTAAATTAGTATACTAGCTGTACTACTAATCACTGATACTACTTTTAACATATATTATGTGAGTGACTGTGTATCCTTGTGGGAGTGGGTGTGTGAGTGGCTGTATTGGTGAATAAGTGGGTGTATGAGTAGCTGAATGGGTGAGTGAGTGGCTATGTGAGCGGCTTTATTAGTGAGTGGGTGTCTGAATGAGTGAGTGACTGGGTGTGTTAGTGGCTGTATAGGTGAGTGAGCAGATGTGGGAGTGCTTGTATGTATGTGTGAATGGGTTTGTAAGTGTGTGTGTGTGTGTGTGTGTGTGTGTGCTTGAATGGGTGAGTGAGTGGCTGTGTTGAGACTGTATGGGTGTGAATGGCTGTATGGGTGAATAAATGGGTGTGTGAGTGGCTGTATTGTGTGCATGGCTGTGCTAGTGCAGTATGGGTGAGTGTGTGGTTGTCTGAGTGCCCTTCTTAGTGAATGAGTGGGTGACTTAGTGGCTGTATAGGTGTGTGGTTGAGTGGCTTTATAGGTGAGTGACTATGTTTGAGTTGTTGTATGGGTGCATAAGTGTGTGTGAGTGACTGTATGAGAGTGACTGTATGAGAGTGGGTGTAAGGATGAGTTGCTGGTTGTAGGAGTAGCTGTGTGGATATGTGAGTGGTTGTGCGAGTGGCTGCATGAGTGAGTGGGTGTGTGAGTGGTTCAAAGGATGAGTGAGTTGGTTGTGTGTTGTTGTATAGGTCTGTGAATGGGGGGTGAGTGGTTGTGCGGGTATGTGAATGGGTGTATGAGAGGTTGTATAGGGGTGTGAGTGGTTCTGTGGATGATGTAATTAGGGATGTTATTTGAGATATCATTGATGTAATCAGTGATGTCACTGACCATGTCATCAGTCATGTCTTATGTGAGATCATAAGCAGTGCATTATTGGGGCGTAAGTTAGATCTCAGGTCACATAACTGCTGAGTTTCTATGGTTTTGAACAAGTGAATTGAGTCTAACTATAACGTCCCTGTAACCTTTGTATTTTTTCAGTGAATTTATTAGATTTAAAACTTTTTCGTCCTATTTGCAACCTGTCACCTTTGAGAGTGGCTGAGTGTGGGTCTGTGAGTAGGTCTGAGAGTGCCTGTGTGAGTGTCCATGTGGGTCTGTCAGTGGGTTTGTGAGTGCCTCTGTAGGCCTGTGATTGGGTCTGTGTGCCATTGTGAAATGGGTCTGTGAGTGCCTGTGTGGTTTGTGAATGGGTCTGTGAGTGCCTGTGTGGTTTGTGAATGAGTCTGTGAGTGGCTTTGTATTTCTGCGAGTGGGTGTATGAGTGGTGATTTGCATGTTGGCCATTTGCATACTTAGGGTAGGTAAAAGGGAGAATCATGAGCTCTGCTTTCACCAGAAGACAATAAAAAAAAGTCACGCCTCACAATCACCCAGATCAGATTGCTCTTCAATATGCATTTCAGATAATTTTTCAACATGAAATACGAGAGGAAACACACTTGCTTTGCTTTCGCAAAGTCTAAGAAGTTAGGATCGTTAGTGTTTTACTGAAGTGGAGCTTCCACAGGGGCACCTGATATGTTTACATTTTTAAGTGCTATCCATTGAGGTTTAATTTCTGTTGAAATAAGCATCAAGGCCATAATAAAACCTCATTTTTCCAATAAGATTATGCAATTTTGCCAAAAATGCCTACCCAACTGGAGTAGTTTCATCTTGTTAATTGGTAAGTGCTATCTCTCTGGGGTAAATGTCTCGTGCATATTCTGCACTACAGCTGCATAAAGGACCACGCGGTAATGTTTCCAGTGATCTTGTGTGCATGTATTTTCGGCAATGTGATTGTTCCTCGCGCGTCTTAATCCACAAGTGTGTGATTACGTGAATCCTCGATCAAAGAAGTCACAGACTACAAAGAGGTGAAACACCACCAAAGAGGGATGCTTCCTCTTAACTAAATGAAGTGGTTTTTTGTTTGATTGAGATGTCCTCTTACTCCTCCGCATCAATAATGCATCAGCAAAGTTGTCTGGAAATGAATTCGGGGGCCTATTGTTAATTTCTACATCAACCTAGGAAAAGAGGGGAAGACCTTTGCAGACTACTATTGAAACGCCCCATTCGAACCCGGGGACCCCATTCCCCATAGCCTGGCCTTGTTATACTGGGTGCCCCCTGGAACCCACCCGGGGCACCCAATCGGCACTGTTTGGGACCGCGGGCTGAGCCTGAATGCCCCGCGATCCATGCCTCCAGCGGGAGCTGGCATTACTCCCACACACACGGAGCTGCTATACATGCATTTCCCACTGTGTGGGAGCAAATATTACATATCCCTGCCTGCATGACAGCAGGCAGGGAAACAGACAAAAACTCAGCTCCCAGCAAACTGGAGTGGTTGGACAGCTCCAGCTTGCTGGAAGCAGACTTGGTGTTTGCTCTGCCTTGGCGGGAGCTGTCACAGCTCCTGCCAAGTCAGAGTAAATAGCTATGCCCCGGAGGTGGGCACCCCAAGACATAGCAGGAGCTGATCCGGGGGGGTGGTCTCCATGGCCATTATTGGCTCCAGAAGAGGGGCAGCGTTATCACCCTCCTTTCACTTTCACAGTTCTGTCACGGGGAGTGGTGGTCCCTGGGGCCTTATATAGCCCTGGAGGGGGGCTCGCGTTGCCCCTTCCAGTTTCTATAAGTGTATTTTTCCTGGGAAGTTGATGGTCCTTGTGGCCCCTTTGTATATTATTCAATGTTGCCCCAGGGAAGTGGTGGTCCATGGGACATATAGCCCCAAGAGGGAGGCCTGTACAGCCCTCCTCTATTGTTATTAAAAAGCCCCCGGAGATGGTGGTCCCTGGTTTCTTAGCAGGAGGGGTATCCGTGCTGCACCCCTCCAATATTTAAGTAAAGCCTCAGGACGGTGGTGGTCCCCAGGGCTAAAACAGCCCTTGGAGGGGGCCCGTGCGCTCCCTTCCTTTTATTTTTAAATGGCCTGGACTACCTGGGGGCTATAACGTAAACCAGCACAGAAGACCGCACTTCTATACAAATTACTTTTTTTTTGCTACAGATGTGTGACTCCATCGGAATTTCATGGCAAAATCTTGAAAAAGTGGGGCAGGGTGGGAGGGTTCAGGGTATTCTTGCACCCCTTTATTTTTTGTTTTTGTTTTTTGTAAACTTTTTATTTGGGGACGCGGCTGAAGCAGAGTCCCAAGATGTCTGCTAAGACTTCCTGGTTGAATGATTGGCAGCCAAACTGCTTTCAGCACGGGGACTATCTGATCTTCGGAGGATATATTTATTGTATTGTAGTGTATTGTAATTACATTTATAAAGCACTTATTACCCCTAACGAGGCTTCAAAAGGCTTTTTTGGCGATTAGCACGCTACTTTGTTACCCATAAAGGATTAGTGGTGAATTAGTATAGTGAAAATATGTAAGTAATTTTAGTGGTGGACATGTTAGTCAGTTATTTGGATTTAGAAGGCTACTGTAGGGTTAGAAGAGGTAAAAAGGTTTGCATTTATTTAGCGCTTGCTACCCCTAATGAGGTGTTGAAGTGCATTTTCTACGAGTAGCATGCTACTCTGGAACAAAGATGATAAATGTTTCCAATTAAATGTGTTCCAAGATCCTGTACACGGGTAGTTAGATGTGGGTGTATCAAAAATTATCCCATTAGAGACAATGTGCATAAGCCTCTTAACATATTTTTGTTCAGCTGGATACAAGCACGCACCTTACACCCAACTGAGGCCCTGTGATCACATCCAAGTTGGGCTTTCAACTATTGGTTTCTGATGGGGTTGGGAGACAAATCATGCATTTTTTATGCATCTGTCATCACACCCTCCTGGCCTTTCGATATCATGGCTGCCATGCCTCTCTTCTCTAACAGTGAAGATAGCAGTAACCCAATTTATCCATTAAGTAAGTTGATCCCAAACCTGGACACAATGATGAAGCATTGCCATTGAGGAATGCCCAAGAGGTGAACTGAATAATGCTTGAGAAATGCCCTTTACGGCAGTAGTTAAGAAGGTTACTTACTAAGAGCATATATACATAATAATAATAATAATAATAATAATAATAATACATTTTATAAAGCGCATGGTTACGCCATCTCGGCGTGTCCCCGCGCTAGGTGAGAGAACATCTGCAGAACAACAGCAAGTACCGTAGACTAACCTGGGAACAGGTGGGTTTTCAACAGCTTTCTGAACTTAATTTCAGAACATTCCAACCTCAGGGGGATCGGGAGTCTGTTACAGTTCTGAGCAGCTAGACACCGGAAAGAACGACCACCCATCTTAGCCTTCTTTATCTTTGGAATAGCCAGCTGCCCCATCCCACTGGATCTGAGGCATCTACTGGGAACATACTTGGTAACAAAATCTTTCAGATAAGCCGGGCCCTTGTCATGGACAATCCGGTGGCAGATAACAAACATTTTGAACAGTGCTCTTTTCTTGACTGGGAGCCAGTGCAACGAGTCAAGTGCCTTTTTTTGAAGCCGCTCTCTTGGGCTGCATAAGAGTCAGCCGAGCAGCGGCATTCTGTAAAATCTGCAGTCTCCCAAGGCCCTTTGCAGAGGCTCCCAGATAAAGTACGTTCCCATAATCCAGGTGAGACGTGATTAATGCATGTATCAACGTCTTCCTGGCCCCTAATGGGAGAAGATCAAGCGTTTTCCGTAGTTTTGTTAATACGCCAAAGCATTGCCCCACAACTCGTCGTATGTGACCCTCATACGAGAGGGTAGGATTCACCCAAATCCCCATGTTTTTTGCCTCAGTACAAGGGGTAGGTGTAGGACCCAAACTCGGAGGCCACCATTCCGAGGTCCAGCTAGAGTTGTTACCTCCCACCACCAGCACCTCTGTCTTGCTTCCATTCAGTTTCAGGCAGTTCTTATCCATCCAGGAGGCAAGCTCCTGCATGAAGGCGCTGAAATTGGAAGCCGCCACTCCAGGTGCCTGTGAAAGGGAAATCAATAGCTGGGTGTTATCAGCATAAGAGACTACATCTACTCAGAAGCCCTGCACAATCTCTGCTAACGGAGACATGTATAAATTGAACAGGGAGGGACTGAGGGCAGAGCCCTCGGGGACTCCCTGCTCCAATCTCATATCTTCGGAGTAGTGTACAACCTGCCTGACCTGGAAACTGCGCCCAATTAGAAAAGATTTTAGCCATTTCAGGGCCGCACCTGAGACGCCACTCTTGTTCAGACCATGTAGCAAGGTGTAGTGTGCCACAGTGTCGAACACGGCACTGAGATCAAGCATGATCAGTGCCATGGTGTCGCGCGTCTGCCTCTTGTCTAAGGGTTTCCGTAGCGCAAAGTAATGCAGTTTCTGTGGAATGGCCTGCCCGAAAACCAGACTGAAGGGTGAAGGAGACGAGCAGCTTCCAAATGGGCCACCAGTTGGTTATTGACCACCTTCTCCGCCACGTTAGCCATATAAGGCAAGAGGGAAATCGGACGCAGATTTTCTAATATGTCCAGGCTTATATTCGGGGGGGGGGGGGGGGGGGAGGTGGGAGGAGGGGCAGAGGGGGAGAGGGAGATATTTCTTCTAATATCTCATAAACTACTCAATGGGTTTACACAAATAACAAGAAGCATTCTTTTTGGGCCAAGAGCTAGCTTTCAGCCAAATTTGGTGTAATTCTGTCCAGTGGTTCGGGCTAAAGCAGTGTCTAAATTCCCAATGGCAATTAACATGGGAAACACATTTCTTTGAACTCCCCCTTTTTTTCCCAGGCCCCGCTTGACAGATCACCTCAAAACTTTCCATGGACTAGAATCACTGGCGCACTTTTTGGGGAAAATTTCGTGCAGATTCGTCAAACATAAATAACATCATTTAGCCAACAGGGCTGTGTTCCAGCCGAAAAGCACTTAATGGTAGCCTGTCAATAAAAAACTCAATTGCGTTGTCATCCTTGCAGAGTGAGGACATTGGTGCATGTTTTATGGACAGTGCTAAGAATCCACCACTCCACTCAGGATAAGGGGATTATCATATCTTCCAAAATAACCCGGCTCACCCCCTTGGTAGTTTTGCACAAGCCGTCCGACTTATCTCAGAGGCTGTATGTAAAGCATTAGCAAACAGTAATGCAGTGAAAACACTGCAAAAGGACACCACACCACACCAGACCAGTTTTAGAAAAATATCCAATATTTATCTGAGTATAACAAGACCAAAATGATAAAAATCTAACATACAGTGATCAAAATACGAATGCAAACATAGACTTTATATAGTTCCTTAAAGTCTATAGCTCCGTCCGGGGCTATCATGGCTTTGTGAACAAACCAATCCAGCAGTTCCAGCTGGTCGCGGCCTGGTATGTTGTCGAGGAGACCCTTAAAACAGTACCTTTGGAGATGCAGGGTGTCGGACCATGCGGAGAGCTCCGGAGGAGTGGTGTCGGTTCCAGACGTTGGTGCAAGAGTTGTTGGGCCCTTTAAGTCACATGCGTTGCAGCTCAAACTGTCAGTTTGAAGTCAGGAGTGCCGGCAGGCATTGGGGTTGTGGTGTAAAGCGGAGCAGCATGACTTGCGATACCCCCAGGTTGCGGTGCGCTCCCCTCGGGTCATGGTGCAAGCAGCGGCTCAGTGACGGTCCTCCAGCGGTGTTGGTGGGACCAGGGCTGCGGTGCGAAGTGGGGTGGTGCTCGTTGCGGTGCTGACAGGTCACGATGCAAGCAGCAGCATCCTCCTCGTTGAAGCTCTTCCGACGGTAGTCCCAAGGCTGCAGTGCGAGCTAGGGCAATGCGTTTGCAGGGCCCACAGGTCGCGGTGTAAGCAGCGGTGTCGGTTGACGATCTGAAGTCAATGGAGATGGTGTTGGTGGGACAAAACTGCGGTGTGGGATGGGGCAGTGCATCGAGTAACCTACGAGCGATGCCCCCCAAACCACAGTGCAGGCAGTGGCATCTATGTCAGCTTAGAGCGTCATGGTCCGTGAGACAAGGGCTGCTGCACAAAGTAGGACGGTGCTCCGTGTTCTCAAAGAGTGACGTCCACATGCCACAATGCAGACAGCGGCATCTGTGACGGCATTACGGTGTCTTCGAGGATACCAGGGCAGCTGTGTGAAGCTAGGCGGTGCTGCGTGGGGTGCCCAGAGGTCATAGTGCAAGCAGCGGCTAGGTGACGACGGCAGATGTCGGTGAGGCTAGGCTGCAGTGCGAAGTGCAGCCGCGCCCTCGGTGTGCTTTAAGGTCACAGAGCTGGCAGCAGGATCGTTGACGGCGTCCGGTTACCTTTTCACCTCTGTGGCAGCTGAAACATTCAGTTCCTAAAGCTGGTACCCAGAAGATGTTGAAGTCTTTGATTTCCCTGAGACTTCCAACAGGAGGCAAGCTCTACATCAAACCCTTGGAGATACTTATGATGCAGAAAGCACAGTCCAGTCCTTTCTCTGCCCAAGACAGAAGCAGCAACTGCAGGCCAATCCACCAATGTGGTATTCCTCACAGCTCTTCCAGCTCTTCTTCCTGGAAGGTTCCTTAGTCCAGCAGCTATCTAAAGATCTAGGGTCAGGGCCCCAATATTTATACCACAGTTTCCTTTGAAGTTGGTACTAAGTTCCTCTGGCACACACAAACCAGTTCAGCCTGGCTCAGGCCAGGTTCTCTGCAGAAGGTGGAGACAGCTTTGTGAGAGGCAGTCCATTCAAGTGCAAGCAACATCTCCTCCCACTGCTCTATTCAGCCTGACTATGAGTCACTGAGGAAAGGCAGGACTCACCTCAACCCTTCCCTCTTAATGTCTGTCTAGTTTGAATACTCATCCCCTGCTCCTGTCATTCTAAACACAGATAGGGAATACACAATAAGTAGGGGCACACAGTATGGTTAAGCAAGAAAATGCCCACTTTCTAAAAGTGGCATTTTCAAACACCGAATATAAAAATCATCTTTACTAAAAGACATCTTTAAATTCTGAGTTCAGGCATACTAAATTTTGTTTCTCTATCTTATCCCAATGGAAAGTTATGCTTGTAAAATGTTCCGAATCCCACGTCAATACCATCTTAACTCAACATATGGAAGCTAACTCTGTTCTGGATGCGTCCCATAATGGCTTTTCTGCCTAGACATAGTACCAAAGATGCACTGCTTGCAGCTACGGAGCAGCTATGTTCCGCCTTCGACGAGGGCAGAACCTCAGCTTTGATTCTACTTGACTCGAGCTCGACCTTTGACACAGTCTCCCATAATATCCTGCTATATTGTGAAGGCGAGATCTGGGTCAATGGCAAGGCCCTCTCCTGGTTCTCCACCTTTTTCTGACCAGTCCTTCCAGGTCTCTGCTCCTCCTTTCTCCTCCGGTGTCCACTCTCTACACTGTGGTGTTCCTCAGGGCTCTGCTCTGAGCCCCACCGTATTTAATATATTCATCTGTCCTCTGGCTCTCATGACCAAAGCCCTGAACATCGCTATGGTATCATACGCCAATGACACTCAGCTGGTGCTCACCTTTTCCAGTAATCCTAATCAGGACTCTGTGAAATTTCAGGAAGACCTCACGGCCATCTCTGAATGGATGGCTGTCAACTATCTTCAACTAAATTCCACCAAATCACACATCCTCCTGGTGGGCAGAGATATCCATCTCTGGGGCAGCCAGTGGTGGCCCTTGGAATACCCCCCCCAACCTAAACCTGTGGTGAAGAACTTTGGAGTTATGGTAGATGGCGCTCTCTCAGTGGAGGAGCATGCTAAATCGGTGGCATACATCTGCTTTGGCCTGTTACATGGCCTAAATCCATTTAGCAACTTTTTGACGCCCACACACGACAGTTGATTGTCCAGTCCACCATCCTGTCAAGATTAGATTATCGTAATGTGCTGTTTCTCTGCGTTAATAAATCAGTGACTAAAACGCTTCAACGGGCCCAGAATGCGGCAGCCCGCGACATGTTTGCACTCCTGAAGTACTGTCACGTCTCGGACCTCCTTCGTCGACTTTATTGGCTCCCAATTGAGCAGAGAGTCTATTTTAAAACTCTTTGCACAATTCATAAGATCCTCTCTGGCCTCTGCCCCAGATCTTGAGCGATATGTGCTCCCTCTACATCCCTATACGAGCATTACGCTCTGCGGAACTGCATCTGACCATAGTACCTCGGGTGAGCAGGGCAAGAGCAGGCGGACGGTCGTTTAGAGCAATGGCATCTGCCCTCTGGAACTCCCTACCTCTTTCTGCCTGTTTTATGTCTGACCACAAGAACTTCAGAAGAATGGTGAAGATATGGCTATTTTCTAATCGCTGAGCTTCCCTGTTACCCATTCTGCTAGATTTAGCGCTGGGGCAGCCATGTTCTTTACAAATACTATACCCCAAGGGACAGATGGCCTTTCAATAGGGAAATACGAAATAGACAGTCTTTCAATAACAAGACATGTAAAACACACCAGTACATCTCCTACCTTTCACATACACTGCAACCCTTGGGCCTACCTGAGGGGTGCCTTATATGTAAGAAAAGGGAAGGTAAGGGCCTAGCAAGTGGGCGCACTTGCTAGGTCGACATGGCTGTTAAAACTGCATACAGACACTACAGTGGCAGTTCTGAGAACCCTTTGAAAGGCTACTTGTGAGGGTGGCACAATCTGTGCTGCAGGCCCACAAGCAACATTTGATTTATAGGCAATGGGCACAAACAGTGCACTGTACTAGGGACTTAGTGGCAAATAAAATAAGCCAACCATCGAAACACCAATCCATAAACACTATTTACATGGAGAGCATATGCACTTTGGCACTGAATTGCAGTGTTAAAGTGCCCAGAGCCTAAAACCAACAAAAACAGGAGGCCAAAAAGAAAAGGTGTGTGGGTGAACCTGCTGAAAAAGCCATGTATAACATGTTAAACTTTGCTTTTTCAGAGGGTTTACCCCCACACTTTTTGGCCTCCTGTTTTTGTTGGTTTTAGGACATGTTAGGCTTGACTTTTTCACCAGGTGCTTGGTCATCTCCTTTGGGACTGCGGGGGAGCTGTGGTCCCGGACGACACCCGCCTCCTGCAGGAGCCAGCATTGCTTTTTACCCCCAGGGAGCTACTGACCTACAGCTACCTGGGTGTAAAAAGCAAAGTGCTCCGCTTTGAGCAAGCGAGAGCATAATGCTCTCCCTTGCCCAAACCGGAGCACTTGCTTGCTATGGGATGGCAGGAGCGTTGCTCCCGCCATCCCATAGCAACCTGCAGTGTCCCCAGTGTGGGCACCCCGGGACATTGCTGGAGCAGGCCCTGGGGAGTTGGCGGTCCCCAGGGCATTTATGGCTCCAGGAGCAGGGTCCTTGCGGCTCCCCTCCCATTTTAAAAATAGCCTGAGGAAGTGATGGCCCCCGGGGCAGTGGGCAGGGAAAGTGGGCCCCGGGGCAGAGGGGAGGCTCATGGCCGCCCTGAATTTTTTAATACTAGCCCTGGGGAGGTGGTGGTCCTCGGGGCAGCGTGGTGGCCATGTGCCCCCCCCCTCTCATTTCAGATAGTCAGCCCCAGGGATGTGGTGGTCTTGGGGACTGCATGGGGGGGCTGCAGCCTGTAAATGCAGTATATATGCCGGCAGCTCCAGATCGCCTTGTTCAGGACACTGACCGCCATTTTTCACATACTTTTATGTATAATGCAAGTACTGACACAAACAATGACTAATCTCATTTTCAGAAATGCGGTGCCATCTTTAAATAGGATGCTCCTTCATATACCCTTACAATCATCGTTAGAATGTTCACATTATATGTGCAAAGTAACGATTAATAATTGAGACCAAAATAAAAAATGTCAAAGTATGTATCTAATATTTAAAAACCATATTTAAACTTGCACTCTGTTAAATAGTGTAAGGTAATTAAATTGAAATGTTCATTTTATGGCAGTCATCCCGTCTGTTTTAATCAGTTCAGTTCATTAAGCTTTATTTGGTTTAGTTTCAACCATAAAAGCATACAATATAAAATAAAAATACAATCATAATTTAACAAACAACATACATTTTTAAAAGCAACAAAATTTCGTTAGGTCCAGTAAAATATGCTGAGCCAGTTGTTGTTAATGACTAAGAAGTTTACATGGTAAGCACCCGCCTAGTATTGACAGTTGTTATATGGCGGGTAAGGGTTGAATTGAGGTAGCTTGCTATGCTTCAAAATACATTGCGGATAAAAGTTAAGAAAGGGGAAAATGTGCTCATTTGATGGGCAGAATCTATAACCCTGCTTAATGTTGTGATCGACATTTTGTTTCCGGGAGGGGATAAATGAATCACTTGGATAGAAGTCATGTAGGTCCCAAGTTTTTATAGGACCGTCACCTTCCTGGGGCTGCCAAGACTGGAGATATGGGACAACTAGTCTGCTTCTGAATCTGATTAAAACCAGATCCCCACCAATATCTTTACGTAGGGGACCCAACCATCCCACTCTCCTCACGCTGACTATCCTGCCATCAAGGTTGTGGGGTAGGGGTCTGTTCTTTGATAGCCAGAACTTAACTTTATTTAGCAAATCAGTCGATCTCTCAGATTTTCCATGTTTCAGGGGAGGAACCCCCGATAGAATGGACACGAATGGAGCGGCCACTGGGGGAAGATTGATACGAAGAGTCTTAGTACTTTTTAATCTAGGCTCAACAATACGTTCTGGGGCAGGTATAGATGGAGCTTTAGGGACAGGGACAGATGGATACACAGTAGTGGAGACAGTTTCAGGTGATAGGGGAACTGGGTTTTGCGTAGTTTGTTTGGGCAACTCAGGAAGACCAACCTGTGGTAAACACTTAGAAGTTACTGTGTTTGCCTGGTTAAGTTTGACAATTTCCTCAATCCCCGTCAGTCTGTCCCCCAAGGTGTTAATTTTGTCGATCAAAGGGTGGATGATGGTTTTGATCAGCTGTTCAATCATGGTCAGTAAGACCAATTGGGGAGAGGATGCGGGGTCATCTACTTTTTTGCCCAGCTCAGGAGTTAACAGATCCATGAAAACAGGCGGGTTAAAATCTGATGATGCCCTTTGCAGTTTAGATGTTTTGTTTGGGGACCCACTTTCTCCAACCCCGTCATGTTTCCTTTTACCAGAAGTAACCATAACGGGAGTAGTACTTTTTACAATTACTTTTATGGGTGTCGGAAGAAGCCCCTGTGTGCTGCCAATGTGGGCTAGCGAGCTGACGTTAGCTACCAGATGGGGTGAGGTAACTAAGGTATACCTGATGTTGCACATACTGTTTAGATCGTCTAGCCAGGTAGGATTGGACGCTGTATTAGACGTTTCAGAGGGGAGATCCATGCTGATAGGGGAAAGTGTCAGGTGAACAATGTAAGAATAACAAGACAAACAGCTGTACTATTTGTTCAATCGAACCACCATGACAATATTATGCCCGTCTTGTGTCTTAGGGTTTAGGTTCAACCAGGGGGATATAGCAAGTAACAACTCCCATATGGGTATGAGTAACAGTATCAGGCCAGTTGTAATAGTCAGTGGAGTGGACAATAAGTGGTTTTACCTCCTCATAGGAGGCCAAGAGGGGTGGCCCGTCCCGGCCTCCACGTGCCTCCACGTGCCTCTGAGGGCCACAGAGGGCCCGCCCTTTGCCCGGGCTTAGCCCGGCGCGGTCCCGCGCGCGTCCCGCGACGCGGAGGGAGCGTCCAGTTCAAGTAGCGCCTCCGGGCGCGCTGTGGCCGGAAGCCGGAAGTAGGAAGTGGGCGCAAAGCACCCTGGGAGCTGTAGTCTCAAGCCGCGAGGTGGAAAGTGGCGGCGGCGAGACTACAGCGTCAGGAGCCCAGGAGCAAGAGAACCAGCGTCTGCCCACAGGTAGGATGCCCTCCAAAATCAATTTCAGCCCCCGCTCCACCGAGGGAGCGTCCAGTTCAAGTAGCGCCTCCGGGCGCGCTGTGGCCGGAAGCCGGAAGTGGGCGCAAAGCACCCTGGGAGCTGTAGTCTCAAGCCCGCGAGGTGGAAAGCGGCGGCGGCGAGACTACAGCGTCAGGAGCCCAGGAGCAAGAGAACCAGCGTCTGCCCACAGGTAGGATGCCCTCCAAAATCAATTTCAGCCCCCGCTCCACCGAGGGAGCGTCCAGTTCAAGTAGCGCCTCCGGGCGCGCTGTGGCCGGAAGCCGGAAGTAGGAAGTGGGCGCAAAGCACCCTGGGAGCTGTAGTCTCAAGCCGCGAGGTGGAAAGCGGCGGCGGCGAGACTACAGCGTCAGGAGCCCAGGAGCAAGAGAACCAGCGTCTGCCCACAGGTAGGATGCCCTCCAAAATCAATTTCAGCCCCGCTCCACCGAGGGAGCGTCCAGTTCAAGTAGCGCCTCCGGGCGCGCTGTGGCCGGAAGTAGGAAGTGGGCGCAAAGCACCCTGGGAGCTGTAGTCTCAAGCCGCGAGGTGGAAAGCGGCGGCGGCGAGACTACAGCGTCAGGAGCCCAGGAGCAAGAGAACCAGCGTCTGCCCACAGGTAGGATGCCCTCCAAAATCAATTTCAGCCCCCGCTCCACCGAGGGAGCGTCCAGTTCAAGTAGCGCCTCCGGGCGCGCGGTGGCCGGAAGCCGGAAGTAGGAAGTGGGCGCAAAGCACCCTGGGAGCTGTAGTCTCAAGCCGCGAGGTGGAAAGCGGCGGCGGCGAGACTACAGCGTCAGGAGCCCAGGAGCCCAGGAGCAAGAGAACCAGCGTCTGCCCACAGGTAGGATGCCCTCCAAAATCAATTTCAGCCCTAACATTTTCCTTTCCCATAATCCCAAAGTGGGCTAGTCTGGTTCTCAATTGTGCACACCACCTCACAATGAGCTATGCCATAATATATTGCAATTCCAATATAGAATTCTTCATACACATTCTAAAAAATAAAATTGGTAAACGCCAATATTTTCTTCCAAAAACATTTCCATTGGTTGAAACCGCACATATACAGTGAACACTATCAAAAGATTATAAAATAATATTAAACTAACTCTTTGGATGGCATGCCTCTTCTCATTCAATGTTAATTTTTTATGTACATGAAATGCAAATTATCTCTCATAAAGCCCAAGTGGGCATGTTCCATATAAAAATTATTTGAAAGCTTATCCTGACACCTCCTGCCACTCTATTAATTTTAATGAATTCACCCCTGTTTGTAGTCTTGCCTACTCTCTTCACGCAGGCCGCATTCCTAAAAATATAAACCAGATTTAAAATTGCACTGAAATATGGCGGTCACATACTGCTGCAGACAGCTCCGACTATGACAACTTATAAATGTATAAACATTTCCTCATCAATGTTCAAACAATGAGATTCTCTAGTGTCCATCTCCAAGATGTATATAGATTTCAACCTTCTAAGTTATTTCTCTCTATTGCCTCCTCTTACTGCTTTTGTTACAGTCTATCACACTATGCTTGCGTTTATTGTGGTTGCCCTCTTAAAATTCTTGGAAGTGGCATGCAGTTGAATAATTAGCATCTTTGTTTTTAATTTCCTTAAGATGTTGAACTCTTTTATGGGCCCCAAAGAGAGGCCGAGTACCTCCAGAGTGTGCTACAACGCCAGAACTACTGCGCAGCAAGTTTTTAGTGAGTAGACGTGTAAGTGAGTGATGTAAGGTGATAGTGGTGTTAAAATGTCTATAGTGTATCAAAAAAGGATTTAATGTTTGATCACTTGGACATATTAAAAGTTAAGGGGTGGAAAAGCGGCCAAATAAATTGTTTGGTTATTTCCACTATAAATAGTCAGTCAACATGTTTCTGCCTTGAAAATGGTGTCAATTTACCAGGCATTCATCAGGACAAAAGTGGACTAAACCCCGGCGTTGTGGACGCGCTAAGGACCTCCCCAACCAAGGGACGGGAAAGTAAAAAGGTGTACAAAAAAGTGCTAATTTTTAACCTAGAACCAGGATCCGGTTTACGTGGGTAGAGGAAGGTTCCAAGTGGGTGCTTGGCGTCGAGGGCGGTGTGCCAATTACGCCACCACCCCCCTCCCGTGATCCATGATGTACTTACTCCTCACCATACAAGTGCTTTATTTTTTAGTCTCCCAAACGGGGAGTACTTTAGAAGGCTGATCCTCCTTCCACTTGCACTTTTTTGTACACCTTTTTACTTTCACGTCCCTTGGTTAGGGTGGTCCTTGGCGCGTGCACACCGCCCGGGTTTAGTCAACTTTTGTCCTGATGAATGCCTGGTAAATTGACACCATTCCAAGGCTGAAACATGTTGACTGACTATTTATAGTCAAGTCATAAAAAAGTCATAAAATTTGTATAGCGCACTACATACCCAGAGGGTTTCAAGGCGCTTAGGAAGGGGAGGAGGATTATTTGTCAAATATCCACGTTTTAAGCTGCTTTCTGAACGCTAGGTGATTCTGGGTGAGGCGAAGGTAAGCAGGGAGGGAGTTCCATGTTTTGGCAGCCAGGTATGAAAAGGATCTGCCTCCCATGGTGGTCTTGTTGATGCGAGGTACAGTGGCGAAGGCTTGGCTGGAAGAGCGAAGTTGGCGGGAGGGGGTGTAGAAGGACAGTTTATGTGGCCGAATTTTCCACGCCTTAACTTTTAATATGTCCAAGTGATCAAACATTAAATCTTCTTTTTTGATACACTATAGACATTTTTAACATCACTATCACCTTAAATCACTCACACGTCTACTCACTAAAAACCTGCTCCGCAGTAGTTCTGGCGTTGTAGCACACTGGGGAGGTACTCGGCCTCTCCAGTGGGGCCCAATGATGAAGCATGTCACCTACCAGGAAGGTGAGTGAGGGCTTTTTATACACACCTGAGTGGGGTCGTGTATTTACTCTATACAGTAGCTCCCTTTGTTGCTTTTGACTGACCTTGGACACTCTTACTTTGTTGAAATAAATATAACCGGGGACTAAGAGTGTTGCCACATTCTCCCTACCTCTTTTTTGTTGACCTAAACTCTTTTATGTACCGCCACTTTATTGCTTCCTACATATATTTTGGGACAGGGGCACAACAAGGCGTAAACTGCACACACTGTCCTGCTGTTTAGGGATGTTTTCCTGTTGATCTTTTTGTTGAAATTGGTAATTCTCTCTGCTGTGTTAACACCATTAACAGAAGCTTTATATTTGTTACATTTTGTGAACCGATTTTGTGGTTTAAGCACTGTTCCTTACTTGTTATCACCTCACTTTTCTCTAGCCTGTTTCTCATAGATGGTGCCTTCCTGAAAATAATCTGTGGCTTCTTGCCTACCTCTTTACCAAAAATTGATTAATTTCTAATGGGATACCAGTGTTTTAATAAAACACTTTATCTATCATGTTGGCTTTGATAAGTTGTGATGAATCTATATACTTGGATGTGGATTTGGGTGGGGTAAACAATTATCAGAGGGTGGCGTGGGTGGCAGGAGGTCTGGTATATATATGTCAGTGGTGGGGAAGGCATATGTTAAAGGTTTTGAGGGTGAGCGGTAGGCAGCCAAAGACTTCTTTCAAACCTTTGGAGGGCAGGCCCTGTTATACATGACTCCTGCATTACTCCTTTCCCCATGTGCATATGTTGGAAGCCTGGGTAGATGAATTCGGGGGGACCTCTATAACATTAAATTATAGAGGACTAAAAAGTGTATAACTTGTATGTTTTTAACGTATGGGTTATGATTGATGACATAGACAATTCAAGCTTTTCTCTTGTTGTCTATTTGATGTCACTCAGAACCCCTTATTGAAATCCATCCCCAATATTCACAGTTACCAATCTACAATTCAACGTATTCTGTATGCTTGAAACAGTAGATGAGTCTAGTGATAGACTAAGATTTTAACTTTAGAAACCCAGCAATTCAGAGAAATTTTAAATAGAAATGGTACATCTATGAAGATGCCAGAGGCTCTCTAAATTCAGCCACAGCCCTGTAGTGTCCTGCTTTATTTTTTTTAACTCCTGTTTCCTTCTGTGCTCTGATTAGTGTTCAAAGGGATCTGACTGAAGACTAAATAACCCACAGATTGATGGAAGGAAGCCCTGAGGAGCCTCCCCTCGTACCTGTGTATTACGGTACGTAGTTCTTTGATGGCGCAGGATGATACCTGGATGAGTTAATAGTCTCCTTGTCAGATTAACGAGGCCTTCAGTGAGCTAATAGCGGTGTTGGGTCATTGCAGGTTCTTTGATGGAATGTTGAGGGGTGGGCGCAGTGAACAGAGCGTGACAGGACAATGTGCCTGCTCCAATTATGGCTCGCTTTACAGCTAAATGCAAGGATCTCAAAGGTGAGCATTTTAAAATGTCCATTTGTGGTCATCTGGCAAACCTCCACAACTTTTAGTTGATAGTCTGCGTTTTTGTATACCAGGTGCGCTTGAACTGCCCCACGCATGTCTCTAAGAGGCATCGAACCTAAAACTTTCAGAGAGACTTCCAGGGCACATGGTGCATTTCTGAATTCTACTAATGTTCCTTATCGAGATTCTGACACCAGAGCTTCACATATCACATGGATAATTTGGTTAATATCTGGCTGTTGTAGAAAGTTGCACGCAGTTGAATATCAAGTCAAGTTGGCTCCTGTGTTCCCGTTTTCCAAAAGGACCTAGAGGGAATGAGCATTACAAGTGCATTACATGAGTGCTGGAAGACATTTGAGGATCCTTTCTTCAAAAGCTTTGACTACCTCTGTCCAATATCCCAGCAACACCTGACCTTTCCTCAGGCTCTTCCTAGCTGCAGGAGTACATCTTACCTTTACCCCTAGTTGAATGCGTGAGGGCAGTGCCTGTAATTGTATTTAGGAGAATTGCAGAGCTTGATAGTATGTTAAAATGTTTTACTAAGCGGTCACAATTCTTCCTAAATCTAAATCCTTTTTTTAATGGATTGGTTGACTGGTCATGGGAGGTTTGTTGCCGGCTTGTGCAAGTTCACTGGCCTCTCTTCTCGTTAATCACAGAGCCCTGCTTGTGCCTAGTTGCGCTGGTTAGTTCCTTCAACCGAGATTTTTAAACCAAATGTATCTTGCCCCCAGCGCCATATAACGCATCGGGGTAGGGCAGTAGTTTAAGTGTCCCAACAAAAATCCTCTGCTCCTCCATAAAAAGTCTCCATGATCAATAACCGTATATGTGGCATCCGTACACATGTCCTCGTATCATGTGTACGGACGCTCTCGGATAAGAATAGGGGACCTGCAATCGGGGAGATTGTTAACCGATGCCAAGGATCTGAGGAGATTTAAATGTACATTTGAAACCATGGGGAGTGACTGATACTTAAAGAATATGTTACTAGAAGATATTGGATGACCACGAATACACAGCGTTGGATACCACATATACGGTTATTGATCGTGGAGACTTTTTATGGAGGAGCAGAGGATTTTTGTTGGGACCTTGTAGGACAGCCCTGATGAAGTCATTGTGCCTTACATAGCACGACGAAACACGTGTTGGCTGCGGTTTGGATGTGAACATTGGAAGAATAAAGTCTAACTGGAATACAAGTATTTTTTGGATTGGATCAATATAAAGGACTGGAATATATTTGACTTCCTGCATTGTGACAATTTGGATGACTTTTGAATTTGGAGATACTTTATTTATATGGTTCGGAGTGCTCAGGGAGAACTTTTTGAGGTCCAAATACAACATGTTCTTTAAAATCAGTGGGAAGGAGGCGAGACACAGCACATAATGGCGGACAAATATGTGAACTGAAGTACATATGCACTTCAGAAGCAGTTCAGCAGCGTTTAATCTAAGAAACACATCGCTTCACATCAACGCCTAATTCAAACACGATGTAATTTTATGCAAATCCGTGGAAGGAAGGTTTAAATCGACGTTTCTCATCCAAATTCATCGTGTCTGTCAGATCTGAGCTTTCGTGAGTGTATTGCGAGCTGGTTTACATTTTAAACAAGTGTGTAGTATTCTCTATGCACTTGCAGAGAACGATCTGAAAAGAAGGCGCTGGGCTGCACGGTTCCAAATCTCATCTTCTCGAACATTCCGATTCCCACAGATAGGTCGACAGTGTCACCCTGGATTACCGAGAACTGCGTTCTTTGTAAATATGTCAGCCGTGCAAGTGAGTCAGAAACAAGCCTGTCATCTTTCACAAGTGCAATGCTCTGATCTGTCCCGCTCAGTGCAAGCCATGGAATCGGTTCCTCTGTCCCCGGGCGACAGTTTTTTTTTGTTGTTTTTTGGGGAAATTGGCATTGAGCAATCCTTGTGCCGACGCTGTGTGCTAGGGCCAGTACGTGCTTTCACAGGCAATACCATTAATTACTAATGATTACAATAAGCTGTGCTAGAAGCCTGTGTTTTAAATCTTTTATTGTATTTGCTGTATGATGAGGGGTACTAGTATGAGGGTGTCTTAAATGTGTGGGGTGGAGTGATTGTGTATTTAGGAGTTGGGAAATATAGGATCAAACTTTCTAGGAGATACCAGAAAACCATTTCATGTGATGGTTCTCCTTGCAGGATTTTAAAAACCTATAAAGGGGTCGGGGCTACTTTAAGGGTGTGATATACCAGAGTAGCTTCAAATCTATATTCGGGTAGACCGGTTTTGCTCCCTACAGGCCAAGAATGATCCATGGCGCTTCTTCAGGACCTAAAAAATTAGTTTTTAATCCTACCCCACACCTATACCATCATATGTAGTGTAGGTATTCCCCTAAAAAATACCTGGTTCTAGGTTAAAAATTAGTTGTCCAACCTGGAAAGGAAAAGAAAACAATAGCCGGAACAATCGAGCATTGTCTCTGCAGATCTGGTTTAATGCGTCATCAGGATCGCTCTCCCGGTATACAATGTCCGTGTCTCTAATGGTAGACATGCGCATGCTACTGTTGGCACTAAATAGCTACCAAATTATAGAACAGTGAAAGACAAACTAGTACACACGACACAGCAGGTAATTAGACCGATGTGGTACAGATAACATGTAATTAAAACCTGTGCAAGAGTCGCACAGTGTTGCAGTGTGACTGGTAAGCTCAAATGTGAACAATGGATCTTACCCTTTAGAATGATCAAAATTGTCCCATAGGTCGGAACAGAGGTTAGCGCACAGCTGCTAACTGTAAGGGAAATGTAATGACAGTCAGGCTCGAACAACTTATAAATGAAGTATAAAAGAGCCAAGCGTCAAACGGACCTTGGAAACTCATCCGAGGTATTTATATTTACATGGCTTCTACGCATGAGGTGCGAGAGACCTACCCTCCTCTGCTCGTCCGTATCGAGACAGAAGAGATGGCCCGCTTTTAAAGTACGACTGATGGCAAATTTGCCCTCAGGTGTGGAGTGTTCAGCCATAAGGGTGGATCGTGATTGGGTAGCTCATGTGGTCATGGGAGCTTGGGTAGATCCGAGTTAGCAGCGGCTTCAGTATCCGCTTCAAATCAGTCTGTCAGTGGCAGCCATCTTGTAATATAGTCATTGAGTGAGCCTGTATGCTACTCAGGCCCTCGTATGTACAACTTGTGAAGATGTGACATGTTGTGGTGCTTGAAAAACTCAGTGGTACCTCACGACCAACCCAGAGCACATAATGTATTAATATTGTTCGTCAACAAGTGGCACGAATAGTGTTGCTGATAGCTGGTGAAGTAATGTGTAATGTCTTCAGACTGTGAGTGTACTTTAAAATTTGGGGACCTGAGTCAATGTGGAAGACTTCAAACAGGACATTCCAAAGTTGTTTGGGAGGTGGGGGAGGTACTGCAATGTTAGTATGGTGCCGCATGTTAGTACGGTACAGTTGCTGTATTGTGGTAGTGGCTATATCGGAACTTGAAAACCTCAAGGTCTCAACAAGAAGCAAGGAGTCTACCTCGTAGAAAATACACTAGAAACACATGCTCCTGAGGTGAAATCCGGGGATTATCTATGGTTCTAACCAAAGGTGCTTATAGATTTGAGTGTGGCTACCCCTTTATCAAGAATCGATTCTGGTAAAGATGAAAAGAGTGCTGAGACTTGTAAAAGTAGACCAGTGCTGCTGTTGACCAGGGGGCTGCATGTGAAGGTCGGGAGGGCCGCACTTTTGAGTGTCACTGGAGGGGTTAGAATCTGTGTACAGAGAGCACATCCCACGTGCTCTATCCTGTTGAAGTGAGGTGTGCGGAGTCAGGTGAGACTGCCAAGAACGGAGGGTAGACTGGAAAGTAGGGATGCGTGGATGGCAAAAGTAGCGGAAGAACCAAACACAAGAAGCTCAGACAGAAATAGTAACATATATTGACTCGGTTAAAAAATAAAGTACGTGAACAACCTATGAAAATCAAATGAATACATTGATAAAGTAATAAATTATCCCATTGATCCCTACGAAGCACAACATGAATAAATGCTTGATGTAGGGTTCGCTTCTTGTGTGTGGTCATTTGTTCCCAAGAGTCTCCTTCCGGGTGGAGTCACAGCTCTGAAGTCAGTCAGTAGAGATTGGGTGCAGACTGCCAGGCGGGGCAGGCTCTGCTCGTCTTAGGTGTAGTGGGAGCCCCTCATTCGACGGTGTAGCCACGGCACACTAGTGTTTATTGCTTGAATGGAAGCGGAGACCGCCCTTCGACCTTGAAGGCATGTCTGATGTCTGGTGTCTGTGTGTCGGCACTGACTCACTTGGGCCCTGCAGTCGCCGGCCCGCTGCTGTCTGTACAAAGGTTAGTGAGTCAAGACTCTGAAATCCGACCCCACGCCCAAGGGTCACTGAAACCGTGGCTGCCACGGGGACGTTTCTCCGGTGAACGCTACCGGGGATCAGGGCATTTCCGGTACAGTAGACCCCATTCATTCCACAGCCCTTGCTCACCCCCTACCAATAGAAAGGCCTTGCTGGTAAGTACATAATCAATTTCCTCACTTAAATGCACAGCTCAGATTTCATTTTAAAAGGGGGAAGGAAGAGAAATAACTAAGAGACCACCTCATTTGTGCTTGCAGAGGGCAATGTTTACATTGTCAGCTGTAGGGGGTTCGAAAACGAGGGAGATGCCTGGGGTAGGCACCATGAGTTGATGAGGGGAGCATATTGGCCCTTCAGACAGCTGCAGGGGTCCCAGTACCCTAAGAGGCATCTGTTCACTGCCCGGCTGCCTGGGGCAGGAGCAGTCTTCCCATGGACTCACAACCAATAGTGACTACCCACGGCCCTTTTGATGGGACCAATGTGCACTATGGAACTCACTTGATTTAAAGGGGATGGCTCCTAAGTAAAGCGAATTTGGGTAAATAGTGACCCCTTAACAAGGCCTCTGGCTCGTATGGCAATGGTCATTCTACACGTGCTAGTTGTGCACTGCACAAGTAAGCCCAAACCGTGATGCGCAAATAAGTCATTGCGAATTGCAAGGGAGAAGTAAGTGTATGGGGCCGGGGCCTTTCCCTTCCCCTCACTGCAGCTCCCAGGTAAATGTATCAATAGTTTGCAGCTCCTTCTGCGATGGCAATCCTTAAATGGTCACTGATGGTTGAGGCATCTTTGCTAGCCATTTGTCTAGTGCAAGTTGTCCATGCACTTCACTTGTGGCAGCAGCTCGGAGCTGAGATTAGCCTTGTAAACTGCTTCCAGTTTGTTTTATTTTAATATTGTCACTCCCATCTCTTTAACAGCCTGATGTTGCGGTGTAGGTGTGTTAGGCTGGTGCATACAGATTAGGGAGGGGGCTCTGCTGTCCTTGCAGGCCTCCACCGACGTGTTTAGAGCTGTTCACAGAAAGGCACCCTATTTTCTCACTCATCATGTAAGAAGGTCGTGGTTTCAGTCAGATAAGCTGATTGGTCGACCCTGCTGCAATTCAGATGGCGCAGTATCCGTTCTGAATACCTTGAGCACTAAATGCAGGACCGGTCAGTAGCTCTCCACTACCTCAGAATGAAGAAATTTACCACAAGTCAGCCATTCTCTCTCCCTCCCTCTTTGATCAGCCAACTTCTTCAAAGGTCTGTCTGGTAGAAAGCTACTCTGGTATTTCCTCAAGTCTAGCTGCCTCAAACCCACCACCATGGTCACCCTCTTCAGGATCAAAAGATCTCTGTGAAACTGTTTAGACACGCGTCAATAACTACAATAGTCCACTGGTGTATAATTAGTTCATGGAAGTCAAGTCAACAAATTCCTTGAACAACCAAACCTTGACATGTTGCTCAACCTGCAGCCACACCTGTTATGTAGGAAATTAGTAATAAAGATCCAAATGATATTGTTCGGGGTGTTACACCTTGCGCTTTACTCAGAATACTGGGTTGGTCCCACACTATCAAAGAGTGAGACTAGGGATTCTTAAAAGAGTTATCGGTTTGCCTTTGGCAAAGGTTTTTGGGAGCTTTGCCACAGAACGTTTTTGACTCTACAACCTACCAAAAGAATTAATTTCACCAAAGTCCATTAAAGGAATTCCCACCCCTGTTATTTATGGACGTTCAGAGAGGGGAGCTTGCGAGAAATAATGCATGTGCTTGATAAATACTGCATTTTTAAACGCAGGAGGCGAAAGCTAGCCCTTTATAAAAACACGGACCCCCATCCAGACTCGCTTTCACACAACGTGTGATCGTGGCCCCATCCGTGCATTCCCTGGCGCGTGTTTTTTAATGCGCTGTAAATCGAAAGCCCACAACTGGGCCTGCAGCAAAAAGCGAGTTTTGTTTTACTGTAAGCGTATCCGCTTTCGGTGAAATGAAAAGCCCTCTTTGCAGATTTGAGGTGGGCTGCGAAGCCCTCACGCGTAACTTTCACTCGGAGGGGCGGGGAGAGCGGGGGCGGCGCGGCCTCTGCGGGCTCTTTGATCTTGGGTTGTTCCACAGCCTGGTGACGAACACCTACCTCTTCTCAAGAGGTGCAGAGCTGAGAAGTGAGGTGGCGACTTCCGCTGCCAGTAAACCGTGAGTGAGCCTTGCTGCAGTCTCCTCTCTGGGACGTGCCTCTGAGGAAGACGATGGCGTGAATAACAACAATGATAGCATGATAACAATGACCACATTCCTTCAAAATCTGCCATTTCAGTATTAGCTTAGAAGTTGTCAGCGCTATATGGGTGTTATTGCACGGTCCTAGATATTGCATCCCTTGCTTGTAGCATGTCCTACAATATTCAGTCTAATAAATGGACATGGCCAGTGACTGGGCGAGCACTCCAGAGGGTGCTTTAAAGAGACAGAGCTGAGGGTCCTTGGCCATCCGTGCTCAAGGTCGAGGACATAAAGTGGCCCTTGCCTGAATGTGTTGGGGCCCCCAGCAGCAAGGCTCAGCTCAGGCGAGCTGCAGACTGACTATCTCCCCTTGGAAAACCTGTGTGTCACCAGTATAAATCAGTGCGTCAAATCCAAGTCAAACCGTGCATACTCTCTCAGATTTGTCCCCAGCCTTCAAAGCGAGCGCCACCAAGATGTAAACATTGCACAGAGTGTTTATGGTGTGACTTTAACACCGTCTTCAAGATCATATCATTATACAATATTGATCACGTTGGGTATAACACTGCACAGTAAAAGGACTTTACGTCCTACCAGTTAAAACCATCTCACTGGAAACCACCTGAATACGGCGCAAATAAAGAAGCCACAAACCAACAAAAAAGGAGTAGAAACACACAAGAGAGAAAGAAACCAAGCAGTGCAGTTGTATCAGGCGAGGCCTCTAAGCTGGACCTGGGGACAGTGCACCTCTGTTTTCACAGCTGCAATACAGTATACATGTTCACCAAGGTTTTACATCATATAACACTTAATATCTAGTCTCTAATAAATGTATTTACATTATAACCAGTAAACCAGAAACAACATACTTCTATGTAGACTATAATGATGCAATCACTGGTAATCTCGCAGTGAGAACGGTAATTTCATGAGGGAGCCAGCCAATGGATAAAGACGATAGTATTCATCCCATTCGAAAATAAAACCAGGGCCATTGGCTAGACACAACACAACCTTCATGAAGCTGAAATGCTCAACGCTTGGAAGATGCCACGAATGGAAGCATATAGAATCAATGCAGACGTTATGGATAATGAAACCCAAAGATTGCAGTTTACTAATATATGCAAGCACTAAACCAACACTGTATCATAAACAGAAGACTCAAGCTTGCTTCCAAAATGGATTACTTTGTGTCTCTTAAGTACTGAGGGTCAATAAATATTTGTACATGTAAACTGCACAAACTCCGACAAATCCAAAGAACCCTGCGGTGTTGAGCACCTGAATGGAAAGGATGATCTTGGAGGTCATGGGTTTTGACGTGACAGACAACTGGGTAGATACATGGACTTTAGAGTCATGCAATGAGACGGAGATATCAAGCCCAGGAGCCCACAGAGGTCACAGCAGACCACAAAGACTTTAATAACTGGCTAGCCATCTAGCTAACAAGATCCTGAATGTTGCACACTGCAGGCTGAAAAAACTAAATCAACAGAATGGACTAAATAACAAAGCCTGTGCATGGAGGTGTGGCTCACAGGACAAGATGCACCATCTAACATGCATACACTGCAGCTGATCTCTCAGGTTGCCTGTCTCGATCTCTTATGATGGGCTACAGGGCCTCCGCAGATGTTGGCGAACATTGGTAGTTACTCAGGTTAGTTGTTCCAGGCTCGAGTTTTGGGGTAGAATGGGGCATCATGAATCTCCTTGGGCTTGCTGCGAGCAGGGCTTCAGGGAGGACCTTCTTGCTTAGACCTCGCCTAGAAGCCATGGGCACAATGCCAGCTCCACCATAGCACACGGGTCCACAGAGGTGTAACTCGTACAGAGGATCATTGAGCCGTGACGCAACCCCAGCTCAGATTCCAAAAGCAAGCAGTTAGATGAGACGTGGGCGTCTGCCCATCTACCCATATCCAGTTCTCTTGTCATGCTAGTCAGGCTAGGTCAACCTTTCCCTGCTCAGAGAGAAATGTGAGAAGGTCATCTCCCCAAAATGCATTGTAGTTTCTAAACAAAGAACATGGAAATTCCATGGGTGCCCTAAGGTACAAATTCAAGAACTGGGATCAACCCTAATGTCCAGTGTTTCCATAATATGTGCAAAGCCATTGATGGATGCTTGTAATGGTCACATGCTCACAGACATTGTTCATTAAAAAGCATAAACATGAAGGCACCCCTATGACTTCATCCTCTGGACCACACAGAAGAATGGTAGGCAACTCCCATTGGCGCAGTTAGGGCCCCCTAGAAAAAAGTGTGCTTCCACTCTTCATGGGCAGAGGGGGCATAGAAGCTACCCCCTTTGTGGCTATGAGGAAAGGACGCCAAACACTGTTTTCACCATTTGCAAGACACACCAAGGGTGACCTTTAAGTACGAGAGGTAGCTTAAGCGATCCCTAGTAATTAGGGACCCTCATAAACACGGCTATAATTAAAATCGCAACAGACAAAGAAATGCTGGGTATGGCACAGTTGGTGTGCTGGGTCTGGACTTTCATTAATGCAGCCAGTAAATTACAAAATTCTTATTAACATTCAAGCAGCTTGTGTTACCTTTTTGGCAGTAGTGGCACAGAGAATTGATGGAATTTTCCCATATTGAAACACAATGAAGAAGGGATGTTGGGATTATAATGCAGTCATTGGGTGCCACGGCTGGTACTTTGGTCACTAGTAGGTATGCTGTATCACCCCCCCCCCCTTTTTAGGTCGAGCCTGGGCAGCGCATGCACTGCTCTGTGAGGCTGCTGTATTAGAAAATGGACTTGAAGCTCTGCCCACTCTCCGCCCATATTTCTCATTGGCTTGTGTCATTGTCCTTTGTAAATGCTGGCTTCTGATTCGTTAACAGGCTTGTTAGTCCCGCCTTAATACCGCCTTGTCTTCATTTGTAACCTCCCATGAGGACTGGCACTTTTACCTCTGCTGTTACACAGTAGGTCTTATTTAGTCTGTAAGCACTATTTCCTTTAATGAGTTTCTCCTACTGCAGACACAACATGCTTTCCTACAACATTCTGCGCGTCATGCGTGCTTTCACCTTCCAAGCTGCCCGGGACAATGGCGGCCGCTTCTTTGAAATTAAATAGGTCTTGCATTTACCAGAGTTTGAGTTATTGGCATTGTAAATGGCAATGCCTTTTTTGTGTTAATTATCAAAACAGATAAATAAAAGGCATGGTCATTTACAATGCCAATAGCTTGAACTCTCAAATGCGAAACCTATTGCATTGCAAATGCTTGGTTTTTTTTGTTCCAGCCGGTACACTTTCACTCCATGGTAAATGCTGTAATACTACTCTTCGCTCTTTGCACCTATGTCTTTAGTATTCATATAAAATCTTATATGTTCCCAACACATTCAAGGATATCCGCAATATATAACCCAATACATTTCGGGATTATCGGATCTTCATCAGAGGCTTCAATCTGTTATCTCTGTAAAACATATGCACGTGGAAACAGTTGTTTGCCTGGAATGAATTACCTTGAAAACAACCCATAGAATGTAAGTACGTCATCACCCTTATATCCGCTCATACTTCCGATTAATTATAAATCCACCCCTGCTATCTTCCCCTATTAATATCCATATATCCTGCCCTAAAAATGTACTGTGCCTTGCATCAAAATAATTCATTGTCCCCGTCACCAGCCCCTAACTTCTGTGTCTGAGTTGCACGCAGTCTTTCTTTTGTTTACTTACCGTCAACCGCCTAAATACACATGCAATTGTTCACCCTCTTTCCCGTAGTGTTATTGTTCTATCATTTTAGTTTCATTTCAATGTCCTTCCAACTAATCATACACCACCCTTCGTTTCATGCCACTCTGTCAATATGCTCCCTCAAACTTGATAGAACACATTAAATAAAAAAAATGACCCCGGTTCTCTAGATACCTCTGCATAGTACTCAGATCTGAAACCTTAGTATTTCCTTTATTTCCATGGGTAACGGTTTTCAGTTATTTGTCTCTCTACATATATGAGCTTTCCTTCTCTCCCAAGTGCCGGGTAGCTCCACTACTGAGGGATGTAAAGCTCTCCGACATCCTACATTGACGTTAGTAACCCTATAAAAGCATTAAGTAACTACATTAGTAAGAATGATTTAAATCTTTTTGTCTAATTAATCAGGTAGACCGGTTCATCTAACAATCGTAAAGTGCATGGATCTATTCCACACAGGAATGTAGCAAAGTCAAAAAGGCGCCTCCAAATCCTACTTTTCCCTAAGCACTTGTGCAGTGATAACAAGCTGTGTGCCTTTTGTTTCCCTCCATTGTACTGGCACCTAGGTGTTTGTCTCTATAAGGCTCCAAGCCAGGATGAGACTCCTACGAAAAGGAGGGCTGGTGGCCCTTCAATTCGGCTTGTGGTTTGTGCCCAGCTTGAAAATCACTGTGGGGTGCGGCTGAATGTGTTCTGGTGTTGGTAGATTACACCAGGACGCATTCAGTATTTGTCCCGGGGTCTAACCCAGATCCAGCTCAATAAGGGCAGCCCGATCCACGATCCAATCGACCCCCCTCATTGCCTGCACTGCTGGACGCTACTGTATTTTTCCTTTCCCCACCGCTGCACTGTACCTGCTTGGGTGACCCTTCTCTTAATGCACTATGGGTGACGCTAGCTTGTGCAGCATCAGGTGTAATTCTCCGACGCCTGTGAGGTGTGTTAAATGATCAATTATCTTACTCCCTCCATTGTGTAACATTAATATTACAAAGTCATTATAAAACAAAATCTGCTTCCAGTTTAAGCCTACTTGGGTCAGCCACGATGTATTCAGGCCAGAGCAAGTGAGCTGCTTGCTTTCTCACGATTTGTTCTTCTTCCTTTCTGAAAAAAATGCGGCTCATGCTGATGCTGCCCTTGTAAGAAATGGAGTAAAGCAAGGGTCACCCAAGAACTGATTTGTGTAGTGCGTGGTAGGACAGGTGTGGGCCCAAGGGTATGTTAATGGGGTCTATACGCTGTGCCAAAAGGGGCGACAGTAACCAGGTGCTAAAGTTCTTGTACAACAAACGGTGTAATACGGTACTAATGGCAATAGAATCCTATGCAGTATCTACAACCTGGCATACTGTGCGCGCTGCGCCTTCTCCACAGTTTGTGGATACGAAGTTTCTCGTGGTGCAGTGTTACTCGGGATTATCTGACTAGCTGACGCGGAATCTCCCCTTTGACTCTGGCTGTGAATGTAAACAGTGCGTCATTCATCGAGCGCGGTGAACGTCAGCCTATGGGTTGTGCCTGGGAAAACTGCATTCTAAACCTCGAGGAATGTCCACACCGGAATCCCCTGCGCTCATTGGCTGCCGTCGGGGCTCTGGCCTTAGACTGCTGAACGCCACTAGTCATGGGTCCAGTCTTCTCGACTGTTCTTTGGCTCGAGGCAAGTGGATTAAATGTCAAAAGCTGGAGCGTTGTGCAACACATGACCGTTTAGCTGAAAAGAAAGGAGCTGGAATCGGGCCTTCATAGAGGACACCGTGAGACCTCTGCCAGGTTTGAGTATAGTCAGTGGTATAAT
Organism: Lissotriton vulgaris; assembly: GCF_964263255.1. Classification (NCBI taxonomy): domain Eukaryota; kingdom Metazoa; phylum Chordata; class Amphibia; order Caudata; family Salamandridae; genus Lissotriton; species Lissotriton vulgaris. Next base: position 1,084,185,441 of record NC_141695.1, on the reverse strand, counting down.
AGCTCAATGTTTTCCGTGCTTGCTGCCGAGACTGGTGCGAACTACTGCCACTGGTTTCTTTCCTGATTGGGCTTACTCGGGCTTTAGTAATTTCGAAGTAAAATAAAATGGAAACCATTTAAGTGGGTAGTCATAGTGGTGGAAGGCTACTGCCTTCCCCAGGAGTTAAGCAGCACGAGGGCAATGGTGACTGCATTCTGTGTAGTGATCAGTAGGATGTAACGGGTGCTTTTTAGGTCGAGCCTTGGCAGCGCATGCTGTATAGGAGTATGGAATAGAAGCCCCGCCCACTCTCTGCCCATATTTGTCAGTGGCTTCTGCCATTGAACTTCATAAAAGTTGGCTTACGATTCATTTAAAGCCTTGTTTGTCCCTCCTTAGTACCACATTGTCTTCATTTGTATCCTCCCATGAGAACTGGCCCTTTTACTTCGGTTATTACACAGTACGTCTTTTTTAATCAGTAAGCACTATTTTTTTTAATGAGTTTCTCCTACTGCGGGCTTGACATGCTTTCCTCTAACATTCAGCGCACCATGCATGCTTTCACTTTCCGAGCAGCAGGGGCAATGGCCGCCGCTTCTTAGAATAGGTCTCGCATTTATAAGAGTTTGAACTATTAGCACTGTAAATGATAATGTCTTTTATTTATGTGTTAATTAGTAAAATAGATAAGTCACTGTCATTTACAATGCCAATAGGTTAAACTCTCACAAATGCGAGACCTATTGCATTGCAAATGCCCAGCGCACTCTGCCTTAACTTTTACACTACCCTTGTGACATAATCACTGTGTGTAACTCCCATTATTACATGTACATCTGTCAGCACTGGGTAATTCTGCTGAAATCCCCGCCCAGTCTGTTTTGCCAACCTTTTAAAAACACTCGGGAATAAAACCAATACTAAAACAAACCAATGCGAGGAAACAATAAATGATGAAATGTACTGGCACAGCTCTTTACCTTTTCGAAACAAACCCTAACAAATCCAGTCAGTTGGGGTTCATATGAGACCAGAGAAGTCCTTGTGAAAGGGACAAAATGAGTATGAGCACAAGTTGGCAGCAAGGATGAAAAAAAAAAATAAGCAAAATAAAACAAGCATTTGCAATGCAAAAGGTCTCGCATTTGTGAGAGTTTATCAGCATTGTATATGAGCATGCCTTTTATTTATGTTTTAACCCATTGTGTGCGTCGGACTGCCCCCATTTATAATGCCAATAGCTCAAACGTGTGTAAATGGGAGACCTATGGCATTGCAAATGCTTGTTAACTTTTGTCTCTGCAGTGAGGACTACATGTTAACTCATTTCCAAAGCTCCACTCCTGTGTGCTTAACTAACCCTATGTCTCCATTGGTTTGGTGGTGTAGTGCTGCGCAGCACAGGAGTGGTCTATCTGCGCTGGGTGTATGTGTTCCTTGGAAGGGCATAATAGAGGTATAATGCAGTGCTGTGCAGTGCGTGCATGTTAATGTATGCACTAGATGAATGTATGGCTACGAGTGGTATAATACATGAAGGATGCAGTTCTGTGCAGTGTGTGTGAATGCATGTGCTGGGTGTATGTGTGCATGTAGGTGGTACAATACATAGATGCAGATCTGCGCAGTGCATGTACACTGTACACATGCACTGTGAGTATGTGTGCCTGTGAATGGTACAATGCATGGGCGCCCTGTTTTGCATTTTTGGAGACCTAGGCCTGCATGGTAGCACATGTAGACAGATCCCCCAGACAAACATTTGTGTATGCCTTCATTCCTGTTAGCTGGGTGGAATACACATTGGAGAGGGGAAAGTTGGGCATACCCTGTACACTTCAAAGGGTGTACTTTGATTCGGGAGAGGTCACAAGGAAGGGGTGTAGATGCATCTCAGTAAGGAGTTGGGTCTGATATGAGAATCCTAAAGTGTAAAGCTAGGGGCCCTAGGCTAAAATTTGAAGCGTATATCACCGTGGCTGACATAAAGTTGTGAAGTCTAGTCACTCCCATGGCCTATGTTGTGGGACAATTCGCTTTAGAGGCACTCCTGCAGGGACAGACTGCTTTTCAAGAGGAAGAGAGCAGAGTAGTGGGCACTTCGAAAGAAGCAGAATCCCAACCTATAACTTTAAAGACTCTGATCCTAAATCACATATGGTATCTGGAAATGGAAGTGGAGTTTGAGACACCAAAAATTGTCATCTGTGAGAGGGGAAGCTCTGCAAGATGTCTGCCTTTGACCAGAACTGGAGCCCAAGGCGTGCTAGTCTCTGTGCTGGGTGAGTGGACATCACTCTGGGAATGCAAGACCACTAGCCCTGAAGCTTGGAGTACCAGCCCTTGCCTGCTTGCAGACAGCAGTGTGCCCTGTGAGGAAGAGGAGAGCTTTGGAGGGAGCAAGGTCCACTGGGGAGCCCATCAAGTTGATCCCTGTTTAAGGAAACGCCTGCTGCGCCATTTGGATCTTTGTCCGTTTTCAGGACCGAGTTGGCGACCCCTTTATGCCAGGAGACTGCTTCATGAATTGGTGTAGTGCCGAGTCGACGCCACCTTGAAGACGACTGCCATGCGGCAAGATCGGAGCCTATTGGGCAAGAGCTTGTGTGCTGGGAGATATGGTTTCTCCGTATGCCAGAGGAGATCGCTGGGAGCATCAAGAACTGCAACCTGATCTGCCAACTCCAGCTGGAGAAGTAAGGCCGCCATGGGAGCACCTGCACACAATCACCCAGGCGAGGGACCCAAAACGGGATTTTCTCAGCATACCCCCACAGGGAGAGAAACCAGACTCTTACCCTGCAGAAGTAACCGCAGAAAGCCATTGGTCACTTCAAAAGCGTGATCACGAGGGAGAGCGACTACAACAGCTGAGTGTAGTCACATGGGCTGCGTATGGCTGACTCACCTGAACTCAGCTGCAGCTGTTGCAAGCACACCCAGATGGGGCGCACTCAGGAACTCCAGACGCTTCACATCTGCTGGTGCGGCTGAGTCTGGTTTTGGACCTTTCGGCCCCAGGGGCATTTCTGAACTTGCTGCTAGTTATTGCTGTGGCGTTGAAACATTGTTGACTTTAAATTGGAGTCAAAGTTAACTATCGAGACTCTGACTATTAGCAGGGCATACCCTGGATGTTACCAATAGTGAATGGGAAATGACCAGGATCGCTAGAGCGAGTGGGACAGGAAAGCGCCACAAAACCGCTAGAGCTCCGCCCTCAGTGGGGACTGTGTGATTGTTTGTGAAGCTTGTATTTTTCCTTTGTGTTGGTTAGTGATAGAAAAAAATAATCTTATAAAAAAAAAAAGCATTTGCTGTGGACATTTTGAGTTGAGACCATGTTCACTAATCTGTATCCACCTCCACCCCGAGGGAGCCTTCGACTGCTCTGCCATGTTACTTCTTGTACTCCAGTGCCGAAGGGGCAGGTGGCCCAGTTGATTAGGATCCATAGTAGTTCAGGCCCCAGGACATCAGGAGCAAAAGGCCTCCACTACTAGGGTTGGGCCCAGTAGTCCCTGCATTCCCCATGGCCCTCTGAAAGGCGTTCTGACAACCCCTCTTGTGTATTCCCTCCTGCCACTGCCTTTGTGCTTCTTTAGTTGTTGATGTGTGACTGGTACTCTCAATAGCATTATCGGATGTGATGCATTTTCCATCCTTCAGTGGATGAAACCTCTTAGTTGTGCTCAATTCCAATGTTACTGAGATATTTGAGCTCATTCTAAAGATGGCGATTCTATGTAGATGCTATGTTAAATGTTTGACCGTTGTTTGTAGCAACATTACATGTGTTGAGAACACTTGTCCCTGCTGTATATATTGTCAATGTTGTACAATAGCAAAATGCAAATAAAAAAAAACAAAATAACTGGGGTATGGGCAGGACCAGTTCAACTATGAGGCAAAACACTATCGAATTCTTGATCACCACTTGATGAATTGTGTAGCAATGAGAAGTCTATTTATGTGGCAAATGCATTAAAGTAAAGAGGAATTATACCGCACATTCTGTGTTATTAATTTGTCAGTATTTCAGTGGGTATAGGCATTGATACAAAACAGATCTCAGTAATTAGGAGACGGCAAATATCTAACTTATAGAAACCATTTTCTTGCGTGGGGTCCTGGTGAGTTCTATAAAGGCTGTTCAGGTCTGGGTGCCTACACTTTTAGCAGTATGAAGATTGCCTCTTTTATTCTGTCCAACACAGCTATGTGTCTTTATTTTCAACATGCCTCCGATGTCCTGATTTTCTGAACCCAGTATGAGTGCTATAGCTTTTCACAAATTATTTAAAAAAAAATCTTCAGTGCAATGGACAATAAAATTATTTTCCGGTCTATAGCTTGGAGACGTGAGGTTAATCGGAAAAAAAACAGATATAACATGTAAATAAAAATATAAAAACTGCTCTGAGAACGTTATCATGCAGGATTATTTGTATTCAATAATTAATGGTTAAATGAACAAGAAAAATAAAATGCAGTGATTGAACTTTTGACATTGTTGTAGCTATTTGTGCCTGATTAGAAAGGCACGTGTAGCATTTTATTTCTTCTTCTTGATGTATGTATGTAGAGCCTACATTTGTCGTCCCGTGTTGTTTTACTTAAAAACAAACACAAAATAATGTTCCCTACCCATGTCAATAACACTGTTTACTGGTCCTCCAGAAACTGCCGTACATTTCCCTGTGGGATTCCATAAGGCACACAAGGATTCACATACTGATAAGATCTGAATGGTGCCATAAACCGGTAAAAGGCGGGCAGGAGTGTTTGAAAACATGGACTCCAAAACACTGACAAGCAAAATCTTCGAAAACTTCAATAATATCCCTCTACAAAAATGTAGACTTGCATGGAGTCTCGCTAACCGAAAAATGCTGCAAGACAGACAATGCACCATTTTATTGCAGACAAAAAATGGTTCTTGGAGTCTGGTATGGTGGATCGTGCTCCCTTTAGTGGGCTGCCCATCAGTCCATCACGCTGAAGGAGATCTTCATGTCACTGAAGTACTTCCTCCTTGGAAAGTGCATAGTGTCAACTTAAATAAATATTGTACATAGAGACAATCTGTCCTTGCCACAACTCTCTGGCCCAGCATGTAATAGAGATTTGGGTCAGTTGTAGATAGTAGCCGCGTCCATGTCCAGTTAGCCGGAGTTAATCATATCAAGCTATTGTGAGTCTCCAAGGACATCTTCTTCCAGTGGAGGGGGAACTTTGTAACGACCACTGATGTGAAGTGAGGATATGGACTCCATGACAATCACCCACCTTCCCACCTCCACCCCACTGGCCTCTTTCTAGGAACAGCACCGAACGCCTTCATGATCGCTGTATTTGTGAAGAGGTTGTCCGGCTCGGTTCTTGTAAACCTTTGGAGGTCTGCTATAACTTCATGTGCTCCTTCGTTCTAGCTGTCACTTCTTGGCCTCATCAGCTTTAGTTCTTATATGTCCTTAATCTGCTGTAGAAGAGTCTCCCGTCCTTTACTTTGATAAAGGTTTCCTGTTGGTAGTACAAAGGCAACGTTCACCACCTTATTCCTACCCATGTTAAATTTTAGGGCTGTGTTTCTCATGAGCCCGCTGTTAACTCTCTTATCACCTCAGTGTCATTATAAAGGCCAGTGTGAAGCTAAGGCGATTCTGCTGAACTGGCTGAGGTTTTACTACTGGACATTAAATATCTTGGCTTGTTCAGTTAGTGATAATGTCTCTTCTTTTTTGGTCTGGGTTATCTTACATTGACCACGGGGGAATACCCTTAAGGGGTCTGTGTCCTATTTCAGTGTAGCACTGATGAGGATGACCATTCAGATGCTTGCACAGGAAGGGCTGTGTATTACAGGTGATGACCGCCCACTGCATTGTGATCCCAGAGCCCCAGTCATTTGTGACTGAGGAGAGCTCAAGGTGCCATTTGTTTACCGATTGGGAGTACATTTTACCTATGACGTGTATATGTGAACTGTTGTGCGGAGTATTCTCATGCCAGCCAGATCTGAACCTTTCTGTGATGTCACCTCAGCAGATTGTTGGGGCCGCTCTGAGGTTGAGGTTGAGGTTTGGAGTCAAGAGATGAGGGGTCGAGGCCAGGAGGCAAATTCTTTCTCAGCTACCCTAAAGATGCATTTGCACAGGTAGCCCTTGGGTGACTCTGGATCTATGCTCCGCCCTCTCTTGGGCCCAGGTTCCCGGGATGATGAATTGTGTTCCAGTGAACCAAAGTCCCTTTCTCAGATTGAGAACTGCAGGTTGAGCGATGCAACTGAGGGAACTCGTGGCCACATCAGGATCCCATATTTTGACCTGATGGATGACACTGTGAAGGACAGACAGGGAAAAATGATTAATTTGGAAACGTTTGTGAGTAGTCCAAAAAAAGCTGGTCTTATCCGATAGAGGGGTTATGAAATAACTGACGATTAGCATAGGTAATTTACTCCCATTGAGGTACTTTCTTCATTCAGAGAGTTCAGAAAGATGCATACATTCAGAAAGACAATGCAGTGAGGTATCCTCTATTTATTAGTTGTGGCTTTATGTATGCCTTTTTTTATACTGAGCAAAAATGGCCTGAGAGCATTTGAGCTCTTTAAAGTGGAAATACTAGGTTGACTAACATATGGCAACAGTAATTATGGAACAAACATAAAAGAATAACAGTAGGCAAAAATAAATATAGCAATTTACTCTGCAATTTCTTTTGCTACCATGGGATTTGTATACGTAAAATGAGAAACAAAAAGAGTAAAACGGCTAACCACGAGAGGAGAATATACAATGTGACCAGACAAAACAGCCCCAAGGAAAATATTAATTTACCTGGAATATACAGGATTACTAAATATTAGTATTGTGTTAAATTATAGGGTATTTACCGGGCACCACAATTATGATGGTATTTGAGAAGAAGACGACTTTTTAAAACCAATACCTAAAACTGGTTTTGTCTGGGAGCGGTCATAACTTAAAATGACAAGCTTGAAAAAATACTTCTTGTAGTTCTATTAATGAAGGGTTTTAGAGATACACCTGTCAACCAGAGTCTTCCACTTAATAGTTGGTTACCTGTTCAAAATAAAGCTGAAAAAATGTATTACGCTTTACACCCATATCAGGGGCCGACCGTAACATCTTTACTTTGGGTAATTAAAGCAAAATCTATCCATTCTTTGCTACATGGAACAATCACATTTTGAGGTGTTTTTAATTATTGGTCTATTTGCTGTTTGACAATAGTGTTTTTGGTATCTTCGTCCAAATTATGCTCTCGGGCTGGACTGAAATTTGGACTAATTACAAGTTGATCTGGGCACGCCAGGAATTTCAAAGAGAGCCCACCAAGGTGTCTGGCATGGCGCCAAGAGCTGGTCATGAGCCGCAGCATCAAACGTTTTGGCATGCTTGTGATGCAGAAAATGACACAAAAATATGATCAAACACTATCAAATTTAACAAGTATTATTTATTTTGTTTTTTCTTCACTTTAGTACATTAGATTATATCACTTCATTGACATCAGTTAAAAGTAGTATTTTTATGGTCGGACTTTACAGCGCAGCTGTGGCGAGACAATTATGTGAGCATCACTAGAGGGGGGTTATGGTTGGGAGCCAGGAGTACATGTTTTGTTTGTGCAGAAGTTGCGCGGTTCCATGAAAAAGTGCTTGACCTCCAAATAGCTGTGATCATTTTTTTGCTTATTTATCCAGCTGCCTAAGCTTGAACTTTCAGTGGCACACATGTGACATTGCAATACTATTAAACTGTCCTAGATAACTAAATAATTTATCTTGTTTTTCTTTGGCAGCAGCACACATGCCCTTCATACCTTTACCCCCCTTTTAAACACCCCCCGGATCAGTCTTGCCCGCACGGCAAGCAGAGCTTTTTCGTATGTTGCCCCCAAGTATTGGAACTCGCTACCAGAGGCCTTACGTAAATGCACCTCCTATTTAGTCTTTAGGAAACAACTAAAGGCCTTTTTGTTTTAATCTGTTTGCTCCACCTACCTTCCTATTCTGCCCGCCTCGTGCTATCTTCTAAGTACTTGCCGAGATGCCCCTGGGTGAGTCGTGTGCTATATAAGAGCCCCCGAACAATAACATGGGAGGAAGGCAGTCATTAACCTGCATGGGTTTTTAGATCTGGCTTGACAGTGCAACTGACACCTGGTCTTATAACCTCCAATATTATTGAAGTTCTTTGCTTCCCCACAAATATATATCCCTTCCAATGCTGTTTACTGTCAAAGCTTCATATCACCATACAACATTCCTTTACAGCTAGATTTGTTGGTATTGACAATGCTTGTGAACTTTGCAGGTTTGCCCCATTTCCTGTGCCCTAACAACACTGCAATGAGTAAAACAGGAGTTCTTCTCATCATGTGCACTAAATATAAGGTCAAGATTGTTGTTACATTTGATGTAATATTGTTGTCTATTGAACCTCACACTAGTGAGGTTTTTATACAGCACACACCCGGAACTGAATTTTTTTAATGTCTCCGACTTGACATGAAAATGAGCGGCAGGGAAGTAAAGTGATTTACCAGGATCATACAATTTGATCAAGTGAAGAAGGTGGGATGTGAACCCAAATTTCCTAGTTACACATTTGCCACAGAACGAATACCTCCCACCCCCCCCCCCCCCGCCCCCCCACCCCACACCTTTGCTACCAAAAGGCAATGCTTTGTGTTTATTTCAAGGCTCAAGTTACTACGCTGTATTCAGTAAATGCAAGTATCACGCGTTAATTCAATCTATGGTGACCTATATTCATAAAATGTAACCACATATTTCTTGAGAAATAAAAAACGAAGAGTAAAGGAAGACTGTAGGCTATTATGCATGTATCACTGCCTTCTCCCTGACTTACCAGTTAAGAGGGAGAGGGTCAGTCCCTAAATGATGCCCAGGATTCAATTAGCAAAACAAAGAGGGCTCTAGAGAATTGCAGATCAACTCCGCTGCAGATGCACACACACAGCGGAAAAGCGCCTATTTAGAGTTTGTGCTCCGCTTCTGCTTGTTTTTGACGTTAAAAACTGCAGTAGGTAGGGGGGGGGGGAAGGGTAGAACCTGGCATGGATTATCTTTGCTCTATTTTGGCTCACCAGTGCCCATGGCACAATGGCTGAGCCAGACATTCAGCTTGAACCAGTCTCATCCCCTGCTTGGCATGTCCATTGCTAATTAGTATATCACTTCCTTTAGATGCAGAATAGCTGAAGTATGAATTTAAGTTGTGAGAATCACCAGGTCAATTCTTGCAGGGCTTGATCTGGAAAACATAATGCCACATTCCAATATATGGTATGCTCTTACTCTGTATTTGTTGCATATATTTGACCTGCAACTACATGTTCAGGGAAAATGGAATTTAAGGTCTTCAAATATGCATTGATGCCCAATTTGGATGATCCAAGGAACCTTTAGAAATTGAAAAGAAACAAATACATTTTGAGTTTATTTAATGAATTAATACCACTGCCTTATTTAATGACTCTGCACCTAAAGGTAATCAGCATAAATGTTTTATAATTGCATTGTTGTGAGGTCCATTTCTGGCATTTGGCGGTCATTGAGATAATCACTAGAGGTTATAATCGTGAGACTTTGTCCCATGAACTTATTTTTTGCCCAGGTCTTTTACGAGATAGGAGGTGGTTGCTCCATCATTTAGAGCACTGGGATTTCTGAGTGTTACAGATGCTGTAATGTATATTATCAGGAGTGATCGTACTCAGTGGAGCGGTATCACTATGACGATTGCTTATAATATTGAAAAACATTTTAAATTATAATAATGTTGCTTGCCTGTAGCATTGCTGACTATATTTTATCATGCTCAAATATCTGGCTCAAAACATTTGAAGATGTTTTGAATTCTTAACCCCTTGCATGCGTCTGACGGCCCCTGGCCGTCCGTCACAGTGGGTGTGTGCTGAGGATGGCCAGGGGCCGTCCAAACCCTGCCCACTCATTTCCCCAGCACCGCAGCGGAATTTGCGCAGCGGTCAAGGGGTTAAAATCCATTGTGTTTATTGCATTAGTTTTTAATAAGTACCCAGTAAAATTCAATATGAATCATTATCAGCTTGGACAATAATATATTGATTGATTGATTTCTGGGCACATAATAAATTAATGTATTTGGTGTTTTTCCCCATCAAGCTGAACTGAGATATGTTTAAGGTTTAAAAAAAGTGGAGGCACATGAATGTAAACAAAAGTTACCCTCCAGAAATGCATAGCAACAGTTTCCTATAGGTCAAGTAAGGGATTACTATCTTTGGTTAGACACAGTATCAACTAACGGAGTTGGAGCCCTCATCTTCTATTTAACCTTATAGCAAAACATTGCTAAATTCCACTTCCATTGTGCCACTTGGTACAATATGTAAGGGTTAAATTCTATGGAGTATATTTGGATAAAGGAAAGGAAGTCCTGCATAGCGGAGCACCAAATGGACGTGTATTGGACTAATGTCTGTTTGCTTTAGAAGGCTGCTCCACAATAGGACCTTCATCCTGTATCGGGCTCCAGCATGCACAGTCTGAGCCAATGGCGGCTTAGGATTTGAAACACGATGCTTAGAAGACCATCCTTGTGGTGGTCATTGATTCATCCAGTAAGATGAGCTCACAGCTTTCTACTGAGTTTGGGATAGCTGCTGCCTGCAAGGTCTATTTTTACTAGTAGTCTCTTCTTCTCCCTTGGATTCTCTCCTTCGTAATTTTATCTACATGAATTCTTGGGATATCGAAATATTGTTTTTTTCCCACTTAGTACTCCTACCAATCTGCATTCCCTAAACTGCCCCAAATGTGTACTGCATGTTGTATAATCTTTCTCTATTCCAATGGCAACAGAGAAATTAGATAGGCCGTTGGGAGCTGCGGCAGAACCGGTGCTTACAAACTTCGCGCCAATTTCGCCGCAAGATGCTTTGGCAGAAATTCAAAAATGCAGATCAGGTGCCCCAGATGACCCTTGTCCTCTTAAACTTTGGAAAGTGCTGGCTCACTCTTACTGGTGCGCTATCTCATATCTGGAACACCTCTCTGGAATCCAGCATTTTTCCAGACAAGTGGGAACATGCTACCCTTCTCCCTCTGAGGAAAAAAACAAATAGAGACCCAGGAGACCTCCATAATTTCAGGCCAATTTCGTTGCTGCCCGTGCTGGGGAAAATGTTAGAGAAGCTGGTTCAGCGCCAACTGACTAACTTTATTGAGAGCCAGGGCTATTTGCATGACTCCCAATCCGGATTCCGGGCGGGTTTCAAAACAGAGACTGCTCTCCTTGAGGTGGCTGCGTTGGTGAGGGGGTCTCTTGATTCAGGGACATCAGCGTTGCTCCTGGATCTGTCTGCGGCATTTGACCCAGTTGACCAGGCCATGTTGGTTCAGAGATTATGTGACATGGGTTTGGAGGGGGAGGTGTTGGCTTGGCTTAAACTTATCTGAGTGGTCGTACTCAGAAAGTTGCCCTACAGCCATTTGAATCAAAGCCTAAACACCTTTGGTGTGGTGTTCCTCAGGGCTCAGTGTTGAGCCCCCTGCTTTTTAACTTGTACCTGGCTCCGCTTTTCTCTCTGATCGCCAACTGGGGGGGGGGGGGGGGGGGTGAAGGCGTTCTCCTACGCTGACGATACCCAGTTGGTTTTCCCTTTTCAAGAGCAGACAGCAGCTTCCTTCAAGAACTTTAAAGTCTGTCTGAGAGACATGGCATTATGGATGAATAAATATAAGTAAATAACAACAAAGCCTGTAAGTCAAATGGTGCTGGGGTATGACAATTGACACTGGTATAATTGCACAGGAGTGAATCCAACAAAAGACTATCAACTGTAGCTGATTAAGTCCTATCAGCCCACCAGATGGCGGAGCCTCATCATGTAGGACTCCAAAACCAAGGTAAGTGTGCAGTCGCCCGGTTGTAATTTAGCGACGCATTACTGAACCATGGTATGGTCACCACAGTTGTTAGACCAGAAGGTGAGGCTGATATGTGCAGTGCAAGAAAGTAAAATAGAGTGATGTGTGTTAAAATGGCTATCAAGGCAAACAAAGACCTTTATTAGCGTTTGCCTGGACGTGCAATTATACCAGTGTCAATTGTCATACCCCAGCACCATTTGACTTACAGGCTTTGTTGTTATTTAGTTAGTTATACAGGGGGTATTAGCCTGTTTTGTCGTTAAACACTTCCCTCGGACCCTCTCTTACGAGTTGTTTAGATAGTGTATAGAGCAGCCTAGGCTGCGGGTCATTGTTTCTCCATTTAGCACTACACAGCAAATGTTATAGTGCAATTCAGCTAACCCACTTCACTCATCTAGCTGTCTGTCTGTTGCAGTTCCTCACTATGGAGGACTTTGGTGGCTTAGCATTTGACGATGAGGATTTGAATACCATCCTAAGCAACAACCCCAGTATACTAGACGATTTACCCTCCACCTCTACTCCCACGACAGAGGATGATTGGGTTAAACTTTTGAACCTGAAAAAGAATCACTCTCGGATTACATTGCACGGTGTGATTATGAACGAGTATTTACATGGCAAGTGTGCACCATCAGGCTTGATCGTCACTACGACGCCCAGACTCTTCTTGAAAGACAAAGAATTCCTGAAAAACTGGGCATTGATTGGTTGGCGGTGCACCCGCGACTGGCTGGTTTTAATCATCAAAACAGCTAAAAAAACAGCTGATGCCTTACTGATAGAGATCCAAGTCCTGGAGGGACAAATCAATGCAGCTGTGCGGCCCGTGATCTACAAAAAGAACTTAGAAGATGCTAATAAAACGAACAAAGACTATTATGACAACATTTTGCTAAATAAAGTGGAGAAGTTTAAAAAAGATTTGGCACGCTTTTCCATGGAATTGGCTTACCCATATTTGAGTGATTCCTATGTAGCCCCCTCTACCAACTCGAAAGGGAGAAGATATGGGTCAAATTACTCTTCCTCGGGCTCGGACTCGGGCTCGAGTGACCAAGGGAACTCCAACATAGGCCCTAATACCGGCTCACGAGGCGGAGTTTTCCCACGTAGACCCTACAGAGGCCGGGGTGGACAACAGTACCCTAACCCAGGACAGTGGTGGCCTCCGGGCCCATGGAACTACAATCCGGGGGCAATGGGCCCCCCACCGATGGGTCACCCCATGCCTATGTACCCTCCAAATCCGTCATTTTACTATGACCAGTCTTTTTTATGGCAGGGCCGAGGCAGGAACCGCGGCAAAAGGAGAGGACAACAGACTGTGAATTGGGCTCCACAACCCAACAAGACAGGCCCAACAACAGGAGCTGCGACTTAGTAGTAAACCTGAGTTCGAGGACCATTACACCTACTGAAAAAATTGTCCTCAACAAAGGGCTGGGTTTTGTCCCTACCAACACAGGTGACCTGTTCAAATTGAGATGCGAGCTTGAAAGCTTTTACAGGAAAATACGCCTGCATTTCTTTTTCAAGTCATCCAGTTCCAACATGATCGAGCCTAACATGATTGATCAAGGCGAACAGAACACTGGCCTTAGACCTAAGTCAACATTCACTCCTCAGAACCAACAAGTACCAGCTAATGTCTTAGCCTTTGAACAAGCTGTGACACATGACGTTATGAACACCGAACAACGACGCAAGACCTTCCACAACATGTCCAATTTGGAGAAATCAGCACTTGCTACTCTGTCAAATGATAGATCTCTTACTATCAAGCCGGCTGATAAGGGCGGAGCTATAGTGTTACAGGACACTATAGCTTACCAACAAGAATGTCAGAGACAACTTGATGACACTAAATCCTACCGTCTCCTCAATGAAGATCCTACTCCTAGAATCTCCAATGAAATCAAGAGTCTGGTTGAAGAAGGAATGGCAGAAGGCTGGATCACTTCTCATGAAGCAAGATATCTAATCACCACACATCCGGTCACCCCTTACTTCTACTGCCTTCCTAAAATTCATAAGGCACAAAGACCGCCTCCTGGTAGGCCCATCATCTCGGGCATAGGTTCGTTACTCGAGCCTCTATCTACTTTTGTAGATTTTTTCCTAAAACCCATTGTGCAGGAAACACCAACATACCTCCAAGACACTGGTGATGTACTTAGACTCCTGGCCGATGCGGAATTCAATGTTGAGACAGATCTACTAGTGAGCTTCGACGTTGAATCGTTGTACACGTCAATCCCTCAACAAGAAACATTGGACTGCGTCAGGAGCCTTTTAGAGTCTAAACAAATGGACACTATTACACCCGTCGCTTTCATTATGGAGTGTGCGAGAATCGCCATGATGGAAAAAAAGTTTCAATACCAAAATGATCTCTACCTCCAGGTCTCAGGGACCTCAATGGGTAGTGTGTTTGCGCCGAGCTTGGCAAACCTATACATGCACCAATTCGAACAAGATCATGTATTGAACCACAGTAACCCCTTTATCCACCAGGTGTTACTGTGGAAACGATACATCGACGATATTTTGGTGATTTGGAGAGGGACGTCAACGGAGGTTTCGTCCTATCATACATGGTTAAACTCCAGGAATCAGTTCCTTAAGTTTACCATGGAGAGTAGCAAAGAGAAATTGGAGTACTTGGATCTCCAGATCTTCCCGGCAGAAGGAGGCCTACAGAGTGAGCTTTTTAAGAAACCAATGGCACGCAACTCGCTTTTGTCCTATCAGAGTTTTCACCCCCAGTCCCTTCGCGAGAATTTACCTGTAGGACAATTTCTTAGGGTGAGAAGGAATTGTTCATCTAACATCCTATACGAACAACATGCGAAGGAACTAGCGCTTAGTCTGAAAGATCGGCATTATCCGAATCATCTAATACGCCGCGCGCGGAAGAGAGCCTTTAACAACAATCGAGAGGCACTTCTGCAACACAAGAGGCCAGAGACCACAAGAGACCAGATGACTATGGTTCAAACTTTCACCACATCTTCCAATCAGGTGAAGAAAACCATACTCAAGCATTGGAAGATCCTGAATACAGCAGCAGGTACAATACCTCGCCCTTTGTTTGCGTTCAAAAGAGGACCCTCTATTCGGGATAATCTGGTGCATACCAGACCTCGCACCGAAATGAGACAAACTATTAATACTATCTGGAACAGCAATCCAGTTCAAGGCCATTACCCGTGCGGGAATTGTGCTGCCTGTCCACAGACACGTAAAACCTTAACAGTAGACATTGGCACCAATAGACCCTGGAAATTGACAAGGCACACGAACTGTAATTCAGAGAAACTGATTTATTTGATCACCTGCCCATGCAAAAAACAGTATGTGGGCCATGCAACGCGGATGATTAAGGCTCGCATCAGCGAACACAAAAGCACTATCCGATGTAGGAAGCAATCTACAGGCCTTACCAATCACTTCCTGGAAGCGAAACACAAACCTGAGGATTTGTTTTGGTTAGTGCTGGAACAGCCATACATCCCACCACACATCACCAATGTCTCCCATTTCCTTTTTGTGAAGGAGCAACGGTGGATTCACAGATTGCAATCTGTCAATGGTTTGAATGACAATATTCCATGGTTATCTATCTGAGTGGACCACTTGCCATGTGTACTCTCGGTTGTCACAACGAATCGGGTTTGGTGTAAGTAACCGCTACACATCTGTGGCGCTAACGACAACAGGCTTTCCGTTAACCATTTTCAGGTTCCTAAGTTATATGCAGTCTACTGGTCTACTTTTGACCTTATAGCAGACACCTTTATCAGATATGCATCATCGACCCACACCCACTAGGAATTAATATCCATAGTAGGGGTCAAGGTCTCCTTGGAAGTGGGCCCAGGACTTTGTTAATTTCTCAGGTGAACATTTTGTCACCGCCGTTTTTGGCAACATAGCGCTTTACGCTCCCTAGGCTAGGTTATCAACAAATGGGTCTTCAAACTTATAATACTGCTAAATAAGATCCCTTGAAATGGCTCCTGTCCGGTAATTTAATAAGCAAGTCGCGGTGTTATCTGTAACACAATCGCGTCCCCATTGCCTTCTAACACGCGATAATGCTGAATTGGGGCCGCATTACGCAAGCGCGATACAGCTGCATACAGGCAGCGTCTCGCCACTTGCCGAGGCAGGCCTAGTCAGCGTTGTGCTAACGCACATGCGCGGTACGCGTTACCAGGCGTACTTGTATTCGCGCATGCGCGCTAGATGACAGCTTTGCATGCGCGAGGGTTCAGCAAGCCGTGCATCGCGCAATTGCAGCGCGTTCACATTGATACTCAGCTGAGCCTCATTACAGATGGAGTAGCGCTATAAATAGACGCCAGACCGTCCGTTCGGTGCCTCCCCTTCGGCTCGTTATTCAGCCTCAAGGTACCGACGGACAGGTAAGCAGGGACCGGGTTACTTAAACTGAAGAGGCCAAGTGGTTCATGGTTTGATTCCTCCACTTAGTTAACTGATAAGAATAGGAGGACTCTCTTTGACCAAGTTTTGAACAGCATTAAATAACATCCTTACTCTGCTGTTGAGATGGACCTTAGTAGGTAAAGATGAGGGGGATATCTCCCCACTAGTTCTAAACAGCTGTAATTAATATCATTACTTAGTAGTTTAGCTGGGAAACAGTAGTTGCTTTAGTACAATTGTTGAGCATCCCCTTGAATGCACTGGAGGGGTTAGATGCCGTAGTCGTAAGATGTGGCCACCTTAGACACCGGTGGGGTACATGTGACAGACAGTTGAGAAAGTATGTGGGTTTTAATAATATACTGAGGTCTTTTCCTCTAGACAAGCATCTTTTACAGAGTTTGTCTTTGTATGTTTAGAGCGGTGCCTTATCCGTCCGAGCAGTTGCCGGGTGAGGTGAGGTCCACTTCCCACACACAGTTGGGTAAGTGTTAAACTTGTGTACATCATTTCAACCACTGGGTGACGTATTACAATGCACTTTGTATGTGACTATTACTAATGAGTGATGGTCCAGTCTGAGGTTTTATAGTTTTCACTGGTTTTGCACGGTACATCATCCACTACAGAATGGTTGGTGTAGATTTAATTTTTGAACAGTATCTAGATGCAATGTCTACATTGTTCTTTTTCATCTTCTTGTTCTTGTACAGGAAAGACCTATCGCATCACCAGAACAACACTGAAAAGATGTGGTAGGATGGTTCTGTAATGTTCACTTCGTTGTTAATTTTCTTTAGTTCAGCACATATTATAGTGCCCTTGCAGTAGCAGATATTAATTTGGCCCTGACGAATGCCAGTGACCCTTCACATTTAAGGCAGAAACATGTTGGCCCTCTTATATCTTACTTAGTTTTCTACCAAGCAAGTCAAACAGTGATTTTTTCACACTGTTATTTCACTATTTTTAATCTGACGTCCAGGCAAACGCTAATAAAGGTCTTTGTTTGCCTCGATAGCCATTTTAACACACATCACTCTATTTTACTTTCTTGCACTGCACATATCAGCCTCACCTTCTGGTCTAACAACTGTGGTGACCATACCATGGTTCAGTAATGCGTCGCTAAATTACAACCGGGCGACTGCACACTTACCTTGGTTTTGGAGTCCTACATGATGAGGCTCCGCCATCTGGTGGGCTGATAGGACTTAATCAGCTACAGTTGATAGTCTTTTGTTGGATTCACTCCTGTGCAATTATACCAGTGTCAATTGTCATACCCCAGCACCATTTGACTTACAGGCTTTGTTGTTATTTAGTTAGTTATACAGGGGGTATTAGCCTGTTTTGTCGTTAAACACTTCCCTCGGACCCTCTCTTACGAGTTGTTTAGATAGTGAATAAATATAAGCTCTCTGCTACTTGCTTTAGCAAACTGAGAACCCTCTGAAACATTTTATATTTCCTCCCAGAAGACTGCCGCAAATCCATAGTCCATGCCACAGTGACATCTAGGCTGGACTACGCAAATGGACTATATCTTGGCCTACCTAAATATTCGATTAAATGCCTCAGGAAGGTGCAAAATGCGGCTGCAAGACTGATCAGATGCATAACTTTTCGGCATAACGTCTCTCCGCATCCACTCGAACTTCACTGGCTCCCAGTAGTCAAAATAATCAAATTCAAGGCCATGACTCTGGCCTACAAGGTCCTACAGGGAAAATGCACTGGATAGCTTAAACATAAGCTTTGTTGCTATAAGCAAAATCAGTCTTTATGGTCAAACTCACAAAATCTGCTTTGCAACCTGCGCTTTGCGAAAGCCTTTCTGGGTGGCAGATCGTTTGCAGTGAGGACGGCCAAAATGTGCAACGCCTTGCCTGGTAATCTCCGCCAAGCTGATTCAGAGACTTGCTTCAGAAAAGCGGTGAAGACGTGGCTCTTTCGGCCAGCCTAGGCTTGGGAGCAGTGCTTGGAATTCTATGCGCGAAATGCCTGCTGGTAGAACGCCGGGACACCTCTGTTTGAGGTAGCTGTTTGCGCTTTATAAATCTCAGTATTATAATGTATTTAAACATTATATGCCAGCGTGATTGTTAGGAAATCTGAAGGTCCCACCCCTCCACCCTCCCCAACCCCAAATCTCACTGACCAAGCTATGCCCCTGTTTCTTCGTTACACACACTGACTCATAAGAAATGGGCTTCTAAGAAAACAGAGTTTTTACTCTGGTGCAGTTGCTCACTGCAACTTCACACACCCCTCCATCCAACATTGCAAAGCTTTCTCATACAAACTTTCTGTACTTTATACAAATACTATGATAATACCTGTAGTTCCCAAAGTTATCTGCATGTGGTTTTTCAGGTTAGCATTAGCGTCTGTAATACCTTTAAAGTTGAAATGAAAAAAAGGCACTTGTTGAAAACCTATCCAATTTGAGTCAACTAACGTGTGCGATTAAAATTCCCCAGTTTGTGGGAGTGAGAGGAATATGGGCATAAATGTAGGGCAACTGGATACTCTGCACCACGTGTAGGCTGATAGGTGTTCTCTTTGCAGGTTGTACGATGGTATGACGCAGGTAAAGACATTGTATGCCTTTAGCATGCAGTTTTTTACCATGCATGTTTTTACCACGAACATGCTTTTACAACGCATGCCATTACCACACATTGTTTTTATATATAAAAACAATGTATTTGTGGAGGGAGACCTCAACACCCGTCACCCCCCCCCCCCCCCCCCCCCCAATCCCAACTTAACTTAAATGCGTGGTCAAGTCATACGTTGTAAATACAATGTTTTTGTGGGGGGAGACCCCACACACCCCCAACTTACCTTAAATGTGTGATAAAGGCAGCGTTGTAAAGGCATGCACTTGGTAAAAATATGTGCTCTACAAAATGCGTGGTAAAGGCCCAGCTAGGTAAAAACCTCTTTGTAAAGGCGGTTTCCCCTCCTTGCACACACCTGCGATGCCGAAGCTGCGGGTGCTGCGAACGCACGGTGCACAAAGGCTGCTCACTGAGGCCCAGCTCGAGAGCCGAAAGGGACCATGCCCTGCAGGGCCAAGGAAGCGAACAGACAGCCCGTCTGAAGAGAAGAGCCCCAGACATGTGACACTTTAGTCTGGAATGCGCCATTTACAGGTTTCTGGAGCCGTCCTTTAGGTCTGTTCTGTTGAAAACCTGTAATTGTGCTGTTATGATCGTGCTGCCTGGGGCTGGCCCGTGAAATGTACAAAGACGCGCATCCCAGACCCCGAGGCCTGCACTCTGATTAACGACGTGAGTCTCGTGCTTGCTATGTCGGTCACCTGTCCAGAAATGCACAGTGCACAGGGGATCCAGTTTTTTTTTTATAAAGCGGCAATTGTAGCCATTTTTGTGTAAAGACCTGATTGAATAGAGGACACAAAAAGTTTCCCTTCTTACTGTGCTATCACCAGCATGTATGGAATTGACTAGGACATCACTTGTAACCCCCGAAGGGTAAATTTCCATGTTTGACATCCACCAATCTGCAGTTCCATGGTATGTGTGGCCTTTCTAATCCTTTTCCTTCAGTTGCGCAGGGACAGCGGAGTCATGCATGAGACATGCGCTTCCCTCATTCAGCCCTCCCTCGCCCACCCCCATTCTACTTAGACCGGGATTCACTAGAGTTGGGCATGCCATGGATGGCTCGAGCCAAATGCCCGGCTTTGCCTAAGCTCCAGGCCGCCTTGGTACCTCGAGCCTCAAATTAGCAGAGCCTTCCTATGGTTTCATTTCCGCTGCCCTTCCTCTCGCATTAATCACCATTTTGAGAAAGTGGGCTTATTTCAAATTACTTTAACATGCAATACGTCTATTTATTTAACCTAGTCTACTGAAGTGGTGCCTCCCAAAAATAAAAAATAAAGATTGTCTGAACCTTTGATGGAAAACAGGAGACAAAAAAGATACCCTTCTAGTAGGCATAATTGCGCATTAAGAAAATTCGGGATAAATCCCGGCTTCCTTGGTTGACTAAAGTGTTTGATCCAAGGCAGTTGTCTCATTTCACTGTGCTTCCTTTTCCTTTATCACGTTTGCGAGCAACTTGAAATGCATCAGTTGAAGATGTCCGCCGTACCAAAAATACTTGTGCGTGTTTTAGTAGACTTTATTTGTTTCTCCATTCTTAATAATGGAAGGGCGAGATTTTGATCGATATCTTATCACTATTGATCTAAAACCCCGATCTGGTCGACTGAATCTTTATTGCCTGTCATTGAGGGAAGAAAGTGCATCTCTTACCAAGTTAGTTCACCCAATAAAGGACTCCGCTTCAAAGGATCACAAACAACTTCTAGCTTTCAAGGATTTATTATAAAGTCAAGATAAGTTGCAGGTACAAGCATCTCAAGATGAGATTCACAAGATACACGGGCCCAACTACATACATGTGCTCTCTGAAAGCCCTCAGACGAGCAACGGAAACTACCAGCACCAATTCTAAAAATAATAGGGCTATTAGCATAGACACATACTGAGATCTCTCAGTCATTTACAGCCGGAGGGAAAAGACAGGTTAGGCTGTCCCTACCCTGATCTAGATGGTATCCCTACTTAATCAGGTCCCTACCTAACAAAGGTGTCAGCAGTGAATGACCCCCAAGGGAAGTCACCCACTCTCAGTCTCTTGGTGAAAACCTATAGTTCTTCAATCATGACCCCTCTCTGCCTACCCATCCGCTCTCTTAAGGGTCCTCAGGCTTCTGCTCTAACTCCACCCAGGGGTGCTGTCCCTAATACAAAAATACAACAACATTTAGGACGCCCCTCGTGAGACGCCCCTCACGTGGTGTAGCTTCTGGCTTTTTCCATGATGAGGCCTTGTGGTTAGCGTCGACCTTGCTTCTCAGACTCTTCTCCGGCCCGCTGATACCCCTTAAACATTCCGGAACCCTCCTCCATGTCTGGTCCGCTTCTTGAACAAACCTCTATTCATTTTATTTCTAATTGAATACCCCCTTTTCTCTTACAGACAGACATTTGCAGCCAAATCCCAATTCTCATAGTTTTCCAACCGCGTTGCAACATTCCCCGGCCCAGACTAATATGTGTAAATCAACGTTAAACTTTTCAGGCCTACAACATTTCTCATAATGATTATAACTTTCGACTTTTTCTTTAATTATGGCATGTTAGTACTCTTATTCTGCTATTCAGTAAACACATCTATAAATCATGGTCTATTTGTTATTACTAAACATTAGTGCAATCCATGTTGTGAAATCGAACCACCTTCCCCCTCCCTTCTAGCTCTGGCCCTGAGGCCTACCACGTTCAGCGTTTCCGTATGCCATCTTATATTTTAGCAGCTACACAACATGGATTCAGGAATAATCACGTTTAATTAAATCATTTGTTTCACACATTTCTGTATTAGTTCCACTTCTACTTAAATCTCTACATTAACTACACATTTCAGAATATAACTGTAGGTACTATCAGCACTCATGGCATTTCTCTTCATGACTTGTGCTTACTACGTGTAAGTGTGATGCACTTCTACATTTTGGTCAGTTTGCGCTCTCTCAATAACGTAGGCCATACATAGGGGACATATCACAAATGACTTGCTTCTTGAAACGCCAACAGCATCGTCGGGTGGGTGGTGAAGGAGGGTTGTGTGCATGAATGTTTGTAAGGTCATGTTTGAAAGCCGCCACTTCTAACAAATGCTACTCAGTGCAACTATACATTCTATTATTCAAAAGTTAAATTCTTCTGCATGTTTAAGAAATACTTGTATTAAGTTCTGAAGCATGGCGCCCATTGCATAATTTACATGACAGATATGTGCTGGGCTTATGCTATGCTTTTAGAGACAAGACACACACTTATCTTGGCTCGCCCTGTTAATTTGCTTGCTCCCTCAACTCTAGGTGTCACCAACCTTCTTGACAAACTGCCCTCCCCAAAAACCATGGAATTACCCTAGCAGTACTAGTGCATCCGAATCACCAAGACCACCACTCCCAGAATGCACTGTTATAGCAACCCCAGATCTAGAAATGTAGTGAGGCAGTTCCGTGCAGTAAATCCTGAGTCTTCAAACTGGGCCCACCCCTGGTGCGACCCTTGGCTTCCTCTTTTGGGAGATGCGCTTCTATGCCGAATATATTTGTTATCTTTTCGCAACCCAATGAATCTAGGTTGGAAAAAAAAGCACAACTATTTGTAGATACGAGCCCCAAAAATAGCAGAGTCCACAGAGTGATAAAACAAGTGTGGTGTCATTGGGTAGGGTGGGCTTGTTTTGGACCTCTTTCCACAGGCTGCTGTTCTTGTATTGTGGAAACGTCCATAGAAAGCTGAGCAATGGAATGGAGCAGTCCAGGGACACCGAGAAGAGAGAGATCCTTGTGTCGAGGGCCTCTGTACATTATATGTGGCACTGCACCGCACTTCCTGTGTGTGCAGCTAACTTTGGAATCCTGAAAGAACTTATTTCTTGTGTGTGCTATTATGTATGAATTTAGCAACTGATCCTATGTATATATATTGCACATTTTAGTTTGATTTGAGTAGTTTAAAGCGTCCAATCTCTGTAAAATAACGATCTCGTGGGTACTTTTCATGCTAGGGTGAAAATAGACGAGTTTTGTCAAACTAGGAGCCCTTCACTACTGGTACCATGGGCATCTCCCATCCGCGTCTACAATTGCTAGACTGGTTGGTTGCTCTAGCGAGTTGTAAGGTAGAGATTCCTCGCTTCCAGTCACATTCTGGGAAGCCAAAACATTCTGTTCCTTCACCTGTGACTTTTTTGCATTCTTCAGTGTAAGTGAATATCAGACTAGACTTCTGTCTTAAATAATGTATACAAGCCGCAGCGTCAGGTAAACGTAATACAGGAGTAGCCATGCTGTATAGTGATTGTTAGAACCGGCTGTCTCCAGTTGGCAGAGGTATACACTTCTGACAAATAGGGACACTCCTTTTCTAGTCAGGGCAAGGGGATCACACCCTTCGATAACCCCTGCTCACCCCCTTGGTAGCTTGGCAGAGCAGAACAGGCTTATCTCAGAGGCTGTGTGTTAAGCAATTATGACCACATACAGTAATACAGTGAATACACTACAAATGGACACAACACCGTAGTATTATAAAAATAAGTATTTTTATATAAGGCTTAGCACAAGACCAAAATAACGGCAAAACTGTACACAATCGGAATAAATACGTTCGGGAAGGAAAAAGGATAGTTCAAAGGTAGTTCTTCTTTAGCACAAGAGTCTTTTATATCAAGCAAATCTTCTTCTTGGAAACACAGTTCTTTAGCAACAGGGTAACTCACACGGGAGCTACACAACGCTGGGCAAAGATAATCCACAGGTTCGGCGTCGACCGCGAGGAGCGCTGCGTCGGGCCTGGAGTCACACGGACCTCCAACAACACAGTACCTTAGGAAAATGAAGCACACGATGATCAGCGGCGTCGAGCAATCCGGCGTCGCGTCTCCGGTGTCGATCAGGCCTCAGCAGGCGTTGTCGATGATGCAGTTGCACAGAGTGAGCAGCGCTCACGGCGTCGAAGGGCACACGGTTGATGCGATCAGCAGCGGAGCAGACACGAGGTCCCCTGGAGTTAGAGCCGTACTCCTACTCACTGGCGTTGCTGCTGGCGTCGGTTGGGCCCAGCGTCCGATCGTCGTGGTTGCTGGTTCTTTCAGAGATGCTGGATTCACACTTCCAGCAGATAGCACTTTGTAGCAGGTGAAGTCCTTTAGCCCTGTGACTTCGGCAGGAGACTGGCACTCTTCCGGTCCTTGGAGATTTTCTTAGCAAGCGTGAGAGTACACACACAGTTCCTCTCTCCTGGTTCCTTGGCAAAAATAAAGAAGCGCTGCAGGATTCCCCCAACAACAGCACACTGGCAGAAGGGGTAAGCAGTCCTTTAGATCAGCAGGCTTCTTGTCCTTGGTTACAGGGTTCCTTGTCAGAAGTGATCTGATTTCCTAGTTCAGGGGTCCTTCTCTTATACCCCTTTTCGTCTTTGATCCCTTTGTCTATGCCGGGGATTTCCCAACATCCTGGGTCTGTGGTGGGTGGAGCTAGGCAGTAGCACCTGGCCTATTCATTGAGCCGGGCCGGGTCCTCAGACGCCCCGCAGGAGGTGGAGCCAGCATTGACACTGGCAGGAGCAGAGCTATCGCCCTCCTGGCAGGAGGTGGGGCTAGGATCGTCCATGGCAGGTACAGAGCCATCAGTCGCTCGGCAGGAGGTGGAGCCAGCATTGTATCAGGCAAGGCAGGCTATCAACAACTACTCTCCCCCTACTCTCAACGTAATGTCCCACTCATCCCACACTGACTCATCCAGACCTCTTGGAGCCACCCAGCTCCTGTCACATACACGCAAGACCAGCAGAGACCAGATATGGTTAGACAAGAAAATAGACACTTTCTAAAAAGTGCTATTTTCGAACCCAGAGTCCAAAAACCATCCACACCAACGGATGCGTAATTAAACCCCGAGTTCAGGGATACCAAACTCGACATTGCACCATGCTCCCCGAGCCAGCTAGGATTATAGCGTTAATAACCCCGGCGGCCCATTCTATCCAACGGAGAGCAGGCTACCTCGCAATAGTGAAGCCCTAAGATGGCGGCACTTCACTATCAGGACATGCCAACTTGGTCAGGCTTGTCCTACCTTACACTTACAATGCACCCTGCCCACGGGCCTACCATAGGGGTGACTAACATGAAGCTAAGGGAAGGTTGGAGGGGCTGGCAGGTAGGTATACCTGCGCAGCCGATGTGACAGTGCAGGACTGCACGTGGGTCTCGCAATGACCGACCCGTAGACATTCGTTTACAAGGCCGCTCCTGTGGGTGGCACAACACGTGCTGCAAGCCCACGAGCGGCATTTGTATTTACAAGCCCTGGCACTCCTGGTGCACTAGACTAGGGACTGACAGTAAACCAAATAAGCCAAACATGGATACAATAGATGCATCATTTTAACAGAGGGAGCACTTGCGCTATGGCACTGATCAGCAGTGACACGGCGCCCAAAGCATATACCAGCAAAACATCGTAACACAGTAGAGGCAAACAGAAAAAATGGAGGAGAGACTCAAGCCAATGATGTCAGGTCTAACAGTGATGCAGCAGATGTGCCACTGATGCCCCAGAAAGTGTCTTGGCAAGTGGTGTGCTGCTAAAGGCTTCATTGGCTCCTTTTGTAGGCTTAACCCGCTATGCTTAAAACCCCTAGCCTGGGGCTTTACATGAGGTCCGGAGCTTTCACACAGCGAGGCACGCAGGACTGTCCGTGTTCGGTCTTGAGAGAACGGTGTGCTGTTCCCTATCCCTATTTACTTCAAGACTCCAGATTCAGCAAACTACTTTTTAAGGGCCAATACCACATAGTAACTAATAAGACCAAAACAGATCCAAACTTTTATTTTGCCTTTTGACCACATTGTTATTGATCCAGAGCCGACTGAACCATGGTGCAATTGTGATTTCATCGGAGGCGGTCGCTCCTCCACGCTGCTCCCTGCCCTGTGAGACTGTCTGGTATCGTAGCGCCCACAGCTTGCTAGAATTGTGCCTGCATTAATTAAACTACTGCATTGCTCGTTGTGCCAATTCGAGTCAGAATGCTCGATTTAATTGCCGTATTGTTGCGCTGCCCTGCCGAGGTCACGAGCGTTCATTAGCATATTATCACGGCGCTAGTCTGACACAGCGCGCTACAACGCTCTGATTTAGTGTGCTGCCTGTGTGTGGGATTTCTGTGCCTGACTGTAACTTGTGCCGGTTCCACTGACCTACTGATCTCGTTCTGTTGCTTATAGTGCGCCCCAACCCGATAGCGCTTTTGAGCGGTCTGCCATTTTGTGCCTTGTTGTTGTTTGTGACTCCCTGCCCTGAACTCCGCCCCGCTCCCGCCTCCCAGCTGCTCCTCCCTCGCCCCTCCCCCGCCCCTCCCCCTCTACTATCCACTTATGACTGATGCATGTTCGTGCAGCGTTCACGCGCAGCGGTCGCGCCCCATGCGCGCCGAAGGTGCGCCAAAGGTAAGTCCATCTACGCCCGTCCGCGCCTGGACCGCGCGCAGCGCCAGACCCCCTGGTCCTCGCCGTACCCAGCCCACTAGATTCACATATGACTCCGCAACTCTCCTCGCCCTCAACCCCGGACGCACACCACTATGCTGCGAAGCCACCCCAGGACGGACCCACGGCCCATTCGCCTGCCTCTCCTGCAAGTTCAACTGCATCAGGAGCCTCACCAAATCCACTTCCTCCAACCAAAGCTCCGACTCTAACCACCTGAAGTGCATACTACTCAACATCCGCTCGGTCCACAGACACGCTACTGAACTCTGGGACCTACTCGACACTGCATCACCGGACATCGCCTTCCTTACAGAAACATGGATGAACACATCATCAGCACCCGACATCGCCATAGCCATCCCGGACAATTACAAGATCATCCGGAAAGACCGCACCAACCATACAGGAGGATGCATCGCCATCATCCACAGGAACACCATCAGAATCTCGACCAGCTCCGACGATAACCTTACAACCGCCGAACACCTCCACTTTCAGATCTTCACCGACCCTAGAACCACACTTGGAGGCACCCTCATCTACAGGCCTCCAGGTACCCGCAGTCAATTCAGCGATGACATCACGGACTTCGTCAGCCCACATGCCCTCGCCTCCGAGAACTACATTCTTTTAGGAGACCTCAACTACCACCTTGAAAACAAACACGACAACAACACCTCCACCCTTCTGGACAACCTGGCCAATCTCGGACTCAACTTGTTGACTCCCCCACCCATGTCGCCGGTCACACGCTCTACCCTATCTTCACCTCCAGCAAGCACATCTCCTTTGATCACACCACAGCTCTCCACTGGACGGACCACAGCTGTGTTCACTTCAGCTACAAAACTTTCATGACCCACAACCGCCCACAACCTATCCCGCGAAGAAACTGGAACAAAATCACCACCGAGCAACTCCTCACATCACTTAACCAAAACCCTCCCACCCTCTCATCGGACCCAAGTCAAGCAGCCACCAATCTCAAGCAATGGATCACCCACAGTGCTGACGAATTAGCACCCCTGAAAAAGCACCAGATCAAATCAGCCAGCAAAAAGGCTCCCTGGTTCAATGATGACCTTAAAAAATCCAAGAAGCTTTGCCGCACCCTGGAGAAATCATGGAGAAAAAACCCAACCACCGACAACATGGCCACCCTCAAAGCAGCCACCCGCAAACACCACCAACTGATTCGCTCCGCCAAGAAATCAGCATTCAAGGATCGTCTCGACAACAACACTCACAACAGCAAGGAACTCTTCAACATCGTCAAAGAATTCACCAGCCCCACCGCAGCATCTAACGACATCACTCCCTCCCAAGACCTCTGCGATGCGCTATCCTCCTTCTACAACAAAATTGCCGACATCTACAACCGCTTCGAGAATTCTCCCAGCGATCAACCCTCCCCACCACTCTCAGATCCTACTCCGCCAACTAACAACCTTAGCGCCTGGAGCCCAATCACCACCGAAGACACCATCCGCCTAATGAACTCAATCCACTCTGGCTCGCCTACCGACCCCTGCCCCCACCACATCTTCAACAAAGCGGACTCCATCATCGCACCCCATCTCCGCGACGTCATCAACTGCTCCTTCAACTCTGCCACCTTCCCAGAAAGCTGGAAACACGCCGAACTCAGCGCCCTTTTGAAGAAACCCACAGCAGACCCCACTGAACTTAAAAACTACCGACCCATATCCCTCCTCCCTTTCCCAGCCAAAGTCATTGAGAAAGCTGTCAACAGCCAGCTCGCCGCCTTCCTTGAATCCAACAACTCCCTCGATCCCTCACAGTCCGGATTTCGAGCCAAACACAGCACCGAAACCGCCCTCATTGCAGCAACCGACGACATCAGAACACTACTGGATAACGGAGAAACAGCGGCCCTCATTTTACTCGACCTATCCGCCGCTTTCGACACAGTCTGCCACAGCACCCTCACACAACTCCTCAGCAACGTCGGCATAAAAGGAAAAGCCTTGGACTGGATCATCTCGTTCCTAGCTGGGAGAACTCAGAGAGTCCGACTTCCCCCATTCAACTCAGAGGCCACTGAAGTCATCTGTGGAGTACCACAAGGATCATCACTCAGTCCCACCCTCTTCAATGCTTACATGAGCCCACTCGCATCCATTGCGCGCCAACACAACCTCAACATCATCTCTTACGCCGACGACACCCAATTAATCCTTTCCCTCACCAAAGACCCTAACGCCGCCAAAAACAATCTTTACGAAGGCATGAAAGAAGTAGCCGCATGGATGAAACATAGCCGCCTTAAACTCAACTCAGACAAAACAGAGGTACTCATCCTAGGAACTTCCCCCTCTGCCTGGGATGACTCCTGGTGGCCATCCGCCCTGGGCACAGCACCACACCTACAGACCATGCACGTAACCTTGGCTTCATCCTAGACTCCTCCCTCTCGATGTCCAGACAAGTCAACGCAGTCTCATCCTCCTGCTTCAACGTACTTTGTATTCTCAAAAAGATCTTCCGCTGGATCCCCCTCGAGACAAGAAAGACTGTCACCCACGCACTGGTTACGAGTCGACTGGACTATGGCAACACACTATACGCCGGAATCACAGCAAAATTACAGAAACTCCAACGCATCCAAAACGCATCAGCGAGACTCCTATTGGACATCCCTCGCCTGGATCACATCACCGAACACCTAAAAGACCTCCACTGCCTTCCCGTCAACAAAAGAATTACATTCTGTCTTCTCACCCACGCACACAAGGCCCTCTACAACCTAGGACCCGAATGCCTCAACACTCGACTGTCCTTCCACAAACCCACCCGCCAACTAAGATCGTCCAATCAAGCCCTCGCCGCAGTCTCGCGCATCCGAAAATCCACCATGGGGGGGCAGATCCTTCTCCTTCCTTGCTGCCAAGACCTGGAACTCACTCCCCACCCACCTCCGCCTTACTCAAAACCACATCACCTTCAGAAAAGAACTTAAAACCTGGCTTTTCGACAAATAATGTACCCCTTCCCCAAGCGCCTTGAGACCCTCTGGGTGAGTAGTGCGCTATACAAATGCCCGAACTTGAACTTGAGTTCACAAAAGTGTCAAAGGTGTTGAGAATCCATGTCCCTGCGTAAGATTCAGGCCCTAGTAGGCCTACACTAGCTGTACAGAGTTCATGGTACTTGGACACCACTGCATGAAAGGTTTTCACAGCTCTGTTCAAGACACAGATGGAAGTAGGCCTTGCTAAGCTGGTGCTTGCACCAGGCATCGATGGCGCCAGTAACGTCGGCTGTGAAACACCCTGTAAACTAGCTCTAGTGCCTTGCTCAAACATACCCATAGAGGCTGCTGTATTTCCTCACAACACATGAATCTTGTATACTAAACTAGTTTTTAGATGCAGACACATGCCTGGTACCCCTTTACCTAGAGGGCGATTTACAAAGACCATCTGATGCTACATAAAATCTAGGATGGATATGAAGCATCCATCTCCCTGTGTGTATTAACCAATTTTGAAACTGAATAAAATGGTCGAGTTTGTATTTGAAGTTCTTAAAAGGATAGCTAGGTTTACATTATACCCGCTACATAAAACACTTCCTTCAAAATATAAATCCTCACACAGACATTGGTTGTGGTTGGGGGCGGGGGTTAATAATATCTTGCTCAGCGGGGGTCAGCTTTGCAAAGTTTGAAGACCACGGTATTAAATAAACACATCATTCTGTTTATTGGCTTCCCAGGGCGCTGCAAACTACAGTAACATTTCCGTTTGTTTGCACTCAGCATCTGGATGGAAGTCCTGAAACGCCAGCAGCCTGTAGGCTGTATAGCAGGGCAGCCTAGAATAGACGGCCGAGAACATTTACTATACTGCAAAGAGTAACCCGTTAATTAGAGCCGGGATAGAACCGATATTTTGTGAGTGTTGTGTTTTTTTATGGTTTTAACATATTTTGCACATTCCTGCCGCCGTGTGGTTGGATTTGGAATTTTCCATAGTAAATGTATGTTTTGTGGCCGTCGAATCCTGATTTGTGTTTTTTTAAAAAGTATAATAAATATCGTGGTATGTGTTACATCCCAATTGCGACATCATGGCCTGAAACATTTAGTCGAAATCAGCTTTTTATTACTTTTAAGGTCTCGTTTGACAGCAAAGCTATCACCAGATCCTTTGTGATTGAAAAGAAAAAGCAAAAAAACATAAACAACTTTCTAAAGTGCCACAGAAAGGGACTATGTCACGGCAAGATGTTGGGACATTGGAGGATAACTTTTCGATTTGTTAAAAGCTGCGTGCTACCACAGAGTGCTGACGCTCCAAGCAGTTGTGATCATGTGTTTATACAGCTCCTAAAGCCAGGCTTTTTATCAAGCAAAGCTATTGCGTTTGACCTTTCAGTCGCTCACACACTACTGTGATGGATTGAGCTGCCCTTTAGGTTCACACAAATGCTACTTCCGTGCTATTACATTATAACATCTTCTCCCAGGTAATTAAGGCGTTTGTTCTTCTTTGTTTGTCATGTGTGAAAGCCTAGGCCCAATATTGCCAGGCTTTGTTAGTTCCGGTGTTGTACCAAAGATCGGTTTACTATGAAAAGTTATGATAAAGTCAATGGGCAGACAGACGTATTTTATTTGGAAGAGGATATTTTAAAGCCAATGGGCTTTTAAGGATAGATTGTTTATTACTCTATCAAATTCTGCAGAGAGCTATTTTGTTACATAGTCTCACATTTTACCATAGAAGGCAAGAGTTTTAATGTTGGTTACCCCCTCTGATGCAGCATGGGAATAAACGATTTGCACTGTAGCCCTCTTAGGAGATCTGGTATTTCGCTTTGCTGACTGTAATGTTAACTCTTAGAATTGTGTGACTCTTTGCCATATGGTAACCTCATTGAAAAGCATATGCCCAACACAGTGGGCCAGAGTGTACGTGGTGACCAACCAGTGATAGAGTACAGGCCTGATTAGTTATATCCGAAGATATAGAGCTGAACTATGTTATAAAACCCTATACCAAAGTCAGTAGACTTGGTTTATTTATTGTGGAAAGCATTTTTGACGCCGATATACCTTTAACGGGGGTTGTAAGCTCACTATAACACGGAATGTACACAGGTATTTTGTTACATGAAATCTCAGAACACCATAGTAATCAAGGGGCTTGATGTTCGTCATCTTTTTTCATTGTAATATTCCTCATTAGGCCCTCTTAAGAGTTTGTGTATTGTTGTGCCAACTGTACTTTTGTGCATGCTTGTGATTTTATAACTCTATGAACGATAGTTACTAGAATATGCACACTTCAGTGAACCTCTGTTGGGTATGAGTCAGGCCAATGGTAAGGGCTATAAGGGTTATTGGTTAATTGGGAAACATTATGCCAGATTTCATATGTTTGATCTGTTTCTTATTAAAAGGTATAAGAATCCAGTAGGACAGATTGACGTACTGTGAAAAGCATTCGTTAAAGCCAAAGCCTTTGCTGGTCGATTTTTTTTTAACACCGTTTTAAAAACCTGTTGACAAGTATTTTGCTCAGTGGAATCTCTACAATTTCCATAGTAGGCTAACGTTTTGGCATTGGTGACTAGCTTGAACAAACCATGGGATATAAGAATTGCAATATGATCATTCTTACAAGGCCCACTTAGGGAGGATTCTATACACTTTTGACAACTGTAATTTTGTACATATTAGTAATTTTATTACTATATATCATGAGGCAGGTTACTTGCCTGCCATGGGCTAAACTGAGAGCTACTGTTTGTTTTGGCTGGCGTTCTAAATCTAGATCTGGCCAAGTCCGTGCCAGAGGAGGCAGTTAGTGCAACATCGCTGAATCGTTTTGAGGGAGGCATGCTGGAAATGTTGGGGTGGCCTAGCGCACCATCTCTAATGAGCAGGTGGCCCTCTTTTCTTGAATGTGGCCGGCCCTACAATGGGCTTTCATGCCAGTAACTCCAATGCCCTGATGTCATGGTATGCGCACCACTCTTGGAAGAAAAAATGTGTGCATGCCCACCACTGCACATGACCACACCCAACCTCTGACCTCCAGAAACCTCCATCAGGTCAGCAAAGAATAGCCCCTTCAGAGAACCCCATTAAACAGAGTAGTACTTGTTCCCGTTGCTGGCCCCACCTTTCATTTCAGTGTGTGGTGGCTCCTGGATCCCATAGTTTGGTGTACCGTAGTCTTGGGTCACTCTAGAATCATGATGGCACTCTGTTTGTCTGTTTTGCCTGAGAGATTTGACGTGCAGGGCTTTGGGTAGGTGTATCGAGCATTCCATGAAGAACCACTTCTTAGTTACCAGCTGCACTTTGTCCGCCACTTTCTCCCTCCTGATTGACACTATTCTTCAGTACCTGTATCCTCTTGTGTGGTCATGCTGTTGTATTCGTGCAAAGTGTCACAGGTACTTCTTTCCGGCTGCATATTCCTCCAGGTTCATAGAATCAACTGCACCTTCATTTTACCCATTTATTGCTCCTCTGCTAAATTACTTTTTTGTGATTTGTTAAAAAATGAAAAATTAGAGGGCATTTTTATTAGAAAGAAAATCTAGTGTTAAATCTTTTCCATTAGAAATGTGGTACATGTAGCCAGCGGAATGGTTGTGTTGTGTATAATTTTCGCACACATCAACGTTTTTGTTTACAATTTTAATTTTGCAATTTCAGGCACTGGGAAATTAGGTCTGGTGCTAAGTTTGTAGACCACGCATGCAGACTGACTTAATATATCCTGATTGGCTTCACACCTGACCTAAGAAAAAAAAGCGTAGTGTTTTTGTGAGATGTCCCAGCGACTGGCAGTACAATGGAATCTGTTTTTTACAGTCTGGTGATAAGCGGTTGGAGTTTAGCTCCTGACAGGATGGGGCGAGTTTTGGAAGAGCCTGGATGAGAGCTGAGATTAAACTCTGAAACCAATAAGGAAGCGAAGGCAGTGACGCAATTATTGAAACGTTTTTTTAGAGGATGTCTTCTATTTTTTGTTTGGAAAATACGATTTTCAATCTTGCAATATCTTATATCGTGTAGGAAAAGTAGTTTCCCCTATGGCGCGTTGTTCAAAGTCGAAAGAAAGGAAGTCATGCTTTACTCAAATCTCTGAAGATGTTATGTAGGCAATAATAGTAGAGATGGGGTCTTTCCATGTGGTAGTGCGATGGAGTAGTCTGGGGACCCTGGCTGTCGTTCCTCTAGATGCATACTTTCAAAGAATTTTGCTAGGAATTGGGAAGAATAACAGCCACCACCCACCCTACGCCTATTGCGACATGTGCATCTTTGATCTGGAACAATAGTTTAATTATGTTTTCAGAGCTTTTACCTTCAGAGGAGTGAAGTAAACATGCAAGCAAACTCCTTGCTTGGGAACCTGTCCTGTGACCTACTTGGTTAAAATGTGCAAGTCTCCGAATCTCTTAAGTGTGCAGAAAGAATCCAGTCATCTGTTTTAGCACTTCTAGAAAAATCTGTGAACAAATCGGATCACATCCAAGATATCTTACTGGTAATACTGAAAGTGCTGATGAGTACAGAGGGTGAGGGTGCGCACCCCAATCAGTCACTACAATTTGCAACAAATTCGGCATGTGGAAAATTGGGTCCTATGGATCATAGACCGCAAGTTGGCATCCCCAAGCACCAGAAGATTGATGACCACCACCCCAAGCTTTTGATCAGGGGACACAAGCTGGTAAACCTCAAGTTATGTTGGTGACAGTTCCCAGCAAGAAGCAGCAGACTGTAGAAAATCCTTCCTATTTGTTAAAAAATCAGACTCAGGTTTCCAAAGTACTGTAGATCCCAGTTCACCGGCGATGGCCTCCTGTTCCAGGTTTGAGGCTTTTCCTATTTTCAGGCCTCATGACCGGGCTACAACAAGCTCAGCTGTCCATGTGGAACCTGGTCAGACAAAAGCAAAAGCAAAAAAAAAGAGCCTGCGAAAAAAGAACAAATGTAGAATCTCTAAGAAAAGGGCAAAAAAAGTGCACTTTCAAGAATCTGGCAACATTGGTGCCCCTATCCCAAAGGCTACCGGGGATAATCCAGCTAATCCCCTTTGTAATGTGATAATCTCAGGAGCAAATAGGGGCCCTGCTGTAAATTCAGATTATTGCTCCATAATAAATCCTCTGGCTAATCGTGAGGTTGGTGCATCCAGAGTAGAACTATTATCCACTAACCGGAGTCAACGGAAGTAAATCTCAGGGCTGAACCTTTTTGTGTTGGACTAAAGGGAACTATGAACCCTACATGGTGTAGTGGAAATGACCTTTTACTCCCCTCGATCCCAGCGGATCACCTTTATGTTGGATTTTGTCGCCTTATTTGACTGTGAATTAATTATACACCGTTCTTTTTCATTAACCTGTTTTGTAGAGATTGAAAATTAGAAGATACAAATCAGTGACATTTCTCTTGTTCCCCAATGTATTTATCAGCAGTGCTAAAAACAAGGTCTTCGTTCCAATCTAAAAATTTTGTAAACCTAGTTCTCCAAATTTTTTCCCACTGTTGAGTGATAGATGTAATCCCTTTATTTAGAGACCATAAAATCACCAAACATCAACACGATACCATTAAACCAACAATTTCCGAGTACCATCACATGCCCTTAAATGAGCTAACTGCTGATAACTTAAAACTCTTACCGGTCTCCATTGTGAATGGAGGGAGCCCAGTAGGGCATTATGGGTCTAGCATACCTGCCCCCTCCCACCCCAGTAGAGCATGAGTGTGTGAAATGGAATTGGTTAACCAGTACACTTAATTGTGTCCGTGCATGGGCCCATTATCCAAGCCCTATAATTAGCAATAATAGAAAAGTGGTTTCCTGGAATGCTGTTGGTCTAATGAATACTCTGGAGAAATTGGAATTTTTAAATAGCTTAAAAGCAGATATGATCTGCCTCCAGGAAACCTGGTTCTCCTCAAGTATTTTGTGTGACGGCAACTTTGTTCTAAGTTGTAATGCTATCTCATCCAAGAAAGGGCATGCAAAGGAAGGTACTGCTGTTCTGAGTAATGATATAAATTGGGTATATAATAGTTTTATAGACCCCTGTAGTCTTTTTCAAGTCCTAAAGATTATACCAAAAGTATTGGAGTGTGAGAGACCCACTGTTAGTGGTGAATGCATATATTCCCCTAAACAAAACTTATAACAATAAGCTTTATGAAATGTTATCCTAATCTAAAACTATAAACAAAAAAGAGGGAATGTCAAGTTCTGTTAGTTGGAGACTTAAATTGCAAAGTCTCCAACCACTCTACCAATTTTTTATTAGATTCAGTGAAAGAAGCAGCATTTCATATGCCACCATTACTTTTTCTGCCGAACTTGAGAACTGATAAAAGAGAACATTTTCTCCTTGGTCATTTAAGAAAGAAATAAAGAAAGAAAGAATGAATGCGGATTGTGAATGGACGATTCAATTAGAATGCTTACACATCAATCACCACAGAGATTTTCTCTAATTGATTACATTATTTCCTACACAATTTTTCACCTTTTAACAGAGTTGTAGATTCTTCACTCAGTGGTCATAGCCTACTTGTCTTTTTTTTAGAGTTCAGCTTGGCCATCTGAACGCTCAGAGACTCATTGTGGACTATGACAGACGAAACATGTGTGAAACAGAATGTGCCTATTCTCAGCTAGAGAAGGAGTGTCTGGATTTGGTGTGGGCTTGCAAACATTTTCATGTATTCCTCTACAGAAAGCGATTCACTGTCATCACAGATCACCAGGCGTTGCTTACAATTCTTACAAACCTGAAGTCCAAGATGCCCCCTTACTTTGAGAGGTTGGGGATAAGACTTCAAGAGTACGACAATGAGATTGTACACAAACCTGGGAAGGATAAAACACCAGCAAATTACTTTTCACGAGTGCCGCTATCTTGTCACAGTTCGACATCCCAGACAGCTGAAACATATCTCAACGTTATTGTGAGATCCAGCATACTCTGTCTGTGGAATAAATCATTGCTGCCACCAATGCAGATAAAGACATGACCGTATCAAAGAACTTATTATTACTCCATGCTGAAGGAGACCTACCCATCCCCTTGCCGATTCCAAAAGTTAAAAATTGTACAAGATGAGTCGGCAGTCACCCAAGAAGGCATAATACTATGAGGCTCGAGACTCATCATACCTAAAAGTCTAAGACTGTGGATTATAGAGCTGGACCAAAAAGGACGCTGTGGTATCGTAGCCACTAAAAAAGCCATAAGCAATAGGGTGTGGGTCTGTCAGCTAGATGAGCGAGTTGAAAAGGAGTTATAGGCATGCCTCATTTGCAATGGTTTGTCCCCCAATGTGACATAGAACCCAGTGACCATGCCTGACCTTCATGTCTATGCTTGGGAGAAGGTTGCAGTTTCCTTTTTTGGGCCTTTAGGAAATGGACACTATCTCATGGCAGTCATAGACGAATATTCACATTTTCCTTTGATGGAAGACTTATCTTCGACAACCCTTGGCAAAGTATTAGAATGGCTTGATGACATCTTTGCAATGTGGAGAATCCCTGAAATCTTCCAATCTGATGATGGCCTGCCTTTTGAGTTAAAAGAATGTGTTGTCTTACTCCACATCCAACACCAAGTACACCCCTCTGGTCCCAAGCCAATGGTGTAGTTGATTGATTCATGAGCACCCTCAAGAGGGTCATCAACGAGCGTTCATGGAGGGAATCTAACTGAACCAAGCCATGTGCCAGGCCCTTTGGGCCTATCGATCAACACCTCATTCCACAATGGGTGAGAGTCCAGCCACTTTGCTATTTGGGAGAGCCATCAGAACAAAACTGCCTCCATGGTCCCCGAATCGATCAGTGGATATTGAAAAGGTTCGAGACGCGGATGCGATTCGGAAAAGAAAATTGAAAGTGCATGCAGATCAGCTTCGCCATACCCATGAAACAGTCTTTGAAGGGGGAGACTGGGTACTGGTTAAGCAGAGACGAAGACTGAAAACGGACATTCCTTTTTGCCGCCGATCCTTTACAGGTTGTGGTGTGCAAGGGACATATGGTGACAGCACATCGTCCTATACATTCCATCACTCAGGACACCTCACATTTTAAACACCTATCGCAACACTTTCGAGTCCTGAAGCCACGCCCGAGGTGACCCCGCCAACAGGACCTGCTCAAGCGCCTTAGCCTATGTTGCTGTTGCCCGATCAGGGTGGACCTAGAGCACCTTGCATCATCCGTACAAGCCAAACTAGGAAGAGTTTTCATCTCCACACCGCTTAGTTCCGCTTGATCTCTCTGTTTATTGATTCTGCGCCATCGACTGCCCATTGCAGACATACCGGAGCCCTCTGAGCTCTCTGAATGGCTGTGCAGAGCTCTCCAGATCATTAACAGAGGCTCCCAGTGTTCGAGTACCTTTGCTATAACACGGGCCCTGCACCATAACTAAGGCCAGGTATATAAGTGCAGGACTCGAAAATTGTTGCACCAGTCACCAGGTTGGTAACGAGGCTTTAATGATGGACTCGTAAACAAATCCTATAGTAACTCGTTAGTCACTTGGCTCTTTACAACTTTTTCATTCCATTCAGGTGAGGTGGGGGCATGATGTGGTTTGTGAAATGTTATTCCCTGTCGTCTGTACTCCGCAACGAACATGAATTAACTTTTGATGACTGCCATCAGTCTCTGAACGTGGACATACAGCTTGTGGTCCAACGTTTCCTCTTTCAAACGTTATAGGGATACCGAAGTAACCTATTTTTTTATTAGATAACGAACTTTCAGTCTTTTTAAAATGGTAACTTTATCAGGTTAATCTCATCTTGTGCTTTATAACTTTCGAGACCACATATATTTCCTCAGCAATCCGTTGCAGCACAACTGAAATAGACGCTCCTTTTATAGGGAAGGGAAGGCGAGTTACCTTCTACCGCGTGTGAATGGGAAATGCAAGTTTGGTAAAAACAGGAAAAGAGGAAGTGTCCTCCTTTCTGGGTTACTTTCAGCGACAGGCTTTGCTTGTAAGGAAGAGGGAGTGAAATAAAGAGTCTTTTAATGTGTAGTATTTTATCTTAACGGGGCCGGGAGCCAGATAGAAATGAGCATTTTAAAGCCAATATGTCTAACATTGGCTGTCTGCATTTTAGCTTCGTCATTTCTTGTTTGTTTTGTCATGGTTTTGCCAAATCAATGTCGGGGAAGCTGACAGGCTTTCTTTCATCAGTCTAATAAAAAAAATTCAATAGGAAAAAGTCAAAATATGTGTTAGTCACTGGCACCGAAGGGAATTAGTTTGTGTGCAGATGAACTCCTTGTGATAGGGCGGAATGCTGCTACTCAGTGAAGATAGCAAGTGGCTGACGTGGACTGACGTCATTGCCTCATGTTGCATGCTGTAGTGGGTGGAAGAAAAATGTTAATGGCCCAATAACAGACCGGTGGATGATGAGACATGGCTAAAAAGTCCCTTCAAGTTGTTAGATTATACTTGATTATACTGCATTCATGATTTTAGTAAAATCTAAGGTCTTGACTAATACCAGTCCTAAAAAAACTATGCATTTAAAAACCCGCGGAGTGTAAATCTCTGTATTTATGAATGCAGAGTTAATCTTGAAATGCACAAGGTGGGTTTTGTTGTGCATGTTAACTGTTTCACAAAGCCCCACTCACAGCCTCACCTACGGTACCTCTTTAAGGAGATGTGGTCTTCATTCAGCTACATTATGAAACCAGGTGGCGGTGTGGAGGGCTGCAGTCCCATAGTGGGCCCTGGCCTTGCTTTCGCAGCGGTGTTCAGCGAAGTACAAATCCACTAAGTGCCATTGACTTTGGTGTTTGTTTACTACACAGCTGCCACTAGTATGCCACATATGTGCTGTTACCTTGTCTGAGAGCTTAGCAGGTTAGCGCTGACATGAGTAAGATTTGTGTGGATAAGGTGTATCCTATATTGGTGGCTCCCAGTGAGGTCATCACTGGGGTCCACGGGTGTGCTTTTATCATGTTGATCCAAGTTTGGCGCCCTTGCTAAGTATGATCTTGTCCAGACATGGTAAGAGGAGGGAGTAGAAATGTCACCTCTCACCCAGTGTATGGCTGGAGTTGTGTATGGATTCAGGTATATTATATGTGAAGAGTCGGAAGTCATGTGTGAGAAAGTATTTCTTCTCTATTGCATTGGCCTCGTTATCTGATATCTACCACTTGAAAGTATATGTTACAGTACATTGCTTCATTGTAGATGGCATACTTTGGGATGGAATCTTATATTCCGTGAATAACTGGATTTGTGAAATGTTGACGTTTGTTTCTTTAAAGGAGATGATTGTAAGGACTTAGTTCTTGTTAAACTATAGATGATTCAAGTTGCTCCCATTCCAAACCTGGACTGCTTCATAACTGCCAGCTGGGTGAAATTGAGGCGTTTGGACAAACTTTGTTGCATTTCCAAATCACATTTAAAACTGATATTTGAGTGATAAATCATACAGCTTTGGATATAATTATTACTAATAGTATTGACTTGGTGCCAGGGCATTCCAACTATGGCTGTTGCATATTAACCATGAACAGGCATTCCACATTGCAAAGCATTTTATAAATCACTGCTGGCAACCATGTCTGGTGCACTGATGTGTTCACAGCTGGTAATCTTTCATTTGGTGGCCATTAATGTGATCTTGTCTGATGTGGTTACTATCACAACTCGAATATCAGTAGCTCAGGATAAAATTCATTGAGCAGAAGTAGCTCATATTTCAGTAAAGTTTGTAGAACTCTGCATTAGGGGAATGGAAATTTGGGCTTTGGTTGCATTTTGTTGTTGTTTCAAGAATCCCTTCCAAATTGCTATGTTTTCATGGAGGATGGTGGTTTAGACTCGACTCACACCTCTGGTTTTTAGAAATGTTCATTTTTAAAGGACTCCAATTCCGGATATGTGTTAAGTCTGTGGTTCCCTGGATGTATCTGGGTTATCTACAGTGGTTTTCAATGGTTTTAACTCTGCTAACAACATTGGCCCGAACGCATGTATTCTTGATCATGAGGAAGCTCTGGTCTTGGTGTTTGTGTATTTAGTGCATTGAAAAAACTATTAATTGATTACCTTAGGAATAAGATCCAGATGAAATGATTAGTTGTAGAAGTAATTTAGTAGTTTGTTTTAGTAGCTCAAAGTATCCTCAGCTGCATATATGATTTCTTTGTGTAGTTAGTAGCGTTTATCAGGGGCACTGCTCCTTATTTGTCTGTCGGCTTTACGGGTGTGCTCCAGTTGTGAGGGGATCTCTTAAGCATTGCTCAGTTGCTAGCACATTGCCTCATATCTGTACAGTAGTTGGTAAAGAAAAACATCGGTTTTGGAAACTTGTGGGGAAAATTTAACATAAACCACATTAGTCATACATTTATGCATACTTAAGCCAAGCTTTGGCTTCAGGGTTTTTGATGTGGTTTACAAACGTAGCAACTCTTTCAGTCCACGTCCCGCAATTTTGAGAATATCTAGCATTTGCAATATGTTAAAGTATTTTAGAAACACTGCTGTACAAATCATAAAAGCAATCTTCAAGTGTAATGATTTGTGATGGATTATGTTTCTAAGCAGTCGGCATAAAAAGCTAAAATAAGAGTAGAGTATATTCACAGTTCCTTCTACTTTTTGTCTGTGACGCTAGATTATTTCATAAAAATCTAATGCAACCGCATAAGACTTGCTAATTTTTCCTACATTTTTCTATGCTGGTGCAAACAAGCCTTGAAATAGTTGCAGAATCTACACTACTTAATGCTCATTTACACTTTGCCAGGGGGTGGTGTTGGTTTTGTAATGTGTGCCCATTTTTAATGTCTTATTAATTTAAGCGTATAGCAAGATGAGTACCACTTAGAAGTGGCCAACAGTTTAAATGAGTCCTTAACTGAGGCATGCTAGTCAACAGCAGTACTAGGATGATACTCAAACGTTGGCCATGCCTCAGCTGCTCGAACTGATGGGCAGAAGAGTGAAAGCAAAAGCCAAGATATACCAAAACAGACCTGGTTTGAAAATCAAAAGTGGAAACCAACATGACAAAAAATCCCATGCATCAAAAATGACATTCATGATAGCTTGGCCTATATTCGCCTGCGATATTGGCCTAGAGAAATTACTTTGTTTTTGGAGGAGGATGAAGAAGGTACTTCCATCTGAGTAATTAGATTCAAATATTTGTTTAGTATCAAGCCATGTATACATATGAGCATACATTTCCTGTTGATCATCTGAACAGGAGAACATTCGGTTAGGCAGTTCTCGTAATAACAGGAAAACAAGTCAACACTGATGATTTTGATATTTTTATAAAGACTGCAGATGTTCACATATTGACTGCATGGAAGAGTTGGAGGTGGCCTGCAGACGTGTAATGGTCCTTGAGCACTGGTGTAGCACTGCTGTGTCTGACAGTTTTCTAAGAACTCTGGGCTTGCCATGTTTATAGACATGGCTTTGGGTGAGTTGGAAAGAGGTTAGGACTTCTCTACAGTATAGCACACACCATGCAGCAGCGCACTCCTCAACTATTTCAAAAGAATTGATGAAGTCTGTGGTCACATTCCAACCACACTCTAGTCCTTTATTTAGAGAACTCACCCCTGGGAGAGGAAAAAAGCTGTTAAAAAGACCGTTCTTACTCTGAAGTATGCATATTTCTAGGGTTGGAGATTCCAAGCAAAAAGCTCGGAATACCATTACTCCTTTGGCTAATGTTTGCAAATGACTAAAAGCCAAGGGATAATTTCAAAGATGACTCAACAAACTGTATTAAATGCCATTTAAAATAAATGGTACAAATCCCTCTACAACTGTACTCTTTAAATGCACCTGTGCCACTCCCTTGTTCCACTCTTAAATGACGTCACCATTGGAGGGTGCCGATGTTG
This sequence comes from Lissotriton vulgaris, assembly GCF_964263255.1. Classification (NCBI taxonomy): domain Eukaryota; kingdom Metazoa; phylum Chordata; class Amphibia; order Caudata; family Salamandridae; genus Lissotriton; species Lissotriton vulgaris. The sequence goes on along the minus strand of NC_141695.1, from coordinate 1,084,142,973 downwards.
CACACTACAGGAGGTCGGTGGGATTTCAAAACGTAGCCTAGTGTCTAGTAAGCCACCTGCCAATAGCCTCTTGGGTTTCAGGTCTTGCGTCATGCCTCCAACTCTCTCACCCTTTATAAGAAGTTGACTATTTTTCCAAGGATTCTCGGTGAGCTGCGGGCTGTAGTAGTGTAGCTAGTGTAAGGAATTTCATTTCAACTGCTTTGAATTCTTATTACCGGATCCTGTAACTTATATGTATTCAGTCAAGTTATATGCTGATGACGTGCAGTATTTGGATTATTTTGATTTATATGTCCACCAATTTGCAATTACATGAAGTATGAACCCTGTATGCATCAAACTTTGTGCACTCATCTGCATAATTGAATGTTGTATTTTTCGAGCTTCTGCAAGTAGCAGAACGTTAGAAAGTCACATGCAGGGCTTGAATTTGTCAATTAGCGTGTCTTAACCCAGTTCTTCTGTTTAATGCATTAACTGTAATTTAAAAATACCTACTTTTTTCGTATCGCCAGTAATGCCCAGGAATTTAGAGCCAGATGTATAAAACCATTTTGCGGGTTAAAAAAAAAACTGTCGTGAGAATTGCACGTCAACATGTGGCAACCAATGCGATTTATGTACGGTTTGCAGCCTACCTGTTTTTACATCCGAAGAAATGGGGGAGGGGGGACAAGGAGCTGGAGCCAGGTCCAGTGACTCCTGCTACTGAATAGTAATATTGTTGCTGAGGGGAGTCACAGTTCCTAAGGAGGAGTAAGGAAGAGAGAGCGCAGAGTAATTTCAATTGCCAAATTGAAATTCCGTAACATTTAAGATTCATCTTTACTCGTATTTGGAAAGGTAGTCTCCTAATGCGTTGTGGAAAAAGTATGCCAATGTGTGGACCTTGATGAGAAGTCGAGCAAAGTGGCATAATTTATTGTGCATTTTACCATTGATCTACTCATGATTGCCTCTTTTTTTTTTTTATGAGTGCCCTTGTTTTATAGAGTGAATGCTGCTAATTTCGAAAGATAATTGCTATAATAGGTATGGTTTTGGGGCATGGCTCATCTCCCTACATAACATAAGATAAAAGGTGTATTTGTAATGCGCACGATTACCCATAGGTGTCTTGACGCTGAGTAACAGATGTTTATCGTTACCCAACTCAATGGTACTCATTTTATCGACCTCAGATGGATGAAAGGCTTAGTGGACCCGCCGGGATTTGAACCTGTGACCATGAGGTCGAACACAGGCCCCCTGCAATGGACGCATTAGCCCACTGAGCCACCAGATTCGGGATCTGAGGAGAGTGATGCAGTTTTGTAAATTATAACATGTCTCAGGATAGCGAGATTGAGTCCACTTTGTGGTAAGAGGTCTGACTAGCCCATTACACTTCGAACCTACCCAGCTGCGCATGACATTCCTCAAATGTTAACCATCTTGAAGAATGATGAGCTCGAACAACAGAAGAAAAACTAGATGGAATTGAAAGCTGTTGCGTCCGACCCTTTTCATTTTTGTGGGCATTCCCAAAGACCGAGGCAAAGCAAAAGACTCGCGAGGTGAAGAATATTTTATAGTCTTCTCCAACTCAAACGCTTTACCCCCATATATGTGTCTTATCTCTCAGATTAACAAATCTGTGGTGTGGTCCTGGTCTGCATGCATGGTCACTTAAGTTGATGCGAATTCTTAGCAGGCTGTGCATTATCTTCTCTATTTACCTCTTCACGCATGCCTTGCCATCCATGCATTACCCCTGAAGCTGGTCAATTGCCAGAACCCCAGATTTCCAGTCTTTCCTGATGTTAAGCATATGTTCCCCAGTCACCAACAAGGGAACGTGGAAGTGCGTGCAACGATAAATGACTGGGGTCGGACCTTCTGTGGCCCTCCAAGAAACAGCAACCAGTGTTTCCATCATAACCCGTATGGATGTTCCTCCCACCACCGTAGTTCATTCAAATCCGAAACTGAGGGCTGATGAAGGCATGGCTGCTTTCAATTGCTGCCCCACTGGTGGAATACTGAGGGTTCAGTGCCACTGGGCTTGTGTGCTTCATTCGGCCTCCCAGGGAAGCATTTGTAAGGGCGGCTATGGAAGACACCTTGGGGCTTTTTGTTGAACACTGCCATCATTAGGGTGAGGTTGTGAACCCTGATAAGGCACCAAATGTATGAGCAGTAAGTTCAGCGGCTGTGCAGGGAAGGGATGTATAGCTACAGAGGAGAATGAGTTACAATAAGTTGCTTCAGTTAATGTGGTCCGGTGCCTGCTCATTGATGCAATGATGGTGGAAGACTTAAATGTAGCACAAGCTAAGCCTGTCAGTACCACCCGACGAAGTACAAATGAGGTGCCTCCATGAGTTAGACTTTCCCGTGCCACAGGAAATGGCTGCAGAGGAGTATATAAGGATGCTAACTTTTGTAGTGAATAAGGGTTATACATGTTTACATAAAAAATAGTCCGTCTTTGAAGGTCCATTGTCATTTAAGTGTGGAGTGGTGTCTGCCCTATTTTTTCATTTACATATGAACAATGGTTTGTAGATAAATCTCGTTTTTCGCCTCATGTTTGACTGGGAATACAACCAAAATCTGTATCTGTGTGCGGTTTTGCAGCATAGCAACAGCGTGGGACTTCACCTACTCTGAGAGGCAAACACTTAGGGCCTGATTAAGAGCTCGCTGATTTTGGGACCACCGTAGCTTCTGCGTCCCACTCACCGCCCACTGACTAGGTGGTCTGACAGCTAAATTACGTCAGTGGTCCCACAGATGAAAGACCGCCTGCAACAGGATTTCTCTTCCGGTCTCATAGGCAGGCACAGGGGGGCCAGCAGCTGACTGAGTGAGTCCAGCCCCTGTTCCCTCTGTCGAGATTATGATTTGCCTCAACTCCAAGCCCACTGTTGCGGGAAGACCTCCACACCTGACCTGTAAAAAACGCAAGATTTAAGGAAAAAACGTACCTTGTCTCCTGTTTCCACTCCTCTTTTCGTTACAGAGCCCCATGCTGTAAGAGAACGTTAGTATTCCATAGGTGTAATATATATGTGTGTATTTACAGACTTATTTATTGAAAATATTTGTATTTTTTTGCCACAGTGCAAATGCAAATGTGTCTAAGTGAGATTCCTAGCACTAAGGTGCCCCTCTTTTTGAAGTCCACCACTGTGAGATCGCCAGCTCAATGGTAGACCGCTGGCTGAGCCAGCGTGTGGCAGTCCGGCCGCCAACCTCTTAATCAGGCCCTTGGTCTCTTCAAGGAGGACCTTATTGATTTTTGTGGAAAAATAACTTTGTGATCAGATGTCACAACATGAAAAGTGAGACAAAAATCTTGCTGTGCTTTTCTTTAATACCTGAATTCCAAGTGCATCAACAGCTCAAAGGACAGAGGCTACAAAGCTTGAAAATGCTTTTTCTTTGAAGCACATTCACAATTCTTTGATTTCAAGAGGTTGTAAATTCAGGTTTTTCACATTTCCTTCTACACCGTGCCTAACATCCTCCAGTGCTAAAGTTTAGTCCTTCGATGTTAGACGCTAAGATCTTAGAAGCTTCGGGTTTACCATTTTTAAGGGATCTAAAAACTTAAGATGGTGCCAGGTTGTGATGACACTTCCAATGTTTATGTATAACAAACTTCGTTACATAAAATATTGTTTTTTTACCAGTTTGGTTTGTTTTTCTCCTCAACCTGCTTTCTTCTGACAGTCTATGATACCCAGCTACGCATGCCCACAAAGTTTTCAATTTGCTATCTTGAAGCCAGAGAAGTGGGAAGATTAGAAAGTGATGTGACGCATAAGTCCTCTCACTGCTGCTTGGTCTGTCTACTTGAAACCACAGCCGACTTCTCTAAGGTGTCAGCCGGCGCTCTGTATGACCGCTCTGGTTAGTGACAGTGACTAGTTAGTCATATCTGGCGATGAGTGGGAATTTCCCACAAATATCTTGAAGTCAACCTTTGTGTGAATAGGCATTGCATGACCTGCATCATGGAGCAAGGTTTCAAACATGGATGATGGTTGCAATATGTATTCAAGTACATATTTTTGATGGGTATTTATTTTCAGAATCCATGTATCTAAAACACCCAGTAAAGATGAGTGGTTGCCACTTTATAGGTGCCGTCACTGCACATCTTGCCGCCCCTGTTTGGCCTTTTCAATGCTGGTTCACAAGCCTGTGAATCTTGCAAAATCAAACATCCCAAGTCCTGGAGAAAGACTTGACTAATTGCTCAGTTGCTTTTACTAAAGTGAAATCAAAAGGACTTCATCGTGTAATAGCCTAGAGAGAAGATATGTGCTTTTTCAGATATACACTAACATATTTTATACAATTTTTGAAATTATTCACTTAAATGGCTTCTACATTCAGGAATGAGAGTGGTGTTTTTACAGTTTTAGTGGGGGATGTCCAGCTCTGCTGGTTCCTGTTCAGCACCCGGCTTGACCATTTTTTTGATGCAGCTTTTTCTGTTTTTTTTGCAGAGATTTATATAGCGCCAACTTGACCCGAATCAGGTATCAGATCGCTTTACATAGCACCAGTTGCCTTACATGAGGACACATTCGTTTTTTTGTTTATCACGGGTAGATCAAGTGATTTGCCCCGAATCACAGGAAGTTCAGCGTCGTTGCCGAGTCTCGAACCCAGTTTTCCAGATTCGAGGAGGACCGCCCTAGCCCTTAGACCAACTCCTCACCCCTTGATTATCAAGAGTCAGTGGTATAACTCTGAGGTTACAGTTCTTGGAGACCTTCCTTCTCTCAACCCGTTTTTTGAGGGACACGTGATCGGCAAGGCAGATGGTCATGGTGCTGAAATAATCACTCTTTAAATGCCCTACAACCTGTAGCGAGCATAACAATAATCCCACATTTGTAAATTGAAAACTGATCATCCCTAAGGGTATCCAGGCGCTGGGGGGTGGTGTTCAAGTGATCTATTGCCCAGATTCACATGATGCTGAGGCGGTGCCAGGGATCGAATCGTCAGCCCGCAATCCAGAGTCAGCTGCTCTGGCCACTGCGCCACCCCTCTAGCATACATGCATGCAAGGTCCCACTGTTATTCCCTCTGCTTGCTGAACTATAACGAGCACACTCAGAATTCACTTTCCCAAAATAATTATATAAATTATCCTGTCACTTAATATTTGGGCAATTTCTATACTTCACCACTTTTCAGGGGAAGCATAGAAATATAGTGATTTCCATGGGCGTCCTCAAGGGGTGTCCAGGAGGATCGCTTGCCTTCAAGTTGAGTTTTGTTTTAGCTGCGATGGGAATGAGCAACAATCCTAAATCAAGCTAATCAGGCTAGTGGTCTGGGCGATCTGTGGCAGCACATCCGAGCCTTTGATTCTTATAATTGCATTGAGCGCTTTGTAGCCTACAGGCTTTTATGTCAATGGGACTTTAACTTCTTGGCTGCTGATGTGAGACCATAAATGTTTACAATGGATCAGAGCCATAGCAGGGATGCTATTGTTTTTAATAATTTGATATCCTTGACAATTTGGGGGTCCCTGATGGTCTCCTGAAAATGATAATACGCCTCCACTCTAAGAATTACGCCCAGGTTAGATGTGGCAGGATGGGAGAATTGTCTGCGAAGTTCCCCGTTGGCAGGGGGGTGAGGCAGGGTTGTGTCCTCGCACCAACCCTGTTTTGCCTCTACGTCAATGGGGTAATTGCCCATTTAGCAGGTGTAACCAACTCCGATGCACCGAAATTGGCCTCCGAGAGGGTGCCAGCCATCATGTTCGCAGACGATACACTGCTTCTATCAAAGTCGGCAAAAGGTATTCAGTGTACCCTTGATGGCTTTGTGGACTTCTGTGGAACCCATGGGCTAGAAATTAACGCAACAAAGACTAAATTCATGGTCTTCAACCCACCGCAGAAATTTCATTTCCGTCCCAGCATCTTACACACCAAACTAGAAAGGGTAAAAACCTTTGAATACCTAGGAATCATTGTGAATGATAAATTTACCTGGAGCTCCCACCTGGAAAAAGCGGCACTGAAACTGATCCAGCATTCGGGAGGTGTAATGAAGCTCATGGCAAATAATAAATCCTCGGTCAGGCCGATTGGCCCCCCACTACAGATCTACAAATCCCAGGCTAAGGGGGCCGCCGTCTATGGATCTGAACTCTGGGGCCACGTAAATACATCCAAACTACTGATGGTGGAAAACAGATTCATTCGTAACCTTGTAGGGTTACCATTGAGCACCCCTCTCGTCCCGCTGAGGATGGACCTTGGCTTACGACCACTTAATGAGGAGCTAGCTCTACGCCCGCTGGCTTTTTGGCGTAGACTATGGTCAACCCCTGAGTTGGATAGCTACAGACAAGGCTTACGAGAGATCCTAGCCACACCAGGTGCAGGAAAAATCAAATGGCTCGCCCACATTAAGCACGAACTGGTGGCTGCAGGTTTCTCAGGCATGTGGTTCGACCCCCAGAACGAGTGCCAAACCCTCTCTAAAAAAGATCTAGCCAGGTCCTATCGAGAACTTAAACTCTCACAGACTCTCAACCATCTAGATCCTGGGTCCTTGACAGAGTCCTTTTTCTCCCATAAAGCGAATTACAATATGGAACTGACTCTAGATAAAATCTATCCTAACATACTGAGAAAGTTATATCTTCAGTGGAGGCATGGCTCTCTTCCAATTAAATCTTTTACGGCCAAATGGAACCATGATCCCAGCAGTACATGCCCTGCTTGCAGAACTACCGATGAAAGCGAGCTCCACATTCTTTTCTTTTGTCCTGCCTACCAGGGGATTCGCAGGCACTGGATTCTCCCCATATGCAGGAACTTGGGATTCTACAAATGCTTGCAGGCTTACAGAGTTTTAAAAACTGATATGTCCCACCAAATTGTATTTGCAATGGCCAAATACCTGGGCGCCTTTTGGTTCACCAGAAGGAAATATCTCTAAAACTGGGGGCTGAATATGGTTCTGTGGTACTACATGTAGTTTTTTTCCAGTAATGTTTCTATGCATTTTTTATGCGTTTTATATTCATTGTACAACTCATTTTAACATATGTGTAATGTGACTGTCTTTTATGGTAATATTTTTACCGAAATAAAGGTTTTTCAAGTCAAGATATCCTTGTTATTACCTCAACCAATCCCATAGCCTGAGTTGGTTGTGGGTAGTTTTTTATCCTGAATGCAATGCATCCATATTTTCACCTTGCTGAGATGTGATTTTAGGTCTTATTGAACTATCTCCTCCATATGATGGTGCTATCACTCGAATGTGACAATGAAAGGATTATTTATTGGTCATCGGCTTGAACAGGGTGCTGGCGAGGGTCACTCTGACAGTCGAAGCTTAAACACCGTGACAAGGATACAATCCTGGTGTATGTGCTATATTTTATCACCACTTGGGGATGATTGTTGGACTTTATCTTTCAAGAAATGGAGTCCTGAGAAGGTGGTTTGCCCTATCACACATCCTTGCATTTTCAGTGGCGTGTTTCCAATGCAACGCATGGAGAGTGAGGTGTCCATTTGATGCAGATGAGGGTCGTTGATCTACATTATATAAATGACTTGTTTAGTCTCTTGCTATGCTAGTTGCACCATGGGCTAACACTCCAAGCATGGCGGCGCTCAGGCTGAAAGTGATTCTTTCAGTGGCCCGAGGTGACCTAGAATGACCCCTCCAGATTGGATGACTGTAGTGCTCTGTCGCCTTTCTCCTGCCTGCTGCCTGTGCCGCATTGTTGCTCCGTATGTTCCCTTTTCTTGCTTGGGCCCTGTTCAGCACCCTCTCCTGTTCGTAAGCTGCCTTCTTGCCACTCTGCCCATCTCGCTGCGTCCCTTCTGCTTGAGTTTTGTCTCATTCAACTCCAACAAGCTACTAACTGTGCCAGTATTTCCAGCCATATTTCCTCTGCCTTAAAAGCAAACACTAGTTGGCATTCCAGAGTCACCCACTCTTCCCTTTTTCACCAGGGCCGGGTTAGCCTAGTGCAATCGGGGAGTGCTTGATGGCTGTTCTGACTGATCAGAGTGTGGGCCGGTATTTTAGTAGTTGTGGGCCGGTTTTATGGCCAGGTGGACTGGTTTTTACTGTTGATTTCCCTAAAATCATCACTTTTCTTTAGCTATCTGCTTCGCTAATTGGGGTCCCTTTTATTTTGGTGTTCGGCCCTGTTTTTGTCCCAGTCTGACCATCGGAAGCCATTTAGACATGCTTCTCTGGAGAGACGTGTCACTGTCTGTGGCTTCCTTCTCCTGTCACCCCAAAACACAGCTGCTGTGCTGCAGCAGGCTGCAGAGACCGTGCACGCTCTGGCACGGTCCTGGGGAAGTGACGTTCTCTTCTGTGGAGGCTGGATTATTGGGTCCTATTTCTGCAGCTTGTCTGTGAGATGTATATAGAGGGACAAACAGAGGCATCACTTCTGCTGCCATAAATATTCCTATGTGTGTTCTCCCTCATCAATGTTGCTATATATCCCTGTTATTAAATAGTAAGAGAGAACTACCTGGGCCACATAGGAACGCCGGAGGACTGTCGCTCATCTTTTGCTGCAAAATAAAATACATCTCCTGAGCTGTACCTTTATTAAGTGTGGGTAAATAGATCAGCAGTTAGCCACATATGCTGTTGTGGGTTTTCGTGCAGTTCTCTGCTGCGAGGCCTCTTATCAAGTTTTGATGCACTGAGGTTCACCACACGTGCTTATTTGTTTCTTCTTACTGGTAGTGCACATGGGGTTGTGGTTGGACAGGTGGTTTCTCTTGGGTGTTGCCTTTAGTAAATGTTTTTACAAGTGTAGTACATTTCAAACCAGGTGGATCAGCTGTTCTTTAAGGTGTGACTTCCCTCATCTTTTTTGAGGTAAAGTAAATAATGTAGCTTTTTCATGTGGAGATCTCAGTATCTTTCTAAAGAACAAACCTAATTTACACCAGCACTTGGCGCTCAAGTGCCATCAAGTGGGTAGGATTATATAGGCACACGTAATAGCATCGTGTACTACATAATTGTGATGCTTGATTTCACTTATAGCAATGTTTGTTTAAACCCATGCTTAAGGGGGTGGTATTTTACGTTAACTGCGCAAAAATTTATATAATAAATCCTAGTAACAAATTTGGTACCCGAGTGAGATGGCTCAGATGGTTAACACATTCTGCAGACACCTCTGTGTAACAAAAGCCACTGCTTTGAATCCTGCTAGAACCCATTCAAAGGTTTATGCTATTGATTCGAAATGTGGTGAATAGTGGAATCTGTTTTTCAAAATGGTGCTAACAAAACTTGTGCAGTAGCAGGTGTTCATTCGGTTGCATTTTTATGTATCTTCTGTGAAGTGGTAGTGTTGCTATACCTATTGTTGCTATGTTGACCCTGCTGCCTCAGGCTTTCAGCTTTGTTTCAAATACTTAGACCTTCTTCTGAACACACAGTTCATAATCTGCTCTGACCTATTCTCACCTACCAGTGCTAGGAAAACATGAACCCCCACAGCAGCTCAATCCAACACCTTCCCCGCTGTTGCTATAACTACTAATTCACTCTAGAAATCTAGCAATCTACACGTACTGGTACTCTGTAAAACGTAATCATAACAATTTCCTGCTTGTGTAACTTTTCTTTTTCCCAAATATCATTATGTCCTGATAATGTAATTATATTTACTTTATTCCCACTACATTTGTTAAGCAACATTTTCTATGTTTGTGCTGTATTCACTAAACTGAAATAAAGATTGTTTTGAAATAAAGAAAATATACATAAGTACTGTGCGTTTGAGGATTGCAAGCACTCCCGCCCTTTCATAGACTATGCCGCCTCTTATGCCTGCACTCCCAAGACTTCCAAACTTCTATTGTTCCCGGGACAAAAACGTTATACGGGTCCCCACCCTGATTCTGATGCAAGTAGCATGAAGGAAAAGTGTGTTCTGGGAAAAGAGTTGAATTTACCACACAGCGCAAGTATTTGGCGCCATCTAGTGGTGCGCCCTGCATTTTTATTCTGCAATTACATTAAAGGGTCCTGGAAATCGTCCCTCTTCCTCCCTCTGCTCTTGTTACCGTCCACTGCGCACCAAATTTCTTACCGCCTACTGTGGGCGCTTTTCGGCAAACCTTTTGAGGAAGCGGTTGCACATTTTCCTGCTGAGCTGCCTCCCCTGCGCAGTTAGGAGGCTTTCAGTGCCCTCGTGAAATGAGTTCTATGTGGAGCGTGACGTCACTCGGCGAGCTGCCCCCACTGAGGAGACAGTCCGCTAGATTGTGACATTACGTCGCTCCCTTGGATTAGCAAACAGGTTTTTAACACGCATTGTTATTTGCAATGTCAATAGCTCAAACTCGCGTCCATGCGAGACCTATTGCATTGCAAATGCTTGTTAATACTACTTGAAATTTTTCTCGTGTGTCCATCCCACTTTTGGTCCCTTGGACCTGCTGGGGGTCTCCTCTAGAAATGTTCGGTGTCCTTCTGAATAGTACTGACAGTAACCACAAAGTGTTTCACATCATTGGTTAGAAAGGTTACAGCTCCTGTTCCACTCAAGGAAGGACTGTCCGTAAATCAGCCCCCAAAATGGACTTTGTTCTTGCCTTGAGTGATCCAACTTGTCTCAAGAGAACCCTAGTGTAGGCAAACAGCTGTGCATCCGTGCAACATCCACACCCGGATGGAGTGACAGGCATGCATAAGACTTTTCTTCAGTGCACATCAACGAACAGCGCTAAATAAGTCACAACATTTCATGGGTTCATCTTCAGAACAACGTGTAAAACCTTTTGGCTTTTAAGGATGCATTTGGGAAATATTGCTGTACACTTTCTGCTGGGGTGTTCGAACTTGCACTGTGCCCGGGAACTAGCTGCAAACACTTTCTCGAGCTTGAACACCCAGTCCGGGGGCAGTTGTCCAGCCTGCTAACTCCCCATCACCCAACAAGCACACAAATAAGTTAAATTCTCAGCAGCAAGCGCCAGAGCTATTGGACCAGATTAAGTGAGACCTCTGCAACAGCGAAAATAATTAAATAAATAAACCAGCCTGGCAGAGTAGGATAGGATAGGATAGTATCTTGTAAAGCGCTCGAATGCCGAAGCGTCTTGGCGCTGAGTGTGTGAGCAGGAAAGAGCTATGCTGTGGCCTCAGAGGCTTACTTTCCCAGGAAACAGCCAGGTTTTCAGCGCTTTTCTGAAAAGCAGCTGATTGGGCTGAAGTCGCAAGCTGATTAAAATGCGATTGCAGAGTTTTGCCGCACAGTACGATATGCACCGGCCACCCCACCTAGCTCTTCGTATTTTTGGGGTGTTCACAAGGCCCAAGCTAGAGGATCTGGGGGTCCTGGATGGAGAGTACCACGAGAAAAACCTCAGGATCTCACCTGGCCCACCTCCATAAAGAGCCTTGTGTACTGTACATATGGGCTTGAATTCAACTAGTTGCTGAACCGGGAGCTAGTGGAGTGACGTTATGACCTTATGACTGCCGAGGTGGAGTGACCCTTGGGTATGTTCAGCAGTAGTCGTGCCGCCTTGTTTTGCAGAGACTGCAGTTTGGTGTATTGTGCCTTGTCAATGCCCAGAAACGAGGCATTGCAATAGTCTAGTGAAAGAGCCCTACTACAACAATTTTCTGAAGCTCCCGTGGGATGCAGGGGAAGATCTTACGAAGGCTTTTCAATAGTTCAAAGCAGGAGGAGGTTAGCCGGTTTACTAGGTTTGAAAAGTTAAGTTGGTTGTCAAAAATCACACCAAGGTTCTTGACCTTGGTGGCGGGCGAGGGGCAGTCACCTGCCTGTGTTGGCCACCAGGCTTTATTCCATAGTGAGGGACCTTTCCCAAACTCTAGTACCTCGTTTTTTTCCGTGTAGATTTTGACATTTTTGGCTCACCCAGCCCATAATGTCTGACAGACAGGCATGAAAGGTGTTGGCCACGATCCGTGGTTGTTCTGTGACCGATATTATGAGCTGCGAGTCATCGGCAAAAGAGAATAATGTCCAGTCTACCCCCTCCTCCTCCGGACACTCCTCTACAGTCTACTCCGGCCTCCCATTCATCACAAGGCCCCATCTGCCCCTTCTCTTGCCTGGCTCCGCTTCCTACAGACGCAGTAGGCCTCACTGCATCACTGACCTTGCGTAGTTCTCCCCCAGGCGCTAAGCGCATCCTAGCTGGTCAGTGATGCAGAGGATACCAATTTCCCAGGGTGAGTCTGCATGAGGCGCGCAGCATGGAGGGCAGCCAGCCCAGGGGAGGGAGGGACACATGCCAGCTTAGAGGTCTCCGGGAATTGTGGGTGCTGGGGGGCTAAGGAATGTGAGCGCCCCCAACAGAAGGGGCCTAATGGAGACAGGAAAGGAGCGAGCGAGAGGGAAAGTGAAAGCGCACCATGCGCACGTTGTGCTAATGCTGCAAGCCCTACGCGTGCACATCTGCTGTCCAAGCATGCACATCTCCTGTCCCCCTTCAGCTGGAAAAACGACGACAATAGATCTCGCCAAGGCGAGCAGCGCATGCGATGCGTCGCTAGGTGAGACCTAAAAAGGAATCAACCAACTAGAAAAACTGATTTAAATGGCAATATAAAAGCACTTAGCGGCATTTGGATGGAGCATTTTTAAGCGCTTTCTGAATTGTGCACTGTTATTGTTGTCTTCATTCCTAAAGTTTGCACCCATGTAGCTGCTCTTAGGATCACTAGCTGATTTAGACTGAACAGTGATCCCAATGTGTGTTTGCCATGGGCCCTCGCCGCCGCACGTGTTTGTCGAGCTGTAGGGGTGTGAAGCCCTCGCTCAATGTGGTGCAAGGGCGCCTGCTCCACCTGTTCGAGGTGCCCACTAGACGACCGCAGCTTACCAATGCACATTAAACGCGGCTTGCTTATTGATCCGCTGCTTGCAGTATTTTTCTATGAAAAACGTGATGAGCGTTGACCGCTAACATCCCCTGCCTTTTCTCTTCTATTTCTAGTCTAACAAAGTGCCTGTGGTGCAGCCCTCACACGGTGTCCATCCGCTGACCCCACTTATCCCGTACAGCAACGAGCACTTCAGCCACGGCTCCCATTCACCGCACCTGCCAGCGGATGTCAATCAGAAATCAGGTAACTGAAGTAACTTCCAACACAGCTTGTTCCAAGAAAGCAGGTTAATTCAGAGAAGAAACCATAGGAACACCACAGTAACCACTCCTCCCAGTGAGAGCAAAGGCTCCACCTGGCCTGCACCCATTTCTTATTTAATCTATACATCTGTATACCGTTGTCCAAATAAACAGTTCACGAGCGCTCTCTGATCGGTGACTGGCTATTAGCTAATAAACTTAAACATTCCACCATGATTTTTAACTTACTCGTAGCTGAAGTGTTGTTGTTTTCGTGAATCCTTCACAATAAATGTAATAGTTCTCAAATGGCATTAGGGGTTTTATGTAAAGGGCTTGTAACGTACCATATGTTGAATCGCAATCCAGCGATCAGTGACAGTCCCAACAGATAGCATGGTGTTACAGCACTCAGAGTCCCTTGATTGGGGGGTGGGGGAGTATGCACAGTCAGAAGTAGTGGCACTACTTTAAAGAGCGCCAGAAGACTCATTTTAGGGCTTCTCTGAGCAGACTTGTGCTGCCCACAAAAGGAATATACAATTCAACCGTTGCTTCCTGCGTGGTGATTTGTTATGCTAAAAATGTGGTTAGGAATAGGTACACGCATTGGCAAAGCCAATAGGTCTTGCATTTATAATGCAAGTGCTGTGCTGTTTATTGGTTTGCAATGTTTGTAAAGTATTAGTTAAAAAGTAAAAGCAGAAATATTTCAAACAACTCCAGGAAAAGCAAACCTATCTTATGATCGCTCAAAACTGTAGATTGAGTTGAGCATTTTCAACCTTTAAAAATGGTGTGGTTTATTTTTGTGATACTTTTCACTCTGGAAACTGTAAACAGAATTAACCACATTTGCAATGCAATAGGTCTTGCATTACTGAAAGTTTGAGCTATTGGCGCTGCTAAAAATAATGCATCCCCAATAGCTCAACTTTTAGTAATGCAAGACCTATTGTATTGCAATTGCTTATTTTTCTATTTCTTTACTTTTAAAGCAATCATGGCACCTGCGCTTTAAAGCTGAAGCATGGGTGCCGCAATTGTAACAAATAAGAAAAAAGTCGAGCAGGTGCCCTTTTTGTCTATTTATTGACTTTAGAAGCAATTGCGGCACCCGTGCTTTAGCTTAAGATGTTAAGAGGGTGGAGGCTGCCATTGCTACAAAAGTAAATAAAAGGAAAAAATGGCAGCAGCATGCTTTTTGCTATTTCTTTACTTTTGTTACAATCGTGGCACCACGCTTTAGCTGTAAACATCTCAAGCTAAAGCGCAGGTGCTGTGATTGCACACCTTTTTTTCATATTTCTTTAGTTTGGTAGCAGCCACAATTTTTATCTGTTTATTTACTTTGGAAGCAATTGCAGCACCCGCGCTTTAGCTTTAAATATTTAAAGCTAAAGCACTGGTGCCTTGATTGTAACAAAAGTAAAGAAATAGTAAAAAAAAAGACGTAACAAAAGGTTTCTGTCAGTCACTTGAGCTCTTGCCTCCACGGGAGAAAAGCACATTGCGGCTGCCTATGTTGCTGATTGAAAGGCGTGCCACACTGCTTAAAATAAGAATAATGAAAAAATACAGGTGCACGGCCGCCATTGTTTAAGATTATTGGCATGCCGCTCTACTTTAAAAATAAATAGTTTGGCGCGCCACGCACATAATCAAAGGTGCGGCCACCATTATTGAAGATAATGGGTCGTGTACAGCATTACCTGGGTTGCAGAAACAGGAGTGTGTCCTGCTTGCAGCTAGGGGAAAGTCATTGCTAAAATAGTGCTCAGAGGCTGTAATTAGAACATCTAGAGTAACAACACATGTAACAAGGCTGGTCATCATGGGAAGTTACAACAAAAAAAGGCCGTACTAAGGTTGGACTACTAAGCCTATTGACCAATAAAAAGCCCCCATTCACAAAGGAC
Source organism: Lissotriton vulgaris (assembly GCF_964263255.1). Taxonomy (NCBI): domain Eukaryota; kingdom Metazoa; phylum Chordata; class Amphibia; order Caudata; family Salamandridae; genus Lissotriton; species Lissotriton vulgaris. Next base: position 1,084,127,918 of record NC_141695.1, on the reverse strand, counting down.
AGTAACAGGAGCCAATTAAAAAGATGGACGGGGAGTGGGCAGGACTTCATGCCCATATCCTGGACTGTTCCCATTTGGCGCAGGGTCAAAACTGATTTGCATTTGGCTGGGTACAAACTGGAATGGCATGGTTAGCAAAAAAACTATGGATTTAGGCCCAGATCTCTGAACTGGGGTGAATGTATGACATTGTTCTGCATTCTGTCCATCAATTGTTATTTTTGCATATCCTGAATTCAGCATGTCTCAAAGAGATAGCCTAAGCGCTGCCTAGCCAAGACCTAAGCAAAATAAATAATAATAATAAAGTGGTGTCAGGCCTAAACAAGTGTTTCCCCTTTCTATTCTAATTTACTTTCCACAGTCCTTAGCCATTTGGTCTTCTGTAGGAGCCCAGGGAGCAGATGTATGGGCTTCCCGGAGCAGTGGCATGCTTTGTATACCTTCTGCTTCAGACACCAGTTGAGTAATCACAGTATATGCCCCTTCGCCCAGCACCATAAAAACCCTTTGTGTACCAAAGCTTGTACTCTTATGTGGAAAGCCGGAGTCCAAAATAAACCCCTCACCCCCCCCCCCCCCCCCCCCCCCCAAAACAAATTATGCTCATGAGTTATGCCCCAGCAAAAATATCCCTTTTGCAGACCAGCTGAGGTACGTGGGAAGCAAGGGGGGATGGGTAGGCATTTAGGTTGGGGAAGCACCACATGAGGGAGAGAGCTATAAAACATATGCACTATCATGAAGTGCCAATTGCAAAAAGTAGTTCTTTAAATGGGAGTAGTGGAAGGATACATGTCAACCAATCAATAGAATCGTAAAGCGGTTATGCTCAAGGGGAGGGACAAAAAAGAAGGCGGCAAACTATTGAATAAGACTAAATGAGTGGCAACCCAGCCTATGGTGAGCAATGAGCGGGCTGTGTCCTACTAGAAGTTCTCAAAAGGTCTTTCGCAACCAGATAGCTTGCACTGCCCAATATGCAAGACCGAATAATGACTGATTTATGTGCAGTATCCATCTCTATTAAAGTACCATTGAGTTCTTCAACACCCATCGTATGTGATGTCCGAATACTCCACGGTAACGAATACTTCTCCTTATAGGTAGTGTACCCTGTTTAATACCACATGGATGAAAACACTCATACACTCGCTGTTTCTCACACACTCAAACTCTCATTCTTTGATACAGAGCAACTGAAGTACACTGACCTATATGTACCCACTTGATTTTGGTTTATGAAAATAATTGGGCTCTGTAAAAAAGCTGACAATAGCGTGATTTGCATGGTGCCCTTTACTTCACCACCTCCAACCCTGGAAATTGGTGGATTTTGCAAAAGGGAGTACCAGACGTAGTAAATTAGCTTTTCCAGGTTGGTGGAAAATGTTTGTGATGAAGGATGTGCCTCTGGCCTGGTCGCCCCCTCTGCCTTCCTGCTGCCCGCTGCCTACCTGTTTTCTGTGCCGCTGCCCCAGCCGCCGCAGGGCGGCAGTCTCTCCAAGACTCCGCATTCTGTTTTTGCCGCCGCTGCCCCAGCCGCCGCAGGGCCGCCCTCCTAGCCTCTGCCTACTGTTTTCCCGCCGCTGCCCCAGCCGCCGCAGGGCCGCCCACCAAGCCAGACTTCTTTTTTCCCTCCGCTGCCAGCCCGCAGCCCCGTCCCGCCGCCAGTCGATTGGTCGGCCCGCTCCCGCCTCCCCGCAGACCCTCCCTACCGGCTCCCTTCTTATGACGCCCCCGGAGCGACCGCGCAGTGGACGCGCGCAGCGGGAGCGCCGATTGTGCGCCGAAGGCGCGCCAAAGGTAAGCCCGTCTGCGCACGTCCGCGCCTGGACCGCGCCCAGTGCCAGGACCCCTGGCCCTCGAGGACCCCAGCCCACCCGCCGGACGTACACCGCCGCCACCCTCAACGCGCTCAACACCGGCCGAATCCCGGGATGCTACCGAGCCACCCCGAGACGCACCCACGGACCCTTCAGCTGCCACGCCTGCAAGTTCACCTGCATCCGGACCTGCCTCGCACCAGCACCCGCCAAGCCGAACACCAGCAGCAACCACCTCAAGTGCATCCTGCTCAACACCCGCTCCGTCCACAGACACGCCATCGAACTCTGGAACCTCCTCGACACCACAGCTCCTGACGTTGCCTTCCTCACGGAAACCTGGATGAACGACTCCTCAGCGCCCGACATCGCCATCGCCATCCCAGAGGGCTACAAGATCACCCGGAGGGACCGCACCGCCAACCAGATGGGAGGAGGCATCGCCATCCTCCACAGGGACACCATCCGCATCACGACCAACACCCACGACACCCTGACCACTGCCGAACACCTACACTTCCAGATCCACACCGACCCGAAGACCACCCTCAGAGGCACCCTGATCTACCGACCCCCGGGACCACGCACACAATTCAGCGAGGACATCGCCGACTTCATCAGCCCGCATGCCCTCCCCTCCGCCGACTACATCCTCCTGGGGGACCTCAACTTCCACCTGGAGAACAACAGCGACCGCAACACCAATACCCTGCTCGACAACCTCGCCAACCTCGGACTCAAGCAGCTGGTGTCCACCCCCACCCACCTCGCCGGACACACACTCGACGCCGTCTTCTCATCCAGCAAAGACATCGCCTTCAGCCACGCCACAGGACTCCACTGGACGGACCACAGCTGCGTCCACTTCACCTTCAGAAGAACGACGATCCACCACCACCAGCAACAGGTTGCCCGAAGAAGCTGAAACAAGATCACAGCCGACCAGCTTGCCGCTTCCCTGAGCCAGCACCCTCCCGCCAGCTCAGCGAACCCTAGCCAGGCCACCGACAAACTAACGAAGTGGATCAGCAACTGCGCGGACGAACTCGCCCCACTGAGGACCCCGCCCAGCAGACCCGGCAGCAAGAAAGCCCCATGGTTCACCGACGAACTCAAGAGCTCCAAGAAGAACTGCCGAGCCCTCGAAAGTCTGGAGAAGGGAACCAACACCGGACAACATGACCACCCTCAAGCTTGCCACCCGGAAGCACCACCAACTGATCCGCGCCACCAAGAAAACTGCATTCAAGGACCGGCTGGACAACAACGCACACAACTGCAAGGAACTCTTCAACATCGTGAAAGAGCTCTCCAACCCCGGAAACAACAACATCACTCTATCGCAAGACCTCTGCAACTCCCTCGCCTCCTACTTCCACAACAAGATCGCGGACATACACAACAGCTTCAGCATTCAACCGACGCACGCCACGACCGCAGCAACGCCCCCCATCACCAGCCTCCGCGCCTGGACTCCGATCAGCACCGAAGACACCGTCCGCATGATGAACTCCATCCACTCCGGATCTCCGACCGACCCCTGCCCTCACCACGTCTTCAACAAGGCCGACGCTGTCATCGCACCCCACCTGCGGGACATCATCAACACCTCCTTCGACACCGCCACCTTCCCGGAGAGCTGGAAGCACGCCAAACTCAGCGCTCTACTAAAACCAACAGCGGACCCCACCAAACTCAAGAATTACCGCCCCATCTCGCTCCTCCCGTTTCCAGCCAAAGTCATCGAGAAGACCGTCAACAAACAGCTGGCCGCCTTCCTCGAGACGAATGGATCCCTCGACCCCTCACAGTCTGGCTTCCGAGCCAACCACAGCACCGAGACCGCCCTCATCGCTGCCACCGATGACATCCGAGCCCTGATGGACAACGGAGAAACAGCGGCCCTCATCCTCCTAGACCTCTCCGCGGCATTCGACACTGTCTGCCACCGCACCGTAGTGCAGCGCCTCAGCAACGTCGGAATCCAGGAGAAGGCACTGGAATGGATCATCTCCTTCCTCGACGGAAGAACACAGAGTCCGTCTACCACTGTACAAGTCAGAGGCCACCGAAGTCATCTGCGGCGTCCCTCAAGGATCCTCGCTGAGCCCCACCCTCTTCAACGTCTACATGAGCCCCCTCGCGGCCATCGCACGCCAACACAACCTCAACATCATCTCCTACGCCGACGACACCCAGCTGATCCTCTCCCTGACCAACGACCCCGCGGCCGCCAGAGCCAACCTTCACGAAGGGATGAAAGACGTAGCCGAGTGGATGACGACCAGCCGCCTGAAACTGAACTCAGACAAGACGGAAGTCCTCATCCTGGGCTCCTCGCCCTCCGCCTGGGACGACTCCTGGTGGCCCCCCGCCCTGGGCACCGCACCCAAACCGACAGACCACGCACGCAACCTGGGCTTCATCCTGGACTCCTCCCTCTCCATTATCAGACAAGTCAACGCAGTCTCCTCGTCGTGCTTCAACATCCTGCGCATGCTACGGAAGATCTTCCGGTGGATCCCCACCGAGACCAGGAAGACTGTCACCCAGGCCCTCGTCACCAGCCGACTGGACTACGGCAACGCCCTCTACGCCGGAACCACCGCCAAGCTCCAGAAGAGACTCCAGCGGATCCAGAACACTTCAGCCAGACTCATCCTCGACATCCCACGAAACAGCCACATCTCCGGACATCTGAGAGACCTGCACTGGCTCCCCGTCAACAAAAGAATCACCTTCCGTCTCCTCACCCACGCACACAAAGCCCTACACGATCAAGGCCCGAGCTACCTCAACAACCGCATCAACTTCTACGCTCCCAAACGCCACCACCGATCAGCCAGTCACGCCCTCGCCGCCGTCCCCCGCATCCGAAGAACGACAACAGGAGGAAGGTCCTTCTCCTACCTGGCCGCCAAGACCTGGAACTCCCTCCCGACCGACCTGCGCCTGACCCAAGACCACCTCTCCTTCAGGAAGAAGCTCAAGACCTGGCTGTTCGAGCAGTAGCAGCACCCCCCCCCCCCCCCCCCCCCCCAGCGCCTCGAGACCCTCCGGGTAAGTAGTGCGCTCTATAAATGTCTCCGATTGAATGTCTGATTGATGTAGGAAAGAGATGGGCTGTAAATTTACGTGTAGTCAGTAAAAATCACTTACTGCAGCAGCTGTGTTTTATATTTAAAATGCTGCTTCACAAAATATCCGGTTTTCACGAAAAGCCACTACTCCCCTTCAAGCTACTATTTCTACTCTGGGATCCACCCATTCAAGCATTGCAACAGTGGCGTTGTTTCATTGAAATATTGACTCCTAACTTTGGTTATATCACACTCTGTAGACCTTGTCCAGTATATAGTTCCCTTTTCCACAGTATGCCACAGCAGCAAGGGACTCATTTCCACTTGTAGGAGCCCCTTCTGTCCTTGCCAGGTTTGTTCGGTTACGCTTTTGGTTGCACTGGGGATTTTTAAAAAGAGCAGCACTGTATTGTAGAAGTTGTCATGAATAGCAATTCACCAAAATGTTTGAGGAATCGGAAAGACATCAAACCTCTTTTGACACACCATGACATTGCAGTATTGACTCCTGCACTAAGATCCCAGTTAACCTTTTTGACCTATCCCTCCCCCCGCCCCTCCCAAGACCTGGGTAGCTAAGGTGTACAGGGCCTACCAAAGATCAAGCCTGTGGTATCAAATGCCACTCCTGTCTAACCCTACCTGACATCCACGTATAAGATCGCATTTCACGAAGCGTGTTCAAGAAAATCGATCTTGTCTTTCCCCATGGCTTTTTGAAGTCACACACGCGAGGCAAGCTGCTTTTTCTCCTCCTTGTTGCTGTCTTTTCCACAGAAGGCTCATTTAAAGGCCTCGTATCCCATTCAGCAGGTAGAAAGACTATGCTTCTCTTGGTAAAGGGCAGCACAAGGCATCCACTGCTACTGGATTTAAACCTCTGTTCAATCAGAAGAAATCTATTTTCATACAGATTTATATTTAGATGTTACTCTGTGCACTGGGAGCACATATCCTCTCACAAAGGAGGTTGGGGTGGGGAAGGTTGCCTCTAAGGGTTTAATCGCCAAGGGCGATTCATTCAGGTGGTTAGCAGCCTGCTTAGTTTGACCAGGTGAGATAGGGAAAGAGTGTTGGAGTGAGAGAAAAAGTGGGGTAAGGAACATAAATGAGTATCGTTGTGAAATCAGACTACGGGCCTGATTCAGATATCGGCGGGCGGGTTACTCCCTCACAACGGGGACAGATATCCCATCCGCTGAAATCTAAATCCCATAGAAATTTAAATTGAATTGTCATTTCAGGGGGGAAGGTGGAGGTCCATACCTTCAAAATATATCGCTGGACACTGGCCTGGTGCAAGGCAGGTTAGAAGATTAGCCGTGCAAATGTAGGTGTGCCCTCTAAAAATGGAAAGTTCTTGTGTGTAGACACTAATAACCAAACTGGAAGTATGAGTCCGTTTTTGAAAATGAGAATCTAAAGTAGACGTTGGCACAGCTTACCTAGATGTGTATCTACCAAACCACTCCAAGCTGGGATCTAAAAAAAGACCACTCAAGGTATTTGGTTTTACATGGTTGCAAGCAGTTTGGTACTCGAAGCTGGTGTTAATTTTAATCCCTCTGTCATAATACATTGCAATTACAAAACATATATCCTTGAAAATAACGCATATGCTATTTCACCTCTCTGAATGAACTCATTTTTGTTTACCTGCATTTTTTACCAGCATGAGGGCACCACATGCTTTGGTGCAAAGTGCAGTTAACTTAGACTTTATATACTCAGTGGTACTTTCCTGCCTGCTAGTGATGGCCTTTGTACCATGTTTAATTGTATTATTTGGTAATTGTATCTTTTGTTAATTTTAATTTTCCGAATGGTGACCGTGGCTTTATAACCTCAGCAGACGCTTTGTCCTCTTTCTATTTTCTAGTTAAAGTTCGCAAGGGAGCTTCTACCCCCCCCCCTCCCCTCCCCCCTCTGATAGTACAACTTCTGCGTTGTAGGTTGGGGGAGAATTATTTTACGCAGGAGAAATAAAATGCTTCTCCTTCCGTAGATGTTTCCCTATATTCGTCAACCCCTGACCCAAAAGGAAAAGTGAGAACTGGACTGGTACCTTTAGAGACTAACTAACTTCCCCAAGCTTTTAACTAGACTCTCCATTAGAAAGGTGATGGGCTATCCTGCGTTATTACTACTAATAAAGCTTTGTATAGCAATTAAATGCCTCCTGGGTAATATGCATTGTAGTTAAGGGAATATAAACCACTAATTTAGTGGAAGGGGAAAAATTGAGACCAAAGCAGAGATTGGTGGCACTCACCTTTGTATTATAGCAGAACAGTCCTGTTCATGGTAAGCCTTGATAAACAACGTATTGTGGCCTGCTCATGCAGCTTCTAAAGACCTGTGATCGCTGCTCTAAGTGCTATTTTAAAATTCCCAAGTAGATCTTTTTAACCTATCAGGTGGTTTGATGAAATCCTTGTATCCTGGAGCATAGCTATCGCAGCCAGCACCAGCCATGCTGCCCAAATACATAGCAGCAGAGTGTTGAGATGGTAATGCAATGAGCTGATGCCTCTAAGACGGGAAAAAGGCACAGGTATGCCCCTCGCTGATGTTGGTGGAGGGGTCGGGGTGTACTGCTGCCTGGCCTGTGATTTCACTCTTAACCCTAAGCTTGCTCCTCAGGCCACTGAGGCTGCTAATGGCACAGCCCAGACCTCCAGACTTAGTGAAATAAAAGCTTGCCTTATCAACTGCAGATCCTTATCCAAGCATGCACTGATGTTTATCAATCTCTATGGGATAACAAATGGAATATCATGTTATTAACAGAGACTTGGCTAAGGGAGGACACAAACCCAGCTGTGACTTTGGCGATACCCTCCGACTTTCGCATGGAGTGCAACAGGTATAGGGGTGGGGTGGCCATTGTCTATAAGAACTCTTGGGAGATTGCCACCTCCAACCTGGACCAAATTGGAAACAATGAAGGACTTCTCTTTTGTATTAAAATATTCCCCTCCTTCTCCCTTACGGGGCTGCTCTCTACAGGCCACCAGACTGCTCCCATAGTTTCACTCCGAAATTGACAGATTCCATCGCTCAGATATCCACACACTATGCCAATTTTACTGTATTGGGTATCTCAACCTTCACATCAACAACCCCTCATGCCCCTACAGTGCGAAGTTTATAACCACACTTGCGGGCTTCAACCTAGTCAATCAGGCTAAATCCTCTACACATAAGGCTGGCCACATACTCTACCTCATCTGCACGAATATGCAGGAATTTAACGTCGATCAGCCGCTGCATATGACCTGGACGGACCACTTTCTGGTCCCTTTCCGGTTTTGTCTCTATCTTATAGTGGTCATCGGCGTGGTCTAAAGTGAAGTCAAAAGAACTGGAGCAAAGTCACCACTGAGATCCTGGGCAAAGTGCTCGACAGCTCAAGGCCACACTTAACTGACAATTCAGACCACAACACTGCATGTTTTAATACGTGGCTGACGGCAGCGCTTGACAAAACTGCCCCCCTAAGATCTGTTACCTTATCTAGATCTGCCCCGTGGTTTTCAGAGGAAGTTAAACGGGGAAAAAAGCAAGTGTAAAAGACTGGAAAGTGAGTGTAGCAAGTCATTCTTGCCAGACGCTAAAAACATTAACAAAACCACCTTGAAAGAATATCATAAATTTCTATACTCTAAGAGGAGGGAATCTCTGCTGACCGTATCGCCAATGCTAAAAACTCCTCAAGGGAAGTTTTTAGGGTAGTGAAACCCTTCACAAAACCCATAGCGTTAGAACGCCGTTTCCAATCTTCGCAGGATCTATATGCCAATCTTTCGGATTTTTTCAAAGAGAAGATAATGCAGCTCTACTCCTCTTTTTCCCCTGTTACAGAGCCCAGAGTAATGGGAGACTCACAAGGCCCTCCCCCCCCCCCCCCCCCCCCCCCCCCAATAACTTGCATGTTTTTCAATCTCTACAGAGGTGTCTCTGGCTGAACTTTGAAAATGCAAATCTGGTTCGCCAGGGGCACCCTGCCCGGCGCAGTAGTTCAGGCTGTTGCAAGAGTGGCTTAAGCCAGTCCCTAATCACATTTGGAATGCTTCACTTAGGACTGGAAACTTCCCAGCCTCATGGAAACATGCTTATTTATGACCTCTTCTGAAGAAATCAAACGGCGACCTGGAAGTACTTATCAACTTCAGGCCTATCTTGGCTACTGTGCTAAAGAAGATAGCTCACCAACCATTAGCCAACTTTGTGGAAGCCAATGATCTTATACATAACTCTCAATCTGGCTTCCAGGCGGGGTACAGCACAAACTGTGTTGCTCGAAGTTGCAGACTCAGTTTGATTGTCAGTGGATGGCGGCTCTTCAGCCATGCTTGTGTTATTAGATCGTTCGGCGGCATTCAATACTATGTCACATGCAATCTTGCTGGAAAGACTTAATCAGATAGGAGTACAGGGGACTGCACTTGAGTGGATTTCCTCATATCTTAAAGGACGTGGGTAGCAAATCTTTCTCCGCCCTTCCATCCCCTCAGCTAAACCACTCGGATGTGGAGTGCCCCAGGGCTCTGCCTTAAGCTTGCTGCTTTTTAATATCTACCTGGCGCTGCTGGCAGCCCTCATTTCTAGGAGAGGGGTCAAAGTGGTCTCTTACACGGGTGATACCCTGCTGGTGTTCCCCTTCAAAGATCACTCTGCTGCAGATGTTGATTCTTTTAAAGACTGCCTGAAAGACATTGCAGAATGGACAAATGAAACTGAATGCCGATAAGACGGAGGTCTTATTCTTTAATCAAGCATCAACCCCGCTCACCCACCCCTGGCCTAAGGTGGCCTGGGGAGCTTGACTCCCCTCCCAAAGGACTGTCAAGAACCTTGGAGTCAGATGGGATAAGGATTTGGCCCTTTCAGCACAAGTCCAGCAAGTCTCAGCAGCCTGCTTCGGTAAGGTGAGAGCTATCAGGAAATTCCTTGGCTTCCTGCCGGAAGAAAGCCGGAGGATCACGGTTCATGCCCTGGTGACTTTCCACCATGACTATGCCAACAGTCTACTTGGGAATGCCAGGGTTCTTGATCAAAAGGCTGCAGACGGTGGCGGCTTATCCGCGAGGTCCTGCTGCGCAAGCACATTTCCTCTCACCTTCAACAACTCTATTGGCTCCCGGTAGCCAGGAGGATCTAATTCACGGTCCTCCCCTTTGTCTTCCGTGCCTCTCAGGGTAATGGCCCTGGCTACCTCAGGAAGCGGCTTAGTCTGTACCCCCAGGAGCAGACATTAAGATCTAACCATCTGCTTTACCTTGCTGTCCCCGGTTTCTCAAAAGCAAGGCAAGGGGGGTAGGTCTTTCTCGGTTAGGACTGCTAAACTTTGGAATTCCCTCCCTCACCACTTACCTATGCTGAACTCAGAGCAGTATTTCAGAAAGGCGCTGAAAACCTGGCTCTTTAAGCAAGGGGAATAGTGGCGCTAGCCTCAAACTCTGTAGTCTGCTGCACTAGCGCCTGGACACCTCGCCTGAGGTAGCCGTGGGCTTTATAAAAGTTTTTTGATTAATTGTCACCTGCGTGCCAGAGTGTGTCCTACCTACCTCTCCTAGAGAAGATCTTGGCATCAGACAGTTCTGGTAGGTAGTGCTTGGAAACTCCATCTCATGTTAAAAAAATAGCCTATCTTTATGCTCTAGCACTTATAGCGATAACTTTAGGTTGCACTTTTTATGCATGGGACTTTTGGGGGGGTGGTAAAGCTTGGTTACTCAGTGTGTTATTAACTGCTTCTTGGCTGAAAATAATTTTCCCTTCATATCTCTGTGCTAGTCAATAAGATGGTTGCTTTTTTCAACTGCTTTATAGAAAGTCTACACAAGTGACCTAATTGGTCATAAACCTTGCAAGTAAAATATTTTTTAGTATAAATAATATGTATGTCCCTTGGACAAACAAAATACACATTATTGTTTTCGTTGGTATGTTTTGGATTCTATATTAAGGACTCCTATTGGGTAGTTTCAATGCACGATTTTGCTCTGGGGCCTCTGGCTCTTTTGGCCAGTGTCCAACAGACCCTTCAGCATTTGTTTTGGAACTTTCATCTTGATTTTGAAAGATTAGTTAAGATTGAGTGAGGGTGTGAACATATATAGGCAGTCCTCATAATATTTCCCCATTTAATCTCTATTGAGTGGTTTTAAGGAGCAAGAAACTAAACTTGGAAAGGATCTCCTAATTTAGCATTCAGGGAAATCTGTTTTCTGCAATTTTAATGAAATAATCCGATACTATTTAACGACATTTTCCAAAGATGAACTCTGTTTAGCAATTGTGCAAAAAAAATTGTTGATGGTCTGTTCATGTAAAAATGATATCTGTTCAACAGCAGTTCTGGAAGTAAATTCAAATCTCAAACGGAGGTTCAGATTATTTAGAAGTTCCTGAAAGTGTTTTAAAATGTCACCAGGGTTGATGCAGTTTTTTTTCCAGTTTTGAATCCGCACCCAGGTGAGATTTCCCTCAGTTGAATTATACTGTGTCTAATCTATATGTCTGTGTGTGATAGTGGCTCTATATATACTGGACCAGAGTAAGGTACAGTGTGTATAGAGTCCACAAACCCCAGAGATATAACAGAGGTTAAAGCCAGGTGTGACCTTACTCTCTAAAGTGGTAGCTTGGTCGGGCAGTAAGGCAGTAACTGAGGACAGTGTAAAGCATTTGTTTTCACACACTCAAAGACTGAACTCGAGGCCAATTGTTTTTATATTAAAAGATATAGTTGTTTTATTTCTAGAACCAACAGGCATCAAAATATACTGCTCTCAATATGAGAGGTCTCAGATGAGTACTTTGCAGAAGGCAATAAATTTTGTAAAGACAATAGGTACAGGGGTTGCAGTAGGCAACACAATTCGCCACACAATTTAGCATTGAGCTCAATGGATTCCCTTGTATAAACACAGGTGATTACTTTGTAGATTACTTTGGTAATTCCAGGACTGGCTCCTAGGTTCAGTACTGGGGTCTAAACTGGAAACAGTTTAGCAAAAACGTTTTAGGTATTGTGGTGATTTTTCAGGAATAAAAAGCTATTTTAAAAGTTCACACTTTGAAACTTTTCAACAGAAATCTGGCAATGTTATCCAATTGGAGAAAATTCAGGTTGCAGGTAAAGTACCATCTTGTTACTTTTGTAATCCAGTACTAGTCTCCTGGGGACAGCACTGGGGTCTCAACTCAAAACAGGTAAGTAATTAGGTTTCAGTATTTCGTATGATTTTTAAAGAATATTTCTAGTTTTCAAAAGTAGACACTTCGAAGAATTTTCATAGAAAAGCAGACAATGGATTCCTATGAAGAAAATACAAGTTACTAGTAAACCGGCTAGGGATTACTTTTGCATTTCAGCACTGGGCTACAAGGTACAGTACTGGCTCCTCTCCTGATCACAGGTGAGTATTTATGAAATCGGAATTCGGATGATTTTATATGAATATTTCAAGTTTTCAGAAGTAGAGAGAAGATTTTTCGAGTCAAACCAATCAATGTTATTCAATGGCAGGTAAGTGGGTTACCGGTTTCCTGATGAGTTCTTGACTGGTGAAGTTGTGGTTCTGGGCATAGACTCAGTGGTCCCCCAGGGTCAGGTAGGTACAGTTGGTTCACCCTCAGCGGCGGCCGGGTGCAGAGGTAGGTAGGTCCAGTGTTATCCAATGGGGGGCGGGGGGCCGCCGGTTGGTGGCTGCTGGCTAGCAGGCCACACGGCTGTGGGAGATGGGCTCCTGGTCACTTGCTCAGGGCAAAGGGGGAAGCAGGATAGGACAAAGGTGGCACGGCCAGCGGTACTCGGGGGGGGGGGGGGGGAGGTGGGGGGGGGCTGGGTACAGGGTGCTTTTGAGCCATCAGGCGCTCAATGTTATCCAATGGAAAAGGTCACAAGGGAACAAAGGCTGCAGGCTCGGGGCGGAGACCCTCCAGGGGCGACCAGCACGCCGAGAGGTAAGTTGGGATCTTGGAGCACAAGTAGGTACCCCAAAGCGAAGCACAGGGGGCTGTAGGGCGCCGGGTGCAGGGGTGTCTTTGTGTGTAGGAAAATCTTACCCTCAGCTGGTCGCGGTTGCGGGGGGCCCCTGGTTCTGAGTCTGCGGGCGTCGTCTGGTTCGTCAAGGAGGGTCTTTGGGCACTAGAATTCAGGGCCCAGTCGCTGGGGGGGACGTCCTCGTGGTCTTGGATCACTCTGGCACGGGCCGGGCTCGGTGGGTGCAGAGCGGGTTTGTCCGAAGCTTCCTGGCTGGCACCAGGGGGGTTGTTGCAGCAGAGCCTCTGCTGATGGGAGTCCCAGTCTTTAAGAGGGTCAAGGCAGGCAGGTCCTCTGGGTGTCCCAAGGTTGCTGTCCGTAGGAGTCGCTGGGATTTATGCAGGAGCAGGTTCCAGGATCGACAGGTCGGTAGGGCTGGGGCCAAGTCAGTGTTGTCGTCCTGTTAGCAGCTGCGCAGCGGGTCTTCTTGATATTTCTTCTTTTGATATCGGGATCTGAGGAAGGAAGGTTCAGGGAGCCCATATATACTGAATTTAGGGGCGTTACAGTTAGGGCAAGGGCAGGGACCAATAGGTCCCTGTCCTGGGGTGGGTCCACCCCCTAGCCTTCTCCTCTCCTGTGGGAGGGGGGCAGGAGCCTAGCTGGGATTGGACTAGGCTCCCCATCTTCAAGATGGCCAGAGCCTGGGGTCATGCTTCACCTCGTCTCCCCCACCCGAGGGGTGGGGTTGGCACAGGCTGGCACAGTCCCCTTCCTGACGTAGTTTTTCCCACCAGTCTTCCCGCCAGAGTGGGGGGTCAGAACTGGTGGGGGCTAGTTGTTGGGTACAGCAAATGGTCTGGAGAAGCTCAGAGGTGGCATGCCTTTGAAGCTTCCCCCTGCCCATCCTGGGGGAGGAGACCTAGCACCTCGCCCAGGATGTGCATTGTTGCTGGCCCAGGAGAGCGGGGGGCTCTCTACCCAGGGGTCCAGCAACATGTCTGCTGTGTGGCAGCCTCTGCAGCCACTCAGCCCAGATGTGGATTGTAGGTTAGGTTTTCATAGGGCATCTCTAAGGTGCCCTCGGGTGCATTTTACATTAAATCCCATACTGGCATCAGTGCGGGTTTAATGTGCTGAGAAGTTTGGTACCAAATTTGTCAGTCTTCAGTGTAGCCTTTCTGGTGCTTTGGAGTTCGTAATGTCAACCTTCCAGCACCATATACTCTTAATGGCATCACTGCACTTACAGTGCCCAGGAATGGCCCTGGGTACTGTAGGGGCACAGGGCTCATGCACCTGTGCCCACACCTCTGGCATAGGGCACCCAGCTAGAGGGGTGACTGAAGTATGCCAGGGAAGTGGGTTCTGTGGGCATGGCACACAGGGTTGTGTGCAATGTCGACTTTTGGTTTAGCTCTGTACCTAGACACGCAGTCTGCAAAGGCAGTGCATGGGTGTCAGGGTACAGGGCCCCTGAGGGTGGCACAGTAAGTGCTGCAGTCTTCAGGAGTCTTCTCTGGTCATCACGCCCTGGGTACCTAGGGTACCATTTACTAGGGGCTGACAGGTGGCCGGAGATGCCAATTGGGTTTTAGTTTCAACACAGCTTTTAGGGAAGGAACACAGGCCCTGGGTACCTGGTTGGCAGGGACCCAGGGCACACTCAAAGCACATCAGCAGTTCAGAAACAAGTGGGGGCATACCAGTGCAAGAAAGATGGTACTTTCTCAGTCTGCTATTCAGATAATAAAAGGGCTGGGGGGCTCTATAATAGGCCATTATCCTGTGTACAAGGGACTGGTCTATAACCGTTTCTTTTATGTAACCCACCTCAATCTTCTCTTAAAATGTGTTTATCTCACGGAGTTGTTTTGCCACATTTTAAGTGGGTTTGGAGGTTGTCAGGGAGAGCAATTCTGATTACGGTCAGAAACATATTGTTACAAAAACATTGTTATTCCCTGAAAGTTATCACATAGTGGAGGTAAAGTATAAATGGTGTCTAATGTCCCAAACTTACACGGGTAAAGTACCAAGTCTAACAGGGTCCAAAATGCCCATCAACTGCAAGAGGCTAACATGCATTAAGACAAGGTTTAATGTGTTGTAAGCACACTAAAGCCAGACAGGAAATGAAGGTTTGGGCTGTATTGAATTGCATTCATTTTTATGTTTCGTTTCTATTTTAAATAAATGTTGGGTGGCAAAATAACCCTTCTTCTAGTCTTCTAGTGCATTTTCTCTGGTGGGTAAAGTGGGGACTTTAATAGCTGCTCCAATGCCACCCGAGCTTCTTTTGGCGTGGAGAAAAAAGGACGCAATTGAAGCCAAGGGAATCTTCAGTGCGGCCTCCTTTTATTTCTGTGAAACAAAGAAAACAACACTGAGCGGCCTTTAAGTGAAGCCACTGGGAGGAAGGGCAGGCTGATGGAAGGAGTGCACAATGGAGGCAGCTGGAGATGGGAGCAAGAGAGGAGAGGATGGATGGTGGGGGGAGCTGGAGACAGTGTGCAGAAGAGCAGAGTGAGAGCGACACCAGGAAGGCAGCAAGAGTGGACAGGGAGGGCTATGCTTGTAAAGTAGTCCTTCAAGCATTTGATGCAAGCACTTGAGTGAAGGCGGAAGGATACATCCTAAAAGCTAATAGCCTTACAGAGAGATGAAAACGCCCCTGGGCTGAGCCAAGACATCATTGACAGTCTCACACCAGTGGCTGAAAGGGGCTGGTCAGACAAAACCACAGGTTGAATGGTCCGACGTACAGTCCACTGTGTGTATATTTTACATAAGTCTGTTTGACCGCTGCACTGACAAAACCCAAACATAAAAGGGGAAAATTTAAAAACCAGACCGGAAATCAGTGAAGCCTACAGGCTTTGGTTAATTCAATGAAAGAAGCAGCCTTATGTCAGTAGTTCAATAGCTTTTAATTCCCTCTTCTCCAAAGAACTTGATCATTGAGGAGACGTCTTATGCAAGATACCTGCCTCTGCCAAAATGTAGCAGACTTAGGAAATGTAAATTTGCAATTTGTGCAACACTCCTATGGAAAACTTGAAGCATCAATCGGAGCATAGAGGCTAGGATGGTGTATAATCGAAATATTCAATATTTATTAAGTAATCATTCTACCGATATCAAGAGTGCTTGTTGCCAAAACCCAAATTTTCCCCACCATGCCCAATCATAACACACTTGTAAGTAAAAGATCCGACCCAATGTGTCCGAGTATTTAAGCACTTTTTGATGCCAAGTTTAACTTTTTAACTCACATGTTGGTCTTCTGCTTAGGTGTGCACCGATCTTCACAATCGCCTGATTTATCCGGCTTCTACTCCCTTCCTCCTGGCAGTGTTGGACAGATGACTCCTTCCATGGGCTGGTAAGTGTTTTTTGCCATGTGTGACCTTTGTAAGTCTCAAATCTTCACATGATAGCACTAATAAGGTATATAACATGATGTTGTACTTTTTCTACCTAACGAAAGTGACAAATTCTCCTTATATAACAAAATGCGTTTACATATGTGCCTGTACCCACTAGACAGTTGTTCATTAACTGCTTTCTGCCTCAAAAGTGAATCAGTTTCTTTAGTCCAGCCTGACTTCATCTTAGATTAGTCCCCATTGCTCCTTCAGCATTACGATCTGTCAAGAATTAAAATCACCAAACAATTACCGCACTTTGTTGAATCGGCTGCCGATTCACAACCACTGTAGTACTGCTGATTAAAGACTGCATTCAAACAAAGATCAAAGATATTTAGGTATTGAGTAACTATAAAAATGACACCCTCCAGTTTGACTGTCAAACACTTAGTCAATCGATCAGTCTTATGAAGAACGACTATTCACCTGTGAGGGTCTCCACGCGGGGTTGGGTGTCTACAGTTCAATCGAAGAGCAAGGTCTTGAGGTCCTTCCTGAATTGCTGCAGTGATGGAGAATACCTGGGTGTAGAGGCTGGGAGTTTCAAGTCTTCGCAGAGAGGTAGGAGAAGAATCTTCCTCCAGCCGTGGTGTTGTGGATCGGTGGGACGGTGGCCAAGGCCAATTGGGCTGAGCTGAGATGTCTGGGAGTGCAGAAGGAGAGGCGGTGGTTGAGGTACGCAGGCCTGGCATTGTGGAGTGCTTTGTAGGCGTGTGTAAAAAGCTTGAAGGAGATCCTCTTGTTGACCGAAAGACAGTGAAGGTCTCTCGTGGCCGGTGATGCGGTTGCAGCACAGAATGGTCAGGAAGAGTCTGGCTAAGGCGGTCTGGACGGTCTGCAGTTTGTTTTGGAGTTTCTGGGTTGGGGCCGGCCTAGAGTGCGTTGCTGTAGTTTAGTCTGCTGCTGATGAGTGCATGGGTGGCTATTTTCCTGGACTCTGCGGGGATCCACTTGAAGATCTTACGAAGGAGGCAGAGCATGTGGAAGCAGGAGGACGAGATGGCATTAATTTGGCGGTACATTGAGAGGGAGGAAAGCGTTACGAGCAAATGTAAAAAAAATATTTGCTCTGTATTGGTAGTATGAAGGAAAACTGCTTCCAAAATAATGCATTATACTGTATCTGTGCTTCAAAACACTATGGAAGTTTGTGTGCGATAACTGCCCTGACCCTCCAAAGGTTTTGGTATACAGGTCACTTCAGAGCCCTAGTTACAGTCCCAAAGGAATGGTGATAAACATGTACTGTCTTCTTGAAACGTACGTTGCTAACTGTGACAATCAGTGCAGGGTGAACATTAGATAGCTAAAAACAGGCATTAGCAAAGCCAACAGGTCTCGCAACGAGAACGTCTGTTGTCACAATAAACATCTATTTCAAAGGAGAAAAGGGCTTCTTTTAAGTGCTTTTGACATAGTAAAACATAGCTACAAATGGCAAGAGGTTCAACAGGGCAGAGGAAAAAATAAAAGTAGTGCCTCAATCACAGCGCGAGCAGAGGAAGGGCTACAATCAAGCTGAAGCAATCAGTACTTGGTCCATGCTTCAGCCAAAAGAAAAAGTGAAGCAAGAACATGACGGCCAGTTAGAAGGTAGAAAATAAGATTTACAATGAAGCCAACTAATGCTAAGCAATGGGTGGGCTGCAACCTCCTTCTATATCTCTCTCGGGTGAAAACACATGCAGCACATACACTGTCACAGGTGTACCCAACGAGTCATATGTGGAAAATTGACGAAGAGACAGCCATGCAAGTAAATGTTCACATTTTGAATAAAACGTGATCACACTCCTCTCAGTCACTTAGCATTCCTCAGGAGTTATTTGTAGAGAATTTATCAGACCGTCTGGAGTTCAACCTTTCGTATTCCGTTCATGTGGCTTCTACCATAACATTTTATAGAGTGCATATAAAAGCAATTTTTATCTGTGCCTTTTGAACCCTTTAGACTTTTAAGTGAATATCCTTACTTTGAAGTCTATGCACAACTGGCCAGACTGTTGACCGGTTAATAGGATTTCTCTTGTTCTCATGTTTAGACTTATGATGCGCTTCAATCTGACTATCAGACCGTATTTTCAGCCGGGATCCAGTTTTGGCTTACCAGCTGTGATCCAGTTCAGGTTTTCCAGCTGTGATCCTTTGCGAAGGTCATTTGATGGGTTTCAATTTGTTTCATCACTGGCTGACAGAGCCTAGAGCTCCCGACACACGCTTCTCATGAAAGTTATGTCTTCGGCATTCTTTCTTAGCCTCTGCATTAGACATGAGAAGGAGGCTCCGACATCACCTGCTCTGCAGCTCTTGAGTGACACTGTTTCTAGACTGGACAGTAATGCGAAAGAAAACATGTGTTTGCAAACAAAGATAAGTATGCGTGCTCAGGAAATTAAACTGTCATTCCAAACTTCCTTTAAATGTAGGAAAGAATGAGTCTTGCTACTTTTTCCACCCACACCTACAGTACAGTCCTAGTGATTGAATCCCCTGGCTCACATATCAAATTAAACTTGTGAACATTCTTGGTGTCCCTTCAATGTTGGGGTCTACAGTGTGAGACTGGCGAAAGCTACACAAAGTCATGAAAGGTGAGACTTCTTTGATGGTAGGGTTCAGTGACCGCTTTCAGAGGAGAGCATGCCTCCCCAGTTAGCTAGATAGCTGTGTGATTGGAATGCCTTTGTCCGTATTCAGTGACTTTTTGTCTTTACTCACGGAAAAACAATGTATGAGCGTAAACCATTCTTAAAGACTGGTAATGAGTTCAGTTTGTGTGAGGGAGGGATAGCCTCATCTGAGAACACAATAGTACAAACTTACATTTCCATATTCAATCACTTTAAATGGAGAAAAAAATAATTGCAATGTTTAACCTGTGTCCAAGGGCTTTATCAAGCACATAAGCTTTACACCACCATCTACGGGTTCTTTCTACTAATCACACATTCAGTTCTGATCATCGTTTTCTGGTGATTACATCTTCAATTTATGTATAGATTTGTTACAACTCTCAAAGAACCATATTTTTCCTATTTTGTGTGATATGGGCTAAATTCTAAAGGGATTTTTACCTGGTTTACAATGCAAGAAGCACTCCATGTATGCATCAGCCAGTAGGAAAAACTGCCCCAATTGAGTGCATTTTTTTAGGTATTGGTGTGAGCTCACTAGATACTTTCCCATCATCTCTCAAGCAATGAGTACTTTCTGGGTAATGATCTCAGTAGCCCAGAAGTATTGTATTGTATTATAGCATTTGTATAGCCTTTAGGTAGCCTTTCCTTTCAATAACCTTAAAGGAACAGAGGCACTGTTCCATAGGAAGAGAGTTGGTGTCCCAGTCAGCAGATTTGGCCTGTTTAGTGGCCTGAGGGCCCTGCTTGTGACTTTCCAGAATGTGTTCAGAGCTCCTGTCTGTGCAAACAGTCTCAGCTTTCGGCTCTCAGTTCTTAGCACCCTGGAGGTGTGAAGATTCCTTTCCCCAACACTTCTTTGTATTTAGCGAATACTCTTTTCAGATTTATTTTTTTAACGATAGGCGTCTTATTGGTTGTTATTAAAAATAAAAAAATCAACATGCACCATCACCTACATCTGTGAAACATTTTGTTTGAAATGCATATATAAGTATTTGCCAAAAGAATCGTTAAACAATTTGAAAAATTGTTAACTGTTTGAATTGCATATATAAGCAATTGCTTAGCTAACAAATCATACAAAAACAAACATTAAACAATAATTGTGTGCTACCAACACTGAGAAAACAGTGCTTTCTGCAGATGTCCTGCCAATATTTGCCCCCATTTAGACTACTAGATGCTGGTTTTCAACTCTCAAGGTGCACTGAAACCAGCTAACGAGGCCACAGTACCAGTGCTATCTCCCTATAAAAATTATGTTCAAATTAGCACTCTCAATTGACAAGGACTTTACCCCTCTTATAAGTCCCTAGTATATGGTACCAATAGTACCCAGGGCATGGAGGGTAAAGGGGCCACAGAGCATGCAGCAATGTTTGTACCACCCTTAGCGATGCAAATAAACTACTGACAGCAGGCCTGCCATTGTAGACTGCAGGAGCAGTGCAAACTTCTTGAACTCGACGTTACCCTCACTGTGTGGCAAAGTCAATGCACTGTTTTTGATAAATGCGAGTCACCCTTAAGAAGGCCTCCTAAAGCCCAGGAGGCAGGGTGCATTATACCAAAGGTGCGGACATGTAAGTGCAAGTTATATGTCCCTTATGTGCCCTTTATCATTAAAGTGATTACATCAAACAGGGGCAGCCCTATTCCCCAGACCCTGGGGCCAATGAACAATATAACTGCTACAATGGCTCAGGGAAAATAATTAATGTAAAAAAGGGAAAGAAAACTCTGATAATGTAACAATCACAGGAGAGTGTGACTCGGTGCAACAATGGAAGCAAAAAAAACTGAAAGTAAGGTACCCACAATAGATTCTTGTAGAAAGCTTTGTTGTTGTTAGAAATATTTTGTCTAAAACTTGAATAAAACAAAATCCAATATAAACATACAATTGGCGCTCACAAGGTTACACACAGCAAACCTAATGATACAAATCACAGTGGAAACAAAAAACATACACAATGGCAGAGGAAAAGAATGCAAATATTTGTCTGTATTATAACAAGATCAGAATGCAATGTATGCTTCCTCTTGGTTTCCCAAAGGAAAGCGTAAACAGCGTTTCGACCATGATTTGTTAGGTCATCATCAGGCCATAGAACAATGTCTGAGAGCAACCATCAAATTCAATATGTAAATAAAAAATAACCTATGGAATTGGGGGGGGGGGCAAAACTAAATATTTACAAACAAAAGACCCAACCAAGGGCCAGGCTAATTGGAATTGAGCCCAACACAAAACGAGGTCAGTGTGTCATGCATACCCAAATGACTGAGCAAAATTGAAAAAGGAAAAAAGAACCGTCACTAGCTAAACTGGAGAAAGTTGTGAAATTAAATTGTGAAGAGACAACTGATATCACCAATCAATAAACAGACTAAATCCATAGGCATACTGACCACACTCTCATAACTAATCTTTGAGTTTCCATTTCAGACATCCTAATGGGCCATCAATGGGTGACCTCAACATCAACACCTGGTGTAACAAGCCTTAACTGCAGCACGCTGCCTCACTCATCTTATACTTCAGCCCTTAACCTCCACCAACTAGTTATTGGACTGAATTACTCTGCTGTCCATGTTCTTGACACACTAGTAGCCTCAAATGGCCTGCTGTCCGAGATTAGAATCAATCCTGCCACCTGGTGTGATCATGGTATCATCAACCTTGACCTCATCCTTCCTATTCTACCACCTCTCAATTGGTCTGTTGTACAAATGCACTTACCAAACCATGAAAGAACCCCAACCTGGGCATATTTTGGATAGAACTGTTTAAGTGGCTGCAGGACCTTCTGAAGACCATCAATCAGTTCCACCAAAGGGTCATGGACGTTTCTGACAGCGTGTCCCCTAATTAGCTCCTGAAATTGACCGTGCCATGGACTCTTCATACCAAACCAAAGAGCTCTTAAAGTCCCCTCTAGCTTCTAAAACTGAGACTGAAAGTTAAACTGTGAAAGATACTCTAAGAATCTCTGCAACTCACTTTCCAAACATTTCCTCGAAAAAGCAAACAGCCTTGAGACCCAATTTCAATTGAAACAGTTGGTAACATTCCTCGCAAGCAATATCTTTGCACCAGAACTAAAACTATTCACATTAAACACAATTACGAGTAAATTAAACCAATGAACAAATAACGCCTTTTCCATTGCTGGATCGTTAAGCCACTCCTAAAGGAATTCGAAAACCTCCTCTTAGCATAATCTGCAGTCATACTGGCCAGAGCAATTGTTAGCTCATCCCATTTCAACTAGACAGTTTCTGGACAATGTCATTTTTTTTTTTTACATGGGAGCGTGACCAGGGCGAGGACCCAACAAGATGCATCCTTGCTGCGCTCGGGCCTCGCGTCTGAGTCTGAGCCACGAAATGCCTAGATTAGATGGGGGGGGGGGACACAGCGGAACAGCCCAGGGTGCAATCTTAAAACTCAAATCAGCTTACAGGTGTAGTTTTGCAGCGTGAATCTTTCTGGATTCACTATGCTGTGCATATTCCGCGGTCTTGTGGTTGGGTCCGGATTCGTAGTCTTTTCTTTTTTTTTTTTTTTTTTTTTTTTTTTTTTTTGTAGCCCTTGTGGGCGTCGGCGTCACACCTCCTCGGGTGCATTTCCGGTGACGTCGGCATGCTTCCTGCGGAAGCTCCCACTCTTGGGCGCCATCTTCAGATTCTTTTTTCCGCGGTCGGTTCTGGATCGTTCCCGTTGGGCTCCAGGCATTTTTGGAGAAAATACTGAAAAGAGTGGAAGTTGGAGTAGATACTGGAAGAAGAAGACTAAGGAAGACTTCACAGAACATTGACGAGGAGAAAAGAAGGTGAAAACCTCGAACTTCCACGATCGTCGACGTCCACGCGGTCAGGGAGGCCTGAACGCACGAGGATGGACAACACGCCGTTCAAGTTCTGCCCGAACTGCAGACAAGTACGCGCAGAAGGACCAGCACCCGGTTTGCAACCTTTGCCTACCGGTAGAACACAGAAGCGAGGACTGCAACGCCTGCGCCGTCTTCGCCCAGAAGACCCTTCGTGTGAGGAAGAGACAGAGGGTAGCACACGCCGCCCTCGAAGGAAAATCCCCGACGCCATCGCTGTACGAGCTGGGGATGTCCTCGGAGGAGGAGGACAACGCTGCCGCCGAAGACGACAGCTACACGGTCGTAGACACCGATTACAAGAAGACGCCTGATAAAGTAGGAGACTCGACGTCCCACAAGAGCACGAGAGACTCTGAGTCTCGAAAGTACGAGGCCAAGAGCCCGAAGGCGCCGACGCAGCGACATCTGCCATCCGCGACCACAAGCAGGCCCAGCGGATCCTCGGAGAAGGAGTCCCTGGCGCCGAAAGCTGTTGAGCAGCAGAAAGCGTCGAAGATCGTCGCCGAAAGGGACCGATCGACGTCGAGGGAAAAAGACCCTAAAGCCTCGGCACCGTCCAAGGACCCGAAAGCCAGTTCGACGTCCAAGCCGTCGACGCCGAAAATCTTGCCGCCGAACCAGACGACGAAAAGAGGGGCTGAACGTTCCGAAGCCGAAAACTCGGCCGAGATGGAAAGGAAGAGGCGTCGGCTAGAAGCCGAGATGGCAAGCCTCTTGCAGCGGAGAAAAGATGTCGCCGCCGAGATAAGTGCCTTCACGATTCCACACAAGACCAAGCACGTCGTGCTAGATCTGGTCGAGGAGGAAGAAGAACATGTCGACGACCATGTGCCTAGCGACGAGATGGTCGACGACCAGGAAGGTGAAGAGAATCCCTACGAGGATTACAGCCATGAGGACGATGAGGGCAATAGGTTGGACGCCGAGTCGGCCACCTCTGACCCACGCGAGGAGGATTACCTAGACGTCGACACCGAGAGCCCGGAAGAGGCGGTCGACTCATACCCCTTGAGACCCTCGCCGCCGGACGACATCGGGGCATACAACTCGGCGATACAATCTGCTGCAACTGCATTCAAGCTAAAGCTCAACGAGGAAAAGCAGAAAGCAGACTTCCTGCTAGAGACATTGCTCCCAACACAAACAAGAAGCCAGTTCCTGCCAATGCTCGAGAGCGTCTTGGCTCAGGGAAAGGAAGCGTTCAAAGAGCCCGCAACATGTAAGGCGGTAACTCCCAGAACAGAGAAAAAATACAAACACTCCTCGAAGGACCCGGCCTACATTCGAGGCGAGGTCTCCGCCGACTCCATTATCATGGCCACAGCTAGGAAGAGGGCGAGCGTATCCACTACCTCGTGCCCACCACCGGATAAGGAGAGCAAGAGGATGGATCTGGTGGGGAGAAGGATCGAGCGAAATGCCGCGACCCACTGGCGAATGGCTAATTCCAACGCCCTGTTAAACAGGCACATGTATCAGACCATGGAGGGGCTGGGACAGTTGGTGAAGGACCTACCCCAGGATGCCAGGCAGAAGGCCGAAAAATTGATCGAAGAAGGGAAAAACGCGGCAAATTCTTGCCTTAAGACGGCCCTGGACGGGGCAGACACCGCCAGCAGGCTCATGAGAATGGGTGTCACGGAAAGGAGGCACGCCTGGCTCAGGATCTCAGGGTTCAAACCCGAGGTACAACACAGTATCCTGAACACACCGTTCAACGGCGAAACGCTTTTCGGAGCAACAGTTGACGAGAAACTATGCCAACTCAAAAAAGATAACGAGACGGCAAGATCCATGGGGGCATTGCAGTTCAGAGGCAACAGGAGAGGCACCCCGGCACGGAGGCCCGGCGGGAGAGGTGGAAACCAGCCAGGTACATCGCACCAGGCCTTCCAGCAGACGCACCAGGCAGACTTGCAGGCTCAGCAAGGTCACCAGAAGCAGTCCTGGCAGTACCAGCCAAGAGGTCAGTCCTTTCGAGGGAGGAATGGACGTGGCCAGAATAGAAGAGGGGGGCAGCAGCCCACCTCGAAGTGACTTCAGAGACCTCCGGGTCCGACCACAGAAAGGATCCCAGGGGGCACCACGTACGAAGGGGTCAGGACAATCTAAACACCTACGACCACATGACACCAGTGGGAGGAAGATTAAAGTTCTATCTCCAAGAATGGAGAGAAATCACATCAGACAAATGGATCCTAAACATCATCCAATTCGGATACTGCTTGGAGTTGGAGAGAAAGCCAACAAACAGAAAACCAAGGGGAAAGCCACCAGCGAGAGAACAGCTGGCGAGGCTTCAGGAAGAAGTGCAAGAACTTCTACAAAAACAGGCCATAGAAAGAGTTCCCTTCAGGGAAAGGAACAAGGGAATATACTCAACGTACTTCCTAGTACCAAAGGTCGACGACAAGATGAGACCCATCCTAGACCTAAGGTTCCTCAACAAATTCATAAGAACACAAAAGTTCAAAATGACCTCTCTGCAGGAGGTGCTGCCACAATTGCAGGTCGGAGACTTCATGGTCACGATAGACCTCAAGGACGCCTACTTTCACATACCGATGAACGAGAAGCACAAGCATATGCTCAGGTTCGCAATCGGAGGGGGCCACTATCAGTTCACAACGCTGGCCTTCGGACTGAAATCAGCACCAAGGGTATTCACGAAGTGCCTCGCGGCAGTCACAGCGCACTTACGAAGACAGGGGATACACGTATACCCTTACCTGGACGACTGGCTGGTGAAAGCAAACTCGTACCAGAAGTGCAAGCAGCATGCACATACAGTGACGAGCACGCTCATAAACCTGGGGTTCTCCGTCCATTGGAAGAAATCATCGATGGAGCCGGAGCAAGTGAAGATCTTCCTGGGGGCAGAGATCAACACTTTACAGGGAAAATTGTTCCCCAGCGAGAAGAGAGCAAGGGCACTGGTCAAGGAAGCTCGCCTCTACCGGAAGGGACAAGCTCGGACAGTGAGGACTGCGAGCAAGATCGTGGGGATGATGGCATCGTGCATCCACCTAGTGCCGAATGTGCGGCTCCACATGAGACCCATGCAAGAATGGCTCCAGGAACAATGGTCACAGGCTTCTGGCAGTTGGGAGGATCTTGTGGTGGTGACGCACGCAGTGCAGAAGGAGATGACATGGTGGGCCTTGGAGAACTTAACAAGGGGACTGCCTCTAACACTCCCAACTCCGACAGTGACCATCACCACGGACGCATCCCTGAAGGGATGGGGCGCTCACATGGAGGAACTCAAAGTGAGGGGTCTTTGGACGCCGGCAGATGCGACAAAGCACATCAATTACCTCGAATTGAAGACAATCTTCTTTGCACTGAAAGCCTTCCAGACAAGACTGTACAGGCAAAGGGTGTTGCTACAGACAGACAACACTACGGCGATGTTCTACATAAACAAACAGGGTGGAACACAGTCGACAACGCTCTCGACGCTGGCGCAGGAGATATGGAGGTGGGCCATCCCTCTCCAGATAGACCTGCTAGCCATACACCTACCAGGGAAGGAGAACATTCAGGCAGACTGGCTGAGCAGACAGACCTCGGCATCCCACGAGTGGGAGCTCAATGCTCAGGAGACGAGGAGGCTGTTCAACAGGTGGGGAACGCCATCAGTGGACCTGTTTGCAACACGCCAGAATGCGAAATGCCGAAACTTCGCATCCAGACAACACGAAGAAGGGTCCCTTGGGAATGCCCTATGGATAGATTGGTCCGGGAAATTTGCGTCCGCTTTTCCCCCGATACCACTGATACACAGAGTACTGAACAAGTGCAGAGCGAGCACCATGACCCTGATACTGGTCGCGCCACAGTGGGCGAGACAGACATGGTACTCGCAAATCATGGAGATGGCGCAGTGTGCACCCCACAGGTTCGGCCGAAGAAAAGACCTGCTCTCCATGCAGAACGGAGAGGTGCTGCACCCAGAACCGGAGAGCATGAGCCTGGTAGCATGGCTCCTGAGGACATAGAGTTCGCACATTTGAGACTGCCAGAGAGCACCCTCAGGGTCCTTCGGGAGGCACGAAGGCCCAGCACAAGGAAGTGTTTGTCACAAAGTGGAAAAGATTCACGATGTGGTGCAAGAGGGAGAGACTCCACAATAAAATGAGAAAGGACTCCACTGTACTGAAGTACCTGACACACTTGCTGGAGAAAAATCTCAGCTCGTCCTCCTTAAGAGTTCACCTGGCGGCCATAGTGGCATACACAAGGGGTGAGATGGGCAGAAGCTTCTTCACATCACAAGTTGTAAAGAGGTTCCTGGAAGGAGCAAAAAGGATTGCACCACCCAAGCGGGTGCCACCACCGCCATGGAACCTAAACGTAGTCCTGACGGAACTCATGAAGGAGCCCTTCGAGCCGCTTCACAAGGCCTCCTTGAAGATGCTAACTATGAAAACTGCTTTCCTGGTTGCTATTACGTCCTTACGCAGAGTGAGCGAGCTGCAAGCGCTAACACTACAGGAGCCCTACTTACAAATACACAATGACAGGGTGGTGATGAGGACCGACCCACACTTCATGCCGAAGGTGGTGTCCAAGTTCCATATGAACCAGTCCATACAGATTCCAAGTTTTTTCCAAAAACCAACCACTAGCGCAGAGCGAGCTCTGCACACCCTGGACGCCAGAAGGGCGGTCATGCATTACATTGAAAGGACAAAAGGACACAGGAAAACCAAACAGTTCTTTGTGTCGTTCGCCAACTGTTACATGGGCAAGGCAGTGACTAAGACCACTATTGCACGATGGATCGCGCAAACAATCCAGCTCTGCCACAAAAGGGCAGGAGAAGAACTGGCAGAGGGGGCACGCGCCCACTCCACTAGAAAGAAGGGGGCTACAATAGCCTTCCTGGCCAATACACCCATACAAGACATATGCCTGGCGGCAACATGGGCTTCGGTGCACACATTCACGAAGCACTATTGCGTGGATGTTCAGATGAACAAAGAAGCACAAGTCTGACAAAGGGTGCTCCAGCATATATTCAGAAACCAGAGCTCATCTTCCACCCAGCCGCCACGGAAATGAGAAACCGCTACGAAATCTATGCACAGCATAGTGAATCAAGAAAGATTCACGCTGCAAAACGAATAGTTTCTTACCTGTCGGTGTAGTTTTGCAGCTTGAAGATCTTTCTGGATTCACTAGCGAACCCACCCACCTCCACCAGAAAGATGAGGCTAGAGAGAGAAGAGGTGGTCAAAAAAAAAGAAGTAAGACAATATAAGGACAAGTGGTAAAGAAATTATCACCTGATTAGAACATTGCCATTGCTTCGGAAAAGAAAGAAATACGGAAAAAAGAATCCGAAGATGGCGCCCAAGAGTGGGAGCTTCCGCAGGAAGCATGCCGACGTCACCGGAAATGCACCCGGGGAGGTGTGACGCCGACGCCCACAAGGGCTACAAAAAACAAACAAAAAAACAAAGAAAAGACTACGAATCCGGACCCAACCACAAGACCGCGGAATATGCACAGCATAGTGAATCCAGAAAGATCTTCAAGCTGCAAAACTACACCGACAGGTAAACTACTCGGTACTAACTGGGAAGCTGGTGGCTATGCAGAGAAGAACGTGCAGCTTTTTCAAGACGGCAGCGGACATGTTGAGAATGGTAGCGGACTGAGCCCTGGGAGGTAGTTCAGCTTTAATAGTGCTTTGTGCCAAAAAGTGACCCCGGTGAGTAAATTAAACTTAATTAGCTTACCAGCCCCTCCAAAACTATCAGTTGCATTAATTAAATGCACGTCTGT
The DNA here is from genome assembly GCF_964263255.1 of Lissotriton vulgaris. Taxonomy (NCBI): domain Eukaryota; kingdom Metazoa; phylum Chordata; class Amphibia; order Caudata; family Salamandridae; genus Lissotriton; species Lissotriton vulgaris. The sequence goes on along the minus strand of NC_141695.1, from coordinate 1,084,099,260 downwards.
GCCAAGACACCAGCAAATAATTATAGAGCTAGAGGCTCTGAAGGGTGCCAAAAGGCCAGTCTATAAGAACAGTGACGGGCACGAGGCTGTGTGGTGGGAGCCCACTACGTACTTGACCAGTTCTGTAGTCCAGACATTGGAGGGCAGGACTGCTTGGGAGCCCACTACTTACATGGAGAATGAGATTGTTTGTTGTCCACGTCCAAAAAGCTAAAAGTATAGAGCAGGCTACATGGCATTGAATGGAATTGGGCTGACTCCAAGACCAGAACTAGTATCACATAGGGATATTTGATTTCGAAGTGAGTGACCTGAGGGCTTGATTAAAGAGCTGCCGCTCGAGACACGTCTAACTTGGATGAGTTCTGGCCATGACGCTAGAGGCACTGTGCTGCCAACTAGCGCAGGCTGAGGACAGGAGAACTCAGGCTGAAGGACATGGCAAGTATTTGACTGGGCCCGAATTCCATTTGTGGTTCGGAAGGCTTGACCCCATAGTGCGGCTAGTTCCAGAACTGGTTTTACAAAACTTAAGAACTTTCTGTGGCAGTGTCACTTCTTGTAGATTCGTCTCGCTGGAACTGATACTACTCTAGACTAATAGGGTACCTCCTCTTGTACTCTTGGGGACTCAGACTGACGAGCAGCAAAACCCCCAAACCTAAGAAAAACAAAGAGTATAAAACAACTTTTAAAGAACATGTTGAGGTAAAAGATCCCTATGAATCCGAGATCCTCAGAGGCTCAAGATAGAAAGACCACTCTCAGACACGAGTCATGAAAAGTGACATTCTCTTGATGCGCAAATGTTATCCTTGCATCAAGATCTGTTGAAATCCACTTTGGAACCTGATCATAATGTACAGAAAGCGGAATCCAGTCTGTATCTATTAGAGAGATTAATGTCCGAACAGGATCATGAACAGGATAAATTGTTGTAGAGGGTGGTAGGCCTGGCGTCTTGGCGTGGTGGAAGGGCTCAAGGATAGAGAGGAGTGTGGACGTAAAAGATCAGAATCTGTGCCATTAACCCCGGGGTTACTGGGGATGAGGTGCAGTCATCTTATGATGCTCTTCTACAGTGTGTTGACAAAACCCTATGATTTTGACAGTGATCTGGGTAGTACACCGTTTTGTCAAATTTTCAGATTCGTTCAAGTCCACTCCCAGTGTTTAAGCTCAAAGAATCCCCAATCACTGCTGCAAAACTGAATAGAGATTCAGTCTCCCGGTGATAAAATGGTTTTACTTCAAGATGTTTAGTTGACAACACTGGAAAGAGAGGATACTTTGGTCATGTCACTTCAATTCTTAGACGGAAAGGAATCCCTTACTGGTGGGGGATTGCAGTACACCTTTGATAATCCCTCGAGGCCAGGGTATTATGCACACCTGCTGAGGCTCACAAGCATCTTAGCATAGGCGATCCCACTGCAGTGACTGAGGTCACTAATGGAATCGTAAGCAGGATTGGCTCTTGCCCTGGACTCTCACGGGGTCTAGTCCTTTCATGCCTCAGCTATGGCGTTCGCTTTATAATGTGTTCCTACGGCACCAAGTCTAGAAATTACAGTGGGTCCAGAAGGTCACTGCAAGATAAGTTGTACACGTAAATAAATGTGATATCACCAATCCAGGCCTTAGAGTGGCTCCCCTTTCCTAAAATATAATTCATAACTTTGTGCATTGCCCACTGGCCAATATGCGCAGCAGGACAACGATTTCTACAATCTGAACGTGGCCGCTAGTGCCAAAGAATGAAACTCCAATCCAAAATGGCTGCACTCTTGACCATCCTTCCTTTTTAAAACATAACTACGTGGGCAAACCTTCTCTGTGCAGACATCCAACTCTAGAACTCGATTCCCAATAAAATTAAGTAATCCACAGTACCTTAGAATGAGGAATGTCACTCTAGACTTGTCTGTTTCCTGAAATGTAGTGTGAACAGGAAGTAACAGGAAGCTCTGCTGGTGTATGTAGACACACTGCTTTCCCATCTCTGATACTTCTTTGCTGCGTTCGTCATGAAATGCTGTGTTCTAACATGTCTGCTGCAACACTGCTGGAGCACACCTCCAATCCTCAAGAATGACACCAAGACATGAAGTCCACTGGCAACTATGCAATCTCTTCCCTGAATCCATACATCATAAACGGGCTGGGGCTTGTCCACCCTGAAAGCACTTTCAGCCTCTCGTGTGGTAGGAACTTACCGCCTTAATAGCAGTGCAGTGCAGTACAGTACAGCAATGTTTCTCTAAAGTGAAAGGGCAGCCATGTCTGCTTATACCGCCCTGTTCTGTTTATACTGTTAAACTATCCGCCCATGTCATTCATGACATAAGGCTGAATACGGTTTTCTAAGCACTCCCAGTTTCATCATATCTGGGATAGGAGGCAGGGAAGTATTCAGGATCAGGTCATGTGACATGATGGCATCTCGAGGATTTGAACTCTGGTTTCCTTGTTTCAGGGTTGACTATTTAAGTAGTTTGCTATATTTTCATCCAATTCTGCCGGTGCCCTCGACCTTTTGGAATTATGTATACCAATTTTGCTAAAATTGACAACTAAAATAGTTTCAACCTATGTTTCTGCACTGTGTCCATGATTCTGATTTTTGCTGGCAATATTCACAAAAACACTGGTTCGTTTGCAAAAAAGAAAGCACGCATCATGTTGCCATTTATTGACAAATTGGCCACCCAACTTAATGTGCAGTGTTAAGAATTTTTAAAGAAACAACGAAAGTTAGGATATAGACATACCATGCATTCAACGCATTCCCTGTTTCTAATTGAACATTTCGTATTGTAGAATGGAAAATCACAAACGCTGACCTGCTACTTGTGATCGTAGCGATTACCTCTTTAACATGGGTATCAATTAAACCATTAGTTAGGCTAGACTGCAATTTATTTGGTTTGTCTATCTGAAAGGCGGAAGAGAAGAACTCGGAAGGCGCGGAGCACGCAGAGGCGCCGAAGGTCAGCTGTGAACCGCTGACCCCAGAGACGAGTGGCGCACGTCGCCAGCTGACCCCAGTGACAAGAGGCGCACGCCACCACGTAGCGGTCTGCCACATTCCATGAGGTGCGCGGATGCGGAAAGTACCTGCCAGGCTCTCAGGGGACGCCGGGAAGGGGCCAGACTCCATCACCCCGGGGGTGCATCACTCCTGGAGCATGGCGCCGGACCCTGCAGTGAGAGTCTTCGAATATAGATTTCCATCGAGGGTTAAGAGTCCTGGGTCGGTGTGAGCCCCAGGCCTGTGTCCAGACCCAAGGGGCCGTAGCTGCCCGTGCAGCCTCGGTGCGGAGCCGTGCCGCCCCGGTAGCGGTAGGACAACAGCAACCCCAGCGAACAGAAGACCCCGGCGGCCAGCAGCACCTCCGGGTGGGCATAGCCCAACAGCAGGTCGCACTTCTTGTACACGTAGTTGAAGTCAGGCTGCGCTATCCGTGGCCCGGGGGAAGGTGCGAGGGCTCCGGGGGCGGAGGACTGCGGCGAGGCGAGCTCCGGAGGCCTGGAGAGGAGCCGGCGAGATGTGTGCTACATTCACCACCGCGTGCTCAGTCAGTGTACTGCTGTAACTCCAGGGGCGATGACTATAACACCTGGTTGTCTCGGGGGCGCTTCAGGAGCATCAACGCAGGGAAGCCCGAGGTCGTGTCCTGAAGGTCCAGGGTACGAGATCGACCGCCGGACAAATGTGCAGGGAGGCAGTGCAGGGTCCGATCCAGGGTCGTGTCCCGAAGGTTTTGGGAACAGGATAAATCGCTGGACTAGTATGCGGGGGGAGGGAGGGGGGGGGGGGGGGGGGTTAGTGGAAGGTCCGACCACTGCTATGGCATCGAGGACCTAACAAATTCCCTGAGCCCCGTTGCTGATCGAGATTCAGCTTCAGGGGCGACAGGATCAACCAATGGACCGCAGGACTAGTCTGCAGGGGGGCCCAGTGCTGCGACAGCGAGGTCCCAGCAGTTTCCCTTGACTCCGTTGCACCTTAAGAACTCACTGGGTCACTCTCATGGACTTCTCTACTTTTGTCCTGCCCGCCTTTTTGCTGCTGTTCTCTGCCATTTTTCTCTGGACCCTGACCCGCCATCTTGTCCATACCCTTTTCCCTTTTTCCCCCCCTTGACGATCCTCTGATTTGCCTTTTCTCCATACCCTTGTATCCCTCCCACCCTCCCTTGGTGCTGTGACTACGTCCCCCCTCTGACCCCCTTAATGGAACTTTGCTCTCCTGTTTTTTGGGTGATTTTTTTGGGCCTTGACCTGAGAAATTCTACTATTTGTATATACATGTATATAGTGATAACTCTAACCACTAGTATATGTAGTAGACCTGTACTCTCTTCCATTCCTATGTGACTCTTGGAGTTTATCTATTTCTATCTCTTCCTTGAGTGACGTTACAACTTGTACATTTGCAATTTTTTCTGCTTGTATCTCTTCCTTGTGTGACTTTACCACTTGTACATTTGCAATTTTTTTCTGTTTGCATTTTTTATGTAACTCATGTAATCCTAAGTCCTTACGTATCACAACTGGTTCTTATGTAAAGCGCTCTGACACCTTCGGGTATGTTCGCGCTATATAAAATCACATTAAATCAAACAAAATGTGTTGCCCCTTGTACTGAACAGGTATAAATGTGTTGGGGGCTTGGGAAAAAGCATTGGACATCCTAATATTGACTGTCTTTCACAAGTGTTTTCTTGCTAGCAGAAAAGTCACAACTGTGTATGTGAAATACAGACACAACTTCACAAGACTAAGCATTTGCAAGTTTTTATGCACACAGACCTAACTTACAGCTGCTGTACATCTACAAAATATGCACGTTTGTCCAGAGTTGTAAATGGCCCCGGAGCTGGGGTGGTTTAAGGGGACTTGGTAATTCAGTTGCATGAACCTTTTCCTTTGTAATCCTTTATAAAGAACGCCACTGCCTTTGCCACATTTGCATGTACTCAAGCTTTTTTAATGTTTTTATTTCCTTATTGGGTTTTCTCCAAATCTGCAATGCATATTCATAACAACTTAGTTACATTTCGTCCACCGCAGCCGAGGTGAACAACAACACTATAAGAATATACATCATCGATAATGACTAGATTCACCACCCTCACGTTTTCTTCAGTTAACAGTCTCACAAAATGTTCCCCACCCAGAACTTACCCAACTATAGGAAACCCCGCCCACCCCACAACCCCCCAACCGCCCCCTTCTCTACCCCAACCCCCCCACTGCCGGGTCTATGTAACTCAGGATACATATAACTTAGTAATCATGCGGGCTCCTCCTGCGTCTCTCCCTCCTGTCCCGGGGACCTCCCCTCTATGATGGATGGATCCACCTCACTGTCTATAGATCTTTGGGAAGCCTGTTCCCCTATCTCCTGCATCCTCACTCCCCATGCCAGTAACACCTCGGGTAGCTTAGGATTTCTCCTGGTACTTTTTCATACGCCCTTCCTCTGCCAGGGACCATTCACGTAAATCCACCCTCCATTTGGCCAGTATTGGTCCCTGTGGAAATAACCAGTGGATCGCAATACGCCTCTTGGCTAGGACTAGACCCAGGATCAAGAACCGCCTGCTTGTCTTCCGTTTCGGGTCCTTAGGGATCAAGCCCAGTAAACCAGTACATAGATCTAGCTCTATAGTCCATTCCGTAATTCGGGTCAGATCCACAATAACCTCCCCCCAGTACGTCTGAATCTTCGGGCATGTCCATAACATTTGCAGAAAATCTGCCGTATCATAGTGACATCTGGGGCATTTAGGGTCCCTGGCACCATCAATGGCTTGCAACCTCCTGGGCGAAAGGTACGTCATAAGTATTATGTTGTACTGGATCTGCTTAAAACGATTGCTCACCGCCACCTTCCGCACACTTCCTTGTATTTGTTCCCAGTCTCGCGTTGTGACCTCTCGTGGACACACCTGCTGCCACTTATCTTCTATGGGTAGAGGGCCGTTCTTTTTGTCGCCCCTCAATGCTCTGTAGAGGTGGGTAACACACATTCTCCCTCCCGCCATAGCAATCATGGTGACTAGAGTGTGGGAGTGCCCCGTGGCGTCTGGGAATGTAGGCCACAGTTGTCGCGCCGTTGCCGCCAGTTTGGCTTACTGCAGAAACTGCCCTGTTCCCAACTCGAAGGTGGCCACCGCCTCCTGATGAGTGATAAATGTATCATCTGGGTAGAGGTCAGACAACATTAAGCATCCTCCGGCCTTCCAGGCCTCTACTGACATCACCTGGTCAATCCGGGCAAAGGGCGGCATTATCCAGAAGTCCGCCTCCGGAGCAAAGGGTCTGTCCCGAATTATTCTCCAGACCACTCTGCTCCAAATTGCAGCTCCGAGCCGCACCAAAGGGGGACCGTGCGCCGTTAGCCCCCCGGCCAGCCAGAACAGCGCCCCCAGTTGCTGGTCTCCGTACGTACCTGCCAACAAGGACCTCTCCCAGGAGTGGTCAACGTCCAGCCAAGCAATAGCATGTTGCAATTGCGATGCAAAATAATAGAGTTCCAAGTCAGATTTCCAACCCCCCCCGTTGCCACAGCTGCGCGTCATGACCACTAAACTACCCCTGCATCGCTTCCCATTCCACAGTAATTATCAAGCTCCCTAAATACCCGGTGTGCAATTTCAAAGAAGGAGCCTTGCATGGTGTAGAGACATCAGGGCAGGACCACCATCTTTATTAGCGCAATCTTTCCCATCAGGGATAGGTTAAGAGTGTTCCAAAAAGTTATGCTACCCTGCAGCCCTCGAATTATCCTCCCCATATTGTGCCGATAGAACATCTCCTATGTCCTCCCGACCCATATCCCCAGGTAGCGGATCGTGTCCTCAACCCATGGCAACTCTAACACTGGACGTTGGCCTCCTCCCCATTCTCGGTCTGTCCTTATCGCGTAGACCTGTGCTTTGTTCTACTAATGTGAAGCCCAGAGACCCCGCGAACTGGGCCAGCGCAGCTAGCAATGTTGGCAATGACTGAGACAGTCAGTTTAGGTATATTAGCTCATCGGTGTACAGTGACACCACATGCTCCGAACTTCCTACTCTTACACCCAGTCCATCCAGCAATTGTCGCAGATGACACGCCAATGGCTCCATTGCCAGAGCAAATAGCAAGGGGAAAAGCGGGCAACCCTGTCGCGTCCCTCTTGCTATGGGGAATGCATCGGACACGTAAAGCCCAGTGCGAACCCTTGCCATCGGATGCGCATACAGCAGCTTTATCCAGTTGACAAATCCTTCCCCAAGGCCCATGTTGAGCAATACCCGCCAAAGGTAGCTCCAACTAATCGAGGAACACCAATGTGTGCTGTTTGGCCCGCCCTTCCAAAGATTGCATTATATGCGCCAGGCGGCGGATATTTCGCAACGTATTTCTGCCCGGGATAAACCCGGACTGGTCATCATGGACCAGTCATCAAAGATAGGGGAGGAGCCTAGACGCCAACACCTGGCTGATAAGTTTAAGATCGACATTTAGCATGGAGATGGGCCTATAAGAGCCGGGGAGGAGGGGGATCCTTCCCGGGTTTGGGCATCATCACAATCAGTGCTTCCCTCATGGAGTCTGGGCGTGTACCACACTCCTCAGCCTCCACTGTGACCTCTATTCATTTGGGGATCAACACTCCGCCGTACTCTTTATAGAGTTCACCAGCCATAACATCCATGCCCGGGGACTTTGCCGTTTTCAAGTGAGCAATGGCTGCCCGAATCTCCTCCCCACTAAAGGGGCCCCCCAGGGCCTCCTGGCTTTCCGCTTCGATACTAGGCAGCTCTACTTCAGCCAAATAGGCCTCCACCGCTTCCAGGGTCGAAGGCAAATTACTCACAGAATGTATTTTGTTTAAATGGGCTAGGAAAACCTTATTTATTTCATGTTGGGTATACACCGTCTGGCCAAGATCGTTTTTAAGTGCTAGGATAGGGCAAGGCTGAGTCGCTGCCCCAATCATGCGTGCTAACAGCCGCCCGCCTTATCTCCTTCCGTGTACCAGTGATGTGTACTCATTCTATCATATTTGCCTAGAGAGTCCCATATGTCCCCTATCTGCCGCCGAACATCCTCCCATTCCACCGACCTCTCTTCGTAGGAAGTTCTTTTTCCAAAGCTGCCAACCGTTACTCCTTACACCGCAAGTCATGTTCCAGCACTTTTTAACCCCACCTCTGTGGACAAAAAGATCCCCCGTACCACCACATTCATGGCATCCCACTCAGTCGCCCTGGTGCCAGCGGAGCCCCATTTGACCTCCATATAATCTTCCAGTCCCTTTGAAATGACATATTTATAGGTCGGGTCGCCAAAGGCTTCAACATTGAGCATCCAGAGTGGGACTGCATGTACTCAAGCTTACAAGTGAACGACCAGTTCACTATTGCACCCCAATTTTTAAGCAGGTTCCTAGGGAAGGGATACTTTTCAGTCTAATGGAAAAAGAAGCTTCCACTTTGCCTTAACCATACATTTGCAACTTTTCCACAATGCTGAGGTTCAGCAAGTGCCAGAGTAGGATATGCAGGCATAAGCCAGGACATTTGAAAAAATTGTAAAATGCCCATAACATAGCGCCTCAAAGATTTGTAAAGTTTTAATTGTCAAATCACCTGTTTGGGAATGCATAAATCAAAATACTAGAGGTTTAGCACTTTGCTCGGAATCATGCGCATAGTAGATGGTTTGAGCACCTACTGCAGAGATCTGTCTGTAACATGCACGTCACAGGTTCAGATGTCGGGAGGGCAAATCCTGATTGTTAAAAGATGTATCCTTGATTTGGGTAAAAACGCTTTTCTTTTAAGTGGTAATAGACAATTCAGTTGGCACTTTCCATACTATAAACCATAACAAAAATGTTGTTGTACAAAGGTTTACACATCCTCTGATGTTGAGTTCCGGGATGCATCCATCAGGGATCCCTCATCCTGCCATCATGCCGCACTCTGGGAAACAAGACCTGGACCACTATGAGAGAATCATGTGAGTACCCAAAGACCTCTCTAGAACTTTGCATTTTGTGATATTTTGTGGATCAAAGCTATGAGAATGTCTTGGCATGCAGGGTTCATTGCATTACGGTTTTGAAGTGGGAGTGGGAAAGTATTGACCATTGATTCACAGGTAAGACAAATAGTTGTCACTCAAATCAATGTAAGATCATTTTATTAGCTAATGATTGCAGTTATTCCTGTTCAAGATTACCAGATTAGAATGGTTTACGGACCAGTGACTACAAAAAACAACTTGAGGTGGCAGATGGGTTAGGAATCAAATTATTAGGAATCAAATTATTCTACTGGATAGCGCCAGAACATTTGACTCCTTGAAGTACCCTGAACTTTTCGACCTGTTCAAATAAAGAATAGTGGTTCTTTTGAAGTCCTAAATGGAGGAATCATAGACATTGAGTGATATTGTATTTCATGTAAAAATGAACCATAGACCGTAAAGTCAAAGCCGATTATTTTTTACATAATGTTGTTGTTGTGGTTTGTTAGGTGATAACATGGTATGTTCAGGCAGTGGGTTGCTCTGTGCTTTTTAGTGATTCACACATGTTCAATAGATTGTACATGAAAGCAAGTAGAAATCCAAAATGTTATGAATGACTATAAATCATAGAACAGAGTTCTTTTGCAAATTATAGTGGGTTTAAATGAGACTTAATAGTGATCCAGAAAAATTTGGTCCAAAATATGTTGTCGACATTTCAAGCATTTGTTACTTTTCTCCATGCTTTGCTAAATAATGCTTGTACAGGTTACAGCTGTTTGTTGGCTATTCTAACAATCCTCCTTGCCAGTGTCTAATTATCTGCGCAGGCACAAAAAGTTAGCCCTCAGTTTACATTAAGCAGCATGAATCAATATTAAGAGAAAAACACTCTTTGTATGTATAAATGTATATGGTGTTCATATAGCTTAAACCTACCCAAGAGACAACAGAGTGCTGTACATGGTCAAAGACTAAGATGAAGACAGCTAATAGGAGAGAAAGCTGGGTTGTGGACAGTTATTCAACTGTGATCTATTGTTCTTTGAAGAAGTAAGTCGCCTTCTATTTCCTAAATTATGGTGATGGATTCTAGAATGTTGTTCCAGATCCTGGGTGCATAGACCGAAAAGGCCTGCTGTCTTGTTTTTCTTTTTTACTCTCCTGAGTCTGCAGTCAGATAGTGTCCTGACTGCAGGTGTGTCGAGAACCACCAGAGATGGTTAGCTAACAGGAATTCTGCCTTGGTTTGATTGAACTTCAGGTCAGTACTGGATATCCAAGTCTGGATGATGTACAAGCAATGTTTGAGGAATAGCACATTTTCAAGTGGAGTTTGTCATCAGCAAATTGGTGAACCTTGATGCTTTTATCTGTGAGTAGAGCACTAAGTGGCTCCATGGAAAGGTTGAAGATGACAAGAGAGGGTATGGAACCCTGGAGGACTCCACAAGTGATTGGTATCTTTTGTGACCTGGAGGTGCCCATGTGAAGACTAGTGTAGGTTGGAAAGATAGGAGAAGAGGCAGCAAAAGGTAGTGCATGGAAATCCCATTTGAAATTCCTGGGTACAGATTAGGGTGGGGAGGTAGACTGTGTCAGTGTCTTTTTGAGAGGTCTGGCAATATCAGGAATCATGGGTCATCTTCATCTTCAGCCGAGGGCATTATCTGCGATGCATAAGGTAGTGGTCTCCATGCTGCATTTTGTGCTTGACGCCACGTTAATAGTCCTGCTGGGGGTGGTTTGCATTGATGTGATTGTGTAGTTGAATATAGACTACTTTTCCAATGATGTTGCTGATGAATGGTAGGTCAATGATGGCCATGTAGCTGGCAAGGTCATCAGGATTTAATAATGTAAGTGTCTTTAGGAGTGGAAGGATCTGGCCTGTCATGAGATCTTTTTGAAAGGTAAATTGAGTGAGGAAGGTACTGCCAATGGTAAGTAGGAGTATGAACATCTCCAGAGACCTTTAATGAAGGATGATCATAATCTCGGATCTTAATAACAATTTGCTTTGAGGTAGCGGAGTATTTCATTGATATCTGAACTATAGGATTTTTAAGTCTGACCATTGCAGGATTCTAGGGGAAAGGGTGGGTGTAAGAATTGAAGCAGGCTTGGTGTCATCTATGTGCTGTTTGATCTGTATACTGAAGAGGTTGATTGCATTTTGTGTGTGTGGAATAGTTGGGACTGGCAGGGGGTTGATGCAGTGCTTGGTCGTTTTGAACAGCATAATGCTTCTGTTGTTGCTCAAAAAATGTTCATAGCCACTCCAAGTACCTGAAATGTGGAGCCAATTATCTGTTATGAAATGTAAACTAAAGTAGGCTTCTGAAAATATTTGATACCCCAGTAGAGTGAAAGAATCAACATCATGCACTATATTTTTAAACCCTTTCCTTCTTTTGTGAGAAGTACAACAAAAATAGGTGACCAAAGACCAAATGTATGTTTTTCAAATATATACATTTGTCAGCCATGTGTTCATTTTGTGCATGTGTGGTTGTAAATTGGGCCAGGTGGTGCGTTCAATCAGTTATGTCTTTTTAAACAACATCACTTTGCAAACATTCCTTTATGAAAATGTCGGTATAACAAAAACCTTGGCTTAATTTAGGTGTCAGTCATGGCATTAACTATTTGCAGAATATAAGTGTGTAAATCTGTTTGTGTGCCTCGATTGGCGAGTGTATGTGTGCGGCCTGTTTGCGTTGAGACCTGTACTTTTGTCATTTTAGTGCACTGATGGCTCGATAAGTATGACTGTTTTACTCTGAATGCATCCGTATCGGTTGTGAGCCATTGTATGCACATACATTTTGATAACAAAATACAAATCTGTTTGCTTGGTTAATGTCACTTTAATGGTTTCAAGATAGTACCAGACTCTGAGTATAATGACGAGCAAAAGACAATTGTAAATAAAACCATAAACGGTAGTAAGTAGACAATCCATCCCTCAACATTCTCACTGGAGGTGGATGTCCTTTTTCTTGAGCAAACATGACAAGGAACAGATTATTCCACGATTAAATGGTTGGCACGGAGGGGCCACCCATTTTAGGTCTCTCTCCCGCCCCCCTCCCCCCCTTTTTGCAAAATCTCATCTGCCCATTAGCAAGGGCGTAGCCGCGATTGGTGCAGCAGGTTCAGTGGCACCGAGCCCTGAGGGGCACATGGAGTCCTATCATTGCTGTGTTTTATTTAGCTAGTACCCATCAGACGGGGGCATGTTGATGCGCGTGGCTGCACTGCATGGGGCGCCGAGGCCTGCCCCCTGCTCTTCCTGTTTGGATTAGGAAGCGTTTATTGTGCCAGGTGTTCCCGGGCGGCACGCGCTGCCCTCTGATGTAGTGTGTGCAGGGATGATCCACTGACTTGTTTTCTTCTCCTGAACAGGAAACCGCAGCCAGAGCCCAAGAAGGAAAAGGAGCCGAAGAAGCCGACCATCAAGAAGCCCCTCAATGCTTTCATGTTGTATATGAAAGAGATGCGAGCGAAGGTCATCGCCGAGTGCACGCTGAAAGAGAGCGCCGCCATTAACCAGATCCTAGGAAGGAGGGTAAGGGCTGCACGAGAGACTGTAAGGGGAGGCACCTCCAGCTGAAATGATGGGGGTGGGGGAATAGCTAAGGGCCTGAGTAGGGTCACCAACTGGCATGGATACAAATTCAGCACAGTGAGTCTAAAAATTCAGGACAAAGGGTCAAAATTCCCTGAGAAAAGTTAGCAAAAAGAATGGGCAAATGGTGCCTTTCCAAGAATATTTGAGAAAGCAAGAAGGTTAATAAAGCAATTGCGAAAGTGTAGGTATTACATCAATAAGGAGATTTGACGTAGGGAACCACTTATTTAGTATAACCACATAGCTGTTAGCTTGTCTGACATGGGTGCCCATCTCTCTCTGCCCGGGCTCTTGAGCCTCAGCCTCTGTCTTCCCTAATGCCAGGCCCTACTGTTTTTGTGCTCTCCCTTATCTCCACCTTGTTCCTAGACAGTCAACCCCTTGTGCTGCCTGTATTCCATCGGTTCCAGTACAGTGTTTGTGTGCTAGAAGTCTCCGGTGCTATCGTTTGACACCTTTACATTGCTCGTATGCTCCCTTTCCACCTGATGCTCTTTCTGGGCCATCAGCCTCCTGTGCCTACACACAGGCATGCATCCACCTATCCCGGCCATGGGCCCGCCATTCACAGTCTCTCCAGGTCATAGCCACCACCAACATCCATGCATTCACCTGTCCACCCACACCAAGTCTGCATGTATCAGTCCAACAATACAACTGCTTCAATCTTCCCACAACACTGTAGACACCCACAGCTTTGAATTGCCTACTCACCCTTCTTTACACAGCCATCAATTCACACATTAATCCAGCTGTCATATAAATATGACTCTATGGGCACTTATATGTGTTGTTTGACTGAATGCATATCTAAATACATTTCTCTGTGTGTTTCCGAGTGTATATGTGCATCGTGGTATTGTCTAGTGCATATGGGGAGCTTAGATGTGTTTTTTCTGTTCATGCAGTATAAAACCATGTTACTGAAGAACATTCAGCACATAAACCTAAACAAGCCGTACCTATTGGCTTTGCCAGTGTTTATTGGGGGAAACAGCCTGAACAACGAATCCTTAACAACGAGTGTATTAAGCAGTGAATCCTTAACCACGACCTTTACCAAAACCACGACCTTATTAACCACTATTGCACGAACAACGACCACCTGAACCACAACTTATTACTAAACCAGAGGAAAGTGTCAAAATGTGAATAGTTAATCTTAAATGCAAGTGCAAATATAATAAAATAATTTTGAACAGGATGTTGATTTTTGAATATATTTAATAATTAAGGACTGTGTAATATTATTTAAAAAATTCATTTGTACATTTCCTGATTATAATTACGATGTAGAAATATTAGTTTGTTATATTTTGGCGTATTAGACCAGTAGATGGCAGTGATGGCTTGTTTTACAGTTATGTGATTAAGCTCATTGCTCGATGTGACCGTACTCTGGTTGAAATAGTAACAAAATAGTAAATGGCCGGTTTTCTGTTTAATTTAAGTGAATTATTTTTACAAACCAGAAAAATGTACTGCAATCCATTTAAAAAAAAAAATTCTGTGACCTTTTTGTGGAATGCCCGTTGGAGTAATTAAAATATTTTTTATTCATATGTTGCTCCTAACAATACATGTTTTCTGTTGCTCCTAACAATACATTTACCCACCGCAATTAAATTAGTTTAGAACTGTTACTTTCTTAACTATGATTAAAAAGCGTCCCCTGAATCTGATGTTTAAAGACTTAAACCAGTTTATAAACGCTCATGATGTAACATACCTGGGTGTGAGTCTCTTGGCCACATGACTTATATTTGTTATTGCTCTCTTTGATGGAGATGTTTGTAGTATGCTTCGCATCTCCTGACTGCCCTTTAGAACAATCACTTAGAGGGTGCAAGCATGCTCGAACAGCACTTGTAATAAACGATTATTTCAGTGATAATTTAAAGATTATTGAAATAAAATTATTTAATTTAAAAGTATGATTTTTTTTTCTGTTTCAAACATGCAATTTTTTTAACGGAGAATGAAAAATTAATAATTTTCGTGGTTTAGTAATTCGTTGTACAGAATGTAGTGGTTTGGCTTTGGTAGTGGTTTAGCCTTCGTGGTTTAGGCATTTGTTGTTTAAATGGTAGTTGTTTAGTCATACAACCGTTTATTGGTAGTGTGCCGTAAGCAGTACCCCCCCCCCCCCCCCCCCCCCCGCCCCCTCTTGTGAGGTGTGGTGTTTTTAGCAAAGCAACGAAACAACAATGCCGTTAAAAATAAAAATAATTAAAGGAATACATTCATTATAATAAAATGGGGAAGGAATGGTACGTGACAAAAATCACAGGGATAATGCTAAAATATACCTACCTACACAGCAAGCAAACAGGTTGCAGGTTACCAGTATGTTTTCCAGTAGATTCAATGGAAGAGTTGGATATTGCTCCCTGCTATTGGTACGGGAATTATTCCAAGTAGCACACACACTGGTTTAAGATGTCTCTTGTTCTGGCAGAGTGCCAACCTTACATCTGAGGAAATCTCCCTGAAGTCATTGTAAGCAAAATCCAACGTGACCCAAGTCATCATTATCAAGACAGAGCTCTTCACAAGTTTGCCCTTTCCCAAGTACAAAGGAATTCCAGTGCCTTCTAGAACTGATCCCAACAGGGCATACCACAGACAAAAATGCAATAGGTTTCGCATTTACGCAAATCTGAACTATTCACATTGTGAATAACAATGCCTTTTCTTCTTGTTTTCATTTTAAAACGAATGTAAGGCATTGTCATTTAAAATGCCAATAGCTTAAACTCGCGTAAATGTGAGGCCTATTGCATTGCAAATGCTTGTTAGTCATACCTCTGCGCTTCCAGTCGTCCACTGAGTAGTAGATCCACTACACCCTAACAATGCTGAGCGAGTAGGAGGGACAGCATAAACTGGAGTATATAAAGCTTCACTGGCCCCTGATTAACTGATGCCATTAATGGAATCCCTTAGCCTTAAAGATGAAAGTGGCATTGCAGTGGCAGCTGGTAACACTCACTGAGCAATGCTGCTGCACACACGATCGTTCCATGAGAAGAGCAGTGAGTGAAAGAGGAGGCCCAGGCCCATTATCACTCTATGTGATAATTAGGCCAACAAACAGAATGAGAATGGGCCTGATAGCAATCTGTGCCAGGTTGGGGAGGGGCTGCTGCAGGCCACTGATCACAGCAGGAGCGCAAGCTGGCCCCTGCAGTGACATTTACAGGACTCTCAGACTGCTTGCAGGGGGCAGCTGAAATTACGGACAAAAGGCATCCGTAAAGAATCCGTAACGGACAAGAGGCCCAAATTATGGGCAGTCCGTGAAATTTACGGACGGTTGGTCACCCTAGGCCTGAGTGGTCAGGGGCATCATGGTTGGATTGAGAAGCCCTCTCCAGATCATGGATACGCCCCCCTCACATGCTCGGATCCAGGCGGCAGGAGCTCTGGAACCAGCCGCCCGTGCACAGATCCAGATCATAGACCTATTTGGGGGTAAAGCCTTTTAGTGCCATAGGTGCAGGGCTCGAGTCGGTGTACCACGCGGGTGGACGGCGTCCCTCCACTTATTTTAGCGGGTGGATGTCGTCCCCCCTGCCCAAAAGCTGGACTTTTAACGATGGCTTTCCTTGCCCGCACGGTCTATCTCCCAAACACAAATCAGTATGCGTGGGTGCATCGAAGGCCTTTACTGTGATACTGTGAAGCCCCCTCGCCAGAGAGCTCAGGGTAGTCACTACATGAAGAGCAGTGCTGTGTCTCATCTCCACTGATGTCGCACGACCTGTAGTGAGAGGTGACTCCATCCTGTGACGTCACTCCCCGTCGTGACGTCACTCCCCGTCGTGACGTCACTCCCCGTCGTGACGTCACTCCCCGTCGTGACGTCACTCCCCGTCGCGACGTCACCTAACTTTAGTATCCCCCCACTTCTTTTTGTAGGACTTGTCCCCAGCATAGGTGTAAGGCAGAGGGAGTTGAACTGCCTTCTTTGATGGGAAGCCAATGGAGGATTTTCAATGCTAGCTTGATGTGGGCATGGCAATGCAGGCCAAATATGAGCTGAGCAGTGGTTTCTTTGCTCTTTGGAGCTCGGGGAGCTCCTCATTTCAGATATGTATAAATTGCAATGCAGTAATCGGTCTAGGTTCAACGAGTTCAAGGTGAGAGAGCGTGGTTTTTGTGATAGCTATTTTTTTGATAAAATTGAGAGGTCAATGTCAAATCCTAAAGCCATTCTGCATGCCTATGTGACTGATGCAGATGCATGCCTTATGGGATCAGGCCATATGAATAGAAGTGATGAAGGATCTAAGGATCCCTTGAGCAATATGATTTATCTTCTTGAAAAGAGAGATCCCGTTATGGTACCTCCAACGCTGATTATCCTCCAAGCAGGTAGCCACTTTCTTTAAATTATTTATTTATTGAGAGAGTTCATCTTTTTCATAGCAATTAAATCATTACAATCATCTACTTCCTTCTTTCCCCTTCTTTCTTCTCCTAAATCTTTCACAAACAACTTTCAACATTCAATTTGGTAAATACATTGATAGGATCGTTAAAAAGAGAATTAAGAATGACATTATATTACACTTACATTACATGAAACACTCGAGACCTCCCCCAACTTGATAAAAACAAATGCATAATTTTACATTTTACATTGTACATATTGTCAAAACAGCTCGTAACCAAATGCCTCCCAGAGTTAAAAATTAAATAAAATAAAATCCCATATGATCTGGACCTTCGTGCATATCTTTTCTGATTCCCTGATTCTGCATAGTTTGGACCACCAATGTTGAAAATGTGGATTTTTTTCAGATCGCCACTTTTGAAAGGTTATTGATCTGGCTATTAAAACAATAATATATCATTGTTTCTTCTGTGAGAGGCCAACGTTTAGGTTCGATGAAAACCCAAGGACCACTGTCTGAACATCTAGCGGGTGCTCCAATTCTAATATAGGGGAACAGGACTGATCAGTCTCCGCTCCAGAATTGTCTTAATCTAGGACAACCAAATATAATGTGGGTCTAGTTCCCCCCCACCTTCCGCCCCGCCTATTCTCCCCCATCCATTGAGTACCTAAAGCTATTTGAAGGGATTTGAGGGTTAATTGTATGGAGAAAGGCCTGAGTTCTGTAAAGCAACCACTTGGTATGAAATTACATTTCCCGCAAATGCGCCCTTTTAATATGGTAACATTAAACTTGTTTATTCAATCTCAAGTTGTAATAGATACCTGAAGATTTTCTTTAGACTGCCATTTATCATGCACCTTCTCGTAGAGTTTATCTGCTTTGTAATTGCGTAAAGAGGAAACCCAACAACTAATTGATTTGCAGGTCCTGGATTCTATCAGATCCTCAGTAAGTTCCATAGTGTGATTATTTCTCTAGAATTTATATGTAGCCACTTTCTTGCGAGTCCTAGATACCTTTTCTACTTGAGGTATATCTGTGTGCTGTCCATGTATAGTCGATGGCCAAAAAAGTGGGTATCCAAACTGCTAGTAAAGGCTGCGATGCTTGAGATTAAAAGGATAGATGAGAGCTGATAATTGTGGAACTCTACTCTAGACAGATTAGATTTTTTTAAAGAAACTACTTGGTGTGATTTCTTGAGTGGATTTGTACCAGAGCTGTTGGACCCCCAATTTCAACAAATACAAGTAGTTCAATCAGCATGTTGGCTCGAAGTTGTCAAATGCTGCTGAGATATCTAACAGAATGCTTGGACAGTCCTCCTGCTAGCCTCATTCGGAGACCGTTTCCTGTCCAATGTAATACTATGTGGTTTTGGTCACACAATGGTGATAGGAACCTGACAGAATGTTACTCGAGATATTGTTTTCTAGGTGAGACGTTTGCATGCAAACTATGGATTCCAAAGCCTTTACAATGCATGGAAGAAATTAGGTGGGTCTAAAGTTTCTCAAAAATGTAGAATTGCCTTTTAATGTTCTCAGGAGATGTGATTATTGTATGTTTGAAGTCAATAGGGACATCCCTTTGATATTGCGACATGTTTATGACTTGGTGATGACATGACCAGTGCAGCCACCCCGAGGTGGTGGGTTTTTCTTTGGACATGCATTTTTTGCAATTAAGATTTTTTGAAAGGAAGATAGAAGTTCTTTGATATTTTCCTCAGCCTAGAATTCCTAGAGAGTTGTCCAGAGGAAGGAGCACGAGATAGAGTATTTTTCTCAGTTGGTGTTCATCTTTTTGCATACATCTTAAATCTGGAGCAGTTCTTTGGAGTTCACAGTATGTGAACTCTTGGGCATTGACATTGCTGGTTTCAATGAGGCCTCTCCTGTTAAAATATCTTTGTCTTTGCTATGGGAGGGGGGGGGGGGGGGGGGGGGGGGGGGGGGGGTTGGATTTTACATGGCGCAGGTTTATGGTTTTCAAACAAATTCAATTCAAATTCAAATTTAGCTTTATTCGATTTATCTGAGAAATCATAAAAGCATACAGTACAGTTTATACCATAAATTTAAAAAGGATTTCCACATCGAGAAAATTTGTGAGGAATCTATAAAACATTTTTCCATATATAAAAAGTCAGAGATAAACAAATAACCGAAAGGTCTCATGTTGGAGCTACTAGAAAATTTAAACATGTAAAGCTTACATCATAGAGTTTCTGTATTTCATCACTGACATTAAAAAGCAAGAAACAACAAAGATAACATACACCTCATCTAACAAGAGTAACTTCAGATAAGCAGTTTTACATGTTCTTATGCCCCAGTGTTTAAGAAGAGGTAAAAGGAATAGTTTCCTCGGGGCAGAGTACAGTTTACAAAAGAACATGATATGAATGTTACTTTGCGAAGAATGATCATCGCATGGGCAAATTAGATTCGACGAAGTCCAATCATTCTGTTTTGGGAAAGTGACCATACGGAAGAAGGTGCCTAAATGCAGCCTAGTGAGAAGCATACGAGGGTAAGGTGCAGTTTCAATCCTGAGATAAGTTTGTAAACCTTCAATAGGGGTAATTTTTTGGTAACTCAGGGTAGTGCTCTTAAGTTTCTCAGTATCCTATCTGGCGCTTTCCAGGTGCGTGATTAAAAGTTTTTTGAGAGCTGGCCTAGACAAGTTTTCTAGAGACTCTGGGGCATCATAAAATTCGGGAGGTCCAATTTTAGAGAACATCAGGTGGACGTATCGTAGCCATTTGATTTTGGATGCACCATCCAAGTTCATACAGTCCATGATGAGTTCTCTGTTAAATTGGCATTCCATAGTGGTCCAGATTTTGTGCCACAGCAAACACGGTGATAACTTTATAGTGTCGCTAAGGTATTTGAGGCCAGTCTCGATATGGGTAATAAAAGTCGAAGTAGATTTGCTCACACCTAGTAAATAGCGGATAAAAAGGTTCTCACAGGTTTGTAGGGAGGACACATTTTCAAAGCCCCATAGGCCTGCTCCATAAGTGACTGTCGCTATACACTTGGCTTGATAGATCTGTAACATCTCAGCAATTGGTTTGCCCCCGATTTTAGCTGCAAAAGTTCGCAGGGCCCCAATGGCACGGCTGAAGGCAAGTTTCCTAGCAGATACTGCATGTTTCCAACCTCCTTTCCTCTCAAAGACAACACCCAGGTAGCAAAAGGTGTCCGTGCACTCAATTCTTTGCTCGTCAAGATATATCGAACATTGTGGCCTTTTGTTTTTTTGGGTGCAGGACATGGAGAAAGTTTTAGAGGTGTTCACTTTCAAGTTTCTTTTCCCCATGTAGGATGAAAATTCAGTTACTGCTCTCTGCAGCCCTACCTTAGTCCTAGACATGATTGCCGCGTCATCGGCATATAAAAGAATGGGTACAGGCCTACCATTGACAGCTGGGTAGTCACTTGGCAGATTTATTAAGTGCTCTACGATGGAGTTTATATAGAAACTAAATAGAAGGGGCGCAAGTATGCAGCCTTGCCTAACCCCTCTATTTATGGCAAATTTCTGTGTACATTGACCCTGGGTCCCGAACCTCACTCTGGCGCCGGCATCTCGGTATAATTCTTTAATGAATATGATGATGGTAGGATCCACCCCAATGTGTTCCAATGTTGACCAGAGCTGCAGATGGTCCACACAATCAAATGCTGAGCTAAGGTCAACAAAGGTAACAAACAGGTCCCCTTTTTTGGCCTTGGTGTATTTTGAGATCAATAAGGACAGGTTTAAACATTGTTCCTGGGTACCCAATCCCTTTCGGAACCCGTATTGGAGTTCCGAGATGACCTTTTTCTCTGTCTCCCAGTGCTGGATTCTGTTAAGGACGATCCTACCTGCGATTTTCATGAGGCCGTCCAATAACGATATAGGACGGTAGCAAGCAGGATCGTCCCTATTCCCCTTTTTAAAGATGGGCACTACAATTGCATCTGACCAGGTGTTAATTAAGCCACATTTGTTTCCCATGTTTAAAACGTTGGTTAAGAGGGGAGCCCAGAATTCCAGATTTGTTTTATAGACGTCCACTGGGGTGTGGTCGGGGCCAGGTGCTTTCCCTGACGGGCTCTCCCTGATTGCATTTTCCACTTCTAGGGAGGTAAAAACCAGATCAATTGGATAGGGGGATACTGGGGGGTCACTTAGCTGGTCATCCTGAATTGATTTATTCAAGGATGAGGTTGCCTTTTGTTGGTTCTGGGTGTCCCCCTGGCTATTGCTGTAAAGTTTGCCGTAGTGTTCTACCCAGAGCTCTGCCGTGATTGCTACGTCTATGCAATTTTCACTATCTTTTGTGTTATATACTGATCTTATAACTTTCCAAAAGAGGTTAGTGTCCTTATTCCTGGCGGCTTCCCCCAAAGCTTCCCAGGCCTCCCTTTTCATTGTTGCCTTTCGATGGTTAATTTCCCTCTTGTACTCTCGTCTGGCCTGGGAAATTTGGACCCTGTCTTTGGGAATGGCGTTTAAAACTTTCTTCAAATTCTTTAGGGCAGCTGTACACCTGGAGTCAAACCACCCACGTGTGTGTTTCCCATTCTTATTGTGGCTCCTAGTTAGCATATCTTTGATGTAAAGCTGGATATTAGCGAAGGCTGCCATAATCGCCTTTGGATCAATATCTTCTTCTAAACAGACAAATATGTCTGTGAAGCAAGATGATATGAGGTTGTGAAAGAAGATTGAGGGATTCAATTTCTCCCACTTTAACACATATCCGTTTATCTTTGTTAAAGTGACCTCAAGTGGATATAGAGGCGCGTTAGATTCCTTTGCTTTCCCCTCTGCGATCCTTACCCCAAAGATAATAGGATAATGATCGCTCATTGGGTCGCCCCCAATCTCCCAGAAAGTTATAAAGTTGGGTTTAGTGGGTGATATTAGTGCAAAGTCGATTGTAGTTTCACAGCCTCTACCATTGTATGTTGGGGCAAAGGGAACTGGGGGGGAGCATGCCTGATTAATGTAAGTAAGATCAAAAGAGAATATAATACTGTTGAGGAGAGACCCCAGATTGGTGTGTGAGAAGTGAAAAGGGCCATCCTCCTCATGATCTGCAGGGCCGCACAAACCTAACTCAGAAGATGGGCAGATGGCACAATTAAAATCTCCCACCCATAAAATTGTGTGGTCCCCCGGGTTTTGATCTCTCACTTTATGAATATGGTGTGACATTTTGTTCAAAATCAATTCCATTTCATTAGCTGGCATGTTATTATAAAAATTCACCAGTAACACCTTTTGTGTGGTGCCCCATTTGAATGAAAGGATTTGGAAGTATTGATCAGAATGGAAATTATATACCTTTATGTCCCCTACATTCGATGTATATATGCACAGGCCCCCTTTATTTCGACCCTGGGGAGAGGGAACAGCGGGTGAATGGAATGTTCGATACCCCATAATGTGACTTTCCTCTACAAGCCAAGTTTCTTGCAGGCAAAGAATGCCATGCTTCTGTACAATCTCCAGCCAAGGTTTGTGGGTGATCTTATTACCCAGGCCTGCTATATTCCAGGATAGGAGTGAATGCTTTAAGTCGCTATTTTTCTGGTCTGGTTGGCCCACGTTCCCCGTTACGTCTAACGGAACTAGGAAATGTACCATCTCTAGATCTTGTGTGGCCCGCACGGCAAGGGGTCGCTGGGCAGGGCAGGGTTGTTCTGCCCCCGGTAGGGTTGGATTTTTGTTAATGGGTGGTGATATGTCACTTTTACTGGCATTGGTTGGATGATTTTGGGCACTCGACCGGGGTGAGAGATCGACAGTTCCCAGTCAATCCACCTGATCTAGGCATTCAAACCTGTTCATAGTGGGTGCTCCTTCCCACCAGTTATTAGCGGGTTGCCATCCCTGCCCGTGCCCCTTCCATCTGTGATTGTGGGCTATAGACCAGACCCCAGGAGGCTCTACTATCTGTTTTGGAGGGTAAAAAAAGGTAAGGGGTTTAGTGACGATGGATTGGTCAGTCGCATATGGATCCCACGTGGTGATGAGTTGGGCTGTGTGAGGGTCTGCAAATGACACCACAATACAGTCTCCCGGTATGGATTTATAGGTACGACCCACCCATGGGACTCGCCTGACCATTAAGACCCTGCTCCTGGTGGTATGAGGGAGCTGCCTGTTGACATTTAGCCAGTAGATCACTTTGTTCTTTAAGGACCACTGGGTTTCCACAGTGTCAGGGTCAAGTGGAGGTACCCCAGCCAAGATGGCAACATAGGGCCCGGCATCAGGAGGGAGGTCAATATAGCCCCCGCGAAAGTTCTGTTGATTTTGGTGTTGGTGAAATGTGCGCTGTAAAAGAGGGGTGATAGGCTTGGTCGCCTTCTGGTCAGTTCTAGAAGAATTTTTGGGCTGCACCTGTTTTTTGGGGGGTTTTATCTCTGGTTTTGATGGATTAGATGGGGGGGGGGGCAGGGACATTTGCAATTGTCCGGGGTTTGGGAATTGGAGCAGGTTTGGGTAATGGGGGGGGTAAAGGTGAGGGCAGAATTAAAGGAGCAAGGGAGGCCTCGTTGGGGGCTAGAGCCGGTTGGATGCCAGCATTAGGGGCTGGTGCAGGTTGGGTGCCATCATTACTAACCTGTGGGGCACCCTCAGTAATATGGGGATATGTTGCTTCCAGCTGTTTTAGGCTAAGCGTGGCCAGGGATACTAAGGTTTTATCCATTTCAAGCAGGTGATTCTCAATACGTGACAGTCTGAGTTCAAAAGGTGACAATAGTTGTTTTAAAGTGACCCAGACTGTTTTGAGAGTCTTCATCATCACCCGCCTTGTCCATGTCCCTCCCTAGGTCAGTTTGCCCTCCCCCTGTTAAGTTGTCGCCAGGGACAGCAAGATTCTCAGAAACAGGGGCAGTAGTGATGTTAGAATGGGTAAGATCGCTATCACCCCCTGTTGGGTGGGTGGATATGATGTTTGTTTAAGCTCCCCTGTGTTGGGCAGAGTTCTTCTATGGTTGAAAAACTGCTGCCTTGCAATTTTTGCTTTCTTGCGAGCGTAGGCAGATTTTGCATTATTCTTCTTTTTCGGGGCTTGGCGATCTGGATTTTTACTTTTTGCTACAGAAAAGGAAGGGGCAGGGATGTCCGGAAAAGTGGTAGAGTTTTCCTGTTCAGTAGGCACATGACCCTCAGTTGGTTTGGAGGTCGTGGGTGTGAAGATAAAGGAGGAGTCTAATGGGAGTGAAGAGGAAGAAGGGGGAGAATGATGAATGTCGGCTTGGATTAACAGAGGGGGGGGGCGTGAAACCTGTTGGGGGGATGCAGCGGACGCAATGTTTCCCAGGGAAGATTTTTTGGAGTTAGCAAATGTTTGGGAGAGCCTGCGCGCAGCGTCTAGCTCGATAGAGACCCTCTTCTGCATTTTAGTGATTTCGGCGTCTATTGCCAAGTTTGTTTTTACAAGAAAATCATCCAAGGTACCATTTGGCTTGGTCAGGCCCAGTGCAGTCTTACTACGACTACCCCGGGTACACATGATGCGTGGCAGTTATAGTTCCTGTGGCGTACTCACTAATCTCAAAGTCCAGGCACGATGGCAGTGGCACGAACCAAGGGGGGTGGGCCAGGCCAGTCCTCTTAGGCCTCGAACGGACTCAAACGTTGCATCTTTTCCCAAATAGTGATTACTTCAAAAGACACACTATCGGATAAATTGTCTTTGGCACATAGACCTTTTGGGTCAGCAGCAAAGCTTCATGATGCTCGTTTAATTGTATGGGAATATGTTTTGCCCAATTGGGCCTTCTTTAGAGGTTGACAGATGCGGGATATCCGCTCAACGGCAGCAGATGCACCCTCTCCCCCTCCCCCTCCCCCCCAATTTTTGTTTAAATGTTCATACATGTAAACACTCTGAATAGGACTGAAGGGACAATACACTGTTTTTGTGTGTCCCACATCTGTCAAACAATGAAGTAGGCCCTTAATCTTCATGTTCAGAAGAGACTTCCTCAGCAAGTGCACCAACTCCCAACCCTGCTGAACCAGCATCAGTAAAGGCCATTCTAGTGTTCAGTAAGGGCCTTGTGCACCTCTTTGGCGAAGACTCATTCCAGTAATTTGTACCAGAAATGGGGGTCTTATTTCAGTACAGTTTCCACAGCATGATACCATAACTCAAAGCAATTATTTGTTGTAGTGTGAGAGCATAGTATGATGTATAATAGCATATAATTAAGCAGGTTCACTGGCTGTCTCCTAGATAATTGACTTGTGGAACGGTTTCGTTTTTATTACTTAGTGGGCCCATATATACCTTAAGATAGGTGTCAGGCAAGGCAGGAACAATAGCTTGTTCTCCAAATGCAAACTCTGACTTAGCAACCAAGGCTTGTTTGACTTGAGCACTTTGAAGATGAAAACCTATAGTAAGCAATAACTATGCAACTTGATGGTAAACCAGTTTCTCTTTTTCTAGTGGCATGCACTGTCACGAGAGGAACAGGCTAAGTACTATGAACTAGCCAGAAAGGAAAGGCAACTTCACATGCAGCTGTACCCAGGATGGTCGGCGAGAGACAACTACGTGAGTATATGTCCAGGTCTCTTTTGATGAGCCACGGAATATGTGCAGTGCTGAGGGGGAGGGAGGTGCAGGGCTTTGGTGGGCTTTAGATTACAGTCAATTGCAAGCATTCGCAAAATCAATAGGTCTGGCTTGCAATTGAGTCCTAACTTAAAAAAAAAAGTTTTAAAAAATCCTACTGACGTGAAGCATAACAATGGTTTGCTTTCTGTATACATGTGTGAAACAAAATACATTAATATGTGATAAATCTGTAACTTTGAAATGAAAAATAATCCCTCATGTATTACAGTGAGTGCAGGCATTCGTATGCAGCGGAATGATACATTAAACAGAGATCGTTGCTGCTGTGGGCGGAGGCAAAGTTCGCTCTACATATATTTCAAGGAATTGATTACAGTAGGCCTAGCAGACAGGTGCACTGTCATGCTAGACCTAAAATCCTCCGGTTCAAATCTTAAATCAGGTATTCTTAGCCTTTTTTTCTACTCTCCACTTGGTCTGTAATTCAAACAGTGGAAAAACATGCCTTGGAGAAAATTCAGCGTTTTTCATTCTTTTGGGAAGTGCAGAGAAGCACCACGAAGTGACGTTTCAACACCATACACATTCTGCTGATAAATATCGGATATCCATTTAGAACTTTTCTGCTACATACCGTAATATGCATAGCTAAAGGCTAAAAAAAACAGTGGCTTAATTATTACATAAAACTGAAACTATGGATGCAAGCCACTGTGCAGACTTTGGGTATGAAACCTGACCTGCCACCGTTGGATTAATTTCCACCCTGTGATGGGGGGAATGGGGCAATATAGATGTGGAAGAGGGAGAGATCTCCTCCACCCTCTCGGGCACTAAATAAGCACCCACCCCTACTATGCCCCATAGCAGTGTCCTTTGGAGCCGCCTGGCAAGTCTAGGGTTTATGTCAAAACCTTTAATGGTCTCTTGTGGTACACAGGGTTGGTGCAGTGGCAGGAAACTCACTCAATGCAATGCGTTCTGTTGCATGAACACAGAATGCCGACTTTCCCTTGCCCCCTTCCTCGCAGAATGTGGTGAGGGGCCACAGACTCCTGTATCTCACAGATATTCACATGCTTTGAGCTGATTGGGGATTTCTTGTGCCATAGGGGCTGCATTGGCCTGTGTTACGTCCATAGTTCCAGCTAATCTTTCTGCTCACTGTGTTATCGCTCCTCTTCACCATGTGAAGGGTGCTGAAACCGTGTGCCCCACGGCAGCACCGTGTGAGGTGGAAAATCTGTAAAAATACAAAAGGTGATTCCCCTCACCATCTTCAGGCAGCCACACAGGACTCTTTTTAAGAATGTATTTTGCATTCAAAATATAAAATTCAATTTTCTTACTAGTTACATTTTGGACGTGCAAGTATTATTAAAATAGAACTTTGTGGCTGTCGTGTGAAATGTTAAATATGTGCTATACATTATCACTAACCGTCGCACAGAGATAAACCTGGCCTTTATTGACCTTCCTGTATCACATTGATTAGAGCTGAACATGCTAAACGCAAAGCCTTAACTCCCTGGTTAGCTGCTTATCATTTATGTAAATAGATGCCAAGTGGCTCCCCAAAAAAACTGCCTGAAAAGACCGAGTTCGGCTGGGAGCAGTGCTTAATTTGAGCCGGTGGTTTCAAAACAGAAGAAACTCCACACGCCTAAAACATTCCGGCTCAAAAAGATGTAATTGCCCATTCAAAGGCATGTCAGACTGTGTACCAAATTTGAATGTGTTGATGTATTTACATAATCTTTCAAAGCATGCTTCTTAATTCGGATGATCTCCAGTCTGGAAGAAGTTCACTACAGTTTCATCCAAATTAAAGCGCCTTCACATGCATTTTGAAGGCATCCTTGCTTAATTTGAGCTGGTGGTTTCCAGTGCTCGGCACCGGCACAAAATTGTCAACACCGGCACTTATGACAGCCTGCCACATGGTGGTACTGTGTGTCTAATTTAGAGATGAGCACAACAACAGTTGTTTATTAATTCAGTAAACATTAAAAATGATAATACCTGCCGCCCAAGCCATTCTTATAGCTTTAGGGGCGTGAAATAGTCGGACTTGTCACACTTGCGGAGTGTGATGGTTAGTAGCTGCGGTGGTGCGGCTATTGGCAGCAACAGCAGGGGCAATGCCATGGTTTAGGCTGCAGTGGCCTCTTGACAAGATCCCTGGCACTTTATTTTTCTTTTCACATTAAGCACTGGAAGTCCTGTATCATTGAGCAAAAAAGCAAGACAACCACTTGATTTTTGTTAGCAGTATGCAAACATTTGTCCATTGAGACACGTACCTAGTTTGATGTTGTTAGAGTCCTCAAATACACAAATTATATACATTGTACTAATCTCTCCTGCACCTTCCGTCCCATGTCTTACTTTACACTTTCCCATAGTTTGTGAATCGAGAAAGTTGGATCTTCGAGTTGTACCATCTGTTTTAAATGTACTTAAAGAAAAACATGAACTGGTGAAGATCATATAGCTGGGGTGTGGGCCGAGCAGTTGTAATTTCATATCCCAAATAATGCTTTGGTAACGGGTAAGGGATATCGGATATTTCAACAGACCATTTACATCGCTCCTGTACATTTGCTGGTGAGATGACTGGAAAATTGTAATGTACCTCCATGTAAATGTTTTCTTTAAAACGTCTGATATCCCACCAATGGTATATTACCTTTACAATGATTTATTTACATAGTCTTACATTTACCTTGCATTTTTTGCATTGCATTGTAATTTAAGGTTTATTTTTTGTTGCATGCTGTCATTGTCAGAACTTTTTAAAACTATGTTTGTGTTCTACTTAAGGAAGGGATGTGTTCTATTTAATTAGGTCTCGGCCTAGCGTACACTGCGCAAGCAGTGTCGCGCAGCTGAGAAATTTTGTTTTACAGTACTGGGCTTTATCCCGCCTCTCTTCCATTGGCTAGCTCCATAAATCGAGGCTACCCATTGGAAGAGAGATGTGTCAATCTTAGCGGGAGCAGATTCTTGGGCGTTTCTGTCCTTTTTTTTTTTTTTTTTTTTATAAGTCCCGCCCCTTTTCTCTCCGTCATTCGGAGGTGGGCGTTTACTTTTTTTTTTTTTTGCCGGCGCTTTTGGTTTCCATTTCCCCCGACCGCCGCCGGAAGAAATCGTCCTCGGATGAGTGCTTGCTGTCCTGCCCCCCCCCCCCGTTGTTCGTGCTTGCTGTCCTGCCCCCCCCGCCCCTTGTTCGTGCTTGCTGTCCTGCCCTCCGCCTCCCGCTGTCCGTGTCTCCGTTCCCACCCCCCCTCCATTGCTTTGTATGTGCTTGTTTCTCAAGTCGGCAACGCTCTATCTACTGTGTTATAATATCAAGGAAAACTTGTGAATCCGTTCTTAACCGTACATTCCTATAAGAGGCGGACACTGTGAAACGCCCAGCGGTACACGGATACGCAAACTCAGAGAGAGGCGCTGTACACGGACTTTAATCAAACGTGTGCCCGTTATACCTTAGGGACTGTGTAGGGTCGGCAGTGGTGGGAAGAGAGGCTTCGCCTGTCCTGGTGCTGTTCCGGGTTTCTACCCCATGTCGGTAGGTGTCGAGATGCGCTCAGAAGCGGGCCTTGAAGCCCTCCCACGCGACGCTTGTGAGTCGGAGCTCCGGAGGACACTGCTGCTCAGGTTATGCTGCCGGTTAGGGCAGCGGGCTCTCCACGCCGCACACACCCCACAGATGCCCTACACAGCTGAAGCCAGGCACGGTGCAGTCCGGTTACAAGCTGCACTCTTTTACAATTAACGTTTATTGACTCAGGAAAACACACCACCGACTGGATTCGAGTGACTTCCGGCTGCGGTTTGGCTGCTTCGATTGTGCAACAGGGTTGTACAGATGTGTCCTCTGTGACTGGTACGTTTATAGGCCTGAAAATGAGAATTGCAGCAAACACAACAAATGGAAGACAGTTGCTAATATTAAAAAAAACACAATGTCCTTTTTTCGAACCCATATTTTACTGCCTATAAAGAAACTTTATAATCTATGTACAGATTGTTTAAAGATACAAATCAATAAATTAACACTTTCAATAGAAAACTAAGCTTTGATATAAAGAACACGAAAACACTGCCGCTTCGGCAATCACATATTTCGGAATTGACACGGATCCGCGAATCCACAGGCTTCACGGCACACGAACCAAAACAGACGAGGCTAAACATGTGCAGTGTGTTTACAGAACAGCAACGGGTATGTACAGCGGGCCGCGGCTCGGAGCGCGCCCCCCGGGGACACCTCTGTAGGGGTTAAAGCTGAAGTGTCACAAACTGTCCATTATTGGCAGTCCTCCTTTGGGCAGGAACTCGGTGTGCCGCAAGTCAGGCAAAGTGCCCGGTCCCGGCAGCAATACATAGCATTTCATCTATCACCATTGCACATGTAACAAAAAAAATAATAAAATACCGCTCCGGTACGCTCCCGTTCTTCTGTAAATGTAGAAAAGTCAACGTAAAAGTTAAAAAGCGTCTTCTTTTTCAACAGTACTTCAGTGGTGTGTTTCGAACAGTGCTTCATCGATAGACTTTTCAAGTCTGAGTTGTCAATAAATAACCCCAGACCCCTCCCAGTTAATTTCCTCACTGGAGCCCATCACCCCGACAAAAAACAACCGCAGAGCGCACAGGAGTCAAGCACCGGCTGTGGGGGTGAGGGGTGTCTGCCGCCGGGGTCCTGCCCCGCACCCCCTCCGCCCTCTGGCTCAGTGCATCCAGTTCTGCCGTGCTGCCTTGCTCGCATGAGCTGCGGCTGCTGCATGGCCTCCTGGTGCGCTGAGGGGGTACCACGAGGTGGAGCTGGGGATGTAGTCGCCCGGGCCCCCCGAAGAGCCCTTTCGGCCCGAGCTGGCCGTGTTCCACACCGGGGGCGAGCTGGCAGCCAGGGCCCGCCCGTTGGCGAGGGCGCTGCTATCCAGACCGGCGCCTCCCTGCTTCATCAGCTTCTTGAACTTGGAGCGCTTGTTCTGGAACCAGATCTTCACCTGGGAACAGAGAGAAACGGTTACCACGTGTGATCTGGGGCACAACAGATTCAGGCGAAATTTCTACTTTAATAAAGCAGAGCGATGTGCCCTGACAATTCCGTGGCCTAACAGGGCACTTAACCAGAGCAAGAAAGACTGCCAAAACACATCTAAAAAAATCCTGCACTATACCTAACCGATCGTGTGAATTACAAAGCCATGAAACTGCTCTTTTTAACAAGAGTAAGGCGCCTTCCACAGATGTCATTGCCTAAGAAATTAGTATGTTTGCACTGCAGAGAAAACTGTTCTATTGAGAATAAACGAATATTCCAATGTAGTAAAACTCCTTTAAAGGGCACTCGTTCTTATCACGTACAAGTCACACATTTCCTGAAATTGATTTTAAAAAAACAATATTTTGTACCGGACATATTAGCAAACCATGTGTGTTGTCCAGACAGGGATAATAATAAAAATAGATGGTTTAATTCTGCTATAATGTCTGTAATGACTCAATATTTCGCACAATAAGAGCCTCTGACATCTGCCTTTTGTGAGGTGTGTGCTCACCATTGTGCGCGTGTACATGCACATGTATTTGTATAACGCCTTGAAGCCTGTGTGCACTTCTGCACTTGTGTCATGTCTGTTTGGATGTAACTCTAAGCCTGTGATTGTGACTGCGTTTTACTCTGCGCCGTGACGTGTGTATGTTCCTTTTGCATGTGTGGGATCCGGGGTAGTGTTCTTCGGTGCCTGTGATACATGGCTAAATAACACACACAGCCACTAGCTAAAGGTGGTCCTTATTGGTCGTTTTTTCTTTAAACGTTTCATTTTCACACTTTCTCAGGGTGCTCCTGACGTCCTTTAGCAGCTCCTCTGGGGGTTGCGCACACTTCAAATCTACCTCTCTGATCAGGGCATCGAGGGATGAAATTTCCTGAAGTCGTTTAATTGTATTTGCTTTTTCTGTCCTGGTGATTTTTTTCTGAATCTCCTCCAGTCTCGCGAGAGTGGCGTCTTCCACTTCTCGCAGAACCTGGCGCAGTTGTTAAAATTCTGCCAGAGTTTTCGTCTTCTTAGCTTCCACACCCTTTGTGTGGTACACACTATAGTCATGCATAAGTCGCACTACACAAGGCGCAACCTACACCAGTGATAATGAGCATAGTCTTTAAACCTGCCCTACCTGCAGTAAATGAAGTGCAGCAGGTATTGGCCTATACCGTCTGCGTTACCTGGAAGGTGAAGTCAGAGCTGCTATAATATTGTGTGACCTGCTAGGGTTCATAACAGGGTTGTAATTTAAAAGACTTACACTTCAGAAAATCAGTGTGGGGCACATTATGCACAACTGTCCTTATGTGTCGATGGTGCTAACTGGAGGCACATCTTTGCTATTCTCATAGGGATTATTATTCAGCAGGCCTACAGGGAGGTTAAGCCTGAACTCAAAGTTACTTGAGCTAATTGAAGACGAAATCAATAGTCTCTTCCAAAAATCCTCCAGTACCCCACTTCACGGTACGGGAGCATTTCAACGCTCTGTTTTTTGTGTTGCTCCCCTGCCCCCTTGTTGGTTGTGCTTGCTGTCCTGCCCCCCCCCCTCGTTGGTTGTGCTTGTTGTCCTGCCCCCCCCCCCCTCGTTGTGCTTACTTGTGATCCGGTTTTTGTGCCTCTGTTCCCTGCTTGTGCCTCTGTTCCCTGCTTGTGATCCGGTTTTTGTGTTGCTCCCCTTCCCCCTCGTTGGTTGTGCTTCCTGTGTTGCTCCCCTTCCCCCTCGTTGGTTGTGCTTGCTGTCCTGCTCCCCTGCCCCCTTGTTGGTTGTGCTTGCTGTCCTGCTCCCCTGCCCCCTTGTTGGTTGTGCTTGCTGTCCTGCTCCCCCCCTGGTTGGTTGTGCTTGCTGTCCTGCCCCCCCCTCGTTGGTTGCGCTTGCTTGTGATCCGGTTTTTGTGCCTTTGTGCCCTGCTTGTGATCCGGTTTTTCGTGCCACTGTTCCCTAGGGCGTTACTGGGCAGAGTTGTGTGGCGCTCTGTGGGTGGGTGCGTGCGGGTGGCTCTGTATGTGTGTGTGTGTGGGTGGCTTTGTGTGTGGCTCTATGTGGGTGCAAATGCAATAGGTCTTGCATTTGCGAGAGATTAAGCTATTGGCATTGTAAATGACAATGCCATTTATTCATGTTTTAAAAACAAAAACATAAATAATGTCATGAGCAATGCCAATAGCTCTAACTTTAATAATGCCAAGACCATTGCATTGTAAATGCTTGTTATTTAACTTTATTACTTTAGTAAAGAATGTTGTTAATGTCAGAATTTGGTTAGAAATGTGATATGCGGAAAGGGGTGGGGCTTTCTTTAAGTATTTCTAATTTATCTGAATTTTAATTTTTATCTGTTTATTATGGGATTTTTAAAGAGATGTTGGCCAAAGTGTGGGAAGAATTGTTTTTAAAAAAAAAGATCTATTTTACTACAAGTGAGGTAAGAATGTGTCACATAAATAATATGAAGCCAAGGATGGGAAGTATTTTAATTAGCAAAATGTATTTTACATTTACTAAATTTATTTAATCTTATTAGATTTATCATTCTGTTTTAGAATGTGTAGTGAAATCTGTATTGGAATTTTGAACACTTTAAGATTCCATTATTTATTATCGGGTCAAATTGATATGTTAAATATATTTTAATACATTTTGCTATATTTGTAAACCGGATCATTAAGAGCTATAGGTGGAAAGGTTTGGTAGTAATTCAAATAGAGTATATTAATTATGTTGTATTATATAAATATATATTTTTTAATTATTTGATTTAAATAAAAAAATTCTGAAAGTTTGATTCCGAACAATTAGTGATATAAATCATGTTCAGTTTTGGATAATAAAATATATACCATATGAAAAGAATGTTTTCAAGTTTAACATTGTATTTGCAATAAAAAATGATGGTGTATCTTTAAAACATCTATCAAAATGCACTGCGTCAACACAGCAACAGAATGTGTTCACAAAATGTTGTCAACAGAGACCTTATAGTTAGGTTCAGATTTGACAAAAACAAAACCGTAGAAATTCAGAAGTTAAAGTTATACTTATCTCAAGAAACTATAACTCGCGCCCTAAGGTAACTATAACTCGCGCCCCCTCCAGCCACGGTTTTCTCAATCATTTGACTGCAAATGTTGCAGTGATATTATTAATATTGTCATAGAAGATGTCATGAGTGATGTAATATGTGGGGGTAATTAGCAGTGCACAAGTTATAGTTACTTGAGATAAGTGTAACTATAACTGCTGAATTTCTAAGTGTAAAAACAGAACCCAACTAGAACATCCCAGTAACCTTTGTTTTTATCAGTGAGTTTCGATGGTGTTTTTAACGTAAACTAATATGTATTTACCATGTGTTAATCCAACATCTGCCGCGCAAGGTAGGTTTGGGAGGGGGGGATTGGCCAATTCCCCACATACAGCCAACCTCATGCCACGTCTTCGGCAGCTATCCCTGCACAGCTTCAGTGCGGGCAGGGAAAACAATGGAAAGCCCACTACTAGTGGGCAGGAGGATTTTGATGCTCCTGCCCGCTGGAAACAGACTTATGGTTTGTTCTTGCTTGGTGGGAGCTTTGATATTGGCCCCGCAAAGCAAGAGCAGGCACAGGTTTCCCTGCCCCTACTAGTGCCAGCAGGGAAACCACAATCTCCCGGGGTTGGGCACCCCAGGACGTAGTTGGAGCTGACCCCGGAGTATAGTGTTCCCAGGGCCTTTAATGGCTGTGGGAGGGGGCCATTGTGTGCACGGCTGGGCCCCGTGGTTTGGGGTTCACGGGGTTGTAAATGGCCCGGGGAGGGGGCCATGCGCCTACTCCCCCTTTTTTTCATGGCCGGGCCCTGGGGATGAAATTGGCATGGGGCCACCCTGCCTCCTCCCGTTTTTCTGAATCTGCCGGGCCCCGGGGGATGGCGTCCCCAGGGGCGTAATTGGCCTGGGGGGCCATGTGCATCCCCTCCCTATAATACCATAAAATATATTGCCCCCCTGGTACCTGGCTTACCCCGGGGACAAAAAAAAGCAAGTGCCTGTTTTGCACTGGTTTCTGCCCCGCAGCCCGCCCAGTTATTTTTTTGCTTTTGTGATCACCCAGTGTTGGACTTTTTACCGTGGGTGTGTCTCGCTACTGGTGTCTCACCCACGGTAATCACATGGCAAATGGACAGCACATGTTCACCACTAGTATCTGCCTTATAAGATAAAGCCACTGTGACGCTGCAAGGGTAAGGGGCACCTGACTGGTTACATGTGACCATGTACACATGCGTGTGCACATGTGTATGGCTGCACATGGGAGACTACTGTTGAGCACAGCCCTGTAACTGCGCATAGCCTGGCGCTATGGGGACTCTGCAGGATTGGGTTTTCACCTGGGATCGGCCTTATGAGTCAGTGTGCTTTACTGTTTTAACTATAGTGGCACCCCATTGTACACATAGGGAGGACATTTTCATATTTTCCTGGAACAGCTTATGATCAAAGCCCAGGCTGTTTGTCACCCTGCTGTGTCCAGTTACTTACATTTCTCTCCAGCAGCTGGAACAAAACCCCCTTCACAAAAGGAGCAATTAGCAGTACAGCTCCCAGCTCCTGAGGAGTAATGGGGTGGGACAGAATTATATCCATCAATCACTCAGCTGTCGCCCAGTACCAGGGATGAGCCTGGCCAAGCCCACTAAACAAAGGAGAGTGCCCAGACTGCTGGAGCCAACCCAGAGGGGAGGCTTCTGTGAAATTCTAGTGTACAAGTCCTTGGCAGTGATGTCAGTGAGGGGTGGAGCTGAGACCCCAGAAGCCGATGTGACCAGTGGCTCCTGCATGATGCCAGATTGGATTGTCCCATCATGCTGTGCAGGAGGATTGGAACAGGGATGGAGAGGTGATGAGGCACCCCAGGAGTGGCCAGGGGTGCCCGTCTTCTGGAACCTTCCTCTCCCCTTTAAAAATCTTGCACAAAGGAGGGACACTCTTGCCTGTGGAGTTTTCTACGCTTCGCTAGTGGATCCTGGGACCACCATGGAGGATTGGCAGGAGGAACCCCCCACTCAGGACCAAGGACTCTGCCCAGCTGACCCCAGGACCAGTGGGTCTCCCTAAGGGCTAGTGAGACTGGCCCCCTTATGGCCCCTGAGGACCAGTTGGGGGGGGGGGGGGTGGGGGGGGGGGATAGGGAGAAGAAGGGGGAAAGCCCTGGCCTTTTGTGCGCTAAAAGCAGAATCGGAAGGGGAGCTGGACCGGGGATCCAGGAGAACGAGTTCAATTGTCCCTGTGGATAGAGCTTATCCCCTGGAGTAAAATGAGCCCAAGAGCATCCAAATTGGCCCAACAGGGACAGAGGTATGGCATTTTAAAATTTGGTGAATTTTTACCGACGAAAGCATGTGGGGCTCCGCTGCGGTTTCTTACTTAATTTTCAGGTCCAGGGAGGATCTGACTTGACAGTTCGGGCTGGACTGTTCCCATGAGGCACAGGGTCAAGACTGATTGTGGGTCATGGTGAGCAAAAGAATGATGGATTTAACCCGAATCTCTTGACTGGCAGTGAATGTTTTGATTTGTTCTGCATTCCGTAAATCAATTGTGTCTTTTGTTTTCTTACTGTAGCCCCGGGGTGGGCAAGGGCCCAGAGGTTGGTGCAGGATTAAGTCTTCCAATGAAGGGGACATGCTTGGGTCCCCCTCCCTGGACTTTCATCCGGTGCCCCATTTCCCTGGTGGATTTATCATGTAGGGGGCCTGGACCCACTCTCCAACCGCGAAGGTCAAACATGGTGGGATAGCGCCGTGCGCCCCCCCCCCCCCCCTCCCCCCAACTGCGGTGGCCTAGTCTCTGTGCCCGGGGAGAGTGGGGCCGCCACCAAATAGGACTATCTGCAGAAGCGGGCAGGTACAACGAAGCAGCCAGCTCCCCGGCCGCACACGGAGTTGCGGGGCAGCAGGTAGTGGGCTCCCTTCACAGTCCCCTAATGGAACAGAGACATGGAGGTGCCCAAGTTGGGCTGAGCACCCTCCTAAATCATTAAAAAACAAAAGGAAAAAATCTACACCTCTCCTGGCTCAGTGAGGGCTGTACTAGAATATTCAGTGCTTCTCGGAGACTCACCCCAAAATGCCTTGCAGGGCCTCATTTGAAACATATTTTTGCCCATATGTCTGCATGTGGTGGACCCTGAGCGAAGGGGCCACCACCAAATTACTCAGTGCAATGCAGCCTCTGTCCCCAGGATACTTCTTAAGTCCTTATTCTATGTTGGAGAAGTGGGGAATTATCACCATCCCTGGATTTCAATGCTGTTTCAAGTTTTTCCATAGCTGCAGCTTTTGCCCTAGTCTGGAGTGCTTCTCTTCCTACGGGCTGTTGATTGGTAACATCTAAGAAGGCAGGAAGGCAGGAAAGGCCTGAAAATGTATATATGCCAAGTTCATGTGTTTGCTCCCACTATGGGCTGCCTGGATGGTTGGAATGGAATGCTTTTTCACGGTGATGCCCTCTAGGGGCTGTTTTTACTATGACAGTTTGATGCCTAATACATGAAACAAATACTCAAATGCAAAGTTTATTTCTTATAAATGTTTTATTAGGTTATCATAGAATTATTGCACATGTTTTATTGGTTCCTCATCTCAATAACCCTTTACTGCCTTAGAACTTAAGACCTATCTCACTACTTCCTTACTTTGCAAAAGTGGCGGAGAAATTCGTCAACCAACAAATAATGCAGTTTGTAGAGGAACACGATGTCCTCCATGAGACACAATCTGTTTTCAGGCCCTTATTTAGCACGGAATCATTGTTACTCCTAGCTTCAGACTCATTGCGCAACATTGCTGGCTGGCCAAGCGGCGGCCCTAATCAGCTTTGACCTGAGAACTGCCTTTGACACAGTCTCTCATGGTATACTTCTTGACAGACTTCACCATGCAGGTATTGGTGGTCAGGTCCTGGGTTGGCTGGTGAGCTTTTTGGAAGGTCATACCTTTCAAGCCGCTCTGCAACCCTTTGTTTCTTCTATTCAACAACTGAAACAGGGGGTACCTCAAAGTTCTGCCTTGAGCCCGACCCTTTTCACTCTGTATATGTGACCTCTGGCAGACCTGTTGAACAAACATGGGATGCAGACGGTGTCATACGCAGATCACACTCAACTGATTCTTACTTTGGCCCAGGACGACGGCAAACCGGCAGCGGATTTTATGCTCTGCCTGTAGGACATGTCAAACAGGATGAAACACAGTTGACTCAGGCTTAATGCCAGC
This sequence comes from Lissotriton vulgaris, assembly GCF_964263255.1. Taxonomy (NCBI): domain Eukaryota; kingdom Metazoa; phylum Chordata; class Amphibia; order Caudata; family Salamandridae; genus Lissotriton; species Lissotriton vulgaris. The sequence goes on along the minus strand of NC_141695.1, from coordinate 1,084,061,264 downwards.
AAAACTAATATTCTAGTGGTAGGAAAACAACCCTCCATTTGGTCCTCGAGGTGGTGGGCCAGCTTGTTAAATCTCCACCCTCTCAGAGTCCGAAAGTAAAAAATCTTGGAGTCTGGTTTGACTCCACTTTATCCTTCTCTGACTAGATCTCAGCTCTCACAGGCACCTTTTTAGGGATTTTAAAAATGCTGAAAAATCTTACGACTCATCCCGGACAATGCGAGAAAGACAGTGGTACAAGCGCTTGTAACATCCAGACTGGACTATTTCAATGTCCTCTATCTGTGGGCACCATAGAGGAGCATTCATATGCTCCAACGGGTGCAAAAAGCAGCCGCTCGGATGCTTTTAAACATCCCTAAACTCTCTCCAACAGGTAGTGCTTTGGAGACTCCCCATTGGCTCCCTGTTGAGGAGAGTATCTCCTTCAAAGCCCTATGCTATGTCCACAGAATACTGCAGGGCAAGGGCCCAAAAAATCTCCGCCCCATGATACACTCCTACCAACCCACACGCAGCCTGAGATCCGCTGGAACTGGTCTGCATGCCTAAATTTCATAGGAACAGTTTTGTAGGTAGTTCTTTTAGGTAACTGGCAGCCAAGAGGTGGAATTCTCTGCCAATGTACCTTAGACAGGAGAAATCAGAAGCAGCTTACAGGAAGAAACATAAACGTGGCTGTTTAGAAAAAATCTCGCCCCCTATAGTGTTACTGTTTACTTGTGCTCATTCATGATCTCAGCCCGAATGGAATTCAGCACGGAGACACTCCGTATTGGAGTAACTATTGCGCTTTATAAACTGCCATAAAAATAATAATAATAATAATGACAATGAGTCATGCAAAAGTAATGTGGTTATTACAAAATGTCTGTTGAAACTCACTTGATATGTTTGGGTAACCCCTCAAGGGTCACCAGCGATGATAAAATGTAATCTATGGTATGTTCCATCTGCCAATGTATATATTTGTAAATTATTGCGTGGGATTTAGTAGTGTGTGTGTGTGTGTGTGTGTGTGTAATGTGTACTTTTCCTTTTCTTTTAAGAAAAAGTACTGACTGGACAACCTTTCATTGCGTGTTATTATTTCGTGCTCTTGATTTATAATTACTTGTCCACACCACCGCACTTGAGTAGGCCTTAGACTGCTCTGCTTCACTACTCTGTGAGAGTCGAGCACTACAATGGAGTGTTTTGTTCACACTGAGTACAACCGTGGATCTGATTGTGATGGCTACACAACTAACAGCCCAGTTTCCAACACGGGGTAACCGTGCTTGCTTTAAAAAAAAACAAAAAAATCCTACGGATCCTCTGCAAATTTGTGGGGAAATAAAAAAAAAAAAGTTTTTTTGCCCCTTGGCAGGATTCCTATGGGAACCCACCATCAGTCCTAGGGTGTCGGGGTATTCCTACCCTATCCCCTTGACCTATTTGTTAATCTCTTTTTCTTGGGACTCAGTCGAGTTCAAGTGCCAAGATGGATGCCAACACTTCCTGTTAGAAGTGCTGGCAGCCAATCCGATCTCATTATGAAGGATCGGATCCATTGCTCTTGGTGTACCTAAATGTTTTTTCTTTAATGACTGCAAAACTACTGAACAGATTTACACCAAATTACAAAAAGCACACTTTCTGGAACAAGATCTAGCTTACTGCCAAATTTGGTGTAATGCCATTAATTGGTTCGGCTGTAGTCCTGTTCAAAATCCCAATTGGAAATTGCATGGGTAAAACACATTTTAAGACCATTTTTTTCTTGGTCCCCACTTGACAGATCTCCCCAAACTTTCCTAGACAGCAGTTGAAGTGACTGGCATACTACTTTTGGAAATTTCATAAAGATTTGTCAAACGATGCCAAAGTTGTTAGCAAAAACAAAAGCGTAGTCTGTGGAAACTAGGTCCTAACTAGAACTACCTATGGAAATGTTATCATTGTAACTGAAAATGTTTTCATTGACACATCGAATATCTGTCACCAATGCCAAGCAGCATTACCTGTGATGATCAGAAATATGGGCCCTTTAGAGCACACCTAGCAATAAATTTACTGTAAATGTTGCTCTCTGTGTGTGCATTCCAAATCAAATGCCAGGTTTGCTTAATGAAAGCCTGGTTTTGTCAGCTATTGTTTTCACTTGGTAAATATACATCTACCTTGTCAATTGTTCCAGCAGTTTTGGAATATGAGGCTCTCAGAACCAAACCAGTTTCATACTACCGTAAAGCAGGTTTGGTAACCTACAGAATTCCACATATTGGTGACTGTTTGCTTCTATCCCTGAGCCACGTTTGTTTGGAACTAAAGTGGAGGGTAGGCATCCGTCCTGCACTTTCACTTTGCGACAAACATTATAAAGCAAAAAGAGTAGCATACTTTCTATTCCATCTCGAGGACATCTGAATTTCACAGCAAAGATTTTGTTCTAGTCTCATATTAACCTCCGTACCAGTAGTTTGTGGGTAGATGATCATTAGAGAGTTAGCTCAACACTGAAGACTAAAACAACGTGAAAGTTTATTTTATGTGAACATTGATGTTAAGTTATGTAGAGAGCAGGCCGTACATTAATCTTCAGTGGGTCTTTCTTGACTTTTCGTAGAGAATGTGATCTAAAGTGGATTGCACCTGCCATGAGAAAATATAAAATCAATAAATGTTTGATAATGAATTAAAATGGATCACCTAATGTAAGATGTAACCGAAAGAGCATACTAGAAGCATTAGCCTATTCCATTCCTTTATTTCTCTGCTCCTTTATTCGAATCGTCCCAAGGGCATTATAAAAAGCTGCACCACAATTGGGTTTCGTAGATGAAGTGAACAACATAAGAGTCCTTCCCAGTGAATGTTGGCAGTCTCGAACGCAGAGGTGCCTTAGTACACACAGCCAATTGTGAGTGCACAGAATACATTAAGGAACATGAAAGAAGGTGCCTTTTTACTGCATATATTATTTTCACATCCTCTTCACTCTAATTGATCAGCCTAAGTGCTGTATTTGAAGTGAGTTTCCATGGAAATGAGTGCTCTCCAAACACGATGGTCATTGTCGTGCACTCCTTTCCTCTTTGGAAGGTGTGTGTGTGTGTGTGTGTGTATATATGTATATATATATATATATATATATATATATATATATATATATATATATATATATATATATATATATATATATATATACATACACACACACACACAGGTTACAGGGACGTTATAGTTGGGGTCAGATTTTACTCATACAAAACCAGAGAAATTCAGCCCTTCTAGTTAGCTGAGTTAACTATAACTTGTGCCCCCGCAAATCACTCCTTATGACCTCCCATATTACATCACTCATGACATGGTCAGTGACATCACTGATGAGTAGGCATGTCACATACCGTTTGAGAAGCAACCGGATATGTAAGACAATCTGTGCATTCATTATGGCAGGCAGTAAGCATCTAGCATTTTGAATATTCCAAAACTAATTTTCTTTTCATGCAACAAAATGAGGTGCGCTCATTGGGAATAGCTATCGACTTGCCTGTCCTCTTTCTGCCTGTTCCTATGCAGGCCGTAGGATTCTGTTTTTTCTTGTTTTGTTTTACATGTATTTGCCCTATTAAATCAGGATGACATTTATTAAGTGGACCCATGATTTGTGTAGTAAAGTATTGCGTACTGCACATTACATGGATATTAGAGCCTCCAAGGAGGTCTGTGGCTGAATAGAAGAACAAGGCTGAAGGCCTCTTTCCTTTATAAGGAACTCTGAGGTGGCTTACAGTAATCTCTTAAAGCATAGCTGACCACATTTTATTTCTTGTAATATATGGCTACACCATTACCTTTCAGCTTCAAAGTGTCAGTCGTTGGTCTTTTGCTCCTTCATATGAATGCAAAAGATACACAATTGATGGACGTAATGCTGAGCAAATTAAAACATTCACCCTCAGTCAAAAGATCTGGGTTAAATCCATCATTCTTTTGCTTACCATGCTACCCCAGTTTCGACCATATGCAAATCGGTCTTGACCCTGTGCCTCATGAGAACAGTACAGCCTGAACTGTCTATCCAGGTCCTCCCAGGACCAGAAACAAGCATCCTAGGGCCAGTTTCGGGGTTTCACCCCTCATCAGCCAGGATAGCTTGAATCCAGTGGCACAGTAAAAACAGAAAGATGGAGCCTTTTGTTTATAAACAGTAAGAGTGAAGCCGAAAAGAAGTTATATGAGAACTTGCTGCAATAGTTCTCTCCTCCAACTACAAACTGTTTACCGGCAATCTAGTTTCCACCTTCTTGAATCATGGAAACTCTTCTATTTTAGTTTTTTTTAACCATGTGCTCGTGGCATTGTGGGCCTTGTAGTTTGACCTTTTAACAGTTTCATCATGGACTCAAAAAGAAATTGGTCTTTCTTACGTTTCTTAGGGGCACATGCATCAAGCTAATTATCGGTCACAAAGGGGCCGATTCGCAGATGTGGCCCCTGTGAGACCAGTAATTAGCTTTTGGGATGCATCAAGCCCAAAACCATTAGCAAAACAGGTAATCGCAAAAATTGCGATTACCTATTTTGCGAATGCATGTAGAGAATCACAATTTGCGATTCCCTAAATGCAATGTAAGAAGCATTCTGAGAATACAATTTTGCATTAAGGAATCACAAATTACCATCAACTTCAAGTTGATGGTAAATTGGAATTCCTTAGAAAAATGCACAAAGTTGCATTTTTCTAAGTGCCATGTGGCGCACTCACATGCCCTTGGGCATTTGTGTGCGCCACATGTGCACACATGGCAATTTTAGGGGTGCATCAGGGTGGCCTTTTGCCCCCCCCCCCCCTAGCACCCTTGAAATTGCATGCACAATTTGCGATTACCTATTTGGTAATCGCAAATTGCGATTGGTTTCCCATTTATTACTATGGGCCTCTTGGTCCATAGAAATGAATGGAAAGGCATTCCCTAATAGCGATTTGCAATTCGCTAATACGGAATGTGTAGGAATCGCAATTTATTTAGCGATTTCCACATGCATAAGGAAATGCGACTCCTTAATAACGATTTCTTAAAAATCGCTATTAAGGAATCCCAATTCCTTACTTTGATGCATTTGCCCCTTAGCTCCCAGGATAATATGCTGCGTAGCTAAAAACCTATAAGGTCCCAAAGGGAAGACCGATTGCATTGCAAGTGCTCATTCACACAAACACGCACGCCACTGACTTACTCTTGAGAGGCATTTTCGGTTTAAGACTCAATAATCCACCAAACCTTTTTGGGTCTCCAATGAAAATTTCGGATTAGTGAATATCCTACCTGTGGTGTTGGTCATGCATTTAGATCGAATGATGCAGTGCTTAGAAAAGTTCCTAGACTTGAGCGGGCTTTAATTAAGGATGGACCTTTCTCAGCCTGCACCGCTCTTTTTTTTAAATATATAGCTCCAGGAGCCTTAGATTTTCTTCAACAAAATCTTTCATAATTTCCTAAAAAATCTTCCTTCATATTCAGCAGTATTTTAATACCACGTACCACACCTTTCACAGTATTGGCATGATTCTGACACAGCGCCTAGAGGCTGTTTGACAGGAATGTGGTCTGCATTGCTTAATATTGTGGATGTTTGCCTGAGTGCTTTAACACACAATTGTGTTGGCATGTCCTGATGTAGTGACTCAGTTAGACCGCTAAAGTGTCCTTGTACTGAGCAATTTTCGTTATTGGGTGTGTCTGTACCAATGGAAAGTTTCCATAGACAGGTGGTTACTACAGTATCTGAAACCTTCTGCAATCATTTAAGTATTTCTTTCTGTATTTTAATTTCAATATACTTATGTGCCACCCTTGGCTGGTTATATTTCATGTGACTATTTACTGCTGTTTATTGACTGACCGACCAGAAGATAAATCAAAGCGTGGGTTTTGAGAGCAAGCCATCGCGGCCTCTTCCGTTCAGGGAAGTACAGAGCGGTCACGGTCTGGCCACTTTCACAGAAAAAACTAAAGTTGAATAAAAAGTCACAGGTTACAGACGGTCCTTTGTTTCGGCAAGACCCATTTTGTACAGCAGATTTTGTTATTTGTTAGCATTCTATACCAAAGCACAAAAGCCGGACGGCCCATGGTGCCTGGCTAATGATGACCGAATCCAGTGTTGTGGAAACTGGAAAAACTGACTGCTAGTGAGCAAAAGCATACCTAAGCAGCTGTAGAAAACCTTGTTGATGGTAAAAAGATGGATTCTTCTGCTCAGACGTAGGCATATGGTTAAAAAAAGCCTCAAAAGTACAATAAAACACTCAGTGAAGTTAATAATACCGAAGGGGGGCGCTAGAGGGCGCACTGCGGGATGGCTGGCTGCTGAGTCTGCTCCGCCGGACGGGCGCGCTTAATTGGACCCCCTGGCCCCCAACCTGCCCCAATTTCCACGCAAGTTGGTGGAATGGACTCCTGACGGTCCAGTCGCAGCGCTGTGAAAATTCCAGCACATAGGACAAAGGAGCGCCGGAGGGATCGGCCACTATCTGCGCGACACAGTGTGGCTGGACAACATGGCGGACAGCGGTAGCGGCGCCCGCCGCTAGGAATCGACCGATGCCGACTCGGGGCACTCCTGTGGCTGACCCTGACCAGATACGCTAGAGGCTAGGACTGCCGGCGTACGGAATTCGCGTGTCCCATACCTGCGCTGCATGTGGAACTTGCAACGGACTCTGTGCGTTCCAGGACGGCCATCATGGCGGCGGCGGTGGAACGCACGATCGGCGACCTGGCATCAGACACTGCCGGTTCCCTGCTGCAGTGCCCCGGGCTGTGACCGGGTATCAAGACGCAACAGCGAGCGGCTGGGACAGCGGCACAGGCGGTAAGGCATGCCGGCGGATGGGAGGAGTAGAAGGGCTCATTGGCGCTACTGAACGCTACGCCTGAAGGCGCGAAACGGACCCGCCGACAGCCGCGAGGCAGTCTCGAACGGGCAGGGAGCTACCCAGATAGCAGTGCAACCCCACAACGACTGCCCTAACACGGATCCCGCCTGCAATGAGCGAGGTGCCGTGGTGCATGGATGCGTGGCTGAGAATCACGTCTGATGAATAGATCCCCCACACAGTGGGCTTCTGGTGCACAATCTCGGCGCACGAGGGCGAAGACCAAGCCGCTATCCTCGCCGAGCCCGCCACTTACTGCTCCTACTATATCAACGGGAAATATGGGGAAGCCTGACAAGCAGCAGTCAAAGCTGCCCTTCGAGGCAAGGAAGCAAACGACGAAGACAGGAGCGGCTCAGGAAGCGGACGGCGATCAATCTCTGGGGGATGGCACCGGCATGGACTCGGTGCTGCGGGCTATCCAGCAGAGTTTGCAGGATATGGACAGCAAGATGGACAGCGTCGTGGCACGAGTGGACTCCCTGGCAACAAAGCTAGAAAACCACGAGGGGAGGTTAGTGGAAGCGGAACAGAGGATCTCCTCGGTAGAGGACCACTCCAGAAACCTCACGAAAGCCCACAGCGCCATGGAGAAAACCCTGGCAACCTTGACAGCGAAGGTGGAGGACCAGGAAGCGAGGTCCCGCCGCAACAACGTACGCATCTCGGGCCTGCCGGAATCCACCAACACTGGCAGGATGGAGACGTACGTTGAAAACATGCTAAAAGACGTATTTGGGGCTGGAAGCTTTTCTGACGTCTTCCTGATTGAACGAGTGCATCGATCTCTGGCCCCCACCCCGAAGCCAGGGGCCCCACCTCGAATAATCATTGCCCGGGTGCTCAACTACAGAGACAGGGACACTATACTCCGCCTAGCGAGGGAAAAGGGCGCCATTACGCACCAGGGCAATTCACTGGAGTTCTATCCAGACCACACCATGGCGGTGCAGCAGGCCAGAAAGGAGTTCGCTCCAGTGAAGAAGAAGCTTCGGGAACTGGAGATTGGATACGCGATGCTGTACCCGGCAAAACTTAAAATCCTAACAGATGGCAGGCCGGTGATCCTCACGACGGTACAAGCTGCGCAGGACTACGTCAAGAACCTCATCAAACGTAGGAAAGATCGAGAAAGTGCGGGCAGAATGAGCGACAATGACTGAATGCGAGATGGCTGTCCTGTTGTTATCGTTGGGTTGCTTCGTTGAAGTAGGCGGCAGACGGCGGACGCTACGTTGGGAGCGAGACTGTAAGTTACACGCCGAGTTGGTGAGCTCGCAGCTGCTAACACACCCTAACGGGAGACTATATATGGCAGTTTCGCAGTGAGTACACTTGGGGAGTGTTGTTGTGGTGCCCGCACCGGAAATCAGTGGGCCACCTGCCTATAGACATGCAGCTGGCAGACTGTACTGAATGCACTAGCGTTGTGATAACCTGCGACTCTGACTTTGAGGGTGGGCAGAACTGCATATCCATGTACTGGTACAACCGGGGGAGGCAGGGGTGCACGATTGGCGAGATTGCTAACGGGGGTTATGGAAGGGGGAGAGGCAGGGGAAGGGAGATTTTGAGGTTATTATGCAACATCGCGCCCGTCCACGTCCACCATGTGGATGGAGTTGTGTGCTTCGGGGGACACCCCCCAGAGGGTGTACCCCACACCAAGTTTGAATACAGTTCTGAAGTTTGGGGGGGAATGGCTTTGGCACAGTTTGGGCGCTGAAGTGGGTGGTGGGGGGGAGGGGACACTGAATAGGGTTCATATGTTAGCACTGTGTCTGAGAAACATTGCGACCTCTTTTGTTGCTGTACTATTACTGTCAAAGTTGCGCTATTTCACAGGTGGCCACACCTCACACACGAAGCACGGCTACACCAACCCAAGTGTTAATGACATGCCTTGACACACTCAACTTTCTCACGTGGAATGTCAGGGGGTTGGGGAACCCAAAAAAGAAGCGGCAACTGTTTGCATATCTTGATAGACATAAGGTGGACGTGGCGTTCCTACAGGAAACGCACATGGCACCCTCTACCACATCCCGACTGGGGAACAAATGGGCAGAATCCACCACTGGTTCATACTACTCGACGTACTCCCGAGGCGTCAGTATTCTGATCAAGAAAGGGACACATTTCAAAATTAGGGGCACGCACACTGATGCAGGGGGGCGTTATGTCATTGTGGTGGGCGAGGTGAGGCAGCAGAAACTAGCTCTGGTGAATGTTTACGGCCCAAATGTGGATGATGCAGGGTTTTTCGAAAGACTATGGCATACGGTAGCAGATGTACAGGCAGATAATGTGATCTGGGGAGGGGACTTCAACGTCACACTAAGCGATGGGCTCGACAGAGCATCACACACACTTGAACAACATACCAAGGCGAGGGACGTGCTGCTAGACGCAATGCCTGACATGAACATGCGTGACCTGTGGCGGACACTGCACCCTGGGGAACAGGTGGCCACACACGTTAATGCGGCGAATAGGAGCTGGTCAAGATTAGACTACTGGCTAGCCACGCAGGACGTCCTCACATGGGTGGCGCATATAACACATCTCCCAAGAACACTGTCGGACCACAGTCCGGTACTTTTAAGGTTGCGAATCCCTCGCTATGTCCCACCGCCCTACACCTGGCGATTCAACGCGCAGGCCCTGCGGGATCCACTATATGTTGACACAGTCCGGAAAGCAATCACCGATTACTTTGAGCTCAATGCCCCCACCACGGGGGACCCGTGCCTCCTGTGGGAAGCATTTAAGGCTACGATACGGGGCGTCTGTATTTCCACATCAGCGGGTATTCTAAAAGATATCCGACATCAGCTTAAAAGAAGGGAGGAGTTGATTCAAGAACTGGAACAGCGATACACTAACACTGGGGACACGACACTGCTGAGCAACATACAGGTACTACTGCAGGAATATAACACATTTGCTGATGATGAACTTAAGTACATTTTTAAGAGGACCACGGCCAGGAGATATGGGGAAGGGGGCAGACCAGGCAGAGCACTAGCAGAAAAGATCTGTTCAGGTAGGGCACCGCAACACATTGCGACTATACGCACCAGAAACGGCACGCGTGCTCACGATATCCCGACCATTATGGGCGAATTCAGGGAAACCTATGGAACCTTGTACGAGGCCAGGGATCAAATACCGAGGGAGGAGATATTGGAATACATGGCTGACGTGGAGATCGCCTGGCTGCCAGACGGCCACAGGGAATACTTAGGAAGACCTATCACAGCACAAGAGGTCGTAGACACAATCAAAAGACTCCCTAATGGCAAAGCACCGGGCCCGGATGGCTTTGTCATAGAATTTTATAAAGCATACGCTGACACGCTAGCCCCGCATCTGGTGAATCTATATGAGACAGCACACGAAGCCCAAACACTCCAACCATCCATGAGAGAGGCGCTGATCATCGCCCTTCTCAAACCAGGCAAAGACGAGGAACAATGTGACTCGTACCGCCCCCTCTCATTAATCAACGTAGATACCAAGATCTTGGCTAGTTTGCTAGCGGACCGGCTAAAGCCGCTTATGCCGCTTTTAATACGACCCGATCAGGCAGGTTTCATTCCAGATCGGTCGACCACACACAACACTCGCACCCTGTTCGCACTGGCACACTACTTGGCCCCAGATATTAAAGCGGTAGCTGTTCTACTAGATGCGGCCAAGGCATTCGATACGATTGACTGGTCGTTCTTACATGCGGTCCTAATCCGGATGGGCTTCCCCCCATTATTCATCGGATGGATCACAATGCTGTACTCAGGCCTGTCTGCCCGCATACGGGTGAACAAACATCTATTCCCCCCGATAGACATCAGGCGAGGCACTAGACAGGGGTGCCCTCTCTCGCCAATGCTGTTCGCCCTTATACTAGAGCCCCTAGCTTGCAAAATACGACAGCACCACCACTACTCGGCGATCCAGTTACCAACGCGGCCTATACACATAGCCCTGTACGCCGACGACATGGTCCTCTATGTAAAAAACCCGGAGACGAATCTCAACCCACTGTTGAGGGAATACATTAAATTCGGCCACTATTCGGGTCTCCGTATAAATTGGAGTAAATCCCTCATACTCCCACTGACAGACAGCACCCAACCCTCAGCACTAGATTATCCCCTGGAATGGCAGGAGGAGCCGACGAAATACCTAGGCATCTGGTTCCACAGAGACCCGGAACTGGTCATCCGCACCAACTACGGGAGAACCGTCTCCGCTCTGGAAGACAAAGTTAAGAGATGGATTGGGCTACCGCTCTCACTAGCAGATAGGCTCGCCATAATAAAAATGGTGTTATTGCCAAAATTCCTGTATCTCTTCAATAACATTCCTATCAAACCCCCGGCAGAGGTGTTTCGCAACATCAAATCCCTCATACTTTCCCTAATCTGGGCGGGAAAACAGGCAAGATTGGACCTGCAAACCCTGACACTGCCATACGCTGAAGGGGGTTTCAAGGTGCCAGACATTTACCTATATTATCAGTGCGCGCAGGCATAATTCGCACATTATTGGTTTCATGAGATCCCGTTCCTAACACATGTTGCTGTAGAGCAGGGAGACGCTGATCCCATCCCGCTGACAAATATATTACCGCACAAACGTCCCAGGTTGCACGATCATGACATTAACCCAGTGAACGCCACGATAGACGCATGGAGAACACTGAGCAGGATGGCGCATTGTACTCCTCTCTATGCACCACGACTCCCTTTAGCTCACCATCCGGCAATGTCTGTCACACAGGAACAGGTGGGGATGGATCTCCTTAAACGAGCGGGCATAGATACCCTAGGGGATTTATATAGGGACGGGCAGTTCATAACATTAGACCAATTGACCTACATCAAGAACCCAACGCTGTTATTCGGCTTCACTTATTACCGATTGCAGAGGGCGGTGAAAGAGCATTTTGATACTTTCCCGGAGGAACCACAGGCACTTGCACCTCTGACGCTCGTACTCACCACCCCCTCAGCATCACATTTGGTGTCGCGATTGTACCGCAGCGCGCAATCTAGCAATGGGGGAAACACCTCAAAAGCCAGAGAGAAGTGGGATATGGCACTGGGGGATGTACTCACGGAGGAGGAATGGGAGACCTCCTGCATGATCACCGGGATGTTAACGCCAAACGGGAATCTGAGACTGATTCACTATAAATATTTGCACCACATGTATCACACGCCAGAAAGGCTGAATAGGTATGGTTTATGGGATAACTCCAATTGCACCAGGTGCGGGCAGGAACATGCAGATTTCATACACTTGGCGTGGTGCTGCGAAGCGGTGGCACAGTACTGGGTCCAGGTAATACAAATACTCAACACTATGCTGGGGGCCACATTGCCTTGCACTGCTAAAGTCTGTCTTCTGGGATTGGTACCGCACTTGAGGGCGAGACGTCGTAAACTGTGTGTGATTGCACTATTGATGGCGAAGAGGAGAATATCTTTACACTGGAACAGTAAGCGGAAACCTAAGGTTAAAAACTGGCTAGAAGACTTAACCTATTGTAGAGATACTCTAACCACATATGAGGAAGAGCTACCCATGGGGTCCCGCCCCAGAGACTTTTGGGAACCTTTCAGACAATACCTGCTGTCAATGGCGTCTGATGACGAAACATGCTGAACGCTTGATCACCAAAGACCATTTGGCTACTCTGTGCATAACGTAACGGGGCAATGAGGGGGGGAGAATGTTGTGACGCAGTGCTTTGAGTTTCGGGGGAGTTATTTGTTTTTTGTTACTAGGTCCTCCCACTAAGGTTCTGGGGGGAGTTGTTTTGACTGGGAAAAAACTGAAAATGTGAGACTGATCAGGCATTTACACCATTTTGATGCATTGTCGAACAACAACCCTACACTGCCAATACCAACGCGCCGCCGGACCTCAGGTTGTCGGCTGATGGGCTGTGTAAAGATGTATTTCTGATTTGCTTGTGCGTAGCGTGGACGGCCGGCCTTCTCAGGTTGTAGGCACTACCGAATGTATTATTTCTATGACCATGTGCAATAAATGTCTTACACAAAAAAAAAAAAAAAAAGTTAATAATACCGAAGAAAAAAACTGGAATTGGCCACTTTAAGTTAAAGGAGCAAATTAGAACTCGTGCCTTTGCTGTGCAAACCAGAACTCGTATCCCAAGCGCTTTGTATAATGGTCGCTTGTACACATTTTTAAGCAGGGAGAGCTTCATTTAAACTATGTTCCTAGTCCACATAATTGGAATTGAAAGGACTTTTAACTTTGAACGAGGGACATTGAAGAGCTTCCAAAGTGAGGTTGAGAATGAGAATCAGGGTGTCCATAATTGTGAATGCCCCTGGCACCTTTGAATGAAAATAAAGATTGCACTAAATGGACTTTTTAAACCAGCATTGGTACAGTCAACAGCTCTCCCCTGTGAAACATTTAGGTTTTTGCCGTTTTAATCATTTCCTCAACCTGGCACTTGTTTGCAAAATGTGGGTGCGGCACCATATTGTAATATTTTTTCATAAACAGAAAAAAAATCATTCAAAGATTGCAACCTTGTGCAGGTATTTGCAGCAGCCATCTTTATACTTTATTTTTAATTTACATATACAAGATGCCGGGTAGCCACCTGGGAACAGTATGGTTTTAAAAAAATGTCTGACCAGCGCATTTCGGATTAAGCATGTGGCCCAATAGTAGTGTGCAGCTGCAGACTTTCAGAAAGGTAATTGGGAACAAACGTGAAACAGGTACTGTATGAAGGAACATAAAGGCATGTGAAGTGGGTGCCCCAAAGCAAGCATCCTGACCGCATCATGCAACAAGTATTTGCAATGGAATAGGTCTCGCATTAGGAACGTTTGAGCTTTTGGTATTGTAAATGACACATTATTTATCGGTTTTGTTTTTTAAAATAGAGAAATTAATAGCTTTGTCATTTACAATGCCAATAGTTATAACTTTCGCAAATGTGACACCTATAGCATTTGTAATGCTATATGTGTTGTATTTACGTGACTTACATGTATTGATATTACAAATAACCATGGCTTTTAATATTTTTTCAATAATTAATACTTAAATAAAAGTTATTGTAACTTATAATGGCAATAGCTTAAAGTTTTGTAAATAACTTTTGTGAAGATTATGTTCAGTGTATTTTATGGTGACGAAAATCCAAGTACAGAAGTGAAATATTAACATCTTTTTGTTAAATTTGTAATCACGCTTAAAACATTGAGAGAACATATTTTAACCAGGTGTTGTTGAATGGTTGCACAGATTGATGCTGTGGTAGCGCTGATAGTTGTGATGCCGAACGAGTGATGCTGTGGCATTCAGTGATGCTGTGGTAGCGCATAGTGATGTTGTGGTGCCCCTGAGTGATGCTGTGGTGGTACGGAGTGATGCTGTACGCTATCCTATGTTTTGTTTTGTTATGCTATGTTTTGCTATCCTATGCTTTGAATTGTTATGCTATACTATGCTGTGTTTTGTTTTGCTATGCTTTGTTTTGCTATGCTTTGTTTTGCTATGCTTTGTTTTGCTATGCTTTGTTTTGCTATGCTTTGTTTTGCTATGCTTTGTTTTGCTATGCTTTGTTTTGCTATGCTTTGTTTTGCTATGCTTTGTTATGCTATGTTTTGTTATGCTATTCTATGTTTTGTTGTGTTTTATTATGCTATGCTTTGTTGTGTTTCAATATGCTATGCTTTGTTGTGTTTTATTATGCTATGGTTTGTTTTGCTATGTTATGCTATGTTTTGATGTGTTTGGAATGCTGTTTTTCTATGCTTTTCTATGTTTTGTTATGCTATGGTTTGTTGTGTTTTGTTCAGCTATGTTTTGTTATCCTATGCTTTGTTTTGTTATGCTATGCTTTGTTTTGTTATGCTTTGTTTTGTTATGCTATGCTTTGTTTTGTTATGCTATGCTTTGTTTTGTTATGCTATGCTTTGTTTTGTTATGCTATGCTTTGTTTTGTTATGCTATGCTTTGTTTTGTTATGCTATGCTTTGTTTTGTTATGCTATGCTTTGTTTTGTTATGCTATGCTTTGTTTTGTTATGCTATGCTTTGTTTTGTTATGCTATGCTTTGTTTTGTTATGCTATGCTTTGTTTTGTTATGCTATGCTTTGTTTTGTTATGCTATGTTGTGTTTTGTTATGCTATGTTGTGTTTTGTTATGCTATGTTTTGTTTTGTTATGCTGTGTTTTGTTTTGTTTTGTTATGCTGTTTTGTTTTGCTATGCTTTGTTTTGCTATGCTTTGTTTTGCTATGCTTTCTTTTGCTATGCTTTGTTTTGCTATGCTTTGTTTTGCTATGTTTTGCTATGCTTTGTTTTGCTATGTTTGTTTTGTTATGCAATTTTTTGTTTTTGTTATGCTATGTTTTGCTATGTTTTGTTTTGCTATCCTATGCTATGTTTTGTTATGCTATGTTTTGTTATGCTAGGCTTTGTTCTGCTAGGCTTTGTTCTGCTAGGCTTTGTTCTGCTAGGCTTTGTTCTGCTAGGCTTTGTTCTGCTAGGCTTTGTTCTGCTAGGCTTTGTTCTGCTAGGCTTTGTTCTGCTAGGCTTTGTTCTGCTAGGCTTTGTTCTGCTAGGCTTTGTTCTGCTAGGCTTTGTTCTGCTAGGCTTTGTTCTGCTAGGCTTTGTTCTGCTAGGCTTTGTTCTGCTAGGCTTTGTTCTGCTAGGCTTTATGTTCTGCTTTGTTATGTTAAGCTATGTTTGTTTTGTTAAGCTATGCTTTGTTGTGTTTTATTATGCTATGCTTTGTTGTTTTTTATTATGCTATCCTATGCTTTGTTTTGCTATCCTATGCTTTGTTTTGCTATCCTATGCTTTGTTTTGCTATCCTATGCTTTGTTTTGCTATCCTATGCTTTGTTTTGCTATCCTATGCTTTGTTTTGCTATCCTATGCTTTGTTTTGCTATCCTATGCTTTTTTTTTGTTATGCTATGCTGTGTTTTGTTATGCTATGTTTTGTTATACTATGCTGGTGAGGGTGTGTGAGGGTTTGTGGGGTTGAGGGGGTGTGGGGTTGAGGGGGTGTGGGGGTGTGAGGGTGGGTGAGGTTGAGGGAGGGTGAGGGGTGGGAGGGAGGGAGGGTTGGGGTGGGAGGGTGAGGGGTGTGAGGGGGTGAGGGAGGGTGAGGGGGTGTGAGGGTGAGGGGGTGTGATGGCGAATGGGTGTGGGGGTGTGAGTGAGGGTGAGGGTGTGTGTGAAGGTAAGTGTGAGGGTGAGGGGGGGAGGGTGAGGGGGGTGTGAGGGTGAGGGGGGGTGTGAGGGTGAGGGGTTGGTGAGGGTGAGGGGTGGGTGAGGGGGAGGGTGTGTGAGGGGGAGGGTGTGTGAGGGGGAGGGTGTGTGAGGGGGAGGGTGTGTGTGAGGGGGGTGAGGGTGATGGGATGTGAGGGAGGGTGATGGGATGTGAGGGAGGGTGATGGGATGTGAGGGAGGGTGATGGGATGTGAGGGAGGGTGAGGGTGGGTGAGGGGATGTGAGGGTGGGTGAGGGGATGTGAGGGTGGGTGAGGGGATGTGAGGGTGGGTGAGGGGATGTGAGGGAGGGTGAGGGGATGTGAGGGAGGGGATGAGGGGATGTGAGGGAGGGGATGAGGGGATGTGAGGGAGGGGATGAGGGGATGTGAGGGAGGGGATGAGGGGATGTGAGGGAGAGGATGAGGGGATGTGAGGGAGGGTGAGGGGATGTGAGGGAGGGTGAGGGGATGTGAGGGAGGGTGAGGGGATGTGAGGGAGGGTGAGGGGATGTGAGGGAGTGAGGGGATGTGAGGGAGGGTGAAGGGATGTGAGGGAGGGTGAAGGGATGTGAGGGAGGGTGAAGGGATGTGAGGGAGGGTGAAGGGAGGGTGAGGGGATGTGAGGGAGGGTGAGGGGATGTGAGGGAGAGGATGAGGGGATGTGAGGGAGAGGATGAGGGGATGTGAGGGAGAGGATGAGGGGATGTGAGGGAGAGGATGAGGGGATGTGAGGGAGAGGATGAGGGGATGTGAGGGAGGGTGAGGGGATGTGAGGGAGGGTGAGGAAGTGGGGGTGTGAGGGGTGTGAGGGTGAGGACGAGGGGGTGTGAGGGTGAGGACGAGGGAGTGTGAGGGTGAGGACGAAGGGGTGTGAGGGTGTGGGTGTGTGGAGGGGAGGGTGATGGGATGTGAGGGAGGGTGATGGGATGTGAGGGAGGGTGATGGGATGTGAGGGAGGGTGATGGGATGTGAGGGAGGGTGATGGGATGTGAGGGAGGGTGATGGGATGTGAGGGAGGGTGAGGGTGGGTGAGGGGATGTGAGGGTGGGTGAGGGGATGTGAGGGTGGGTGAGGGGATGTGAGGGGATGTGAGGGAGGGTGAGGGGATGTGAGGGAGGGGATGGGGTGATGTGAGGGAGGGTGAGGGGATGTGAGGGAGGGTGAGGGGATGTGAGGGAGGGTGAGGGGATGTGAGGGAGGGTGAGGGGATGTGAGGGAGGGTGAGGGGATGTGAGGGAGGGTGAGGGGATGTGAGTGAGGGGATGTGAGGGAGGGTGAAGGGATGTGAGGGAGGGTGAAGGGATGTGAGGGAGGGTGAAGGGATGTGAGGGAAGGTGAAGGGAGGGTGAGGGAAGGTGAAGGGAGGGTGAGGGGATGTGAGGGAGGGTGAGGGGATGTGAGGGAGAGGATGAGGGGATGTGAGGGAGAGGATGAGGGGATGTGAGGGAGAGGATGAGGGGATGTGAGGGAGAGGATGAGGGGATGTGAGGGAGGGTGAGGGGATGTGAGGGAGGGTGAGGATGTGAGGGTGAGGGGGTGTGGGTGTGAGGGGTGTGAGGGTGAGGACGAGGGGGTGTGAGGGTGAGGACGGGGGGTGTGAGGGTGAGGACGAGGGGGTGTGAGGGTGTGGGTGTGTGGAGGGGAGGGTGTGTGTGAGGGAGGGTGATGGGATGTGAGGGAGGGTGATGGGATGTGAGGGGATGTAAGGGAGGGTGAGGGGATGTGAGGGAGGGTGAGGGGATGTGAGGGAGGGTGAGGGAGGGTGAGGGGATGTGAGGGAGGGTGAGGGGATGTGAGGGAGGGTGAGGGGATGTAAGGGAGGGTGAGGGGATGTAAGGGATGTGAGGGAGGGAGGGTGAGGGGATGTGAGGGAGGGAGGGTGAGGGGATGTGAGGGCGGGTGAGGGGATGTGAGGGCGGGTGAGGGGATGTGAGGGCGGGTGAGGGGATGTGAGGGAGAGGATGAGGGGATGTGAGGGCGGGTGAGGGGATGTGAGGGAGAGGATGAGGGGATGTGAGGGAGGGTGAGGGGATGTGAGGGAGGGTGAGGGGGTGTGAGGATGGGTGAGGGGGTGTGAGGATGAGGGGGTCTGAGGGTGAGGATGAGGGGGTGTGAATGAGGGGTGTGAGGGTGAGGACGAGGGGGTGTGAGGGTGAGTGAGGGTGAGGGGAGGGCGGGAGCGCATTCCTTTGAAGTCTGAGGCAGGGGGCGGAGGAGCGGCTTGGGAGCGGATTCCTTTGAAGGCTGATGTCTAGGCTCACACAAATGGTGGTGTGCGAGCGGCTTCCTTTGACGTCTGATGCCGAAGCCGATGGTGTTTGATGTGCACGCGCCTGCCTCACATGAATTGTACGTGATACACAGGCTTGGTAGACTTTTCGGACTGCTTACTATATAATCTCGCCTATTAAATCCCTAACTGGATCGAATAGTCGAGACCTTAAAAGTGGGGGGATTGGTAGGAATGTGGAGCCTTCGACATGGAAGCTAGCAGCCTGCAGTACTGTGTAGTGTCAGGCTCCTTGCATAAGCAGCCTAATCAAAATGAATACAAAATTAAGCATGAGGAGGGACAGAGGTGCAGTGGACAAGCTGGTTGGGAAGGATTTATGGTGGGGGAGGTGATGAAGTCCTAAAAGTCCATAAATATAACTAAACACAGTGGCCCCCTCATGCCAGAAGTGGAAGGATGCAAGACTTCCAAAGAGAATTGATGTAAAGAAGCGAAGTGTCAAATACATTGAATGAGAATCCGAAACAGAGTTGGACAAAACGAAATCCAGTTGTGAGCAAGGGACTGATCCAAAACGTACTCTGTACGTAGTACCGTGGGCAATACATCCTGGAAATCAGACTACCAAAGCTGTCTGTAGGTCCAGTCCTAAAAATGGGAGGTGACCAAAGTCTACGTAAAATGACCCGGTTTCAGGTTGGCGGGTGTACTTTCACTGGCGGCTTCACTTCTCATTTTGCACTGTAATGAACCACTGGTTTATCAGCGGTGGAGATCCGGTTTTGAGTTTGCATTTTGTGGTTTAATTGGTTACCTGCACATGGGTATTTAGCCAGAAATTCATTTTAACAGTGCACGCCATGAATTCCTTGTGTAACGTAAAAACTGCTGAATTACACCTAAATGTTTTTTAGCATGTTTTTCTCGAAAGTCGAAACCCAAAATGTACATTCCATGCTTTAGTGTTGAGAAAATAAATGCATATGAGTGTTTTAGCCTGATTGCTTTGGTTTTTGTTTCTTGAAATTAGAACTTTAATTTGGCAGAGTCTCACCGATTAGCATGGTGTGGGTGCTCGTTGCATGCATTCATCCTCCTAAATGTCATTAAACTGTGTAGTTTATCTGTAGTAGATTTTCTTCATCAAATTATGATGCCCCATGCCCTCTTACGATACATCTTTCAGGCACCTGCCAGCTTCCATTTTAAAAAGCGTGAAGTAACGGGGTTCTTCTTAATGTACTCTTATAGTGATGAACAGGCTGTAGCACGAACACTAAATTGGATTATTTGGGAATATGTAAAAATAAAGTGTAGACCTCCAATAATGTAAGGAATAGGACAGTGTTTCTGCAATTTATCATAGAACCGTGTATGGATAGCAAACTCAGAACCCACTAAATTGTATTTACTTCTATCATCAAGGAACAGTTTTTCTTAAAATCTATTTTGCTTGCCATGTTAACATTTTAACACTTGCTCTTCAGTCTTCAGGCTCTCCAGTTTCTGACCACACACAGTTATGCTCAGGGTCCCTGGAGTTCTGCGGCACTACAGGGCCACTTTCTGCAGCAAGGGTAAGAGAATTCTGCGGCAGAGATCCAAGTTCTGCAGCACTGCCTTCTTGCAGCCGGCTGCAATCCTGTACCCACTGTTAGCTGCAGAATTCCAGGAGCCCTGGGCTTTTCACAGTTCCTTGGCCGTGGAATTGTCCCCTGGCCATGGAATTTTCTTAACCCTTTCAGTACTTTTGACTTAGCCATGGGTGGGTGCTACATTTGTGCAGCAGATTCGGTGTGCACAACTCTGTGACTGCTGCTTGCAAATGTTTTACGCATCCAGATCCGACTAGGTAGACACATACTGTTTTTATGCGATGTCAAAAACCGATATGTGCCACAGAAGTACTGAAGGTTTAAAGATGCAGCGTCTGCTTTGGGCATTACAGAGCTGCCATTTTAAACTTTTAAACCAGCAATGCTCAATGTATGTCTTTGTCGGTGAGTGTCTGATGTCAGCATTGTAGGCAAAGCTTCTCAGAGGACCAACCCACCTGTCAAAGTTCTGTGTTTATGCTAGTAATTTGGACACAGATGTACCCTGAGGCAGTGTAGTGGGTGTGTAATGAAGAGCTATTGCAGGGTTTTTATCGACTCATGGAAATGAAGCTTGGTTTTTTCATCCTCAAAGGACGTGTGGCCTGATTTAGAGTTTGGTTGACTGGTTACTCAATCACGAACGTGATGGATAGTGCACCGTAACATAACACCATTATACCCTACGGCACTGGTAATCATGTGAACGTGAAATTCTTCATGTTTGTTGTGACAAAGTAACCCATCCGCCAACCTCTAACTCCAGCTCCCAGGTATTGGCTTTTCCTGGTTATTTTCTGCCTTCTGTGTGTACCAATGACTTTCCAAGTTTTTATCACAATACCTGCAAATAACGTTATTGTAGTGTATTGTAGATCAGTTGTTCAAACCAGTAAGTCTTGAGTAAAACTATAGTCACACGATTCAGTACCTGACAACTTTTAGTACCAGACCACATATCCTCTTGGGGGCCAGCCACATGCCCTCTCAGGTACCAGGCCATATGCCTTCTCAGGGACCAGACCACATCTTCTGGCAGAGATCAGTTAACTTCAAACCTTGGCACAAAGACCGAACAGTTAGTTTTTGTCCAGCGGGGTGGTTCTCTGGATCTGAACGGATACAGCTCTTCTAAACTATACAGATCACTGTAGCTCACAACTTCCTAGTACCAACACAAATCCTTCAGAGAAGGAAGGCTTAACATAGTGTCCTGCACACAGTGCCGTTGCGGGTAGGAATCTTTCAATGCTGACATGAGACACCGGCCCTGCTAGACCTCTGGAGTGCAGAGTTTAAATGGCAGCCTGTTCTGAACTGAACTAACGCAGGGGGTGTTTGACTTACAATTTGAAAACCCAGGGCTTTGGTTTAACTGTTCTAGCAATGTTGTACTGCATGTCACAGGCATGTTTCAATGTATGATTTGCATCCGTTTGTGTAGCATGTTTTTTTGGTTGGAAAATTATATCATTCGCATCACTTAAAATACAACTTAGGATAAAATATGAAGCAGTTCATTACCGGATACTGTTTTAATAAGGTTTTCTGCATCACATTGACCAGGTATTGTACAGAAACATGTGGTAGATGATACTAAATGGATGCTTCTGTAGTTTATAGAAAATGGCACCAAAAGCAAATAAACTTTAAACCTTTGTGGTTTCTTAATGTGGGTACTAGATAGACTTCGAGATTTACCAGAACGTGAACCAGAGGGATGAAACTGAGCAATAGGTGCTGATGGAGCAATTTATTTGTGTTTTAAGATAGTCCGCTATTGGGTAGAGGCAATAGTAGCCAGGAGTGCATTGGTGAAGGTTTCTTTATACAAGTGAGATTTTGTGGTTTGTCCGTTCCTAAAATGTGGGGGTCATTCCTAGAAATGATTATCTGTCCGACTGGGGCAATCTTTGTTTGAGTCATCTTGGTTCCTGTAATTGGCCTTTTCTCCTAAATGAAATGAAGGCAGAGTAGACCCTCGTGATAAGATTGTGCACCCTGGCTGTAATCTGGAGCACACTTATCTGGCAGGTTGAAGAGAAGTTGGGTAAACTTGTACGTCCAGCAGGCTAACATTTCTGATTTAAAATATAGCGTGCCAATAACTAAGCTGTCACCGCTGATTGAATAACATCTCTTGACGAGTTAAAAGCATGTGTTTCAGACTGTTTCCCACTCTTTCAATAATGATCAGTGCCAAACAGAGGTCTGTGCTGGGCACCTGTGCGTCTCGTAAGGGCCCCCTTTGATCTGCACCTTCATGCACGTTCTCTGCATGTCACGCTCTTAGCGTTCAACTCGCAGCATGATTGAAAATTTGCATATTAATTTTAAAAAAAGAAAGACAATGTATTTTTCTGTCACTACAGGGCAAAAAGAAAAGACGAACAAGAGAAAAACAGCAGGACTCCAATCCAGGTAATAAGAGCACTGGGCCTGGCTTTGACATGTTGGTACATCTTACTGCGATGGACACAGTGTGTCTGGGCTTAAACAGAAGAGATCTTCCTGTGTTCATTGATATCTTTTTCAATTGGTCTCTTGTTTTTGGAGAAAATTGTTTTTTGTTTTTTTTAAACAACAAGCAGAATATTGAATACATGCTGCTTATATACTGCCCGTTAAACTATTCTCTTTTAGAAAAGTACAGTAAGAATTTGTGAGTCTACTGTGATCTGCACTCTGATTTTGCACATATTAAGTGACTAAAATGTTATGAAAGACATCAGTTTCACATATTGGTGTTACCAGAGGTTCTGCGGTTAGTTGTTGGGCAGATGGTTTTGAGGACAACATCACACATGAGCTGTTATGTGATCCATTATACTGTTGGCAAGATGCTCGGTGAGTTCGGACCCGGTAACATCAGCTCAAGAGTTGTATGTCAAAATATCAAGGCCAATGATAACAAACTGCTCTTATATCGGCTCCAAAATACGGCTACCAACATGTAGTCACGGTAAGCATACACAGGGAAGTATAGGTCAATTGAGCCCGATTCACGAAAGATCTGCAAACGTCTGCAAATTCCCAAACATCCCTAGAAGTAAGCCTGGAAAACTGTGAGGCACGATTTTCCAGGCTCACTTCTGGTAATGTTATGGGTCTATTCTCACAGGCCTCTGTTCATTTTGGAATTAACCATGGGGAAGATCGAATAAGGGAAATTGAGCCTCCTTGAAGGGGAAATGCTCCAACGCTTGTCTCGATAAAACCTCTGACCACATCCAGAGTGGGAAGGGGGACTTAAAAATAGGAGTTTGGGAGTCACCACAAATGTACCTTTTTGTGGGTGTTTCTCAACTTCCAAGGTGGACCATTCCTCGAACACCCACTCCCAACCCCTTGAGTGGAATTTACGAGTGCAGCATTCTCCACACTCCTGGTGGGGAAATCCACTCTTAAATGCGAGTATGCCTGCCAGAAATCCCTTTTCAGATTCCTGGTAGATGTAGAAAATATAAATTTGTTTGTAAGTTTATTTTGCGGCCAAATTTACTTTTGTGACTTGTCCATGTAACAATTAAATCCCCAACTGGTTACTGTGACAATATGCAGGTAGTCGGCTGCAAAGCCCATGTAAGTGCAGGTCAATTTTGTGTTTTAAAAAAAAATCAATATTTTGATAAAACACTCTATAATGCTTTGTAATCCTTTTGAAGTGGTTATGTGGGCACGAAGCGCTATTTGATAGACTAGTTATTAAGAATCATTTATTCAGTACATGCCAGGTTTCATGAGTCTATTCAGTGGAGGCATTTGATACCTAAGAACAGGTGTACACATCTTGTAATGCGAATGTAATGTTGTAGAGCACTAGGCTGCAAGAGGGCCAGGTATGCGGTGTAGAAGCAAGAACAGTTTAGCAAAACAGTAAGTGTGGCAACTCAGACAGGTGTGGGAGTAGTGACACTCGCCTATGCCAAACAAAAAAAAACATACAGGGAGCGTTTGGTTGGATTATGTGCATCATAAGAATAAATCCAGGGATGCCGCTTTGTCTCTATGATGTATCTGCTGAGTTAGCTGGCAAACACTGGTTCCATCAATTTCACAGTCACCTTCATTGATCTGTGATCACAAAAGCTCAGTCCATTTAAAGATTCAAGTAGGTATTCTTATAGGGAATAAAAAATTTAACTTGTTCTTACTTTCAGGACCAAATGCCTGCTGCACAAAAGCCGTATACTGGTTGACTTTTAAATTTGGGGCACAACTGTTAATTGTTAGGTCTTTTAGTTCTTCTTGACCTGGCATCTTGAACAGTCACCCTGGTGCTATATAGTTCTGACTGATGTTCTGTAGAAAGTCACTCCATCTGTTTGAGAGATAAGCCAAGTGAAAAGACTTCCTTATATGTAAGGAAAAGAAACACATTTTCTGTGTTGTCATGCCCGTTCGCTGGGGTTGGGTTTTCTTCGGGCAGCTGGGTAAACTTTAGGACGGGTGTTGTCATTGTCCTTGCAACCACTGAAGCCAGGAACCATATGGAGCATAATGAATGCCAAGTATCACAGTATTCTAGCATACACCATATGTCACCCTCTAACTCACTGGTGCTCTTTCAGTTGCAATTCTTTGTGAACATAGCCAAGCACAACTGACTGTTCTTCGAGTATTTGTGAGATGTACTAGTATCTTACTGTTGATAATCTCCCTCTCTTTTTTTCGGGGATTGCCACAGTCCAACGTCAGTAAGTTTTTAGGCAATCTGCAGTCTATTGGGTGGAAAAGGGGGATCTTAAAGTCACCTTCGCGGTTTGGAGCAGCGTTCGAAGGGCCTTGTATTGCCTGGGAGTCTTTGCCAGTGATGCAAATACTTCTCTTCTGCTCTTGCTGCTAAGAAATAGTTGGTTGTGCCTCACAAGGCCCAACACAGTTCACAGTGCCAACACAAAACTGAGATCAGCCACCAACCCAAAGTGCTGTGTGGGGTCCCACACACCGGCCGCAGACCTGTAATCCTTCTTTATTAGGGGCAGATGCACAAAAGGGTTTAGAAGTCTACTCTTATGGGTTCTGGTTTCACACACACAATATGTTTGGTTTTAACAGAAACAAGTACCACTTTCCACCTCCAACCACTAAATGGCAGGATATGGGCACAGCATGTAAATCTAGAAGAGCTTCTAGATTCCATCTGCAAAACTGTTGTTACATGTAAGAAACTTGTTTCTTCTCAAACGTGCCGTTCAAGAGGTTCAGCTTCTTTGAGTCTGGCTTGGTTTTAGCAATGCTAGAACCTAATGGTACACAAGATGTGGTTAGATCTCAGACTCTGACAATTCAAAGGCATATGGTCAGCATGGCTCAGAATCATAGATCTCACTTTTAGGGACATAGTCCTTGCCCCGAAAGAGAGATGGACAAGGATTCTGACTCTGGTCCTTGCCTTCCTTTAATATAGGTGTGCAGACCTTTGTTAAATGAAAGGTGATCAGTGGAGAAGCGCAAAGATTCTGCTCACATCCAGGCATGGGTAGTTGGCCTGCTTCCAATTGTCTACTCCGATTCCATGCTAACCTCAAACATTAGGGGGAACACGTTCTGCCCACAGCTCTGTAGAGAACAGCTAGCTCTCTTAATTTATGTTTTGGCATGTAAAACAGCTCTAGGCAATCAGATGCTGTTGCTGGAATGTGCAGGATGTGGTTATTGGTCAGGGCACTCCTCTTCTCTGAATAAGGTGTGCAGACTTCCCCTTGCTTTTTGACCACTTCATTGATCAAGTGTTGCTCTTGCATGATCAGAGACCGATATTTTGGAATTGTTTTGGTCCAGGCCTATGGACAAAAGAAAGGTCCTTCCTGCTACATTCATTGGATGTTCATCTGAACTTGGGCAGAAGTACTTGGCCTCAACATAAACTCTACAGAACGTGAGTGGGAATCAAAGGAGCAGCACATAGGGGGCATTTAGGGAGCAGGGGAGATAGTTGAACTGACTACCACAAAACCCTATTGTGCACACTACAATCGTAGGGCCTGCATACATCTACAGGGTGCGACTTCTACTTAGCTGTCACCTATCTCTAGGGTGGGACCCAACTCCAGGGTAGGCACCACTCTTGTAGCCAAGCACTCTTGTAGCCAAGCACTCTTGTAGCTTTGACTGTACACACCCCTCTTCCAGCAATTACATTGCAGCTCGATAGTTTACGGATGAAATCCCCAGTAGGAGTTGCACATCTTAAGCAAAGTGGAGAAGTGGTAACACTATTTCCACAGCTTAGCATGGGTAAGGTAAGTATGATAACACTATTTCATTTAGGTTAAACAAAATTGGTCTGCGATGGCTCAGTTTTGTGGTGATGCCCTTGCCTCCCAGCAGTCTTCATTAGACAGTGATATTAAGTCCTCTTGCCAGGAGCGGTGCAGCTGATCGTAGGAGTCTGGGATGGTTATAACTGAGGAGTGATAAGTTTGTGTTATTTTGTGATCCTTCTAGTCTGCTGAAGTCTGAGAGTTCAACCAGGTCCTGTATCCAGAGGGGTGAGTGTGTTAAAGCTGTAGAGAAATAACTGATGTCAGTGGAGGTCATATTCATCTTGTACATTTATGAAAGGTCTCATAATGGTGCCTATGATGTCCCGTTACTTAAATCCTCGCAGGTCAGAGACTTGACGCAGTCTCTTTCCAGCTCAAAGTGTGTTTTCTCCTTTCAGATTTTGCTTCCACTCCAAGTCCCTATTTGTGTCCTTCCCTCCAAGTCCCTATGTGTAATTGGATCTGCACCCGCTCTGTCTGCGTAGCGCTCAGCATTACTCTGCTTTAACTGTGATTTCTACGCATTGTTTAGCCTGATTTGCATATCGCATTTAGGAACGCTGTGCATTGCTTTCACTTAAGTCATACTGTTATTGTGCCCGTGTCCCAGCGCCAGCTCGCATTTCCCGGTCCTGTATTTTTGTCTCCCCGTCCATTTTGTTGTGCCTGCAGCCCGTCCCTCCCCCTACGCTCCCGCCTCCCAGCTCCCCCTGCCACACTCCGCCCCCTCCACTATCCATTTAAGGCTGATGACCCAACGTGCAGCGTCCACGCGCTACGGCTGCGCCGAAGGTGCGCCAAAGGTAAGCCCGTCTACGCCCGTCCGCGCCTGGACCGCGGCCAGCGCCAGACCCCCTGGTTCCCGTACCACCCACCCCTCCGGCATTACATACAACGCCTCCACCCTCTTAGCACTAAACCCCGGCCGACTCCCCAACTGCGCCCAAGCCGCACCTGGACACACCCATGGACCCTTCACTTGCAACTCCTGCAAGTATGACGGCACCAAGACCAACTCCACATCTACTAACACCAAACGGAGATCGGACACCAACCACCTTAAATGCATCCTTCTCAACACCCGCTCGGTCCACAAACACGCCATCGACCTTTGGAACCTACTAGACACCATTTCTCCGGACGACGCCTTCCTAACAGAAACCTGGATGAACGCCTCCTCAGCTCCAGACATCACCATAGCCATCCCGGAAGACTACAAGATCATCCGAAAGGACCGCACCAAGCAAACAGGAGGAGGCATCGCCATCGTCCATAAGAATTCCATCCGCATCTCAACCAGCGCAGACGTCAACCTCGCTAGCGCCGAACACCTTCACTTCCAGATCCACACTGACCCCAAGACAACACGCAGAGGCACTCTCCTCTACAGACCACCAGGACCCCGTGCACAATTCTGTGAAGACATCACTGACTTCATCACCCCTCACGCCCTCCCCTCCGAGGACTACATCCTACTGGGAGACCTCAATTTTCACCTGGAAAAGAACAACGACAGCAACACCACCACCCTTCTGGACAATCTCGCCAACCTCTGACTCCAACAAGTAGTTAACACCCCCACCCACTGCGCAGGACACACACTCGACCCTATCTTCACCTCCAGCAAGCACATCTCCTTCAGTCGCACCACAGCTCTCCATTGGACGGACCACAGCTGTGTTCACTTCACCTACAAAAAGACCACAATCCACAACCACCCTCAACCCACTCTGCGAAGAAACTGGAACAAAATCACCACCGAACAGATCTCCACATCGCTTCTTCAAAACCCCCCAGCCTATTCGTCGAACCCTAACCAAGCAGCCATCAACCTCACACAATGGCTAACCCACAGCGCCGACAACCTAGCACCCTTGAAAAAATGCCAAATCAAACTAGGAAACAAACGCCCCCTGGTTCAATGATGAGCTTAAGAAATCCAAGAAACTCTGTCGCTCCCTCGAAGGCCTGGAAAAAAGACCCAAACACCAGCACCAGGGACGCCTTCAAAAACGCCACCCGCATACACCACCAACTGATCCGGACAACCAAGAAAGCCGCTTTCAAAGACCGACTAGACAACAACGCCCACAACAGCAAGGAATTATTCAACATCTTCAAAGAGTTTACCAACCCCTCTGCCAACTCCAACGACATCACCTCCTCTCAAACCCTCTGCGACTCCTTAGCCTCGTTCTTCTACAACAAAATAGCAGACATCCACAACAGCTTCAACAACCAACCCGAAGACCAACCCACCCAACCTTTTGCCGAACCTTCACCCCCCTTGAACATCCTTAATGACTGGAACCCAATCTCCACTGAGGACACCATCCGCCTGATGAACTCCATCCACTCAGGATCCCCCACAGACCAATGCCCTCACCACATCTTCAACAAAGCGGACTCCATCATAGCACCACACCTCCGAGACGTCATCAACTGCTCCCTCAACTCCGCCACCTTCCCGGAAAGTTGGAAACACGCCGAACTCAGTGCCCTTCTAAAAAAAACCACAGCTGACCCCACCGAACTCAAAAACTACCGCCCTATCTCGCTCCTTCCTTTCCCGGCCAAAGTCATCGAGAAAGCAATCAACAACCAGCTCGCCGACTTCCTCGAAACCGACAATTCCCTCGACTCCTCACAGTCCGGCTTCCGAGCCAAGCACAGCACTGAGACCGCACTCATCGCAGCAACAGACGATATTCGAAAACTACTGGACAATGGAGACAGTCGCCCTCATCCTCCTCGACCTCTCCACAGCCTTCGATACAGTCTGTCACAGCACCCTGTTACAACGCCTCAAACATCGGAATACAAGGAAAAGCTCTGGAATGGATCACCTCGTTCCTTGCCGGAAGAACTCAGAGAGTCCGCCTCCCACCGTTCAAGTCAGAAGCCTCTGAAGTCATCTGTGGCGTGCCACAAGGATCCTCACTCAGCCCCACCCTCTTCAACGTATACATGAGCCCCCTCGCGACCATCGCTCGCCAACACAACCTCAACATCATCTCCTACGCTGACGACACTCAACTGATCCTCTCACTCACCAATGACCCTAACACCGCCAAAACCAACCTACATCAAGGAATGAAAGAAGTAGCAGAGTGGATGAAGCTCAGCCGTCTGAAACTGAATTCAGACAAAACGGAAGTCCTTATCTTAGGTACCCCCCCCTCCGCATGGGACGACTCTTGGTGGCCAGCGGCCCTTGGAAAAGCACCCATCCCGACGGACCACGCACGGAACCTGGGCGTCATCCTGGACTCCTCACTCTCGATGACCAGACAAGTCAACGCCGTTTCATCATCTTGCTTCAATATTCTTCGCATGCTCAAAAAAACATTTCGCTGGATCCCCACCGAAACTAGAAAAACTGTCACCCACGCACTGGTCACAAGCCGCCTGGACTACGGAAACACCCTCTACGCTGGCACCACCGCAAAACTGCAGAAAAAACTCCAACGCATCCAGAACGCATCAGCCAGACTCATACTAGACATCCCGCGTAAAGATCACATTTCTAATCACCTGAAAGACCTCCATTGGCTCCCTGTCAATAAGAGGATAACATTCCGCCTCCTCACCCACGCACACAAAGCACTTTACGAACTTGGACCCGAATGCCTCAACACGCGAGTCTCCTTCTACACCCCCCCCCCACCCCAGCTACGCTCTTCCAACCAAGCCCTTGCTGTTCTTCCACGCATCAACAAAACCACCATGGGAGGAAGATCCTTCTCCTACCTGGCGGCTAAAACCTGGAATTCTCTCCCCATTCACCTCCGCCTCACTCAAAACCACCTAGCATTCAGAAAGCAACTTAAAACCTGGATATTCGACAAGTAATTCCCCTCCCTCCTCAAGCGCCTTGAGACCCTCCGGGTATGTAGCGCGCTATACAAATTACTTGACTTGACATATAGTGGGTACGGTATCTGAAACCCCTTGCATAACCCACTTTTTGGGAGCGAAGGGCAGGATCACTGCATGAGTCATCCCCCCACTCGGAGGTGATGTCTGCAGCCACCACCACCATCCATTATATGTACCTCTGAAGCATTTGTTGAAGGCAGTCAAAGGGAAGCCCTTGTTATAAAAAAGCATGGAATCCATATGTGCAAAGATGTATGCAATATCAGAAAGGAATGGTTTTGTAGCTGGTATAAGTGGTGCGGCAAAGCCATCATTTTTAAAAGTCAGCGACCTTCCTATTTAGTATAGTGGCAGTAATGCCCTATATTTAATATCACTCCTGAGCCTGTGAAATGTTTAGTTCATACACCTCTCAAGGATGCATTTTGCTATGGCAGGAGTTGACCAGTGATTAAAAACAGTGAGCAGAATGCAACTAATGGTGGCATGGCTTACAAACTGGTGGACCTGTCATACGATGAAAATCAAGTGCAATCAAAGTTGAACTTGTACTGAACATCAAAGATTGAATTACTTCGATTTCCTAGGATGTTTTGTTTTAGGGTTTGTAAAATGGTACAAAGTGATTTTGGATATTTTGAGTGTAAAGAGGGGTCATTAGTTTATAAAGTGTACAGCTGGAACAGCAACATTAGAAAAACCTAAATGTGTTAGGTTACCAAACTGCCAGAGTAAGTTTTGTTCAGAGAGTAGATCACTGCAGGGGGCGGGGGTGGAGGGGCAGTAACCAGCAAAGATTGAGGAGGGGGTGTGGTGAATCCAGAGAAGATTAGAACATATGAGGTGTAAACTTACTTGAGGTCAGTTAAAAATGGAAAGTAATATTGTAAAGCCTTGATGGATGCTCAACAAAGCAATACAACCCAGTCCATAACTTTGGATGGAATTGGTTGGCCGAGGTATCTGATCAGCAGAAATGTAGAGCTCAAGTAGATTGTGTGAATCTGTTGCGGTAGATCTGAAGTTAAGGAGTGACTTGTCTGTCAGGATTCAAATAAAAGTTTAAAACTAAGAGTTGACATGTTACACAGGTTTGGGAATATAGATGACTCTGTCCTCAATGTTTTTTAATTCAGACCAAACAGCATGCAGGGCATCAAGCTCTACTTACCGCCCACCAGGTGGTGTTTTAGAAGTCATGCCCAATCTGCACTTAGTCAATGGTCCCCATTGTGGGGGCAGAATGAATATTTCTGATTTCAGTCCTTTAATCTTTCCAACAGTTCGTAGTGGCGGCCCAGTAGACATTGTTGCGTCAAACAGGCAGTGGGCTCTTTTCTGTTCTCATTCTGAAGTACCAATTTTGGATGGTACTAATTCTTTAAAGTACAATTATTTGA
Source organism: Lissotriton vulgaris (assembly GCF_964263255.1). Lineage (NCBI taxonomy): Eukaryota > Metazoa > Chordata > Amphibia > Caudata > Salamandridae > Lissotriton > Lissotriton vulgaris. The sequence continues at coordinate 1,084,029,680 of NC_141695.1, read as the reverse complement.
CTGCATACTGATCGGAGTCATATTCTGCCATAGCCATGATTTCATCTATGCACTTATATTATTAATATATCTTGGAAGCAAAACATTTTGTTTAAAACATCTTAGAGTAGCTTAATTTCCAAGCTTTTGGCATTGTTTTCTGCATTGTCTGCAGTTTTAAGGACTATGTTGATCTCAGAACACACCTTTTGATTAAATATGAAGCATTAATCTAACATAATTAGTGTCACTGTCTTTTTTTTCTTGCCCATTTTTTTTCTCCCAACGTACATCAAAATGATGTACTGACAATCTGTGTGTGCCTATTGGATAGTGGAGTCTTTCCAATATAAAATGATAGGTTACATTTTTTTTTTTATTTTTTTTTTTTAAACAAGCGGTCAGGTATACTTATTTTTATAGCTTACTACTAGGTTTATTAGCTATATTTAGTCACTAGCCCTGTGAAGTCATTCATGAGCTCTTCCAAGACAGGGATCCTCCTTGACCCGCTCGGACATACTAGTCACAAGATGTGCTGGCTGCCAATCATTGATAAAAGGTTTGTTACATCTGTGCAGCGGGAGTCGTTTGCAGATAGTCTTTTGTGTGCAGCTGTAATTCTCAACAGAAAGAAGTACGTTTTGGCATGAAACGATTTGTCAACATCTTTATTTACCACACTGCTCAAGACATCCTCTATCTTGAAATAGAACTACAGGACTTTCATCTGGATTATTCCTCAAACGCTTTGAATTTAACCTTGTTACTTTGGCTGAAGGAGTTGTAAAAAAAAGCATAGAAATTCACAGAAAATATGACTCCTGCTTGCCTGCAGTCACAAGATACAAATATGTCTACCCTTGCAGGGATCCCTTCAGGATACTTCGAGGACGGTCTTGTGGTTGATATCATGCTAGATTAGATTACTTCCTTCTCTGCCTTCCAATCCTCATAGGCTATGGGAGGCCAGGATGTGGCGGCTGATTTGCAGATACCGCTGATTGCAAATCAATAACCGCAGAGATGATTACTGACCTGATAGTCCCATAAGTCAGTTGTTTGGTCCAAGATGGTAAACTTTGTTTTCTCCAGTGCTAATGGTAAGCCCAGGAAGTCTATGAAATTCGATTGAACATCAATACAAAGATATTAAACCGAATAATTTGTAAAAGTGTCCCGTTATTAAGCTGCACACCAGTTAATTTTGTCATATAGAGGTTAATGACCAGGGGCCTCTACAGTCTGTGCTGTGAAGCGAATACTTTTCGTGCATTTTATTTTTTGATCCTGCTGTTTGGCAGTAGCAACATTTGACATGGGCATCCGAGCCAACTGGCAAGCAGCATTGAAAAAGACACTAACCTCCCAGAGTGCCCTGTATTGATTCATCGTGACACCTCTGTATGTAGGACGCCCTGGAGGCACCTCAAAACGGGTCTTACAGTCACATTACTAAATCTCAAAGTAGAATTAGTTGTAGGCAAAAGTTCTCTGCAGTTAGTCGCTCCCCCAAACCATCATACTGAAGATATTTTTTAAATCTTGAACTTTGAAAGCTGAGAGGCACAGCTCCCATCCAGTGGATGGCGTAATCATTTGCTTGTTTTCTCCCTAAAAATAGCCTAAATTATTCTTTTTGATATTCCTTCTAGTTATATTTTGCCTTGACGCCAACCTAGTTGGTCACGGATAAAATGCAAGGTCACTCTGGGATATTGGAAAATGTGTTCAATACATTACAGAAAACCCTTAGGGATTTAAAGTTCCCCGCCTTTTTACACTTTACGTACAATTACGCAAATAGATAATGAAGGCGCGTGGAGCATACTCCGGTGTGATGTCAGAGCGCACAAAGTAAAGAAACCAGATACATGCGATTGTTGGGTGTTTCAGATTGATTTCCTTGTTTCTTTCTTGGTGTGTCTAACCACTCTTTAATTTCAGAGTTGTAGATAGGATTTGCCCAGTGCTGATGACATTGACTTCGGCTTGCAAGTTTCTTTGTTGTTCTCAAGTGGCTAAATTTGTGTTGCATCTTTTCTTCCTTCTTCTGTTTTTGTGTCTCTGCCTTCGCCTCCCCTGCTCTCGTCCACGCATGCTTCTGTGTTCAGAGCCCGGCTCCCCTAAGAAATGCAGAGCTCGCTTTGGCCTCAGCCAACAAACGGACTGGTGCGGCCCATGCAGGTGTGTATCACAAACTCTCCCGTCTGCTTCCACCACTTGCTTCTCAGCGTATGTTCATGCCTCTCTCTTACGTGCATGCTCGTCACCAGTGAAAATACGAGGGCACCTTCTCTCCAAACTAACCAAAATTAACCGCTCTCCCCGTAGTTTTTGTGGCTGCCTTCTCTCCTCTTGCTTAGGTATGCATTGCTGTGTGCTTCTCTCCTTCATGCCTGTACTCCACTGTTGTAGAATTCTAGACTACTGAGGCATTTTTCAGCTAATTTGAGAAAAAGAAACTCTCGCTTTAATTTTGCATTCTAATTTAAACATTCAAAAAGCGTTCAGTGAAAAATATTGCATGCAGCAGATGCTTCAGGTGGTGTTTGGAGGAGGACATCTGTTTAGCATGAGGGAATACCATGCGGTGGAGCTTACCTTTTGTGACATGAGGCAAGGGACGTCTTTTTGGGATGAGGTTGCTCGAGTGTAGGTCTGCAGCTACCAAACGTGTGTTCCACTTTGGTACTAGTTTGGAGTACCTCCACCTTACGTTTTAACATTGTGATTAGTGTTTGACATTTTTTATTAATAAGTGCTTTCCCCTAGTGAATATATGGAAACCTACACCAGCTCCTGCTTTGATTAATTGCAGCAAAGATGATATGCACTTTATGAATAACGAAGGGCAGTATTTTTATTCCAATGTGCAGTTAATTATTCTTTTTTTCTTTAATATATTTATTTATAACGCCTTAAAATTGACTGTTTACCCATCCCTTCTGAAAGCCTTTTTGTGTGATCTTGGAGCTTGCCCTCAGCAACAGTTGGATCCTCAGAATCCAAAACTGGGCCTCCGCCAGCTTCCATTTTGATTTCGCCGCCATGCCGGGTCCCATAGCATCAGCGCCGATGCCAACTCCATTACTGCTTGGGGATGAGGTGCCCATTGTGCTGTCTGAGTTTGTGGCGTTCTAGCTTCGACCAAGGCCAGTTTTGCTTCCCTTGAGACGCCACACAAGGAAGGACACATGCATTACATTTGTAATTTGGCACGCATTCGAATAATGATTAAGAAGCGAGTGATGAGAGTGGGCAGCCATATCATGAAGCAAAATTGCTATGATGACTTTCAAGAAGCAATTGGTCTTGATAGTTCTCCTGAGCCTGGCCGCCTCTCACCCTCTGGCCCTGCCAGGTGGTAGAATGTTCTTATAACATAGTCATGCATAGGGTACCAAAGTTCGTAACCTTCAGCTCCCCACCTTAGAGGTCACAGCCAGTGTCTTAATGGAGGTGCTTAGCCAGGGCATACATCTACTGCTCTACAATGAGGCCCTTCGCCTACCCTTTTAGGAGCCAAACCTCGGTCTGGAGCCCTGGCCAATCACCTGATTGTGCGACGCCACTGCCATGCCCTTCCCTGGCAGCACCTGCATTTTATATTTCTACATCCCTCCCCTGAGAGCTTGGTGGTGAAGGGGTCTACAAGTTGGACAGACCCAAATACCTTCCTGACTACTCCCCACTGGTGGGAAGTCAAAACTAATGGAGACTTTTGGGATGAGGGTATTTTCCTCCACCAGCTTGGCCCTCAGGTCTACGAATGCCAGCTGCCTCCTGGGCCGCTATTCCCATGCTCGGTGGCGCAAGTCTTTCCAGATGTCTTAAAAGACCTCCGACCTGCCCTTGCCCAAGCCTGCCAGATGGGCGTGATGCTGCCAAGTTCACAATTCATTGTAGGTTTGACATCACCAAGTCGATTGGCTGAGCCGTCTGCACCAGCGTTGCCCTTTACCTGGATGCAGTCCTCTGGTTTCTCAGATGATGTCAAATCCTATTCCCTTTAACTTTCCTGTTTTGGGGAAAGCTAATTTTGCTCCAGATCAGTTCAAGAAAAGTAAGGTTACTTCACACTCACTAGGCTTATCTGCCCACCAACATCAGCCCTACTGTTCCTTCACAGCCTCAGCAGAGGTACCGTATACAGACAGCCAATTCAGCCATAGCCAGGTGCACAGCAGTTTTACGGCCCCAGTTCCCATGGACCCCGCTGTCAGGGCCAACGTGCTGCAGTATCTACTGCCCCCCCACCTAACTTCCCCCACCTCTTACACAGCCACCTGCCAAACCCCTCAAGCTTACCATTAACGTAACGCAGCCACCTGTTTGGAGACAGGATCTAGTGATTCTTGCTGGGTTGGCAGAACATTAAGTAGGACAGGTGGGTCCTACAGAAAATCTGGAAGGGGTACACTTTACCTTTCATTACCACTCTCCTACACCTTCCATCGTCCCCAGACCAACTGACGGAGGACCAACTTTCTTGGCAACAGGGGCTATCAAGAGGGTGCCATGAAAAAAGTAAATTGCGATTGCTATTCCTGCTACTTTCTGGTGCCCAAGAATGACAGAGGTTGTCTTTCTGTAGACCCACATTTTTTTATAACGCCCTCCTCTGGCAGGAAATATTCAAGATGCTCACACTTGCCCAGGTTTTGCTGCCCTCAACCCCGGACAAAGGGTGGTAGAATTGAACCTGCAGAACACGTATTTCCATATACCTGCCCTCCAGGCCCATCGCAGTATCTCGTTGTGGTTCATGGTGGGAATGGAGCATTTTCAGTAAGCTGTCCTCCCATTTGGTCTCACCAGTTCCCCTCGGGTGTTCACAAAGGTTATGGTGGTTGTAGAAGCACACTTCCAAAGGTCAGGAGTTCAACCTCGACGATTGGCTATTGAAGGTGGGGTCACCCCAGGCAGTTGTCTGCCACCTCCAGAGTACAGCAAACCTCCTGTCCTATTTAGGGGGTTCGCTAACAACATCCCGAAGTCACATCTGACTCCTCAGACATTCCCCTTCATCAAAGCCATTCTCTGGAAATGGTTTGATTTTGTGCCCTTTCCCTGGAAAGGAGAGTTCAGGACATTCAGGCTTTGATTCTGAGCTTTTAGACTCTGATTTCATTGAGGTTGACTCTTAGGCTACTGGGAATTTTGGCCTCCTGCATATTGCTGGTCCAGCATGCCAGGTGGCATATGCATGCTCTGGAGTGTGCCCATCATCAAGGGGACCTCTCTGACCACAAGACTGCAAAAGATCTACAGTGGTGGTTACTGCACCGTGCTTGGGTGAACAGCAGATCCCTCTCCCTGCCCCATCAAGACTGGACAGCGGAGGCCGATGCATCGCTCCAGGGCTGGCGTGGTAATCTGGGAGAGGTGAAGAGCAGACGCTTCTGATCTCTGACTGAGGCTTGGCTCACAATCATCCTCCTGGAGCAGAGGGTCCTCTGCTTGCCATTGAAAGAGCTCCTTCATTCCATCAAAGGGAGGGTGCAGATGCTTACAGGCAACAACATCGCTATGTGCTATTGCAACAAGCAGGATGGTATGGGGTCCTGGACCCTGTGCCAGGAAGCACTACACCTCTGAAAAGTGCTGACTCATCAATGGATCGTCCTGATGAACCACCTGGCAATACCTTTGAATGCTAGGACAGATGAGCTCAGCAGTCAACACCTTGCAGCATGGTAGTTTCACCTGGAGGTTGCGCAAGGTCTCTTCTGTGAAGGGGGAGAAACTTGACTCGATTTATTGGCCACCAAACATGCAAGCACAATGTCAGCAGTTCTGTGCATTGGATTTTCGAAGGGGCCTTTCACTAGGGGATGCTTTTTGCTTGGAGGGGAATTTGGGACTCCTATATTCCTTCTCCTGCCCAGAGGTCTTAAGATCAGGAACAACTGGCCCAAGTCATTCTAGTGACCCCAATTTGGGCATGGAGTGTATGGTATCCAAAACGTATAGCCCTGAGCATCTGTCTTCTGATCAGGCTGCCCGTCCAGGAGAACCTGCTGTTTAAACAACAGGCAAGGTTTCTACACCCGGGCCTTTGCATTCTCCACCTTCGTGCATGGAGTCGGTGACAACAGCAGAACTCCTTTGACCTTCCTCTGGAGGTGGTGGATCTCATCTTTGCAGTCAGGCATTCCTCAACAAAATCTGTATACACTGTTATTGAGATAAATTTGTTTGGTGCAGCACAAATTGATGCAATTCCACATCAGTCAAACCATCACCCTGCTGGTATTCTATGCTCCACCTCACCCCTTTAAGGAGGAGGAGAGACTCCATTGCTTGAACCCCAAAAGAGCGTTAAGTTTCTACCTGGATCGTGCCAATATTAACCGGGTGGACTCCACTATTTGTGGGGTTTACTGGGGATAAAAAGGCAAGGCTGCAGAGGAGTACCATCTCCCTATGGATTGTGCTCTGTTTCAAGATCTGCTTTGTGTTGGTCAAAAAGTAGCCTCCAGAAGGTCTGCAAGCCCATTCTTCCAGGCCCAAAGCTGCTATCACTGTGGTGGCTTGCAGGGTTCCAGTCCTTGACATCTGCTAGGCGGCTACGTGAGCATCTCTCCGTACATTCACAAAGCACTACTGCCTGGACAGTCAGGTTTGCTGGAAAAGCATTTTGTCATTCGGTCCTACACAGTGTCCTAGTTTGAGCCAATTCACATACCCACCTCCTAATAGTTACTGCTTTGGTATATATTCAAATGGTGAGAAATCTGCTGTTGAAAGCCTCCATCAGAAAAACAACTTGCTTACCTTCAGTAACGCTGTTTCTGGCAGAAATTCTATCCAAATGCAAGTTCCTCACTGACCCTTCCATTCTGTGTGAATTGGTCTCTACCCATTTGTAAAATCCCAAGTCTAGGAATCAGCACACTGGTCAAACCCAATATGCTGTTGGGGCTCTGCGTCTGGAGGGAAAAAAAATTCTCAAAAGCAACTTACGTTAGCACGTGGGAGTTACACCTATATTCGTCCCACATGTCATTTCTGTAGCAGAACGTTGTCCGTGTAGACCGAGGTACTGCTTAGTAGTTTCTGGATTCCGTCTGACTCCTACAGAATATTCAAAAGGGTAGGAATCTGCAGTTACATAGTCTCTACCAGAAAGAGGGTTATTGAAGATAAGTAACTTCACTGTGACCCTGCGTAATGAAACCCCTGCAGCGGGCAATATGAAGGCAACATCCTGTATGGTCCAGTTCAATGGGAATGGATGGATTTCAGTGTGCCTCAGGGATGTCCCCTATCCCCACTGGTAGAGCTGGATTCCAGGGATTCCCACGGGCTCTGGCTGCGTTGAATAGGACATTGGGAGAGACAATCTAATGGATAGGAGTAAAGAATGAGTGTAGCCTTGAACTGGATGTCGCATGTAATGAAAATGACTTTAAGCTAAAACACTCTTACAGATAATAGTTCCATGCAGGAGAATATTCTTAGCCATTGTTAGTGGGGAGAATTTGCAATTGCTGTTTTTGTTTCTGGTAGTGGCTACTGAGCATACTGCAAATCTGATCTATTCTCAAATATCCCAGTAATTTCCAAAAGAAATTGCATATCTGTTCCAGAATTCAACCTATGTGCCTGTCCACAGCAGATCAATTGACCGAAGCATTGATAAGGGGTAGCAAAATGACTGCTTTTCAGGAATCAAATGCTTTTTTATACAGTGTGACTTTTTCAGAGGCTGACTTGGAGTGTCTTGATTTAGTTCAGGTCTTTTATCAGATTTTTGCTTGCCTTGCTTGAGGTGTGTATGTGGGTCTGGGCTGTACTAGCAGGGCATAGGTAAGGGCACAAGTCCGTGTTCGGATGCAGGTATCCCATGCTGCCTTTCTTAGGCAGGATCCTCCTTAGCTCTTTGTTCCTTTGCTGTGGTTTACCACACACCTCCGGATCTTAAAGTACCTTTCCTAGATCACGGGGGCAATGGGAGTAACCAAGCATATTAATGTTCACGATTCACAGTGACATCCCTCAAGCCAGTGCACTGACGTCCTCGCACTGTTCTACCCAGTGGCCTAGACTTGAGAACTCCCGCCTAGACAAGAGAAGAGTGCTGGCTGACCACTATGGGGTGCTTGCCTCGAACAGTATCCTAAGCCGGGCCTGCCTCTGATCAACCGGGCACTGTTGCTCAAGTCTGCAGGAGCTCCCCCTGTCTGGTCAAGCTTTCCATGTGGAACTATGTGCAACACGCTCTTAAATAGCGGGTTTGCCCTCCCCAGATTTTAATTTAAAATGAATATTTTGGATGTCAAAAGAAATGGCTTCTCTTGCAAGATGGTGCGATTTATGGGTCTCAAAGGAAGTAAAAAGTGTTAAAGAAGAAAGTAGCCTGATTAAGGACCTAGAATAATAGCAGTAGGATAGAAGTTGTAAGGAGTGACACAACTGTGAAAGGGCTTCAGCACCTCGTCAGGAGTAGCAAGTGCTATATAAATGAAATTTCAATACTGAATGGTGATGGCAATGTAACCCTTGTTAAATCAGTGATGAATTAACCCCAGTGTCAAGTAGCAGAAAAATAAAGTCCCTCAACATGAAAAAGACCACAGAGTCGGGGAACTATTCGCCAAACTTAGAAGGATGCAAAGGAAAATAAATAACTCCCAGATGAAAATCACACTTTTCAGAGAAACCAGTGTGTCCACAGACAGTCTGAAGTTGGAAACTCAGAGGTGGGTAAAACAGAGCAACAGAAACAGACCTTCCCCCTGCGCCCCGCCCAGCTGAAAGCCAGCAGAGGCGCAAAGGCCCAAAAAAAATGATAAAACATTTGTATTATCGTTTTATTTTTAGCCCCGCAGGCTGCGAGCTGAGGGAAGGGTGTGGCAATCCCATACTGACTGCTGCACCAGGGAGGAGGGGGAAGTGGTGGGCACCGCCAAGTAAACATGATGGTTTGGCCGGCCCACATAATCATGGTACTTGGCCTTTCTCCACCGAGCTGTGTTGTAAAGCTAAGCAGGGCACAAGTCCTAAAAAAAGAAGTGGGGGAACTCTGTCACCGGAATTGACGTCCTGACAGGAAGTGAGGTCACGAAAGATGGTTTGCACTATCGGGCTCATTGCCTCCCCTCGCTCACCCCTTAGATGCGATTTGCATCTGAGACGTCGGCACGTGAGCAGCGTCCTGTGAGCTCCGATCTCGTCCCAGAGAGCCCAAAGAGTGAAGTCCAGCTGTTTGGCAGGGGGGACGGCATCCACCGGGTAAAGTAAGAGGAGACGCCATCCACCCGCCTGGTACCCCGACTCGAGCCCTGCAGCCAAGTGAAGAAAACATAAGCCCCCAGTCTGTCTTAGCACCGAACTGAGGCGCTCAGACCAATCCCAGCAAGTGAGCAGTGCTGGGATTGTGAGCTTCGAACCTTTGCAGTGCGCATCAGGCTCCTGACAAGAATGTGAGGACCTGGAGCAAGGCAGCGGTCACCGGAGCAGGTAAGTTTTATTTTCTTCATTTATACTTGTTTTTTTTTTGTGTTCTCCCTCCCCCCTCCCCCCCCCCCCCCCCTCCCCCCACCACCAGTTCGAGTGTCCACTACTGTTCCCTGTGCCTAGTTTGTAGGGGAGGTGATGGAATGTGATGCCACAATATGATTGTTTCAATCGACAGGATGAGTCCTCTGTAGGCAAGACCTTGTTGCTGGTTACCTACCAGAGACCTTCACCTGAAAGGTAGCGATGCAACATGGAAGCTCCGTGTTTGTAGAAGCGGTGCATTCATGAAATGAAAATGAAATGAAAATCAGTTTTATAAAGCGCAGAATAGCTGCCCGGAGGCGTCCCAGCGCTGAAAGCTAACAAGTGTTCTCAGTAGGGCTGAATACAAAAGGACAACTATTTGTTGAACAGAAAAGTTTTTAGCTGTTTCCTAAAAGAGGTAAGGTCCGAGTTGGACCGGAGATGAAAAGGTAAACTGTTCCACAATTTGGCCGCATTCAGAGAGAAGGAACGACCTCCTGATCTGGACCTTTTTACCTTTGGCACAACAGCCAGTAAAGCATTAGTAGACCGGAGCTGTTTGCTGGGAAGATAGGGAGTAATTAAAGGGCGACTGATCAATGGACCAGTTTCCCAAAAGGATTGATGGGCAACACAAAGGGATTTAAAACTAATCCTATCTTTCACCGGAAGCCAATGTAATCTTGTCAGTCCGGCCTTCAGAGGTCCTGCGGGGGAGCAGGAGCAAGGTCCGAGCCGCACAGTTCTGAATTACCTGCAACTTTTTTAGTGTGGAATCTGGGGCCCCAAGGTAAAGCGCATTTCCAAAGTCCAGCCTTGCAAGTATCAGTCCCTGGACCACAATCTGTCTTGCCTCAAACGGTAATAATGGGAGAATCTTCTTCAGTACTCTAATGAGGCCAAAACAGGTGGCAGATAATACAACGGCCTGATGGTCAAACGTCAGGGACTTGTCCAACCAGACCCCCAAGCTCTTGATGGCATCCCTGGGGACTGGGTGGGGTGCCCAGGCACGCTGGCCAGATCTGATTGATCGTAGATGGTGCTAGATGTCCCAACATCATGACTTCTGTCTTGTCCCCATTAAGTTTGAGACAAGACAGGGTCATCCATCTACTGACCTCGCTCAGACATCCCACCAGGTCCACTGTACCCACAGGGTCTCCAGCCCGCGTGAGGGAGACCACCAGCTGGGTATCGTCCGCGTAGGTAACGATCTTAATACCATACGGACGAACGACCCCAGCCAGTAGTCTCATATAAACGTTAAACAACGTCTGGCTTAATGAGGAGCCCTGCGGGACACCGCAGTCCAAGGGCCTGCTTGTTGAGATGGTTGCTCCCTCAAAGACCTGAAATTGTCTACTAGATAGGAATGAACAGATCCACTCCAGTGCTCCTCCTTGAATCCCAATTTCCCGGAGGCGCTGCAACAAGATAGTATGATTTACAGTGTCAAAAGCGGCACTGAGATCGAGGAGGATGACTGCCACCGATCCTCCCCGATCCAAGATGCCCCTTGTTTCCTCCAGGACCGCCAACAGAGCCGACTCCGTCCGATGCTTGGGGCGGAAGCCGGTCTGCGAGGGATCAAGGAGACTATTTTCCTCCAGAAAATTGGTCAGGAGGCTGTTGATATATTTTTCCAGTAGCTTACTGGCCCAGGGGAGCAAGGAGATTGGACGATAGTTACTGAGATTGGTAACGCTCAAATTAGGCTTCTTAACAAGTGCCTTCACCCTGGCTTCTTTCCACTTAGGAGGAACTATATTGGTGGAGATTGAGGCATTGAGTACCTTCAGCATAACCGGAAGGATGGTCTGACTAACGGTCCTTAAAAAGCTAGGGGGGGCCGAATCGCTGAGGGAGCCCGATTTTACCTGGGTCATTAGACTGGCTTATAGGTCCGACTGCAGCAAAGGGAATTTCTCCAGTACTGGTGATTTGTTATCTATTACCCCATGATTGGGGAGGCCAGAGATGGCTACCTGATTCTTTGATTGAATAGTTGGGAAAGCAGAGTAAATACAGTCTATTTTGTTCATGAAAGCCAAGTGGACAGGCAGAGATTCTTTCATGAACGTTCGAGAGTAGTATACCAAGAGTGCACAGTACTGCCTGAATGTTAAGCCAATGATAAACTATCCCTACATTTTGAGTGGTGTTAGTCAATCAAGAGTATGCTTTCGAATAGGAGAATGGCCAACATCGAGCTTATCTTTAAAGCAAGCATCCGAAACAAAATATATTTTTCAGACTATCAGTGAAGGGGGGCATGTAGAGAGAGAAGAACTATGCAATGCGACCAGTGGTGCGTGTGGTAGAGTACTGTCTTCTAGGCGGATCCTGGTCATGGAACATCAGCTGTGTTAATAGCAATTTCAGTCAAGGGGTACCTTGTTAAACGCAATGTATGGGCACAGCTTATATCAAGGAGCGTGATGTTTCTTGGTAAATAGACTTGAAACCGGAAATAAAATACAAAAATGATAGTGATGCAGACAACGGTGGTTGTGGTGCTGGTCGTGCATGGAGCAACATAATTTGAGGTCCAACCACCTTAAAAGCCACTAATATTCAGAAAGCGGAATTAACTCTTTACAAAATATTCTGAAACAATTGGGACCAATAGGAACACTCTGGTGCATGTTTTTCATTGATGACAGAAAAGAAACTGTTTGATTTCCTCATGCACCCATTGCTGAAGGGTGCGTCCTACTGCCTGCAGATGAGAAAATGGCATGACACCCCTCCTTCCTAAGACTTATGTCTGTGCTTCCCCTCTCTGAATAGTTGCAGCATCAATTCTCTTTAAATATGTAAACATAGATCTTAAGGGTTAATTTTTATTATTTGGAACATTGCTTAGGAAGGTTTAGGTATCTATCTTTGGTGAGTACTTACTGGGCAATTTGGACTTCGAATTGTGCGCAAACCAAGCGAGAAATAGCTATGTACTTCTGATTGATAACATGTATTGGTATTCCAAATGTGCGAAGTGAACTCGTGCTTTTCATTTTTAACACTTTTAAGGCCAATGTATTGGCTGAGGGCTTTTAATATTCATGCTAAGGTATCAGTAGACTGGACAGACTGGGCCTTTATATGCAGTATTTTAAACAACGCTTGTACTGTGAAGGTATAAATGTCATACCCATTAAATGTACATTAGTACCATTTTCGAAACAATATGTCCAAAGCCTCTAATGGTCAAGGTAATATATATATATACCTTCATGAGCTAATTTGATGTTTACCTGCAAGGACACAATCCGGAGGAATTGCCATCCAAGTGCCTAGAGATTATCAAAGGGGCCAACAATTTCATGGTGGCCTTCTGCCCTGAACGCCCCACCGCACTGTTTCTGTCCCAGCTTACAGTCCGGAAAATATGGAAACTCATCTAAGTTCCAACCATAATCCTTCTCTTCTTGACTTCCCCAACCTTGGGTCATACCACGCTACCATTCCTATGCGGAGTCCAACTTCCCCAGGGCTGGATAAACGTCCTACCCCTTGTGCCATGTAGCCATGCCTATGTCTTGAAATACTATTGCTGTGTAAAGTGTTCCATTACCACCCCAAGCTTGGTCTGTGCTATGGAAACACCACCTAGAAACCTAACAAAAACACTCTATGCACCCCCAACAAGGATAACAGACAGGGTAACACCCGTTTACCTCTCAACTTTTACAATAGAGCCAACCTGTTGCTGCTAAATTCCCATGAATCTTACATGATTGCAAGTTACTATCACTTTTTCATTGTGATAACAATAAACACAAAATGATATGTAAATCCTGTGAGGGTTTAAATAAAAAATTTCAACACTTACGGATCATCCCAAAGGACCCTCATCGAGTTGTGAGGCCACCAGTGTTTCCACTGTGCAGCTTCATGGAGAATGGCGTCTAGTCGGGGTATATATTCCATGGAAAACCATAGTACAGTTATTAGTCTCGAGCACTTGTTTGTACATCTGAAAACCTTCTAGAGCCCTGCTTCCGAGTAGGTCTGAAAAGGCTGAGGTTTTTACCATCGGGTACATACCATTACCCCGAGTTAAACTGTGTAGATGGATACATGGAACATATTTACTCATTTTAAGGAAGGATTCGGACGTGGAAGTGATGAGGGGATAGTCGGTGCTTAACGCATCGAATTCAATGTTTTATTCAGGCCTTTTATTCAGGCCTATCTGCTCATACATTTCATCTGGTTTTACTTGCCAAGTTACTCAGAGGCAAGAAAACAGGGGTGTAGTGATTCTCGCCAAACTCATTACGACACCTGTACAGAAAGGGTGGGAGTGCGCTGAATCTTGGCATACGCCTCTTCCAGAATATCTAATTCAGGGCACTCATTCCCTGGCCTTTCCAGTGTCTCTTGCCTCCTTTAATTAACACACCTCTCAAGCCTGTGTTTGTGCTTTGGGTTCTTGATGCTGTACAGTAGGTGTTTGCTTTTTGCAACACTCATGTCCCCATCTCTGCTTTTGCCTACAACCAGGGCTTGAAGCACGCAAACATTGAAATCGGTCTCTGTGGAGAGCAGTTTACCTTGAGGAATGTATCTTTTCATCTGCTTTAGTCGCAGAGAGGTGGATCTTAACAGGGACATCTCAAACATTGCTCTTCGGCAGTTGTGGAAGAAGTGTTTATCATCCTTTTTTATTAATAGACATGGTGGTAAGCATGCACTGAACCCTGTTTGCTTTCATGTCTCCGTTATCTGCGTATGAGATTAGAACAGGTACCATGCATATGTGAATGCTTGCTGATCAGGTGGCGCCTAGTGGGTTTTTATTATTTGGTTTCTGTATGGTGGTGTTGCATCCTTTGGGGGCTTTCTTGCTTGCTTACGTTTTTTGCACTGAATGATAGAATGGTTTCATGCTTTTAATCTGTGAAATGATTCATTCACCCTTTGTTTACAGATAACTCTCTTGACTGTTCTTAGGCGGAAGAAGAAGTGCATTCGGAACTTACAAGGACGCTGTGGCAGCCCCGCCTCTTCTGATGGAAGCGCTCTAGACTTCCCTTCCTCTCCAGTGGATGTATTCCAGTCCATGTCACCCTCTGGTTTCACTTCAGACGAACACGATAGGCCTGCTGATTTCAAACACAAAATTCCAAGTCTCCATCTGACTTCGTCCAATCATGACAAAGGTCCCATTGACTTGCGGGCACCTACTCATCATTGCAATTCTGCATCGCAAGGTCTTGGATCTTCGAGTCCATCTTCCTCCTCCTACAGTGCCTCATCCAGGGGAACGTAGCGCAAAGGCTGCACAATCTTTTACAATTCATACAAAACGCATTTGGCACTTTGTTTTTACCAGTGGTCGACTGTCTTTACAAAGGTGCCCCGAAACGCATCCTGGGGTCTGTCGTTCACCCAGAAAACAAGAGTCTCTTAAACATTATACAAAAAAACTGCATCTAATTCTCTGAGATTTGATGGGAAATTTCAAGCACTCCGTGCAGTTTTTTTTTCTCGAATCACGGGTTCTTGGATGAAGATGTGCACTATTTAATTTTATTTGGTGAGGAGCGGGCTGAGAAGGGTAAAATCATTTAGGACATTTATGTATACCCACATTTAAATGTGACTTTAATGTTTTCTCTACCACATGAGCTTTATTTTTATTAGCTTTCCCATGTAGCCAGAAGGGTTTTGCCCCAGCTTTAGACTTCCTCTGTATTTTTATGGTTGGGCTCTAGCCCTTGCATCTAGCCGTGCAATGAGTGCCTCTCCGGTTGGATACATTGAAATGTATGTAGACCTTACAAGATGGAAGTGGAAGCACATACTGAGACTGAGTTTGGAATGTATGTGGATGTTTTAATGCACTCTGTTACCATGAAGAAGGAGCAAAACAGAACTTGGGAATAACACGCGAAGCAACATCCTGACCCAGGACAAATGTGTGTACGTTTACACTTATCAGGCTCGTCATGTTCAGAATTGTCCGTTCTGTACACCAGTGGTAGCAAAGCACAACAGACTGGCCTATCAAGGACTTGCCAAAACAGTTCAATTCATACATTTTCCCCTTAGATAATGTTTTTATAATGCTTTTTATATTGTTTTAATTGTACATTTTTATACTTTTAAAAAGTGACCAGTTGGCTGCACTGGAAAACTGAAGTCAATTGGGGGCTCATTGAGCGCAGGACACAAGAAAGTAGTCATTGGCCTTTGTCTCGGCCAGTGCTTTAATACTGTGCCGGGTCACAGGGATAGGGCTGTGGGGCGTCTTAGTAATGTAGTGCTCGTCTCAGGGTGTTCAGACAGGTACACATGCCCATTCCAAACTGACCATGCACAACAGGGTTGCACCCATGAAGCTCCTTCAGTATTTGTGAAGTGGTCCCCTTTTTGAAAGGATCAAAATCCTTTGTATAAGCCTAGATATTAATAGTGAAATGCAGGTGACTGACCGTATATATCCGCGGAGTTTTAATGGGTAGGTACGGCAGATCTAAATGCCACCTCATTTAGGTTTTAAAGGAAGAGTTACCTGTCACGTTCAAGCGACATGAGGTGCATTCAGTTGTATGTATGCAGAGTCTACTGCAGATGTGTTTCCTCCATGTAAGCACTTACAATGTAGTGGTGGCAAAGCCACCACACATACAAAATGGCCGTGACCAATTTCATTTTGTTGCAGATTATTCGTAGCCTGCATGCTACCAAAGATATGAAATTGTTTGCCACAGCACCCCCCATCTAGAACCTCTTGGGAATCAAGCAAATGGCTCTGCTTTCAAAAGCTCTTGTTAGCTTTGCTCAAAAATACAGCCAGTTTTTTCTGACATTACAAATAGCTCTTTGAGCTATAATGTAAAAAAGGTACCAGCACCACCGAGGCAAATTCAGTTCTTAGTTATTTGGTCACAACAGCCTAAAACAATTTTAATAAAATGCATTTTCTGATTTTCGGTATGGTATATAACTCTAGACCAAATGTATCAATTAGCTAAATAAGTTTGTTTTTTCCCCTTCATAAGAGTCCTCTAGTTAGCCTTACAGCGAAGTAGGGAGTTGACATGTTGGGGGGACAGCTAAGTGGTGGAGGATTTACCACCCAGTGTTTCACTCTGCCTCTTTTAACGTTTTTGATCCACAACGCACTATGGTCCTTGAAGATCAACTTGTGTACACAGGGCGGAAAAATAAAAAGTCACAAATAAAAACCCTTGTGAGCTGTAATCTTCATGAGTGCCTTGGACTGTGTCCCCATAATGCCACTGGTGGAAGCTGTGTCCCTCTCTATGTCGATGACAATGTGTAGGCCACACCTCTGTTACTTTGCCAAGTGATCTCTGGGAACTCTGGTACTGTGTACTTTTGATCTGTGTCTCCTGCGCTCAAGTTTCTTTAAAAATGTTTTTATATTATTTTTATTGTTACATATCGGATAAAAAATATAAATCAAATAAAAATGTTAATTAAATGAATCCTTTTTCATGTAGATTTCTAAATATACACATGCACTTAAGCAGGTTAATGAAATTCTGACAGTGAATTATGTACGGCATGTCAGTGGTAAGGTTACAATTCATAGAGCGTTCCGGCTAAGGAAAGTATTAGGTTTGCACCGAGGGGTGAGGACGGAAAACTAACATGAGATAGGCCCTTCTGTTCTTGCACTGTCAGTCTCACAACTATACCCCACACGTCTTGACTGCCTCCCACAGCTGGATACATTGTGGGACAAATGGGAACAAGAGCTGGGAAGACTGAACGATGATGCATGGAATGAGGCCTGAAGGTACCTAAGGGATGTGGCCACACAAGCGGGGTTTAGCCGGTTTCAATTCCAAATACATAAAACAAACGGTGATGGGAAGAATGCTTGCAATAAGTATAAACACAAGCAAGTGTTCATGGTAGCATTCTAACCTATTGTTCTTTTGGCTTCCATTTTACCTCACTTCACTGCTGCCCATTGCTTTTAAAAGTCTTTTTAAAGCATTAGGTCTCTGTCAGAAAGCGGTGTACAAAGCCGAACCTGACACCTACATGTCCTCTATATGTTCATGGCACCTCTCCACACGTACCCTGTACTCTAACTCACAGCGTCTGATTTTAGTCCCCAAATACAAAAAAAACAGTATGAGAGCCCACTCTGTACTCCCCAGATGTGGTCTGTAAGGCGATCCTGGTCTACTGTGTGTTGCACAATAATACCTTGGTCAGCCCATCCATATCAATCTTAACTATGCACGCTGTCTCAATCTTGCTCCACAACCTGTGGCAGTGCACATAGGCTATGGTGTGCATGGATACATCAAACTCACAGATTTGCTAGTCATCTGAATTGCTAGTTTGGGAAGACTCCCACACAATATTTTGGGTTGAGTCAATTAGGACATATTGCAAGGACATCAGGTCGTGTACACCATCCAGAGATACCATTATCATTCAAATCTTATCATTCAAATCTTTGAGTAGGTATATTCTTGGTGAAAATAGATTCATAAACACACCAATCCATATGTGTGATAGATTTCCTTGTTTGTAGTTTGATAGTCAAAAATAAGTATGTTACAGGAGGGCGGGGTTAGTAGCATGTAGAATGCTTTTTGACTGGGTAGCATGTAGAATGCTTTTTGACAGGCCACTGTGTAATCTAGGTGACAGCAAGTATGGCACTGCCACAACTGAGGCGTAAAAGTAAGACGGTGTTAGGGCCATGATGACATGCTTTTAGGATAGTCCCTCTCCAGGAAGGCTGTCACTTCTGCACCATAGTCATGCCTTCACCCGTGCCACAAGTCACATGACCAAGCATAATTAAAATAATGTTGGCCACACTTCAGAAGCCAGTCCATCTGTGCATCTGTGATTTTTAGCCATGTGCTGACCGAAGATTTCACAACACTTTAGAAGACTTTGATGGTGGGTCTGTTGTCTGATTTATGGAAGATATGCTTTTAAACTTCATATAACACAGACCGATTCTCAAGCTACTTAGGTTTTATTTCCAATGTGAGTGTTGAAGGAAAGGTCTCTGATGATGAATCCAAGTGATGATCATGTGTATGGAGAGGTGGGGAGTGAATCCATGCAGCCGTTATGTGAGGACAGAGAAAGTGACGAAGAGAAACCAGTGATTGCTGGCTGCATCCTTCCCACAGCTATTGACGAGGACTGTAATCTTCATATGCCACACACTGGCTGGCCGATCCAGATGATCTAGAGCCACAGTCACTTCTGAGTACTATCCATTTGCCACCTTCAAGTCAGACATGTAGACAATGAGGAAGCCCTAAAAAGCATCTATCAGCCTACTGCCACTTTCTGCTCTAGGTAGTGACCCGCGCTGCAGGTCTGGATGTGGTTGTCCAGAGGAGGACAAATAATCGTAGGTAAAACGTTTACCAGAGTCATGGGAAATTAAATTTAATCAATCCATTAAGTCCTCATCCATTAATCCTCATTAAATTCTTAGCAAATCCTCAATGCGTTCCTGCCAAAATTATCCATCAAGAGATACATTTTATAATGCCGAATGAAAGAAAACAATTATTCATGTATGGTTCAGTAACCTGGTTTTTGCCTAAACATTTACAGATCAAATAGAAATGTCACATCAAGTTTTGTTCAGGAGCATGCTTGACCTAAAAATCAATTGGAATCCGCTCAAATATTGCCCTAGATTTCATTAATACCCATCACTTTCAAATTAAAATACCACTTTCATCTCACTAGGCATTCATTGTATAAGACTCCTTTTGGTTAAGGATAACAAACCAATTTTTAAATGAATGCAGTTAATATGAACTAAAGTCACGCGTACTGTGAATGGAGCTGAACTGGAAATGCTGTTTCCATTCTATGAAGTACTTGCACATCATTTTGTTCATGTCCGCTTTTACAAGGCAAATAAACACTGCGCTTCTATACATGTGACTCATAGCCTGAAACATGCCTAAAAAATAATAATTCTTGAAATATTTCAGTGGGCTAAAAACAATATATAAACATCATATACCTGGGAATGTCAATCACATTAACAAGATTTTTACAATGCATGATGATGCCCCCATGTGTGTATATATGAACATCATATTCCTCAAAATGTCAATCACTTTAAGAAATACATTTGTCAGTACGGAATAATACCTCCATGTATCCAAGAACAAAAGAAAAAATTCTGGTAGTCTACAGTGTGTTAAACTTGAGTTCATACCAATGCTGTGAGTGTGCTAGAAGTACGTAAGGTATGCCACCGTTCTACCCGCGTTTAAATGTAAATTCTTTGAGGATGCTGTGTGTTGTGTAATAGTGTGCACTGCGATCACCCAAAGGAGTGCACAAATTATTTGTCATTCCATAGGAGGAGACACCTGTAGAAGTGCACAAGGTTGAAACAGGTGGGGTGAACAGAGCTTTAAAGAATAGGACACCCAGTGGTTCGGCACTCAACTTCCAGGTCAATGATCCATGTGACAGAATTTGTAGTCCACAGTTCATAAATTTGAATAAAGAAGCAATCAATTTAGACAACCAACTCCGACAACCAATCTAAAAGTTGTTTCTTTTGAAAAGAAGTCCTTACTTCTTCATTCATCACTTTTTCTTTGCCCCTTCGGTGCTGCACACATTTTCGGCCTTTGCAGGCGATTTAAATAGTGGGCGGAATTTGGACGGCCCCCGGCCATCCTCCGAACAGGCCCACCTTGATGCATGACGGCCGGGGGCGTCATGCGCACCGAAGGGGTTAAAAGCACAGCATGCGATTGGTAGCCAATGCGTTTCGTCCATCTGGGACTTCTTCAGGGCTACAAATTATATACAAAACATAGACTTATTTACAAGATGAACAACATTTAAAAAACAAATATATTTACACTGTACAAAGAACCAGATATAGCACAGTATATCCATCTAAGTTCACAAAGTCCATTCGTTACTTTGTTATAATAAACTGGTCCATTCAGAATCTGTGTTAAGAATGTCTAAGAAATACCTACATACACTGTCCACATATTTACACTGGGAGAGAAACAAGCCCATGTGTATTTAATCACATTATTTTGTACAATCATTCCTTTTTGCTCTAATTAACAGTGCTAACCAATAATCCATAGTTCCTAATCAGAAAATACCGAAAAATATGAATTAGAGAGAGGACTCAATATGTGCTGTACAATTCATAATAACATCTATCAATAGTGGTAACGTTTTAGAATACCCACGATGTACTATCATACCTTAACATGCAAAATTGTATTCTCGCATGTTCTTCTTGTGCCTTCTATTGGAAAGACAATGGTTTTGAAGATATATCTGTAAGAATATTAAGATAGAAGTCACATCATATTGTTACCAATGAAATTTGTAGGCAATTGATACAAATAAGTTAATATTGATGATTTAAAAAACCCAAACATTCGTGTTATATAATAGTGCCAAATTGTCTGTACCATTTGGGGGATCATTATATACATTTAAGTCAGAAAAACTGCAAGAGAAATCAGTAAATCATGTGCATTCGACATGGGAAACATAAGTACATAAAGGCTCTCTTTCTCAAAGGCACTTATAGTTTCTAACAATGTAAATATTGAGCCATGTTATCGTGCTCTTGTTAATTATTGCATATGAAATTCTAAGATCTTTTCATGTTATGTGAATTACAACTCTCATGCCTAAAAACAATGATCAAATCTATAACAAGAGACATGTTACAGTAATACACATACGCAAGTTCCTCAATTGGCTCTACAGCTCGGTTATAGCAGGCAAGCATTGCGTAAAAGCGCAACTAAAAGTCACTGGTAAACATAGCGACATATTAGATAAAGTTTGTATGGCACGCAGTTTTGGTCCAAAGTGTAATATCACTGAACAATTTGCTTTCGCAGTATGTATGAATGTTGCATATACGACCGCCAAACGTTCCCTCTGACATACAGCCAAGGGTGACCCATGAAACGGTCAAATCTTTATTTATATAATTTATGAGGGCATTTGTTCAAGATGTAAAAATGCTCCTGAATATAATGGCTTAACGTTTGGTAGTATTCAAGCGAACCGAGCTCCCTTTTTAAAGGAACTATTATTCTCTATCTTTTTAAGAGCGCACATGTTGGTATCAACTGGCTTCTCAATGGTCTCATTTGCACTCTGTTATATGTAAATAGAGCAAAAGTGCACAATAATATGTCAATCAGTCACAGTGCTTACTTCTTAACAGTTATCCCTACGGTCACAAGCTTTGGCCTAGCAATTCAATATCGTAGCAGTTACAAAATTAACTGAATATTATTATGGTGAGCTTCTACTTAAGGAGTACAATTGCCCCAAAATATGACAGCAAGACGTCTGGTTCAGTGGAAAGAAATAAGCGCCATTAACAAAGCTACTTTTATAGTTAAGCAAAAGGACACTCACACCTGTGTTCGGTCAGTGACAATAAGAAAGGACTAACGTAACAGCCGCCTTATTGGGATTGGCGAAAGTTAAATATATGTTGCCACAAACAGGAAAGAGAAGCTTAAGTCAAGTTGGTCGCCATCTTATAATGGTTAGAATGGCGTTTATTTAAATATCACGAGATTCAAGGTGAAGACCTTATTATATTCTCACAAACAAGAAAGAGATACGTAGATCAATTTGGGGGCAATCTTATAAAGGTTAAAATTACATTTCGTTAAGTATTGTGAAATTCAAGATGAAGGCACTATTACGTTCCCAAAAGAGTACTACAAAGACCAGTTTATTCCTAAAAGAGTGCTACAAAGAACAGTACCAGGCATAAATGCCCTCAGGATACTATCACCAATGACGGACAATTATCAAAATCAAAGCGAGCAACTATTGTAATTCCAAAAGAGTGCTACAAAGAAAAAATGCCGGGTGTAAATGCCCACAGCATACTATCACAAAGGCTAGTCGATGTATATATCGTATTTCTAAAAGGATTTTCTGGTGTATTGTCATAAGAATAAAAAACGGCTTCTTTCTTTAGGAACAAAACCAGGTGGTATCTTTGAATATACAAAAGTCGTGAAATGCAAGCACCTATAATGTGCTCACATGTCCTCAAACATGTGCATTAAAGAAATTTTAAAACATCTCTTGTCAGTAACTAGAAAAGATAACGGTATAAGTGCCCTACCCAAGAGAAATCTCACTATGGATTTTAAATGTGATCTCAGTTGCCTAGTCAGTATGGCTGGGTCTCATGTATGGTCATGATGAACATATCTGAAACATCACAAAATATCCCTAGCATATATTAGTGCCATGCGTCAAAATTAGCTTGTGTCACACACTATCAGGTGACCTGACTCCTGAAGCTGTATTCAAAATAGTGAGTGATCTTATCAGCAGAGAGCACGTCCTTCATACAATATTTGACACCCTAAGTCCTCTGAAGCACAATGGACAGAATAGTGACTCTAGTACAGAATCCAAAGTGTTTTTAAAGGCCAAGAGGACCAGTATTACACATTTTACGTGTGCTTTCGTAAAGAGGCATGCATAAGATTTACTCAAATATGTCCAACATGAGTATGTTGGTCATGGTCCAGACAAAAAACACCTTTCAAGACCTATAAAAGTGATGAAATTAGTTGTTGATGTTGAGACCGAATGCCACAATGTGGAGGTGACCTATCCATCTCACATCTGCTTGTCTCAGGCTAGTAGTCTTGTCTCCACACCTTTCATTCCCTTTTACATGGTCTATTGTGTCAGGATCTCTTACAACATGAGAACACCTCAGAATCCAGGCGATGCAATAAAGGGTCCCTTTCTCGACATCCCCAACTCCGATATTTGTATTTACAGAGTATTAGGGTGATCAAGTGAAGGAAGGGTAGGTAAGGAGCAGCGGGGAAATTAGAATCCCTAAAAAACAAAGAACAATATAATAAAGATCTACATACACATTGGCTACAGTCATGTGATCTCACCAAATAAACTCAGTCTATCTTTGTCAATAACAAAAGACAACACCAATCTTCCATTCACGAGGAAGGCTAATCTTCAGTCAGGTTGAATAATCCAACAAGGTACAAAACCTATGATTAAACAGATAACATTCTTTCTTTTCATTTTAAACTTCCATACATCATGTGACCCAGATACATACCAGTTCCTATATTTAGAAAAAATATGAAGAGAAGACGTCCAATGACAGAAAATGAATTTGGGGGCTACATCGTTTGGTGGCATACACACCATGAGGGCAACGGCAGAGCAAACCACCTACCTGACACCAGAGCGCCGTGAGGGCAATGGCAGGAACAGCAGCACAGCTCTCCCCCTCGCAGTGAGGGACTGCATTTCCCAGGTGCCCCAGGGTCGAGCGGCGCACCTGGGATGTCACTGGCTGCGCCCGGAGACGCTACTAAACATCGGAACGCCTCTTGTCCCTTGGGACGCGCGTGGGCATCGCCGGGCTAAGCCCGGGCAAAGGCCGGGCCGTCTGTGGCCGTCAGGGGATGGAGGATGACGGGACGGGCCCTGTCCTTAAGAAATGTGGATCTGGAAGTGACTGTGAACACCACTGGACAAACACCTGGTTAGTACAAGGAGCAATCTTGTATATTGAAGTAACGGGCGATTCTGTGAGTCACCACTGGGACTAGAGACGCGTGGTAGTGGGCGGCTGTAACTGTTGTATGTTTAGCTGTGTACAGTGTTTCGGAACCTGGGTAACCTCCTGTTGCCCGAATCATTAAACCTGGTTAGCACACCAACATGGCAAGCGCAGTTCAAACCAGGTCTTCAAAGCTCCCTAAATGTACCTCCCTGGATTCACCAAAAAGTAGTAAACCTAAAGGAATCCCTACATCGATCAGGGATAAACCAACTGCTATCGATAGAATGTTGCGTAAAGCGCTAGGGGAAGTAGCAACTGACATTGAGCGCACTGAGAGACTCCTCTCATTAACCCCCCAGCCTGTTTTACCAACTCCGCAGCAGAATCTAGAAGCCCAATCATTTCCATCACTGGTTTCCCCTGACCTCGGGATATTCGATATCCCTTGTGCTCAAGAAGGGACCTCACTGGTACAGGAGACAACATCAAGGGGGGGAAACACTACAAACGGGTAAGACTAGGAAAACTAACGGGGAAAAAAACCAGGCGTAAGAGGGTCCCTCTGAATAAGGTCCCGTTAGACACTTCCACCACAGAAGCAAAGCCTCCTGGAGGGATCAAATTAAACACACAAGTGCCCCCAATGGGGGTAGCCCAAATAATATCTTACCTACAGATCCACCTAGAGCAACTCATTGTCAACCAAACCGATCCTCAGTAGGTTGGATAAAGTAATAACCCTGATTAAAACAAAGGGGTCGGTCGGTGGCAGCAATCCCCCCCCCCCCTTGGGAAATACCCTACTGGGGGAGGGTACCAGCATCAGCTCAGATATACTATCTATAAACAGCCCCCAAAATGAACAAACTAACACTATCATACACCCCTTGATCCCTCGAACACACAATCAGCAGGCTTGACTCAGCCCCCCCACCCGAGTTTGCCTGCTACCAGTAGGGAAGTTCCCCAGGGAGCGCCAAAAGGCATACACCGATCTATGGTCCACAGACAAGCTTCGCCCCCTCCGTGAATCAGTGTCTATTAGAGAATTCCGCTACTAAGGGGCATTCCAACACGTCAGTAACCCTTAACCTACCTCCTGACTCAGCCCCCTACATAATTATCCTCACAGGAGTTCAGGTGCTGAGATCAGATCAGTTGAAGCCCTATGGCGAGCTCAAAAATAAAACCATGTTCTGGTTAAATAAGTGTAGGCCCCTAGTAGGCAAGGAACAGGGGGAAATACTAAAGGTACGACGGGTGAACTGGGTGGGAACCAGGCCCAAGGATAACACCGGGTATTGTGTGGTGGTGAACTTTCAAAATACGCAGGTTGTTGACCAGATACTAAGGTGGGGCCCAACCACAGATTCGAGTAATATCAGGTCTATGCCCCTGAGCTTCTTCTATCCCAGGGGGGCCTGCAACTGGGGGCGTGCCATGGATGGTCAGAGATGTAGGGAGTGGAACTTGGTTGGGCATAGTCGTAGACCTCACTATGTAGCCACGAGGAACCAGGGAGGGATTGACCTCCAGAATAAATTTGACCCCTTGTCAACCCTAGAAGAATTGGACTGACTAGGGATAGACACAAACCCCCGGCATAACCAAGACAGAGATAAGAGTTCTGAACAGGAAAAGGCACCCCTGACTCAAACACTGCGGCGCGAGTTATTGCAGAGAGGGGACGATAAGTGGGTAACTATTGCAGAGAGCTCACAATCAAGTACCGCAATTGAGATTGAGATAACTGGGCCTGATAGCAGTGCTTTAGGCACCCAATTAACAAAATCATATAGCTTAGCTGACCCATATGAAACTCCGGTAACTGAGGGAAACTTAACTAACCAACCCCCCCCCCCCCCCCTCCCCCCTCATGGCCAGGGCAAGAAGACCCGATAGGCAGGAAGGATTAAAAATAATATCCTTGAATGTAGCAGGACTCGCGGCCAAATATGAGGAGCAGGAATGGAGGCAATACATTACCGGGTTTCACATAATATGTCTTCAGGAAACCTGGATGATCGATTATAACCATTTCTCCCTGGAGGGGTTTAAGGGGTTCCCAGTCCCTGCCGAAAAGTCCGCTTCAGGGAGAGCCATGGGAGGGTTGATCGAGCGCGAGCTAAGCGCTGGTGGTGAGAGGCTTCTTGCAGGATAAAGAAAGAGCTGGTTGACTGAAAAAAACTGCTTTTTAAAATACTTGTGTTATATCTTTTTAATCATTTGTACTGTGTGTGACTATTTCTGGCAGAACTTTGTACATCCCCCTGCATTTACCTTGTTCTTTGTCGGTCCCCGTTCCGTCACAGCTGTTGGTGCCGCTTGAACGGAGGGACATGACTCCTACCCCTTATTGCTATTAAAGTATTAAAGCGCAAGTGTGATCGGCCGCGTTGGTGTGAGCAGCGCGACTAAGCGCTGGTGGTGAGAGGCTTCTTGCAGGATAAAAAAAGAGCTGGTTGACTGAAAAAAACGCTTTTTAAAATACTTGTGTTATATCTTTTTAATCATTTGTATTGTGTGTGACTATTTCTGGCAGAACTTTGCACATCCCCCTGCATTCACCTTGTTCTTTGTCGGTCCCCTTCCCGTCACGGCTGTTGGTGCCGCTTGAACGGAGGGACGCGACTCCTCCCCCTCATTTCACTCCACTTCCGGGCTTCCTCCATTTAAGACTAATGGGTGCACGGCCGCGCAGCAGGAGGCCAATGGCGCGCCAAAGGCAAGCCCGTCTGCGCCCGTCCGCGACCGGAATGCGGCCAGCGCCCGAAACGCTGCTTGTGAGGGCAATGATAGCAATGGGATTTCTTGATCCAGGGGGGATCTACTTGTGCTGAACACAGAGAAGCACTGTAGGGAAAAAAGGGTTGATTTAGGAAACACTGATCTTCCTCAGGGGTGTCGGCATTGTGGCAAAGTGTTATGTGAGGTTGACTTAATACCAATCTCGACTGGCAAACAAAAACACAACCCTCCTACCGCTCCCGCCGAACTAAGCTTTAGGGCGGGCCTATTAAATTGCAGGTCACTCGGTAGGCACGCACAGGTTATTTGGCTCATGTTGGTGGACTCAGGGTATAATGTCCTGTTTCTGACAGAAACGTGCCTGAATGAAGACAATCTGACTACTATTGCCTTAGCTGTCCGCCCGGGTTTTAAAATGAGCTTCTCGAATCTGGAATGCGACAGAAGGGATGGGGGGGTGGCGCTTATCTTTAAAGACAAATTCATGCTTACATCCTCTTTACCTACCACTATCATAGGTATGGAAGGGCTACATTTCTGCCTGCAAGTCAACCCCCAACTGTCCCTGGCCGGGATAGTTATATATAGACCCCCTGATTGTATTGGGACCAGCACTAGTGAACTAATGGATATTATTGTCCAAAGCTCCCTTTTTCATCCCCACTTTATAGTAGTGGGTGATTTTAATATACATGGAGATAGGTCTAGCTGCCCTTTGGCGGCTCAGTTAATATCTACCTTGAGCGCCGCCAATCTAATACAAATTACTACCGGCCCCACGCATAAAGCAGGTCACACGCTTGATCTGATTTTTTCCAACATTCAGGAAACCATAGCAGAGGCACCGTAGCCACTGCTCTAGTCGGACCACTTTTTGATTTCCTTTGCTGTCACATTGCCGTTTGGCTGCCAGGCTGCGGGCAAACGTTCCTTTCTGCATAGGCAATGGAAAAACCTTCGGCCTGACACCATTGGACCTGTCTTGGCAATTAACCCCCCACCCCCTTCCCCCACACTGACTGCTGACCCTAATACTGAGTCAGTTGCATTTAATCGATGGATAGGCGATATGGTGGAGACTATTGCTCCAGCTAAACGCACTCTGTCGCATTGAGAATCCCCATCAGCCCCGTGGTTCTCAACGGAGTTGAGGGCTGAAAAGTCGGCTTGTAAAAGATTGGAGCGCGCGTGGCGGGCAAACTATTGTGAATCAGCCAAGGTTTGCTATAAAATAGCCATCCGGAAGTTGCAAAAATCAATAAAAATAGCAAAAAAATATTTTTTTGCCACTTCTATCCATGAAGCGGAACAATCGAGTAAAGAAGTTTTTAAAATAGTGCAGTCTTTCTTTAAGCCCAGAAGTATTGAAACAGAAATCACCCCATCTGAGACTCTGTGTGAAGATATTTCCAATTTCTTTGATGATAAAATTAAGTGTACGGTACTTTCTCCCATTCTAGTCCCACTGTAATGGCAGACACTGAGGAAATAAATACATCTACCATGACTCTAAGCCAATTCCATCTGATTTCTTTTACGGAGGCATTACAGTAAATAAAGAGGTGTAAATACGGGGCGCTGGACGATCCCTTCCCCCGAAGCTTTGGAACATGATGTCTGAGTCAATTGTGACCACTCTACAGCATATATGGAACAAGTCCATCACATTGGGGGTGTTTCTGGACTGCTGGAAGCACGCTACGCTACTCCCTTTGGAAGAAAAAAATGAACGGGGATCCGGACGACCTTAGCAATCTCCGCCCTATTTCCCTATTGACTGCTCCAGGAAAAATGATGGAAAAATTGATTCAGCGCCAATTGAATAGTTTCACGGAGGAGAGTAAGATCTTGCATGAAACTCAATCTGGTTTTAGGGCGGGCTTTAGTACTGAGACCGCCCTGATTGAGGTAGCAGAGTCAGTCAGGTGGTCTTTGGATTCAGGGGCATCAGCTATGCAGGTGCTCCTGGATCTATCGGCCGCATTTGATACGGTCGACCACGACAGACTTCTGCAGCGTTTGGGGGATATTGGGCTTCAGGATAAAGCACTTGGGTGGCTTAAGTCTTATCTGACTAATCGCTCACAGAAAGTGGCACTGGGCCCCTATTGCTCCAAACCAAAGCGGCTGGGGTATGGGGTCCCGCAGGGTTCGGCACTCAGTACGCTACTCTTTAATATTTTTTTGGCTCCGCTCTTCACCTTGATTGCCAAATGGGGTGTCACAGCAATTTCTTATGCTGACAACAACCAACTTGTGTTCCCCTATTGTGAAGTGTCCGAGGCAGCTTTTGCCAAATTCAAAGGGTGCCTCTGCGATGTTGCCAGTTGGATGAACACTAATAAATTAAAACGGAACGTGGGGAAGGCGGAGGGGATCTTCTTTGGGAAAGGCGCTGACCCCTCTCCCGACCTGTGGTGGCCATCTGAGATGGGCCCCGCACCAGTCCCCAGTACAAAGGCTAAAAATTTGGGGGTGAGGTGGGATGATAGCCTTTCCTTCTCCCCCCACATCAAGCAGGTTGTAGCTGGATGTTTAAGTAAGCTGAGGAATCTGCACAAGTTCCTCATGCTTCTACCGGATGACTGTCGCAAAATGGTAATCCATGCGACGGTTACCTCAAGGCTGGATTATACAAATGGCCTGTACTTGGGCCTACCTAAATATTTGATCCAGAAATTGCAGACCTTGCAAAATGCGGCTGCGAGGCTGTTAAAACACATCCCCTTCAAACATGTCTCTCCGCATTTATGCGATCTGCATTGGCTCCCGGTGGCAAGCAGAATTAAATTTAAAGCCTTAACCTTGGCTTTTAGAGCTCTCCATGGAACCTGTCCCAACTATCTTAAAGCTATACTCCCCAGGTATGTAGAAGCGAGATCTTTGCGGTCAAATGCTTATTGCCATCTGCGCGCCCCACGAGTCAGAAAGGCGCGTCTTGGAGGTAGGACTTTCTCGGCCAGCACGGTGAGGATGTTGAATGCCCTCCCGCCTGCTATTCAGTCAGCTTCAGCAGAAACTGGGTTCAGGAAGCGATTAAAAACATGACTCTTTACCACAAGATCTGAGCCATTGGTGCTATTTAGTGTCTCCTGTATTGCTCACTCAGCGCCGGGACACCTCTGGTTGAGTTAACTGTTCGCGTTCTAGAAAACTGTATTATTATTATCATATACGTGGATCTTCTTATAGGGGTTTGGTCCAACCTCAACTGGTCATCACACAATATGCAGGCTTTGGGCTTCCGCTCAAAAGGTGTAAACATCACCCTGATTAACTGGTACAATGCGGTGGGAGCAAATGGGAAGGGAAATACAATAAAAGAATTGGACTCGCCCTAAATGCCAAGTTGTCGGCTGTGAAGTCAGTAGCAGCTCCGTAGTTCTTGTAGGTGATTTCAATTGTCATCTGTGCGCAAACCTAAGACCACTTTATAAGGATTGGTCTCGTTGCACAGTGGAGAAAGGGCCACACTTCCTGGATTCACCTGAAGGGGTAGACTTAGGCAGGGTGTTGAAAGGCCACAATTTGTACCACACCATGGATCTGGTAGGATTAGGTAGCGGCGGGGAGCTGAATCCCACCTTTAAGGGCAGAGGTTGTCGATCTTATATTGATTATATCATGGTCTTGTCTATACTTAAAGCTTGGGTCAACAGGGCAGATATAGAATGGAGCATATTTAGCGACCATAACTCCCTGGTGTTAGAGCTAAAAGGCCCAATTATTAAAAATGTATCACGAGGGATATGTTCTGTATAGAAGATATCAGACCAGGGGAGGAGACTTAGATTTTCCAAAATAGATGGGGATAGTTTTTATAAAACCTTAATAACCAAAGGGGCAGACCCCAATATTGAGGGGGTTGCGGTAGTAACTGCATTTGAAGAGATGGCGCACCTCATTGAAGGACTATTAAAGACCACTAAGACTAGGATATTAACTACCACCCCTAGATGGTTTGATAAAGAATGTTCAAAGGCACATAAAGAGCTTAAATCCAGCCTAAAATTGCTTCCTAGGGATAAGTTCCATATCGCCCAATGCAGGCGGACATATAGGAAGGCACGAAAAACCCGTAAATCTAGCCTCCACCGCAAGCCTGGGAGGACCTAAGGGAGGCGGTGGACAGAAGAGACTTGAGTGAGTTCTGGAAAATTATAAATAAACCGTGTTTCCAGGACTCAAATGCCCCACAGATTTTAAATACTATTTTACCAGAGCAGTGGAATTCCCACTTTAAAAACTTATATAATCATACGGGTGAAATTAATAATGATGAAGGGCAGCGGCTAAAATTGATTGCAAGGCCAGACATCACCCTGGCAGAAGTAGAAGGGGCCATCCTGGGACTAACTAAAAATAAGGCGCCTGGCCCTGATGGCATACCTCCCGACCTATACCTTAGTAAAGTGGAGCTGTGGGCTCCCATTCTCACAAGCGTCCTGAATGCGGCAGTGGAGGCAGGTCTGCTGCGCTCTTGGTCCTCTGCAAAAATAGTTCCGATATTTAAAAAAGGAAACCGGGACAACCCCCAATGCTATCGCCTGATATCCTTGATTGATGTCACGGCGAAGGTGCTGGGCCGTGTTGTCCTAAATCACCTGACTGAATGGGCAGATACCCACCAGCTAATAACGGATACACAATATGGGTTCAGAGTGAGGAAATATGAATTTTTATGATCAATTGTTTCCCCTATCTTAGACCCCAACGACTCCGTGTACGCGCTACAAGTACATGTATGTTCCCTCCACTTCCAGCTATGAAGACACAAATACATTTGCGTCCAACGTTAACATGTCCTCTTTCAGATCCACCATGAATGGGTCGAATATTCCGTTCCTAAGTATGCCTTGCCAACGTCTTTATGTGGTGTACTTTACACGTTTTTCAGCTCTGGCGAAGTAGGCCCTGAATTCTGCCATCGAGCCTTTTCCTGCCTTCTGCCTCTGAATGTGTCAGCCGGGGCCTGCATCTGTATCCGTGACCTTTGTCTCACTCCCTGCGCGGCTAGCGGTGCTTGGCTCGGCTGTTGCCTGCCAAGACTGTATTCAGCCTTCAAGTTATCTGCTCCGCTCCTCGAAAAATACATTCCTGTCTAGTAGTTCAAGTAAACATCCTTCCAGCTGCAGAGCAAAGGGCCCGGCCTCACTGTCTCCGTGCAAGTAATTCATATCTCCTGTTACCATGGTAGGCCCATGCCCCCTCGCATCTCATGCAGACACGTAGACGCTTATACACGCACTCACAGTTAGTATAGAATAGCCTCTGCCCGAGAGACCTTTCCTTCCAGATAATACAGTTCCTTGAACACGAGATATTAGATACGATTTGGGATTAGGTTGATCTGACATCCCAGACTTCTGTCTCCTCATGTAGGGCTAAATGTCAAGTCCCCTTCACCCTCCAGTTACACGTCAATCACACGTCATGCTGCCTGCGCGCGCATCTCTGTCATGTATTTCTGCTGACACTGCAGGATTCTCTTATGGATCCACCTACTTGTGACATCTTCTTAATGACGTTTCTAGTACACGCCTTCATGCACGCCTATTGTAACGCCTTTTCATTACGTATGTGTACTCTTATCTCTCCTCTCAGCTGTTACGCCTACTGCATCTGTCTTTACTGTAATGCATTGACTATATATACGAATAACTGTCAATAAAGTATTGTCTGTCAGTCCCTTCCCGAACCTACGTGGTGACGGAATGGTATGCTACCTTGGTTCGAACCAATACCAATTCCTTTTTAAGGAATAAAACCCCTTTATAAACCTCAAATATCACGGATTTTGCCTCTTCTTTTTGACTGAGTTATTCTTATTGAACTTTACCGCATAAATTAAGTATAGGTAATTTAAATTTACCACGAAATTGGCGCCCGAACAGGGACCCCTCCCCCACCCCACGCGCCGGAGGTGCGTTGCAGGCCTAGCCCCCTGCCACAGCCGGACGGACAACTACGCGTACCCGCAGGATTTCCTGTATCTCCCTCAGGCCAACGGAGGTGACTGAGGCTGCGATCAACACCCAGACGAGGCGGTGAGGAGTGCGGAGGATCCCGACCAGAGCCTAGCTGAGAGAGCAAGATCCGAGGTATACAGAGGCCCACCAGGTTCCGAAGTTCCGAAGTATCTGCGTCACGAGTCGAGTCCAGTCCGGTCCAGTCCAGTCCAGTTTCCAAGGCCTTCCGTTCCGTGCTTCCCGGTGAGTACCATTGCTGGGGACGCATCTAGACGTGCGCATTAATTTGTGCCGGTCAAGACGGGTTTGGGTACACAGACCTGGTCTGCACTGGTTTAGCAGTGTATCTGTACTGTTTAGCAGTATATCCTGTCTGCACTGTGTAGCGGTGTATCTGTACTGTTTAGCAGTACATCCAGTATCATGTCGTTAGCTAGTTTTATTCTAATCATTGTTGTTCGTTTTAAAATGTTTTAATGTGTTTTCAAAATGTCGTGGTATGAGTGATTGTTCGATTTTCATTATTGTGATTATTGTGTTAATTGTGTTCATATCTAAGTAAGGATCAAGTAGCCTGAGTTTTAAGATGCCGTTATTCTCCAAATTAAGACAGATAAAAACTAGAAAAGGGATACTCGAGGAAGCCGTTCCCATTCCACCTAGGGACACTCCAGGGTACTTTATGTACCACAAACATGGCCTAGATGCCGTTTTATATCTCGATTTATGGGTGGACTACACCAAGGATCTAGCAGAGAATCAGAGATGGCCCGCTGCTGGGACATGGGATGCAGATTGCATCATGAGAGTAGAAGAAGCATTATGGAAAAAGAAAGCCAGGCAGTCACAGAAAGATGCCATTGAATTATGGCGTAAAGAATCGCATAGGCGTACAGAAAAAGCACACAGAAAAGAAGAGAAAAGTAGAGAGGATTCAGACAAGGCCCGAGAAAACGCATTAGTTGAGGAAGGTATCCGAGTAAAAATAGAACAAGTAGATAGACAACGAAACACCCTTATGAATGGTATGTATCCTCTTCTGGCCGAGGGTTTACCTAAGGCCACCCCGGAAGTACCAAAAGATCTGCCACCTCCAATGCTCCCGACTAAAATGCATCATAAAACAGCAAAGGATATTTTCCTTTCTTCCTATCTAGACGATGTAGCCCCCGAATATGTTAATACCGCACCGCCGCGCACACCCCCTACTGGCGGCGCTCGACCCCGAGATAGTCAACCCCCACCTCCGCGACAAGCTACTCCTCCTCCCGTTCCAACCCTTCCGGCTGTCCTTCCACCTCTTCCTGCACCTATTCCTCCTACTTTACACCCAACGAATCCCTTCGGATCCGGCGCCTCAGGAGGCGCGTCAGGAGGGGCGATAGGTTTCCAAACCCCACCACCAACACATCGATGGACTTATAGGGATCTAGCACAACAACGTACACCTCAAGCAGCCGATTTTGACATATATAAAGAACGCCTTGCAGATTGTAGATATGATCCAGTACCCGGTAAAAAGAATGACGATAGAATGATGCTCGCATCAGTACGATTGCGACGAGTTACAAACTTCTTATTGACACTACCTGGAATGGTTGATTATCTAGATAGAATATATCATTTTGTCCAAACAGGGGTAGGCCCTGAAAGTATTGGCGAGGCCATGGCTTACCAAAAAGTTGATACTCAAGGCAAGATATTACGGTTTTTTATAAACTGCCTAATAAGAGAAGTGGATAGGCCGGGTGCAAACCCGGAAGAAATAAAAGCACTTCATAGATGGGGTCAGAATATAGCAGACGGGAATCATGATAAACAGGCTTGTATAGAAAATATGTACCGAAGGATCAGAAATGCAGTAATAAAGATACATGAAAGAAGACAGCCAGCACCAGAAATAGATTCAGACAAACTTGAATCCTCGGGGGAGGAGGACGCACCAGAAGAGACAGCAGGACAAGCACAATTACCAGTTAGAGAAATGGTATGCTACCTTGGTTCGAACCAATACCAATTCCTTTTTAAGGAATAAAACCCCTTTATAAACCTCAAATATCACGGATTTTGCCTCTTCTTTTTGACTGAGTTATTCTTATTGAACTTTACCGCATAAATTAAGTATAGGTAATTTAAATTTACCACAAAATTGGCGCCCGAACAGGGAAATGGTAGCTTATGTAGGTAAAGGAAGATCCTATAATAATTCAATGCGTCCAGTACGTCCAGAAAGTAAAAGAATTTTTCAGGAAGCCATGTCTAATCCGAGAACGCCTGAACACTTATTCCAAGCCACTGACAACAGACTTCGAGAACGAATGGGGTACCATGTACTCGATTCTATGGACGAACAAGAATTAGCTAGGTCAGCAGTACAATGGGCTGACAATCCTGAGAAATATAGTGATGATGCGTTAGCACACACATTTTTGAATATGACACCAAGCGAACAGCGTTTAGCTGGTATATACATGATACAACACCTACTCATATTGTATAGAAGCCAACACTCCGATCCAGGTCCCCTGTCTGATATATTAGCAGAACTACTCATGAATAAATGGAGAGGTCTAGGTACCGATCTAATTAAAGTAATTCTAGAACATCGGCACAGATATAGTGCCTTCCTGTGCCCACAGCCTGATTCAGCACACTCCATGGAAAGGAAAATGTATTACATAGACAGACAGAATCCGTTACAAGAAGTGCACCCAGTTAAGAATGATGATAATACGCTCAGACGCGTGTTTGTGTACACGCCCATAACTAAAATAGAATTATTGGAAATGAAAAAATTAGTGCCCAGCCATGACAAAGATCCAGCAGGTTTTCATCGCGAAATAAAAGACATGTTACTCATGGGTGATTACACTTATCCTGACCTTATGAAAATATTGAAAGTACTACTGCCTGCTGGTATTTACGAGAAACTCAAAGAAAAAGAATGGGAAGTGGGAAATGCAAAGATTGATTGGGCTGCATTAGAAAACGAAGAAAATACCCGAATTCCAGGCCTAGGGCTTGGAGACAAAGTTAAAGCGTTACCAGGGTTGTTAGTACAAGTATTGCCACGTTTATTAAGTACGAAAAAGGAAGACTGGGGTGCAATCTCAGCCTGTAAACAGAAACCCGATGAGGACACTAGTGATTTTTATTCCCGATTTGAAAAATGTTTTGGTATTAACAGCGGCCTGAAAGCAAGTAGCGAATCATATCCACATCTTTTTGTAACAAAATTAGTCGAGAATTCACTGCCCCAGGTTAAGAACAGAGTACTAAAAGTCGAGAGTACTTGGCAAGCTAATACCCCTTCACAAATGTTGCAAATGTTACAGTACCACCAGAATAGGATTAGAGAAGAACAAGAACACGAACAAAGACGTATGAAAGACACGAAAATGAAAATGTTAGTTGCTCAGTCAGTTCCAGCTGACGGTCACAAAAAGGGTGCGACCCAGCCCAGTAATTCGACGGCTCCTGTTAAAGGGATATGTAACTATTGTAAACAGCCAGGTCATTATATAAACGATTGTGCAGTTCTGAAACACAATATCTCCACGGGTAAGACCAAGGAGAGACCACGTCCACCTAGACAAGATCAAGCCCAACAACAAGTACCCCAGAATATACAGCATATACCGCCTATGCCAGCTTCACAACAGACAGTAGCAGTACCACAGCCAC
This sequence comes from Lissotriton vulgaris, assembly GCF_964263255.1. NCBI lineage: Eukaryota > Metazoa > Chordata > Amphibia > Caudata > Salamandridae > Lissotriton > Lissotriton vulgaris. Next base: position 1,083,993,242 of record NC_141695.1, on the reverse strand, counting down.
AGCCTATTGCCGCAACACAAAACACGACACAACAGATGTATCAGTATGCACAAAATGACTACCCCGATTACCAGCGATACACATGAAACAGCCTAGAGAGGGAGGTTGGCTTACCTCTTATTGAGGTTCCTGTAGATCAAGAGGGTCCTTATGTACACAGTCAAGTATTAGGGAAAGACAGAAAGTTTTTAATTGATACAGGGGCAAGCAGAACAACGATTAGTCACGATGAGGTCCCAGGGGCACCCCTCTCAGGCTCACAGAATGTTTCCCTTGGATTCTCAGGAAAACCTATTATTAACGAAGTATCACAACCTCTTCCTCTTGCAGTTGGTCCTCTGACACGGACTACAGATTTATTGCTTACAAAATCATGCCCAGAAAACTTGCTAGTTATAAAGACACTGAAAGCTCTAGGAGCTATAATATGCTGTTCTCCGGAAGGAGTACGATTATTCTTGCGAGATTTTAAAGGTCACTATGTATTGAGAGACATGGATCACCGATTACAGAATGTCCCTGCACATTTGTGGGCACAAGGCCCCACTGATGTAGGTTGTATTCACATTACACCATATCGAGTCACACTCAAAGCAGGAGTGGTATTACCACGAATTCGGCAATACAAGTGACCCCCAGATGCTGTAGTGGCTTTACTGAAAATCATTGACAAGCTCATTGCACAAGGAGTGGTCGTAGAGACCGACTCCAATGTATGTAATTCTCCTATCATTCCAGTTCTTAAACGTACTGACCCAAATGCACCACTGGTTTATCGATTAGTTATTGATCTGCGGGAATTGAATAAATGCATTGTACCACACTATCCCGTGGTTCCAGATATCTCTTCATTACTGACAGCTATTGATTCAGAAGCAACGTTCTTTACTGTAATTGACCTCAAGAACGCCTTCTTTAGCGTCCCAATCGATCCGGAAAGCCAATACTTGTTCGGATTCTGTTTAAATGGACGAAGTTTCAAATTTGCACGCGCACCTCAAGGATTCACAGAAAGCCCCAGCATCTATAGCCAAGCACTGAAAAGACAACTTGACAGTATCCATATGCCTGTTAACACCGCCCTACTTCAGTATGTCGATGATCTGTTGATCACCGCCCGAAGCGAACCCGAATGTGAAAAAGCATCACTGACGGTTTTAAATTTTCTGGCCGACAAGGGGCACAAGGTATCCCCTTCGAAGCTGCAATTCTGTGTTCAGCAAGTTGTGTACCTTGGTCACTTGCTGTCCAAAGGGGGGAGACAGCTTACACCTGATCGCATCCAGTTAATTGTAAACATGTCACCACCCAAGACACAAAAGGAGGTGCGGGCCTTTATAGGCCTCACTTCGTACTGTAGACAATGGATTCCCCAATATGCATTTCTAGCGAAACCACTCATTCAGTTGACAACCCAGGAGGCAGCGACATCGACTGTCCTCCCTTGGACTCAAGAACATACACAAGCTTTTGAAGACTTAAAGAAAGCCTTATGTCAAGCACCTGTTTTAGCAACACCATGTTACAGTAAGCCTTTTACACTTTTTGTCACAGAACGCGAAGGTACTGCCTTGTCAGTACTTACTCAGGAACAAGCAGGTTCACACAAACCATGTGCTTACTTTTCTAGCACATTAGATCCAGTAGCCCAGGCTCTGCCTGCGTGCTTGAAATCAGTTGCAGCAACAGCTTTAGCAATCAGGCAAAGCGATTCCATAGTGTTAGGACATCAATTGACAGTGCAAGTTCCACATTCCGTGGAAGTTCTTTTAAACCGTACACAGACCCAACACTTGACTATAGCAAGACTGACAGGTTATGAATTGACATTGTTTCAGCCACACATAGAAATCAGACGCTGTAGTACATGAAATCCTGCCACACTTTTGCCATTAAGTGGCGTAGACCCATTGGCACATGATTGTATTGAAGTCATTACTATTACGACGAAACCCAGACAAGACTTGACAGACGTCCCATTACCAGATCCAGACCTGACACTTTATGTGGATGGTTCATGTATGAGAACAAATACAGGTGAATTAGTGGCCGCCTACGCAGTCACGACAGACACCAAAGTTATTGAAACCAATTGTATCGGCACCCTGTCAGCTCAAGCAGCAGAGCTCATCGCTCTGACACAAGCCTGTATTCAAGCCAAAAATAAGAAAGTTAACATATACACAGATTCACGTTATGCATTCGGAGTCGTTCACGACTTCGGAGTCCTCTGGCGAGAGAGAGGTTACTTAACTTCTCACGGTGCCAACATTTAACACGGTCCCCTCATTCAAGCTCTGTTAGATGCAATACATCTGCCTACTGAAATATCTATCATGAAGTGTAAAGCACATACAAAAGTCACCGATATCATTTCCCAGGGTAACGACCTGGCAGATCGAACAGCTAAGCAAACTGCTCAGAATCAAACTCATGTAACTGACGTGACAAAGACAATAGTTCCGACATCGACACATTGCATGACAGTCAGGGATCCCGCACATGATGTAATTGACATACAGACACATGCTACACCAGATGAAATCAAGAAATGGACTGAACTAGGAGGGATCCAAACAGATCAGGGATGGATGACTAAGGGAAAATCTACATGGTTTCTCCCCGACTCTATGGTTCAAGTCATCATTAATACGATACATAGTCCAGCACACCTAGGAGAAAAAGCCATGCTAGACAGTATTCAACACATATGGTTCAATAAAAACTTACGAGCAGCAGCCAAACAGAAAGTGCGTACTTGCATGATTTGTTGTCAGTTCAATCCAGGTAAAAGCATTCCCGTAGAGCAAGGTGGATTTCAGCCTCCTGATCACCCTTTTGAAGTCCTCCAGATGGATTATATCCAGATGGAACGTTGTCGAGGATTCAAATATGTCCTCGTAGTCGTATGTGCACTTTCCCGATGGACAGAAGCATATCCAGTCCCAGATTACACTGCTCCGACCACTGCCAAGCAGCTGGTTCGCGAATTCTTCCCACGGTATGGTTTGCCCCGTATCGTGTACTCAGATAACGGTCAGCCATTCTCATCCGAGCTTGTGAAACACATTACACTCCTGTTAGGCTATCAATGGAAATTCCATTGTGTCCGGCATCCCGAGGCAGCAGGTCTCGTGGAGCGCCATAATCAGACTCTGAAAATCCGACTTTCAAAAATCTGCAGAGAGAAAGGCGTTGACTGGATAGTAGCTTTGCCAGTTGCGCTCTTCTACATGAGAATGATTGCGCATTCTCGAACAGGGCTATCCCCGTATGAGGTGGTCTTCGGTAGGCCACCAAATATGTGGGGGACGCCCATACCTCGTAAAATTACAGATGTTGACTGTATTATGCTGACAGATTACCTTGCTTCCTTGATGTCTGCACTACAATCTTGTCGTTCACAGGTAGCTGCAGCCTTTCCCGACAACACCGAGGTGAAGCCCCATGAAGTGGTCCCTGGGGATTTTGTTTTTGTACGTAATTTCGACCGGAGAAGTCCGCTGGAACCCCGCTGGCAAACCCCGAAATCGGTTCTTCTGACGACGAGGACCGCCGTGAAGATTGAGGGCAGGAAAGGGTGGCTGCACTCGAGCCACATTAAAAAGTTTCATGGACTTCCTTCTGACTTGAACTCTCAGCCCTGCCCTCCTCCACAGACTGACTCAAAACTCCCCCTGGTTGAGAAAACCGCATCTCAAGAATATAGATTGAAACTACGGTCTAGCAAGTCAGACAGTTTAATTGTTTAAGTCCTCCCCTAGGTGAATCGGTTAAATTAGTTTCTGACATGTATCCCCTAGACCGTGATAGAGAGAGAGATAGACAGAGACAGCTCAAGAAACGTGCATATTGTAAATCACTTCGTAGTCACTGTATAGTGACATTATTGATTATGTTTTTTCTAAGTCTTCTGATTATTGCTGCAAGTATATTACTGCATATCTATTACCCTATTTTCAAGCGTGCACATTCTGCTTTCAACGTCACTGCCGAACATTCTTTTAGCGAATTGCCTCCGCATGAATTGTCTTACAGACTTGCGCTGCGCAACAACACATTCATTAGTATGTTACATCACTCCCATCTGACCAACAACGCTACAAATTGTTGGATATGTGGCCGACTCCCTCCCTTCCAGAAATACAAGGGAGTTCTGCCCCTCTTTCCGTACCCGTTCACACACAATGGCTCATGTGGTGCATGGTTTAGACTGATTAATTCTTTAGATTCTGATACTATAGTTTATGAAGGAAATTGGGTTTGGGGAAACCTGAACTTAGTTTTGCTTAAAGACTGCTACCCTAACAAGGAGGGACTTCCCACAAGGACAGGAACTGATCTAGAAAATGAAGTATATGGATTAGGTAACTTTACCATTAACCTCATGATTTTGAATGTTGAATCCGAAGCTGCACCAGTTTTGCCTGCTATGTCAGTATTACCAGTCACAGGTGAATTATGTGTTAGGAAAAATGGTTCAGTACACTTAGGTCATAGTAAATGTACTACTGTGGTCGAATTCAGTGATCAAGGCAAGTCTACATTCAGAGCTACTCGTCATTCCTACTTCATTTGTGGTCATACCGCATATATACGCTTACCTCTAGATTGGGATGGTACCTGTTACATTGCATTCCTTCTGCCACCTGTTTTCCTAGCCCCTCCTGATTATCATAGAAATACTAATCTAGTAAACCATAGACTCCGAAGAGATCTCCCGATTGTCGATTACACTGAAACGGCATGGGAGCAATACACAGACTTCAATAAAGGTTTCTTTCCCTACTTAGGTGCTGTTTTTAATAGTAAACTGATACGCAAATTAACTAGAACCCTCGAAGCAGTAGTGAATGAAACTACTTCTGCCCTAGGCAACTTAACAGAGGAACAGTCTGCTATGCGGGTTGTTGTTCTTCAAAATCGTCTCGTCCTTGACGTCATCCTGGCCGATAGGGGTGGAGCCTGTAAGGTCATCGGGTCAAGCTGCTGTGTTTTCATTCCAGAAAACGCGCCATCAGTATATAAAGCTATAACCCGTCTCCATAAGATTGCAAGTTTGATACACCAGAATCCAGGCACCTGGACTTGGTCCGGTTGGTTCTGGACCACGTTGACCGCCTGGGGATGGAAGGTCCTATCCTTCCTAGGCATTGCCCTTCTCGTAGTATTCAGTTGCTGCCTATGTCTGCAATGTGGGCCAGCGATTTGCGGCCTGTGTGCCACATCATGTATTCCACATTCAAGTTCCCATTCAAAACGCCATAAGAAGAAAGAAGAGCAAATGATGTTACGTGAACAGATTGATCGATTAATGAGGATCGATATATCATGAAGGGTCCGTAGGGGACAAGGAGGGAATGAGGAAATATGAATTTTTATCATCAATTGTGTCCCCTATCTTAGACCCCAACGACTCCGTGTACGCGCTACAAGTACATGTATGTTCCCTCCACTTCCAGCTATGAAGACTCAAATACATTTGCGTCCAACGTTAACATGTCCTCTTTCAGATCCACCATGAATGGGTCGAATATTCCGTTCCTAAGTATGCCTTGCTAACGTCTTTATGTGGTGTACTTTACACGTTTTTCAGCTCTGGCGAAGTAGGCCCTGAATTCTGCCATCGAGCCTTTTCCTGCCTTCTGCCTCTGAATGTGTCAGCCGGGGCCTGCATCTGTATCCGTGACCTTTGTCTCACTCCCTGCGCGGCTAGCGGTGCTTGGCTCGGCCTGTTGCCTGCCAAGACTGTATTCAGCCTTCAAGTTATCTGCTCCGCTCCTCGAAAAATACATTCCTGTCTAGTAGTTCAAGTAAACATCCTTCCAGCTGCAGAGCAAAGGGCCCGGCCTCACTGTCTCCGTGCAAGTAATTCATAGCTCCTGTTACCATGGTAGGCCCATGCCCCCTCGCATCTCATGCAGACACGTAGACGCTTATACACGCACTCACAGTTAGTATAGAATAGCCTCTGCCCGAGAGACCTTTCCTTCCAGATAATACAGTTCCTTAAACACGAGATATTAGATACGATTTGGGATTAGGTTGATCTGACATCCCAGACTTCTGTCTCCTCATGTAGGGCTAAATGTCAAGTCCCCTTCACCCTCCAGTTACACGTCAATCACACGTCATGCTGCCTGCGCGCGCATCTCTGTCATGTATTTCTGCTGACACTGCAGGATTCTCTTATGGATCCACCTACTTGTGACATCTTCTTAATGATGTTTCTAGTACACGCCTTCATGCACTCCTATTGTAACGCCTTTTCATTACGTATGTGTACTCTTATCTCTCCTCTCAGCTGTTACGCCTACTGCATCTGTCTTTACTGTAATGCATTGACTATATATACGAATAACTGTCAATAAAGTATTGTCTGTCAGTCCCTTCCCGAACCTACGTGGTGACGGAATGGTATGCTACCTTGGTTCGAACCAATACCAATTCCTTTTTAAGGAATAAAACCCCTTTATAAACCTCAAATATCACGGATTTTGCCTCTTCTTTTTGACTGAGTTATTCTTATTGAACTTTACCGCATAAATTAAGTATAGGTAATTTAAATTTACCACAAGGGAGGGAAGGTCAACTACGGACCAATGCCTGAACCTCTACCTGCTGGTCGCCAAGTACACCACAGCCAGCAAGGAGGCGGTCTACTTGGGGTTCATGGAACTCTCTGCGGCTTTTGATCATGTGAACAGGGAGAAGCTATGGGCCTTGATGATAGGCCTAGGGGCGGACCTGGACCTAGTTAACATCCTTAAAGCCTTGTACTGGAATACCACTGCGTCTGTCCGTTTTACCCAAGACGGAAGTAGGACCTTATCATTCACATGCACCAGTGGCGTGCGGCTGGGCTGCATTTTAGCACTTGATTTATAAGCAAATCTGGACAAATCCTGTCATGCTCGAGGGGGCCAGACCAGATAAGAAATTTTCCTATAGGATAGGCACCTATAAAATTGGTCTGATTCAGTCCTTCTCCTATTTGGGTTTATTATTTGACGGGCTTTAAAAGTTTAGACTCCTTGTGGATAAACACTGCTCAAAACTGGTGGCCTCCACTGGGGCAATAAAGAGTTATGGGCGAAGGCTGGGAAGATGGTCCCCCGAGCAAGTGATGAATTTGTATAGATCAATATGCTGCGCCAAGGCAGCCTACGGGGCTGAAGTTTGGGGTTTCGCGAACATACATCCGGTTCAGGCAGAGGAAAATAAATTCTTTAGACGGATACTGAAAGTCCCACATAGTACATCTGCCTATATTACACATGAAGAACTGGGCGAACCCTACATCAAAGATCAAATCAAGGTCAGGCCGCTTTTGGCCTGGGTGAAGATCTGGTCTAACCCCGAGGCAGGCCTTAGTAGACAAATTATCACAGATTGTCTGAATAGAGACAAAGGGAGCTCTAATCCCTGGCTAAAATATGTAAAGTGTACTCTAGAGGACATTGGCTGTAAGAACCTCTTCACTAAGCCTGAAGCAGTTACTCTTCAGGATCAAACGAGAGTCAAGAAAATGTATGGGGAATGGACATCTGTAAGCAGGGCGGCCACTGAAGAGCGCAAATCCACAGTTGTTGCTTACAGATTATTGAAAATGGAGAGTGGAAGGGAACCCCATCTCTCACTGACCCATAATGCACAGGACCGATTTTATATGACCTTTTTTAGGTTTAACCTTTTGCATCACTTATTGTCCGATTCCCCCGGTTTTACCTTTTCCTCATAGCAACAAAAATGAGAAGTCAAAAATGTACAGAATCCCAAGATTAGAGCAAATAGATGCCGGACTTCCTCTCTGGACATAATTGAGACCCAATGGTGGCAAGTGAAAATGTCAGGAAAACAAAGGATAGCAGAGGAAATATATCCTACCTCCTGGAAAATGCAAATACGCAGTTCCACTTCACAGCAGCACTCTGAAAATGCCAACAGGAATCTCCTTAAAACAAGGACTGGTCTAAACCGCACACAACCCCGAAAAGTGTCTATGCGGTTACTCCACTGCTAGACGCTGGGACTGCAACCAGGATCAGCAGTCAGCGCAGCAAAGTTCGTGCCGTGCTCCCTTCCAGAGAACGTCTAAGCGGTTCCTCCTTCACCGCAACACACCGAGACTGGTCGCGAAACAGGAAATACCACAGCCCAAAAGGAACAAAGAAAGGGCTTCCTTCAAGAGAACAGAACTCTCTCAGCTGAGAGGAGTTCTAAGATAGGAGAATTACGCACGCTAGCCAAGGTGCGTCGGGGTGTTGAATAGCTGCTCCACTACCTCACCAACAGCATTCTGGGAAAAGTAGTTCTGCCAGACTACTCACCAGGAAGGCGCTACCGGGCACAATTTCTGACATATTGCATGAAAAGAAATTCCAGTGTCTTCTGGGTGATTCACTTGTATATGGGCAGCAACAGGGTATCTGTCATCCTTTGTTCTTAATCCCTCTGACATGTTCTTGTATACAAACTTTAAGGCTACGTATACTGCTGCCAATATATATTTTCTCACACGCACATCTAATGAGCTATACTGTGTATATGGTGTTCATTAAAGACTTAATCAAAAATGTCCTTGTGTTATTGTATTGAAAGCATACCTGTTTGTTAATACCTATGCTACATACCCAGCAATTGCCACATATATAAAAACCAAGAGGCCTTTCTAGTTTCCATGTTTTAGTTGTGACACTTGTTTCTTTAACATAACTTGGGCGTAACAGATTCTTTAAAGCCTTGCGTCTTCGGAATGTAACCCTTGGTTTACTTGGTACAATGCCAGTTGGCAAAGTGTTCGATGTCAAAAGATGCTAGTTCTTTCTCAAGATTTAAAAAATATGGACACTGCACACACTATGTTCGGTTATAAATGCTACTTCTGTCTAATGGGTGGGATTACTTTTTTTAGTGGTGGTTGCAAGAGTTTCCGTCTGATTTCTTTATTTTCTTCTCCGTGTTATTGAGACCGGTTTCCCCATAGCCTCTTTCACTAAAATCCATTTTTTTATCTTTTTGATGCTTTTCCTAAAATTGTGGTCTTGACTACAATTGCGTCTGGCCCTTACCATTTTGCCATACGGTATGGCCTCAATTGTGGATTTTGGATGGCAGCTGGCAGCATGGAGCACACTATTGCATGCCGCTGATTTTCTGTGAATGTCACTCTGTATTGTATTTGCATCTATATATAACCTGTGATCCAAGAACTCTATCTCCTGTTTGGAGCAAGTGACAGTCAACCCAACATTAAACTTGTTGTTGTTGAGGCACGTATAGTATTGCTCCAACTCTTCACTGCTGCCATTCCAAATCACAAAAACATCATTGATATATCGACCATAGAAAATGATGTTCTCAATCCAGTCCTTCACGCCTGAGCCCCGGGCATGCTCCATCTCAAACAAACCCATAAAAAGGTTTGCATAGGATGGGGCAAACCTGGAGCCCATGTCAGTCACCTGCTTTTGCAGATACCACACATCATTGTGTATAAAGACATTTTGTGTTAAAATCCTCTCAGACATATCCAGAAGCATATGTGTATGCTCCAGATGTTTTGCATTCCGCTTGTACAGAAAATGTGTTGAAGCTCTAGACCACAGCTCTTCTGGACACAGGTATAGAGTCTCTCTACGTCCATAGTGACAAAGGTGAGATTGTCACTATCCCATTTGAAGTCTGCCAACTTACATAGTAACTGGATACTGTCTTTCGGGTATGAGGGAAGGTTCTGAACAAACAGTCGGAAGAACGTATCCACATACTCGGCAATACATCAGTTGGTCCCCCATAATCGGTCTCCTTGGTGAAAAAGGGCCTCACATGTGTATTTTTCGGAACTACATATTTACTCGAATATCTGGAATTGTGTGCTAGAAGGTATAGGTATCCCAAATCGGTTATGACATGATTCAGGCCAGTCAGTCAATCTGCCATTGATGTTTCTTTCGATCATGGCTATGTGGTTGGACCTAAGTCTTTCATAGCATGTGGTGTTACCAAGTTGTTGATTCTTTTCCATCAAGTAATCCTTAAGATCCATTAGAACAACATTGCCACCTTTGTCCGCTTCATGTACTACCAAATTCAAATCATACCTAATTGACTGTAGGAAAATTCTGTCCTCCTTGGTCATGCTAGATTGATGTTTGCATCTTTTGCTATTTACATATGTGTCTTCTAGAAGATATAACTCCTGTGTCACTCTATGAAAAAATTCATCAATTACATTATTGCCACGGTTTGGTGGTATAAACTCAGATTTGTTCCACAACCCAGTGTCCACTTTGACATCCTCCTGTATATTTAGTTCTCGTGCAAATTGTACCAAATCTCCTGAGATCTTCATCATGCCATGTCATAATTAGATCGGTCACATTCAAATCAGATCTAGAGAGTTACGAGTCACGAATGGTATGAAGTACTGGATGTTGCATAGATGGATGTTCAGCAAAGTACTTTTTAATTTCAATTTACATACAAACTTGAACAAATCTAAGTGTACATTCTCAAAAATAGGTCTTTCAGTGGGACAAAAATGTAACCCCCTACATAGAACGGACATTTCATGTTCACACAATGTTTTAGATGACAAAGTAATGACACTCAATGTACTTTCTCCTTTCACTTCTCCAGTACTGCCCATAGTATGGTGTACATTCTCCATTATTTCTTGCTCTGGGTGTTCTCCATTCTGGGTTTTACCCCATCCCTCGTGTTTTTTTGCCACCCCTCCTGGTTCTTCGTTGAAATTTTCCTTTGTTGCCCAACCGGTAACATTTTACCTCTCGTAAAAAAAACTGAGGGTGGATTGGAGACCGCGCCCGTGCTGGTCCCTTCACCTTGGCCACTATCTATAAAGGAGAGTGATGTGCTACTTGAGGAGATGCTAGAGACCCTACCTTCATTGGGGTGATTTGATGCTGGTTTTGTGCTAATGTCATCATATTTTTTGGCAAAGGTAAATATGTGACCCCTTTCATAAATAATCAACGTGATCTCTCTGGATTTTTTGTTTTTTTTTATCTTTCAGATATATCTGGTAATTCGCCAGCTCTTATTTCAGAATGGCCTGATTTTTCTGTATAGCTTCATTTAGATTTGTGTCATTTATTTCCTTTTCTAATTGTTGTTATTTCTTCCCTGATTTTCCTGACCTTACGTTCTGAATTCCTTACCAATTTGTCCATCATCTTGTAGGAGGCCACATATAGTCCCTCCTCCCATACTTCTAATAGATCTGGGTCAAGATCCTCATAATTGGGGAATATTAAAATGTGTAGTCCATGTGGAATTCTCTTATTTTCAACATACTTTTTTAAGGTAGCGCCGTCCCACCATTTGGCCAGTTCTTGTTTCTTGACCCTCTAAATGCACACATTTGTTTCTTGAGCAATAATTTTACGGTAATTTAACAGCTGATTGTACAGCATTATAACTTTTCTTATCAAATAGATCACCAATCATTTCTTCCCTGTTATCATCGAAATCCATTATTCCATGATAGATAACTTACAATGTGAATAACTCAAGCCTTCCTGTATTGAAAAGGATTCCTGCAAAAAAGGTGGAGAAGGTTATCAGGCTAATTGTAATAGAGAAATAGGCATAAAGCGCCTGCAATGCTATGACCAAAACACCTGTCTCCGACAGGGGCAGCAATTTAAGCGATCCCTATTGACATCTGTAGTTGACCTAAAAGACAAAGTTAGTTACAACCCCAGCACAGCCAACTCTGATGTACTCTTTTTTTCTGTTTGTTATCCTTTTTCTGTTTAGGGGTAACCACCTTCACTCCCCACCCACTTTTTTAACCCTTTACCCTCATTTACCTCTTTCGGGCCCTGAACCCTAAAACCTGTTACCTCCCTTTACCTCTACTTGTCTCTGAACTGTAAAATTCCATTAGCTCCCTTTACCTCTACCAAAGGCTGAATTTTAAAAGTCCTTATCCCCTTTTACTTATACCCAACCCTAAAACCCTCTTGCCTCCTTTTAACTCTACCTCCCTCTCAGTTAAAAAAAATATTTACCTCCCTATACAGCTACCTGTACCAGAATGCTAAAACACACTCACCTCTACGTCAACTGCCCCTGAATCTTAAAAAACCCTCTTTACCACTATCCACCCCTGAACCCTATAAACCTATAACCACCATTTACCTCCACCTGCCTCCGAACCCGCCACACACAGATGATCGCAGCTTCGTGCTGCCGCGGAAGTCCGAAGCGCTGCTCCTCGGGAAATGCAAATAAAGCACTCCCGAGGAAAGCAAAGCGCTCCTCAGGACAACAAAGCGCTTCTTGAGTAATGGAACCAAAGCGCTCTTCTGGATGAGGGATAAAGCGCTCCCAGGCGCTAGAGTTTAGGTCGAGGGAAAGTCTTTGAATGAAGGAGGGGCAAAGGCTGGGCCCAGGGGCCAGCTCACAGGGCCCTCCATCAGGGAGGCAGCACCCAGTGGCGGTTCCTCCTGGCGCCCAGCAGCAGCCCCTTTTTATACACACATTTCCTTTGTCTCCTAGCACAGTGTTGAGGGAAAACAAGATGTAACTGGTTTGGGAGCACTTTGTTTTGCTCAGCTCCTCTGCTTCTATTCACAGGATGGGCCAGGGTCATCAGACGCACCACAGGGGGCGGAGCCAGCTTTATGGAGGGTAGGCACAGCCCTATTCAGGTCCCAGGTGCAACTCCTCCCTCCCATCTACATGCAGATCTCCCTATTCACCACTGGGCAGACCCTTCTTAACTTCTGGAGCCAAGCAAACCAGCCAGCCCCTGTCACTCACAAGCCAGACAGACAATTCACTGCACACAGAAATGCCAACTTCTAAAAATGACACTTCTCCACTCGACACATTCAATCTGCGCACACCATTGCGCAGCATTTATTCTCTCGAGTTCGCACATACCAAACTTGCCCCTGCACTCCTCTTACACCAGGAATTACCATGGACAAACATCTCCCCCATGCATTCCTATGGGAGGGCAGGCCAATCTCACCACACGCACTCAGGCTGCGCACCCACTTTACACTGGGACACAGTGTTAAAGTCCGCAGAAGCCCAAAACAACTAACATCAGGTCATATATAAAAGCAGAAAGTTTAGGGGTGAACCTGCCAAAAGGGCCAAGTCCAAAACCTCCCTTTAATTTGAACTCTAAAACCCTTTACCTCCCTTTGCCCCTACCCATTTCTGAACCCTAAAAACTTCTTACCTACTTTTACCCCTACCCACCTCTGAACCTTAAAAATCTCTTGCACCCAGCTGTGAACCCTAAAAACCCTGTAGATCCTTATTACCCTCTATCTTAATGTACTCCTCTCATACACTCATGACGAGCTGAGCTCGTCATGGAGCATGGGTTTCTGAATATTTCAGCACCCAGCGGGAATTGCTCTAGCAGCCATGGAGTTAAATCAACCCTGAATCCTAAAAATACCTTTAAAACCCTTACCCATTCCATAACCCTTTAATGCATTTTTTTGAAATGGCACAATAGTTGTGACATTTAAAATGTAGAAAAAAATCATACTTGCTAGGTAAAGTAGTGTGTAGTAAAGTATCAAAAAGGCTTGTGTGGTACATACCTGCATTTTTCTTAGCTGTGTGGTATAATCCTGCAGGGTAAAGACTGTGGAGTAAAAACTGCATACTAGATTTAATATATGTTTACTTCTAGGAAAAGTAACTAGGGAAAATAATTTAACTCAAAGCATTTCTCTGGAAAGACATGTTAACATGTCTTGAGTTTTCATACATGAAACGTTCTTATGCTAAGAATCACTCCCAATGGAAGGATATGGTTAAATATCCTCTGAGGGAGGAGTCTTATGAATTACTGCTAAAAACATTTACACTTGCAACGGGTGCAGGAAGGACATGCTTACATGTTTTTACTGACATGTTTACTGGTACTTTTGTGGTCAACTGTGATAATGCACTTCCTTTCTGAGCCCTCATGTCATCTATACATTTTCCCTTTCTATGGTGTGTACTAAACAGTTATGTAATACTGCACTTGTATTACTCTGGCCAGAATCAAAAGCCTTACAATGTCCCGTGATGTTCCCCATCAGATTTATTTTTGCCAGGAGTTCAAAAGCACTTCGATTTTGGAGAACTGTTTATTTCTACTGCCTGTCACCTTCAGCTAAAGGAGATCTTTCAGGTAGATATCTATGCCACCGTAAAACATATGGTTAGTCAGGTAAGTCATGGACTAATAATGCTCTTCATGCTGGACAAGCCTAACAGTGTCAAATAAAGCAGCGGGATAGACCTTCTACGAAGCCTTTGCCCACACTTGCACCAGTTCCTCTCACTGTTACACTGCCTTGGGAGTGGATCTTTGTTTGAGGCAGGTTTTGGGAGTTTTGCACCTAAAACTCCCAGTGTTGATTACATGTCATTCTGCACATACGCACACTAGACTGTGTGAAACTTTTAATCCGCAGTTGATTGTTTCGTGATTGTTGCAAACTTATTGTTCGAGGCATATGAGCTGCAGATCGTACACTTAGCAATAGATCGCCACCTGGTGTTGGGCTCGGATGATTGCAGGTAGTTGTCTTCTTGGAAGAAGTCTTTGTAGTCACGAGATAGGTGCCTCCTCCCTTGGACAATACTGCGCATGGTCATCGACTCCATCCTTCAGATTGTTTTTTTCCGCCACTGGGTTCGGATGAAAGTTTTCCGCTCCGACTAGAAAAGACTTTTTCTGCAACTTCGAAGTGTAAAACTTTATATGAACTTTTTTCGACATCGAATAGACTTTTCGACATCACCAGCTACATTCCGGTGCGTTGACGCGGGCCATTGGGCCTATCGGCGCCGTACGGCCTACGCCTCATGGACAGAACTCCATTCAAGAGATGCCCGGTATGTCGAGCAAAATGCCCTCATAGCGACCATCCCGAGGTTTGCAACCTCTGTCTCTCCCCAGAACACGACGAGTCGACCTGCACAGACTTTGCCTCCTTCCGATCGAAGAAGACCATTCGGGATCGGAGGGCTCGCCGACACGAGATGAGATCAGCGCCAGCACCGGAGGCCATCTTTGAGGAGGAGATCGTTGGAGAGGACGTCGCCGGAGACGAAGATCCACTCGAAGATATCTCCGAGGACGAGGCTCCACTCAACACAGAGGAAGACTTGCCTGATCTCCAGATCATATCAAGGGGAGAGGACTCAGACGACTTGATTCCGTCTCGGCAGCCTGTGAGTACCCCTGCCCCTGCACAACATACACTACCCAAGCCAAAGGCAGCGGTCGGCACTCCGTCCATGGGGCCCAGTCGAGACTGAGATCTACCCTCAAATGCCCCGCCTTCGGGCTCGGCTTCGAGGAAAAAGACTACGCCTTTCGGTGCCTCGGTGCCGAAAAAAACACATGTGCCAATTCCACCTCCTCCATTGGCACCGAAACACCCTTCGACACCGAAGCCAAAACGCCCTTCGGTGCCAAAAGACAAGGACCCTTCGGCACCCGAACCAAAAGACACATCGGTGCCGAAGCCAAAAACTGCACCGGATCCGAATGCTTCGACTCCGAAACCTTCCGGTTCCAAGAATAAAGACTGGAAGCTAGATTCCGGCGCAGCAGGCCCAACGAAACCTGTCACCACGCCGAAATCTTCAATATCGGTACCAAAGACTCCAAGGCCTGATACAGACTCGCCTAAACCCTCTGACAAGCCTACCAAGCCCAAACCACCTTCGGCACCGAGAAATTTGCCACAGGACTCAATCACTCCTTCTAAAGCAAAGAACACTAAGCAACCCCTATCGGCACCGAAAGAATCGACGCCGAAGAAGATTATAGAGGAGGAAGAACTGTTTCAACCAGATCCTAAACAGAAAAATGTCCATATTAATCCAAAAACTGGACTTGTGGAAGCAATTCCTTACAAGAAAAGACCAGCAGAGACACCACTTTCACCTGTGGTTCCTGCCAAAAAGGATTGTGCAACTTCTCCAATGCACCCTTCCTCACCTTCACCACCTTATTCTCCTTCACCTTCTTCCTCTCCTATCCCTCCTTACATCAAACCTATAGCTTTTCCTGTTCAATCTCCTGCATCATCACACCACACTGACGAGGAGTTTGATTTAGGTGGGGGGAATTACGTACCAGAGCCACATACATATCCTTTAGATGAGGATGTCAATCCAGAATATCCCAAGGATGACGATGTATATAATTTTCCACCACACAATGTGCCAGACATCCCTGATCCTCAGTACTACCCAACAAAACCTTCCCCTCTAAAGGATAGTATTGGGTTTAATCATCTATTAAACAGAGCTGCCCTTTACCATGGAGTTTCATTGCACTCTGATGCCATTGAGGAGGATTTCTTACTGGACACATTTGAGCAGTCACAAAGGTCTACTCAAATATTACCCATGATCAAAGGAGTCATTAAACATGCTCAAGACATATTTAAAGACCTGGTACAATGTAGGGTGTTAAATCCCAGAATAGAAAAAAAGTATAGACCAGCACCATCTGATCCAGTCTACATTAAGGGACATCTGCCACTAGACTCTTTGGTAGTGTCTAATGCACGTAAAAGAGCCAATTCTCAGACCTCTGGTGACACGCGCCCGCCTGACCAAGAATCAAAAATGATTGATGCGTCAGGGAAACTGATTGCTGCGCAAGCAACAAACATATGGCGCATAGCAAACACACAAGCCTTACTTTCACGCTATAACAGGGCTCACTACGACCAACTAGAAAAAGTAATGGAACACCTCCCAGATCAATACAAAAATCAGGCAGCAGAGCTCTTACAAAAAAGCAAATTAATAACTAATGCCTCAATTAAATGCGCACTAGATGTAGCTGACACAGCATCCAGAGCAGTTAATACTAGTGTCATTCTCAGACGTCATGCGTGGTTATGCATTTCTGGTTTCAAACCAGAGGTACAGACTACCATCCTGAACCAGCCCTTCAATCAGACCCAGTTGTTCGGGCCAGAAGTAGACAACACACTAGAAAAGATGAAGAAAGACACGGACACAGCTAAATCTATGGGTGCATTACAATCCCCATATCTGAAGATGCCCTTCTCAAGTGCATACGCGAAACAAAGCCCTCCAACCATTCTCTTGACCCTATCCCCAGTGCCATTGCCTTTGACTTCTATACCCATTCCCTCTCCTATTGGACCACTCTGATCAACCTCTCCCTCTGGCAAGGCTCCCTTCCTGTCTCCTTCAAAACTGGGCAGGTCACCCCTCTGCTGAAAAAGCCCACTGCTGATGCGAATGACCTCAACAACTTCCGCCCCATCACTAACCTTCCCTTTCTTGCGAAGATCACGGAAAGATGTGTAGCCAAACAACTCTCTCATCATATCAAGGACAATGATCTTATTGACAATTGTCAGTCCGGCTTCATCCAAAACTGCAGCACTGAAACAGCCCTACTGCAAGTGGTTGATGATGCGCTGAGGATACTCGACTCAGGGGGGTCCTGTCTGCTAATTCTCCTTGACCTTTCCGCAGCCTTCGACACTGTTAATCACAACACCCTCCTCAATATTCTTCAACAGAGAATGGGCATGGAGGGCACTGTGCTTAAATGGTTTGCATCCTTCCTCTCTGACAGATCTCAAATGATCAAAATAGCAAACAGTCTTTCTTCTCCTGTGGCGGTGGGTCAAGGTGTTCCCCAAGGCTCTATACTTGCACCCACATTGTTCAATCTCTACTTAGAACCACTGGGAAACCTCCTAAGCAAATCTGGGATTCACTATCATCTCTATGCAGATGACACTCAACTCTACCTCAAGGTTGCCTCCACTCATGATCTCACCATCCTAAGATCTACTCTTGACTCCATTCAAAATTGGATGTCATCTCATCAATTGATTCTGAATCCCTCCAAAACTGAATTCCTCCTCTTCTCCTCCTCACTCTCTCCTCCCCCGGTTCAATCATGGATGGATCAGATGAATCTACTAAACAATAAATACATCATTGTCGACAGCGCAAAATCCGTGGGTGTCATTCTAGACAAAAAACTCAATCTAACCCCCCACATCAATTCTATTGCAAAATCTGCTCGCTACCAACGACGCCTTCTTTGGGGAATCCGTCGCTTCTTCCCGGAGGAGGACCTTATAACCCTGGTGCAATCGCTGGTCCTCTCCAGACTAGACTACTGCAATTATCTTCTTACTGGCCTCCCCAAATCTCACCTGTCCCCACTTAAGTCTGTCTTCCATTCAGCAGCTCGTTTCATTTATGGGGCCAAAAGAAGCGATCACATCACACCGATGTTATCCACCCTCCGCTGGCTTCCCTGCAAGGCTAGACCTATCTACAAGACCGCTTGTATCACCCACAAAGCCTTGCACTCCTCCTCTCCCCGCTACCTGGCGAATAAACTGAAACTCTTTGGAGGCTCTAGACCTTCACGCAATGCGGAGAATCTACTGCTTGAACCTCCCACTTTCAAGAAGGAAAGAACAATGGCCCAATCCTTTTCAGGCAATGCAGTGAGAATCTGGAACTCGTTTCCGCCTCAGCTCCGGACCACCGCCTCCTCCCAGGCCTTCAAAAGGGACCTCAAAGTTCTCCTCCTCCAGAGACACCTCCAAAAGTAATTCACGTCCTCTTGCTATTTGGAGGAAGACTTCCCACTACTGATATTTTCTACTTTCCATGACCATGGAAGTGCCTTCCCAGTGTTTTCCTGTGGTTGGAGTGTCTGCCTTTTTGCAGTATTCTCCATGTACTTGTGTTAGGTGCCCTTTTAAACATGCACACACCACTTTGCCCTTGTAACACATGGTTGCTACCTCTCACATGTTTTTACCTTTGATACTTGCACAAGTGCCACCTTGCCTACGTAACGCTTGTTCTTGTGCCTAGCACTTATTGCAGTATTATACCTCAAATTATACTCTGTTTTCTCTTATAACTGCACACTTGTCACTTTTCCTCTTGTGCACTTTTGACTACCTCATGTATTTTTGGTTGCTCACAATTTTTACTACTTCAAGTATTTTGTGTGCTCACAATTGTCACTATTACCTTTACTACCTCATGTATTTTTGGTTGCTCACAATTTTTACTACCTCATGTATTTTGTTCGCTCACAATTGTCACTATTACCTTATGTAAGTAACGTATGCTTTTGTAATCTGCTCTTTTGTAATGTTTCTCATTATGTTTTATTTCTGTTCCTAATGTGAAGCGCTCTGACGCCTTCGGGTAAAGTCCACGCTATATAAAAATGCATAAATAAATAAATAAATAAAAAATCCACCCATACTTGAGGTTCTTTTCGCCGCTCCTTTTATAGAGGAGGCTCCAAGCAGACCAGCACAGATACAACATCATCTTTTAAGACACCCACACAAACCTCCTCTAACAAAGGCTACTTTAGAGGAGGATACAGAGGCAACAACAATAAGGGAAGAGGTAGAGGTAATAACAACCACTCCTCTTCCACTCCCAAACAGTGACTACCCTCTGCCTCCCCTATAGCATTCCACTCCTGTGGGGGGCAGACTATCACAGTTCCTACCTGTCTGGAACTCCATCACAACAGACAGGTGGGTAAGACAGATTATCCAACATGCCTACTGCCTAGAACTCACAGCAACCCCCCCAAACATACCACCCAGGCAGCGTCCAATAGCCACAGAACACACAACTCTGCTTTAACAGGAAGTTCTAGCACTTCTACAAAAATAGGCTATTCAAGTAGTTCCTTTAGAGGAACAAGGAACAGGAGTTTACTCCCTGTACTTCCTAATTCCCAAGAAGGACGGGACATTAAGACCAATTCTCGACCTCAGGCCCCTCAACCACTACATCCAATCGGATCATTTTCACATGATCACGTTACAACAAGTACTCCCATTACTACAACAGGGAGACTTTCTTTCGACACTAGACCTAAAGGACGCCTATTTTCATGTTCCTATACATCCTGCGCACAGGAAGTATCTAAGGTTTGTCATATAAGGACAACACTATCAGTTCAAAGTCCTTCCATTCGGGGTCACAACAGCACCACGAGTGTTTACAAATTGCTTAGCAGTAGTAGCAGCACATCTCAGAAGACAACAGATACATGTCTTCCCTTACCTCCACGACTGACTCATAAAAGCAAGGTCGTTCAACCAGTGTGTACAACACACAAAACAAACAATTCAGACATTGCACGACTTAGGGTTTACAATAAACTACACCAAGTCGCACCTCGAGCCTTTGCATGTTCATCAATATCTAGGAGCTACCATAGACCCATCTACAGCTCTAGCGTATCCCAGTCAAGCCAGGATTCAGAGCATTCAGAACTTAGTCTCCCTTTTTCAACACCAGCACTCTCTCCAAGCCAGAGTGTTCATGAGACTAATAGGCATGATGGCGTCTTGCATCTTCATGGTTCCTCATGCAAGACTGCAAATGCGCCCACTACAAAAATGTCTAGCACAACAGTGGAATCAGGCTCAAGGTCAGCTCACAGACCTGGTGTTGGTAGACAGCCGTACATATCGCTCTCTGCAATGGTGGAACACCAAAAACTTGACAAAGGGACGGCCGTTCCTAGACCCTGTTCCACAGATAGTGCTCACGACAGATGCATCCCCTCACAGGATGGGGAGCCCATCTCTTGCATTATACCACACAAGGCCAATGGAACAACCAACAAAGACAACTCCACATCAACCATCTGGAGCTGCTAGCAATTTTCCTAGCACTCAAAACCTTTCAAGTACAAGCACAAAACAAAGCTGTCCTAATCCGGATGGACAATATGACAGCCATGTATTATATACAAAAACAGGGGGGGACACACTCTCTGCAACTGTCCCAGCTTGCACAGAACATTTAGAGATGGGATAGCCCTCAAAACATACACCTGACAGTAGAACACCTTCCAGGAATTCACAATCAGATAGCAGATCTATTAAGTCGTCAGTCACAACAGATTCACGAATGGGAGTTGCACCCACAAGTTCTTCAACCATTCTTCCAAATGTGGGGGCATCCACAGATAGACCTGTTTGCCACCCACGAAAATGCAAAATGCCAACTTTCGCCGCCAGGTTTCCACACCCACGGTCAGAAGGGAATGCAATATGGATGAACTGGTCAGGCAGATTTGCATACGCTTTTCCGCCTCTCCAACTCATTCCACTAGTAGTACGCAAGCTCAGACAACAGTTTCTCAAACTAATACTAGTGGCTCCCACATGGGCACGTCAGCCGTGGTTCACCACATTACTAGACCTCTCACTGGTTCCACATCAGAAATTACGGCTCACGCCATCCCAGTTAGCACAGAACCATGGAGAAATAAGACACCCAGAACCAAGCCAACTGAATTTGGCGATCTGGCTCCTGAAGTCTTAGAGTTCGGCTACTTAAACCTACCACCAGACTGTATAAACATGATTAAAGAAGATAGGAGACCCACTATCAGAGCATGTTATGCTGCTAAGTGGAAAAGATTTGCAATATACTGTAGCAACAATCACATTGATCCACTGGATGTTTCCATTCAAAATATTATTTGCTACCTTCTACGCCTACAAAGGTCCAATTTGGCTTATTCTTCCATACGCCTGCATCTAGCAGCAATTGCAGCTTGTTTACAAAGTAGGCAACATATATCTCTCTTTAGAATACCCGCAATAAAAGCGTTTATGGAAGGATTAAAGCGAATAATCCCACCTAGGTTACCACCTGCTCCAGTATGGAACCTAAACGTGGTCCTTACAAGACTTATGCACCCCCCCCCCCCATCGAGCCTTTACATAAGTGTGAATTGCAATTCCTAACATGGAAAACTGCCTTCCTTGTTGCCATCACCTCTCTCAGAAGAGTTAGTGAAATACAAGCATTCACAATAGAAGAACCATTTTTTCAGATACATCCTAACAAAGTGGTTCTTAGGCCCAATCCTAAATTCCTGCCAAAAGTTAATAATCTTTTTCACCGTAACTAATCAGTAGAGTTACCAGTCTTTTTTCAAAAACCGGACTCTGTTGCAGAAATGGCATTATACATCTTAGATGTTAGAAGAGCTCTATTATACTACACAGACAGGACTAAATCCTTCAGAAAGACAAAACAACTATTTGTATCTTTCTCTCCCCCACACAAGGGCAATCCCATCTCTAAAGGAGGAATTGCCAGATGGATTGTAAAGTGTATTCAGATATGCTATCAAAAAGCTAAACGTACACTAACGGTTCCTCCTAGAGCGCACTCCACTCGCAAACTAGGAGCCTCCTTCGGCTTCCTTAGGAAATATACCACTAGAGGACATATGCAAGGCAGCAACATGGTCTACAATATACACCTTCACTAAACATGATTGTGTGGATGTGCAAGCCAAGCAGCAAGCTGCAATAGGCCAAGCTGTCCTTAAAACACTTTTTCAGAATGCTGCAATGGATACAAGCGACCACCGCTAGGGGAGACACTGCTGAACAATCAATGCTAAGTGTACGATCTGCAGCTCCTATGCCTCGAACGGAAAATGCTACTTACCAGTATGCATCTGTTCTTGGCATGTAGAGCTGCAGAGTCGTACACGCCCTCCCGCCTCCCCGGGACTTGTATCCGTTCCAGAACTCATCTTACTTAGATGTACACGCAAGGACATCCTTTCTCTTTACTTCTACTAACTCCATCATTTCCCATCATGGCGAAAAACAATCTGAGGATGGAGTCGATGACCATGCGCAGTATTGTCCAAGGGAGGAGTCCCCTTTCGCGTGACTACAAAGACTTCTTCCAAGAAGACAACAACCTGCAATCATCCGAGCCCAACACCAGGTGGCGATCTATTGCTAAGTGTACGACTCTGCAGCTCTACATGCCAAGAACAGATGCATACTGGTAAGTAGCATTTTCCTTTTCCTGGAATGGACATCAATAAATTCTTTGAGAAGAATCAGTAAAGTGAAGGTAACCTTTATGCAGATCACTTGGAAACCAATCCAAAGCATTGTGATGTCATGCCTGAGCTGCAGACCGATATTCAATACGGAGTTGGGGCAGGAAATTTAGACCTAACCAGTGATTGTGCTCCCAGCCCACAAACATTTTGTGCAGTTTTTACCGCTACAGATGAATCACTCAACAGAACTTATGCAACAAAAACAGTTTTCTGGATAGTGAGAGAATACTCAGAAGTTCAGTGGCGCCAAACTAATCACATGAGCACCGTGCCCATTCAAATCATTATAGCACAGTAACAAACTAAGAAAAAGTGCATTCTGCATTTTTTAGGAAGATGGTTCCAGGAGTTTTCCTGGCTGCATTGCCAAAACAGAGTAGCATGAGTGATTTTCTTTCACTGTGCAAGTCATTGAATTTAGCTGAGCCATCCAAGAACACATAGGAATCATTTTGTACCACTGTTTATACCAATTGGAAGACATCAATAGAAAGGTTCAAAATGCACCATAATATTTATACTTATACATATGCACTAAGAAAACTGGCACAGTATATAGGAGGCCAACCAGTCAATCTACAGTTATCACAACAGAAAGAAGCTTGGGTTTGTCATAAGAAAATAATTCACTCCATAGTTTTTCTGGCAAACCATGGCATTGCACTTCAATTTACTGATGACAGTGTTGGGAATTCAAATCAATTTTTCATTGCACTAGCAGAGAATGTACCTTTAAAAAAAAAAAAAAAAAACAAGTGGATTACAGCAAATCAAGTGAAATATCTCAGTTGAGACATCCAAAATCAAGCTCTTTAGTTATTGTCCCATGCTATTTTGCATCCAATTTGTAAACATATTGGTGACAAACCATATGCAGTAATTGGTGATATACAGGATATATCTGGTACACTGACTGTACATCTGACTGTACCACAGTGGCATTTTATTGGATAGTATCAGACTGATAATACCGCTGGGAATCTAATTGCAACACTTGTAAAGGATATTTTATGTCATCACGGTCATTCCCTGTCGAGACTGAGAGCATAACCATCTGCTGTTGCAGTAAATATAGCAAGAAAATATCATAATGCTTAACTCTTAATATGCCAAGAACAACCATTTGCACTTTGTCCTTGTGGAACCCATTGTACAAATCTGGCGCTGCAGGCTGCAGCACATACATTTCCCATAATGGAAGATGCACTACTTTGTTAAAGAAATTGGGAATCTGTGTAGGCAATCAATGACATGCCGCACAATATTCTCAGACCTCATCCAGCATACAGTAGAAGGCCCTGCAAATGTGTTGAAAATAAAGCCATTGTGTTTAACATGCTGTACGGTCTGTGCAAAAGTTGTACAAAAAGTAATGGATAACTATAAATTTATTCTGGAAGCCTTAGAAGATTTGTCAACTTCTAAGGGCACAGGTTGTGTGTCTACACGTGTTCTTGAAAGGCATGCCTGTCCTAAGGCTTCAGATTGCGTTCCAAGCACTGCAGCTACTGAAAGGTTTGCATGTTGCCATGCAAGGACGCCAGAAAACTATATCAGGACTACTACCTGCTGTAAACATAGCAAGAGTGCAATACGTAAGCTTTGCAGTGTTTTTTAACAGTCTGCTCTACTCCAATAACAATATGACTGCTAAGTACAATCTTAATGCTACTGAAGTGCAACAACTTAAGTGAATCTCTAAACCGACAAGTGGTTGGCCATCAGAAAATATTCATCCAGTTACAGTCTGGGACCACTAGCGCCCTCATTAATTTGAACTTTTAGATCAGTATCTCTTCACCTTAAACAATGTTTTGACCAGGAAAGCAACCTGTAAAAAACTTGAAAAGCTGTTTTTTGCTCAATACCAAGAAATAGACTATTTCCGCTCTCATCTCAAGTACTGTTTAGTCCCGGAACTGGCAGACATACTAAAAAAATGCTACTGGAAGAAAGAGCTTTCTTTACACAGGTTGGGGAGCTACTACAGATTATTTTAGTTATTCCAGCTTCTGCTTGTTAGGCTGAGAGAAGCTTCAGTGGTCTTCAATGATTAAAAACAAGACTACGGTCAACTATGTCCCAGAAAAGACTGAATAATTTTGCCATATGCAACACAAAGAAAAACATGGTAGAGTCCATAAACGTAAAGACAATAGCCAAATAATGTATCCTCCGCATTGCATGGCTCAGGAAAATATTTAGATTTTTAAACTAAAGCTCATGATTTTATTATAGATAACTGCAGCAAGAAGGAATTGTTTCTAATTAGTACAGTTGCATTTTGAGGTTTAGGAATGTCATAGCAAACATTCAGTTTATGATTCTTTTCCACTCTTTTTTGCTTGGTTCAGGAATATGTCAGGTTCATAAACATGTTTTTTCACATTTGATCTAATTAGTTTGCAGAAACAATATAGCAATACTGAAGAATATTTGGAGTCCCTTTTGACACTTTCTCCCAGCCAGGATATAAATGACAAAAGATGTGTGTGATGGCCTATTGCAAAGCGGATTTCTGCCGCTCATTTGTTTTCTGCTGAAAACAAAGCACTGTTATCAGCACAATGCTTCCTTTAGCCAGGGTCTGGTGCCCCCCTGGAATCACTTGAGACCCCCGTAGGGGGGCCCGCCCCCCAGTTTGAAGAGCACTGCCCTACAAGGATATAATCTGTCGATATTTTGTGGATGGTCCTACCTTTCCGGACGATCATCAAGACTAGGTAAGGGTTACCAGCTACACTACAAAAAAGGTAACTGAATGAGGTAGCTTTCTCCAAAAACTCAATTTTCGACACCAGTTGAAAATTCTGATGTTGCACAGCAGGATAAACAAAACTGTTGAACACCATTAATATTCGGCGTTTTCATAAATCGCCAATCTCATTCAATGAATTCCCAAAGAATAATGTTCCCTACACGGCACACCTTTGACAGCTATGTTATGTTAAATAGTTTTATAGAGCGCACTATTACCCAAGAATGGCCATCTTGGTGCTATTGGCCATTAGTAGTACATTAGTGGTATCTGTTGGAGAGTTTTGAAAACATCCCCTGCAATGCCATTCAAGCATTGCTTCATTCTAACGGATTATTTGGTTTGTTGAAGCGAGACGCGACTTAGTGACTGCCGTACAGAAGGTTTATAAAGCAGTCTCCAATAAAAGAAGGGCTGAAGTAATGACACAGCAGTGGGCTCTGCTGGCCGTTACTGCTAATACACCAAACAGCAAAACCTTTAGGAATGCTGTCTCCACCATGCGCTCCCTTGATCATATAGAAAAGACAATTGAATGTCACATACATGGGGAGGAGAGTGTGCCGCATTTTAAAGATGTTTACATAGATGTCAATGTTGAATATGTTATTTTATCTTTTATGTTTTCTATGTCCATGAATATGCGTCACAGCCTGTCATCTCCGAATGTTCGGAGACTACATATGTGACGTCACCGTTGTCACCTGTCAGATGCTGTTCCGCTCTGCCAGTGACTGCGTCCCTTCTGCTGGCTCCCTGTGGGCCCTTTTACTAAATTAATAAACGTAATCTTTTACTTCCTCAAACGTTTGTTCTATTATTTAAGGCCCCCACAACAATTGGCGACGAGGACGGGGATCCGACATGGGCTCACGGGTGACGATTACTTTATGAGAAGAATCGCGGTACTGAATGAAGAGTCACCGCGGAGGTTTCGGTAAACGGGATGCAGAAAGTAACTCTAAAGAACCTGAAGTAAGTGCAGCGTGGGAAGTCACTTGCGAGAAAAAGGCTGCCGGCGTAAGCGCGCTGAGGAAATCCTGTCAGCTGTGACGCGTGAGGCATGCTGGGAAATGAAGGCTTGGTATCTATATAACCATTGGTTGCTAGCCACAAACGTCATCGAGCGTCAAAAGTGTGCGGCCATTTTGGAGAAAAAAAATTACCTCCGTGTAAACACGGAGACTGTACTATTTACATAGAGTGCGAGTGATGGCAAAAATTGCGTTTTGAACTGTTCAAAATTAAAGCGCTTAACCAATTTTAAGAGGAAATAAAGTGTGAATACTACACATAATATAAACTTGAGCAAGTAAACAAAGGAGAAGTAAATGAATAAATAAAGGAATCTGGCAACCTATTGAACAGCACTTGAGGCTGCGAAGTGAAGTTACTTGTCAAAATTTTAAGGAAAAATAAAACTAACAAGGAAAAGTTTTGGAAATAATATGGCACAAAGTAATAACATATGTGTGCCACCACTCTTTCTGGATGAGCCTGGGAAACCAGCAATGAGATGGAAAAAATGGATTAGGGCATTTGAGAATTATATTGTCCATTGATGGGAAAGGATATGATGCTGAGAGGAAGTGTTCATTGTTATTTGGTCTTCTAGGGAGAGCCCGGCAGGAAGTGTTCAATAGCTTACCGGAGTATGAAAGTCCTCCAGGAGTCTTTATACCATTAAATGAGTACCAGGAAGCAATAAAGAGACTTGAGGTACAATTTGATGAAGAGAGTAACATAATGGTAGGAAGGCACAAGTTTGCGCTAAGAAAACAGCAAGAAGGGGAAACCATTGATGAGTATATTGCATGTTTGCGCTTCATAGCAAAAGAGTGTGAATTTGAGGACATGACGGATATTTATATCAGAGACCAGATTGTATTTTACTGTTACTCAAAAAAGGTGCAGGAAAGATTGCTGGCATGTAAAAAACCGACGCTGCAAGAAGTTGTAGACATCGCAAAAGGGATAGAGAGGTCAATGGTATCTACTAAAGAGTTGTCTAACGCATGTGGTAATACTAATGTATTTTATCTACAGGACAAAAGAAAAGGTGAGAACAAAAGCAATGAGAAAAATTGGAGTGAGAGAAAGGTAGGAGGAAAACAATTAAGTTGTTTTAGATGCGGATCAAAAGAGCACTTAGCAGACTGCAAAACATGTCCTGCAATAGGTAAAAAATTTATAAAATGTAAAACATTTGGACACTATTCAACTTTGAGTAAAACTAAAAAAGTATATAGTAGTGTAAATGTAAATACTGTAGTAGACTATGACGAAGAAATGTGTGCAAGTATAATTTTATATGTAGAAATGGTTGATGGGAAATTAAAAGGACCAATAGGAGATGCAAAAATTGGTGATGTTGAGCTGCAATTCACGGCAGACTCAGGATCACCGATCACAACCATATCAGATAAACTATTTGAGGAGAAATAGCATGATGTAAGTTTAATGGAGACTGATGTGAACCCAAAAGCATTTGATGAGCATGATATAAATATGTTAGGATATTTCTGTGATACCGTTACATTCAGAGGGAGAGTGATTAATACCAAGATCTATGTGGCAGAAAAAGAGAGGATTTTAATTGGGTGGAGAGACTTGGCGAAATTAGGAGTGTTGTTAAAACCAGGGGCAAAGGATCCAATAATTTTGAGTGAAGATCGGGTGAACAGTGTATGCTTAGATGACAATCGGAATGAAATTAAATGTACTATTGAAAAATACCAGGATGTTTTCATAGATGAAATAGGTTGTGTGAAAGGTTTCACGCATGAAATAAAGCTAAAAGATGGTGCTGTTCCTAGTAAACATAAGGTGAGAACAATTCCATTGTCGATAAGAAAGGAGTTGAAAGAAGTTCTGGATAAATTGAGCAATGAAGAGGTGATCGAAGAAGCTGATGAGTCAGAGTGGGTATCAGCTTTTGTGGTTTCTAAAAAGAAAAAAACTGGAGAAATAAGGTTGTGTGTACACCTTATAAGTCTAAATAAGAACATCCTAGTAAACTGCCATCCACTCCCAAAGATTCAAGACATTTTACAATCTGTTTCTGGTTCAAAGTATTTCACCTTAATTGACTTGAAAGCTGCATATCACCAGGTGTGTTTGACGGAAGAATCGAAGAAGTTAACAACATTTATCACACCATTTGGTGCGTACAGATACATCCGCCTACCATTTGGTTTGGCTTCCTCATCAGGCGTTTTTCAAAAATGTATGGACATCTTATTTAGTGGAATGAAGGGTGTCGAAGCATTCCAAGATGATATCCTAATACATTCGGAGACTGTGCATGATCATCTGAAAATTCTTGAAAAGGTATTGGGTACCTTAAAAAAAAGATGAATGACTGTCTCAAAGGACAAGTGCAAGTTTATGACAAACCAAATAGAGTACTTAGGTCATGTATTGTCTTCTGAAGGAATCTCTCCAAAAGATGATCTTGTGAGGGCCATAAAAGATGCACCAAATCTAAAAGATAAGGAGAGTTTAAAGTCATTTTTGGGCCTCAGCGAATACTATGCTAAATTCATTCAAGGTTATGCTGAAAAGGTGGAACCACTGAGGAAATTACTTAGAAAAAAATGTGGCATACAATTGGTCTACTGACCAAGAGCGAGCATTCAAAGTAGTAAAAGAAGAAATTGCGGGTGCTCCCGCTCTAAGACCTTATGATCCTGAACTGGAAAATGTAGTTACTGTAGATGCAAGCGCCAAAGGGATCGGAGCTGTTTTCTGTCAGCTTCATGCTAACAAAGAAAATACCATCGCGTTCATATCTAGAAGTTTAAATGAAACTGAAAAGAATTATAGTACCATTGAACGCAAAACGTTGGCATGTGTCTGGGCCGTGCAAAAATTAAAAGACTATTTGTGGGGTAAAAGGTTCATTTTAGTCACTGACTATAAACCGTTAGTTTACATGATGGATGGTGAAGGACGTGGAAATGGCAGGGCAAGTTCAAGATTGATAAGACTTCTTTCGAAACTTCAAGAGTACAATTTTGGAATAAGACACATAAAAGGTGGAAAGAACTGTAGAGCTGACTGTCTATCCCGTCTACCAGTTGGTGGTCAAATAGAAGAATCACTCGATGACACTGAGTGCGTGGTGGCATTGGTGGATGCAACTGCCATGTGTAAAGGATCCATTACAGAAAAAGAATGGGTGGAAAACACGGAAAAAGATGCTATTTTGTTAAATGTAATGGGTCATGTGAAATCCAAATGGCCCCCTATCAGAAATGTGCACAGTGAAATGAAAAGTTACCTGTAGGTAAATGATGAACTGACCATTGAATGTGGTTTCCTGAAAAGAGGTGAATTGTTCGTACCACCAGCAGGTTTAAGACAGAAAATAATTACATTGGCACATAAAGGTCACCCTGGCAGCACTGCCACAAGGAATGTTCTGAGGATGCATTATTGGTGGCCAGGAGTAGATAACAAAATTAAGGACTACATTGACAAGTGTGAACAATGCCTAAGGTCCGACAAGCACTGGAAGGTTTCTAAAAATGAATTGCAGATTGTGGAAATTCCAAATGGTCCATGGACAAAAGTTACCATTGATTTTGCTGGATCTTTTAATATATTGCAGGATGACTGTAGAAACCTAATTGTTCTAACGGATTATTACTCTAAATGGGTATACTATAAATTTGTGAGTACAGTTACAACAGATGTGGTGATAACATTTTTGGAACAAATCTTTGCAAATGAAGGGCAGCCAAAAATCTTAGTCTCAGACAATGGGGCTCAATTAATTTCGCATAAAATGACAGAGTTCTTATCAAATGCCGGAATCAAACCGGAGAAGACACCTTTATATAGCCCTAAAAGTAATGGTCAGGTGGAGAGAGTAAACAAATTCATTAAAGAAGGTGTCCAAGCGGCCATTGCATCAAAAAGGAGTGTGAAGGAGTTCATTAGGGAGAAAATAAACGCGTACACTAACACGCCAAATGAAACAACAAAACATACGCCTTTTTATCTATTGAGGGGTAGAAAATGTAACTCTATACTTATGCGTAAGTTTAGCAAATGGTACAATGAAGAAGTTATTTCGGATGAAATAAATGACAATGATATCAAGGTTAAAGAGCGCATTGTTAACAAACAGGAGAAGACTAAGAGATATTCAGATATGGTGAATAAAGTCAGAGAGAAGAGTGTGAAACCAGGTGATTGGATTTTAATAAGGAAACCTACCATGGTATCAATGGGGGAGACAAAGTTCAGCAAGCCTGTGAAAGTGTGCGAAACAACTGGTGGGGCTGTTCTTGTTGAAGGAAAAGGATGGTGGAGCAAGGATGACATTGTAGCATTGAAAAAAGGGCAGGAAAAGATCATATTGAGAAACAGACGAAGAAGAGAAAAGTCTGGACGAGAGTGTACTTGAGTGGGATAATGTTTCTGGAAACCAAGGTTATTCAACTTTAGATGATAGCATCAACACCTCCATGAACAATGGAGAGAGAGCAAGGGGTTCTTTGGTAAAGACAAGTGCCAAAATAGCTGACATTGACAGTTCTGCAGTGGTACAGTCCAATGAGCATGATAAACCCTTTTGTGTTTCAATGACTGACAATGTGTGCCCCAGTACCTCGGGTGTTCAGTCTAAATCTGGAAGAGCTGTCAAGATGCCTAAACGCTTTGAGGACTATGTTATGGAATGAATGTGTTTGTTCATACAAAATCTTTCTTGTGTCAGTTTGGGAAAAAGGGGAGATGTTAAATATGTTATTTTATCTTTCTTTATCATATATGTTTTCTATGTCCATGAATATGCGTCACAGCCTGTCATCTCCGAATGTTCGGAGACTACATATGTGATGTCACCGCTGTCACCTGTCAGATGCCGTTCCGCTCTGCCAGTGACTGCGTCCCTTCTGCTGGCTCCCTGTGGGCCCTTTTACTAAATTAATAAACGTAATCTTTTACTTCCTCAAACGTTTGTTCTATTATTTAAGTCCCTCACAACAGTCAACCCGATCCCTCTGCGGCTATGGGAAGGGGCTAGCCCGCCGTGTTTGGTTATCTCCGTGCAGGAAGTAGAGATCGCTATTCGAGGAAGTACAGGTGTCAAAGCACCAGGGCCTGGCAGTGTCCCTATCAACATCATCACCTGCAATTGAACATTGTGGACCCCATTGTTCACAAATGTGTATAACGGTCTGAATTGTTCTTCAATCCCCTCTTCTTGGACTTCCTCGACTATTGTCATGACTGAAAAGAAATTGGGCAGAACTGAAATATTACCGCCCCATTTACTTGATTGATATCCAGCAAAAACTTTGGGGAGGGTCCTGTACAATAGAACAGTAGAGTGGGTTAATGATAATAATGTAATAAATGACTGTCAATATGGTTTTAGAAGCGGCATTGGGACAATAGAGCAATGCCTACATTTAAGTTTAATCATTGGGAAGTATACAGTGGGCAAACAGTCAAGTCTGTTTCTTGCCTTCATGGCTTTGTCAATGGCATTTGACTGTGTGGTAATTGGGCAAAATTATGGCAGTTACTTATTAACTTAAAAATGGACCCATCTATAGTGCACTTATTGTTTTCCTTACATACAGGCACTAAGGCTCGAGTGAGATTTGGCAGTAAGGAGGAAGTTTCTCACGAGTTTAGCATTAATCGGGGTGTCCGTCAAGGATGTGTATTAGCGCCATTACTTTTTATCTTATAAATAAATGAGCTTAGTGTAGAGCTCACTAAGAGCACCCCCAACACACCGCTAGTATGTGGCACCACCCTTCCTGCCTTACTTTAATGAGTAAGGCAGGAAGGGTGGTTATGAGGATGACGCAGTTTTAATTGTGCGAACTCCCAAATCCTTGCGTCTTTCAACCTATTCCTTTATTATTTTATGGATAATCTGTTGACAGATTTTACAAAGTCATTTTTAATGCCTTGTAGGCCGAAGCACTCGTAATTACTTTCCATTGCTGTAGGTGCGAGCACCTTATCCAGTACTGGCACTTTTTCCTATTTGGGGGTTTCATTTTAGCTCCTCAGACTCGCGGTCCCTGAATATTGCATAGTGTAGAGTAACGTTTTCAAGAGCAATTGGATCATTGCTTAGCTTGCCATCATCAAAGGGTGGGAGGCCTTTGAACCCCTTATTCAAATATACTCCGCACAGTGTGTTCCTATTGCGACCTATGGTGCAGGAGTATGTGGCCTGTGTGACCTTACAATCCTCCAGAGGGAGATAAATCACTTCTGTAGGAGGTTATCAATCCCTGTATCCTCCTCTCACTTCATTTGTCACAGCAAGATGGGCATAGGTTACCTGAGTAACTATATTCAGAGTCATCCGGCCATCCTGTGGTTATCTATTTGGCGTTCAATAGGTGCCACAATAATAAAGAGAATAATTAATGATTGTTTGGTATGTGATAGGGGTCTGTCCACCCCCAGGCAGGCCTATGTTAAAAATTCTCTGAAAGGTGTAGGCCTAATAGATATGTTCCTGGATAAAGGGCCACAAACTAGGGCTTGTAGTAAGCAAGTGAAGTATTTATTATTGGAGAAAGCTGCAAGAGACAGACTTGGGTGGAGAGTAAGAAAACCAGTGTTTTAGACTACTTTCATTTTATTTTAAGGGAGTGTCGCTCAGACTATTTGTGGAATACAAATAGGAGTTGGTCACAGTTTTTACTGATTAGTTTCAGGGCTCTCAAATATCTTTTATGCTTCCAATTTGGGCATCAACATGAGCATTATCTAAGGACATGCCCATGCAATAACCAGTCCAAACAAGCTATGCTGCACTTTCTCTTTTTTGTGGTTTTTATGTGCTATATACAAGAAAATGTCTTATGGCTCATATGAGATCTAGAAAGATCCATGAAATATGGTGTATTTGCCCTCTTTTGCACAGTGTCTGTATTGTATTGTGTGCTTTTATGGCAATTTCATAGTCGAAGAAAGATGAATTGATTGATGGACTTCTCAAAGTGGCGTTACCAAACTTTTCCAGCTTTGCACACCCTTTACCTTTCTCTATATAGTAAGTAAACAGGCAGTCTGGCTTTCTTTGAGTTGCTAACCACAGTTTCCATATTTAGTTTTTTTTTCTTCCACGCCCAAGTTGAGGTGTTACCCTAAATTGCTCGGTATTATGGATACATCAGATTGCAAGAGTGTAAAAGTACATACATGGCCTGTTGATAAACATGAACTGAGAAAAATCCAGCTCAAGCATTAACATTTGATTTCAATATCCTAGGTTTTAATGCAAATGCTGCAGTAATGACTAGAAACAAGATTAGTAATAGAATCACCAAACTTGTACACAAAAAACACAGTCTGGTCTCGACCCCCTGAGCTCATGGTAAAGGTTATCTAATTCCATTAGAACCTGGTGGCCCATCCTGGCAGCATCATTATAGATTGGCTTGCAACTGTAAAGGAAAAGGGGCATTTCAGGTGCATCTGAACTAATTTAGTGCCCTGAGATCAAAGTCTGATCCCTTCGTGCTAGATGACATTATGACAACCATGCCATACTTTTGAGATGTCTAGAACAGACAAATGTACATTTTATGCCAGTAATCATGAAAACAATGCATGAAAACACTGCTCCTCAGCCTTCCTGGGCTAAAATTAGGGCAGACAAAAGAACAGGCTTGGTTCTGAAACCGCCTCACTTTGAGATATAGAAGCTACAGTCGCACCCTGACCCCTACCATCCTCCAAACGGCAGAACAGAAGGAGAATTTATCAGTAGCCCCTTCCTAACAAAGTCTTTAGGGATTTCTGAAGGGAGTCCCTTCTTCACCCTTTCAATTTCTGGAGCACAATACATCACCACATGAAACCAGGGGCATCCAAAGGATCTACTTTGCTTTTGTAATTAATAGGGTGAGACAAACTTTAAGGATGAACAGCAGAAGACATCTTCTCCTGCATTTGCAGAATCTCCTTGATGTTTGCATTGCTTACTCCGTGTATCACATTATGATCGCGTTACTGTTTCTGTCGGGCGCTGCCTTAATCTCTTCATATTTACCAATATATGCATCCAGCCATTATTTTATTCTTGCTACCCCTGAGATGATGAGCGGTCCTTGATGAAGCAGTGGTCTATTGGTAGTATTTTTCTTTCAAATGACTCTCCTACTTCCCATCCAAGAATGCCTCCCTTCTCTGAACACAGCTCCCTGTCACATGTTTGCTTGCATTTCTGCAAATTGTTCATACCTCAATTCAAAGGTCACAACAATTATTTTGTAAGAAATACCTGTACATTCCCTGCAGCTCTTTTATTGACAAACGAAGTACAAAGGAACAAGAGGACAAGAACAGCAGACACTCACAATTTGAGAAGCAGCACGCTCAGAAACAAATCCCATCAGCCCACCACCTTTGGCGGAGCATCATAATCTGGGAGATGACGGAGTGAAATCTGTTTAGCCAGACCCCAATTGGAGTAACTAAACAACACTAGATTTCTATCCAATAATTAATCCATCCAGGGGTGCTCTCAAAAAACAGTGGTGCTGATGATGTGCAGTGCGAAGTGATCGTGACAAAAAATGACTAAGAGGATAAAAAATATGTTTATTCAGGATTGTCTAGATGTCAAGATTAAAAACAACCAGATAGTATGAAAAAATGACTATCATATGGCAATAGGTGGGAGGTCAACATGTTTCAGCCGTAAAGGTAACCATGACCGGCTTTCGTCAGGACCTACAAAGAGTGATATGCTACTGCAAAATTAAACACATTATACAACAATCTCAGAGAAACTATTAAGAAAATATGAGCACCAGTGGTAATGAACCACCCTATCAGCACCTGTGAGGACCCGTAGTAATCGGTAAGTACGTGTGCAATCTTCTTTCCCAACTTTGTGTGGGAGTAAACCTCACCTCACCCGCCAACTACTCGGTGAATGAGACTTGGTCTTCAACCGGAGGTACCAACGGACAGAGCAGAGAGAAGACCGGATGGTTGGCTGGTTACCGTGTGCCCTCCTAAAGCTCTCGGGGCATTTGGTGATTCATTGTTTACACGGCGGCCCACGCCGTTGGGAGGAGCACCATCTCGTTTGAAATGCAGCAGAGAGGCCGTGGTTGGAAACTTTGTCAGCTGTGCGGCGTAACCGGCCTTATGAATATTAAAGGACTCTCCTTGAAAATCCCGTACTCCTACTACAGGAAGAAAACAAGCATTTGCAATGCAATGGTCTTGGCATCATTAAAGGTAGAGCTATTGGCATTGCTCATGACATTTCTTTTTTTTTCTTTAAATCATAAATAAATGGCACTGTCATTTACATTGCCAATACACAGCACTCTGCACTCAACAGCACACACCACTCTGCACCTGCACTCACTGCTCTGCACACTCACTCTGCACTCACTACTCTGCACTCACTACTCTTCACTCACTACTCTTCACTCACTATTCTGCATTCTGCACACTCACTCTGCACTCACTACTCTGCACTCACTATTCTGCATTCTGCACACTCACTCTGCACTCACTACTCTGCACTTTGCACTCACTACTCTGCACTCACTACTCTGCCCTCTGCACTCACTATTCTGCACTTTGCACACCCACTCTGCACTCACTACTCTGCACTCACTACTCTGCACTCTGCACTCACTACTCTGCACTCACTACTCACTACTCACTACTCTGCACTCACTACTCTGCACTCACTACTCACTACTCTGCACTCACTACTCACTAATCTGCACTCATTACTCAATACTCTGCACTCACTACTCTGCACTCACTACTCTGCACTCTGCACTCACTACTCTGCACGCACTACTCAGTACTCTGCACTCACTACTAACTACTCTTCACTCACTACTCTGCACTCACTACTCTGCACTCACTACTCTGCACTCACTACTCACTACTCTGCACTCACTACTCACTACTCTGCACTCACTACTCACTACTCTGCACTCACTACTCTGCACTCACTACTCACTACTCTGCACTCACTACTCTGCACTCACTACTCACTACTCTGCACTCACTACTCTGAACTCACTACTCTGCACTCTGCACTCACTACTCTGCACTCACTACTCTGCACTCACTACTCTTCACTCACTACTTACTAGTCTGCACTCACTACTCACTACTCTGCACTCACTACTCACTATTCTGCACTCTGCACTCACTACTCACTACTCTGCACTCACAACTCTGCACTCTGCACTCTGCACTCACTACTCTGCACTCACTACTCTGCACTCACTACTCTGCACTCACTACTCTGCACTCTGCACTCACTACTCACTACTTTGCACTCACTACCCACTACTCTGCACTCACTACCCACTACTCTGCACTCACTACTCACTACTCTGCACTCACTACTCACTACTCTGCACTCACTACTCACTACTCTGCACTCACTACTCTGCACTCACTACTCTGCACTCACTACTCACAACTCTGCACTCTACTCTGCACTCACTACTCACTACTCTGCACTCACTACTCACTACTCTGCACTTACTACTCTGCACTCACTACTCACTACTCTGCACTCACTACTCACTACTCTGCACTCACTTCTCTGCACTCACTACTCTGCACTTACTACTCACTACTCTGCACTCACTACTCTGCACTCACTACTCACTACTCTGCACTCACTACTCTGCACTCACTACTCTGCACTCACTACTCACTACTCTGCACTCACTACTCTGCACTCACTACTCACTACTCTGCACTCACTACTCTGCACTCACGACTCACTACTCTGCACTCACGACTCACTACTCTGCACTCACGACTCACTACTCTGCAATCACTACTCTGCACTCACTACTCACTACTCTGCACTCACTACTCACTACTCTGCACTCTGCACTCACCACTCTGCACTCTGCACTCACTACTCTGCACTCACTACTCACTACTCTGCACTCACTACTCTGCACTCACTACTCACTACTCTGCACTCACTACTCACTACTCTGCACTCACTACTCACTACTCTGCACTCACTACTCACTACTCTGCACTCACTACTCTGCACTCACTACTCACTACTTTGCACTCACTACCCACTACTCTGCACTCACTACTCACTACTCTGCACTCACTACTCTGCACTCACTACTCACTACTCTGCACTCAGTACTCTGCACTCACTACTCACTACTCTGCACTCACTACTCACTACTCTGCACTCTACTCTGCACTCACTACTCACTACTCTGCACTCACTACTCACTACTCTGCACTCACTACTCACTCCTCACTACTCTGCACTCACTACTCACTACTCTGCACTCACTACTCACTACTCTGCACTTACTACTCACTACTCTGCACTTACTACTCACTACTCTGCACTCACTACTCTGCACTCACTACTCACTACTCTGCACTCACTACTCTGCACTCACTACTCACTACTCTGCACTCACTACTCACTACTCTGCACTCACTACTCTGCACTCACTACTCTGCACTCACTACTCTGCACTCACTACTCTGCACTCACTGCTCTGCACTCACTACTCTGCACTCACTACTCACTACTCTGCACTCACTACTCTGCACTCACTACTCACTACTCTGCACTCACGACTCACTACTCTGCACTCACGACTCACTACTCTGCACTCACTACTCTGCACTCACTCACTACTCTGCACTCACTACTCACTACTCTGCACTCTGCACTCACTACTCTGCACTCTGCACTCACTACTCTGCACTCACTACTCACTACTCTGCACTCACTACTCACTACTCTGCACTCACTACTCTGCACTCACTACTCACTACTCTGCACTCACTACTCACTACTCTGCACTCACTACTCTGCACTTACTACTCACTCACTACTCTGCACTCACTTCTCACTACTCTGCACTCACTACTCTGCACTCACTACTCTGCACTCACTACTCTGCACTCACTACTCTGCACTCACTACTCTGCACTCACTACTCACTACTCTGCACTCACTACTCTGCACTCACTACTCTGCACTCACTACTCACTACTCTGCACTCTGCACTCACTACTCTGCACTCACTACTCTGCACTCACTACTCTGCACTCTGCACACTCACTCTGCACTCACAACTCTGCACTCACACTCTGCAAAGCGCGTCCACATACCCTAAGCGGCTCGTGCAAAGGAGCAAGCCTGTAATAACCATAAACTCACCCTGCGTGCTACATTTGTGTTGCCCGTTCTATCCTGTGCAAGGGGAAATAAAGTTTGAAAATACAACAACTTGCTAACAATCACGCCCCCACCATCACGAGAAAACACACTAGAAAAATATAAAATAACTCTTAATGCCCCTGGAATTCCGC
Organism: Lissotriton vulgaris; assembly: GCF_964263255.1. Classification (NCBI taxonomy): domain Eukaryota; kingdom Metazoa; phylum Chordata; class Amphibia; order Caudata; family Salamandridae; genus Lissotriton; species Lissotriton vulgaris. The sequence goes on along the minus strand of NC_141695.1, from coordinate 1,083,954,195 downwards.
CGCACCGGAAGTCAAGCAAGGTCGCCTGTGACGGGGGCAGAGCCGCGTCCGGACCGGAAGAGGAGGCAGGCGGAGGAAATGCGTCGAGCGGCCCGGGGCTCCTGCGAGCGGTTGAGAGCCCCGGGGCCGACAACAGGACGTTGCACACGTGTTGCGGGGCTCCCTTGACCAAGAGGGAGTCCCGGGAAAGAAGCTACCAAGAGCCGCAGCGTCAACTCTCCCTGCCCGTGCGGAGAGCGGAGTCCCCAGATTGCCACAGTAAGTTAAAGGGGAGGAGGGGGGGGGGGCAGTGCACTTGTGTGTGTGTGTGTGTGCGCGCGTGTGTGTATGAGTGGGGGGGTTCTGTATGTATGTGCGTGCGTGTGCGCTTCTGTGTGTGTTTCTATGTATGCGCATGCGTGTGTTGTGTGGGAGCTTCGCGCAGCGCTCGTACTTGTGCGTGTGCCACTTTAGAATCGCCTGCGCGCGGCCAGGAGTGTCTCCTGGGAAGCACACTCGTCGACAAAAGGTTCTCAGCGGAGACGCGCTTCCGCGCGGCTAGCGGAGACCTAAAAAAGATGTTTTAAACTGGAAATTGCACAGAAACCCACTAAGCGATAAAGACTGCTCAACACTCGGACTTAGTCCTATGCAAATTCTGGACTACTAGTCCCATGATGCCATTCAAAATACACATGCACTAAGCGGAAACCAACTGATGGTAATTAAGTAATTAAATAAAAGCGGCTATAAAAGAAGAGCGTCTCTGGCACTTACCTTCTCAAGCCTATGATTAAGATGTCTTGTTACATCGAAACGCGTCGGGCAGCATAATTGACTCGGGACTATGAGGGGAGTCACAGAGAGAAGACCGGATGGTTGGCTGGTTACCGTGTGCCCTCCTAAAGCTCTCGGGGCATTTGGTGATTCATATATATATCTACATCTACACACACACGTTTTTTAACAGGACATTATTTTATATACCATCTGTGCCCTTCTTGTCCCTAATACCTGTTTTGATATTCCAACACCATTCATTTGTTTAATATTATTATAATAATTAATAACTTAAATGTGTTAGTCTTTGTGATTCACAGGTCTTTATTGTCTTGGACTGTTGATGGATGGGTCATGGTTGGCATGTTTCAAGACATGGATATCGCAACAAAAGGTTACATAATTCACACAAGCAGTAGGCACACTTTAGAACATAGCTCTTTATTTGACTCCATATTCTTTGAAGTGTTCTGAAGGTTTGTTTTACATGCCATGGGTGGATAGTAATATGTGGTAATCCAAGCAAATATAATTTCATTCATAGACCTGTAGAAAGAGTGTAGAGCATGTGTAAAAAGTGCAATACTCATCTTGAATAAGCTACATAGTCAATGGAGGAGGTGGTGGCCAGGACTTTGCGAGGCATCACCCCTGTCCCTGGCTCTGTGCCATACACGTGGGTTGGTTTTAGATGGGCATCAGCCTTTTGTATATCAAGGTTTCAAAGAACTACTGCATCATTGTGCCATCTTGTGTTCACCTCCCTTTTAACTGGCAGTTGTTTCCATTGCAACTCCCCTGTAGCCTGCAAGATTATATTTTGGTCCTGCATATGGGTGTCTAGGGTTAATAATCTGGAGTAAAAGAAGAGCACTTTCTCCATAGTTCAAACCCCACATCCCACTGGCTCCTGGTGGGAATAGAAGTCTTACTTTCAGGACATAACTTTCCCCACTGTATTCACTACACATGCATGGATGATGCTCCTGGGTGCCCAAGGGGGTAGGTTGAGGTAAGGAACAAGGGAAAAGCCCAGGTGAGGGCCAATTCTATCCTGAGGTGTTCAGTATGGGCCATTCAGCACTTAAAAAAACAATCTGGTGGATGTGTAATGCTGCAGAAACTTCTGAGGTCCATGGGGTATAGCTAAAGCCTACAGAGTTCTTTTGTGTAGCAGGGTCTGGAGTCTGTGGAGTAACAGCTTGGAAGAACTCCACACGAGGTAGACAATACAAGGAAAGTTCCCTGAAAGACTTGAATAAAAGGTGATGAATAAGAGGTCTCATCGCCCGGATCGTTAGCCTGTGAGGGTGGTACAATCTTTTCCATGTTCTGCTGGTGTCGCTTGCTAGGATGGTGGACTGAAGGGCAAGGCAATTCTTCCCCCACGATTGTACTCATGGCCTGACACTGTGTGCTAATTAGGAACTTCATGAACAGTTGCTTTGAGAATGATAGACACATTGATTAGTATGGTGCGCTGGGGAATTTACACCATACACACTGTGTACATTTTCATTTGTTGAGACATTCACAAAAACATATGTTACAAGGCATGAGGTTATGGGCCAATATGGATAATGGTGTGACAAGAGAAACCATGTAGAGCTGGTCTCTGTCGAATTAACATGAAACAGCGTTATAGGGTAGTCACAGAAGTGTTTCTTTGTAGGGAAATAGAAGAGATGTGACTTGCACTAGCAATGTGAGCCTTTCACCAGTGATTCCATGCATTACTTCCCAGGACGAGAGGTGCGATACTGGGTTGTATGACAGAATAGCAATGACAGAAATATAGGGACCAAATATAGTGGCAAGAATATTGAGGGCCAAGGTATTGAGAAAATAAGGAGAGGAGAGAAGTTGGCCTAACAGCTAGGGCGCTCGTCCTCGAATCTGGGGCACTGGGTTCGAGTCTCGGCAATGACGCTGAACATCCTTTGATTCTGGGCAAATCACTTAATCTCCCAGTGCCTAACAGAAATGAATGTGTCCTCATGTATTGCAACTGCCGCTATGTAAAGCGCTCTGATACCCGATTCAGGTCAAGTTTCCGCTATATAAAACTCTGTAAAATAAAAAAAAAACAATAATTAAATAAGTGCGTATAGGTAAGTATAGATTTACAATTCTCAACTCCACGTCAGCATGCCTCGAAGATATGTCTCATCAGGGTACATAAGTGTAGAGTTAATTATAGTAAACCTATACTTACTTGGATAAACTTAACTTCACAATATTTAGGTCCTCTATATTTTAGCCACAATATTTTTGACCCCACAATATTCTGTGGTGGATATTCTGGTGGAATACCGCAATACTCATTAAAGTAGGTTTGTGGTCGGGTGTATGAGCAACATGCAAATTCCAAATGAGGGTATGGGGAATGTAATGCAGGATGCAGCATCGGATAGGACGCAGTAGACCGGAAAAGCCATGTACTACAGCCAATCCCAATAGCCTGTTCCACTGCAACAGCACCACCACCAGTGGTGAGGGTGTCCGTGACAATGGTTGTTTGCAATGCAGAATCTGTAATGTGTATGATATATGGACGTATATATATTGATGGGTGAGTGGAGGCAGTTATGCTTCTATTGAAGGCAACAGATAATGTGAACATACATATATAATGGTAGGGAAGTGATGTAAGGGGCAAGTGTTCATGTAAGTGGCATCCTGAACCTGCAAATCTTTATGGTCAACATATGCAGCCTGGCCAGGGCACCAAGGATGTTGGCTGGTGCAGTGAAATGTAGGTGTGGTGCCTTTGGAACCTGAAAGTTCAGACTGGCAGTTACTAAGCTTGTGATGTTGGGAGGGTTTTGCACAATCTTTGTCTCAAGTGCACGGTTAATTTAGTGTCTAAAACGTTCTTTTGGTGTGTGTGATTGACAATCAATTTCTGCGCTCTGAGTGGAGGCCGTGTTGTTGTAATAGACTGATACCATGCAGCAACGTAAAAATGATAACCAATCCATTTGGTCCTTGTCATTACCTGACCGTGGTTTCTGCTACAAACTGTAGCACGTGGGAGTGTAGTATGATAATGCACTGTACCGTGAGAGTAAGACTGAGACAGAGGCCTCATCCAGGGCTACTATCAGATAGATAGATAAATATTTATTGTGTGAGTAGTTACATTTGTTACAATTACTCATTCATTTTGGCCATGAAAAAAAACCCTATCACCTACAGTACATCAGTCGATAGAAATACAGGAGGGCAGAATAAAGTGCGTGTGCTTTAGTAGACCCTCTAAAAAATGGCTGCCGCCAAAATTGCACATAAATATAGTGATGGTCTGTGCGAAAAGTGCTTGGGGTTTGGTAGGAAAAAAATCTTAGAGCCTGTTCTCAGATAACACCTATAGTAACAACAATATTGAACAACATTATAGTTACTCTTCACTGGGTAAGCTGATTGAAAATATAATGAACTAATATCTGAGAAATGAATTGCCTTTATTATGTTTTTTAATGCAATCTCATCTTATTCTTGGATCATGAAGACATTTTTTTGAATTTTAATGATAATATTTTTGTAACAATATTTTTATTTATGTATTTATTATGCGTGCTTTTATGGTCGTTTCTATTATGATCGAATATGACTCCGTAATATGAGTGCTTCTTTGATGAATTTTTTAAAGCATCCTGTCAACTGTCTCGAGAACCCACTGAAAAAGCATAGAACCAGATCTCGTTTCAAGATCTTAAGTTCGGTTAATAGAAAATCGGTCCTAGCTAGTATTTTATGAACTGAAGTAATGCACATAATGTGTCATAATGTTTCAGGAGCAGCGTGGCATAGTCTGCATTGTTTGTTCAAGTGGTTGTGCAGCCTCCCATGCCAGTGCCCCTGAGCAGTACTAATCCTAGCTGCAGCCTGTATAATGGTCTGTTAGACTTGGCCCTTTTGACAGGTTTACCCTCAAACTTTTTCCCTTTTGCCTCCTATTTTTCTGACCCTGTTTTTGTTGGCTACAGGATTCTGGGCACTTTACCTCTACCGATCAGTGCTAAAGTGCCTATGCTCTCTGTATACATTATGACAATGATTGGTTATCCATGATTTTCATATTTTTTTTACTGGTAAGTCCCTAGTAAAGTGCACAGTGCATAGCAGGGCCTGTAAACTAAATGCTACTAGTGGCATGCAGCACTGGTTGTGGCACACACATGAGCAGACCTGTAAATGTGTTTTAGACCTGTCACTGTAGTGTCTGAATGCACAGTTGTGAGCTGCCATGTTGCCCTGACAAGTGCACACACTGGCCAGGCCCAAACCTTCTCTTTCCTTACATATAAGGCACCACTATGGTAGGTCCAAGGTATCCCCATGGGCAGGGTGCAGTGTATGTGAAAGGTAGGACATGTACTGGTGTTTGTGTGTGGCATGTCCTGATAGTGAAATACTGTGTATTAATTTTTCTCTATTTAAAGGCTATATGTCGCATAGGCTCATCATTGGATTTGCACTGTAATATTTGCAAATGTGTAGTTTTCCATAGGGACAAGATGGAAAAATTGAGTTTAGGCTCACTGAACTCAGAATTTATTAATGCATCTTTTGGTAAAGGTAGTTTTTAAATTCTGTGTTTTAAAATGCCACTTTTAGAAAGTGAGAACTTTCTTCCTTCACCATTCTGTGTGCCTCTGACTGTTTGTGTATTAAGTGTCTAGTGTTTGAGTGACAGGAGCCGGGATGTGCATTCACTCTAGACAGTCACTAGTGGGGTTGAGGTGGGTCCTGCCTTGCCTGGGTGACTCATTGCAGGTCTGAATAGGCCTGATCTGCATTTAGAATGGTGGGAGGAGTTTCGCTTACACCTGAAGGCTGGGTCTCCTTTTTCACAATGCTGTCTCCACCCCCTGTGGTCATGCTGCACCAGGGGGAACAGGACTGCTTTGGACTCGGTTCAGAGACCCTTACAGCAAACAGAACAATGACAATTTGGGGTATAAGTATTAAACCTAAAACCTCAGGACTTTAGATTACTTCAAGGAACAAGAGGACCCTGCCAAGAAGAAGAGCAGAAGAACAGTGTAATGAGGGCTGCCTTTGCTGAGTGAGGGGTAGTTTGGCCTGCAGTTGCTGCTTCTGTCCGTGGTTAAGGAAAGGATGGACTCTTTTGGCTCTGCTGTGGCATCCTGCTTGTGAAGGGAATCTCCATGGGATTGTGTGTGCTGGCCTCCTGCTTTTGGGAAACTCAGGGACATCAAACTTTCCATTGGGTTCTTCCTTTGCTAAAGAATTGTCAGGGGCTTTTGTCTGCTGGAACAACTGTGCTTTACTGCTGGAGGAGCTTCCAGGTGCTTTCTTGATTGGAAGTCTCCTGATGCTTTTTCTCTGACAAGACTTGTCTGGGGATTTATTTACTGGCAAGTCTTCCTACTGGTGCTTTTACGCTGGGTCTTTTCCCTTAACAAAGCATCCTGGTGCCCTTGACTCCCGCTCCCCCATTCCTACCCCAGCCTTCACTTAGGGGACAGTGACCAAGGTGTTACTTGCCTTGCAGAGAGCTAAGGTCGCTGACCTCAATGAAGGAAAGTATGGCGGTGTCCTACTCAACGCGGATGAAGCCACACCAGAAGCAGTTACTGTGCCTTGCCACTGTTGACAAGTAGTCTTAGCAACCCCTAGGAAGAATTGCAACGGATGCAGCCCGAGGTAGAAGCGGCCTTCACCCTGGCCCCGCCCAGCACTGGACAGAGCATCTTGGGTGAGTGGAATCCTAAACTGGGCAGAGGAAGAACCAAAGGGGAATCATGCCGCCTCCTCACTGGACCGAAACTGGCCCGCATTCAAATTCAGGTAAGTCATTAGAGGGGGAAGGAACCCTTGATGAAGATCTCGCTCGCCCCCATTTGACTCATGCAGCTGTGCCCTCTGCAGCTGCACTTTGAAACACTGTGCCTGTGGTGGGGTCTGAGGAGGTTTCCCGCCAACGCAGGAGGTGAGCGGGTCCCACCATACCGGAAAAATACATTGGGTGCATTTCTTTGGGATCATCGAGTATCAAGGGCCGGGAGCAGCTGCAATGCGTGTTTGCAGGCAGCTGCACTTCCCTCAGTTTACGAATGTGGGGGTACCAAGGGAGGTCTCCCTGCTAACGGAGGCATCTTAATTAGTTATAATACAGCACTGCTTTTTCTTGGGGGCATTAATTAAATTACCCCACCGCTGGTAGTAGGTGCGTAGGTGTTCCTGCAGCCTACGTTCAGGGCCTAATTTTCTGGCCCATTGTGCCAAATAGTGGGAGTGATCTCCAACACTCACTGTTACACCTGGCATCCTTGGCATGGCTTTCCCCTGACTTTTCTGCCGTCAGACCTTCCATTTTGCTGACTTTGTTTTTGCTGGTCTTAGTACTCTGCCCACTTTACCACTGCTAACTAATGCTGAAGTGCTTGTGGTTTCTCCTTAACACATAGTAAGTTTGGCTTGTACTCAATTGTCATATTTAATTTTTCTTGTAAGTCCTTAGTACAGTGGCACTACATGTGCTCAGGGACTGTAAATTAAATGCTACTAGTGGGCCTGCAGCATTGATTGCGACACCCACGGAAGTAGCACTTTTAAGCATGTCTCAGTTCTGTCATTGCAGCATGTGTGGGCAGTTATAAACTGTAATTTTGACTTGGCAAAATAAACCCTTTGACAGGCCCAATCCTTCCTATTTTCTACATATAAACCACCCCAGGGTAGGTCCAGAACAGCCCAGAGGAGAGGTTGCAGTGTATTTAAAATGTTAAACATTTACTTTTATGTTTTACATGTCCTGGTAATGAAAAATCCATAAATTCGTTTTTCACTACTACAAGGCCTACCTCTTCCATAGGATAACATTGGAGTTACCTTATTACATTTAAAAAGCTGTAACTTCTAAATAGGAACCGGTAACTCATTCATGTTGGGTGTCTTTAGAATGTAATGAAAAATCCTAACTTATGGCGAAGTCTGATTTTAAATGACAATTTTGAAAATGCCAATTTTAGAAAGTTGGCATTTTTACTGTCTAGCACTATATTCCAAGAAGGAAGGAGTGATAAGTGATTCAGGGTTTGCTCACCTTCCCAGACATCTATACAAAAACAACAGCAGGCAACCCCTACAGTGTTTAGCCCATCTTGCCATACCAGCCCAATAAAATACTTCATCATAAAATCCCCATTAAAGGAGAGTATGTGATGCAGTGGCTTGAGCTGCTGACTCCAAAGCTCTTGATGCTGCTTAGAGTCCCCGCATCGGCTCAGCATTCTGTGATTCTGGGCAGATCACTTAATCATCCTATGCCCATGGACAGCACCTGGATACCCACACGGGTGATAAGCCTCACTATATAAATCTACAAATTTTATTTAATTTAATTTTAGAAACCTAGTATAACTGGACAGGTTCAACTGTGATAGCCAAGGTAGCTCTTTAGTTATTGGGTGAGGTCCTAGATTTAAAATAGTCTTGGGTGTCCTGAGGGTTAATTATGTTTTCAAATGGCACCCTGACAGAGTCAGAAACAGGTAGGAATGCATTACAGACAGATGGAAGGGAAGGAGGAACCAAATAGATTCATGTCCGTGAAGAGACCTTTGAAGAAAGTTTGAGGAGTGATCGATCCTGACCAATCGGGCTTTATTCCCACCCGGCAAGGTAGTGATAACTCCAAGCGGCTGCTGCATTTGCTGGACGTAGTGCACCGGTCGAAGGCGCAGGCTTTTCTGCTGTCTATTGTTGCGGAGAAAGCCTTCGATCGAGTGCACTGGGGTTTCCTCTTCCAGGTGCTAAGGGCGTATGGTTTTGGTGACAACTTCTTGAGCTGGGTTAATTGTCTATGCGGCTCCCAAAGCAGTGGTTCAAGTCAACGGCTGTAAGTCGGCGCCCTTTTCTATCGCCAGGGGGGCGCGGCAGGGGTGCTCCCTCTCGCCGCTCCTCTTTGCTTTTTATATAGAGCCATTCGCCTAGCGAGTCAGGTCACATCCCGATATCACCGGTATCCGCTTTGGGGCGGACGAGCATAAAATCAGTCTATATGCAGACGATGTCATCTTAGCGCTGCAAAATCCCTCCTCCTCCGTACGACACTTGTCTGCAGAGATCCAGGCCTTCCACAGAGCGGCGGGGTTTAAAGTTAACTTCACTAAATCGCAAATTCTTAATATATCTATTCCGTCTACTGAGGTGGAGAATCTACAGAGGGACTTCGACTTCTGTTGGACCCAGTCGGACATCACGTACCTGGGCATCAGTCTGGCCTCGACATTGACTAAAACGCTCTCTCTGAACACACCTGATCTGAATCGAATCGATGAGCAGCGAGCAGTGAGCAGCGAGCAGTGAGCAGCAAGCAGAAGCTGCGCAGCTGAGGGAGAGGCGTAAGGCTGAGAAAGGGGCTGAGAAAGCAAGGGAGCCTCTACCCCTGGAAGCCAAAAAAAAAAAAACGAAAGCCTAAGGCCGAAAATGGAACGATCTCAGTGTTTGGCGCTAAGTGTCGGAGCCGGCGCCGGCACCGGTACCAGTGCCTGATCCTGTGCCTGATCCTGTGCCTGATCCTGCGTCGGAGTCAGAGCCTGGACCTGTGCTGGTACCCGTGACTCTTTGCGGCCCATTTGCGGTGTGATGGGCGGCGAGTGGTGAGCGGCGTGCGGCAGGTGAGGTGAGTTTGCTGTGATTCTGTGTCTCCCTGCTCGCGGCCGCTCCGCTCTGCCCCGCCAGCCTGCTCATCTTGCACACGGCATCAGGTGTTCGTCGCTCGACTCTGTCACTGGGGGCCCTTGGGCAGCGAGGGGAGAGAAGGCAACGCGCAGTGGGAGCGGGTGAGTGAGTCTTGCCCAGGCCCTCCTGACCCACCTGCCGGCTCTTTCCCTCTCACGGCTTTCAATGCTTAGGGGCTGCCCAGCAACAGACCAGCAGCCGGAGGGGGGGTGAGATAAGCAGGAGGGAGCTAGCTCCATTCCTCCCTTCCCCTCCTCTCCTCTCAGAGTACTTTTCTGCCATTTCTCCTGTTAACCGCCCGAAACCGCCCAAAAATACAACGCATTAAGGACAAAAGGACAAAGGCAAAAGCAACCAAAAGCAACCAGAAAAAATCTTTTGTACCTGCTGGAATTCTGGTTGCTGTTTTGCGGTCTCGCGCCTCTACGCCACACCTCACAGAACCCGCTTCGCGGGTCCCGCATCGCTGCGAGCTTCACCCCCGGACTCTGATCTTAAAGAGAGGGGTCATCTCGGAGGCTGCTGTGGGAGCGTACTGTGGAGCAGGGCTGCGAGCGACGGGATCGGGACTCCAGTCCCCAGGAGCCCTTGCTAGCCCAAACCCTTGTCACCTGGGCCGCTCTCCCTGCTCACCCCGCCCCACCAATCAATGTAATGTAATGTAATGTAATGTATAGGCATTTATATAGCGCACTACTTACCCGGAGGGTCCCAAGGCGCTTCGACCGCTGCGAAACCCTTCCTGGCTTCCCTGAGAGATGGTCCCTTAATGGGTATCTCCAGGGTGAGACCAGGCATCCCCGGCGGTCTGGTGGGGCCGTTAGTGAAGATGAGGCAAGCTAATGCCAAGAGTTGCCGAGTGTGATCGCTGATCAGAGTGGGCACCGAGGCGAGAGAATTATCGAGTCCGCTGACCCTGGTCCAGAAACCTGCCGCGCCGGGAATCGAACCCTGGTCCCGGGCCGTCCTCTGCTCTCGGGTCTGCCGCCTCTAACCAGTGAGCCACACTACTTCCCTATAACCACAATCCTTTATTACCGCTGCGCGGGTGCGCGCCGGGAGAAGCCCGGGACCGTCTGCGGCCGTCAGAGGCTGAAGTAGGCTGGGCTGGGCCCTGTCCCTTTGACTTTTGTCGTGTTTTTTATTCTTGAACTTTTTATCATCCTTGGTTAAGATTGATACATTATTGTATTGCTTTGTAAGTTGTATTTTTCTGTTTTTCCATCATGACGGCAAAAAAACTTCGTTCAGGTCGAGTACTAGTGGGGAGGTCAGGCTCTAAAACGAAATCGAATCCCCTACGGAATAAAATTAACTCCTCTCTACAATTGAAAGGTCAATGTCAACTACACAGTTTATGGGAAAGGGGAAAGGACAAAGTTGTGTTGGATGCCTCAAACTCCGATGAACTACAGGGTAAAGTGTCAGAGGCAGTTTTTCCTCCTGTTAAGGATAATATTAACCCGTTTGAGGTTCCCCTAACGCTTCACCTTGGGAATCCCTCCTCCGAAACAGTGGGAGGTCCCCCTCGCGTTCTGATAGATTCGCAGACACAAATGGAACTCCCCCTTGGGGCTTCTGGTTGCATTACCTTAAAAACCTCTAACCACATTTCTTAAAATTACCTGATTTAACAGTGCTTAATCCAATACAATTGACTAAGGAGAAAGCTAAAGTCTCTCCTGATTTATCCTCTACCCCTGTAATTTTGGAGGGAGACTTTACGTTACCTGATATTGATTTAGTGTCTCAAAAGAGGCATTCAGAATTCGTTCATGCTAATGCCATGGCTAATTCGAACACTAACGAAGTTCCTTTAATCCCTAGCCTCCACCCTTATAGCAGCACTCCCTCTAATAAATTAGATTTTTCTCTAGCCCAGCTAAACCTCACCTCTTGCTCTGGCACTAATTTGAATAACATCCCTCCAAGTCCTCCGATTGACAGTGATAATTTAATTTCTAAATCCTTGTCTTCCTTGGAATTTCTGCTATCATCAATCCTACGTCTACTGGAAAAATTCGTTGGAGGTTCAGATTGCGTCCTGGATACGGTAACCCAAATTCTTAGGGTGTTATTACATAATAAAGGTGGGTCCGTTCCCGGGTCTCACTCTGAGTCCGACAACGTATTGGTGAACTCGAGCAAAGACAAGAGGCTAACAAATGAGATGGTAACTTCAGACCCAGCCCAAATGGACTTGCATCTCATTCCCGAAGGTCGGAATGGAATTAAGTTAGCGGCCATTCCGGCGAATTCTATTGTCGACAATGTAATATCTGTTGGAGGCAATTGTATCATCATCCATGATGAAGAGATAGAACCCTTGTCAGACTCTGCCGACACGCAAAACTTGGAAGTACCCCCCGTATTTCCTATATTTACTTCGCATATAAAAAAAGATAAAGAGGCTCGTATTGATCTCCCAATTAATGATGACAAGGTAGCTCCTATAAAGCGAAAAAAGAATAGAATAAAAAAAAGGAAACCTGTCCAAAGATTCTCTAAAAAAAGACAGAGAAAACTTACTTTTGAAAATAATTTAGAGGCCTCGCTAGAAAAATCTTGCCCGAATGAGTTCTCTTAATCTACCGGATGACATAATTGGTGTATCCAAAGAGGATCATGTGAATATTATTATTGATTCTGCAGGTTCTACGAGTAATTCACGACCTGTTGAATCGATATTACCTGCAAATGTTTTACCTTCTACTCTTAATCCCCTGGCTAGGCCATTTCAGGATTCTCCTCTAATTGAGCCTGTCCCCTCATTCGGGAGAAAGAAAGTGTAGATACCGCTTTCTTAGATTTTATTCCTCTTTTTGATACCGATCTGTTCTTAAATAGATCGGCACTTCTTAAATGTTTCCGTGAGATCGAAAGTTTAAAACTAATTCAAACCTCGGATCTGGATCTGGTATTTCTTTCGAAGTCCACTCTGGGGAAAACAGCAAGGGTTAAATTCCATTCTAAACTTGTTTTAAATCACATTCTTAACTGGGCAGAGGAATTACAAATTAGAGGGATAGATGTTACCCCTTTTTTCGTAGAGGAACAGGGTGACAAACTATCCACCAACTTGTCAACAATCTACGGTGTAAATCCGGTTTTCACAGATTGGTCCTCAGCTAAAACTGAGGATTTAAAAATTTGTGTATCTAAAAACGAACGACAAGTTCTCTATAAAAATCCTCCTCCTCCTAAACCAGTTCTGATGGATGACAATTCTAAATGGAGTTGGTTGCCTGGCGTTCTTTCAAGTAAATCCACCTCTTCCCTTAAACCGCATCTACATTTTTAACGCTGATTTGAAAATAATCTCTTGGAATATTGCAGGTTTCAAGAATAGTCAGGAAAAATTGTCATTCTTACAATCTTTAGAAGCTGATGTAATTTGTCTTCAGGAAACTTGGGTGGAAGGAAAACTAATGATGGAAAAAGAGTATTTTGTTTTAGATGGCAGTGCATTTCCCTCCAGGAGAGGTCACGCGAAGGGTGGAATAGCATGCTTACTTTCCAATAAAATCAACTGGAATTTCTCTCACTATCTAGAGCCAAATAAACTGTTCCAGGAAATAACTTTGAAAAATGTGTTTAAGGATTGTCCAAATAAATCGCTTATTCTAATAAACTCCTATATTCCACCTGACACCTGCTTTAATGATGGCTTAAAGTTGCTCTTTTCCTTTATATCTAAACTTATGGACGTTTCTCCCCCTCCACATATACTGTTACTAGGGGACTTCAACTGTAATATCTCTAACTGTGGCCTTGATTTGTTCAGAAATAATAGTCCCTCTATTTAAAAAAAAGGGCTAGAGATCTACCTCAAAATTATCGCCAAATCGCTTTACTAGATGCTATCGGCAAGGTCTTTGCAAAATGTCTTCTTAATTTAATCAACGATTGGGTGTCTATGGCCGATATTTTACCTTTTGAACAAACCGGTTTTAGGCAAAAGCACGGTACTCAAGATAATCTGACTGCACTCCAGGTTATAACGGAGAAATATGTTAAGGTTCGTGGAGGGCGAGTTTATGGCGCCTTCATTGATTTCTCCACAGCTTTCGATAAAGTGGATAGAACATTGCTGTGGGGAAAGTTATCCGATCTGGGGATGCCATCCTTCCTTATCAGATTAGTCCGTGCCCTGCATTCGGATACCTGGTGCAGAGTGTTGTTGGGTGGGGAAAGAGGACTATCTAGAACTATTTCCACAGCTAATGGGTTAAAGCAGGGTTGCCTATTGGCTCCTCTGTTGTTTTCCCTATATATAGCCGACTTACCCCAGGTTCTCTCTGCAAGCACAGGTATTGCTCCAATCTTGGGGGGTTCCCCAATCGTATGTCTTATGTACGCAGACGACATTTTGATTCTTGACCTAATGCCAAAAGGGCTGAATAATCGCTTGCACGCTTACATATGTATGCAGGAAAGCATCATCTGCTAATAAATATCGCAAAAAGTAAAGTGATGTGTATGTCGGGCAGGAAGAACTCTAAATATGCGAACTTTCTTTGGACGGTGGGGGGCCAAAAATTGGAAACAGTGAAATCTTATACTTTTCTTGGCAAAATTGTTATGAGCAATTTAAGTGAAAAAGCTCACATAGCTAATAACATCCGGAAAGCTATTGTCCAGGGAAAGAGCTTGGTGTCCTTATAGAAGGCCACAGGCAGAAGGCATTTTTCAATACTACTGGATGTATATCGAGCAAAAATCCCTGCCTCTTTACTCTATGGAATAGAGTTAATCGATATAAAAAGTTGGAGCTTCTTGAACTCCTCTGAAGGTAAAATCTTACGTAGCCTTTTATCTGTCAACACAGCTAGTTCAACAGCTGCTCTTAGACAGGAATTTGGCTTACGTAGTAGCTGGGTTCAAGGTCTAGCTGGGAGTGTGCGCTGGGTTTTCAGCCTAGCTATGGGTGAGCCAGGTACGTTAAGACATCTTATAAAAACTGAGTTGCTGGGAAATTTTCATGATTATTCTTTAATTCTAAAAAATTTCAGATATGCTGTGAGTCAATTACAATTAGATAAAGCTGTTTTATTTTCTTTATCGCCATATCAGCTGAAAACCCTCCTGAAGTCTGCTTCTTGGGAATTAGGGTTTAGACTGGATAGAGAGCTTCGTATTTTGAAAAAGGGTATCACCCCAGTTATTGATTCCTCTCTGGTGAGGAAAGCGCAACCCTATGTTCATTGGAACATCCCTCATGGTGTCAGGCGTTTATTGTTTTTAGTAAGACAGGACTTACTTCCTTTGAAATCTCTCTTATCCAGATGGTATGGTTCATCAGCTGTATGTGATTTTTGCTAAATGAATGATCAGGACTTGCTTCATGTTATCTTTGTTTGCCCAGCTTTAATGTCGTACAGGCGAAAGTGGCTAAGACCCATTTGTCTCCAATTGAATATTTTGTCTGCCTCTGCTTTCACTTTGGTCATGAACAATCCCCCCAATGAAATGTTTTGTTTTAAATTGTACAACTTTTTCAAATGTTTTTTGAATTTGTATTAGGTGGTAGTTCTGATATTTAGATTCATCTGTATATTTTCTATTATTTTACTCTATGCAAATGTTTTATCTTTTATTCATGACTCTACTGAATGTAATATTATGTCTTTTATGTGGATCTCATGAGAGTTCCGTAATCATAAATAAATAAAACTTGAAACTTGAAACTTGAACTATAGCGGACTGATCGAGCAGGCCTCCAAATCCATATCAGAATGGTCCCGCCTCAACTTAGCCTGGTTCGGTAGGTTGGCGGCCATTAAGTTGACCCTCCTGCCCAGAATTCTTTACGTGTTCCAGATGCTGCCCCTGTCGCCGCCAAAGGGCGCGCTGAAGAAACTCCAGGGATTGCTGAATAGGTTCTTCTGGAACAATAAGCGTCCCCGTGCCATGTTTACAACGACTACATCCCCGAAGGCAGCTGGTGGTGTAGGCTTCCCGCAACTCTCAGCTTACTTCCAGGCTTCCTGCCTAAGATACGTAATAGAGTGGAACAGACCCATGTCCAAATAAACACTGGCTTTTCATGGATCAAACAGTGGCAGGATGCAATATCTGGAGAGAGCTTTGGTTGCCGCGTAAAGACAGGGCGTGGGGGCTATACTCCTCACCGGTGACATCACCGACGCTAAAGGCTTGGGAACAGTTGGCGATTCGTAAAGGGTGGACTTCCTTCCCCTCACCAATGACACCGATCGTCGACAACCCTGATTTTCCCCCCGGACGTGCATCGCCGGTCTTCCATCGCTGGCGAGAGAAGGGGTGTAAGAGGGTGGGGATGCTCTTTGACCTGGAGGGTTTGATCCCCTTCCCTGTGTTGCGGTCAGAATACTTCCCACTGGATATGGAAGATGTCTTTTTCGATGTACAAGTGGCGCACTGGGTGACTCGCCTGTCCAATGTGATCCTCATGTCGTGACCTCTCACTGCATTTGAGCGCTGGCTCGTATGTAAAAAAAGACGACCGAAGCCTTATCTCCGAGTTGTATGCTATGATCCTACGCTGCCCTCGGAAACAGCGTACAAAAGCATAAGTGCGGTAGGAAATGGAGCTGGGGCGCCCTCTCTCGAATAAGGAATGGGAACAAGTGTTCTATTGTGCGCATCACATGACCTCTAATACGACTGGAACTGAATCGGCCTATAAAACGGCAACATACTGGTACTACACACCAGCCCACATCACAAAGTGGAATAAGGCAAAATCAGGTCTCTGTTGGAGGGGATGCGGGATGTCCGGGAACCTTCTTCACTTGCTGTGGCATTGCCCGAAATTAGAACGTTATTGGACGAGAGTGCTTGATGAGTTAGACAGTGCGTTCCAGATCACATTGCCCAGGCTCCCCGAACACACCTTGCTTGGATTACCTCATCCTACCTTTTTCCCACTACGCTCGTTGACTGGGTGACAACTTGCGCTGGCGTTACTGGCTGCGAGACAGGTATTGCTGGCGCGATGGGGCTCTCCGGAGGAAGTGCCTGACGTGTGCAATTGGCTGTTGCGCTTGTGGCATGCCCTGGCTATGGAGCGTCTCTCTTTGAGTGTGGACGGTAGGGGCTCAGAATATGCTACCCTGTGGGCTCCATTTTTACAGCTCCTGTCCAAAGACCTCAGGGAAGTTACATGCCCGTAGTCTTTGCAAATATTACAACTCATACCCTTGGAGCCGGTGGGCGCCGTGCCAAGCACTTGAGACCCTGGGACTTGCGTGGCCAAGAAAGGGGCATGCCTATAGGAAGGTGGATCCTAGTTTTGTCTGATGCGGAGTGGGGTGGGCGGGGGTGGGTGGGGGTTGGGGGGCGTGGGGCTGGGAGTGAGGGCAATGGGGTGGTTTGCACTGTTTTGTTTTGTTTTTGTTGGACTTTTCTTCTATAAAAACTGCGGACGAAGTGCCTCCGGTGGGGGGTTAAAATTGCTTAAGATACGCGAGAACGCCCTCCAGGTTGTAGGTCCAGACGCTGTGTACGACATTTGCTTGAGTACGCCCTGCCGGCGAGTCGATGTAGGCAGCTGGGCTATGTACAATGATATCTGGCCGCATAATAAAATGTTTGATTCTAAAATGAAGAAAGTTTGACTAGAAGGTCCACCTGCCTCCTTACCCTCTAAATAGGATGCTACTAAAGAAAGGCAAATCTAGAGACCAAATGGGTTGGCATGTATTACATGTATGAGTACTGTGATTAAAAGTTTCACTATTGAATGCACACAAATAGGATACTAACCAGATCCTTGTGAGGTGCTGACGAAAGCCAACTATCGCAGTTGTGCATTGGTGTGATGGCTAAAACATGTTGATGCAGGGATACATAGAATACGAATGTTTCTATACACTTCAAAGGCATGCCTCTAGAAACTCTACCACTTTCAAGGCAGAACTAGGTATCAATATTGGACCTCAGACACCAACTCTTCAGTGCACTTTTGGACCTGTAGATCCTCTGCCAGGAAGAAGGACAGCTGTGCTGCTGAAAGGACTGAAGCTCTGCTGCACTGCCACTCTGAAGTGACTGATGCCCTGCTGTGCTGACCTGATGCCTGGTGCCTTTTTGCCTGGGTGAGAAGGACTGGAAATACATATATAGAACCCAGGACCCCAGAGTGAGTCCAAGGGCTTGTTGGCTGGCCTTCTGACGAGCCTCAGGGACAGAAAGCTCCAACAACCTTGCGCCATCACCTGGACTCTGCCATCTTTGGGTTCCCTGCCAAGTTGTGCCACCTCAGTCCTGGACCCTTGGAAGTGGGCCTAAGGTGTTTTGCCAGCCTCTGTGGACCCACCAGAACTAACACATCTCCTCTGCTGTATGACGCAACCCCGAGCATAAATGCCAAATTACCACTGCATCATAGAGCCTCCTATGTCCTATGTCACAAAAACCCTCATCGTATCGCAGACCAACACTTCTTCAGAACATGCGCTGTGCAACGCCTCCTTGATGCAGGCATTCACATTCTTCATTGACAGCAGCCTCAACGATAACGCTGAATTCCACATCACAGCTCCTCGGAACTGACGCATCGTCCAGAGTGTGCAGCACGTCCTCAAAAACTGACTTTGCATCGCAAGCCTTGTCGAAACTCAGAACCAACGCATCGCTTCAACTAAGCGATGCATCATTGATGCAGACCTCTCAACGCTCCGCAAACCAGGATTTTGGTTATTTTGTTCATCTGGTCTAACTGGATCTCTGTAGTCAGCCTGCGCGCCATCACAGCCCGGCCTGAACTTGTTACTAAACGCCTAATTACGTTAGTGGTAGGACTGCAACCGATGGCTCGTCAGTTGCGGTTCGACCACCAACTGCTGCTGCGGTCCGACTGACGCATTACAATGCGTGCAGTGGGAGGCAGCAGTCGGAGGAACCGACCAACACTTTCCGACGGGCTCTCTTGAGCCAGTCGAAAACTCCTCATAATCCCCTAAGCACGGCTTTTCCACCATCGGGATTATGATGTCGATTTCCGACAGTCAATCCATGTCTGCCTTTCCGACATGGATTGGGTGTTGGAAACTGACTTTGGGGGCTCCTAGCAGGCAGGGCTGGCTTTTGCGCTGGTGGCGTCCTGTGCGATAATGTTTGTTGGCGCCCCCCGTGCCCCACACAGACTCCCTCACTATGACCCTTTAACGGTGCCCCCTCAAGTCTCCATAACCATTCTCTCTCTCAGATGTATTTAATTATTTATATAGCGCCACCTATACCACTGTAGGGTGTCAAAGTACTTTACATCACACACACATTACACAGGGACAATCCATCATATGTGTGTAAATCAGTGTATAGGAAATGTTACATAAGCCAGAAGACTACAAGGTGAGTCACATGTCATCCATACTGGTAGACATTATAGTTTTATGAGTGCTTGGTCTGGAGAACCACAGACTCGGAATTAAAAATATAACCCCATGGTTGGGGGCTACATTTAATAATTAGTTTTTTTTACCAAAGTGAAGCCTTTTTGAAACATTAGAATAATGAAAGGCGGAGGAAAACATCATAATGCTGTAATCTATACCTTACAGTTTGCATGCAGCTCTTTGATGACAGTTATTAGCTCGCCGTTCCATGTTAGTATTTTAACATGTACACTGCTAGTACCAAAAGGATCTCTCTGGCAAAGCACTGACCTATTTGAACTATATGCACTTTGTGATCTGCATGGTACACATTCTTTGCAGCAGGCACATTAACTCTCTGTGCTACCATAACATGAGTTAGAACTTCCACTTGACAAAACTCCTTCTCTCTCCAGGAATAACATTAATCACTGTGTTATCTTGACATTTTTATTTTTGTATGAAAATTGCAGAGACCAGCAATGCAGCAGCAGGTGCTTTTAAAGCCATAAAATACCTCCTAATACAGCGCCCCCTCAAGAGTCAGCACCCAGTGCCGTGGCACCGGTTGCACAGCCCTAGAGCCGGCCCTGCTGGCAGGGCCCCCTTCCACCCCGGTCCTCCGCATTTGGGCCTGGGGGGCACTTATTGTGTCCCCCTCAACATCCCTGCACCATGTGACAGGCACCGTGAGGTGCATGCCACACGGTGCAGGGATGTTTACAGACTTCAATTTTTCAATGGGAGCTTGTGCTGCATGCGTTTCCAGCCCACCACACAAGCTCTCACTGGAAAATGGATGTCTCCGACTGCACTATGTGCGCTTGCATCCAATTTAGGGTGTTGAAACCGCCAACCTATGGTCGAGCAATTCCTTCCTCGTAATGAGGGCCTTAGTCCTGGTGACACCAGATATTCACCGCTGGCACTTTTTGGTGCTATTTTAACTAAAATATGTAACATTGC
This sequence comes from Lissotriton vulgaris, assembly GCF_964263255.1. Taxonomy (NCBI): domain Eukaryota; kingdom Metazoa; phylum Chordata; class Amphibia; order Caudata; family Salamandridae; genus Lissotriton; species Lissotriton vulgaris. The sequence continues at coordinate 1,083,934,396 of NC_141695.1, read as the reverse complement.
ATAACTCCTGTTCTACTGATTGGATTTACGTTTTTTGGCCTTGCTTTATTTCCTAAAGATACCTCTATTTTTCTAACTTAAGATGCTTTTTGTTTGGTGTTTTTCATTTGATTGCTGTTTGGAGTGTTGCACAAATAATGTGCACATTGCCTCTAAGTTAAGTCTGACTGACTGCTCTGTGCCAAGCTACCAGAGGGTTTAGCACAGGTTTAGTTAGGGTTGGCTTGATGCTTACCCTGACAAGGATTGTGGATGCTGCTTGACCAATGCTCACCCCACAATCAGCCAACATCCCAATTTCTTACAGTCACACGGAAAAAGATACATATATAAGGCTTGAATACGTTAACGTAACTTATGCCAGAGATTCCTCTAGGAAATGAGGCTATCAATAACTAATGTGCTCCTTATCCATATACATCTCAGAAGATATTTAGATTTATCCATTTTAGAGTAAAGTATTCTTACATTCTAGATTTTTCCCCCATACTCTCAGTATTACTGGGAAACCCCCATGCTTAGTGCCACTCTGTCTCTATATCATTGCTTGCCTGGCTCTAATGCTCTGTGCCCAGCACAAATTACACAATTTTCAGTGTGCATATGAGATGAAGCTATTCTGTCCCTTCACCTCGAGAACCCGTGCCTTACCAACTCTTTCCAGCAATGCTCTATTGCTAGTCTCATCCTTAGGCATGAGTGGTTATGTTCATTTAATGTGTGATTATGTTCAGCGTTGCCACAGCACGTGTTGATTGAAAGCTTGGATCTTCACCAATGTTAGGTTTGGCTACCTGAGGAAAAGATCAGAATACGTGAGGCACTGTGGCTCTCACGGCTATCGATGAGTGGTGACGACAATAACAGAAATGTTTAGAAATGCAGGCAGTTCATACCTAGCCCAATATTACATAGGGAACAAGTGGAAATCCAGGGAAGTTCAGACTTACTCAGTCTCAGGAATCACATGGTATGCATTGAAACGATGACAACAGGAGAAATAGGAAGGGTGAGGGTGGTTGAAATGACAGTGAGCATCATACAGTGTTTTAACTGATTAGAACTGCACTTTTAGCCCAGAAATGTGCATTCTTAGGATGTAGTTAGTCATTGATGGGAAATTACCTTCTGCTTTGAATCTGCGACTGCTGGATTTAAATTGGGCATACATGTCTGTTGCTGTGTTATTGCTATAAGCAACATCGGGGAGAAAATGAACAGAGCAGACAGTACCATGGCCTCACATGAATGGCATGACCTCATGCGTTGCAGGACTGAAATATGAGCTCCTTTGACACACCAGAGTGATGCCACCCCCTGTGCTCTACCACCGAGATACAGAGGTAATGGAGTCCATAGCCTCCGTGTGCCCTCCGTGCCGAAAAATACCCTGTTTACAGTCCTTGTCGTGAAGCAGAAACACCTATCGATGGCCCCAAGTGATAGGGGCCCTGAAAATCTTGGATTTCATAGGACTTTCCAGAGAACCCTGCTAGATTGCTCTGTTAGGCCTTGCCCTTGTAGCGACTAGTATGTATTGGGTATTATTCACTAGTAAACTCTGCACATTGTAACTCTCTCCCCAAGAGTACTGAAGCCGTTTTCAGTGAGAATGAACAGTTGATGGAAACCCATGATCAGTGGCGTAACAACACTTGAGGGGGCCCCCTGCAAACTACATGGAGGGGTCCCCCCTCTCATCCTCCGTGCCAGTCTAAAGCTCTAAGGCCAGCGACCCGCCATACTGCAGGGGTTGCGGGGCTATTGTTATGCCACTGTCACCAATCCAGCCGTTATAAGTAACACGGGATGGCGGAGTCAAAGGTTGGGCTTAGTCTGCCAGAAGGCTATCATAGGTGGTGGTTCATTCATTACAGGGTCCCTGCCATCAGTAGGCCGGGGAAGTTTGCCCAATTTCAGGTGGGTTTCCTGATGCAGACTCTTGTCATGATATACAGCATCGGGCCCACTCATCGTTCAGTTTTGACAAAAGGGCATCCACTGCTCCTTCTCGTTTCCATTTTAAAACATTAGACAATGCGACAATAGTATTTCAAAAGCAGATGTAACTACAAAGAGCAAATTTTGATAATGCATTTTTATTAGTAAACAATAGCAATCTTAAGAGGCATTACATAGCTTCATACACACTGTGACCCCAATTCCATCACAGTCTCTTCTCTGTCATTCAGTCTCTCTCTGTCATTCAGTCTCCTGTCAGCCTCTCTCGCTCTCGCTCTCGCTCTCGCTCTCTCTCTCTCTCTCTCTCTCTCTCTCTCTCTGTCAGTCTCTTTATCTTTCTTTTTGTCAGTCAGTCTCTCTCTCGGTCAGTCAGTCTCTCTCTATCTCTCTGTCAGTTTCTCAGTCAGTCAGTCTCTCGGTCAGTCAGTGTTCAGTCTCTGGGTCAGTCAGTCTCTACTCTCTTCAACTCTCTCCATTCTCTCTCTCAACTCTGTCCACTCTAGCTCCACTGTCTCTCTCCCCACTCTCTCTCTCTCCACTCTCTCTCCACTGTCTCTCTCTTTCCACTCTCTTTCCACTCTCTCTCCACTCTCTCTCCACTGTCTCTCTCTCCATTCTCTCTCTCTCCATTCTCTCTCTCTCCACTCTCTCTCTCTCCACTCTCTCTCTCTCTCCATTCTCTCACTCTCTCTCTCTCCACTCTCTCTCCACTGACTCCTTCCACTCTATCTCTACTCTCTCTCTACTCTCTCTACACTCTCTCTCTCTCTCTCCACTCTCTCTCTCTCCACTCTCTCTCTCTCCACTCTCTCTCTACACTCTCTCTCTACACTATCTCTCTCTCTCCACTCTCTCTAATCTCTCTCCACTCTCTCTCTACTCTCTCTCCACTCTCTCTCTCTCTCTCTCTCCACTCTCTTTCTCCACTCTCCTCTCTCTCTCTCTCTCTCTCTCTCTCTCTCTCCACTCTCTCTCCTCTCTCTCTACTCTTTCTCTCTCTCCACTCTCTCTCTTCCACTCTCTCTCTCTCACTCTCTCCACTGTCTCTCCACTCTTCCTCTCTCCACTGTCTCTCTCCACTCTGTCTCTCTCCACTGTCTCTCTCCACTCTCTCTCCACTCTCCTCTACTCTCTCTACTCTCTCTACTCTCTCTCTCCACTCTCTCTCTCTCTCTCCACTCTCTCTCTCTCTCTCCACTCTCTCCCCACTATCTCTCACTCTTTCTCTCCACTCTCTCTCCACTATCTCTCTCCACTCTCTCCCTCCACTCTCTCTCTCCACTCTCTCTCTACTCTCTCCCCACTCTCTCTCTTCACTATCTTTCCACTCTCCCTCCCTCCACTCTCTCTCTACTCTCTCTCCACTCTCTCTCTTGCTCTCTACTCTCTCTCCACTCTATCTCTCTCCACTCTCTCTCTACTGTCTCCCCCCACTCTCTCTCTCTCTCCACTGTCTCTCCCCACTCTCTCTTTACTCTCTCTCCACTCTCTCTCACTCTCTCTCACTCTCTCTTTCCACTGGTCTCTCTCCACTGTCTCTCCACTCTCTCTCCACCCTCTCTCTCTCCACTGTCTTTCCACTCTCTCTCTCTCTCCACTCTCTTCACCCTCTCTCTCTCCACCCTCTTTCTACTCTCTCTCTACTCTTTCTCCACTCTCTCTCCACTCTCTCTCCATTCTCTCTCTCCACTCTCTTCCTCCAGTCTCTCTCTACTCTCTCTCCACTCTCTCTACACTCTCTCTCCACTCTCTCTACTCTCTCTCTCCACTCTCCTCTCTCCACATTCTCTCTCCACTCTCTCTCTCCTCTCTCTCGCTCTCTCTACTCTCTCTCCACTCTCTCCTTCCACTCTCTCTGTACTCCATCTCTCCACTCTCTCCACTGTCTCTCCCCACTCTCATCACTATCTCTACTCTCTCTACTCTCTCTCACTCTCTCTCTCACTCTCTCTTTCCACTGTCTCTCTCCACTCTCTCCCTCCACGCACTCTCTACTCTCTCTCCACTTTGTCTCTCCACTGTCTCTCTCCACTGTCTTTCCACTCTCTCTCTCTCCACCCTCTCTCTCCACCCTCTCTCTCTCCACCCTCTCTCTCCACCCTCTCTCTCTCCACCCTCTCTCTACTCTCTCTCTCCACTCTCTCTCTCCACTCTCTCTCTCCACCCTCTCTCTCTCTCTCTCCACTTTCTTTCTGTCACTCCACTCTCTCTCCACTCTCCCACTCTCTCTCCACTCTTTCTCTCCACTCTCTCTCCACTCTCTCTCTCCACCCTCCTCCCTTCACTCTCTCTCTACTCTCTCTCCACTCTCTCTCTTCACTATCTTCCACTCTCTCTCCCTCCACTCTCTCTCTACTCTCTCCCACTCTCTCTCTCTCTCCACTGTCTCTCCCCACTCTCTCCACTCTCTCTACTCTCTTTATTCTCTGTCCACTCTCTCTCACTCTCTCTCCACTCTCTTTCCACTGTCTCTCTCCACTCTCTCTACTCTCTCTCTCTCCACCCTCTCTCTCTCCACTGTCTTTCCACTCTCTCTCTCTCTCCACTCTCTTCACCCTCTCTCTCTCCACCCTCTTTCTACTCTCTCTCTACTCTTTCTCCACTCTCTCTCCACTCTCTCTCCATTCTCTCTCTCCACTCTCTTCCCTCCAGTCTCTCTCTACTCTCTCTCCACTCTCTCTTCTCTCTCCACTCTCTCTCTCCACTCTCTCTTCTCTCTCCACTCTCTCTCTCCACATTCTCTCTCTCACTCTCCCCCCTCCTCTCTCTCTCTCTCTCTCTCTCTCTCTCTCTCTCTCTCTACTCTCTCTCCACTGTCTCCTTCCACTCTCTCTGTACTCCATCTCTCCACTCTCTCCACTGTCTCTCCCCACTCTCTCCACTATCTCTACTCTCTCTACTCTCTCTCACTCTCTCTCCACTCTCTCTTTCTCCACTGCCTCTCTCCCACTCTCTCCCTCCACGCACTCTCCACTCTCTCTCCACTTTGTCTCTCCACTGTCTCTCTCCACTGTCTTTCCACTCTCTCTCTCTCCACCCTCTCTCTCCACCCTCTCTCTCCACCTTCTCTCTACTCTCTCTCATCCACTCTCTCTCTCCACTCTCTCTCTCCACCCTCTCTCTCTCTCTCCACCCTCTCTCTCTCTCTCCACTTTCTTTCTGTCACTCCACTCTCTCTCCACTCTCTCCCACTCTCTCTCCACTATCTCTCCACTCTTTCTCTCCACTCTCTCTCCACTCTCTCTCTCCACTCTCTCCCTCCACACTCTCTCTACTCTCTCTCCACTCTCTCTCTTCACTATCTTTCCCACTCTCTCCCTCCACTCTCTCTCTACTCTCTCTCCACTCTCTCTCTCCACTCTCTCTCTTGTTCTCTACTCTCTCTCCACTCTCTCTCTACTGTCTCCCTCCACTCTCTCTCTACTCTCTCCCCACTCTCTCTCTCTCTCTCCACTGTCTCTCCCCACTCTCTCCACTCTCTCTACTCTCTTTACTCTCTCTCCACTCTCTCTCACTCTCTCCCCCACTCTCTCTCTCTCTCTCCACTGTCTCTCTCCACTCTCTCTCCACTCTCTCTCTCCCACCCTCTCTCTCTCCACTGGTCGTTCCACTCTCTCTCTCTCCTCTCTCTCTCCTCTCTCTCCACCCTCTTTCTACTCTCTCTCTACTCTTTCTCCACTCTCTCTCTCCATTCTCTCTCTCTCCACTCTCTTCCTCCAGTCTCTCTCTACTCTCCCTCCACTCTCTCTACTATCTCTCTCCACTCTCTCTCCACTCTCTCTCTACTCTCTCTCTCTCCACTCTCTCTCTCTCCACACTCTCTCTCTCCACTCTCTCCCTCCTCTCTCTCTCTCTCTCTCTCTACTCTCGCTCCACTGTCTCCTTCCACTCTCTCTGTACTCCATCTCTCCACTCTCTCCACTGTCTCTCCCCACTCTCTCCACTCTCTCTACTCTCTCTACTCTCTCTCACTCTCTCTCCACTCTCTCTTTCCACTGTCTCTCTCCACTCTCTCCCTCCACGCACTCTCTACTCTCTCTCTCTCCACTCTCTCTCCACTTTGTCTCTCCACTGTCTCTCTCCACTGTCTTTCCACTCTCTCTCTCTCCACCCTCTCTCTCTCCACCCTCTCTCTACTCTCTCTCTCCACTCTCTCTCTCCACTCTCTCTCTCCACCCTCTCTCTCTCTCCACTTCCTTTCTGTCACTCCACTCTCTCTCCACTCTCTCCCACTCTCTCTTACAAAGTAGTGTGTGTTGCCATGGGCTTCCGCAGAAATGTTTCCAGGGGGGGCAAATTTTTCACTTCATCACCATCCCCCATGCACCCTTCTCACCTTCCCCCTTGCACCCTTCTCCCCTCCCCTTACACCCTTCTCCCCCCCCTACACCCTTCTCCCCCTCCCCCTTGCACCGTTCTCCCCCTCCGCCTTGCACCCTTTTCTACCTTGCACCATTCTCCTCTCTGCCTTGCACTCTTCTCCCCTCTGCCTTGCACCCTTCTCCCCTCTGCCTTGCACCCTTCTCCCCTCTGCCTTGCACCCTTCTCCCCCTCTGCCTTGCACCCTTTTCCTCTCTGCCTTGCACCCTTCTCCCCCTCTTCCTTGCACCCTTCTCCCCCTCTGCCTTGCACCCATCTACACCTCCACCTTGCACCCTTCTCTACCTAGCACCCTTCTCCCCTCTGCCTTGCACCCTTGTCCTCTCTGCCTTGCACCCTTCTTCCCTCCCCCTTGCAATCTTCTCCCCTCTGCCTTGCACCCTTCTCCTCTCTACCTTGCACCCTTCTCCCCTCTGCCTTGCACCCTTCTCCCCTCCCCCCGTACTCTTCTCCCCTCTGCCTTGCACCCTTCTCCCCTCTGCCTTGCACCCTTCGCCCCTCTGCCTTGCACCCTTCGCCCCTCTGCCTTGCACCCTTCTCCCCTCTGCCTTGCACCCTTCTCCCCTCTGCCTTGCACCCTTCTCCCCTCTGCCTTGCACCCTTCTCCCCTCTGCCTTGCACCCTTCTCCCCTCCGACTTGCACCCTTCTCCCCTCCGCCTTGAACCCTTCTCCCCTCCGCCTTGAACCCTTCTCCCCTCTGCCTTGCACCCTTCTCCCCTCCATCTTGCACCCATCTCCTCTCTGCCTTGCACCCTTCTCCTCCCTGCCTTGCACCCTTCCCCCCTCTGCCTTGCACCCTTCTCCCCCTACCCGTTGCACCCTTCTCCCCTCTGCCTTGCACCCTTCTCTCCTCTGCCTTGCACCCTTCTCCACCTTGCACCCTTCTCCTCTCTGCCCTTTTCTTCTCTGCCTTGCACCCTTATCCCCGCTGCCTTGCACCCTTCTCCCCTCTGCCTTGCACCCTTCTCTCCTCCACCTTGCACCCTTCTCTCTGTCTTGCACCCTTCTCCCCTCTGCCTTGCACCCTTCTCCCCTCTGCCTTGCACCCTTCTCCCCTCTGCCTTGCACCTTTCTGCCCGCCGCCTTGCACCCTTCTCCTCTCTGCCTTGCACCCTTCTCCCCTCTGCCTTGCTCCCTTCTTCCATCCCCTTGCACTCTTCTCCCCTCCCCCTTGCACTCTTCTCCCCTCCCCCTTATTTATTTATTTATTTATTTTATTTATTCAAAGTTTTATATAGCGCGAACAAGATCTTTGCAGATATCAGAGCGCTTTACAGAAACAAGGGGTAGGGGCAACAGGAGTGCGATTAAACCAACTATTGGGTACAATATAGTAGTCAATAGTGAGTGAGTAGCAAAATAGGATAGCAAACATGTAACAATTGTATTGTATTGTATTGTATTTATTATTTATTACGCGCAGCTGTCACCCTACGGGTATCCTGGCGCCCAAACAGGAAAAAGTCAGATGGTACAACAATACACTAGCTGTCATGATATATAGAACAGCCGCCAGAGCTATTAAAATAGAGTTACGGAGATTATACTTTGGCGAACAGCCAGGTTTTCAGGCTCTTTCTGAAACCCAATAGGGTGTCAATTTGTCTGATGTTCTGAGGAAGCTCGTTCCACAACCTAGAGGCAGAGGTGCAGAAAGCTCTGCCTCCCATCCTCGATCTCCTGATCCTGGTAGTAGCTGCCAAACTCTGGCTAGCAGAGCGCAGGGACCTGGAAGGTCTATACCAGGAGAGCCTTTCCTGTAGAGGGATAGGTCCTGTGTTGTGCAGGGCTCTGTACACGATACAAAGGGACTTGAAGGCAACTCTACTCCCGATTGGCAGCCAATGTAGATCTCTTAGCGCCAACGTAGTGGAGGAACTACGAGGTCTTTTAAGAGCCAGCTTGGCCGCTATAGACTGGACCCTCTGGAGCCCCTGTAGAATATATAAGGGGGCCCCTAAATATAGAGAGTTACAATAGTCTAGTCTAGCCAGAATCACACTCCTAACTACTAGAGGTCTAGACTCATCAGGCAGGAGGGGCAGAATCTGTCTGAGTGCTTTCAACAATCCATAGCAGACACTGATGGTTTTATTGGTCTGGGAGGTAATTTGGAGATCCGCATCAAACAATACCCCTAGATTGCGCACAGTCTTAACTGGGATGCAAGGTTCTGCTCCCGGCGCAAGCCTGATCTCATGGGAGGGTTGTTGACTCAGTTTGGCTGACGAACAGTAGACAACCTCTGTCTTCCCCTCATTAAATTGAAGGGAGTTTAATGTCAGCCACCTGGCCACCTTGTTCATGCAGTTCTGGCAGGACTCCATGGTCACCGCCTGTCTTCCTTCTAAGGAGAACACCAGTTGTGTGTCATCGGCATAGTTTATCAAATCTATACCGAAGGATTTGATCATGGGGATCAGGGGCTGCAGATAAAGATAAAAAAGAATGGGGCTGATCGAGGAGCACTGAGGGACTCCGTGACTGACCAGGGACTTGGGAGATGAAAAGGGTGCTAGGGTCACCACCTGTTGTCTACCTGTCATGTAGGATTGTATCCACCTCAGGGCCTTGCCCTTCACGCCCAGTTTTTCCAGCCTGCTTAACAGAACTGCATGGCTTACCGTATCTAATGCGGCCGACATGTCCAACAGCACCAGGACTGAGGAGTTGCCATTGTCGGCTCGCATCCGGAGAGTGTCCAGCATGGTTGCCAATGCAGTTTCTGTTCCGTGGCCTGGGCGGATACCAATAAACGATCAGGTAACCAATAATACACAAACGGTGCAAAGTCTTAGATCCAGCAATAATAGAGTTCAGGTGAACTTGGCCATAAGGATGGCTTTGACCTCCTTCTTAAAAAATGCAGTAGAGGAGATAAGTCTTGTTTCAGGAGGGAGTGCATTCCAGATCCTGGGTTCCATTCCTGAGAAGGAGCGTTTGTATGTTTTTTCCTTCCGGAATCTTCGAGGTTTCAGGAGGAGATTTTTTGTGCTTCTATTGGATCTCGAGCCTCCAGATATAGTCAGCTTTTGAGTGAGGTAGTTGGGTGACTTGTGGTGTACGGCCGAGTGTGTCATACAGGCAATTTTCAGCTGTATTCTGGCTTCAACAGGCAGCCAGTTCAGGGATCTCAAGTCAGGGGATATATGCGAATGTTTTCTAGAACCAGTGATGAGTCTCGCGGCAGCGTTCAAGGAGGCTCTTAGGGGAGCGGTTGTTGAAAGGGGGAGTCCGCTGAGGCCACGATTCCATAGTCTATGCGAGGGATGACTAGGGCTTGTACAGCAGTTTGGAAGTCCTTAGCTGGGAAGAAGGGTTTAAGTTTCCTCAGAGTGTTGATTTGGAAATTAGCTCCTTTAGTTGCTTTGCTAATGTGCTGCTGCATATTGAGGTTGGCGTCAAGCGTGATGCCTAAGGATTTCGCAGATTCCACAATAGTGGGTTGGGCATTGAGGGCAGTTAGGTGTTTGAGCCAGGTTTGGGTGATGGCGATTTTTGCAGGAGGTGAGATCAGAAGGAACTCAGTCTTCAGAGCGTTTAGTTTGAGGTGATTATCGGCCAACCATGATTGTGTGTTTCTGAGTGTGGAATTCAGAAGTTTGATGTCTTCCGGGGATTGTAGTTTGAGGTACAGTTGAGTGTCATCGGCGTACATATGGAAGTGTACATTAGATGCTTGCAGCACCGTGGTGAGTGGTTCCATGACGAGGTTGAACAATGTGGGGGATAGGGAAGATCCTTGTGGGACGCCTAAAGTTGCAGGTACAGCGGAGGACAGCACGTTGTTGATCTTGAACTTCTGAGACCGGTTATGTAGGAAGGAAGTGAACCATTTGAGAACAGTCCCGGATACACCCATTCTGGTATTTAACAGCTCCAGTAGGTTCTCATGTTTGACAGTATCAAATGCTGAGGAGAGATCAAGAAGGATGAGGAGGCAGGAATCATTGCGATCAAGGATTTGGAGGGCGTCATCAATTATGTGCGTCATAGCCGATTCCGTGCTGTGTTTCGCTCGGAAGCCTGATTGATGAGGGTTGAGGAGATCAAACTGATCAATGTGTTTTGTCAGCTGGAGTTGTACGCATTTTTCCAGCAGTTTGGCCAGGGTGGGGATATTAGTGATATGGCGGTAATTGTGTAGGTCAGCCGGGTCAGCTGTAGGTTTCTTGAGTATAGGCGTGACTTGCCCCACCTTGAGGGAGTCTAGGATGAGTCCTTGCTGAAGGGAGCTGTTTATGATTTTAGTCCAGAGTGGGAGGAGCAGGGGGGTGAAGTCTTTTACAGCATTGGCAGGTAGGGGGTCTGTAAAGTGATTAGAGGGCATCAAGGTGCCGAGCAGTTTGTGGATTCTCCCTTGCACTCTTCTCCCCTCTGCCTAGCACCCTTCTCCTCTCTACCTTGCACCCTTCTCCCCTCTGCCTTGCACCTGTCTTCTCTCTCCCTTGCACCCTTCTCCTCTCTGCCTTGCACCCTTCTCCGCTCTGCCTTGCACCCTTCTCCTCTCTGCCTTACACCCTTCACCCACTGCCTTGCACCCTTCTCCCTTCTGCCTTGCACCCTTCTCCCCCTCCGCCTTGCACCCTTCTCTACCTTACACCCTTCTCCCCTCCACCTTGCACCCTTCTCTCCTCCACCTTGCACCCTTCTCTCTGCCTTGCACCCTTCTCCTCTCTGCCTTGCACCCTTCTCCCTTCTGCCTTGCACCCTTCTCCCTTCTGCCTTGCACCCTTCTGCCCTCCGCCTTGCACCCTTCTCCTCTCTGCCTTGCGCCCTTCTCCTCTCTGCCTTGCACCCTTCTCGCCTCCCCTTTGCACTCTTCTCCCCTCCCCCTTGCACTCTTCTCCCCTCCCCCTTGCACTCTTCTCCCCTCTGCCTTGCACCCTTCTCCTCTCTACCTTGCACCCTTCTCCCCTCTGCCTTGCACCTGTCTCCTCTCTACCTTGCACCCTTCTCCTCTCTGCCTTGCGCCCATCTCCGCTCTGCCTTGCACCCTTCTCCTTTCTGCCTTGCACCATTCTACCGCTGCCTTGCACCCTTCTCCCCTCTGCCTTGCACCCTTCTCCCCTCTGCCTTGCACCCTTCTCCCCTCTGCCTTGCACCCTTCTGCCCTCTGCCTTGCACCCTTCTCCTCTCTGCCTTGCGCCCTTCTCCTCTCTCCCTTGCACCCTTCTCCCCTCTGCCTTGCACCCTTCTCCCCCCCCACCCTTCTCCTCTCTGCCTTGCACCCTTCTCCTCTCTGCCTTGCACCCTTCTCCTCTCTGCCTTGCACCCTTCTCCCTTTTGCCTTGCACCCTTCTCCCTTTTGCCTTGCACCCTTCTCCTCTCTACCTTGCACCCTTCTCTCCTCTGCCTTGCACCCTTCTCCCCCCCGCCTTGCACCCATCTCCTCTCTACCTTGCACCCTTCTCCTCTCTACCTTGCACCCTTCTCCTCTCTGCCTTGCTTACCTGAGGGCACCATTTCGTTGCCTCATCCCTTCTCATATGAGCTTTGCCCTGGAGAATGCTGACTCTGAGGGCCCCCACTCCCACCCTTGTCAGGGTCCTGAGCAGTGCTCTGTGCTGCCTCCTGCTCTCTGGGGCCCTCACCCCATCCTCTTTCCAGGCTTCGCTCAACATTGCAACGTGTTGCATTGTTTCTCTTCAGTCAGCCCGGAATTGAGAGTGAGGGGCTCAGAGCAGGCTGCAGCCTGCACCTGCTTTAGAGGGAGAGAGGCTTGCTTTAGCGCATGCCTCTCTCACAGCTCTCAGAAGAGCTGAGTGGGGCCCCCTTCATTTACTGAAGAGAGTGCCGCCCCCCAGCACTGCGGGGGCTGCGGGGCGTTTGTTACGACCCTGCCCATGATCGTCGCACTGGTCATTGTCTGGCCTTGTCTTGCTTCTGGTTGCGCCATAGTGAAGACTAGAGGTTCACTGTTTTCCTCTATTTGTTTAATATATTCGCGCTCTCGAACTTGCCTTGGTACATGCCATTCTCTGACTAAGGAGATTCTTTAATGGAAATCTCAACCAGGGGTACTTGTCCGACAGTTGTACTTCTGATTATCTGAGACTCGTGGCATGAATGGATTTCAGCTTTAAGTGTGGCAATATCTTCATGGTTTGTGTTTTTTTGCATGAACCAGACCTCAATGTATGGGTATCAGAGCGCTTTACCAAGCACCAATTTCGTTACACAAGGACACATTCATTTTTTTAGGCATGGGGAGATTCAGGGGCAGATTTACAAGGACTGGCAAACACCTGCATATTATGACAAAACAAACAGTAGGGGAGGGCTAGAGGGACGTTTAAAGACCAGTGCCTAAGTATTGTCCCCCAAAGGACTGAATAATACACAATAAACTTAGGGGTCTAAGGGCTAAACCAGAAAAGTGTTTGCTAATGTAAGTCCTATGTCTAATGAGTACTATAGGAATACAAAGGATTTGCCATTTGCCATTTGCCATTTGCCATTGTGAAAATGGCAAATGGTTCTTCAAATTTATTGAATGGAAACTCGAATAATGCAATGCATTATTTCTGTCAGTCGGTTTCTTGAACACTTTAGTTGAAATTTCTTCTCCTGACTTGGATACTTTTCGTGGCAATCTAAGTTCTACTTACAGAAGACGGGAACGTCAATGGGATTTACGTTTCGTAGAGAACCTTCGAAAAAGAAGTACTGCAGCTGTTTTTGCAACATAGTTCGTGACTAGCAGGGGGCGGGGCACCGGTCCGATGTTGATGTCGGGTTTTATTTCATCCCGGCACAACACGCTGCTATGCGGCGTCTTTACTACAGAGGTGAACGAGGAAACCAGCGTTTGCAAACTGAGCTAGAATAGAAGGTAACGATCACACCTAAACGATTAATTGTTACTAACACAAGAATGTTTTGTGAGTAAAATATACACACTCACTTATTGATTAAAGTGGGTTTCTATTTTCCACCCTGTTATCAGGTAGAACAGTGCTAACGAGAGGCTCGAGTCCCACACTCAAACACTGGAAGTAAGTAAATAGTTACACGCCGCCATTACTATGGCTCAGGACTCTTTGCATTCATTGATGTCGGTTTCGTTTTTCGTTTTTCTGGTCTGCAGGGCGGCATGTTCACTGCATTTTGTGACATTGGATACAAACATTTGTGCCCGTTTGGAGGGTACGTCCTTTTATTTGACCTATCTTCTCAGTTATGCTATTACAGTATAAAGGCGACATAAACGTTGATTGCACTTGTTTGAATCTAGTGGCATGTATTAGGGTACCACAGTAGGAATTGTGACATTATTGCTTGGGCAGCTGGAGTGTTTGGACACAGAAAAATAGCTGCTTTATCTCGAGAGGAACCTTGTGTTTTGATATTTATAAAATGGATGTTCATAATGAGTAAAGATGATATAAGGACAAATGGTTACATTACTATCATTTTTCTACACAGTAATTCCCCTGATGAAGATGCAGATGCATCGAAATGCATTGGGAATCCACGCAAGCACAGATGAAATTGTGGTTTTGTTCTCGTAGTAACCAGATTTTTGTCAGGAATATTTGAACCATATTTACAATGAGAACTAATTGTTAATATGTTTTACAAGTTGCATGATTTGAACAATTTTGCACTGTTATGAATTGCAGAAAACGAAATATAACAATGAATTCCACAGCACTTTGTATTGTAGTCCTGTGATTATATTGACACTTAAGAAAGTGGAATTTATTGCATTTGTTTATGTTTACATTTTGATACATTAATTGGAAAGAAAGTTACAAAAGTGTTGCACTTGAACAAATTTGAACAGTGCATTCCTGCATAAGACACAGTGGTGTCAGTAAGTACAGTTATTTTAGAATCCTGACAGGGGTTAGTCAGGGAGCAGGTCTGCACCAATTGGTTGAAAAGACAAACATATGTTTCACACACGGTTGTGTGCAGGTTACGCACATATCCTATTTAAAAGTTTTGGAGAAACACATTTATCAATACCTATGTCTGTTCCTAGAACAGAACTCCTTCCTTAACTCCACTCAGACCAGATTCCGTCTGACACATAGGAGTCGATTACGAAGTTGTGCAGGATACTTTCCGGCCGAGTCCTTGTCAGATTCGGGTCCGTCCGACTCGCGATCGGCGGTTCCGCATGACTGATTACAATGCTTCCGAACACCGTTTGGAAGGACTCCCATAGGAGCCTGTGTTCCAACCGACAACACAGGCTCCTATGGGGAAAAGGGGTGCCTGTGAAAAACCTTGCACCCTGTGGTGGGCACCCCAAGGTGCCTGCTACACAGTGCATGGTACCCCACAGCTCCCAACTGGAGACCTTAGGTTGAAGGAGGGCTTGCTAGGGGTCCCAAAAGTCAGTTTCTGACAGACCTTTCGTGCCAGACAGACCGAGTCGGAAAGGCTGTCAGAATCCGACATCGTAATCGGTCCGACGGTAACGCAGTCATAGAACTGTATGAATCGGTTCAGACCGACTCAGATTCTCAGGTTGCCGGTCAGAACCGATTCGGTATGACTGAACGGTTCCCCTTCTGACCTCACGCATCCTAATCGGTCGGTCGGAATTGTTTCCCACCGAGTTGGGCAGATGGGTTCCGACACGGTCTAGGAGAATACAACTGTCATTCGGAGCCTTTCCGCACAACATCGTAATCAGCCCCATAGTACAGAATCTGCACTAATAGCAATAACAGAGGTGGTAAAAATGTTGCTAGACAAAGGAGGGTATGCGGCCATCATCTTCCTCGACCTGAGTGCCACGTTCAACACTGTCGACCACGAAACCCTTCTACTCAGGATGAGGGGAATAGGAATAAGAAACGGTGCTTTAAAGTGGCTTTATTCCTTCCTTAAAGATAGGTCCTTCCAGATCTGTGAACCCCCCCTGTTATTCAGAGGTCGTTCCCATGAAGTGTGGGATCACGCAGGAATCTGCACTGAGCCCCACACTTTTTGAACATTTATGTGTGGCCGTTGGCAGATATCGTCAATGAATTTGGGGTAGGAATTGTCTCCTATGCCGACGACACATAATTGGTTGTCTCCCTTGCCCAGGGACAGGATCGCAACGCCAACCAGCCCCTTGCTTAGAGAAAGTGGCATGGAGGATGGCGAAATGCTTGTTGAAACTAAATGGAGATAAAACTGAGCTGATGCTTTTGGGGAAAAATTCAATTCCTCAATGCACCATAGTACATATAAACATTTCACAAACCGTGTAAATAAAAAACATTCATATAAACACCAATTTGAGTGCTCTAGGTCAGGTAGTAAATAGACCCAAGCCTTCTTTGGTCCCACTGAGTTTGGTTCAAGGCAGCACATAGTGTGTCATTGCTGGACATCTGTGGACAAAATATTGGATTACAGTGACCCTGTGCTGGAACAGGACTTACCAAGGGTGTCACAGGATCATAACTTAGGATAGAGTCCCCCTGTTATTAGCCCCTTGAAACTAAGAGGTTCCAGCATAGCCAAATGAGCAGGCCGGCAGAAAAGAGTGATCAGCTGCTTGTCTGTGTTTATGTTATTAGGACTGGTGCCCCATGAACTGAATGACTAGAGGCATCTTTTCTTTTCCACTATTTGTATATGGTGTTTATATGAATGTTTTTTATTTACACGGTTTGTGAAATGTTTATATGTACTATGGTGTTATATGTGAATGTCGCTATTTGAGTATGCTTTATGTCTGGGTATATTGAAATGTCTTGCAAAAATATGAAATAAGTAAAAATTACTAAATGAAAAGTTTGCCTGCTTAGGATTATTGGCTAGGTGGTGTGATAATATATCGAACTAATCTATCTGGCCATCCTGTTGTTGTTTAATACATTTGAGTGGTCTAGGTCAGGTAGTAAATAGACCCAAGCTTTCTTTGGTCCCACTGGGTTTGGTTCAAGGCAGCACATAGTGTGTCAGTGCTGGACATCTGTGGACAAAATATTGGATTAAAAATATCGTGTCGCAGAATATTATGTCAATATTATAGGAATTTCATATGTATCATGGACAGGAATATAGATGTAAAAAATTTCGCTCTAAGTGTTGTTTTAAATATCAATGTAAGAAATATCAATGTAGTAAACATTATTGGATATAATATAGTTTTTTAATGTAAAGTAATATGTATGTATTTTTTAAAATGTCATGTGTTTATAATATGTTTTAATTTTAGAATTGTTTTATTTATAAAATTGTGTTAATACAGAATTTGGAATTGTTTTAATGTTTTTTTAATTATACAATTTTTGTTTCAGGAGCAGGATGTTGGGTTAATAGGGGGTAAGGGTGGTAAGATTTTAAAAAAATGTGTATTCTTTTTTCGTCCAGTCCAGTTTTTGATATGCAAATTGTTTTATTAATTATAAAATGTTTTTTAAACACATTAATCTGAAAGAAGATATTTTTTATTGTTTTAAAAAAATAAAATGTTGAGGGGGCGTGGCTTGACCGGCAACAATGGTGGTCGTGCCTTAGACTCACTCCGGCCAGCCTGCGTATATCCTTTCCAATTATCCTGCCCTGAGCGCCCATAATTGTTGCACAGACGTCGGAGGTGCCGCGGCTTCGTTCGGTGTCTCCCTCAATCTCCCTGGGGGCCGGCGAGGTGTGGAGACGCGGCCTGCATTGCTGGAGCTGCCTGGCGAGTGACGGCTGAGGCAGTGCCGGGGCCTTGCGTGCCGTGCCTGGCCAGGGCTGTGGTTCCCGGGGCCGGCGAAGAGGAGTGTTGCCGAGCTTCCCCCATTCATCATAGGGGGAGGCTGCCTTGCTGAGGTGCGCCTGGTGGAGGAACGCGCTGCGGGGCACTGCCTGGAGGACCTGTGGAACACGGATTTGGAGCCGCGGACCGGGAGAGCCATTGCGCGAGGCTGAGTGGCTCTGTGGAGGGCGGCGGCCATTTTCAGCAGGCCGACCGGGGGTGGTGAACCTTGTGGACAATATCATGGAGGAAACCCGTGCTGGCCTACTGAGAGTGCTGCTGGGGCTGAAGGGTGGCAGCATTGGATGGCGCTTGGCGGGGCGGCTGGCCGGTAGGGTCGGCCTGTGTGGCTCTGGGGACCAGAAGAGACGGGGCGACTGCCCTGACCCGCCCTGTGTTGGGCTGCGGTGGGTCCCCCTCCTTTAGCAGCGGGGTGGCCCCTCTCCCACAGACATTTGGCGGAGTGCAGGAGAGCGGAGAAACGTCACCAGTGATCCCTGGACGTGGGCCTCGGCTGCCAGAGTGGACGACATACCTGGCCCGAGTGTCCTGGACGACGCGGGGGCCAGCTTGCCTGGCCCGAGCCCGCGGTGGTGAGTCTGCTCCGCCGCGGTGTGGGACTGTGGGCTGAGGGGGCTTAGGTGGTGAGAGCCCTTCCTCCCCCCCCCTGCCCTCCCTAACTTTGACTCTGAGGTGGTGGTGGCCCTGGCTTTGGTGTGTTCGGCGGTGTGGCCGGTCCGCGGCGATGATGGGAGTGGTGGTTGAGACACCGTGACGCCGCCGTAGATGCGACAGGACCCTGTGGGGCTCAGTGGATGGAGGTGGCCTCGCTGCTGTGATTGGAGGGGCTGAGTCAGTGGTCGGTGCGGGCCACGGAGCAGGGGGCAGAGTGGTGCCTTCTGGTGGAGAAGTATAGTCGCCCCGTGCGTGGCTCATAATCTTGGAGATTAGCCACGGCCTGCTTGAGGCTCACCTGGAGAGTCTTGCTGCTCTAGCGGGTGTCAACTGTATCACAGGTGTTGTGACCTGTGCCTGCCCTAGGGTTGGTAATCCTTGCCATGTTTGGGACATGAACCTTCACAATGACCCACTACAAGGGAGGAGGTGGCGGTACTAAACAGGGCACACTCGACAAGTATACTGGTGCAGGGGCCGCCGCTGGGACTGCGGGCTCGCAGAGTCAAGTGCCGGACAATGCGGTGCTCATGGCGGCTATCACTCAGTCCCGAGACATGCTTGATGCCAAGATAGGGGCCAATGGGTTTGATGTCACAAGATCTACGGAACGCCTTGGAGCGCATTACTGCAGTGGAGACCCGCGTGTCGGAGGTGGAGGACGATGTCACGGTTCTGAAGAAGAAAGTGGTGGCTATGGGAAAGGTACAGAAGGGTCTGGCCATGCAGGTTGAGGATGCCGAAGGGCGCGCCAGGCCGAACAATCTACGCTTCGTGGGATTTCCGGAGGGATGCGAGGGAGACAGCGTGGAGCGCTTTTTGACCCAGTGGTTGGAGGGTTGGCTCCCATCCAATGTGCTTTCCCGTTGTTTCGTCATCGAACGTGCCCATTGTGCCCTCATGCAGAAGCCCCCAGTGGGTGCCCGCCCAAGGCCGATTATAGCTAAGTTTCTTAACTATATGGATTGGGACGCTATCCTGCGACAGGCCAGGGCTAAGTATACCCTCACTTGTGACAATGCCTCCATACTTATTTTTCCAGAGTACACTCGCTTAGTTCAACAGCAGCGACAGTCTTTCCTGGTGGCCAAAGCGCGCCTTCGCGATCTGAAGCTCCAATATGCGCTGCTGTATCCCGCCAGACCTAACCTCTGGTCACTCCCCACGCCGCACGGCTCCTCCTGGTTGCCTGTGACTGCTGCTGGCTTGTTTCCCCCCCATTCCTGGCTTGTATTCTGTAGTCTTTCCTCCCCTCTGTTTGCCGCTCGTTTTGCCCTTGCCCTCTGTGCCCTACCCGCTCCCTGCTTCCCGCCGCTGCTCTCCGCGGCCCGCCCCCTTTTGCCTTCTATGCCCAATACCCTCTCCCATTGGCCGCCCCGCTCCCGCCTCCCAGCTGCTCCTCCCTCCCACTTGGCCTCTTAAGGAGGGCACCGCGCGGCAGTGAGTGCGACCTGACCTCTGGTAGCTCCCCACGCCGCACGGCTCCTCCTGGTTGCCTGTGACTGCTGCTGGCTTGTTTCTCCCCCATTCCTGGCTTGTATTCTATAGTCTTTCCTCCCCTCTGTTTGCCGCTCGTTTTGCCCTTGCCCTCTGTGCCCCCACCCGCTCCCCGCTTCCCGTCGCTGCTCTGGGTGGCCACGCCCCCTTTTGCCTTCTGTGCCCAATACCCTTGGCCATTGACCGCCCCGCTCCCGCCTCCCAGCTGCTCCTTCCTCCCACTTCGCCTCTTATGGAGAACACAGCGCGGAAGCGCAGCGGACGCACGCAGCGGTCGCTCCGCCGGTGTGCTGAAGGCACGCCAAAGGCAAGCCCGTCTGGCCCATCCGTCCCTGGACCGTGCCCAGTGCCAGAACCCGTGGCCCCAGCCGATGCCAGGGCACCCGACTGAGGTACGACAGCGCCACCCTCACCGCACTCAACACCGGACGACCTGCCACCTGCCACCAAGCCACCCCGAAGCGCACCCACGGACCCTTCACCTGCCAAGCATGCACATTCTCCTGCCTCCGAACTTGCACCCCGCCCACCTAACTCAGCAACGACAACAACAACCACCTCAAGTGCATCCTGCTCAACACCCGCTCCGTCCACAAACACGCCATCGAACTCTGGGAACTCCTTGATACTACAGCACCAGACGTCTCCTTCCTCACGGAAACCTGGATGAGCACCTCCTCGGCCCCTGACATCGCCATACCATCCCGGACGGCTACAAAATCACCCGGAAGGACCGCGTTAACAAACCTGGAGAAGGAATCGCCATCATCTACAGGAACACCATCAGCGTCACGTCCAACTCCGAAGACACACTTATCGCCGCCGAACACCTTCACTTCCAGATCCACACCAACCCCCAGACCACCCTCAGAGGAACACTCATCTACAGACCCCCGGGCCCACGGACACAAGTCAGCGAAACCATCGCCGACGTCATCAGCCCGCATGCCCCAGCCTCATCAGAGTACATCCTCCTAGGGGACCTGAACTTCCACCTGGAGAAAAACAATGACAGCAACATCACCGCCCTGCTCGACTACCTCGGACTCAAGCAACTGGTGGACACGCCCACCCACCTCGCCGGCCACACGCTCGACCCCATCTTCTCCGCCAGCAACCACATCTCCTTCAGCCACTCCACCAGACTTCACTGGACCGACCACAGCTGCATCCACTTCACCTTCAAGAAAACCACCTCCCACCAACAGACACCACAGATCTCCCGAAGAAGCTGGAGCAAAGTCACCGCAGACCAACTGACCACATCGCTGAGCCAGAACCCGCCTGTAGACACCCACGACACCAACGACGCAGCACACAACCTCGCACAGTGGATCACCAACTGCGCTGACGACCTCGCCCCTCTGAAGAAACCCCCAGGCAAGACTAGCAACAGAAAAAACGCATGGTTCACAGACGCCCTCAGAGCTGCAAAGACATCATGCCAAACCCTCGAGAAAGCTTGGGGCCATGACAGGACATCAGAAAACATGACAGTCCTCAAGAGCGCCACCCGTGAATACCACCAGATGATCCGCACCACCAAAAAGACATCATTCAAAGAGCGGCTGGACGACAACGCCCACAACAGCAAGGAACTCTTCAGCATCGTCAAAGAGCTCTCCAACCCCAGCGCCAGCAACAACGACATCACACCCTCGCAAGACCTCTGCAACTCCCTCGCCACATTCTTCCACCGCAAGATCGCAGAGATACACGACAGCTTCGGACCCCAGACTCCACCTCCAGCTTTCAAACCAACGACCCCCACCAACAGCCTCAGCGCATGGACCCCCATCAGCTCAGAAGACACCATCCGCGTCATGAACACCATCCACTCCGGCTCCCCATCCGACCCATGCCCCCATCACATCTTCAGCAAACCCGATACCATCATCGCACCCCACCTCCGGAACATTACCAACAGCTCCTTCACGTCAGCGACCTTCCCTGGAAGCTGGAAACACGCAGAAATCAAATCCCTTCTGAAGAAACCAACAGCGAACCCCAAAGACCTCAAGAACTTTCGCCCCATCTCTCTTCTCACCTTCCCGGCTAAAGTCATCGACAAGACCGTCAATAATTAGCTGACAGCATTCCTCGAAGAAAACAACTCGCTCGACCCATCCCAATCCGGATTTCGAGCCAACCACAGCACCGAGACCGCCCTCATCGCAGCCACCGATGACATCAGGACCCTGATGGACAACGGAGAGACAGCGGCTCTCATCCTCCTGGACCTCTCAGCAGCCTTCGACACAGACTGCCACCGCACCCTAATAACCCGCTTCTACAACACTGGGATCCAAGGAAAGGCCCTGGACTGGATCACATCATTCCTCTCCGACAGAACCCAGAGAGTCCGCCTCCCTCCCTTCCGATCCAAAGCCACCAAGATCATCTGCGGCGTACCCCAGGGCTCCTCGCTCAGCCCAACCCTCTTCAATATCTACATGGGCCCCCTCGCCACCATCGCACGCAAACACAACATCAACATCATCTCCTACGCCGACGACACCCAACTGATACTCTCCCTCACCAAAGACCCTCTCACCGCCAAAGCCAACTTCCAGGACGGAATGAAAGATGTCGCAGAATTAATGAAGCACAGCCGTCTGAAGCTCAACTCGCACGCAACCTGGGATTCATCCTGGACTCCTTCCTCACGATGACCAAACAAGTCAAAGCAGTCTCGTCCTCGTGCTTCAATACCCTGCGCATGCTCCGAAAGATCTTCCGGTAGATCCCCACTGAAACCAGAAAGACGGTCACCCAGGCCCTCGTCACCAGCTGACTGGACTAAGGGAACGTCCTATACGCAGGAACCACAGCCAAACTTCAGAAACGCCTTCAACGCATACAGAACGCCTCCGCACGACTCATCCTCGACATCCCTTGCCACAGCCACATTTCCGCCCACCTGAGAAAACTGCACTGGCTCCCCATCAGCAAGAGGATCACGTCAGGCTGCTCACCCACGCACACAAAGTGCTCCACAACATGGGCCCCGAATACCTCAACAACCGTCTCTCGTTCTACACCCCCATCTGCCAGCTCCACTCCACCAACCTCGCCCTCGCCACCGTCCCACGGATTCGCAGAACCACCACTGGAGGAAGATCTTTCTCCTACCTGGCAGCCAAGACATGGAACTCCCTCCCCGCTCACCTACGACTGACTCAAGACCATCTCACCTTCAGGAAACACCTCAAGACCTGGTTGTTCGAGCAGTAGCGGCGAACCCCACCCCCTCCAGCACCTTGAGACCCTCATGGGTGAGTAGCGCGCTCAACAAATTTATTGATTGATTGACTGAGAGTCATTTATCGGTCCCGTACAGTGTTCTTTGACTCCCCGGAAGAAGTATTCAAATGGACTGATGAAACTGTTCAGATACGTCCTCCTATGCCGCCAGGTCTGAATCTTCCTCCAGTGATGTGACCCATGGAGGGCCCGGGGCCAGAGGGGTGGTAATAGGAGATCCCGCTCCAGGCGTCACAACAGGTCCAGCTCTGTCCTCAGTCAAAAGGTCGCGTCTCCAGAGAAGCCGCAGCTGGGGGAATGACATGGTGACATTTTTGCTTGGACGCTCAGTTAGGCTAGTTTGATTGAGGCTGGTTCTCGCTTACACCTGCGTGGACGGGAGGGGGTGTGGTCCTTTTCTCCCCCACAGTTATGGGTGTTTTCTTGGGGATCCATTGGAGTGGATGGTGGCTGTCCCCCTGTTGGGGGCTGGAACTTGCTCCGACCGCGACAGGTACTTCCATGTTTGGGAGGTATGGGGTGGAGGGGGGTTGCGGGGGGATTTGTGGTGGTTGGGCGTTTTGGGGTTTGCTTGATTGCGTGACTGTGCTGTCTGTCCATCAGAATTCGGGTGCACTGGGTTGGGGAGGCACTGGTGGGAGGAGTGGGTACGTTGTATTATGCCTGACACTGATGGAGGGGGGAGGGTAGTCCCAGGGTCCCTGCGCTTAGTTAGCTGGAGTGTGCATGGGGCGCTAGATAAGGTCAAGAGAGGGGCCATTCTACGATACGCCAAGAGGGCGTGGCTGATATTCTGTTGCTTCAAGAAACACACCTCCCGGGCATGAAGGCTCTCTGTTTGCAACAATTTGGATTTAATCAGGTCTATCACTCGGGGTTTATGAGGGGCTCCAGGGGTGCTGCAATTCTGATTCACCGTAGGGTCTCTTACACACATGATAAGATATGGACCGATACTCAGGGCAGGTATGTTGTCATACAAGGGAAGATTGGAAGTGACCCTGTGATGGTCTGTAGTGCATATGTCCCGCCGCCACAACAGTGGTCGTTGGTGGAACGGCTGTTGACGGAGATTGGAATGATGTGATGGAACCCGGGCTTGATAGGTGGTGCAGTGGGGGGATTCCTCTGGTGGGGGTCCCTCTACCAAGCTCCATTCCATGGCGCTGGGACTCAACTGGGTGGATGTGTGGCGCCATATGCATGGACCCCTTAGGGAGTACACCTTTTTCTCTACTGTACATGACTCCTTCACCAGATTGGACTATATCTTTGTTCCCAAGATGCTTGTACATAGGGTACTGTCGGCCGCTATACTGCCCAGGGCCCTGTCCGATCATTCGCCAGTAGAGCTCGTATTCCAGCTGGGCCCGGGGCGGCAGCCGCTTCGGTGGCGCATGTCGGGGTGGCGCCTTCAGGGGGAGGAGTATAGGTAGCACCTGACTAGGACCAATGCAGTTTACTTTGCTGCTAATATGGGATCGGTAGACTCTTCCGCGTTTCTCTAGGAGGCGTTGAAACCGACGATGCGGGGAGTTGATATTTCTTGGTGTGTGGCTGCGAGGAGGGAGCGGCAGATTTGGTGTGTCGGGAGGCCGCCATGGAGGCGTTGGATCGTAGGGGTCGGGATGCTGATGCTGGTATGGCAAGGAGACAGGTAGTACTGGCCCAACAACAGTACTCCGGGATTTTGTTGGACGAGGCGGGTCAGGCCTGGCTGGCCACATGCAGTAGAGTATATCAATGGGGGGACAAGTCAAGCAAGATGCTACACTGCCTGTGTCAGGGTTCCCTGCATGTCCAGCCGCTGCCCCGGATCTGCGATCCGGAGGGGGTGCCTGTGGTTGAGACTTCGGCTATTGCCGCGAGCTTCACGGCATACTATGAGGGTCTGTTACGCCTCGGGATTGCCTCCCAGAGGAGCCCATTCAAAAATGTAACGATGATCTTCCCACCAGGGCGGTATCGGACGAGGTGCGGGACAAGCTGGACCTACCCCTGTCCGATGACGAATTGAGTATGGCCTTAGGGGAAATGTGCGCGGTGAAGGCGCCGGGTCCTAGTGGCTTCCCGACCAAATTTTTAAAATGTTTTTTCATGCAGTAACGCCCGTATTTTAGACCAGTAATTGAGGAGGCGTTGGAGAGTGGCTCGCTCCCCCTGGACTGGTGACATGCAGAAGTGGTGGTCTTCCTAAAACCAGGGAGGCCTCCGGACTGTCACGAGTCCTATCGCCCTATTTCCCACCTCAATATTGAGGCCAAGGTATTGGCTAAAGCCCTGGCCAATAGGCTCCGGCCGCATGTACACCCGGATCAGGCCGGATTCATGCCCCAGAGGGCAACACGTCATAATATCAGACGGGCGCATGTCGCTATATCGGCCTGGAAGCAACTCGGAGGGCCGGCAGCATTATTATTAGCAGACATGGACAGGGCGTTTGATTCCCTGAGCTGGGTATATCTGTTTGCATTACTACGCCGTCTTAACTTCGGCCCGCAATTCTTGGCTTACCTGCGGTTGCTATACAAAGTTCTTACAGCGACGGTGCGAGTGGGGGGGCCGATATCTCGCTCCTTTTAGATCCAATGGGCACGTGCCAGGGGTGCCCCCTCTCCCCATATTTATTTGTGCTCGCAATGGAACCACTGGCAGAGTGGGTGCGCATTGATGCTCAGCTCAAAGGCTTTCGATGGGCCCCTGGTGTTGTTGATAAAATAGCGCTCTATGCCGATGATGTCCTCTTTTTCCTCACTGACATAGATAGGTCGGACCACGCCTATTGCGATCTTACAGATTTTTGGTGAGACTTCAGGGCTCTATATGAACCCGGGCAAATCTACCCTGTAAGTCTTGGATGGTCAGTTTATGGTGGGGGACTGGGTGTCTGTTCTCCACCTTGCATCAGGGGGGATGAAATATCTGGGTGTCTACCTCTCAGCTTTGTCGATCGTCTCTAGGGAGCAGAACTTGGCTGTGGTATGGGACCGTACATGAGAAGACCTCAAGGCATGGTCTCGCATGCCCCTCACTATTTATGGCAGATCGGTTATTTTTAAAATGGTAGCGCTCCCTCGCTAGCTGTATCAGCTGCAGAATCACCCCTACTTTATCCCGCCACGTTGGTTCCAACAGGTAAACTCGGCGTTGGGTGGGTTTCTATGTGAGGGAGGGACGGTGCGCGTGGCGCTACATACGTGCTTTCTCCCTACATACACTGGGGGGCTTGCGACGTCGGATGTTCTCTCCAATTACCAGGTGGCTCTCCTGCTGGTGCTCAATGAATTGTGGTACGGGGATCAGGGGACCCGGCGTATGCAGTGGAACGCCACCTGATGGGCACTAGGTCATTACACACGTTGCTCTATTCAGCGCCGTCGCGGCGGAACCTCCCTTCGGCCACGCAGGTGGTATTTCATGTTTGGCGACGGACCTTACATGGGATGGGGTGGTGGAATGTACTGACTAGGGAGACGCCATTGTGGAATAATGGGCATCTGCCCCAGCTGGGGGCGCTGCAAGGTTTTCAGGGGTGGGACTCGATAGGGATCTAGTCCTTAGGCGACGTGATGACTGACCTGACACTTAAATCCTTTCAGGAGTTATATGATGAGCATGGAATGCCGTGGTCCCAATTCTTTCGATATTTACAGCTTAGGCACGCATTGTCGCCCTATTTAGTGGGGCTGGAGTCCCTTCCTGAGTTTAGCCCCATGGAGGCAAAGGTGTTCATGGGCGAATTGCCAGACCGTAAGATTTCACGCATTTACCAGATGCTAGCTCATCACTGCTCTACTGACTTACAGCGCCTCCGAACAGCGTGGGTGGGGGATGTGGGCGAGCTGGAGGAGGAGGACTGGACGGAGGCCCTGACGAGTCCACGAGGAGCCGCTATTTCCACACGTCTGTGGCTGGTACAATTTAAATATCTGCACCGCGTGTATTTTACTAGAATGAGACGTGGAAGGCGGGCATGATAGGCTCCCCTGAATGTCTCCGATGTGGGACACACGAGGGTACGCTTTTGCACACAGTTTAGGATTGCTCTGCGCTGCATAGGTTCTGGAGGGGTGTGTTCTCCTGTTTGTCTGAGGTGTTGGCTTGGGAGCTTCCCTACACGCCAAGATTGGCATTTTTGCATGTGATGGAAAGTGTGGGGGGGCAATAGGTATAAGCGCCACCTGCTCCTGTTGGGTCTCACGCTGATGAAGAGGGATATAGCCAGGGCTTGGAAGGCGGCTCAGGCCCCGCTGCTGGCTGCTTGGAGATCTGGGATGGACTTCTTGAGTTGCCAATATTTCTTGCTAGGGGATGCCCCCCGTTAACATTACAAAATCTGGAACGATGGGCGGACTATAGGAGATTGGAGCTGGACCCGCTGCCGGGCGAGGCATCTGTTGAACCTCTTTAAAGTGGGATGATGATGGCAATATGTGGAGTGCAGGACAGACTCAGTGTGTTCGTTTGGCTATGTAATTATTCATTTGGGACGGCATATACCCAATCTGGGTGGTGGGGAGGGGGTGGTTTGTTGGGATAAAAAGTCAATGGCATTATTGTATTTCTATTGCTGTGTGCTGTAGTCTCCGGGTTACTGAGCTAAGCATAATATGTGCCCTGTGACAAATAAAATCTGTTTTAAAAAACTTTAAAAAAATGTTATATATTTAAAATATTGTAGATGTTTATTATGAAGTTATATATGTGTATTTATTTACTATATTCAATTACATTTATTAATATCTTGTATGGAATTGTTAAATATGTTTAAACATTTCTTGAAAATAAATTTAGAATGTTGTGTTTGTTTTTTTTAAATGTAATGTTAAGGTATCATTACGTTATTTCTAAAATATGTGGTGTTAAGTTTTGATGGCTTCATGTTTGGTATGTATTTTTTGGGGCTTGTAATCTTTTGTACGGGAGGGTGCATAACTTTTCTATTACTGGTTTGTGTTTATGAATGATTTCAATGGGAAGTTGAAGTTTACATATTTTTTTATAGGATATCTGTTTTGGTTTATTATAAACCAATTGTTTTTATTTAGATTTCCTTGTTGTTTGGGTTTTGTGGAGTATTTCTTTAAAAACAAATCTTATCTCTTGTATTTTAATTAAAATTACAGACTTTGGATTGCTTTCAGGGATTTCGATGGGATATTTTTACATTCAGATTTTGGCTTTTCTGTATTCATTTTATGAATTTTGTGGTGGATTACTATTTTTTATTATGTGGTTTGTTGTTTAGTATTATATATTTTCAATTATCAATATTAATGTTTTTATTATATCAGTGCTAATATTTTTCTATTTTATAGAACATTTTCACTGATCTAATAAAATATTCATATTATTATAAAAAAATATATAGATTGGTTTATTGCGTAAGAGTATGTTGTAGTTTTTGAGGTTTATGGTAGTTTAATATATATTTTAGAGGATAGATTTCGATAGTACTTCTAAGTAATCTATTCCTTTGTTATTGATGAACATTTTGACTTTGCTTTGTAGCATCTTGTACATTTTTTGGGACCAATATCGGAAACAGATTGTTTTATTCTTAGTCCCTGGTACTGTTGTAATGCTTTGATAAATTTGTATAATATAGATTGAGTTCTGCCTAGTGTGGATTGGAAGGCATTATGCCATCCTGCCACTGCATTGTTTGTTTTGGCTTCCTGTGCCAGGGTTCTGTCATAGACATTCCACCATGATATCTGGAAACTGACTTTGTGTCTGTGTCTTGACAGATGCAGTCTGTCAACCCATGTATCTTAAAAATAGTCCATTAGGGTACTAAGTTTGTCTTTATTTTGTTGATAGTACGGGCTTTCTGTTAGCATGTTATAGTGGTTGACTATCTCTGTGACAGGGACGTAGGCTTATGCTATCATTTGTTTGACTTCAAAGGCGAATTGGCTGTTAATGGATTATTCTACACTTAGGCCCACATTACGATGGTGGTCGGCCGGACCACCATCGTATTGGGCAGGTGACCGTCCAACAATGAATATTTGGGGGTGTCACAACATTTGTCCCAGGGCCACGTGGGGCATGTCCAGCAAGATGGCCCAGTAGGGCGTGCTACACAGAGCTCCGTCCTACTCAGACGATATCCTTTAGAATCCTGAGGTGCGGGACAAGCACCAACCTCACCCTGCATTGAATATCAATCAATACACCGGGGGGAAGCATTGGAGGTGAGGGCACGAAGCCGCAAATCAGGGCGACCCCGGGACGGGGCCACCATCTTGAAAGGCGCTGCGGCCGAGTCAGAGTGCGGAGCAGGCCTAGACCGGGCGGCCTCATCAGCCCGTTGCTGCAAGTATGAAAGGGGCGCAGCGGTTACGGACCGGTATAAATTGGACCGCAGAGGGGCGAGTTTATAATTTGACTAACGGCTGTGCGGGCCATGGGGTGTTAAGCACCTGTATTTGTTCGGCCCGCACATTCAGCCTCGGAGACACTGCGGTAAGTTGGGACGCCATAGTTGAGATACGCTGAAAGGAGAGGCCCAGCCCTGATTGGATTCACGATCATTGGGGGCAGTCAAAGGACGTTGGATTGTGGGCACCTGGTAGCAGTACGGGGACCCAGTGCACGAGCCACAGACAGTCAATCAGATCTTTATTGATAACCTGCCAAAGCCCGCTCTGGTCTCTTCCCAGATGAGAGGCCTGGGGTCCAGCATGCCCACTTCAGAATCTGTACCCAAACATGGTGGGAGAGCCCCTTGCACAAAAAGGGTGAGAGGGGTGGGAGACAGACATGAATTCATTTAAGTAAATTCACCTGAAAAAACACTAAGGTTAATAGGACTTTATTGTTAGGTCTTGTAATAATATAAAAACTATTGTTTTAGTTTGCCGCCCCTCTTAATACACACCAAAAATACAACAAAAATTCAAAATGATGTATAGGAAAGTAAATGATAACACTATGTTTATTTTTCAAGTAAAACTTAAATACAACATTCTAAAATGTTATTTTTCTTACTTTTCTATTAGCAAAATCATCGATGACATCGTCGAAGTCTACTTCATCACTAAGTTGCTTTTCTATAGACAGTATTGCAAGATTTCCTAAACGTAAGGCACTCATTGTAGATCTTAGGTCATTCTTAATCAATTTCAATTTAGAAAAACTCCTCCCACAACCAGCAACACTTACAGCAATTGTGAGGAAAATTCGCAGTAGTATTACAATAGTTGGAACGAAGTTCTCAAGACTGTATTTTAGAACAAACTACAAAAGTTCAAGGGGACTGTCCTTCCATGTCTCTGTTTCGTGTTGGGTAGAAGCAACAGAAATAAAACTCTGAAGTCTTTTTCTCTCAACGAGGAACGCTTCCTCATTAATGTCATCATGATAATGATTTAGTTGACATTCGTATTTATCGTTCAAAAGATTCGATGGAGTAAGGAAAGCATATTTTTCAGCAAGAACAGGAAGTTGTTGAAATCTTGTGGTGATTTATTGGATCACTTTGTCCAGTGAAGAAAACATTTCTCTCCTCAACTCAGTTCCGTATGACAATTCAGCATCTCGTGATTCTTCACCTGCCATTAGTTTCTTCTTTCTACACCGACGATCCATGACTATCCCAAGATCCTCACAAATTTCTTTGGCTTAAGCTACTGAATTTTTAACTAATTCACACCTATTTTCAGTTAAAAATGCTTTTAAAGCATTGAGTTTTATGTTACATTGTTGTATATTCAATCTTTTGGTTTGGAGGTACACCTGGGTGTCAATAATTTCTACTAGGACGGATTCCCACAGGCTAAGAAAGCACAGGAAGGTAAAAGATTGTCAAGCAGCACACCAGCATCTGACCTGGTAAATCTATTTTCTTCTTCACCAGTTAAACGTTCTACAGCACTTAAGATTTTTGAGTAATTCTTTTTTACTACACTGACAGCATCTCCCTGTGCACTCCAATGAGTTTCTATTACACGCTTGACACTTTGACCAGTGACTGAAGTCAGAATATCCCAGAGATGGGTCGAGGAAGAAAAAAACGCGAACAAACGCTCCACAGTTCTAAAAAAGGTAATAGAATTCACAACAACAGAAGCTGCATGTAAACCAGCCAAATTCAGCGAGTGATTTGTACAAATTCTGCTTTTCCATGAATTTTCCTGATGTGTCTTTGAACGCCAGTATGTTGACCAGCCATCACAGCAGCAGTATCATATGCTTGTCCTCTACAATTTGGAATATCAATTCCGTTGCTTTCTAAATTCTGCAAAATCATAGTTGAAATATTCTCAGTAGTTTTACCTTTTGTATAAATGAAATCAACAAATGATTCCACAACAATCACTTTATTTCCATTGATCATAACGTAGCATAAAACTTGGCTCGTCTGATCCTTATGAGAAATATCAGGGGTGCTGTCGAATATCATAGAAAAATACTTTGCTTCTTTCACTTGCTTGATAACTTTGCTTCTTACTTTTTCTCCCAAAATTTCAATAAACTGGATTGTATTTCACCACCAAATGAACTAATTCTAGAAAATGTCCTCTATTTCCTGTTGATTCAGGTTCATCATCAGTCTTGCAATTAATTCCTTCTCTGTGACCCCGTAAAGCCACATTTTGTTCAGCTAGGAATCTAATGATATCCAACAATCTTGAAAGTATCTCCTTCCACTTCTTTACTTCGTTTTCAACTTGTTCTTGAGCCTTTTTATCAATTGTTGCTCCACATTGGATTCTAATTTCCAACTCCTTCCATTGTTTGAAACATCGAACATGGGCCACACTAGATTCATGATTGAAATATTTTAGGATTGAGTTTCAACCACGTGTTGAATCCATCTGCAGAATCAAAATTTGAATTACCTCTATCTGCCAATAGTCTGCAACAAAAGAAGAAAAGAGCTTTTTTAGAAGGAGAGTACACCAACCACGACCTCAAGATTTTTTCATTATTTGGCAGTTTGAAAAAGCCACTCGCGTGTGAGTTTTCTGTTTCGTCCTTTGATTGAATCACTATCACAAATCACTTAATCAGAATCTAGATGTTGAACCACAGACGCCCCTTGTCCTACCAGTAAGATACAAGTGTCATCTTTAATCTTACTTGGCCAAACACCAACATCTTTTAAGTCAACAGCTGGAATTTTTTGTCCGTTACACCCCTTATCACTTGTTGAAGTTGAAGGATCACTTGACTTTGATGATGGTTTGAATTCAGAATCGGAAATTGCTTCAGTAACTCTAGTAGTACTAGTAGTTTCTGTTTCGCGACTGAGGTATTTCAGTAGTGCACCTTCCTACTTTTTTAATTCTTCCTCTCTAGCCTTTTTCTTTTTTCTAAAGGCTGCGCCACTTCCTTTTATTAGCTTCATCTTAATTAAGCTTGAAAGAATAAGAAAAAGAAAGGTATTCATAATAAAAAGAATAACGGATAAATACATCTATTTTAAAATGTTAGCTTGTAGTCTGCTCCGTTTAAATTGCAATAAAATGCGACTCCTACACCTTGTAACCCTCACTGTCTTGTTATCTGACACATCCTGTACATTGATTACCATACGGAGTGGGATGTCACATCACATCCCAGCTATCAGAGCGCGGCAACTCGCCGACGAGGTACATTTTGTGAGAAGTGCAGTGCTTGCTGGCATAGATATAATTTAGCTTCTGCTGGGCCCCCACAGCAGAGGGCTATTGCAATCATTCATGGTGTTTGGAAACGTAGCCCACTTTTTGAATGTATTTTAAAGTCAATAACTCATATTAAGCCGTAAATAAACATGTGTATCTATTAGTTAAATTAAATAATGTAATAAGCTTTTACTGGAAAGTGAAATGCCTAACAAATACTAAAAATTGTCATGTTTTGCTCTTTCTGGCCACACCTCTTACTCCGCCCACTTACCCAATCCTCAGGTAATTCCCGCCCTCTCATTCTCTGCCCACATTTCCCTTACATTTTCCCCCCCACTTCGGACACTGGCTAAAAATTACTTGTCTCAATGAAAATCTCTACATGACAGTCATAATATATGAAGTAAAAAAAAAGAATCTGAGACCTTGTCATTCTTTCATACACCTTGACTTCTATGACCAAAAGAAATTGTCATTGCCACCGGTCGACTAACCCCTCGCCTTGGATAAAAATACACTCCAAAGTCCAAAAGGTTGTGCGAATTAATTTTGCATTAACTACTACTCATGGTAATGTACTGATAGTCATTTGGTTCCTACTCAGGGTTTTAGCCTGTCTGTTACATTAGTAGACGTGTCAGTAAAAGCCTAGGTAAGTTTCTATTTGTGAATTGCCAGGACTCGGACTGCAACAACCATGCAGCCACTGAAAGACACCAACCAGGCCATAATTCCGGGGTGCACAGCGTCCACCCACTATTTTCACAGGGTGAACGCCGTCCACCCTGCCAAGACGTTGGCCCCACAAAAATATGCTGAACTTGTCCAGGTTTCATTTTCAGACTCCTAGACACGTTCAGCAGCACCTGCTCATTGACTAGTTTTCATTCCCAGCAGCAACGTGCAGTCAGCGCGGGGGGCTTTTTTATATTTATCTCCAGCTGGACCAAAGATAAAGGCCAAGTTAAGCGGCCATTAGGCCTCCTTTTGATCGAGTGGCCTGGAACCTCACACTTAAATGTAAATACAACAGAGGGAAACAAAAGCACACAGCTGGTTATCTCTTCACAGGTACTTAAGAGAGGCATGCTTTTGACTTTGTTAGGTCCCTTTATGTAAGTGCATAAACTGTTAGTATCTCAGATGTGTTGGTCTGTCCCAGTATTTACACACAATTTAAATAGCACTATTTTACTTTCTTTTATAACGCTACACATCACAATGCAGGGTGTCAGAGCGATATACATAACATACAGATTGAAAATAAATCATGCAAGCGTGTAAATCAGTGTACAAGATGTGTTGTATGAGTCAGTGTGGGTTAAAAGTTGTAGCAGTCGCATATCCTACATAGCTCACTGTGCTATATTAAAAGGCTTAGGGCCTCATTTATGAGAAATGATGCATCGCTGCGTGAAAGCAGCGATGCGTCACTTCTCAGTGCGCACTCCTTGCAACATTCCTGATGCGTCATATTTAATGTATGACGCATCATGCCGCAAGGAGTAACAGATACGTCAGTATTTCTGATGTATCTGTAAGCGCAAAAGTGATGCATTGCTGGAGTGTGTCACAAAAGTGACGCAACTCCAGCAATGCGCCCTTTCACATGGGGCAAGCCCCATGGGAAAGGGCCTGCGTTAGTCTTACGCCTGCTGTGAGGCAGGCGCAAGATTTTGACGCAACAGCGTCCTAAAAGTGACGCCGTGAAATCTCATAGATTTCACTGCGTCACTTCTACGGCCCTTCCTTGCGTCAATACGCCCCCCTTGCATACATTATACCTGGCGCAGGTATAATGTGGCGCGGGGGTTTACAAAGTGACGCATCTACCTAGATGCGTCACTTTGTAAATATGGCACAACAAGGCACATTTTTTACACCACTGGTGCGTCACAAAAAGTGACGCACCGGCGGCGTAAAAGGGACGCACAGCCTCCTAAATGAGGCCCTTACTATTTACGAATTGAAAGTAACAAAAGGATCTTTGTTCAAAGCAGTAACCTTACCTAGCTACATTAAAAAAAATCTGTCATCTGCATATTACATGATGTGCTTTGCAGGCACATTAACGTTCTATACTACTTCGAGTCAGATCTGGGACTACACAAAACAGAAATTTCTCCAAGAAAAACTTTAACCTCCAGGGTTATCTCACCAATTCTTATTCTCTGATAGTTACTGGGCACCTCTGCAGCAGATGTCTTAACCCTATAACAATATTAGAAAATGCAGACTTTGTAACCAATTAAGCATAAAAGATCTACTAAAATGCTTCTCCTTGTTGCCAATTTCTTTGTGGCAGGGTTTAAAAAAAATGTAAAATTGGTTGAGGCCCAGATTTTGCATTGGGATTGCAGCACTTGTTTAGCACAACCCCAAAGCAAAATCTAATTTGTTAAATATCATAATGGGCTTAAATGCACTCATGCTATACCTAATAAAAACAAATGTGCAGCTATGGATGGCACGTGTCATGATGTAATTTGCTGACTGCCTAACTTGGTTAGTCCCCCCAATTCTTTTTATAGAACTTCTGAACTGTCTGCCGCAGTCTTGCCAAGTATCATGTATCAGGAGTTAGACTAACGCATTTCAGTGTGGTGCTCAGCATACCTCACTGAAATGCATTGTCACGCATTTGATTCCACTCTCTCTGCTGTCACACAAAGTGCTATTCCAGTACACTACTGGCCACTCCAGGCTGCTAGCTTGTGTGAGTGCCTGTGTGGCTGGCCTGCACCGGGGCTGCTGCTGTAGCACAGAGCACAGCAGTGAGCTGCTACAATGTATTCTTTTTAAAAAGCCGTAGTGCGTTCCCGCCCGGCGCAGCGCCACTACCACAGCCTGACCTCACAACCCGGCTGACTAAGGCAGTTCATTAACACTACGTTCTGCTGCCACCTGTGGCGCAAGCGGGGGTGGCTGCGTAGGTAGTCGAGTGTAACTGTGGCAAATGGCAGTGCTGCTTGTACCACCGCGGTTACATTTTTATTAAATGCACATGATTTTTCTCGCGCAAATGGGAGCCAACCCACGGACCACGGCGGCTGCAGGACCCCGGAGCAGCAGTCACAGCAATGACTGTGTGCAGCTGCTCCTGTTTGGTGAGCCGAAATCTCTAGAATCAAGCCCGTGCACCGTGTTTGCCACAGGATGATTCATTGCGGCCACTCCACTGCCAGGGCTGTAGGTGGCCCAAAAAACGAAATGTCCGGGCTGGCGCAACCTCTGCCTTGCTACAAATATAAATGAAACTGTGAGTGTGAGAGCTCACTAATCATGTCACTTATTGTTATTAAAACTGCTTTATAAATTTAGCGGGCAGTCTGCATCAGCTGCCTGCCCTTCTGTAATACGCTGGAGTTCTCTGCAGTCACACACAGTGCTACAGCGTGAGTCTCATTCTGTCTGGACTCAGGTCACACACTGTGTAGTTCAGGGACGAGCCACGCGAAGACGTACTTTTTAAAATATTACAGCCATTCTGAGCTGTAGTGCCTTAACCTGAGGCTTGCCCAATCAATGTAGCCTGGTGGTGCTGCTGTCGAGTCAGTCAGCGGGTAGCACTGACTTTGTGTGCTGACAGCTAGACTCTTAAAACTTAATATACTTAGGCAGCTGAGCTGAGAGCTCATCTGTGCTGCTGACTGCAGGGCTGGAGCCAGAAGGTGGCACTGTCGCTGTAATGCTCTGCAGTTTTAAGAACATCTTAGAGTTTCTTATTTCTCAAATGAGTGTAATTTCGGATATTTGTAGGTTTCCCTCGTCTTCAGTGCTTGATTTCGCTTGCGAGAAAGTATCACTCATAGTCATTGTTATGTCAATCATAATTACACTGAAATTATGAAAATGTCACACATCTGAAACCTTCTGCTGCAGCAGCCAGCAAATCACCCAGCACTGCCACTGCCCCAGAATCGACTCTCACGAGAGAGCATAGTGGTGAAGCGCGGGATGCGTCACTGCTACATTCTGATTGCGAGAGCTGGCCAAAATGATGCCCAGGGCCATCATTGGTAGCGCTCGCGAGCTACAAGATTGACGGCCCTGGGACGGACCAACAAGCAAGCGCAAACGCGGTATGTCGTGGCAGCAATTGGCAGCACTGCAGCAGTTACAACAAGCAGGTCAGGTGCGCTTGGCCGCTTGCACTTTCAAACGGGGCAGCGCACGTGGCATTGGTGGCCCGTTGTGGCGGCCTTTATGATTTATTTGGAGACACTGACACTACTGTGACGGACAGTAGTGTCAGTGAGTGTCCCCAAATAAATTATAAAGGCCAACGCAATGTGTCACCAGTGCCGCGCGGCCGTCCCCAAAATAGTGGTGCCTGGGGCAGACCGCTCCCACGGCCCCCCCAGCTACGCCGCTGCCTCAGATGTGACCTGCGCAAACTCTCAGACAGGGTCACCATGACAGAATAAAATGTGGAGGTTCTCCAGACAGAGGTTGTGGAGCTCCAGAGGAAGGTGATTAACCTAGATGAGCACGCCGAAGCCAAGGAGGAGCTCTCATGAAGAAACAACCTCAGATTTGTCGGTTTTCTGGAACGGGCAGAGGGGCCCTCTGCAGAACTGTTTCTAGAAGATTGGAAAACAAAGATTCTGGCTCCTGGCAAACTGACAAAGTTCTTCAATATCGAGAGGGCACACAGGGTACTGCTCCCTCCTCCTCTGCGCACGGGGGCACTGCCACGGGCCATCATCGCCCGATTCTTTAATTACTGGGTTCAAGTTATGCTCCTGCAGTCCACCTAAGCCAAGTCAAATGTACACTGAGGTACATCATATTGCAATTTTCCCAGATCATATGCAAAAGGTGCAGGACCAATGATTAGGGGTGGGCAGAATTTGTGAAATTCACTTTCGCAAATTATCGCGAAAATGTCAAAAATTTCTACAAACATGCGGAAATATCGCGAAGACGCAGAAGTTTTTACCTCCTGCCAGTTTGCGATATTTTCTGCATGATCGTGTTGAAAAATGTCTCGCCAACTTGCCCATGCGGTCGCTATCTTGTTTTCACTTGTCCCGCCTTCTTACAATGCTTATTTCCTGTTCGGGGTCTCGAATGATGTGTTCACGATCACATACTCACGCGGGATAGCGCAACTGGCTATCAACAACCCAACATAGGAAAACTCGTCGGCGTACGCAGGGACGCTAGTGCACACCGAGAACGCATTTTGAAAGCGTGAGCAAGAAAAAACTTCAGTTCCGCAGCAGATTGCGAAAGTTCTGACATTTTCGCGCTCTCCGCGGAATGCGAAAATGTCAAATTATCGCAATTTCCGCGAGCGGAACAAAATTTACCGCCCAGGCCTACCAATGATGCACCTTCTTGGCGGTGAAGAGATGCATGAAGGAGGCTTGGATGAAGTAAGACTTCTATACCCAGACAAGCTGCAAGTGGAACACAAGGGTAAGACTCTGTTCTTCGGATCAGCGGAGGAGGCTTCAGACTGGATGGATACCACGGGAGACCGGGAGTCACAGAAGGGGCCGACGACACAGTTGGGCCTGTCTTTGGAATCTACAAACCGGACGGCGACACAGAACATCTGGGGACATGCGACTAAGAGACACGAGTGCCTCTGGAAGAGTTCAAGTGTGTGAAGATGGGAACTTGCAGATGGTGGAAGGGTTGCTGAACTCTGGCCTGGCCACCTCGGGGGTCATTCCGGACACTAATGTTAGCTGAATCCTAGAATGGGACGGAGTACTGGTCCGAGACTATGGACACTCAGATAAGTGACTTGCACAAGTTCTGATACTCCATGTCAATTTATTCTTTTTTGCACTTTCATGATAGTGGGTGAAGATCAAGATGGATATGTTTGCTCACTAGCGGCTGGGTTCCACTTTGTGAGCTGGAGGCTAAGTCCTTGCACCCGGTCCGGGAACTGATCGCTTGCATGGGATTTGTGTGGACGGATTTATACAGGGCGTGGCCCAGCAGGCCATGTGCTGTATATTGTACTGGGAGGGGGGGATTGATGCAATGTACTAATGTTTCATCTGGAGGGTGGTGGTATGGGGAGGAGGATGGTGCTGTTCTCTAGCTATGTTGGTGGTAGGTATAGTTGTGTCGCACTGCCCAGTGGGTGGGGGGGTGGTCCTGGGATTTCAACTTATTGTTATTGTTTATAAATCAGAACAACTGAGAGTTGAGGCAATGGTACCGCACCTGTCAACAAGAATAATTTGACAAAGTAGTGATGGTGCAGAGAAACCAGGAAGTGCACCCCTCTCCATTCCCTATTTGGGAAATCCCTAAAGAACAATCTAAAAAAAATGGAATCCGCAACCCATCAATTGTATAAGCATTTAAAGTCTGTTAGACATTGATTGTATTGTGACGATCTGAGCAATTTGCCCAGCCGTTATGTTCTTATTTCCTTAATTCCTTTATTGACATCGATGAACATATAAAGATATTAAAATCCACTATTCACAATCCTTTTAGCCAACATGCTTCGCCCCAATAGGGACTTCTTCAGGGCTCAAAGTTATAAACACGGTATATGTTCATTTTCTGATAAAAGTCAACAGAAGCGTCCTAAGACAGAAGTAAGTAGAGTGTCTTCGAAGTCACCATTTGAAAGGCACGGTAGCCAGGAATAGTTGTCTCTGCATCCGTTTCAGAAGTGTGGAATTGTCATTGTTATTCATGGTTACTGGGGAATTTCAAGGGATCCCTTTCTGGGTTATGATTCACCAAAGAGTGCTCAGGTCAATAATGTACTGGCAGATGGGAACGGAGGTGGGACTCCAGCTGTGCGGGCTTATGGCTCCCTCCCCTTACGTGGAATGTACGGGGGATGGCAAATGTAGAAGGGTGCACTCCTACTTAAGGCGGTATAAAATAGCCATAGCGGGTTTGCAGAAGACGCATGTCTAGGGTAATACGCTACCATACATTAAGCGCAGATGGCGGTCGCAACTGTATGCAACTTCATTTTTGGGATTTGCAAGGGGGCGCTGATCTGGGTTGGCCCCAGGACCCCATTTTAACACCTACATCACCTACTTGACACCGAAGGACGTTATGTTATACTGCATGGTAGGTTGGATGGTCAGGCGATGCGTTTGATAAATGTGTATGCCCCTAACTCGGACGCCTTTCTTTAAGAGGTATTCACGGCAGCAACTCCCTACCTGGATGGGGACATTATCCTTTTTGGAGGTGTAATTGCATCCTGGATGGGACGTTAGACCATGAATCCCCCCTGGAGAGCACCAAGCCTGGCATGACTGGGGTACTGGTGAACGTGATGAGAGAATTGGGCCTATTGGATGCACGGCGGGTACGGCGCCCGGAGTCCAGGGTGTTCTCCTGTCACACGCCTGCGACCAATAAGTTCAGCAGGTTGGTTCAAGTCCTATTGTCGCAGGCTCCGATGCCCAAGGTGAAGGAGATAGTGTACATCCTGAAATACATATCTGATCACTCCCCGTTGCTCGTAACCCTAGGTATAATTAAAACCAGAGCGGCAATCCCCACATGGCGACTCCCAACGGAGGCACTTACGGACCCGCCCATCGCCGGAAAGCTAGAGGAGGAAATTACTAATTATTTTTTTAATAACTGGGGCTCAGCATCAGCAAGGGGGGTGGAGGGGGAGGCAATGAAAGTGGTGGTACGTGGGTTTTGCCTCAGCACGACCTATGGGGTTCGGAAGCAGCTCAAACAGGACATTCAGATTACAGAGAGGAGGTTGGCAGTGCTGGAAGAGGTGCTGCCTACAGTGCCTGGCCGCTTGAATGAGTGGCAGGAGGCACGGGAGGAACTATTAGCAGCACTGTGCCACCTCGAGAAGTTCCACTATACCGCGTATCAACAGCAATTACATGCGGAGGGGGACTGCTCAGGAGCATTGCTGGCGAGACTGATACGCAACGAGATGTCGACGTCTCCCATCGTACAGATGAAAACGACTGAAGAGCATATAGTGTTCCGCCAGCAGGGCATTCTGGATTCTTTGGCGGATCATCTAGCCGGAGTATATGCGGGGCGCCCCACTCCGGCCCTAGAGGAGATGGAGAGGTTTCTTACTACTCTGAACCTCCCTCGTTTGGAGGATGAAGTCAGCCAAGTGCCAGATGAACTGATCTTGAAGGAGGAAATATTGGGGGGTATCAAGTCCCTGAAATCGGCTAAGAGTCCGGGATTGATGTCCTAACGGCCAAATTCTATAAGGAATTTGCGCACATTCTAGCAGACCGCCTTCTGGAGGTATATAATGAGGCGTTCCACCACCGGGCACTCCCGTCTTCGATGAACGAAGCAGTGGTGATCATGCTCCCTAAGGCGGATAGAGATGCTCAGCTTCCGGGGTCATATAGGCCCATATCCCTGCTGAAAATTGATATGAAGGTCCTCAGGGGGATCATTTATTTATTTGAAATGTTTTATATAGCGCTGGCTAGAACCATACATGCAGGGCCCGATTCACAGAACTAACTGAAGACAAAATCCTAAACTTACTACCATTTACTCATTTTGGTATTCACATAAGGTGTCTTCTGTGAATACCAAAATGAGTAAGTGCCTTCTGTGAAAATATAAATGAGTAAATAGTAGTAAGTTTAGGATTTTGTCTTAAGTTAGTTCTATGAATCAGGCCAGCAGCGTCTGATCCATTCCGACCAGGCGGGTTTTGTCCCCAAACTTAGCACGGCTCCTAATCTACGGCGATTGGCTCACGTTTGGCACTCACCCATGCTCCACCAGGAGGAGTGCGCTTTGGCACTCTTAGATATCGAACAAGCGTTCGACTTTGTTGGCTGGATGTACCCCTGGGAGGTCTTGCGGGCAATGGGGGTGGGGGCGCTGTTCTTGAGGTGGGTCCAATTGTATTCGGCACCCAGTGCTAGGATCAGGGTGGGACGATTGGTATCAAGGGCCTTTAAGTTGCAACGGGGTACCAGGCAGGGGTGCCCATTATCACCATTACTTTTTGCCATGGCAATGACGCCCCTGGTGGCGGGTTTACAAACAGGGATGGAGGCCTTCAGGATTGCACTGGGCGAGACTAATTATGTGGTGTCCACGTACGTGGATGACACCTTGGTGTATGTCCGGGACCCGGTTGATGCAGTACCGATTCTAATGGATGCCCTGGAGAGGTTTGGTCACGTGTTGGGCCTTCGGTTAAACCCGGGAAAGTCTAAGCTTGTGCCATTGGGGAGATTGGCCTTGCGCCCAGACGAGGAACTGCCGGTGGTGGGGCTCCCGTGGGTGACGACCGCACCTCAATATTTGGGGGTCAAACTGGCGGA
The DNA here is from genome assembly GCF_964263255.1 of Lissotriton vulgaris. NCBI lineage: Eukaryota > Metazoa > Chordata > Amphibia > Caudata > Salamandridae > Lissotriton > Lissotriton vulgaris. Next base: position 1,083,893,017 of record NC_141695.1, on the reverse strand, counting down.
ACCAGCCGACCAATACTTGGCGCACATTAGAGTAGTGGAGGGACTGCAAGGTACTGTGCGTTTTTGGCAGGAGCTGCCTTTGTCGCTTATGGGGAGTATAGCTTTGATTAAAATGGTGGTCCTGCCTAAATGCTTGTACGTAATGCAGCACTCCTTCTAGATCCCGACACTTCTTTATTACACTGAACTACTCTGTGGACCCAAGCGTAAACGGGTCAGTTTGACCACTTTACAAAGAACATGGCAAAACAGAGGTCTAAAGGTCCCGTGTTTGGAATGCTATTACACGACCTCACAATTACAACATGCGACACACTGGCTAGATGGGGATGATAATTGGGAAAAGGACCTGCTGACGGGGACCTTGGGAGATAGGGAGTTGCCTGAGCTGTTAATGATGGGAGCGCAGGTGCCTTGGACATGCCCATATATTGTTCGTCATGTAGCGGAGATGTGGGAACTGGTGGTCCGGAGGGTGCTGAAGCGAGCCCCGTATTCCCCGGACATGCCTTTGTGGGTCATCCGACCTTTTCAACAGAGCTCCGCATCTAGGTCAGTACTGAGGCGGCAAGAGGGGGGCTGTCTGACTATGGGCGACCTCTACGACAATGCACAGTATATTATACGTGAGCAGGCAATAGAAACCTTTGAGTTGGGGCCAGGCCAGTTCCTACAATACAGGAAGGTAGAGCAAGTGGCGAGGGAACTGTGGTCTATGTTCCCGGACGAACCACCTGTCTCAAAGGTGTTACTAACCTTGCTAATAATGGGCAAGGGAAAAGATTTATCTCCCATCTTTATCGGGCGATAAGTGACGACATGGCGATCCGTGTACTGCCAATTCAAGCAAACTGGGAGGCACTGACTGAAGACAATATTACTGAAAGTGATTGGGTCAAGATCCACTAAGGGGTTAAGCAAGTAAACGCGAACACGAGATTCAAGTTGATCCAATTTATCTACGTACATCAAACATACCTGACCCCAAGCTGCTGCATAAGATTTACTCGGAACAATCGGGGCAGTGTACTAGATGTGGGGAGATGGAAGCTACATTCATTCACATGGTCTGGGTTTGCCCGACGCTTCAGGGATATTGAACCGAAGTCCTGACTGCGCTGCGGGGTGTAACAGGTTGGGAGATAGCAGGAGAGATCCGTTGGTGTAGCTGGGTTTGCTGCTCCGACCTAAGAATAAGAACCTCAGCAGAAACATTGTCCTCTTGGGAGTAGTGCTAGCAAAGCAATGGATTGCCATCTTGTAGCTGAGCCGCAGATCTCATAAACTGACACAATGGGTAAGAGACATGAATGAATGGGCAACAGCTAAGGTGATTAGTATGCAGCAGATTAGACAAGACAAAAGGTTAGAAGATGACTTACAGGCCGGGAGGGCAATGATGGGTGAGTTGGCGAGTGGTGGGGGGGTGCAAAATTAAGAAGCAGACCAAGAAGATACTGGGGGAAGGACACAGTCAGATAGTGGACCGTATGGTACTCAAGTAACAGGGGGGACCAGCCATTGCTGACAGCATGGGCATTGAATGGACACGAAATGGGAGGCTAAATGATAAGGATGCACAACCTGAGACCGTATACCAGACATGGAGGTGGGTTGGGTGGGAGTTTTCGTTGAGAGGGGGAGGGTTAAAAGAGGGAACTGGTAGACACCGATAGCTTATAGGTTTGGAGAAATGTATCATGGTAGACACTCGTGGAGTTGGACTGTTAGTTGGATTGCTGTCTAAACCTGTAAGATGATTGGGTTATTAACCATACTGTGTACGCAGATTTTTTACTCCTCAATACATGAAGACGAATAATACATACTGATTTTTGTAAATGTTTGCCACAAACTTCAATTAAAGTATATTTACAAAATAATAATGTGTCCCCCGGGCGACTAGCAGTGGCCTACGGGGGCCCTGCTTGAGGCCCCCAAAGTGCCTTTCCTTCTGCCTGTTCATGGCAGTGGGATCGCCATGAATAGCCAGTCTTAAAGGGCTATCCTAATCCCTACAGCGGTGTCTCCATTGTAGGGTTAGGAATCCGACCAAAGTCCTGACTGGATCTTTGATCCTGTTGGTGGTGGCAGTCCTGCCCCCAACCTCTGCAGTCCGAATGGTTGCATTGTTATGCAGCAGTCAGACTGAATCCCTGGATTGGGGGTGGACCAACACCTGTCGGTGGCGGTCCACCTGCCATCGTAATGATGTCCTTAGTGTCGATTTTTGGAGGCGTCGCCATAAACTTTGATTAAAGTGATATTAACAGCCTTGTATGGCTGTGTGGGGTATATTTTTAGGATTGTTTGAATTATAGCTTGTTCAAAGTCTATGATAATGCTTTGGGGGTAGTAGTTATTTGTTTATTGTTGTATGTGGTTTAGGAGTTCAGAGTAGGTACAGCCTTGTTTATTAAGGAGTAAAACGTATATGAAAAGGATATTGGTGTTTTGAAATACACCATGTATAGTGTATATTTTAGTGAATTGCTTGGGACACATTTTGAAGGTCCCATCCATCATCCAGGTTTGGCATTGGGTAGATTTTATTAAGTTGTTTGCAGTGGAGAATATTAGGATTCTTTTTTCATTCTTTTTTTATCATGTAAGAAGGGTTAGTTGTTGTTAAATGCTCTGGTATGTCTATGTCCTGGTATCTTTGAGGAGCAGGTGGGGCATTGCCAATAATCGGGATCCCATTTGAGTGGGAAGAAAAATGCACTGACTTAGACCTGCATGGGTTGCTTATTTCCGAGTATGATAACAAAACTACCCCTCACCATGGATGATTTGAATATGCCACTGTAGGACCAGAATGTGTTCAAAGAAAGTTTTTTTTTTTTTTAAACAGCAATTGGCAATCTCGATTCTACGATAAACACCCAAAAATGTCCATGGGTCTTTGCAAGCACAAGAATCACTCGTAGAGCAACTGGCACTAACTCTTAAACAAAGAAGAGAGAAAAAAAGAAAGAAAAGAGAAACACTCCTACCCTCTTGAGTAGTTTGTGAAAAGTCCTTTTAAAAGGACGGAATTCCATCACTCACTGTAGTGACATGCTTCATCATATGGGATCTCCTCCTATCTGTAACCTGGTACAGATAAGGGCTACAACTCCTTCTCTACGAAGGGGGAGCTCAAGGACGTTTTCAATCAGAGTATTTATGAGACCAGCTGAAATCTACCAAATGTGAAGACTAGCAGGGTTGTATATGGAGTGATGGGCGCAGTGCTAATGTGTAAAGATTGTGGTGCAAGCTAAAAACGGTTAACAATAGAGAACACTTTTTTATTCACCATCTATTGATTACCGAATTAAAATCAGTGCAAAGGACAGTTTGAAAAAATAACTGCCTCAGTATGGAACAAGGTCAACATGTTTCAGCCATCGTGATTACAAGTAATCTTGGCTTTCTTCAGGACCTATGACTGGTATTGCTACAGCGTGAACGTGAAAAAGACACACTAAAGAAAAGTAGGTTTGGACTTTTTGCCACCTACAACTTATTGTGAGTTCTCTGCGGCTTGTGGTGTAGTGATGACCCCTACAATGCACAAGAGAACAGTCTTGCCTTCCCTGGTAACATACTCAGGAAATGAGGCCCCGCTCTGTCCGTCGGTGCCCCAGGCTCCGTCTGAACCATTTTCTCTACACCCCAATGAATGTTATATATATTTGAACATACCAGCCGAGCTACAAAAGCTATAGAAAAGAGAAATCACAATTTATTAATGAAATTTGATTGAACCAACTCCTGGGCATCACGGACGGCCTAGACGTGAACAGGGCAGAGACATTCTTTATGGGCACCACCATCGTGGTGGCCAAGCAGGACATCGCCGCCACATGGTTGGCTGGTGTGCAGCACAAGAGAATCTACTATACAAGGCTAGGGGTTGTTCAACCAAGCACTGGAGGGTCTGGGGAAAGTGGTTGGGCCAGCTTGAGTAACAGAGTTCCCCCTCTCCCTTCGGGGTCGAGTTTGAGCACGACCTTAGAGACAGGTACGTGTCACAACGTGTGCTGGCACTTACTTGGTGATGACAGTCATTTAATGTACACTGCTCGAAATGAAATTACAATACTGTATTTTACTGTTCTGAAAATCAATAACATTGATTATCACAAAAAAGAATGAAATAAGATTTAAAAAAATATAATACGATAAATATAAGAAAGCAATCCTATGCTTTGTGTAACCTAAAAAAAATATGTCTATCATATATTAATCTTCAAAACATAACCAAATTCAAAAGTGAAGAATGTTAAAATTGGAGGGATAAAGATGAGAAGAATATTTCCCATACATATACATAATAATTCATATATTTTCTTATGAAACTCAGAATGAGTGGCTTAAATCATGATAAATTTCAATGGAAGGGAGTCTCATCGCGCATTTCGGTGATCCATGCGCATTCATCAGGAAAGCCACTGATATATCCAATTTATACCTTTGAAAAAAGTTACACTGTATATACAAGAAGTCATTGATTGTTCAGATTGACTATGCTGAATGCAACAGTTTCCTCGGTGGATGGAAATAATTAACAACAAGGTTTTGCTTGTGTGACAAATCATGGTATCGCGATTATCAGCAGGAGGTCTGATCAACATCTTTGTGGGATACAGGTTTTGTAAAGGAACCACGGCTGAGTAAAAGCATTCTATCTTCTTGCTACTGTTCACCCAAGCTGATTTACTGTTCACATGAAACCGTGCGACTGAACAAATTGAAACTTGCTACATTTGTGGTATTAGACTTTAAATGTGGCTACCCAAGGACTAATATCGTCCATGAAGGAAAACAGCAAATGTAGACTGCATCATTCTTGCAACAGGGTTTCTCACCTATGTAACGGGCTTGCCACTCAAAGAAAAGAGTTGTAACAGTTATAGAGGAGGTGACCAGTTCAACTACAAGTGCTCTTGAAAGTACAACTGGCCAAATGCTTGCTCAATGAGCTGTCCTTTTGTGCAACTGCAGGTCTTTATTTCATATTTGCTACACAGGTTGGTGTCTGTGCCACTGTACAGGAAAAGTACTGTGTCTATATACCAGTCAATCCTTTGTAAACTCACCAAAACGTAATAACAAATGAAATAGCAGTAACTACTTCCAAACTACTAGCAATTCTTTTGAAAGGCTGGACGTCTGGTCTGGATTATATAATATATTTGAACTTGGGCTCGATGGCCACACAACGCAACCTACCCAGCCGAGACGCTTCTGAAAACTACACATCTGGGGGAGACCAGGGTGGTGTGCCTTGCGTGGCTACCACAAAATGTTATAACGCACAAAGCTGTACAAATCTCACTTTGACTAAAATCACACATTTTCCTTGCATTTCTGTGACGCTAACTTCTGAAAATCTCAGATATCTACAAAATTCCTACCTTTAATTCTGTTCAATGAATTCACCCCAAGCTACTAATATTAGTGTTAATTGTCCAATGTGGTCACTATTACATTAGCGGCAACCATATGCAGGTTTACAAGCAGTGATCACCTCAGTTCATCAGGCATTGTTGCCAGCAGTAACATAATAAAGGTTGTGGCAATGTGTAATGCTCTACATGAGTAGTACATATCAGCCATAGCAGTAACTGCCCCTGACATTAAGGTAATATTAGTAGGAAGTCTCACCGACACCAAATGATTTATTATTCAAATAGCTTTAAATATATGTTGAAAATTCAAACATTTTTCTCCAAACATCAGTTTACAAGTACTGAAAATAAACACATATTCATCTTAAATGCTTGCTTTCAATTTTAGTAGGAATATATTAATCCAACCAAGCAAAAGCCAATTGAGGAGGTTAGGCTGCAGACTGAAGAGCTTATATGTATCTGGAGAGCTACCAATAGCACACAAGCTACTTGTTCCAAAGCCTAATCTAACGACATCCCAAACAATGCTGGCTGAAAACGGCTGATAGCCAGAAACCGGTCCTAGAATGCTTGATTCTGGTCCAGGGAAGACATGGTGGCAGTTCGGGCTGGACTGTTCCCATGAGGCACAGGGTCAAGGCTGATTTGCATATGGCCATGTCTGAACTAGGGTGCTGTGGTGAGCAAAAAAACGATGGATTTAGGCCCAGATCTCTGTACTGGGGTGAATGTATGACATTGTTCTGCATTCTGTCCATCAACTGTTGTTTTTGCATTTGTTACCCCGAGTGGGACGGGTATGATCAGACGTGAGTCCCGTGTTCTCCACACCACTGGAGTCAAGCTATCCTGGCTGAAGACGGCTGATAGTCAGAAACCGGTCCTAGGATGCTTGTTTCTGGTCCAGGGAAGACATGGCTTGGCAGTTCGAGCTGGACTGTTCCCATGAGGCACAGGGTCAAGGCTGATTTGCATATGGCCATGTCTGAACTAGGGTGGTGTGGTGAGCAAAAAAACGATTGATTTAGGCCCAGATCTCTGTTCTGGGGTGAATGTATGACATTGTTCTGCATTCTGTCCATCAACTGTTGTTTTTGCATTTGTTACCCCGAGTGGGACACGTATGCTCAGACGTGAGTCCCGTGTTCTCCACACCACTGGAGTCAAGCTATCCTGGCTGAAGACGGCTGATAGTCAGAAACCGGTCCTATGATGCTTGTTTCTGGTCCAGGGATGACCTGGCTTGGCAGTTCGGGCTGGACTGTTCCCATGAGGCACAGGGTCAAGGCTGATTTGCATATGGCCAGGTCTGAGCTAGGGTGGTGTGGTGAGCAAAAAAACGATTGATTTAGGCCCAGATCTCTGTACTGGGGTGAATGTATGACATTGTTCTGCATTCTGTCCATCAACTGTTGTTTTTGCATTTGTTACCCCGAGTGGGACAGGTATGCTCAGACGTGAGTCTCATCTTCTCCACACCACTGGAGTCAAGCTATCCTGGCTGAAGACGGCTGATAGCCAGAAACCGGTCCTATGATGCTTGTTTCTGGTCCAGGGAAGACATGGCTTGGCAGTTCGGGCTGGACTGTTCCCATGAGGCACAGGGTCAAGGCTGATTTGCATATGGCCATGTCTGAGCTAGGGTGGTGTGGTGAGCAAAAAAACGATTGATTTAGGCCCAGATCTCTGTACTGGGGTGAATGTATAACATTGTTCTGCATTCTGTCCATCAACTGTTGTTTTTGCATCCCAAACAATGGAGCGCTCATTTCACATTTGTGGTTGCATTTTGAAAGAATGCTTTTAGCATGACCAAAATCATATAGGTGAAAGTCTAAAGGCAGTTTCAATATTAGTTTCAGGCTAAAGCGCTGGATACCCGTTGGGTGGCAGCCGCGATTTAAAAGTATCTCCTATAATACAATACAATAAAGCACATGTGCTCACTGTCTTTCTGGAAATATAAGAACAAAGGTTTGATCGTGAATAATGCCTACTTGAGGTCAAGGTGAATGACAGCAGTTTTCCTTCACAAAAAATTGACGTCATCTTTGAGAAGGGGTTTGAAAGGTGTTTCATAAGTAAACCAAAAACATTGCTTTGGGACACCTGAGGCAACACAAGTGGGAAAACCCCTCTAAGGAATTCCTTAATGATCCTTGTGAACTGCAGAGACGAAGATCCAGAACAATGCCAAAATCTGAGAATACTCAAGTGGGCTCTAACGGAGGCATACTTGAGGCATATTTGCGCTGGTTGCAGGAGATCAAGCAAAATTTGATGGAAGGTGAAAAAAGATGGGATGGAAGCTGTTGCAATAGTTTTTTTATTTTGGCCTCAGCTGCACATTAGAGTGTCCGTGAAGGCCTAGACCTGTCCCTTGACATAAACTAGGTCCTTTACTGTTACCTGGAGGGATGTAGCGTTTTAACGAACAGTGTAGTACCATTCCCATCATAGGATTAGTATATAGAGTGGTGGTGGAAGCATACAGTGTCTTGTGAATCAGTAGTTGTGAGTAGATATTTGTGGCACTGTATTGGAAGCTTCCTAGCCTACTCGTATAATGGTCTGCTTCTATGTGTTAACCTATATCCTAGTGTTAACATCCCAAGTCTATGTTATGAGGTTTTTATGCAGCCTGTGTGGTGGATGTATAGATTGTATAAGTGAACCACACCAAGGGTTCCGTTTTTGAAGCCTCTGACCGGTCCCTTTGCGCAAGATGAGGGCGAGTTTGTTTTCCCAGACAGTGGCAGTGTATTGGTGCATTCCTGGTGCTGGTATTTGGCAGATGGTGGGGGTGAAGTACAAGAGTGCAATCTGTAGTTAAGGGTGAGAAAGGTACTTTAGATGAGGACAGCCTTTTGATTTTCTTCATCGCAGTTCCTTGTGGCTCCGATACCCAGGCACGGAAATCTCACACCTCTTTGTGCCTCTGCTGTCAGTACTCCAGGCTGGAGACTGCCCTGTTGTAAATACTGTTGTGAAAGCATCATTCTACACAAATACTGAGTCTAGAGAACAGGTTTGAAAGCAAACATGAAAGTAGGACCTCCATACCCCCGCTTTCACTGTACTAAAATGAGAGCCACTGATACACTTGATTCGAGTTCCAAGTTCTCTTTGACCAAGGAAGGGAGTGCTTTGCTGAGTACTCTGAGAACTGCTGTGCATTTAGAGCTGGTGTCTGCTTGACAGTCAGCTTTCTGGAAGTGAGGGAACATCACCTACAAGCGTGCCTAGCAGAAGGGACTCCAGTGGTACTCATAGTTGTAAAGTGAGGTCTTCAGTTTCTTGTGGAAGTTGAGGAGTGGAGTGGCAGTCCTGATGTATGGAGGAAGTTTGTTCTGGTTTTTGGCAGCAATGAAGAAGACAGTGTGCCCTTGTGAGAAAGTGGCTCTATATGTACTGGACCAAAGTAAGGTACAGTGTGTATAGAGTCCACAATCCCCAGAGGTATAACAGAGGTTAAAGTCAGGTCTGACCTTACTCTCTAAAGTGGTAGCTTGGTCGAGCAGTAAGGCAGTACCAGAGGACAGTGTAAAGCATTAGTTGCACACACTCAGTCAGCAAAAGGTTTCACACAATCAAGAACTGAACTCTAGGCCAATTGTTTTTATAATCAAAGATATAGTTGTTTTATTTTTAGAACCAACAGGTATCAAAATATACTTTTCGATATGAGTACTCTCATGTAATTACTTTGCAAAGAGGCAATAAACTTTGTAAACACAATAGGTACAATGGTTGCAGTAGGCAACACAATTCTAAACACAATTTAACATTGAGCTCAATGGGTTCTAAGGTGAAAATAGTTTAGTAAAAACGTTTGTTATTGCAATGATTTCTAAAGAATATAAAGGTATTTTAAAAGTTAACACTTTAAAACTTTTTGGTGCAAAATCAGCAATGTTATCCAATGGAAGGAAATTCAAAGCACAGGTAAAGTAGGTTCTCGGTACTTTTGTAATCTAGTACTGGACTCCTAGGTTCAGCACTGAGCTCTGTACCTAAGACAGGTAAGTAATTATGCTTTAGTAGTTGGTACGATTTTTAGGGAATATTTGTAACTTCCAAAAGTAGACAGAAGAAATTTCACAGAAAAACAGTCAATGGTTTTCTATGACAGAAATTTTGATTACTAGCAAACACGGTTGTGATTACTTTTGCGGTTCAGTACTGGGCTACAAGGTACAATACTGGGTTCTCTCCTGATCCCAGGTGAATAATTTTAAATTCGTTATTCGGCTAATTTTAGATGAATATTTTAAAGTTTCAAAACCTCACAGTTAAAAGAAATTTCAAATCAAACCAGTCAATGTTATCCTATGGCAGGAAAGGGAGTCATCGGTTTTCAGGTGAGTACTCGAGTGGTGAAGTTAAGGTTCAGGGCATAGACTCCAGGGTCCCCCAGGGTCAGGTAAGTACAATTGGTACACCCTCAGCGGCACAGAGGCGGCCGGGTGCAGAGGTAGTTAGGCCCAATGTTATCCAATGAGAGGCAGGGGGCCTTCGGTTGGTGGCTGCTGGCTAGCAGGCCACGGGGCTGTGGGAGCTGGGCTCCTGGTCACTTGCTCAGGGCAAATGGGGAAGTAGGGTAGGACAAAGGTTGCACTCCCAGGGGCACTCGGGGGCGGGGTACAGAGCGCTCTTGAGCCGTCGGGCGCTCAATGTTATTCAATGAGGATCTTGAAAAAGGAACAAAGGCTGCAGGCTCTGGGACGGTGGATCTTCTGGAGCGACCAATCTTGGAGGATAGGTAGGTAAGCATGGCCGGGAAATCCGTTACGCTCGCGGATTTTGCGGATTTTCGGTAAATTCGCAATCCGCGAGATTCACGAATTTCCCGCAAAATCCGCAAATTCGCACGCAGCGGATTTTTTTTCTTTGCGGTGTAAGTTCGCAATTGCGAACATGTAGGTGCGGCGGGCAGCAACAATCTCGCACTCGCGAAATTACAAAAATTGCAATTCCGCACAAGAAATCTACTAGCAAGCAGCATAGACCTTCTGAAAATGATTATTTTTATCAGAATAACTCCTCAGGTTGACATTTGCCTGCACTTTTTTAGATTTGAGGCCTTTTGATTTTCTTTGGATAACTTTTGGATTAGAAATCAACTTTCTCATATAAGCTTGGTGGGGCATTAAAGTTTTGCAAAAGTGAAAGCAGGTTCAAAAGTTCAAACTCATCATTAGTAACCGTTCCCTGTAGTGCTTCCTGACAAGGGCCCCTCCAGAGTTCAGTTGCTAGTTGCAACAATTGTATGACCCTGCTCTGACCCTCACAGCAGGCTCATAGAATAGCTACAAGTAGGCCACAAAGGTCCTGGAAAAAAAATTTGCACTGCAACAGAAAGCAAATTACAGATAAGGATGCAGGTGCCAGACTGGAATTTTAAAACAGTGACACATTAATAAATCAACCCCAAATTAACTCATGTCAGTTGAAGCAGGCAGGTGTGCTTGCTTTTTCCCCCCATAATCTACAGTGATGATGAACCAGAGGGTGGCATAAGGCATTGATGTACCAGAGGGTGGCATGGGTAAAACAGAGGGTGGCAGGGGTGAAACAGAGGGTGCTGGGAAGCTGTGATGATGAACCAGACGTAGAAACAACATAATCGTGACCGTTGCGAGCCGACATGTAAGTTCGCAATTGTGAACTGGTACAAAACCCTCGCGAACTGGCAGAAATCCTTGCGAACTGGCAGAATTCCTTGCGAACACAAAAAAAGCATTCAGCAGGTTCAAAAGTTCAAACTCCTCATTAGTAACCATTCCCTGTAGTGCTTCCCGACTGGGGCCCCTCCAGAGTTCAGTTGCTAGTTGCAACAATTGTATGACCCTGCTCTGACCCTCACAGCAGGCTCATAGAATAGCTACAAGTAGGCCACAAAGGTCCTGGAAAAAAAAATTGCACTGCAACAGAAAGCAAATTACAGATAAGGATGCAGGTGCCAGACTGGAATTTTAAAACAGTGACACATTAATAAATCAACCCCAAATTAATTCATGTCAGTTGAAGCAGGCAGGTGTGCTTGCTTTTTCCCCCCATAATCTACAGTGATGATGAACCAGAGGGTGGCATAAGGCATTGATGTACCAGAGGGTGGCATGGGTAAAACAGAGGGTGGAAGGGGTGAAACAGAGGGTGCTGGGAACCTATGATGATGAACCAGACGTAGAAACAACATAACCGTGACCGTTGCGAGCCGACATGTAAGTTCGGGATTGCGAACTGTTACAAAACCCTCGCGAACTGTCAGAAATCCTTGCGAACTGGCAGAAATCCTTGCGAACACAAAAAAAATCCTCAAATTCGCGGATTTTGCGGATTGCGAGTTTGCAAATTCGCAAAATTCGCAAACGCCAGATTCGCAAAATTCGCCCATGCTTATAGGTAGGCACGCAGGAGTTGGGCACAGGGGGCCGTGGGGCGCCGGGTGCAGGGGTGTCTTTTGAGGTCGGGAAATCTTACCCCCTGCTGGTCGCCGTCGGAGGTGTCCTTTGTCCTGAGGCTGCGGGCGTCGTCTGGGTCGTCGAGGAGGGTCCATAGGCTCTGGATTCCAGGTCGGAATCGCCGGGGGGACGTCCTCAGGGTCTTGATTCACTCCGGCACCCGCCAGGCTTGGCGGGTGCCGAGTGTGCAGGGTTCTCGGTTCCGGGCTGATGCCAGGGCTTGTTACTTGCTTTGAGCAGTACCACTGCTCGTGGGAGACCCAGGTAGTCAGAGTCACAAGGCAGTCAGGTCCTCCGGGGTTTTTGAGGTTGCTGACCACTGGAGATGCCGGGGTTTAACAGGAGCAGGTTCGAGGGTCGACAGGCTGGTAGGGCTGGGGCCAAATCAGTTTGTGTCTTTTTAGCAGATGCACGGTAGGTCTTCGTGTTCCTTGGTCTTCTTTCTTGTTTCGTAATCTGGATCTGTGGAAAAAGGTTAAGGATGCCCCTAAATACTAAATTTAGGGGTGTTACAGGTAGGGCAAGGGCATGGACCAATGGGTCCTTGTCCTGGGGTGGGTACACCCCCTAGCCTGCTCCTCTCCTGTGGGAGTGGGGCAGGAGCCTAGCTGTGATTGGGCAGGGCTCCCCATCTTCAAGATGGCCAGAGCCTGGGGTTGAGCATCACCTCGACTCTCCCACATGAGGGGTGGAGTAGGCATAGGCGGGCACACCCCCCTTTCTGACGTAGGTTTTCCCACCAGTCTTCCCGCCAGAGTGTGGGTCAGAACTGGTTGGGGCCAGTTGCTGTGTACAGCAAGTGGTCTAGAGAAGCTCACAAAGGAAGAATGCCTTTGAAGCTTCCCCTCCCCATCCTGGGGGAGGAGGCTTGGCACCTCGTCCCAGGATGTGCATTGTTGCAGGCCCAGGAGAGCGGGGAGCTCTCCACCCAGGGGTCCCGTGCAGCCTAGGCAGCCTCTCAGACAAGACGTGGATTGTAGGTTAGGTTTCATGGGGCATTTATAAGATGCCCTCCGTAGTACATTTTACATTAAATCCCACACTGGCATCAGTGTGGGTTTAATGTGCTGAGAAGTTTGATATCAAACTTGCCAGTGTTCAGTGTAGCCATTATGGTGCTGTGGAGTTCGTACTGACAACCTCCCAGCACCATATACTCTTAATGGCATCACTGCACTTACAGTGCCCAGGAATGGCTCTGGGTACTGTAGGGGCACAGGGCTCAGGCACCTGTGGCCACACCACTGGCATAGGGCACCCAGATATAGGGGTGGCTGACTTATGTGGTAAATAAAGTATTACCCTGTCATAATTTCTATACTTAAACAAAGGGTCATGCATTAAATGAGAGGCAGAGTCCGTGGTGTCCGATTCAAAAGGGCTTTATTTCAATAACTCGAGTTAAGGGAGAATCGGTTCCATCACCACTAAGGTTCAGGAAGGGTCTTCTAAACTTTATTCACAGAGTACAATATTTATACATTCAATTGCATAGAGAAGGAGGAGCGCTCCAGGCAGAGCAGGAGAAAGAAAGAGATAAGAGCATGTGGGCGTGCATGAGGGCGTACATGTGGGCGTTCACTTGAGGAGTCATAGGTGAGTCATAGGTGGGTGGATACATGGAGGGGGTCGCATGGCCAGCTGGAACCTTTGCCCTACTTGTGTGCGCAACTTGATCATGACGTGCAATTGACGTGTAACTGGGGGGAAGCTGACTTTCGGTCTAGTAGGGAAGCCTTCAGTGTCAGGGCGACCAGCACGTCTGGTATTATCTGATATCTTATGTCCGGGGGTGTATTATCTGAAGCAAAGGTCGCTCATCACCAAGAGCCGGTGTGGGCATATATTTCTTCGTTCATTGCGTGGGGGCCTTGAGCTTTCTATGGACGCGAGCTCTGCAAATCACTTAAATGGAGACAGAAAGGCTAGGCCCTATCTCTGCAGACGGGTTCTGTTTACCTTCTTCACCAGGCAGGAATGTGATTCTGTAGAGCAAGCAGATAACTGTTGTGCAAAATACTGTCTTGGCACCCCGTGCTGGGCCCCTCTCGGCTTAGCCAAAGTATGCGAGGTCAGGGATACGTAGCTGCAGCCCTCAGAGTGTCTGGAGGCCTGAAACCTTAATTCGGAGACTGGCTCAGGCTGAGCCACAAAATGGGTTCATCTCGATTTTAAAAGTGCACAATGCAAACACATGGGCAACATGGGCCTCAGTGCAGAATTAACGTTTCTTTCATAAAAGACTTGGTGACTGACATTCTAATGTGGGACGTAAATGCAGAGGCCTCATTATTCAGGCCACAAAGGGAAAATGCATGGGCTACATGCACATACACTAAACGTGGGGTACACGCAGGGGACACATTGGCCATGTAAAATTTCATTTTCCTCATTCCCTCCTTGTCCCCTACTGTACCCTTCAGGACACATCTATATTCATGAGACCGTATATCTGATCATCCAGCATCATTTGTTCATCTTTGATCTTTTGTATACGTGGATGTGGAACACAGGCAGTGGCACACAGGCCGCAAATCGCCGGGCCACACTGGAGACAGAGACAGCAGCCGCATATCATAAGCAGTATCATTCCTAGGAACGACAGCAATTTCCATCCCCAAGCCGATATTACACCCCAGAGCCAACTGGACCAAGTCCGTGTGCCTGGGTCTTGATGTATATCATGAGCAATCTTGTGGAGCCTTGTTATTGCTGCGCACACAGATGGCGCGTTATTAGGAATGAAAACGCAGCAACTGGAGCCGATCACTCTACAAGCCCCGCCCCTATCCGCCAGGATGACGTCAAGAACAAGGCGGTTCTGAAGAACAACAAGTCTCATGGCAGACTGCTCCTGGGTCAAGTTCGCCAGAGCAGATGCAGTCTCATTCACTACTACTTCCAGAGTTCTTGTTAACCTGCGTATGAGTTTACTGTTTTGGACGGGACCTATGAAGAAAAAGAATCCTCTATTGAAATCTGTATATTGCTCCCAGGCTGTCTCAGTCTGATCAATCACTGGGGAATCGGTCTCTCTCCTGTGTCTAACATGCTCTAGTCGTGAATCTCGATGATAATGGGATGGGGCCAGAAAGACGGGTGGCAGCAGGAACGCTATATAGCATGTCCCTCCCCAGTTTAAGGGCAGATGTACATAGGCTGTCTGACCGCGAATGAAATAGGTATGGCGAGATGTTTTGAAAGAAGACTTTCCTTTATCATTAAACTCGACTACAGCATTACACTCGCTGTGTCCCATATGTACTGATCCTTTCTTTCTAACGCACAAATCACCTTTCACTGGTAGGACTGAAATAGTCCTACCAGTGGACCTGCATTTTGCATGGGCTGAACATTCAGAATCATAAAGCTGAGGGAAGCATTTCCTTGCTCGTACTCTTCATTTTCTAGATCGGTCCCCTTCCTTTGGGGGATTCCGTCTTCGTCTGGAAAACATGCCTCATTCATTACTTTATTCAAATTTCCCCATATCCAGTCACCCTGGTAAACTGTGGACTTTCTGTCTAGTGATGACATTAAAGCAAACCATGCTCCGCACGAACCATTGTGGGAGAACGGAAAAGGGACGAGGGGCAGAACTCCCTTCGTCTTCTGATAAGGTGGCAGTCGGCCACATACCCAGCAATCTGTTGCATTGCTGGTCTGATGAGAACGGTGCAACATCCGAATAAAAGTATTGTTGCGCAGGGCCAGTCGATATGACAGTTCATGGGGTGGCAGATCACTAAATGTATGCTTTATGGTGTCATTAATGGAAGAGTGTATACGTGAGGCAATAGGAGGAAAGAAAACATGTAGTATTAAGCTGATACAGATTATAGTGATGCACAGAAGAGACAGAAAAATCAGAGTTACTATACATCTACTACGTAATATCTTGCAGTATTTTTCTTTCATTTTGCTCTTTTTACTATTCTGGTCCGCGATCCTATACATGTCAGAAATCCTGTCTAACCGATTCACCACCTAGTGGACTTAAACAATTAAACGCTGTCTGACTTTCTAGATCGTAATTTGGACCTGTACTCTTGCTGTGGAGTCTTTTCTAGCAAAGGGGGCTCAAAGTCTGTAATGTCATTGTTCTTTATCAAAGTTCCAGAGTCTCCAAAGTACTTTTTGCAATGATGGGCATGGAGCCATCCTTTTCTCCCTTCGACCTTGATCGCTGTCCTTGTGGTCAGTAACACTAATTTCGGCGTCTTCCAACGCAGCTCAAGGGGGCTTGATCGATCAAAATTCCGGACGAGGACGAAATCACCAGGGACTATGGCGTGCTCCTTGACCTGGGTGTTGTCAGGGAAGGCGGCGGCAACCTGTGAACGACAAGAGAGTAGTGCAGACATCAAGGAAGCCAGGTAATTTGTCAGCATGTTACTGTCAACATCAGTTATTTTCTTAGGCATAGGCGTACCCCACATATTCGGCGGTCTACCGAAAACCACTTCATATGGTGATAGGCCTGTTCTGGAATGAGCTACCATACGCATGTAAAAGAGGGCAGCCGGCAAGGCTACCATCCAATCCACGCCTTTTTCTGCACAGATCTTTGCTAATTTCGCCTTTATCGTTTGATTATGCCTTTCTACAAGGCCTGCTGCTTCAGGGTGTCGTACACAATGAAACTTCCAACTATATCCTAACAGAAGGGACACTTGTTTCATTAATTCAGAAAAAAAAGGCTGACCATTGTCTGAGTAAACGACACGGGGCAATCCGTATCTAGGGAAGAATTCACGCACCAATTGCCTGGCTGTTTGTCACAGCAGTATAGTCTGGGACTGGATACGCTTCTGTCCATCTAGTCAGTGCACACACAACTACCAGGACATACTTGTAACCTCTACATCTGTCCATTTGGATATAATCCATCTGGAGGACCTCAAAAGGATGGTCAGGAGGATGAAATCCGCCTTGTTCCACCGGAATGCCTTTACCTGGATTGAACTGGCAACAGATCATACATGTTCGTACTTTCTGTTTCGCTGCTGCATGCAGGTGCTTGTTAAACCAGATATTCTGTAAGCTGTCTAACATTGCCTTCTCTCCCAAGTGTGCTGGACTATGTGCTGTGTTTATGATCACTTGTACCATGGAATCAGGGAGAAACCATGTAGCTTTGCCCTTAGTCATCCAACCTTGGTCAGTCTGGACCCCTCCTTGTTCAGTCCATTTCTTTAGTTCATCTGAAGTGGCATGTGTCTGTATGTCGAGTACATCTTGAGAAGGATCCCTGACTGTCATACTTTTTGTCAGTAATGGTACCTCTGTCTTTGTCGTGTCTGTTGGTGTCTGGGCTGTAAGTTTAGCAGTTCGGTCTGCCAGGTCATTACCCTGGGAAATGGTGTCTGTAACTTTGGTGTCTGCTTTGCATTTCAGGATGGCTATGGCTGCAGGTAAATGTATTGCTTCTAACATGGCCTGAATAAGCGGACCGTGCTGAATTTCGGCACCATGAGAGGTCAAGAAACCTCTCTCCCTCCACAGGACTCCGAAGTCATGAACTACGCCAAAAGCATACTGTGAGTCCGTATAAATGTTCACTTTCAAGTTCTTAGCTCTTATGCAGGCTTGTGTCAGAGCGATGAGCTCTGCTGCTTGTGCTGACAGTGTGTCTATTCTCTGTGTCTCTATGACTTCAGTAGCAGTGGTCACGGCATATACTGCCACTAACTCTCCCGTACTCGTCCTCATGCATGATCCATCTACATAGAGTGTCAGGTCAGGATCTGGAAGTGCAATATCTGTCAGGTCTTGTCTTGGTTTCGTCACTGTGTTCATTACTTCCACACAGTCATGTGGTGCGGTGTCTACTGTACTTGAGGGCAAAAGTGTAGCAGGGTTCAGAATGTTACATCGTCTGATCTCTATGTGTGGCTGAAATAACGTCAGTTCATATCCTGTCAGTCTCGCTACAGTCAAGTGTTGTGTCTGTGTCCTGTTCAAGAGAACTTCCACTGCATGAGGTACCTGTACTATCAGGGGGTGTCCCAACACTATCGAATCACTTTGTCTTATGGCTAGGGCTGTTGCTGCAACTGATTTCAGGCACGCAGGCAGAGCCTGGGCCACTGGATCCAGTGTACTAGAAAAATAAGCACAAGGCTTGTGTTTTCCTGCTTGATCTTGTGTGAGGACAGATAATGCTGTTCCATCCCGTTCAGTTACGAAAAGCATAAAAGGTTTGCTGTAACTAGGAGTCGCTAAAACTGGCGCTTGACATAAGGCTCTTTTTAATTCTTCAAATGCCAAGGTATGTTATTGTGTCCAAGGGAGGAGGACAGGATAAATACCAGTAACAACGGCATTTCTTTCTCTATCAGCCTGTTCTGCCTTGACTCCTCCCGCAGTTCTTTTTCTTTGGCTTTTTCCACTGCTTGTTTACTTCTCTCTGCTTGGTGGAATTCTTTCTCTGTTCTCCTATGTGACTCTTTGCGCCATAACTCAATGGCATCTTTCTGAGAGGGTCTGGATTTCTTTTTCCATAGCGCTTCCTCTACTCTCATAATGCATTCAGAATCCCATGTTCCCGAGGCAGGCCATCTGTACTTCTCCTCTAAATCCTTTGTGTAATCTACCCATAAGTCTAAAAACAATATGGCATCTAGCCCGTGCTTATTATACATGTAATGACCAGGTGTGTCTCTAGGCGGGATGTTAAATGACTCTTCTAATATTCCTTTCATGGTCCCTATCTGACGTAACTTTGAAAACAGTGGCATGTTGAAACCAACACAATGAAAACACAAAAAGCGGGGGAAAGCAGGAAAACACAATACCCACAAAAATAGATTGACTGAAACAATCATTAACACTAAAACATTACACACTAAAACAGATACAGTTTAACCTGATACATGAAATTGAAAACAGTTAACTTTATGCACTGGAATACAGTACAACCATACCGGTCTCGTAAAGAGACACGTCTTTACCGTGCCCACGTTTACCGTGAACCCGTCTTTACCGTGTTCGTGTGAACGGACACGTCTTTACCGAGTTCAAATAAATGAACCCGTCTTGAACTTTATGCGTTCCCAATAGTGGTACTCACCGGAAAGCAGAACTTGAAGGCCTCGGAAACTTGATACTGCGCATGCGCCGCGGAACAGGTGGACCTTCGGAAACCTCGGACCTTGCTCTCTCACAGGTTGGGCTCTGGTTGGGATGATCCGCAATCCTCACCGCCTCGTGTGGATGCCTGGTCGCAGTCCGTCCTCCTCGTGGGCCTGAGGGAGTAAGCGGGAAGTCCCGCTGGCGTGTACACTTTGAAGTCCGTCACGGCTGTAGCAGGGGGCAAGGGCTGGGCCTACATCTCCGGCGCGTGGGGAAGGGGATTAGTCCCTATACGGGCGCCAGATTTATGTGGTAAATAAAGTATTACCCTGTCATAATTTCCATACTTAAACAAAGGGCCATGCATTAAATGAGAGGCAGAGTCTGTGGTGTCCGATTCAAAAGGGCTTTATTTCAATAACTCGAGTTAAGGGAGAATCGGTTCCATCACCACTAAGGTTCAGGAAGGGTCTTCTAAACTTTATTCACAGAGTACAATATTTATACATTCAATTGCATAGAGAAGGAGGAGCGCTCCAGGCAGAGCAGGAGAAAGAAAGAGATAAGAGCATGTGGGCGTGCATGAGGGCGTACATGTGGGCGTTCACTTGAGGAGTCATAGGTGAGTCATAGGTGGGTGGATACATAGAGGGGGTCGCATGGCCAGCTGGAACCTTTGCCCTACTTGTGTGCGCAACTTGATCATGACGTGCAATTGACGTGTAAATGGGGGGAAGCTGACTTTCGGTCTAGTAGGGAAGCCTTCAGTGTCAGGGCGACCAACACGTCTGGTATTATCTGATATCTTATGTCCGGGGATGTATTATCTGAGGCAAAGGTCGCTCATCACCAAGAGCCGGTGTGGGCATATATTTCTTCGTTCATTGCGTGGGGGCCTTGAGCTTTCTATGGACGCGAGCTCTGCAAATCACTTAAACAGAGACAGAAAGGCTAGGCTAAGCATGAGCGAATTTTGCGGATCTCGCGTTCGCGAATTTTGCGGATTTGCGGATTCGCAATCCGCAAAATCCGCGAATTCCCGCGAATTTGCGGATTTTTTTTTTTTTGTGTTCGCCCGTGTTTCTGCCAGTTCGCGAGGGTTTTTACAATTTCGCAATTTGCGAACTTACCTGTCGGGTCGCAAGTTTTGCGAACTTGTTGTTTCTACGTGTCCAGCCTGTTTGGGACACTCTTCTTCATCACTGCCACTCTCTGTCACCACTGCCACTCTCTGACTACTCATGCCACCCTCTGGCCCACCCATGCCACCCTCTGTTTCATCACCACACCCTCTGGTTGTCCAGTGTACATTATTTTCGGCAAAGCAAAGCACACCTTCCCTGCCTCAAGTGACCTGAATTAATTTGGGGCTGATTAATGTATCACAGAATATTTTTTTAGCTGGCACCTGCTTCCTTAGTGCGCCCTGATTAGTGATCTTTTGCACTTGCTAAGTGCTTTCATTGTTGCAAAATTAGTTACAACACCTGCCCTGCCCCAACTGACAATAATGAATTAGGGGCTGATTAATGGATTTTAACTTCCAGCCTGGCTCCTGCTTGTCTCCCTTAGCTGTAATTCAGGACCTTTGTGGCATATGTGTAACTATTCTGAGGTTCAGAGCAGGGTCACATAATAGTTTCAACTGGCAACTGAACTCTGGAGGGGCCCCTCAGGAAGCACTACAGGAAATGGCTACTAATGATGAGCCTGAACTTTTGAACCTGGTAAGTAGTTACTTTCAGTTTTGCTAAGATCGTATTTCTGCAATTTTGCACTTATTCGCGGGGCGCGAACTCACGCGAACAGTGCGAGCAGTGCGAGCAAAATCCACTGCTCGCGGATTTGCGGATTTTGCGGGAGATTCGCGAATCGCGCGGATTGCGAATTTCCCGAAAATCCGCAAAATCCGCGAGCGGAACGGATTTTCCGCCCATGCCTAGGCTAGGCCCTATCTCTGCAGACGGGTTCTGTTTACCTTCTTCACCAGGCAGGAATGTGATTCTGTAGAGCAAGCAGATAACTGTTGTGCAAAATACTGTCTTGGCACCCCGTGCTGGGCCCCTCTCGGCTTAGCCAAAGTATGCGAGGTCAGGGATACGTAGCTGCAGCCCTCAGTGTCTGGAGGCCTGAAACCTTAATTCGGAGACTGGCTCAGGCTGAGCCACAAAATGGGTTCATCTCGATTTTAAAAGTGCACAATGCAAACACATGGGCAACATGGGCCTCAGTGCAGAATTAACGTTTCTTTCATAAAAGACTTGGTGACTGACATTCTAATGTGGGACGTAAATGCAGAGGCCTCATTATTCAGGCCACAAAGGGAAAATGCATGGGCTACATGCACATACACTAAACGTGGGGTACACGCAGGGGACACATTGGCCATGTAAAATTTCATTTTCCTCATTCCCTCCTTGTCCCCTACTGTACCCTTCAGGACACATCTATATTCATGAGACCGTATATCTGATCATCCAGCATCATTTGTTCATCTTTGATCTTTTGTATACGTGGATGTGGAACACAGGCAGTGGCACACAGGCCGCAAATCGCCGGGCCACACTGCAGACAGAGACAGCAGCCGAATATCATAAGCAGTATCATTCCTAGGAACGACAGCAATTTCCATCCCCAAGCCGATATTACACCCCAGAGCCAACTGGACCAAGTCCGTGTGCCTGGGTCTTGATGTATATCATGAGCAATCTTGTGGAGCCTTGTTATTGCTGCGCACACAGATGGCGCGTTATTAGGAATGAAAACGCAGCAACTGGAGCCGATCACTCTACAAGCCCCGCCCCTATCCGCCAGGATGACGTCAAGAACAAGGCGGTTCTGAAGAACAACAAGTCTCATGGCAGACTGCTCCTGGGTCAAGTTCGCCAGAGCAGATGCAGTCTCATTCACTACTACTTCCAGAGTTCTTGTTAACCTGCGTATGAGTTTACTGTTTTGGACGGGACCTATGAAGAAAAAGAATCCTCTATTGAAATCTGTATATTGCTCCCAGGCTGTCTCAGTCTGATCAATCACTGGGGAATCGGTCTCTCTCCTGTGTCTAACATGCTCTAGTCGTGAATCTCGATGATAATGGGATGGGGCCAGAAAGACGGGTGGCAGCAGGAACGCTATATAGCATGTCCCTCCCCAGTTTAAGGGCAGATGTACATAGGCTGTCTGACCGCGAATGAAATAGGTATGGCGAGATGTTTTGAAAGAAGACTTTCCTTTATCATTAAACTCGACTACAGCATTACACTCGCTGTGTCCCATATGTACTGATCCTTTCTTTCTAACGCACAAATCACCTTTCACTGGTAGGACTGAAATAGTCCTACCAGTGGACCTGCATTTTGCATGGGCTGAACATTCAGAATCATAAAGCTGAGGGAAGCATTTCCTTGCTCGTACTCTTCATTTTCTAGATCGGTCCCCTTCCTTTGGGGGATTCCGTCTTCGTCTGGAAAACATGCCTCATTCATTACTTTATTCAAATTTCCCCATATCCAGTCACCCTGGTAAACTGTGGACTTTCTGTCTAGTGATGACATTAAAGCAAACCATGCTCCGCACGAACCATTGTGGGAGAACGGAAAAGGGACGAGGGGCAGAACTCCCTTCGTCTTCTGATAAGGTGGCAGTCGGCCACATACCCAGCAATCTGTTGCATTGCTGGTCTGATGAGAACGGTGCAACATCCGAATAAAAGTATTGTTGCGCAGGGCCAGTCGATATGACAGTTCATGGGGTGGCAGATCACTAAATGTATGCTTTATGGTGTCATTAATGGAAGAGTGTATACGTGAGGCAATAGGAGGAAAGAAAACATGTAGTATTAAGCTGATACAGATTATAGTGATGCACAGAAGAGACAGAAAAATCAGAGTTACTATACATCTACTACGTAATATCTTGCAGTATTTTTCTTTCATTTTGCTCTTTTTACTATTCTGGTCCGCGATCCTATACATGTCAGAAATCCTGTCTAACCGATTCACCACCTAGTGGACTTAAACAATTAAACGCTGTCTGACTTTCTAGATCGTAATTTGGACCTGTACTCTTGCTGTGGAGTCTTTTCTAGCAAAGGGGGCTCAAAGTCTGTAATGTCATTGTTCTTTATCAAAGTTCCAGAGTCTCCAAAGTACTTTTTGCAATGATGGGCATGGAGCCATCCTTTTCTCCCTTCGACCTTGATCGCTGTCCTTGTGGTCAGTAACACTAATTTCGGCGTCTTCCAACGCAGCTCAAGGGGGCTTGATCGATCAAAATTCCGGACGAGGACGAAATCACCAGGGACTATGGCGTGCTCCTTGACCTGGGTGTTGTCAGGGAAGGCGGCGGCAACCTGTGAACGACAAGAGAGTAGTGCAGACATCAAGGAAGCCAGGTAATTTGTCAGCATGTTACTGTCAACATCAGTTATTTTCTTAGGCATAGGCGTACCCCACATATTCGGCGGTCTACCGAAAACCACTTCATATGGTGATAGGCCTGTTTTGGAATGAGCTACCATACGCATGTAAAAGAGGGCAGCCGGCAAGGCTACCATCCAATCCACGCCTTTTTCTGCACAGATCTTTGCTAATTTCGTCTTTATCGTTTGATTATGCCTTTCTACAAGGCCTGCTGCTTCAGGGTGTCGTACACAATGAAACTTCCAACTATATCCTAACAGAAGGGACACTTGTTTCATTAATTCAGAAAAAAAAGGCTGACCATTGTCTGAGTAAACGACACGGGGCAATCCGTATCTAGGGAAGAATTCACGCACCAATTGCCTGGCTGTTTGTCACAGCAGTATAGTCTGGGACTGGATACGCTTCTGTCCATCTAGTCAGTGCACACACAACTACCAGGACATACTTGTAACCTCTACATCTGTCCATTTGGATATAATCCATCTGGAGGACCTCAAAAGGATGGTCAGGAGGATGAAATCCGCCTTGTTCCACCGGAATGCCTTTACCTGGATTGAACTGGCAACAGATCATACATGTTCGTACTTTCTGTTTCGCTGCTGCATGCAGGTGCTTGTTAAACCAGATATTCTGTAAGCTGTCTAACATTGCCTTCTCTCCCAAGTGTGCTGGACTATGTGCTGTGTTTATGATCACTTGTACCATGGAATCAGGGAGAAACCATGTAGCTTTGCCCTTAGTCATCCAACCTTGGTCAGTCTGGACCCCTCCTTGTTCAGTCCATTTCTTTAGTTCATCTGAAGTGGCATGTGTCTGTATGTCGAGTACATCTTGAGAAGGATCCCTGACTGTCATACTTTTTGTCAGTAATGGTACCTCTGTCTTTGTCGTGTCTGTTGGTGTCTGGGCTGTAAGTTTAGCAGTTCGGTCTGCCAGGTCATTACCCTGGGAAATGGTGTCTGTAACTTTGGTGTCTGCTTTGCATTTCAGGATGGCTATGGCTGCAGGTAAATGTATTGCTTCTAACATGGCCTGAATAAGCGGACCGTGCTGAATTTCGGCACCATGAGAGGTCAAGAAACCTCTCTCCCTCCACAGGACTCCGAAGTCATGAACTACGCCAAAAGCATACTGTGAGTCCGTATAAATGTTCACTTTCAAGTTCTTAGCTCTTATGCAGGCTTGTGTCAGAGCGATGAGCTCTGCTGCTTGTGCTGACAGTGTGTCTATTCTCTGTGTCTCTATGACTTCAGTAGCAGTGGTCACGGCATATACTGCCACTAACTCTCCCGTACTCGTCCTCATGCATGATCCATCTACATAGAGTGTCAGGTCAGGATCTGGAAGTGCAATATCTGTCAGGTCTTGTCTTGGTTTCGTCACTGTGTTCATTACTTCCACACAGTCATGTGGTGCGGTGTCTACTGTACTTGAGGGCAAAAGTGTAGCAGGGTTCAGAATGTTACATCGTCTGATCTCTATGTGTGGCTGAAATAACGTCAGTTCATATCCTGTCAGTCTCGCTACAGTCAAGTGTTGTGTCTGTGTCCTGTTCAAGAGAACTTCCACTGCATGAGGTACCTGTACTATCAGGGGGTGTCCCAACACTATCGAATCACTTTGTCTTATGGCTAGGGCTGTTGCTGCAACTGATTTCAGGCACACAGGCAGAGCCTGGGCCACTGGATCCAGTGTACTAGAAAAATAAGCACAAGGCTTGTGTTTTCCTGCTTGATCTTGTGTGAGGACAGATAATGCTGTTCCATCCCGTTCAGTTACGAAAAGCATAAAAGGTTTGCTGTAACTAGGAGTCGCTAAAACTGGCGCTTGACATAAGGCTCTTTTTAATTCTTCAAATGCCAAGGTATGTTATTGTGTCCAAGGGAGGAGGACAGGATAAATACCAGTAACAACGGCATTTCTTTCTCTATCAGCCTGTTCTGCCTTGACTCCTCCCGCAGTTCTTTTTCTTTGGCTTTTTCCACTGCTTGTTTACTTCTCTCTGCTTGGTGGAATTCTTTCTCTGTTCTCCTATGTGACTCTTTGCGCCATAACTCAATGGCATCTTTCTGAGAGGGTCTGGATTTCTTTTTCCATAGCGCTTCCTCTACTCTCATAATGCATTCAGAATCCCATGTTCCCGAGGCAGGCCATCTGTACTTCTCCTCTAAATCCTTTGTGTAATCTACCCATAAGTCTAAAAACAATATGGCATCTAGCCCGTGCTTATTATACATGTAATGACCAGGTGTGTCTCTAGGCGGGATGTTAAATGACTCTTCTAATATTCCTTTCATGGTCCCTATCTGACGTAACTTTGAAAACAGTGGCATGTTGAAACCAACACAATGAAAACACAAAAAGCGGGGGAAAGCAGGAAAACACAATACCCACAAAAATAGATTGACTGAAACAATCATTAACACTAAAACATTACACACTAAAACAGATACAGTTTAACCTGATACATGAAATTGAAAACAGTTAACTTTATGCACTGGAATACAGTACAACCATACCGGTCTCGTAAAGAGACACGTCTTTACCGTGCCCACGTTTACCGTGAACCCGTCTTTACCGTGTTCGTGTGAACGGACACGTCTTTACCGAGTTCAAATAAATGAACCCGTCTTGAACTTTATGCGTTCCCAATAGTGGTACTCACCGGAAAGCAGAACTTGAAGGCCTCGGAAACTTGATACTGCGCATGCGCCGCGGAACAGGTGGACCTTCGGAAACCTCGGACCTTGCTCTCTCACAGGTTGGGCTCTGGTTGGGATGATCCGCAATCCTCACCGCCTCGTGTGGATGCCTGGTCGCAGTCCGTCCTCCTCGTGGGCCTGAGGGAGTAAGCGGGAAGTCCCGCTGGCGTGTACACTTTGAAGTCCGTCACGGCTGTAGCAGGGGGCAAGGGCTGGGCCTACATCTCCGGCGCGTGGGGAAGGGGATTAGTCCCTATACGGGCGCCAGATTTATGTGGTAAATAAAGTATTACCCTGTCATAATTTCCATACTTAAACAAAGGGCCATGCATTAAATGAGAGGCAGAGTCTGTGGTGTCCGATTCAAAAGGGCTTTATTTCAATAACTCGAGTTAAGGGAGAATCGGTTCCATCACCACTAAGGTTCAGGAAGGGTCTTCTAAACTTTATTCACAGAGTACAATATTTATACATTCAATTGCATAGAGAAGGAGGAGCGCTCCAGGCAGAGCAGGAGAAAGAAAGAGATAAGAGCATGTGGGCGTGCATGAGGGCGTACATGTGGGCGTTCACTTGAGGAGTCATAGGTGAGTCATAGGTGGGTGGATACATAGAGGGGGTCGCATGGCCAGCTGGAACCTTTGCCCTACTTGTGTGCGCAACTTGATCATGACGTGCAATTGACGTGTAAATGGGGGGAAGCTGACTTTCGGTCTAGTAGGGAAGCCTTCAGTGTCAGGGCGACCAACACGTCTGGTATTATCTGATATCTTATGTCCGGGGATGTATTATCTGAGGCAAAGGTCGCTCATCACCAAGAGCCGGTGTGGGCATATATTTCTTCGTTCATTGCGTGGGGGCCTTGAGCTTTCTATGGACGCGAGCTCTGCAAATCACTTAAACAGAGACAGAAAGGCTAGGCTAAGCATGAGCGAATTTTGCGGATCTCGCGTTCGCGAATTTTGCGGATTTGCGGATTCGCAATCCGCAAAATCCGCGAATTCCCGCGAATTTGCGGATTTTTTTTTTTTTTGTGTTCGCCCGTGTTTCTGCCAGTTCGCGAGGGTTTTTACAATTTCGCAATTTGCGAACTTACCTGTCGGGTCGCAAGTTTTGCGAACTTGTTGTTTCTACGTGTCCAGCCTGTTTGGGACACTCTTCTTCATCACTGCCACTCTCTGTCACCACTGCCACTCTCTGACTACTCATGCCACCCTCTGGCCCACCCATGCCACCCTCTGTTTCATCACCACACCCTCTGGTTGTCCAGTGTACATTATTTTCGGCAAAGCAAAGCACACCTTCCCTGCCTCAAGTGACCTGAATTAATTTGGGGCTGATTAATGTATCACAGAATATTTTTTTAGCTGGCACCTGCTTCCTTAGTGCGCCCTGATTAGTGATCTTTTGCACTTGCTAAGTGCTTTCATTGTTGCAAAATTAGTTACAACACCTGCCCTGCCCCAACTGACAATAATGAATTAGGGGCTGATTAATGGATTTTAACTTCCAGCCTGGCTCCTGCTTGTCTCCCTTAGCTGTAATTCAGGACCTTTGTGGCATATGTGTAACTATTCTGAGGTTCAGAGCAGGGTCACATAATAGTTTCAACTGGCAACTGAACTCTGGAGGGGCCCCTCAGGAAGCACTACAGGAAATGGCTACTAATGATGAGCCTGAACTTTTGAACCTGGTAAGTAGTTACTTTCAGTTTTGCTAAGATCGTATTTCTGCAATTTTGCACTTATTCGCGGGGCGCGAACTCACGCGAACAGTGCGAGCAAAATCCACTGCTCGCGGATTTGCGGATTTTGCGGGAGATTCGCGAATCGCGCGGATTGCGAATTTCCCGAAAATCCGCAAAATCCGCGAGCGGAACGGATTTTCCGCCCATGCCTAGGCTAGGCCCTATCTCTGCAGACGGGTTCTGTTTACCTTCTTCACCAGGCAGGAATGTGATTCTGTAGAGCAAGCAGATAACTGTTGTGCAAAATACTGTCTTGGCACCCCGTGCTGGGCCCCTCTCGGCTTAGCCAAAGTATGCGAGGTCAGGGATACGTAGCTGCAGCCCTCAGTGTCTGGAGGCCTGAAACCTTAATTCGGAGACTGGCTCAGGCTGAGCCACAAAATGGGTTCATCTCGATTTTAAAAGTGCACAATGCAAACACATGGGCAACATGGGCCTCAGTGCAGAATTAACGTTTCTTTCATAAAAGACTTGGTGACTGACATTCTAATGTGGGACGTAAATGCAGAGGCCTCATTATTCAGGCCACAAAGGGAAAATGCATGGGCTACATGCACATACACTAAACGTGGGGTACACGCAGGGGACACATTGGCCATGTAAAATTTCATTTTCCTCATTCCCTCCTTGTCCCCTACTGTACCCTTCAGGACACATCTATATTCATGAGACCGTATATCTGATCATCCAGCATCATTTGTTCATCTTTGATCTTTTGTATACGTGGATGTGGAACACAGGCAGTGGCACACAGGCCGCAAATCGCCGGGCCACACTGCAGACAGAGACAGCAGCCGAATATCATAAGCAGTATCATTCCTAGGAACGACAGCAATTTCCATCCCCAAGCCGATATTACACCCCAGAGCCAACTGGACCAAGTCCGTGTGCCTGGGTCTTGATGTATATCATGAGCAATCTTGTGGAGCCTTGTTATTGCTGCGCACACAGATGGCGCGTTATTAGGAATGAAAACGCAGCAACTGGAGCCGATCACTCTACAAGCCCCGCCCCTATCCGCCAGGATGACGTCAAGAACAAGGCGGTTCTGAAGAACAACAAGTCTCATGGCAGACTGCTCCTGGGTCAAGTTCGCCAGAGCAGATGCAGTCTCATTCACTACTACTTCCAGAGTTCTTGTTAACCTGCGTATGAGTTTACTGTTTTGGACGGGACCTATGAAGAAAAAGAATCCTCTATTGAAATCTGTATATTGCTCCCAGGCTGTCTCAGTCTGATCAATCACTGGGGAATCGGTCTCTCTCCTGTGTCTAACATGCTCTAGTCGTGAATCTCGATGATAATGGGATGGGGCCAGAAAGACGGGTGGCAGCAGGAACGCTATATAGCATGTCCCTCCCCAGTTTAAGGGCAGATGTACATAGGCTGTCTGACCGCGAATGAAATAGGTATGGCGAGATGTTTTGAAAGAAGACTTTCCTTTATCATTAAACTCGACTACAGCATTACACTCGCTGTGTCCCATATGTACTGATCCTTTCTTTCGAACGCACAAATCACCTTTCACTGGTAGGACTGAAATAGTCCTACCAGTGGACCTGCATTTTGCATGGGCTGAACATTCAGAATCATAAAGCTGAGGGAAGCATTTCCTTGCTCGTACTCTTCATTTTCTAGATCGGTCCCCTTCCTTTGGGGGATTCCGTCTTCGTCTGGAAAACATGCCTCATTCATTACTTTATTCAAATTTCCCCATATCCAGTCACCCTGGTAAACTGTGGACTTTCTGTCTAGTGATGACATTAAAGCAAACCATGCTCCGCACGAACCATTGTGGGAGAACGGAAAAGGGACGAGGGGCAGAACTCCCTTCGTCTTCTGATAAGGTGGCAGTCGGCCACATACCCAGCAATCTGTTGCATTGCTGGTCTGATGAGAACGGTGCAACATCCGAATAAAAGTATTGTTGCGCAGGGCCAGTCGATATGACAGTTCATGGGGTGGCAGATCACTAAATGTATGCTTTATGGTGTCATTAATGGAAGAGTGTATACGTGAGGCAATAGGAGGAAAGAAAACATGTAGTATTAAGCTGATACAGATTATAGT
Source organism: Lissotriton vulgaris (assembly GCF_964263255.1). NCBI lineage: Eukaryota > Metazoa > Chordata > Amphibia > Caudata > Salamandridae > Lissotriton > Lissotriton vulgaris. The sequence continues at coordinate 1,083,863,134 of NC_141695.1, read as the reverse complement.
GATGCACAGAAGAGACAGAAAAATCAGAGTTACTATACATCTACTACGTAATATCTTGCAGTATTTTTCTTTCATTTTGCTCTTTTTACTATTCTGGTCCGCGATCCTATACATGTCAGAAATCCTGTCTAACCGATTCACCACCTAGTGGACTTAAACAATTAAACGCTGTCTGACTTTCTAGATCGTAATTTGGACCTGTACTCTTGCTGTGGAGTCTTTTCTAGCAAAGGGGGCTCAAAGTCTGTAATGTCATTGTTCTTTATCAAAGTTCCAGAGTCTCCAAAGTACTTTTTGCAATGATGGGCATGGAGCCATCCTTTTCTCCCTTCGACCTTGATCGCTGTCCTTGTGGTCAGTAACACTAATTTCGGCGTCTTCCAACGCAGCTCAAGGGGGCTTGATCGATCAAAATTCCGGACGAGGACGAAATCACCAGGGACTATGGCGTGCTCCTTGACCTGGGTGTTGTCAGGGAAGGCGGCGGCAACCTGTGAACGACAAGAGAGTAGTGCAGACATCAAGGAAGCCAGGTAATTTGTCAGCATGTTACTGTCAACATCAGTTATTTTCTTAGGCATAGGCGTACCCCACATATTCGGCGGTCTACCGAAAACCACTTCATATGGTGATAGGCCTGTTTTGGAATGAGCTACCATACGCATGTAAAAGAGGGCAGCCGGCAAGGCTACCATCCAATCCACGCCTTTTTCTGCACAGATCTTTGCTAATTTCGTCTTTATCGTTTGATTATGCCTTTCTACAAGGCCTGCTGCTTCAGGGTGTCGTACACAATGAAACTTCCAACTATATCCTAACAGAAGGGACACTTGTTTCATTAATTCAGAAAAAAAAGGCTGACCATTGTCTGAGTAAACGACACGGGGCAATCCGTATCTAGGGAAGAATTCACGCACCAATTGCCTGGCTGTTTGTCACAGCAGTATAGTCTGGGACTGGATACGCTTCTGTCCATCTAGTCAGTGCACACACAACTACCAGGACATACTTGTAACCTCTACATCTGTCCATTTGGATATAATCCATCTGGAGGACCTCAAAAGGATGGTCAGGAGGATGAAATCCGCCTTGTTCCACCGGAATGCCTTTACCTGGATTGAACTGGCAACAGATCATACATGTTCGTACTTTCTGTTTCGCTGCTGCATGCAGGTGCTTGTTAAACCAGATATTCTGTAAGCTGTCTAACATTGCCTTCTCTCCCAAGTGTGCTGGACTATGTGCTGTGTTTATGATCACTTGTACCATGGAATCAGGGAGAAACCATGTAGCTTTGCCCTTAGTCATCCAACCTTGGTCAGTCTGGACCCCTCCTTGTTCAGTCCATTTCTTTAGTTCATCTGAAGTGGCATGTGTCTGTATGTCGAGTACATCTTGAGAAGGATCCCTGACTGTCATACTTTTTGTCAGTAATGGTACCTCTGTCTTTGTCGTGTCTGTTGGTGTCTGGGCTGTAAGTTTAGCAGTTCGGTCTGCCAGGTCATTACCCTGGGAAATGGTGTCTGTAACTTTGGTGTCTGCTTTGCATTTCAGGATGGCTATGGCTGCAGGTAAATGTATTGCTTCTAACATGGCCTGAATAAGCGGACCGTGCTGAATTTCGGCACCATGAGAGGTCAAGAAACCTCTCTCCCTCCACAGGACTCCGAAGTCATGAACTACGCCAAAAGCATACTGTGAGTCCGTATAAATGTTCACTTTCAAGTTCTTAGCTCTTATGCAGGCTTGTGTCAGAGCGATGAGCTCTGCTGCTTGTGCTGACAGTGTGTCTATTCTCTGTGTCTCTATGACTTCAGTAGCAGTGGTCACGGCATATACTGCCACTAACTCTCCCGTACTCGTCCTCATGCATGATCCATCTACATAGAGTGTCAGGTCAGGATCTGGAAGTGCAATATCTGTCAGGTCTTGTCTTGGTTTCGTCACTGTGTTCATTACTTCCACACAGTCATGTGGTGCGGTGTCTACTGTACTTGAGGGCAAAAGTGTAGCAGGGTTCAGAATGTTACATCGTCTGATCTCTATGTGTGGCTGAAATAACGTCAGTTCATATCCTGTCAGTCTCGCTACAGTCAAGTGTTGTGTCTGTGTCCTGTTCAAGAGAACTTCCACTGCATGAGGTACCTGTACTATCAGGGGGTGTCCCAACACTATCGAATCACTTTGTCTTATGGCTAGGGCTGTTGCTGCAACTGATTTCAGGCACACAGGCAGAGCCTGGGCCACTGGATCCAGTGTACTAGAAAAATAAGCACAAGGCTTGTGTTTTCCTGCTTGATCTTGTGTGAGGACAGATAATGCTGTTCCATCCCGTTCAGTTACGAAAAGCATAAAAGGTTTGCTGTAACTAGGAGTCGCTAAAACTGGCGCTTGACATAAGGCTCTTTTTAATTCTTCAAATGCCAAGGTATGTTATTGTGTCCAAGGGAGGAGGACAGGATAAATACCAGTAACAACGGCATTTCTTTCTCTATCAGCCTGTTCTGCCTTGACTCCTCCCGCAGTTCTTTTTCTTTGGCTTTTTCCACTGCTTGTTTACTTCTCTCTGCTTGGTGGAATTCTTTCTCTGTTCTCCTATGTGACTCTTTGCGCCATAACTCAATGGCATCTTTCTGAGAGGGTCTGGATTTCTTTTTCCATAGCGCTTCCTCTACTCTCATAATGCATTCAGAATCCCATGTTCCCGAGGCAGGCCATCTGTACTTCTCCTCTAAATCCTTTGTGTAATCTACCCATAAGTCTAAAAACAATATGGCATCTAGCCCGTGCTTATTATACATGTAATGACCAGGTGTGTCTCTAGGCGGGATGTTAAATGACTCTTCTAATATTCCTTTCATGGTCCCTATCTGACGTAACTTTGAAAACAGTGGCATGTTGAAACCAACACAATGAAAACACAAAAAGCGGGGGAAAGCAGGAAAACACAATACCCACAAAAATAGATTGACTGAAACAATCATTAACACTAAAACATTACACACTAAAACAGATACAGTTTAACCTGATACATGAAATTGAAAACAGTTAACTTTATGCACTGGAATACAGTACAACCATACCGGTCTCGTAAAGAGACACGTCTTTACCGTGCCCACGTTTACCGTGAACCCGTCTTTACCGTGTTCGTGTGAACGGACACGTCTTTACCGAGTTCAAATAAATGAACCCGTCTTGAACTTTATGCGTTCCCAATAGTGGTACTCACCGGAAAGCAGAACTTGAAGGCCTCGGAAACTTGATACTGCGCATGCGCCGCGGAACAGGTGGACCTTCGGAAACCTCGGACCTTGCTCTCTCACAGGTTGGGCTCTGGTTGGGATGATCCGCAATCCTCACCGCCTCGTGTGGATGCCTGGTCGCAGTCCGTCCTCCTCGTGGGCCTGAGGGAGTAAGCGGGAAGTCCCGCTGGCGTGTACACTTTGAAGTCCGTCACGGCTGTAGCAGGGGGCAAGGGCTGGGCCTACATCTCCGGCGCGTGGGGAAGGGGATTAGTCCCTATACGGGCGCCAGATTTATGTGGTAAATAAAGTATTACCCTGTCATAATTTCCATACTTAAACAAAGGGCCATGCATTAAATGAGAGGCAGAGTCTGTGGTGTCCGATTCAAAAGGGCTTTATTTCAATAACTCGAGTTAAGGGAGAATCGGTTCCATCACCACTAAGGTTCAGGAAGGGTCTTCTAAACTTTATTCACAGAGTACAATATTTATACATTCAATTGCATAGAGAAGGAGGAGCGCTCCAGGCAGAGCAGGAGAAAGAAAGAGATAAGAGCATGTGGGCGTGCATGAGGGCGTACATGTGGGCGTTCACTTGAGGAGTCATAGGTGAGTCATAGGTGGGTGGATACATAGAGGGGGTCGCATGGCCAGCTGGAACCTTTGCCCTACTTGTGTGCGCAACTTGATCATGACGTGCAATTGACGTGTAAATGGGGGGAAGCTGACTTTCGGTCTAGTAGGGAAGCCTTCAGTGTCAGGGCGACCAACACGTCTGGTATTATCTGATATCTTATGTCCGGGGATGTATTATCTGAGGCAAAGGTCGCTCATCACCAAGAGCCGGTGTGGGCATATATTTCTTCGTTCATTGCGTGGGGGCCTTGAGCTTTCTATGGACGCGAGCTCTGCAAATCACTTAAACAGAGACAGAAAGGCTAGGCTAAGCATGAGCGAATTTTGCGGATCTCGCGTTCGCGAATTTTGCGGATTCGCAATCCGCAAAATCCGCGAATTCCCGCGAATTTGCGGATTTTTTTTTTTTGTGTTCGCCCGTGTTTCTGCCAGTTCGCGAGGGTTTTTACAATTTCGCAATTTGCGAACTTACCTGTCGGGTCGCAAGTTTTGCGAACTTGTTGTTTCTACGTGTCCAGCCTGTTTGGGACACTCTTCTTCATCACTGCCACTCTCTGTCACCACTGCCACTCTCTGACTACTCATGCCACCCTCTGGCCCACCCATGCCACCCTCTGTTTCATCACCACACCCTCTGGTTGTCCAGTGTACATTATTTTCGGCAAAGCAAAGCACACCTTCCCTGCCTCAAGTGACCTGAATTAATTTGGGGCTGATTAATGTGTCACAGAATATTTTTTTAGCTGGCACCTGCTTCCTTAGTGCGCCCTGATTAGTGATCTTTTGCACTTGCTAAGTGCTTTCATTGTTGCAAAATTAGTTACAACACCTGCCCTGCCCCAACTGACAATAATGAATTAGGGGCTGATTAATGGATTTTAACTTCCAGCCTGGCTCCTGCTTGTCTCCCTTAGCTGTAATTCAGGACCTTTGTGGCATATGTGTAACTATTCTGAGGTTCAGAGCAGGGTCACATAATAGTTTCAACTGGCAACTGAACTCTGGAGGGGCCCCTCAGGAAGCACTACAGGAAATGGCTACTAATGATGAGCCTGAACTTTTGAACCTGGTAAGTAGTTACTTTCAGTTTTGCTAAGATCGTATTTCTGCAATTTTGCACTTATTCGCGGGGCGCGAACTCACGCGAACAGTGCGAGCAGTGCGAGCAAAATCCACTGCTCGCGGATTTGCGGATTTTGCGGGAGATTCGCGAATCTCGCGGATTGCGAATTTCCCGAAAATCCGCAAAATCCGCGAGCGGAACGGATTTTCCGTCCATGCCTAGGCTAGGCCCTATCTCTGCAGACGGGTTCTGTTTACCTTCTTCACCAGGCAGGAATGTGATTCTGTAGAGCAAGCAGATAACTGTTGTGCAAAATACTGTCTTGGCACCCCGTGCTGGGCCCCTCTCGGCTTAGCCAAAGTATGCGAGGTCAGGGATACGTAGCTGCAGCCCTCAGTGTCTGGAGGCCTGAAACCTTAATTCGGAGACTGGCTCAGGCTGAGCCACAAAATGGATTCATCTCGATTTTAAAAGTGCACAATGCAAACACATGGGCAACATGGGCCTCAGTGCAGAATTAACGTTTCTTTCATAAAAGACTTGGTGACTGACATTCTAATGTGGGACGTAAATGCAGAGGCCTCATTATTCAGGCCACAAAAGGAAAATGCATGGGCTACATGCACATACACTAAACGTGGGGTACACGCAGGGGACACATTGGCCATGTAAAATTTCATTTTCCTCAGTATGCCAGGGCAGTGGGCTTGTGGGCAGGGCACACAGGGATGTGTGCCATGTCGACTCTTTGCTTAGTTCTGCACCTAGACACTCAGCCTGCACAGGCAGTGTGTGGGTGTCAAGGTACAGGGCCCCTAAGGGTGGCACAATAAGTATTGCAGCTCTTAGGGTCTTCTCTGGTCACAATGCCCTGGGTACCTAGGGTACCATTTACTAGGAGCTTATGTGTGGCCAGAGATGCCAATTGGGTTTAGGCTTTAGTATAGTTTTTAGGGCAGGAACACAGGCCCTGGGTACCTGATTGGCAGGAACCTAGGGCACACCAAGGAAAAACGCATCAGGTCTCAGGCAAAAAGTGGGGGGGTACTGCAACAGAAACTCACTTTCTCACAGCCCTCCTACCCTGCATCTGCAGATTCGGCGAGGGAGTGAGCGGTGGAGAATAGCTGTCTGGAAGGTTGGCAGAGTTGGAGTCGGTTGTTGAGGTAGGCTGGTCCTGTGTCGTGGTGGGGTTTGTGGGCGTGGATGAGCAACTTGAATTTGCAACATTTCTGAATAGGTAGTCAGTGTAATTCTGTGAGGTAGAGGGATGATGTGAGCTTTTGTGAGGATGCCTAGAATGAGTCTGGCAGCAGTGTATATGATGGTTTGGAGTCTGAATTAATTGGTTGGAGATGCTGACGGTAAGTTAATTGCCATACTGGAGTCTGATGGTGATGAGGGCCTGGGTGACCCTGCGTCTTGTGTGCGTGGGGAGCCATTTGAAAATCTTCTGAAGCATTCTGAGGATGTAGCAGCAGGATGTGGTGAAAGCATTGGCCTGTTTGTTCCTCAAAAGTTTGCCATCAAGGGCAGCGCAGTGCAGAGACTCTCAGAAGCCCTTGAGAAATGCATGTGACTGCCACTAGCGTTGCTGGGGCAATGATAGTCCTCCCACGCGTTCTGTTTTTCTTTGTGAATATACCGATCTTATTACTGAAGACACTATTCCGCACTATGCGTTCTTTTGATCAGACTGGCCTGGGTCGGGAAACAGCCCCATGTACAATAGGAGACGTTGACAAAATTGTACTCAGCAGGCGGGCTTAATGCCCCAGACCTTGAAATATATTAAAGTACAGGGCAGCAAATTCAAGCCATTGGCCACACAGCCCTCACGGGCTCTGACACTTGCATATAATGACAAAGTGAGCCCTCTCTCTCTACAGCCGTTCCTATTGGGCAATACACAACAACGGTACCACGTCATAGATCCCATAGGGAACACAAGGCACCAATTACGAAAATCGCTAGATATGCAAAAGATCACACTCCTTTATTCCCCGAAACTATCCATAGAGTGGTGTAGTTGGTTCCCATTGGGAGAGGAAAAAGCAGTAACACAGGCAATGCACACGTTAAATATAAGCTATATGGGGGACGTTTTCACAGATGGGGTAGTTAAAACATGGGACCAGTTGCAAACACCCGAGATAACACTGCTAGCCAGGTATCAATATCACCAAGCGAGACAGTCACTGCGTGCGCTGCTGGGAGAGGATATGTTATAACTGCAGGAATTCGCTTCACTGACACACTTTCAAGGACAAGAAACAACTAGACATAGACAAAGCCATGTCAGGAGTGGAGAGGCGAAGTAGGTATAGACATAACTGAGGAGCAATGGTCAAACAGCTTTTCGGGCATGAATTCTATGTTACAGAACAGGCTTAATACACTTCAAATATCTTCACAGAGTGTATTATACTCCGGCCCGACTACATAAATACAGTCTGCGAATACGGGCTGCGAGAAGATAATTGCATGGGATGCTGGGCTGCAGGGGAAAATTTTACACATCTGGCCTGGGATTGTCTCTGGATCCGGAGGTACTGGGCTGCAGTATTCACGGCACTACAGGACATGGTGGACACCCGTGCCCTAAACACCAGTAGTAGCCCTCCTGGGATACATCAAAGAAGGGCCTTAAGGAACTCGTCGATTGATAGCGCTTGGCATAGTATTGGCAATTAGGAGAATTGCCATGCGCTTGATGACAGGCCTACTACCCACATTGTCGGAATGGTGCACTGATTGGTCTTATTGCAACAAACCGTCAGATAATTGCAATGCTGATGCGCAGCAGACCAAGAAACATTTGGGTACCATACCAGGCATATCTTGCCCGTAAGGCTGCAGAGAAAGGGGAAAAGGAAAGTTACAATAAAACAGGTGTAAATTAGACCAGGGGCGGAGCACAGACGCTCTATATTACATGAAACCACAAGCAGAATAGCCGCACCCCAAAGAGTAGCGCCAAAGGGCACTGTACTGTTGATATGCGCTTATTGTTAGTCAACACATCTTACCTTGTATAGCACATTGTAACTATTGGATGTATCTTACTGACATACACTTTACTGACTTAGTCAATATTGCAGTAAATGTAATTTTTCATTTCACAATGTTCTTCCATACTAACGAGTGTCAGACTGTCACAAATATGGCTACTGTAACGTTTAAATGCATATAAAAGGGAAAAAAATGTTTGCCCTCCAGAATTATGCTGTGGTTTCTGGCATGGTCTGTGGGGATGGGACCCAGGTCAGGTGGCCACCAGGAGTCCCGCCCACAGGGAGCTCATATTTCCAAAGATCAGGATCTCTAATTTGTCCATGTTGAGTTTGAGGCAGTTGTCTCATCAAGTTTGCCACATCGGACATGCAGGCGGTGAACTTGGCGCTGCTGGTGTAGGCGGAGGAGAGCATGACTAGTGTCTCTTTGGTGTAGAATACAATGTTGATGATGTGGGTTCTTTTGAGGTGGGCAAGAGGTGCCATGTAGACGTTGAACAGAGTAGGACTGAGCGAGGAGCATCGGGAGACTCCACAAACGAAATTCTTAAGTTCCGAGGTGAAAGTCGAGAGTGTGGCTTGTGTCCTGTTGGAGAAGGATGAGAACCAATTTTGGAAAGGGAGGGAAAGAAGGGGTGGGAGCTTGGATTCCTGAATTCTGGAGATGAGGGTGCTATGGGAGATGAACACCACCAAGACTTCAAGCAGGATGAGAGCGGAGGTTCCTTCTCTTTCAATGATTGACCGGGTGTAGTTTGTTGCTGCTAAGAGAGCGGTTTCAGTTTTGTGGTTGCTGCTGTGGAATCCTGATTGGGTGGAGTCCAGAAGGTGGTGCTGTTCAAGATTGGCAGAGAGCTGCTTGTTGATCTCTTACTCCAAGACTTTGGCTGGGAAGGGTAGGGGCTGGATGGACCTGTAGTGCTGAGATGTTTCAGATTGGCAGAGGGTTTCTTCAGCAGGGCAGTGACCTTCGTGTATTTCTAGCTGTTAGGGAAATTTCCAGAGGATGGAGGAGTTCATAATAATGGTGAGGTTGGCGCTAATCTATGTGCTTCCAATGTCTTACATGTGGTGAGGGCTAGGGTCTGATGGGATCCCGAGTGGATGATCAGCATGATTCTGGCAGTGTCATTTGTGGTGAAGTGGCTCCAGTTAATTAGGAGGAGTCCACCAGTCCTGCAGTGCTATCCCTGACCAGGGAGAGTCAGAAATAGGTTGACCCCAGTGGTGTGAAGATCCTCCTAAACAGGAAGCCTGAAGGGTGATCTCCAAGCTCAAGTTAATAAGCGGTTCCAGTCAGGAACTGTGGTACCAACAGACTGTGCCACTGCATCAATAAGGTGTGCCCAAACAAACTGTGCCCAAACAAACTGTGTTAGACCTGGTATCTTTTGGCATGGTTTCCTCTGTCCTTTTGCTTCTGGTCTCCTTTTTGACTGTGTGTTAGGTGTTAGGAGTTTGGGCACTTTACCCCTGCTGACCAGTACTAAAGTGCATGTGCTCCATGTCTAAAATGTAATGGAATTTGGTTCTCCATGATTGACATGTTTGATTTACTACTATGTCCCTAGTACAGCACATTACATATGCCCAGGGCCTGTAAATCAAATGTTTCTAGTGGGCCTGCAGCACTGATTGTGCAACCCACATGAGTAGCCCTTCACACCTGTATAAGACCTGCCACTGCAGAGCCTGTGTGTGCAGTTTAAAACTGCCATGTTGACCTGGCAAGTTCACCTAATTGCCAGGCCCAAACCTTCCCTGTTTTTGCACGCAAGGCGTGCCTAAGGTAGGCCCTACGTAGCCCCATGGGCAGGGTCCGATGTATTTAAAAAGGTAGGACATGTACTTTTAAGATTTTAAATGTTCTGGTACTAAAATAACGCGAAATATATTTTTCACTACAGCAAGGCCTATCTCTCCCATAGGTTAGCATTGGAGCTGCCTTTTAACACTTTACAAGTGTATCTTCCAATTGGGAGCAGATTGAAAATTGGAGTTTGGGGTCTGTGGTCTCACAATTTAAAAACATTTTATTGAAGTTGGTTTTTAAATTGCAGGACTGAAAATGCCACTTTAAGAAAGTTTAGGTCAGATTACTCATCTCGCGCCCCTCTTAGCACTGCATGACAGGGAACTTTTCCCTCTTTAATCCATGTATGACTCGTAAACCACATCTACCATTGGAAACCCAAATTCATCAACTTGTTCTTGCAAGCTTAATCAATCACTGCAGAGACAAATCATCCCACTTTTTGAATTTTATTTTCAAAACTCCAAATGAATACTGCATGCCCGTCCAGGCTTTTCACAGCAATACATAATCCAAACAGTTGAATGTATATCAGAATAGGCTCATCACATTTCCTAATGCATTTCGAGTCTAATATGACTCTTTGTCAAGGGTCACTGCAATACATCAAAAAACAACTGAACCAACTGTTCACAGCTGACCTGAACTGAATGCTAAACCCGTGAATTTTATTCTAACCCAACCGTCCCGCAAACCCTGCCCTGAACTAATTCCTAATTAAATAACACTCCCATATTTATCCTCAACCCATCCCGTCTCGTAGAACCACCCATTAAAATCGTGAAAAGTAAATCATACCACTACTATTTTTTAACCCACTTCATGCAATTATGCTCACATTCAACGAGACCCAGCTACAACACCAAAGAACGCCAAAACTACGATTTTCTATACAAAATACTTCCTGTTGGACCTGGCCCTGCTTGCAGGGTCATCCCAAACTTTTTCACCTTCCCCCTAGCTTTTTTTTTGCTGCTGTGGAATGAATTGATGTAGGACGTTGGACACTTTAGCACTGGTTAGCAGTGCCAAATGTGTGGGCTTTCTGCCTTGCATAGGCTTATATTAGGACCCCTCCCCTTAGAGGACATCTTCCCCATGGTACGAAATGTATATGCCATTTGTGATGTGAGAGGAAAATAATAAATGCGGCACAATTGTGTACGCACCTTTATTTTCACCATTGCAGAAACGTCACTTCTAAAATGGACGCCATTGCTGTGTGCTTTGTGCCGCCTGCCTGCGGTGGGTTGGCGGTCTAGCGCTCGCAAGTGACGGGGTGCGCTACACCTCCCCCACAGTGACAGCTGGGACTGCCAGGAGCCTTCTAGAAGGTTCTAGCCCTTTCTGGTAGGTGGGGTGAGGGGTGTATATAGGATAGCTGTGCCTCCATGTGCTCCGACTGTGCGTGGACTTTGCTTGAGAGGGGACACCCTGCCAGGAGGTACCGCCGCAAGGGCCTGTGTGCTGGCCCCTGTGCCCCTCTGTACCCCTCTACTGTCCACAGAGCTAGTGAGACTGCTGGAGTGGAGACTGCTGCGCTAGCAGGATTGTCATCATAATGGAGGATGACTGTTCCTAGGAACTGCTGCTTCATGTCTGGTGAGCTGCCCTGCTGATCTTGCCCTGCATTAACTGTCTTCTGGCCCCTAGTGCCCCGTGAGCACTATATTTCAAGTGACTACACTCGCCTGTCTGCACACTAGTGCCCTATGAGTGCTATATTTCAAGTGACTACACTCGCCTGCCTGCACCCTAGCGCCTCGTGAGAGCTATATTTGAGGTGCCAGAAGAGAGGAGCGCTAGCTGCTGTCCCTGCAGCTGTTGAAGCTTTCTAGTGCATGGCGAGCGCCGTATCTTACCCCCCCCCCCCAAAAAAAAGATGAGGAAGGGGAGGGGCCGACGCCTGCAGTGCTGCCAGAGCGCTAAGTGACCCTGTGAGGTCCCTAGTGCCTTGAGCGCTATATTTCATTGCTCCAGAGGGAGGTGAGGAGCGAGTGGCGCCTGCAGCACTGTGAGGCCTGGGAGCCTACCCAGTGTGTTGCTGACCTTCGCGGGTGCCCATCCCATGTTTGTGCCACATTATAAGTGCTGCCTAGGGGAGCTGCGTGTCTAAAAACAGCGGGAGCCTACCCCGCAGGTTGTGGTTTACTTGAAAATATACCGGGAGCCTACCCAGTATGGGGTGACCTTCGCAGGTATCCATCCCGCGTTGTGCCGTCTTTCTTTGTACTTTGACAGCAGGAGCCTACTGTGAGAAGTTGGGCTGATATATGATGTTCACTAGTTCTAGTGATCACCTTGTATCAGTCCAAACAACCCTTATGGTGATTGGTTGTAAAGTCAACCTTATAGACCAGCTATCCTAGTAGCGTGGACAAAAGCATTCTTTAGGCTAAACTCTGAATGACATGTGAAGCCAGCTGTTTTACCACATATAACCCCTTGAATACCAAGTGAAAGGACACCACACAGGTTGTTATGAAAATAAGCAGGTATTTATTAACTAACATACACCTCTGAACTCTTTATGAGGTCAGAGGGCTAAGCACATGACAATACTACAAAGGAAATACGAGTTCGCACAATATTTACAAGTGCGCCTTAGGGGCACGACAAACCATATACTCAAAACAATGGAATGCGAGGAAAGAAAATACTGTAAGGAGATCCAGAGGCTGGAGGACCGCTGGGACTACGCTACAAACTAGGTAAGTAAGGAGCAGGAGGCCCACGGGACTCACGTGCAGAGTGGAATCTCTCACGCGCGATGCGTACTAACGTCTATGGATACTACAGTGTTAGAAAGTTACGGATTCCAGACGAACCCGGCTGGATGGAGGGAAAACAACAGTAGACCTGGACACTAGGAGAGTTAACACAGACTTCAGCACCTAGAAGCTTTAGTTACCTAACCCACAGGCTGCGGGTGCATAGGGCTGAGGTTGTGTCGGGTTTGCTACGTTGATCCCGGTGATGCCTGAAACAAGGAGTTGCTGGCAGGCAGCCAGATGGAGGAGTCTGGTGGTTCCAAGGATGGAACTAGGAAGAAGTCCTGAAAGGGAAGGGGACAGAGTCTCGGTCACTAGCCAGTGACGGTGCTGGAACCAGGAGGGAACCAGATGCTGTCGCCACAGTCAGGTGAAGGAAGGGTCGCTTCTCTCTGTAGCTGCGCGGACCAGGAGCTGCTCTTCACGACCAGGCTGGAGGCACGAGCTGTCCCACGTAGTCTGCTGCTGTTGGCGGTGTTGGATCGTCGATCTGTTCAACAGGCCTTGGCTAATGCAAGCCAAGCGGTGGAACAAAGATGGCGTCTGGGGCGGACCAGGAGGGTCCGGGGTGCTCCTCTTTTACAAGGAAGCAAGGGCCAGTCTGGGGAACAGACCAGCAGTGTTGGATTCTTCGGATCGTCGTCTCAGAGGTCACTAGCCAGCCGGCAAGTGACCAGACAACAGGACAAGCAGCAACCAGGCAAAAGGGCCCCACGCAGATCTCGTGGATGCTGGGGGGCTGGTCTTTGGTGCAGGAGCTGCGTCGGTGTGGGGCTTCTCAGACCCCCAATGCACTCACTCGGGGATCCCTCGGCGCTCGTGCTGGAAGCGCTGTGCAGGTTTCTCAAGATGGCTGTCTCCACGTTGCTCGTCGCACCCACGGGTCCCAGCTGTGCTGTGCTGTGGATGTGGGTAGAGGTCAGAGGAGTCTGGAGGTCCGGGTCTTGTGGAGCTGAGTCGTCGGATTCCGGGATGGAAGGACTTGCAGCAAATCGCACAGGAGCTTGATGGTGCCTGCGAAGCAGGATGGTCACTCCCTGACCATAGGGGAGATTCTTCAGTTTTCTGGTAATCAGGAGGTCGAAGGTCAAGGGTTTCTTCGTGGAAGTTGTCAAGATTAATCTGATTTGGAATGGGACCAGCTCCTACCTTTATTCCGCTAAAGGGGGCTGCACTACGACTAGGTCCCTCCCCTGGGTGGGACCAGGAAGAGGGGTGGTTACACTCCCTATCCTTTGTCCGGTCTTGCGCCAGCTCTTCGGCTGGAGTGCTCCAGGAACTGGTTTAGACCGCACTATGCACAGGGACACCTTGTGTGCCCCAGGCATGTCTCATTCCTTTCAGCCCTGTCCTACCTAATACACAACATCCTGTCTGGGGTGGTGCTAGCACCTCCCAAGACTGGAAACCCTTTGTCTAAGCCTCCCTCGCTGGAAGGACTCCCAGCAGCAGGAGGTCAGACTTGTGTCTGTGGTGGCAGCATCCATTTTGTGATGCTGAGGCTGGAGTTAACTTTAACCGTGGTTCACAGTTACATACATGTTGTGTCCCTCTAGAAGGGTGGAATGCTACCCCCGTCGCCAGAATTGGCAAGGGGGTAGTATTCCAACTTGTATGATACCTTACTCGACATGTTTTGATAAGGTTATACCAAAGTTAGCATTTGACCGCAAGGTTTATTACAGCACTTAAGAGTATATGGTATAGCGTTATCATGGCACAGCTATTAGGACTTGGTTCCGCAAGCTGCAAACGGGCTCAGCTCATGCCAGAGCACCATCTCACATAATTCCAAGCACTCTGCCTTCAGGATTGATAAGGCCTGCCATAGGAGTGACTGATAGGAGTATATGTGTCCATTTTAGGTTTAGATATAGGGATACTATATCTAAAGCAAAGGGTGATTACACCACCTTGCCCCAGCTGTCGTGCAGCCAGTTGTGTCTGTTTTAGGTGGCCAGCCATGGGTGGGATAATACATGCTTCAGCCCCTGGTAGGCCCTGGGTACACCTATGCCCTGGGTACCTATAGTACATTGTACAGGGACTGAGAAGGTGGCCCAGTACCAATTGGTAAATGCACCTAAGGTACATGCTTGTCAATTTAGAGAGAGAACAGCTAGGCTGTGGGTCTGATTAGCAGCCCCACAGCCAGGGAAAGTCATAAACCAGTGAAGCAAAAAGCAAATATCGGGGGTGACCATAGGATTGCAGACCCTACTCTCCTACACCTACCCCACTGACTTATGCCTTTTAGCTGGAGCCTACCCCGTGAGTAACGTCGTTCCACAGGGGGGTACCCACACCGCGCTCCGGCCTATTTAGAAACCCAGCGGGAGCCCACCCTGTTGATTTAATGCTAACGTTGGCGGCAGCCTACCCCGTACTTGGAACTAGCCCGGAATCACCGCCGCAACCTGGGTTGCGCAGAACAAGGAGAGGGCCGCCGCTCTGCCTGCGACGACCGGAAGAGGACGAGATGGGCCGTGCTGAGATTGGCACCAGCTGGAGCACTGGAAGGAAGTCCCGCCCCCACAAGCTGCAAAACACAAGTCCTGGGTCCCACGAGGGGCAGCCCGGGAAGAGAGCCTGGATCAAGGCGCGGGGCTCCCATGGTAGGAGAGAGCCCTGTGCGGCCTGCAGCATTCGGCTGAGAGAGGCGGAGTGGGCCCGGGGCACATTGTCTGTGCCTGCCCCTCCGCAGAGGAAGAAGTGCTGCCGCCGGAGCCTCTCCAATGGAGTAGAGGCTCCGCCTATCGTCACAGGAGCAAAGGAGTTCCCCTTGAGCCCGGTGAGTGGGGCTCCGTTGCATGGTGGTTGGGGGGGTTGGTGCCTGCCCCCTGGGCCAGTACTTTGTTGGGACACACAGCGGCACCACAGTTGCGGGCCGCTGCATCATTTTGGGGCAAGGTTGAGTTAGTAGCCCTGGAGTGGGGCCCCGATCTGCACCATTTGCCAGTGCTTGTTTCTGGACACAGCTGCACCGCGAGCAGCTGCAACATTTGTATGTATGTATTGGCATACTTGTATAGCACAATGGCCGTCACCCGACGGGCATCCTGGCACTTAGACTGTTATAACACATACATGATGTTTCCAGCTGCCGATCCATTTACATTATTCTAGGGAAAAGGTATGTTTTTAAGGCTTTCTTAAAGGAAGGGAGGTCACCCAAACCCCTCAAACACAACGGAAGGGAGTTCCACAATCTCGCTGCGGTGAACCTGAAAGACCGACCACCCATCCAGGACCTCAGAATCTTGGGCACTACTACCAAGTAAGCCGAGGCCGAACGGAGTGATCTGGACGCGGTGTACCAGGAGAACAAGTCTTGCAATGGAGACGGACCTTGTTCGTGAAGAGCCCTGAATACCAAGCAGAGAGCTTTAAAGTCAATGCGCTGAGGGACTGGCAGCCAGTGAAGGTCCCAGAGTGCCGTGGCAGAAGAATCAGAACGTCAGCGTGAAAGTGCTAGTTTGGCGGCAAAATTCTGTACGCGCTGCAATTTTCCCATCAAGGTCGCAGGCGCCCCCAGAAGTAGCACGTTACAGTAGTCAAGTTTACTTAACATTATGCTCCGCACTACCTCTGGTCTAACCTGCACAGGGAGCATTGGTAGAATCTTCCGCAACGAACAAAGCAGTGCCATACAAGTGGCCTCCGTTTTATTCAAGGATACGTCTAGCTGCAGGCTGGAACTAAACATCACCCCCAGGATTCGAACGGATTCAGCAGGTAAGCCGGTACCCTGAAAATCAGGAGGCCAACAATCCTGTGGAAGAGGCCTAGGGGTACGATCCATAGAGCAGTGCAGCACCTCGGTTTTGGAGCTGTTAAATTGCAAGGAATTGTGGCTCAACCATTCCGCCGTGGTGATCATGCGGCAGTGGAAGATCTCCTGTGACACAGCCTCCTTATCCTCAAACGAGCAGATGAGTTGGGTGTCGTCGGCATAATTGGTGAGTGCTATGCCAAAGGATTTTATCAGCTTGATCAGGGGGAGGAGGTAAAGATTGAATAGTATGGGGCTAATGACCGACCCCTGAGGCACGCCCTGTCCAACCCTCCTGATGTTAGATTTAAACGGTGGCAGGGCTACCACCTGGTGCCTGTTATCAAGATAAGACACCAGCCAATCTCGGGCCAAGCCGGATACCCCCAACCTTTTCCAGTCTCCTGATCAAGATCGCATGGCTGACCGTATCGAACGCGGACGACATATCGAGCAGCACTAAAAAGGCTGCTCGACCCTGGTCGGCGCGCGTCTGAAGATCATCAAGAACAGTCACCAATGCCGACTCTGTCCCATGGGCTGGTCTAAAGCCAAATTGGGCCACGTCCAAGCAATCAGTGGTCTCAAGGAAGTTGGAAAGATGTTTTGTGGCCAGTTTCTCAAGAATTTTAATTGGAAATGGCAGTAGAGAAATAGGCCTATAGTTAGCTGGGCAAGTGGGATCCAGGTTTTCCTTCTTTAGCAGTGGGGAGACCACAGCCAGCTTCCAGCAATCCGGGACCCGTGCCGACCTCAGGGACTGACAGCAAATGGAGAAAAGTGGGGGGGAAAGCTCTTCCCGGAACAGTTTCCAGATTTTGGGTGGAAGAGAACATTGAACACGCTTACTTTGAGTGCCAGGTGTATTTGCATGAGGAGCACTGCTAATGTTCTGAGGGCAGTTCTGCATGCATAATGGCATTTAAGCTGTTCATGCCTTAATGGCAGTGGGCCTTGAAACGGGATAATGAAGCCTTCTTCAAAACCCTCAACCAGCGTCCTGGCGTCTGTTTTGTTTGGATACCTGTTTGCTAAACTGCGCAGCTGTTGTGTATTAATGGGGGACCTAGCCAGCTGGCACTGTTGAATGTCTACTAGTGTCCTGCCCCCACTAGCCTTCGGGCTAGTGCTTCTTGTGTTTCTCTTTCTTTTCGCTCTTTGCTTCCCGCTTGGAGCCTTTGCATGTCGCTGCAGCGTGTTTCCCCCCGCAGCTTGAGCATGCATGTTGGAATTTGCACGAGGAGCCCCATGAACAGTCCCCCGCATCGTATCTCCAGCATATGGCCTTGGTCGCGGGGGGGAGTTGGACCGCCCAGAGGAATGTTTCTGGTAACTTTTGTTCTTCCCCTTGTGGGACGAACTCCGAAAGGACTGGTCGTATTTCCCCGTCCAGGCTCTCACTTCTTTGGCAGCGAGCATTTTATGAATAAAACCTGAAACATCCTCCTCGTTCCACTCCATCTCTGGGTGCCTCTGCATCTTTAACCTGAAGCCCTTATCATATTCCAACCATGCATCCCCGGGGAATTGCCTCTGCGCAGAATGTATGTTAGCCTCATACAGCCATAGGTCAGCTGCGCAATGGGGGAACCTCTCTACTATGATACACGCCATGATCCTGAAAGCGTCTAGCCAATTCTCGAAGTTCCGCTCCTTTCTAGCCCCTCGCCTCTCCCTTTTTTCATCCTCTCTCCTGTCACATGTGGTCAGGTCGAGGCCCTCTAGCTGTATTTCTAGGAGCGAGAATATATCGATGAACTCCTTGCGCCATATCCTCTCTTTCACTGCGAGAGGAATAAGGCACGCGAGCCCGTGGCTTTCGTCGTCAAGGAGGCAGGGCCGGGGGATGGTCTGGCGTACAGGTCACTGCCTAGCCCCCCCGACCCCGGGCTCCCGGACCCAGTATTGTACCCCCACCCGGGTAATGGGGAAATCTGATCCCCCTGCGGGGATAGGCCCACCTGCTCCTGCACCCTTGACTGCCGGGCCCACCCCAGATCCATCATATGCCACGTTAAGCCCCCTGTCTCGTCAGTGCGTTGTTCCCTGGGCCCCCTGCCCTGAGCTGTTCAGTAACGTCGGAGCGAGCGATTTCAAGCATTCTTTTACAATGGTACTAATATGCTCACCATTAACCGCTCCGCCGTTCGTCTCACCCTGCTTGCTGTCGTCTGACCTCAGCGGCGGGAGCTTCTGGCGCACTTTCTTTGGGGGATTCCTCTTGGACGTCTTCTTCCTCGGCGTGGTCTTAGGCTTCTTGGGTGCTGACGGGCCTGCTTCTTCCTCCGCCTGGCCGTCCGGCCTATTCTCCTTCCCTTTGGCCAAATGGGGCTGGAGCCATTCGTCGCCGTGTACCGCCGATATCTCGCGGATTTTCTTCAGCACTTCCGCCATGTCTCCAGGCTGATCTTCCGCCATGTTGTCCCCAAGGCCTAGGTCTGGTTTCTGCGGGCTGGTCTGCGCCGCTGGGTCGGAAGGAATTCCGGACCCGCCTTTGAACTTCCTTGCACGTGTGTGCTGTTCGTCAGATGAAGCGGCTCAATGCGCGCTCCAAACTGGACAATTGCTTACCGCGCTGGAGCTTGGCAAGGCCGCCGAGCTCGTCGTCTTTTTCCGTCGCTTCGGGTTCCCGGGGAGCTGGGTGGAGAACTTGACCGGCGCGCCGCTCTGTGTGGTCGTTCTTCTGCTTCGGCCGTCCTTCGCCGCCTCCTGCCGCAGTCGGTCCTCTTCAAACGATGTCGTTGTCGCGCCGCTCTCCCAGCTCCTTCGAAGACGTTGTGCTTCTGGTTGGGGAGCGGCGGTGCTTAAATCCCCTTGAGCCCCCTAAGGGCTTCAGGTGAACCCCCTTTGATTGGGGGGTTCAAAGGTAGCAAGGTTGGCCATTGGTCGCCCCCCCATGGGCACCAAGGTCACAAGGTCACTTCCTGTCGGGGTGGCTGGTGCGCACCCCGTTTCCGCTGGTCCTGGGCCGCTTCGGGGCGCCCAGGACCAGTTCCATCCCCCTGTTGGCACCGCGTGGGTTATGGCGCCGGCCCTTGAGCCTCCCCCACCCTGCGGGTGGATGCGGCGGCCTCTGCAATTTAAGCTGTTCATGCTTTTCCCCTAAGGCCTACACTTATTGTAGTGATGTATAATGTGTTTCTAGGCCTGAGTTCCATAGCTAATGCAGTTATGCAAATCTGGTTTATGCCCCCAATTGTTACCCAAGGAGTTTCCTGCCTACTGGGGCCTTGGTGCTCATGTGGTTGTGCCCACTCCTAATGCAAATTTGTATTTATTTGAAAAGTTTTATATTGCGCTGGCTAGACCCAAAGGTATCAGAGCGCTTTAGATGAGGAGGAACATAGTTTCAAAGTTACATCAGTTGCTGGAGCATATTTACATGAGTTACAAAAGCATAGGCGGGAGGGGGTAGGAAATACAACAGGGAGACGAGGAAAAACAGTGTCCGACGTCCGGCTGTGTGGGTGAAGGCCAAGAGGTGATCTAGAGGCAAAGTCCTCTATACCGGCATAGGACAGCCCCACCAGTCACTGTCCAAAGGTTGCTTGGGCACCGCAGTACATACAGAAGGTTCTATATTCCGTCTAGGGGGCAGTGCAGAGCTGGGCTCCGAGCAGTTGTAGGTTCATTCCCAATCCTCTGCTGTGTGCGACTCCCTTGTCGCTGTGGTCTCTCAGAGGAGTCTGAAACTCCAGAGCACAGATGCCGGATCCCTCCCAAACAAGTGGAGAATGGGAGCTTTGGCAAGGGCCCACTCATGGCGGTCATCTTAGGGACAGACGGGCTGCTGGAGATAAACCTTCACTGCCGTAGGGGAAATTGAGAGTTGGGTCGCTTGTACATTAGTCTGGGAGACTGCTGCCCCAATGCAGCAAATGTTGAAGGTCGCTGACTAAAATGGGTGAGCGAGCAGATTAAAGTAGGTCAAGGGGCCACGGAGTGAAGAGAGCGCTGTCAAACTTTGGGGTCTGCAATAACACTGGAAACAAATATTACAGCAAGAAGAAGGTAGATGCAGATCGAAGGAAATATTTGGAGAGAAGGAGATAGATTATATATGGTAGGAGCTCTTCAGAGGATAGGGACCAGAGCTCAGACGTCAGTGGAGGAGTCAGTCGTTACCCAAGTGCGCAACCGAAGCATCCGATGAGGTGAGCAGTGTCTTCGGATTCAATATGGTGTCTGTGGCATCAGTGGGGACAGGTCCGGGAGGAATATTCCAAATAACTGATGCCACAGCCCTGGAGCTCCCCTTCAGCTTGCCATCTTGGAAGTTGCTGATTTGTAAGGGTCTTACACTGAATTACGTATAATACGATTTTGCAACCAATAACTAGGTGTATATGGGGATTCAAACTGACACAGATTTCAAGCACATTCTATGTCTGCAACTCCTACTACCCAGCTGGACCAAGATCATTAACACATCCCTCCTTCAAGGTTCCATTCCAGACATCCTGAAAACTGGATAGGTCTCACGTATCCTAAAGAAAACTACTGCGGACCGCTCTGACCCAAATAACTATAGTCCGATATCCAACATCCCTATGTTAGCCAAACTCCTAGAAAAAAGCGTTAAAATACAGCTCAATATTCAAATTGAAATTGGTTCAACAAGTTGAATCGATCAATCAGGCTTCAGAGCAGGTCACAGCACCGAATCAGCCATGACACATGTATTAGACAACGCTCTCAAAATCCTAGACCAAAACAAAGCCTGTCTTCTAATCCTACTCGACCCATCATCAGCTTTTGACACCGTCAAACACGACAACCTGCTGGGTCTCCCGAAACACAGAATGGGAATGTCTGGAAATGTATTTAACTGGTTCGCCTCCTTCCTCCAAAATAGATTCCAAAGATTCAAGGTTAACCAATCCCTGTCTAACCCCATGCCAGTCACATTAGGAGTCCCACAAGGCTACTCCCCATCACCCACCTTGTTCAACCTGTTCATGGAACCTCTTACTGATCTTCTCAGCCTCACCAAGATACACTTCCACATGTATGCAGACAACACCCAAATTTACATAACGATACACTCACTAGAGGACATCAAATCGCTCAACACCATTCTACAAAAACCCCAAACGTGGCTGGCCGAAAACCATCTGAAACTTAACTTTCTCAAAACTATATTCCTACTAATCGCCCCCAGAACAAAACTCGCACTATCCTGGACTGGATGAAGCACCTAACAGCTCCTAATGGACAACTGCTCATAATCGACTCAGCGAAATCTCTAGGAGTAATGCTAGACAGTAACTTAAAAATGCAGAAACACATTAGCGCCTCACCAAAAGGAACCAACTTCCACCTTAAGAACCTGCAAAAACAAACCCTTTCTGCCCGCACACAATTTCAAACAAGCAGTTCAAGCCCTAGTAATTCCCCGCGGCCTCCCAAGGTCATCGACTGCTCCGCTAAGAGCTACGATCAACTCAGCTGCAAGACTCATCACAAGTTCTAAGAGAAACGCTCACATTTCCCCAGACCTGAGAGCACTCAACTGGCTACTGTTTGAAATCACCTAAAAATCGCTTGTATAACACACAAGGCCCTCTACCACAACACCCCACAATACCTAGCTCAGAAACTGGTGCTCTCTGCGGGCAGCAGAGCTTCCAAGTGCCAAGACTCTTCTCCTACAACCTCAACGATTTGGCAAGAAAAAAAACTTATAACCGGTCTTTTTCTGGTATGGCTACCAGGATATGGAACGCCTTACCCAATGAAAAAAGAATGAACCCTTCCACTGCCTCCTTCAAAAGAGAAGTGAAAGCTATCCTCACGGCTAAATTCACTTGAACTCTAGGTCTATACATTGTAATTTTTTTAATTGTGTTCTTTGTATAGTATATCTTGCCTTCTAATTAAGACCTGTAAAGCGCTCCGATACTCGCAAATCTTGTTCGCGCTATATAAAACCTTAAAAAAAATAATATATGCTCATTCATATGAAGTAGCAAGAGACCAATGACTGACACTTTTTAGCACAAAGGCAATGGTGTAGCCATATATTACAAAGAATAAAATGTTTTCTGCTATGCTTCAAGAGATAACTGTAAGCCACCTCAGAGTTCCTTATAAAGGAACTAGGCCTTCAGCCATGTTCCTCTATACGGCCACAGACCTCCTCGGAGACTCTAATATCCATGTAATGTGCAGTAGGAGATACTTTAGCACACAAATCATGGGTTCACTTGATAAATGTCTGACCTGGATGGAGGAACATCTGTAAGTGTCCCCCCCGGAGTGGTCTTCCAGGGGTACTACTCCCGTTAAGAAGGTGTCTCTACAAGATGGTACCAAATCTCGCCCAGACACACTGGAGATGTCGAGGTGAAACCAGCGACTTTCTCCACATTTGGTGGACCTGCCCTTACCTGAAGATCTTCTGGAATGAAGTCCTTCGTCATATTGAGGACACTGTGGGTTTCCCATACCAAGCTCACCTATGGTGCCCTTACTAGGTATTAGACCTCTGTTGGTAGCTGTGACCAAATCATCGCACAGATGCTGGGGGCGGCCCGACAATCTGTAGCCTTATATTGGAAAAAGCCTGTACCCAGCCTCTCTCAACTTGGTTCCTCCGCCTATGTTATGTCCTGGCCCTAGAGCTTTAACATCTTGTGTCAACCACACTGACACTAAGTTTACCTACAGCAGGCAGCCGCTTATTCAATAACTTTCACAGATAGAGAACTCTCACTATGCTCCACCTCGGCTGAGGGCACTGCAGCTGTTCGAGGACTTTCATGCCCTACACTAGAGGCCCAACACCAACCTTCCCCGAATCATGATCTTGAAGAGGCCCTCTCTCCTCTGCAACTCGTTCCACCACTCCCCTCCGAGCGCATCTTAACCTCCCCCCACCCCCATCTCTGGTTTCTGCCCCCCCCCTCTTTTTTTAGATATATGGTTAACCTGTTGGTCTTACGACTTTGGCTCTCACCAGCATAGTCTCACTATTCTTCATGGATGCTCAATCTGCCACGCTGGCTTTCAGATGAACTCGCTACACACATGCATATCACGACTCTCCCTATTCAGGGTCCTTAAACGGAGTGACCTAAAGTACTCAGAAGCTTGCAGAGCTCTGCTTAGCACAGCGGAGTTGTTTGGTCACTTCGTGGAGAACTCCGCCCAGGCCTACTTTTAAGGGAAGGGGAAGGTACACGCCCATCCCTTCGCAGGCTGCATTCAGCCCCAAGTACCTTATCGCCTGGGCCCCTTTGTATATTTTAAGGGGAGGAGAATGTTTGGTTCCCTTCCTCGAGCCTTAAAAGGGCCCTGGGGACCACCTCCCCAACAACCATTTCTAAACTAAAAGTGAGGTGGGCCACACAGCCCCAGAGCCATTAAAGGCACCAGGGACCCCATCCCCTTGGGGTTGCTCACATGCTGTGTCCCGGGAAGCCCACCCCTGGACACAGGGGTTTTCCCTGCTCAAAACTAGTGTTTGCTCCTGCCTGCTGGGAGCATATTTAAAAACTCTGGACAAACTAAAGCAAACAGAAAGTTTGCTCCCAGCCCTTGGGAGCTGTAAAAATGCTCCCGCCAGCTTTGAGCAGACCCATGACCCGTTTCCCTGCCCACACTGATGTGGGCAGGGAAACAGATCGATATTGCTCTCTCACAGAGGGGGCAATGCCGGCTCCAGCAGTATGCAGGTAGTCGGCTGTAGGGCCCTAGGGCTCACTCTGCATCCCCCCATGTGCATGGTGGGTGCCTGGGCTCCCACCTTGAAATAACAAGGGCCATAATAGGCTTAGGGATGGAGGTCGTGACCCCTCAAAGATTTACAGGTCTCTGGGCTGGGCTCCCCAGGGCCGGGTGAGGCTCTGGGAAAGGGGTCACGCAGGCCCGCCCTTCCCCCCTTTAAAAATAATACACGCTTGGAGGATGGGGTCACCGAGGCCAAACTAGGCTCAGGGAGGGGGCCACACCATCCCATCCTTTATTAAATACTCACTTCGGGGGATGGGGTCACCGAGGCCCAAAGGCCAATTCTACATGCGTGGCAAAGACTCAACCCTGCCAAGTACCCCACATATTACATCACTCATGACACCTTCTGGGAAGTAGCTGATATCACTGCAACAATTGCAATGGAATTATTGATGAGAAAACTGTACATGGCAGGGGCATGAGTTATATTTGCCTTAGGGCTGGAGTAAGTTCTTGAAATAACTATAAGCGGTGAATACCTAGTAGTGAGCGTTTTTGAGCCATCTTTGGGTAAAGAGGCATAAGGAGAGAGCTTGGAATTCAAATCAACAGAAAAGGAAAGGAAAGGTTAAGAGAGGCAAAGTGATGAATCAGCGGATGGCCGAACCACAATGTAAATAGCATTCATGGAAGATGAGGTAGGGACAGTTTTTTATGGTGCAGAGATAGAGAATCAACGAGAGGGGTTTCTAGAAAAGTGATTAAGGTAGCCATGTTTGAGAAGGTAGCTTTTATGGCGTGAACACCACAAAAGAAGACTGCAAGGACTGATCAATTTCTGGTGAGCTACAGGTAAAGCAGTTATAAATGTGCAATTACAGAATTCTACAAGAAATAAAGTTGGTACACCTGGTAGATGTTTTGGTGGAGTGGAAGTTTTTGTGTTTTAGTACGGGGAAGACCACTACAGACTTAAGTCATGTAGAGTAAGAACAGAACCAAGGGAGTTATTATATAGAAATATTAGGCATGGTAGCACACAGTAACGGCTGGCAAGAGATTTGTTAGTTTAAGGGCTAAATGAGTCAGATGGAGGATATGATGGATTTACAGACTAGCAGGATAATATCTTTGGGTGATGTGGAAGGGCATTCCCACATATATTCAGACAGGGAGGGTGTGGAAGTGGGGCTGCGAGTAAGATAGCAAGGGATATTATGGTGGTGGTGATTTTTTTAAAACAACTTCATTTAAGTTTTGCTGGCACAGGAACAGCACAACCACAGTGGTATATCATGTAATAAGATTAGAACAGCATGTTCTAGTACAAAATAAAAACTGTGCTGGAGAGGTAGATGGCTAAGTAGGTATCTATTTAGTCCTGGGAAAGTCTTGAGGAATCAAACATTGGCTTTACAGTGTGTAGTTGTTACTTCATTTGTTGGATAAGAGAAACATGTACATAGTTTAGAAGACAGTAATGTTCAGTGAATGCTAATAGGAGTGGGGTACTACTTATTTGAGGGGAGGAGGGTCATTGCAACTGTACACAGACTCAATATTGTAATTTAGAAATACATAACTGAGCAGATGTGCGTTTTTATTTAAAGTGAGTTTATACAAAAAACTTAAAACCATTGTATGATGCAGGTTGTGGGAGGATTGAAGAGCATGTAAATGGAATTGGGACACACCTGAGTTCTTGGTCAAGGAAGTAGTTGCCAAACATTTGGCTGAGATGGGGGGGCCTGCAGTTGCAACTGTTTGCAATGAAGGGATAAATAGGAAAACACAAGAGAGTGCAGTATGCATTTTATGGTTTTAATACATAACAGCAAAATGTTTATGGCACCATATTAGTCAAAGAGGAGATGGAGGGATGTGTGGGAGTGATTTAAAAATGGAGGCATGAGATGTTTTCAAGACAAGCTTTTAAAAGCACAGTTGTTTTCAATATAAGAAAAGATTAGGTGTAACATAAGACATGCGCAAGGCAGCACAGGAATTACAGCTTGCTCATAACACAAAGGAAGGTTGGATGGCAGTCGTTCGCATGGTTCAATGAAAACATGAGACCAATAGCAGGACAGGTCTCTGTAGACCCAGAGATTGTGGGTGGGGGCTTGTTCCACCTCTTGGAGGGTCCACGTATGCTGTACAGGCCGTGTTTGACTACTTTAAGAATCTAACGAGGATGGCAGTTCGTATATCCTCAAAGTTGAAGAAAAGGGTGTGTTGCCAGGGGACAAATGCCGTCTCCCCTGAGGTTGCTTGCCAAGAAAGGATCACTCTCCCTCTGATGAAGTAGTCACGGTTGGTTTGCTTGGATAACAGGCACTTACATTGCCTAAGACCACTGCAAACACTAAGACTTGTATGATGTTTTTCCAAGGCAAAAGAGTGCTCATTTTCGAAACAGGGACGTAAAGGCCTTTACTAAATGTATGATTTCTTTCAATTAGTACATCCTATATCCAACTCAATTTAAACACGGGTGAACATTATCTTCACTGTTGCCATTTTAATTTTTTTATTTGAAATGTTTTATATAGCACTGGCTAGACCCGAAGGTTATCAGATCGCTTTACATGAGGAAGAACATAGTTTCTGAACATTACAAAGTTACATCAGTTGCTGGAGCATATTTACATGAGTTACAGAAGCATAGGAGTGGGTAGGAAATACAATGGGGAGACGAGGAAAAACAGTGTCCGACATCTGGGTGGGTGGGTGACGGCCGAGGGGTGAGGGCCGACGGCAGAGCCAAACTCCTCTATAGCTGCATAGGACAGCCCCACCGGTCATGGGCCAAAGGTTGCTCGGGCACCTCAGTACATTGAGAAAGTTCTATAATCCACCTAGGCAGGCAGTGCGGAGCGGGGCGGGGCTCAGAGCGGTTGTAGGTTCATTCCCAATCCTCTGCTGTGTGTGACTCCCTTGTGACTGTGGTCTCTCTCAGAGGAGTCAAACTCCAGAGCACAGATGCTGGACCCCTCCCCGAGAAGGGGAGCTTTGGCAATGGCCCACTCATGGTGGTCATCTTAGGGACAGACTAGCTGGTAGAGAAAAACCCTCACAGAGGAGCTGTGTATATATATATATATATATATATACACACACACATATATACACACACACACATATATATATACATATATATATAAAATATGCTACTTACCAGTATGCATCTGTTCTTGGCATGTAGGGCTGCTGACATTCATATCTGTGCATAGATCGCCGCCTAGTGTTGGGTCCGGATGATTGCACATTGTTGTCCTTGAAGAGTCTTCGAATTATCACGAGATAGGTGGCTCCTCTCCTGGACTACAGTGCGCATGGGCATCCTCAGATTGTTTTTCGCCATTGAGGCAGAGATACAGTAAGTGATGACCATGCCTGAGAATGATTCCGAGTGCTACAGCTGCGAGAGGCACCGGGGAGGAGGGCAGGCGATATGAATGTCAGCAGCCCTACATGCCAAGAACAGATGCATACTGGTAAGTAGCATATTCCGTTCGAGGCATGTGGGCTGCTGAATTCATATCTGTGCATAGAATAAATAGCAGTTACCTCCTTAGCGGTGAGTGCCCGTGCCAGCTGCAGCAGTCTGAAAAAGAGTTTTGAGAACAGCCTGTCCTACATCAGGTTGCTGTTTGTAGTGTACATCACGCAGTAGTGTTTGGTAAATGTATGTATGGTGGTCCATGTGGCTGCTCTACATATATCCTCTAGAGGAATGTTACCTAGTAAAGCCATGGATGCCCCCAACTTGCGTGTGGAATGCGCTCTTGGGGGAACTGTTAATGTGCGTTTAGCCTTTTCATAACATATCTGTATGCACTTAACAATCCATCTGGCTATACCTGATTTGGAAATGGGGTTGCCTTTGTGTTGTGGAGAGAAGGCAACAAACAGTTGCTTAGTTTTCCTGAAATCTTTAGTCCTGTCTATGTAATACAGGAGAGCTCTTTTAACATCCAATGTGTGCAGTGCTCGGTCTGCCACTGAATCGGGATTTGGGAAGAAAACGGGCAGTTCCATGGTTTGATTAATGTGGAACTGCGACACCACCTTAGGCATAAATTTAGGGTTGGTGCGCAGCACTACCCTATTAGCATGAATCTGTATGAAAGGCTCTTGAATAGTTAGGGTTCGAAGCTCACCAACTCTTCTTAGCGACGTGATTGCTACTAGAAAAGCCACTTTCCATGTCAGAAACTGTAACTCACAAGAGTGAAGAGGTTCAAAGGGTGGTCCCATTAATCTGGTGAGAACTATGTTCAGATTCCAGACAGGTGAAGGAGGGTGAGTCCCTCCATAAAAGCTTTAATGGCTGGTACCCTGAAAAGAGAAAGATGCTGTCTGTTTTGAAGATAAGTTGCCACTGCAGCCAAATGTATCCTGATGGAACTATATGCCAGATTGCATCTGTATAGATGCAACAAATAACAATGTTTTGCGTTGATGCATCTAGCGGATTTAAGTCATTATTGGAACAGTAAATGACAAATCACTTCCATTTGGACGCATAGCATGCCCTGGTTGTAGGTCTTCTTGCCTCCCTGATGATGTTCATACAGTCAGGGGGCAGGTTCAGGTAGCCAAACTATGACCTCAGGAACAATATTGCAAGGCTCAACTGTTGCAGATCTGGGTGCTGAATGTCTCCACGGCTCTGAGTGAGGAGACTGGCCGTGAGTCACAGTCGTTGGTGAGGCACCACTGAAAGTTCTAGGAATGTGGTGTACCACGCCTGCCTTGCCCATGTTGGAGCAACTAGGATGAGAGTCATGGAGTGCTGCCGCAGTTTGCGTGCCACTAGCGGTATGAGCGGTGCTGGAGGAAAAGCGTACGCAAATCTGCCTGACCAGTTCATCCATATCGCATTGCCCTGAGACTGCAGGTGTGGGAACCTGGCGGCGAAGGTTTGGCATTTTGCGTTTTCCTTTGTGGCGAATAGGTCTATCTCTGGATGACCCCACTGCTGGGAATATGGTTGGAGCACCGAGGGGTGTATCTCCCACTCGTGCATCTGATGGCTGTGCCTGCTGAGCAGGTCCGCCATCTAGTTGTCCTTGCCTGGGAGATGTTCCGCCATGAGGAACATGATTCTTTGAATGGCCCACTTCCACATGCTCTGGGCTAGATGAGACAATTGTGGAGAGTGTGTGCCTCCCTGCTTTTGGATGTAATACATGGCAGTCATGTTGTCCGTCCGGATCAGCACGACTTTGTTGCACAAATGCAATCTGAACGCCTTCATCGTCATGAAGATTGCCATCAGCTCCAACAGGTTGATATGCATCTTCTGCTGCTGCTGCTCCGTCGTCCATAGTCCCTGCACTGTATAATGGAGGACATGCACTCCCCAGCCCTGGAGAGATGCATCAGTCGTCAGAGTGTTTATTGTCGCACCTAGGTACTGTTGTACATGTGCGGCTTGAAGATGGGATTTTGGGTAATTCAGTTAAAATCCTAGACTGTGTAGGAGGTGAATTGTGCGGGACATGTGGCTGGCACATTGCTGGGCTGACTTTGCTTGGACAAGCCAGTCGTCCAGATAAGGATAGACATGGATGTGTTGTCTCCGAAGGTGCGCAGCCACTGTCGCCAAGCTCTTGGTGAACACCCTGGGTGCAGTAGTGACCCCGAAAGGCACGCCCTTTAACTGGTAAAATGCTGGTTGTTTATGGTGAACCTGAGATATTTCCTGTGTCCTGGGTGAATAGGAATGTGGAAATATGAGTCCTTTAGGTCTAGGGTTGCTAGGAAGTCCCCCTGACTGAGCAATGGTAGAACTTGCTGCAAAGTCAGCATGTGAAAATATTCTGACAAGATGTACTGGTTCAGGGGTCTGAGGTCTAGAATGGGCCGGAGAGACCCTTTCTTCTTTGGGATTAAGAAGTACAGTGAGTACACCCCTGTACCCTGCTGTTCTAAAGGCACGAGTTCTATTGCCCCTTTTTGCAGCATGCAAATTACTTCTTGCTGCAATAAGTGCATGTGCTCTGCGGACATAGGACTGTGACTTGGGGGTATGTTGGGTGGAGTGGAGATTAGTTTCAGACAATAGCTGTATTGGATAAGTTGTCTCACCCACCTGTCTGTGGTAATGCCTTCCCAGACTGGCAGGAACTGCTGTAGTCTTCCCCCGACCGGGAAAGTCCGGGTTAACCGGCTGATTGAGCAAAGTTGTTTGGATCTCTGGCTTAAAACCAGAGATGCATAGCCAGGCATGCAGTCTAAGCATCACACTTGTGTTGATGGCCCTAGCTGCTGTGTCTGCTGCATCGAGCGCACACTTGATGGATGCATTGGAAATGAACTTCCCCCTCCTGTATCAGCATTTCTGCTACCTCCTTATAAGCATCAGGCAGGTGTTGTAGTAGCTGCTCTAACGTGTCATAATGAGCCCTATCATATCTGGCTAATAGGGCCTGTGTATTTGAGATCCTCCAAATATTTGCCGCTTGAGCCGCTACTCGTTTGCCAGAAGCTTCTAAGATTTTGGATTCTTTGTCCGGAGGAGGAGCATCACTACTTGTTTGAGAGTTCGCTCTCTTACGAGCATTAGCCACCACGAGGGAGTCCAATGGGAGCTGGCCCTTGATGTACGTAGGGTCCACAGGCGCAGGCCGGTATTTCCTTTCAATCCTTGGGTTTAGAACCCTTGCCCTTGTGGTCTCCTTGAAAATGTCAGTAGCGTGTTTAAGGACACCCTTTAGCATAGGCAATGTCTTTACTGATCTTTCTGAAGTAGAGAAAGTATTAAACAAAAAGACTTCCTCCACTGGGTCAGCGTGCATTTCCACGTCATGGTTATTGGCTGCCCTTTCAATCAATGCGTTAAACGCAGCAGTGTCTTGAGTAGGCGAGGTCTTGACGGTGTAGGACTGAGTGTCAGGCGTGGTGTGTGGCTCACCAGGGTCAGTCCAGGGTTGAGGTTCCTCTTGATCTGTGTCAACAGGATAAGTAAATTCTTCCTCATTGTATCCCTCCCCCACATCCTCACTGGTGCGTGTGGGAGAATAGGCATATTCCTGTCCATAGGACTGTACAGTTTCAAAAAGAACAGGTGAGGCGGCAGAATCCCTTTTCTTTTTGGAGGGATCTTGTATGACTCCAAAGGATTTTCTGGGATGATCTTCCGTTTTGTAAATAGTGAGTCTGCCAGAAACAGAGTTGATTAACAGTTTTGACTGATTGTCATAGGAGGGCGCTTGGAACACCACATCCTCCTCAATGGGCTGATTCCGTGAAACTACCGACACCCTTTTGGCCCCGTCGGTGCTCTTTTGTGGCTGGAACGCTTTGGGTCGAGCGGTCGGGGGCAGTCCGTACTTAATTGGTGGCGTAAGCATTGGAGACGAACCGTCCTTTTTCGAGGGTGGCGCTGTCTTCGATCCGACCAACTTAGTCTGATCACTAGTCTGCTTGCGGCCTTGCGTCGACTCGAGCTCCCGGCACGCAGCAGGCACGCTCTTTTGCTTCGATGCGACATGCTCTTTCGGGTCGAGTTTGCTCTTTGACTCGAAGGCCTTTCCCACTATTGGCTTGGAGGCCGGAAGCTTCGGATCGAAAGTCTTTTTAGCCTGGTGTCCTTTGCTAGTGTCGCCATCTTTGGACAGCGTCAGTGTGACGTGCTTGACTGTAGAGACAGGCTTCGGTGCCCCGGTCTTCGGGCCGACGCCCTCTTGTGACCCCGAAGGGTCGATGACACTCTTAGATTTGATTGGAGCCGACGAATCCGAGGCCGTCGATCCGAGGACTGTCTTTAGCGGTTTCGATTTAGCATCTGTTGGTTTCGATTTCACAGCTGATTGTGGTTGATCGACCAATGGCTCTTTAGAAGTATTCTTAGCCGGGCCTTGACGCGGGGCTATAGAATGTGGATTAAGATCTTGGCTAAGGCCTTTCGGCGATGCCTCGACCTGAGCCTTAGAAAGTACAGTGTCCGCGACTGCGGGTGGGCCTTGCTCATCGCTGGAGTCGTCATTGACGGCTCCGATGGCCTCAGCGTCGTCTCCTACCTCAACAAAGTCTTCCTCATGGACGTAGTCGTCTTCTTCGTCGTCCACATCGTAGCTAGTCGTGCTCCGACACAGGGTCCGACTGTTGGTCAGGATACTCTTAAACGCCCTCGTCGTCATCAGCCTCGAAGATGTTCTCCGGGTCGGGTGCCGTTTTCTGCGCCGACTGTCTTGCGGCGCGTCGAAGCCAAAGTGTCTTCTTTGACCGGAACTTGGAACAGGCCATGCAGCTGGCCTCGTCGTGGTCCGGGGATAGGCATTTATTGCACACTGGGTGCCTATCAATGTGAGGGTATTCGGAGTTGCAGAAGGGGCATCTTTTGAATGGGCTCCGTTCCATCGTCGATCGTTGTTGGGGCCTTCGACGTCCCGTTTGACGTACTGGATCAAGTACGAGGCACCAAACGAAAGACAATACCGACGCCCCGGAGGCCTTTTGGCCTTGCGAAAAGTGTTTTATATCGATTCCGAACTTGAGTTAAGAAAGTACATCCGAACCCAATGGCGGAAAAAAACAATCGGAGGATGGAGAGGATGCCCATGCGCACTGTAGTCCAGGGGAGGAGCCACCTATCTCGTGATACTTCGAAGACTCTTCCAGGACAACAATGTGCAATCATCCGGACCCAACACAAGGCGGTGATCTATGCACAGATATGAATTCAGCAGCCCACATGCCTCGAACATATATATACACACACACGACATTCCATCCAAAGAGGAATGAGTGCACCACAATGACCATCGTGTTTGAAGAGCACTCATTTCCATAGAAACTCACTTCAAATACAGCACTTAGGCTGATCAATTAGAGTAAAGAGGATGTGAAAATAATGTATTCAGTAGAAAGGCACCCTCATGTTCTTTAATGTATTCTATGCACACCCTATTGGCTGTGTGTGCTAGGGCACCTCTGCTTTAGAGACTGCCAATATTCACTGTGAAGCACACCTAAGGCAAACAAATTACAGTTGTCACAGGGAGTAAACTCTACAATTACATGCGGAATTCTGAAATGTGTGGTAATCTGAGACTGAAGAAAACCAACTATGCCACAGGAGAACACAGGCTGCAATTTGCCTCCTTCGGTGCATGCAATATAACAGTCCCCAAAGGTACTCTATTCCATTAGTAATCTTCCAGAACTAGTTTGAGAAATAAGTGGTTCCTTAGCAATGTAATCCTGCCTATGCCAAGTGAGGCGTCGCACCATCCCTTCAGAACCTCCCAACCTAGAGGAAATTCCATTTAAACAACTGCAGTGACTTAAAATTATAAGTTCGAAGGGACCATCACTACCAAGTCAGTTTGCTATTTGCCAACTTATGTGTGCGGTCAAAGGAAGGTAAAGATCCAGACAAATATGTCGCATGCCACCCTGATAACACAGTGGTGTTCTACTCAAAGAGGTGCATCACTTAACAAAAAAATCTGAAAACTTCAAATTAGTGACCCTTACCTGGCGACAAAAAACATTTTCAGTGAGAGTTTCAGTATTTGAGGAACTAAAAATGTATAACCCTCAGTTTGCATTTCTAAATGAAACACATATTCGTTTTCAAGATAGAAAAATGTAAGAACAAGGGGGGTTTGAATTAATATGTACACCATTAAATGCATCAATCCGAGGAGTGGCTATACTCAAGAAAAAATTATTTACGGTAGATGTTTTTAGAGTTGCTTCTGACAAAGCCGGTAGGTGGGAAATTGCACAATTAATGTAATTGCAAATATATTTTATGTGCAGTGTATGGATCAAATTATGACGATGCTGCAGTTTTTGACCGACTTAATATTGAATTACTAGATTGGGAGGGGGAGCTATTATTAATGGGTGATTAATTGTGTTATTAATTATTTAAAAGATACTACGAAGGGCATCCCCTCACAACGTATGCGCAAAACAAGGGCTGCCATTTTAGAACTTGCACGCATACATAATTTAAAAGATGTTTGGAGGAATCTCCACCCTACACTGGCAGGATAGATATATTTATATTTCAATACCACATAAAATGTGTTCCCGCATGGGATATGGCTTGGGCTATGGATACTATACTTGAAGATAGCAAAATGGAGATCTGTCCTAAAGTAACATCCGACCATAACCCCATTTTGCTAGGTTTTAATATTATATCTAAAAAACACAGGTTATTTTCATTTCCAAGACATTTGATATTTAACTCCCTATTCATCAACCAGTTGAAGTAATACCTATAAAAGAATTTTTGTAGTTTAATAATGACTCGCCCCCACTTATTTATGTATGGGGCGCTTGCAAAGCAAGTATTAGAGGTTTTGCCCAGCAATTCATTATTCAGCAGAATGCAAATCGAAAAGAAGAGATACGGGGCATTATATCTAGTATCAGGGCTTTAGAAGAATATTTGGCTGAAATTATTAGGCAGGAGGCTGCAGGGCCAACTACTAACTTAAATAAAGCAAGGCTGGAACTCAAATTAATTACTTTACGCTGTGAGACCAAAAAATTTCTTAGGGTTAGTACTAAGCTGCACAAGTATAAACTATCACAATATGAGAGCGGTGATAGAACAGGCAAAATACTCGCTTACAAGGTTGTAGAGGATAGAGCTTCCTCATTAATTAAGAGCATAAGAGGGGCCGATGGAATTAATTATACTCTACCCGAGCAGATTTTACAACAATTTTTTAAATACTATACTAAACTTTATACTCCCGAGAATCTTCCTCCGATTGAATCTGTGCAAAGGTACATTAGAAATAATTGGTTATTAGAAGCAGATGTAAAAGTATTGGAAGAATTGGAAAAAGATTATAGCCTTGCAGAATTAAAATTAGCCATCTTTTTTCTCCCCTCCGGGAAAGCCGCTGGGGACGATACACTCCCGATTGAAATATATAAAAGTTGTAGTGAGGAGCTTCTCCCTCTACTTTGCTCAGTTATTAATCATATCGGGGTAACTGGTAGGGCTCTGATCTCTTGGAGTACGGCTAAAATTATTTTTTTCTTAAAGAATAAAGCACCTTCAGAATGTGGATCTTATAGGCCCATCTCTGATTAATTCAGATACTAAAGCAGACGCTAAATTAATTGCTACTAGATTATCTCCTTTAATGCCCAAGTTAGTTAGCCAACATCAACACGGTTTTGTGGTCGGCAGAGACACAACTTTGCATGTTAATAAGGCTATTACTGCGTTTGATGTTGCTGCAACTAACTCCTCCCCACTCTGCATGGTACTTCTAGATGCTGAAAAAGCATTTGACCGAGTGGGATGGGAATATCTCTGGGCTACTCTTAAGGAAATTGGTTTTAAAATACAATTCCTAATGAGAATACAAGCACTCTATGACTGTCCAAATGCTATAAAAGGGTATGATCATTTGCTGTCTTCAAGGTTCCCAATCTTAAAAGGGACTCGTCAGGGGTGCCCATTATCACCTCTTTTATTCGCCCTTGCTATGGAGCCCTTTATTAATGCTATATAAGCACAGGAACGTAAAAAACCATTTAACTTTGGTACCAACTCACTTAAAATGACAGCATACGCGGACGACCTGGCG
Source organism: Lissotriton vulgaris (assembly GCF_964263255.1). Taxonomy (NCBI): domain Eukaryota; kingdom Metazoa; phylum Chordata; class Amphibia; order Caudata; family Salamandridae; genus Lissotriton; species Lissotriton vulgaris. The sequence continues at coordinate 1,083,827,571 of NC_141695.1, read as the reverse complement.
ATATATAAAACGGATGTCACAGAAGCCATGGTCGGAATCATTAAAGAAGCTGACGCTTTTGGTGCAGTTTCGGGCTACAAATTAAACCTAAGACAGACACAAATCATAGTTAATCATAAACCACGGATCCCAGTTGCTGGCATTTGCCACACAGCTACCTATTTAGGTGTTAAAATTACATCTAACATTAGGGGTATTATGGCACTGAATTATGATGCTCTATTAAAAGACACTAATGTTCTTTAAAAATGGCATAAGGTTCCCCAAAACCTCATTGGGCGAATAAACCTCATTAAAATGAATATTCTGCCAAAATGTTTGTATTTATTTAGGTGTATCCCTTTGAATATTACCAAATTATTTTTCAGAAAACTTGATGGCATTCTAGGCAGTTTTATATGGAGTTTAAAAAAAATCGTAGATCACTTTCTACTTTAAAGTTACCGTTCAGTAAGGGCGGTCTTAATTTCCCAGATTTTAGAACTTACTTTCTAGCATCCTTTATGAGGCGTCTACAGAGTCTTTAACTCCAGCAATCCTTATTATTTTCATCAATTTATGCTTGGAACCAATTCCTTAAAATTTCTTGGTAGAACTAATGACCCAAACTACTTTAAAAGAGTCAGGTTTAAGACCGCTAAAGACATAATATATATATGGAATATAAAACTGGAGCTGAATAAAACGTCGATCTTTCACCCTAATTTAACTCTTTGGAACAATCCGGGTTTACCAGGTATTTTTAGTGATTTGGGGTGCAAGATTTGGGCCAATTTAAGCATAATGAAACTGGGTGATTTATACGGCTAGTCAGGCTTGTTAAGAGTTTGAAACACTTAGGCTACTATATAAACTACCAGCATATGCGTACTTTAAATACATACAAATCCGAGACTTTCTTATTGGGAAACTAAAGCTTAAAGAGATTTCAGATTCAGATTTTTGGATTTGTATGTATGGAGGAGGGGGGAGGGAAGAATAAAGCTACGATTAGCCTAGGGTATAAATGCTTCAGTCAATATAAGATAGATGAATGTCCTAAATTGGCTCAGAAATGGACCTTAAAATTCACGACCGGTATTTCCTCGAATATCATTTCTTCATTTTTAAATAATATTGATACTTTAGTTCACTCATCTAGTTTAAAACTCCAAGCCTATAAGACTGTATGCCAGCTTTATTACACCCCGCAACAAATCTGTAAGTGGTCTCACAACAACGCTCTTAGCGATCGCACGAAATGCCCAAAGTGCCAATTACAAGCTGCCGATTTAGAACATAAGATTGCTTCATGCCCGGCGTTGTTTTCATTTTGGGATAGTTTAGAAAACATTTTGAAACAGAAACGATTAATTAACACACCATTACTACCCGAAATGATTCTTCTTGGTATGCAACCTAGAAAGTATCCATTTAGAGATATTGTTTTTATCTTATCATGTGCAAGACTGATTATTGCGAGGGCATGGATTTCGGACCAACCACCTCATGTGAACGAATGGTGGTTTCTGGTGAAAGAAATACACGATATGGAATTATCTTTAGCTAGGAAAAGGGGCGATAAAGCACTCAAGAAAATTGACAGAATCTGGGGTTGTCTTTTTTCCTGCTCTGAAATAAACTGATCTGATTGTGGGCTTGTATACGCCTATATCTTTGTCTTTTAGCTGACATATGAATTTGCTTTGGTTACTTTAAGCTTTTTCTTTTTTTCTTATTATGTATTACTCTCTGCACTAATTGCCTAGATGTTCACGATGCAGTATTTACTGATCAAATGTATTCTTGTTTGTATATTCCTTGTGTCATCAATAAAAAAATTTTTTTTAAAAAAAGAGTTTCAGTATAAAAAGCTCAAAGGCGAATAAGACAACAGCAGAATATTCACCAAGTAAGAATCCTCTTCTATTGGAAGTCGGACATCAAGGGTATGCTATTCTCCTTTCTTTGGCAAAGTAGGTTGAGAAAGAAGCTACCCTAACCTGTCTGATGTGCCATATATGGAAGCCGCTAAGATGCTTCTGTGTAGACGCAGTTTTCATCATGGCAACCAAGGCGCCAAACCCCAGATGAGGTGGGGGGTGTGAACCATGCATGCTTTCAATAATTATATTTTCATCTGCTTCTTAGTAGGCAGGCTAAAGCAGATACCTCTCAAATAAGAGTTTCTTAAAGAACCATTTACGAAACATTTCATTAAAAACGAGTCTCCGCCATGCGAGAAAAACTAGTGGTATTTGAAAATGTCCAGCTATTTGCTTTTGAATGTAAACTCACTAAAGACTCAAAAGCTTTACTTTATTAATAGCAGCGTAGACTGCAAACCTACATTAAAAGTAACCTGCAAACAGCTGCACAGACATTAATCATTCAAAACACAATACAATTTGACTGCTATGCTAGCTTCCAAGTTACTTCATGCATTGACTTGCTAGTTTTACTTCCATGCTTTTTACATTTCCAAGTATGTTCAAGCAAGATACCACAGGCATTGACTGTGAAGCACATTTTAAGTTTTGGATTTTCAAACAAGTTTATTTTTAGAGAAGGAATGCTATACAAGCTAGAAAATGAAGATTACAACAGCACATTTTATTAACGAAGTGACACTTTTCCTGTGTTAAAGAAACACCGGGCGTTTACTTTCTAAAAAGAAAAAAAAGTTAATGTAAAAGCCTTGGGTCAGTTTGATTGTAGTTTGAAAAGCTGTCAATTAATTACTTTGACAGAGCACAGGACTCCGGCCTCTGTATTAGGCTGGTATCTTTAGAAGTTTTCTTGCTGATAGATACATAAGGATACATGAACAATACACCCAGTATCACAAAATATAGTCATCCTATGGCACTGGGCACAGTATTTGTCATAGCCCATCACAAAACATTGGCTTAAGTTTTTAACTTGAAGTGTTTGGTGTAACGAAACCTGTCAAAGGGAGTCAATTCAAGATCTAGAACCCTAATAAAACCGGGATAATACCAATTTTCGAATTACAACTCTCTCAAAATAACTGTTGGAGGGGAAAAATAAATGTTATTATTTTGGGTAAGCTATCATTTTAATATGGTTAACAGGCATATACCGTATAAGGCAGACTACAAGGAAACAATATGATCACACCAACAATTCTTAAAATGAATTTACCGAACACAGAAAACATGTCCTACTTTACCTTATCTCTAATAGGCTGAACATCAAAACTGAGGTGCAAGAGAACCTTTACGTTCTGTTTGTTTATGCCTCAAGGTGTAGAAGGCATTAGGTCCTCGGGTAAGCCAGATAACACAGAAGGCAAACTGCTGGAGGCTGTTTGCCGACAGTGTTATTGGAAGCTGCTATAGGCTCGTCATCCCTCCATCACTACCTGTGTATCTATCCTGTCATGTTCTGGTTCAGCCTTACTCTCTAAAATGCTTCATGTAGCTTATTTTATAACAGTTCCCTAAACAAGCAAAAGCAAATACTTACAAGTAATTCGGTCAAACAAACTAAAAATGCTTTACAGCGTGAAAAGTTCTAAAGCACATTTTTCTTTCTATAAAGAGATCATAGATGTTTTATTACAGCAAAGTAAAAAGTCACAAATCCAATTACATTGGTAAAACACAGCCTTGGGGTTTAATCTTTACTCAAAATTACACATGCAGTAGAATATGTCCTTCTGGAAAACAAATGATTTTCTGCCACGCCCAATATTAACAAGTATTAACAGAGCAGTGCACCTAGTGTTGGAGCAAACGTTACAGTGCGTTTATCAGTGCAAGTGACCAGGTATCACTTTTCTTCACACCACTGGTTTTCTTTGCGTACCTAAAGAGAGCGAAAACCAAAACACATCGTTAATTAACACAGTATATGGGCTAATGCAAGAAAAGATTCAGTAAATATCCCATCTCCTAAATTAGCATATTTGACAGTCGGCCTGGCGGGCTCTTAGCAGCCTCTTCCACAACCAAGTTAGACTACGAAGTAAAGAAAGCTATTCCTGAACATGGACAGTCCGGTTTACAAGCCACTGTATCAAATCTGTAACAAAAATGCCCAAAACGAAGTTAACTTATAATGAAAGTTCTTTAAGGGCATCTGTTTTACTTCACAAAAAGAATTTCTCTACCCAAGTGCAGGATAACAGTATACACCTAGAACTTTTTTCAAATTAATTTTATTTTAAAGACACTAGACACATTTTATTCCAAATTAAATTCAAATGGAATTAAACCGACTCTAGAAACTAATTGGTTCAAAAATACAATTAAAATACAGTACAGCAAAAGAAAACAAAGTCCTTTGGGTGATAATGGACATTAAAGCACACACAGCAGGACGCTGTTCTTACCCGGCGGACAAATCCACCTGTCTTCTATCTGAATATTGGTATGGCTGTGCTCTCACTGAGACTGGGACTGGCAGGGGCGCAGCAGGCCCAATTGGGTGCGGCTTCTGCTGGCGAGTGCTCGAGGGGACATTGGGGCAACACCCAGAACTGACGAGGACGATCGATAAGAGCCCAGCCGACTGCCGGGCTCCGGAGCCGACATAAGACGACTGCGGGGCCCCTGAACAATGGGGAAGCAGCACTGGAGAGTGCCCTGGGAGAATGGCCAGGGAGTTAAGCTACTTTGTGAAAAAGGCTGCACACGTAGGGAGAGGTGCGGCTCTTGAGAGGAGCAGCCAGGAAGGGGAACCGAAGGAGTCTTGCTCCCACCCCCCACAGACACTAGAGTGCTGACTGGAAACCCTATCTCCCACTTGGGGCCCGAGGATGAAAGACACTCATGAGGGCCGCTGTTAACTGGACTATACCTTATGGAACCCAATACATGGCCTGCCACTGTAGAAGGCTGGATCCACACTTTGCCTGCAATAACGGAAGCAAACTGGGGGACAGAATGGGACTGGTGCCGTGCAAGTCAAGAGTGCAGCACACCCAGGCACAATCCACCGCCAGGCGGCCCCTATCGGCCTGATCGTACCAGGGCCCTACACTCGGAAAAACAAGGCGAGTGCCACCCAGGTGTGTATTGAAGCTGGCTGACGCTGCGGGTGATTGTCTCCGTCCTTTCTACCCCTCCCCCGGGGTGACTGTGGCTCCATCGTCAGAGACCTGGTCCCTCTGCAGTGCCGGGCCCTGTTGTCTGGGGACGATGACCTACAGTGGTTCCCAATCTGTGCACCGTGGCGCCCTGGTGCGCCCTCTAAAGTAGCCAGGGGCGCCACACTCCAAAGGTTTCAGATTTTCAAATTCACGTCATAAATTGCCGGTAACATCTTTGAAATGTGCAGTTATTTAGTAAAAGCATAAAACTTCTGTCCACCAGATGGCAGCAGAGTATTCGTTATTGAGAGTGCAGAACCTAATGTTACTGATTGAGATGGATTACTCTTATTTCCTGCTTAACCGCATCGTTGCTGCGGTGATTTTTGCGCTGTGCGGCTGTTTTCGATTAACCGCGATACATGACGAGCTCAGCTCGTCATCTGCACACGTCACCCGTGGCTGATGACGAGCTGAGCTCGTGATCAGCATCGAAGGGGTTAAGAAGCCAGCAACAAAGAGCCTCTGCATAGTAAGAGGTTGCCGGTGGCCAACCAACAACCTCAGTGACAGTGACCACGGTACAGGCTGCTATAAAACTAACCCTGGGCGAAGTACTATGCTACGCTTGCGCTACTTCACACTACGCGAATTGCACGTAGCACAGTGCAAACACGCGTAGCGGAGCGGTAATTTTTTGCATGCTAGCGCTCCTCAACGTCAAGTTGGCGACTGCGAGCGAGCAAAATGACATCCCGGCAAGACTCCTTTTTCACGATCAGCAACGTCAAGTTGCCAATTGCGAGCGTGGAAAATAAACCTACCAGCGAGATTCTCAACGAGGGGAGGTCCGGTTTCTCATTGCGAGTGGTCGCTTATGCTCGCGACCGCTCGAGATGAGAAACTACCAGTCCGCGTTGAGAAAACTGCTGCTCTAGTAGAAATCTACTCTAGCGGCAGAAAACTACCACTTGCACTGTACAAGATGCGGTTTGCACTGATTGCACAGTGCGGAAAAGCATCCGGCACTGTGCAATCAGTGCAAACCGCATTTTGCACAGTGCACTACGCAGTTCATGTAGTGAGCTACTCGTAACGCTACTACGTACACCATGCCCAGGGTTATATAAAACACAGAAAGAAAAAGCGATTTGTAATGCAGCTACTTTAGAACATACAGGCCCCATTTTTAAATGTGTGTAGCTGGAGCCCACCTATGAATGGACTGGATTAAGCAGCACCCTTTCAGGCTCCTACAGTTCCCAAAATACATTTTGAAGAGAAGGCAAACCATTTGGTCGTTTTTCCGGGAGGATTAGGGAATTACTCCAGAAACTGAGGAAAACAGTGCTGTTTTGAAATTAAAAAGAGAAAGAAGAAACACTACCTTCCATACCAAGGAGCACATTTGCCTTTCTTCTGGTGAGCTGGAGCCTGCTGGTTCTGAGTGACAGTAAAGGGAATCAACAGAGAGGCTGGAGGATAGTGAACACTACTTAGCTAGAACACGATCTGCTCTGAGGCGCCCTATATGCCCTTATTCCACTGCACTTTCTGCTGCACCTGCATTTCCCCGACAAGCAGCGGTGAGCTCATCAGGGTCTGCATACCTTCTCACCACCCACTCCAACAGTTTTCCTGTGATGAGGGGCCAGAGAGAAATTCACATCCACCTAAGAAACCTTGTTCAATGACCGGCTGAAAAAAACCTCAGTTTGTCCCTCACACCAATGTGGCACTTTCAACCTATACATTGGCAGTTCTGACAGTGCCAGTGTCAGTTGCTTCTACAAACTCTGCAGCACTGCAAAACACATCTGCTCATCAGGGGCACACACACTGAGATAGGAAGAAAGTACAAGCAACCCCCAGCATGGATGGTGGGCTAGCAGCGCAGTTCCACCAATGCAGCCCTAGAGTGTTCCATCTGCAGAACCAAGATAGATATAGCCTTGCAAAACTGTGACCTAACGTTGCACTTTAACTACAAAGATAAACTTACCACTAAAGCTGTATTTATGTCATAGATGGTAAGACAGCCCACAGCATAGTTTTAGCTACAAAGTAACGAATAGTTTACCTGTCGGTGTAGTTTTGCAGTTTGAAGATCTTTCTGAAGATCTAGTGGTTGAGTCCGGAATCGTAGTCTTTTGTTTGTGTTTTTTTTTTTTCTTAGCCCAGGTGGGCGTCGACGTCCCACCTTTTGGTGTCCTTCCTGTGACGTCGGCATGCTTCCTGCAGAAGCTCCCACCCTTTGGCGCCATCTTCGGATTCTTTTTTCTTTTCCAGTTTGTGTTCTGTTTCCGAATTGTATGGCAATGTCTATATCTTTTTTTTTTTTACCGCTTTTCCTCTTGTAGTTCCCTTAAGTCTATTTTATATTTTTTTTTATTTACCACCTACTTTCTCCAGCCTCATCTTTCTGGTGAAGGTGGGTTCGCTAGTGAATCCAGAAAGATCTTCAGCTGCAAAACTACACCGACAGGTAAGAAACTATTCGTTTTGCAGTGTGAATCTTTCTGGATTCACTATGCTGTGCATAGACTTCGTAGCGGTTTGTTGTTATTGTGGCGGCTGGGTGAAAGATGAGCTTGAGTTCTTGAATATGTGCTGAAGCACCTTCTGTCCCACTTGTGCTTCCTTGTTCATTTGTATGTCCACCCAGTAGTGTTTTGTAAACGTGTGCACAGAAGCCCATGTTGCCGCCAGGCATATGTCTTGAATGGGAGTGTTTGCCAGGAAGGCTATTGTAGCTCCCTTTTTCCTTGTTGAATGGACCCGTGACCCCTCTGTTAGTTCTTGTCCAGCTTGTTTGTGACAGAATTGTATAGCTTGCGCGATCCATCGTGCAATTGTCCCTTTAGTAACAGCTTTGCCCATGAAACTTTCAGCAAAAGATACAAAAAACTGTTTTGTTTTCCTGTGATCTTTAGTTCTCTATATAATGCATGACTGCCCGTCTTGTGTACAGAGTGTGCAGTGCTCTTTCCGCTTTTGTTGTTGGTTTCTGGAAGAAACTTGGTATCTGAATTGTCTGGTTGATGTGGAACTTGGACACCACCTTTGGCATAAAGCGTGGGCCCGTTCTCATCACCACCCTATCGTTGTGAATTTGTATGTAGGGTTCCTGTAGCGTTAACGCCTGCAGCTAGCTTACTCTGCGCAGCGAAGTAATTGCCACTAGGAATGCTGTTTTTAACGTTAGCATCTGTAGTGAGGCTTTATGCATTGGTTCAAAAGGTGCTTGCCTTCATGAGTTCCGTCAGCACAATATTGAGGTTCCATGCAGGTGCTGGTAACCTTTTAGGTGGTGCGATCCTTTTTGCACCTTCCAAAAATCTTTTTACAATTATAGAAGTAAAGAAGCTTTTGCCGGTTTCTCCTCTAGTGTAGGCGACAATGGCTGCTAGGTGTACCCTTAGCGATGATGAGCTCAGGTTGGTCTCTAGCAGGTGCGTGAGATACTTAAGCACTGTAGAGTCTCTTGTCATCTTGTTGTGCAGTCCCTCCTTTCTGCACCATAATGTGAACCTCTTCCATTTGGCCACGTAGCACTTACGTGTGCTTGGTCTTCTTGCCTCTCGCAGTACCCTCACAGTGCGCTCAGGTAGCTTTTGGTGTGCGAACTCTATGTCTTCAGGAGCCAGGCTGCTAGGCTGAGAGTTTCTGGCTCTGGATGCAACACCTCTACGTTTTGCATGGAGAGTAGGTCTTTCCTTCTCCCAAATTTGTGTGGTGCACTCTGTGTCATTTCCATAATCTGTTAATACCAGGTCTGCCTGGCCCAGTGGGGTGCGACCAGTATCAGGGTCATGTTGCTTGCCCTGCACTTGCTGAGTACCTTGTGTATCAGGGGATCGGTGGAAAAGCGTAGGCAAATGTCTTTGACCAGCTTATCCATAGGGCATTCCCCAGGGACCCCTCCCCTCGTTCTCTCGATGCGAAGTGTTGGCATTTTGAATTCTGGTGTGTTGCAAACAGGTCTATTGACGGTGTTCCCCACCTGTCTAACAGCTTCTTTGTTTCTTGTACATTCAGCTCCCATTCGTGTGAGGCTGATGTCTGTCTGCTGAGCCAGTCCGCTTCCACGTTGTCTTTTCCTGGCAGATGTATCGCCAGTAGATCTATCTTCAGTGGTATTGCCCATTTCCATATTCCCTGCGCTAGGTCTGTCAGCGGGGCTGATTGTGTTCCTCCCTGTTTGTTTCAGTAGAACATCGCTGTTGTGTTGTCAGTTTGGATCAGCACGGTTTGATTGTACAACTTCGTCTAGAAGGCTTTCATAGCTAGGAGAACGGTCTTTAGTTCTAGGTAATTGATGTGCTTGACCGCATCCGCTTGTGTCCACAGACCCCTCACTCTGAGTTTTTCCATGTGTGCTCCTCATCCCTTTTGGGATGCGTCCGTGGTGATGGTCACTGTTGGTGGCATTAGAAGCTTCCCCATTGTTATGTTTCCCTTGTTCCACCATGATATCTCCTCGTGCACTGCGTGCATCAACCACTAGGTCCTCCCAACACCCGGTCGCTTGTGACCATTGGTCCTGCAGCCACTCCTGGAGTGGTCTCATGTGTAATCGTACATTTGGTACTATGTGAATGCATGAGGCCATCATGCCCATCATTTTGATCACTGTCATCACTGTCAGAGCTTGCCCCTTCTGGTAGAGGCGCGCCTCCTTCAACAGTGCCATCGTTCTCTTATAGCTGGGGGAACACCTTCCCCTGCACGGTGTTGATTTTTGCCCCCAGAAATATCTTGACCTGTTCTGGGTTTAACAAGGATTTCTTCCAGTGGATGTAGAAACCCAGGGCCATTAGTGTGTCTGTCACTATTTGAGCGAGTTGTTTGCACGTGTTGTATGATTTTGCCTTTATTAGCCAGTCGTCTAGGTAAGGGTATACGTGTATCCCTTCCCTCCTTAAGTGCGCTGCGACTGCTGCCAGACACTTTGTGAATACCCTCAGTGCTGATTATAGTCCGAAGGCCAATGCTGTGAATTGATCGTGATCTGAGTGGATTGCAAAACGTAGCAGATGTTTGTGACGTCTGTTCATTGGGATGTGTAGGTAGGCATCCTTTAGGTCTATGGTGACCATGAAATCCCCTGTTTGTATCTGTGGAAGTACTTCTTGCAGGGATGTCATTTTGAATTTTTGTGTCTTTATAAATTTGTTGAGGAACCTTAGGTCCAGGATGGGTCTCATCGTTTTGTCTACCTTGGGTACTAGGAAGTACGTAGAGTACACCCCCTTGTTCCTTTCCATGGGAGGTACAGGCTAGATAGCCTCCTTTAGTAGGAGCTCCTCTGCCTCTCTCTGAAGAAGCTCTAGTTCCTTCTTTGCTAGCGCTCTTTTCTTTGGTTTTGTGCTTGGTGGTGTATTTTTTAACTCTATGCAGTACCCGTACTGTATTGTGTTGATGATCCATTTGTCTGTCATAATTTTTCTCCACTCCTGTAGAAAACGTTTTAATCTTACTCCCACTGGTGTTACGTGCTCGTGGTCTTTCGGTGCGGGACACTCCTGTTTTTTGCTTTTGTGCTCCACCCTTTGAGTTTTTTGTAGGGTGTGCACTATCAATGTGGCCGAGTCACTTGGAGGTGGTTTGCTGTCCACCCCTCCTGCTGTTTCCACGTCCACTCGCCTTCCCGCGAAAGGACTGGCCCCTATGTTGGTATTGCCACTGCTGTTTTTGCTGGCCTTGTTGCGTATGGGTGTCGCTTTGGTGAGATTGTTGGAAGGTCTGATGCGACGTTCCCGGTTGGTTTCCTCCTCTCCCGTGTGGTCTCCGTGACGGGGTCCCTCTCTTCGCTACTCTGAATTGCAAGGCCCCCATGGATCTTGCGGTGTCATTATCCTTTTTGAGCTGTGAGAGCTTGTCGTCCACTGGTGCTCCGAACAGAGTTTCACCGTTGAACGGAGTGTTCAGGATGTTGTGCTGCACCTCCGGTTTAAAGCCTGATATTCTGAGTCAGGCTTGTCTTCTTTCCGTGATGCCCAGCATCCTAAGCCTGCTGGCCGTGTCTGCCAAGTTCTTCCCCTCCTCTACCAGGTGCGCAGCCCTTTGTTGGTATTCTTGAGGGAGGTGTTTCACCAACTTCCCCAGTTCCTCCATGATTTGGTAATGGTGTCTGTTGAGCAGTGCGTTTGAATTAGCCATGCGCCAGTTTCTTCCTGTTAGATCCATCCTTCTGCTCTCTGTCAGGGCGTGGGCCTGAAGTAGTTGGCACATTGGCCCTCCTTGCTGTTGCCGTGATGATGGAATCAGCAGCGACCGTCCCCTGTATGTAGGGTGGGTCCTTAAAAGAGCGCTTGTATTTTTTCTCCGTCCTTGGCGTGACGGGTTTACAAGTAGCAGGCTCCTTGAATGCCTCTCTTCCTTGCCCTTTGATACTTTTAAGCATTGGCAGGTACTGGCTCCTAGTGTGCATAGAGAGTAGTGTTTCTGTTAGGAAATCCCCTTACGGCACTTCTTCCTCGAGCTTGACCCTGAACGCTGTTGTTGCGTTCTTGATGCACTCATTGTAAAGTCCAATGTCGTCTGGCGGTGAGGGCCTCGCTGGATATGTGTCCACTCCCTCTTCTGGGCTCTCGGCTTCGATGTCCTGCCACTAGACCTCCTGTGTATCCGAGTATGTCAATTCTTGGTAAACCCTCTGGTCGTCATCTCCCTCTTCTTCGTAATAGGGGGCATCATCTTCCTGATCTGCAAGATCTTCCAAGCTTTCCGACGCTGGTTCCTCGAACTCTTAAACTTCTTCCTAGACCAAATGTACTACTGGTGACTTGGGCCTCGAAGGGATTGTGTAAGATTTCATTTTTTCTTCGAAATCTTTTTTTTGCTGCAGGAGGTTTTCCATCTCTGCTTTGAGTCTCCACTTCTTTCTTTCCATCTCCGCTGCCTGGTCGGCGTCGAGTGTTTGTGCCGCTCTTTGGCGCGCTAGATGGCGTTGAGATGGTTTTCGGCGGCGAGGCCGTTTTCGGCGTCGAGACTGGTCTTGCGTCTTTCGTCATCGATTTCGAAGACGTTTTCGGAGTCGAGCACTCCTTTTCTTGGACGCTTTGACGACTTGGTTGGTCGCCGTCCCTCGGCGCCAGGGAGTCCTTCTGTGAGGATCCACTGGGCCTGGATGTTGCTGCGGACGCAGAAGTTCTCGGCGTCGGCACTTTAGGGGTTTTGCCCTAGATTTTTCTTGAGTCTTGGGTAGACTGTCGAGAGCCTTTTTGGGTCGTCAAGTCTACCTTTTCTGTAGTTTTCTTATTATCGGTCTCTGCGACCGTGTAGCCGATGTCTACACTCGCTCCTCTCTCACGAGCCGAGTGGTCGCTCCCAGTGTCCCTGCTGAGACCTGGTATCGTAGCGCTGCATTGCCTTAAAAGCTGCATTTCACCTGCCTGCCTGTGCTGCCTAGCTACCGCTAAAAGTCTTTCACGCTGTATTTTACCTGATTGTGCTGTGTGTAACGTGATTTGCGCATTAGCCTCCAGCGCTCCGCTCATTGCCTGGAAAGTTGCATTTTATCTTGCCTGCTTGTGCCCAGTTACCATTAGACTCATTAACGCTGTGTTGTGATCATTTCTGCTGTTTAATCGTAATTTGCGCATTGGCCTCCAGCGCTCCGCTCTGTTCCCCCCCCCCCTCCGCCTCCATTTTGTTTGTTGTGGTAGTCGTCCTCGTGTGCCCGCCCCGCCTCCCAGCTGAGACGCCCTCGCCCCTCCCCCTCCACTATCCATATATGACAGTAGTTCCCACGCGCAGCGCCCGCGCCCAACCCGCGCCGAAGGTGCGCCAAAGGTAAGCCCGTCTACGCCCGTCCACGACTGGACCGCGCCCAGCGCCAGACCCCCTGGCCCCCGTCCCTCCCAGCCCCCCCGCATTACCTACGATGCCGCAACCCTCCTAGCCCTTAACCCCGGTCGCGCTCCCAACTGCGTCCAAGCCGCCCCTGGACAAACCCATGGACCTTTCTCCTGCTTCTCCTGCAAATTCAGCGGCACCGACAACATCTCCGCTACGACCACACCACAGATTCCCGACCCCAACCACCTACAATGCATCCTTCTCAACACCCGATCAGTCCACAGGCACGCCATTTACCTATGGAATCTACTAGACACCATTTCTCCTGACATCGCCTTCCTTACGGAAACATGGATGAATGCTTCCTCCGCACCAGACATCACCATTGCCATCCCTGAAGACTATAAGATCACTCGCAAAGACCGTACCAGCCACACAGGAGGAGGAATCGCTATCGTCCATAAGAAATCAATCCGCATATCAACCAGCTCTGACGCCAACCTCGCCAACTCCGAACACCTTCACTTCCAGATCCACATCGACCCCAAAACCACACTCCGAGGCACCCTCCTCTACAGACCACCAGGACCGCGCGCAAAATTCAGTGAAGACATCACGGACTTCATCACCCCACACGCTCTCCCCTCCAAAGACTACATCCTTCTGGGAGACCTCAACTTTCACCTCGAAAAGATCAACGACCGCAACACCGCCACCCTCGTGGACAACCTCGGACTTAAACAACTAGTCACTTCCCCCACCCACATCGCAGGTCACACACTCGACCCCATCTTCACATCCAGCAACCATGTCTCCTTCAGCCACACTACGGACCTCCTCTGGACTGACCACAGCTGCGTTCACTTCACCTACAACAAACCAAAACCCAGCATCCACCTCGAACCTACCCTGCAAAGGAACTGGAACAAAATCACCACGGACCAAATCTCCGCATCGCTCCTTCAAAACACCCCAGCCCTCTCTTCTAACGCTAACGAAGCCGCCGCCAACCTCACCCTATGGTTATCCAACACCGCTAACACCTTAGCACCACTGAAAAAACGTCAAAACAAACCTGGCAGCAAGAAGGCCTCATGGTTCAAGGATGATCTCAAGAAAGCCAAGAAACTCTGCCGCTCCCTTGAAAAGTATTTACAACAAGGGGTGGTGAGGGACAGAGTCTCTGAATTAAACAGAATACTCTCACCCAGTCAAGAGATCAGGGCTAGATCCAACACCGTTTTTTAGCTCACTGCACCATCCCAGTTTCAGAACCTGGCTGTATGCAAATTAGTCTGTTCCTGTCCCAGTGCATGATGGGAACAGGGCAAACCAAACTACAAAAGCCAATTCTTACACTGGGAAGGAAACAAGCTACCGGGAACCGGTTTCTGGCATTTCAGCCGTCTTCGGCCCGGCTTGCTTGAATCCTGATGGTGCAATGAGCAAGGGACTCACATCTGAGTATACCCTTCCACACTTAGGGTGGACAAAAATATTTACAACAAGGGGTGGTGAGGGACAGAGTCTCTGATCCCATGATGCACTGGGCCAGGGACAGACTGATTTGCATATAGCCAGGTTCTGAGCTGGGATGGGGCAGTGAGATAAATAACGGTGATGGATCAAGCCCTGATCTTTGGACTGGGTAAGAGTGGTCTGTTTAACTCAGACACTCTGTTCATCACCACCCCCTTTTGTAAATCGTTTTTGGCCACTATAGGTGTGGCAGGGTATACTCAGACATGAGTCCCTTTCTCACTGCTCCATCAGGATTCAAGCAAGCCGGGCCGAAGAAGGCTGAAATGCCAGAAACCGGTCCCCGGTAGCTTGTCTCCTTTCTGGTGAAGAATTGGCTTGGTAGTTTAGTCTGCCCTGTTCCCATGATGCACTGGGCCAGGGACAGACTGATTTGCATATAGCCAGGTTCTGAGCTGGGATGGGGCAGTGAGATAAATAACGGTGATGGATCAAGCCCTGATCTTTGGACTGGGTAAGAGTGGTCTGTTTAACTCAGACACTCTGTTCATCACCACCCCGTTTTGTAAATCGCTCCCTTGAAAAGACCTGGAAAAAAGACCCAACCACCAGCACCAAGGACGCCTTCAAAAACGCCACCCGCACTCACCACCAACTAATCCGAAAAGCCAAGAAAACAGCATTCAAGGATCGACTTGACAACAACGCTCACAACAGCAAGGAACTTTTCAACATCGTCAAGGAATTTTCCAATCCCTCGACCAACTCCAACGACATCACCCCCTCTCAAACCCTCTGCGACTCCCTAGCCTCATTTTTCCACAACAAGATTGCAGACATCCACAACAGCTTTGACAACCAACCCGGAAACCAACCCACCCTACCATTTGCTGATCATCTTCCCCCCGTGAACACCCTTAACGACTGGAACCCAATCTCCACTGAGGACACCATCCGCCTGATGAATTCCATCCACTCAGGATCCCCCACAGACCCATGTCCTCACCACATCTTCAACAAAGCAGACTCCGTCATAGCACCGCACCTCCGAGACGTCATCAACTGCTCCTTCAACTCCACCACCTTCCCGGAAGACTGGAAACACGCTGAACTCACCGCCCTTCTGAAAAAACCCACAGCGGACCCCACCGAACTCAAAAATTACCGCCCCATCTCGCTTCTTCCATTCCCGGCCAAAGTCATCGAGAAAGCTGTCAACAACCAGCTCGCCGCCTTCCTCGAAGCCAACAAATCCCTCGACCCCTCACAATCTGGCTTCCGAGCAAAACACAGCACTGAGACCGCCCTCATCGCAGCAACGGACGACATTCGAACTCTACTGGACAATGGAGACACAGTCGCCCTCATCCTCCTCGACCTATCTGCAGCATTCGACACAGTCTGCCACAGCACCCTTTTACAACGCCTCAATAACATCGGAATCCAAGGAAAAGCACTTGAATGGATCACCTCGTTCCTCACCGGAAGAACCCAGAGAGTCCGCCTTCCACCATTCAAGTCCGAGGCCTCTGAAGTCATCTGCGGCGTACCACAAGGATCCTCACTCAGTCCCACCCTCTTCAACGTATACATGAGCCCCCTCGCGGCCATCGCACGCCAACACAACCTCAACATCATCTCGTACGCGGATGACACTCAACTGATCCTTTCCCTCACCAATGACCCCAGCACCGCCAAAACCAACCTACACGAAGGAATGAAAGAAGTTGCCGAATGGATGAAACAAAGCCGTCTGAAACTGAACTCAGACAAAACAGAAGTCCTCATCTTAGGGACATCCCCCTCTGCATGGGACGACTCCTGGTGGCCGGAAGCCCTCGGAAAAGCACCCATCCCGACAGACCACGCACGGAACCTAGGCGTCATCCTGGATTCTTCACTCTCAATGAACAGACAAGTCAGCGCCGTATCCTCTTCCTGCTTCAACATTCTTCGTATGCTCAGAAAAACATTTCGCTGGATCCCCTCCGAAACAAGGAAAACAGTCACCCACGCTCTGGTCACGAGCCGACTGGACTACGGAAACACCCTCTACGCAGGTACTACCGCAAAACTCCAGAAGAAACTCCAACGAATCCAAAACGCCTCAGCCAGACTCATATTAGACATCCCACGCAACGATCACATCTCTGGTCACCTTAAAGACCTCCACTGGCTACCCGTCAATAAGAGGATCACTTTCCGACTGCTTACCCACGCACACAAATCACTCTACGACATCGGTCCAGAATGCCTCAACTCACGACTGTCCTTCTACACCCCCTCCCGCCAACTACGTTCTTCCAGCCAAGCCCACGCCACTGTACCTCGCATCAACAAGACCACCATGGGAGGCAGATCCTTTTCATACCTGGCTGCTAAAACATGGAACTCACTCCCCGCTTACCTTCGCCTTACCCAGAACCACCTAGCATTAAGAAAGCAACTTAAAACGTGGATATTTGACAAGTAATCCTCCTCCCCTTCCTAAGCGCCTTGAAACCCTCCGGGTATGTAGTGCGCTATATAAATTCTTTGACTTGACTTCAGCGACGTAATCCTCCTAGTCGGTCGAGAGTCCCAGGTCTCGAAGGGATGGTGGTTGGCCCTTGCCCTGCATGGTGTAGTTTGCTATTCTTTGCCTCTCTCTCACTCGAAGGTTCTTCGGCGTGAATGCGGAGCAGGCGTTGCAGTCCTTGCTTACGTGGTCGATCGGCAGGCAGAGGTTACAGACTGGGTGTTGGTCCTTCTGCGCGTACTTATGATGGCAGTTGCGGCAGAATTTGAATGGTGTGTTGTCCATGTCTTGCGTTCAGGGGGCCCCCTGATTGCACATTCTCCTCTGGACGTCGAATTTTGTTGAAAATTCTTTCTTTTAGTCGTCCTTTCGATGGTGTAGTCTTCCTTACTCTTCTGCAATGTTGCTACTCCAAAAACTCAAGTCTTGCTTCTTCTCTCCTAATCTCTGGAGCCCTCTCGGGAACGATCCAGACCCAACGGCGGAAAAAAGAATCTGAAGATGGCGCCCAAGGGTGGGAGCTTCTGCAGGAAGCATGCCAACGTCACCAATCCAGACGCAGTACAGCTAGTTATTATGGGGAGAGAGGCTGTCAGAGCCGCTCTTTGGCTCAAAAGCTGGCAGCACCACATAGCCAGACGTGCATTACTGAACTATTGGATGAAGATGGGATCGTGCATTACACAACGCCAGAGATTAGTGAGATTGTCCTCAAGTTCTATACCAAGCTTTATGCGGATATGGTTACAGTGCAGACAGGGGAGATGCACTCTTATTTGGACGATATCGACTGGTGTGGCTTTCACAGGAGCAACGGAATAGATCACACAGCCATTCAATATAGAGGATGTCAAATTAGCAATAATGTCACTCCCTACACATGTAAGGCTGCAGGGTTAGACGGGCTTCCAAGTGAGTTTTATAAGACCTATGTGGAAGAACTTGCCCCTAGGCTTCTGGAGGTTTATGCGGCGGCATATGAGGAAGACTCCTGCCCACCCTCAAAGAAGACCTGCTGGTGACCCTTTTGAAGCCCGACCAGACCGCAAAAATCTATTTCAATTATTAATATAGATGGAAAGGTTGTTGCCAACAGTCTCCAACCGCCGGTTCCCCTCATGGTCCTTGTGGACCAGTCAGGTTTTGTGACTGCTAGATCTACTGCACACAACCTACGAACGGTGTTTTCTACCTTACATTATTTCGAACCAGACTTCCAGGCAGTGGCTGTGCTGCTTGACGCAGCAAAGGCCTTTGATTCCCTCCAATGGGACTACATGTTCACTGTTTTAACTAGGATGGGCCTTCCCCAATTTTTTCTTCAGTGGATAAAGGTGCTGTACACCGAGCCGGTTGCTAGAGTGAGCGGAAATAGGTGGGTGTCATCGGCTTTCCCCATAGAGAGAGGCACTCTGCAGGCGTGTCCCCTATGCTTTTCTCACTGGCGTTGGAGCCGCTGGCCTGTAAGCTGCGCCAGGGGCATGTAGCGGCTGCACTGTGATTTTGGCAGAGACCACTTGTGGTCTAACTGTAGGCCGATGACATGCTAATGTAGGTTTGTGAGCCCGCAACTTACCTACCGGAACTGCTGCGCGAGTATGTCAAATTTGAGGGATACTCTGGTTTAGGGATTAATTGGTCAAAGTCGATGGTGTTCCTGCTAACGGCTGGTACGCAGGAGATAGCGCTATACTTTCCGTTTATGTGGACTCAAGATCCAGTGAAGTACTAGGGGATATGGTCACACAGAGACCCGGAGCAGGTCAGCTCTGTGAACTATGGCCGTGTCATCACACGGATCACTGAGCGGGCAGAGCGGAGGGCGCGCTAACCTCTTTCGCTAGCTGACCGCATTGTGGTAACCAAAATGGCGATATTGCCCAAATTGCTCTATCTTTTTGTTAATATTCCTATTAAGTTGAATATAGCGCTATTTAAGGCACTTCAGTCTGCACTACTTACATTCGTATGAGGAGGTAAGAAGCCAAGATGCAGTTGGGATATCCTGGTGCAGCCATTTGATCGTGGAGGCTTTGAGGCTACAGATCTGCTGTTATACTATCTGTGCGCTCAGGCGCAGTTTGCGCACTATTGGCATTTTCCATAGCGGTTTCAACCTCACACTGCTATAGAGTAAGATGCTGTTCTTCTAATGCCGCCTCAGGCGGCAACTCTTTCAGGGGGTGCGGGTGGCCCAAGGACTGAAATCAGCCCTGTACAATGTACTGCTTGGGCCTGGAGTACTCTAGCCAAAAGGTCACAACTTCCCTATCTATATGCCTTGTCGCTACCACTGAATGCACATCCTGATATATCGACGGCACGGGAACAGCCCGTGCTAAGGGAGTTGGCAGCTGCCTGGATCACCCGGATAGGGGATCTATATAAACAGGGTCAGTTTCGGTCCTTACAGGATGTTCAGGGGGGTCGGAATTCGAGGCTTTATGCTCGGTTTTGTATATGTCAGAGTGAGGCAGGCAATAAGAGCCATCTACCCGAACTTTCCGACGGAACCTAAAGCTCTGCTGGCGCTGCAGGCGGCGTTGGCAGGAGGGGAAGGGCTTGATCACCAGGCTATATAATGCCTCTCTAAGGGATCGTGAGCCAGGTGAGCACCCCTCTTATCTTCGATGGAATGCGGCTTTGGGTTCCACGCTCGAGCAATGGAAGTCTTGCTGTGCACTCACTGGTCGCCTCACAGCAAATTGCAATCTTCGCATAATCCACTTTAAGTATCTGCATCAATTATATTATGCCCCGCTGCAACTTTGTAGGTTTGGGCTGTGAGAGACTGCGGGAAGCACACGGTGAGAGCAGGCAGACGCTGATTTTCTGCATCTGGCATGGATGTGTGCAGGTATATTTGCATTTTGGTCCAAGGTGGTGAATGTGCTCACTGATATTGTGCTGGAACCTGTGCTCCAGAGATTTGCCTACTTGGGAGTGTTAAGAGTTTAAAGCCCTGCAACCGGCGCATAGAAAAGCAATTAACTAGCCACTCGAGATTCTGGTGGAGGGCGGTGGTTACTATAGCAGTGGTGGTGGAGAAGAGGTAGAATGCCTGGGTGAGTTATACTATAGAGGAGGGCTTATAGCCTTGTTTTATGCCTTTTAGGTACAGAGTACATCGAACATGAGCTCTCCTCAAAGGTAACTCAGTTTACTGAAAATTAGGGGCAGTGTGGTTCATGGATTTCAAGAAGCGGCTTAGTAGAAATCTTGCTGGCTTCTGGGCGTATGAATAGCCACTTCTGCATGGCATTAAGTTCCACAGCCACTCTTTCTAGAACGGGCGCATGGGACTCCTCTGATCTCTGCATTAAAGGAGATCGCAGCATTAACTTGATGCGGTTATGGAGACAATCTCAGTGCAGACTTAGTCTCCAAAGGGGCTTTGTGCCTTTCGGGTGAGAGGGTGTTGAGAAGCGCTGTGGGTCAAAACTCTTTGCTGGGAGCTTGCTTGGCTCTAAACCCTTGTCTGGATGTTGACAGGACTAGGAGGGCAGTAGTTGGCTGGAGGCGGAGGTCTTTTCACTACCCTTTTTGGGGCTTGACACATGCCTCCTGTGGTAGAAGTGCTCTGCCTAGATGTACGGGTGCTTGGGTGGGCGGGGCTTCACCCCTTGCCTCTGCACCTCATTAGTACTCCCAATCCTCTGCCTTTTTGGCATGTTACCCTGTTTGTTCCCCTGCCAAAGGTACCCCATCTTGGTCATCTTCCTCAAAAGCACTTGAAGACAATTATGTCCAGCTGAACATTGGTTGGGTCACTGGGATGCCAGAGGGACCCACCTCTTCCTCCTCAATGCAGAGCAAGTAATGTTCGAAGGTGTTGGGCATCTTGAAGGATGAAGGTTACGACATTTTTTTAGTGCATCAACCGCTTTTCCCTTCGGTACCTTAGAGTCTGTTTACATCGTAAGGTGAGGCACAACTAGTGGGACAACTCGTTAGTATTGATGGAGAGGTGGAGGTTGCACACCATAACGCTGGCACAAGTATGGCAGCTATGTGGACGTTGAGGCAAAGCAGTTGTTCGAAGAGCAGTGTACCGATCAAGATAACAGTGCGCTGGGACTGTTCTCCAGCCATTTGTCATGGTTTCTTGGGAGGAGGGTGGCCCATGTGAATCTACAGCACCACATGCAACAAACCTATTCTTAAAGAGTAACTTTCTGTTTGGAGCATGTGTGGCTGTAGATACACATGCTGTGCGAAGACAGTAAAGCAGTACTCCCCCCAAGCACTGGCTAGCCAGTGGATGGCGCAGAGGGCTCTTTTAGCTTTAACGTAGCAGGTCTGGACGCATCAGGCGATCAACTGGCAGTCTCTTTGCCTCAGATATGGCATGGCCTTTATGAGGCGGAGAGAAACCTACAACCAACTTGTGTGTTTTGCAAAAGGATTTGGTTCGGTCTATGTAGTACAATAGAGAAAACCTAATGTCAAGCGTGTCAAGAGCTCTTTCATCTACTGAGTCAGGTCATGGAAAAAAGGCTGGAAGCTTGATAGACTGAGGAAAATGTTTTCTGAAATCAAGTAGAGGACTAGAAGATTAGGTTGATCAGTGGGATAGTTCAAAAGCCAGTGCTTTAGTTAAGACTAGTATTGCTGTACCGAGATGCACATTCAGCCGAAAGAGTGGCCTTGAAGGACAACTTACCATGGGCGTAATATACTGCAATTGTGAAGCTCAGCACTGTGGTCAGAGGTTATGCACTGTCATGCTCAGAGACAAGCAAGAAATACAAACTCTCAGTGCAAGTAGGCCTACCATTGCTTGAGATTGATGCTCCAACTGTACAAATTTCTGATAGGGGTGGGTAACCCAATAAACCCTTGCGGGCTTGGGCAGTCAAAGTATTTGAAGGAAAAGTTACCAGCAAGGGATTTGTTTGGTGCTTTGAGTTTCACAGTATCATGAAGTCTATATTAATTAGATCAGCTGAATTAAACAGCAACTGTGCAACGTTTTGTCAATTTTTAGAGAGATCAATAGAAACTACCACACTAGCTCTATAAACAGTACAAGTACTCAAACTAATTAATGGTCACTTTTGTAGTTATGTACAATACAAGGTGTGTTAAACAAAAGAACAAAAGTAAAGCAACACGGGAAGGTTTGTTCTTGAAAAAGGTTTGTTTATATTTGTATAGAAATAAATTGTCAGAAAATAAAGGGTATACAATTAGTAGCGATTGCATATGTATCTTAAGTAAATGGAACTGAAAAAACAATCCATTAGTACAAAAGAAAACAATCCAGTCTGCAACAAAGTAGATAAAATTGACTTCTTTTAAAAGATCATAAATAGAAAGTCAAAAACAAACAAAGGACTTGGATTAACGTGTCGACGTTTCGGTCTCAGTGGTGCCCACTTAGCCCATTGGGCTAAGTAGCGCATTATAAAACGCTGTTCATTCATTCATTCATTCACAGCTGCGGTTTAATTCAGCTGATTGATCTAATTAATATAGACTTCATGATACTGTGAAACTCAAAGCACCAAACAAATCCCAACTGTACAAAGTCATATCCATAAATTAACGAAAGAAAGATCATAGCAAGACATTATCCCAGTGAAATATGATTTTATGAAACTTTGTGCGTTGAAAGCAGTAAAATATACAAACATTTCTTTTACTTAAAGTCTAAACTCATGATCCTTATTCATTTAAGGGGTAAAGTGTGTGTGGCCCTGCACATTTGCATAACAATACAACTTTGAGTTACATACTGCAAGATCAAAACCATGGTAATTCAACTTTAAATTGTCAGATATTTCTCAAACAAACCCTCAGCCACTTGCTAAGCCTAAAACCCAGCTTTCCCAAAAATAGAACTGGTTAAGACTGGTGAAGTAAGCCAATACCTGTGCCTCCTCCTCTTCAGTAAAGTCATTTTTGATATTGAATGTCTTACGAATCTCTTCTGGGGTTTTTCCCTTAATCATGTTTGCCACCGTCTTGCATGTGACATCAAGCAATCCTTTTATATCCAAATAATTTGCAGCCTGTAAGAGACAACTATAATCAGTATTGAAAACTGAAAAAGAGGGTACTGTTTACAACCAGTAAGCGGTTTTGTTCAATAAATCCTTCAGTGCCCCTACTATTGTAATGCTAAAATAACTGATTTCCAACTGCTATTAATGCTCAAAATCTGCATCTTGTCTGTTATGGTCAGGCAAAATCCAGAGCGTGAGGAAAGTGGAAGCATGCCAATTACAAGGAACCACCTTTCTACATACTAAAATTCCTTACATTAAGAAACAGCATTTCAAAATGACTAAATTATATAAAGTAATCAAATGGGGGCAAGGCGACATTTCCAGTGTTGATTCTATAAACAAGCGTGGAATCAAATGTGGGCACATTATCAACCTATACAAACAGCAAGTTTCAGCGTATGCATAACCCCTAAAAACACTTCATAAACGTCCCACCGTCCTCCAACCCCCTTAACATTTTGTACAATGCTTTTCATACTCCATGGGCACCTGTGCATACAATGTTTACATCCTTTCATTTATTCATCCCTTCTACACCTCCCCTTGGCCTGTGTGATATTAAACTAAGGGGACTGGTTATCTGCTAGCCTTAATTGACAAGCATAGAATGTCGGGTTAAAGAGAACAGTACACAGGATAGGAAGTATAAACTTTCTGGAGTGGAATCGAACATTACATTAACATAGCTGTCCTATGACAGACCGATATATACACCTAAATGCTTTTTAAACTGATTACAGTATTCTTGGTATAACTACAGGTTTGTCAACTGCTCTTAAAACCTTTCATTCCTCATACCCAAGTTTAGAGAACAAACAGAAACCTAATGTATAGACTAAATAATAATGGGTGTATTTCTGGTTCTGAAACAAATACTTTCATCTTCTCGAAATAGATTTATCAAGCAGTCAAAGTCTTTTACACAAGCCCCATGGAAGGAAAGTAAGCAGAACATTTATTCAGCAAACATGTTTATAAGAGGATTTGTTAAATGTCCCTTTTTCTATCATTTAAAATTCTCAAGGAGGAGCACAAACTAGAAGCCTGGGGATCAGACTACAGCTTCACCACGCAGTCTTATCCAGAACCACTACTTCGACACCATCAAGAGCCCAATGACTGCAGGCCAAGCAATAAGAGAAGTTCTGGGCCCAACAACTCTGTGCCTAAGGGAGCATGCAGTATCTCTGTAGAGGCCACGGAGAGCAACATCTGTAACACCATGAGCCCTCGAGATAAAGGTGGAAACTATACATCAAACGATTGGACTTGGATAGCAAAAGCTATAAACACCAGAATATTCTAAATCTAAAACTCTGCTCCTGGAATATAAATAGGCTGGGAACAAAAACCTTGGATAAGGTCTTATGGACGTATATCCAACAATTCGATCTAATTCTCCTCCAAGAAACGTGGCTGGAAAAGCCATTTCTCTTACAAGGTTTAATCATACCATCTCCCAGCAACCAGAAGTATGACATTTGGTCATCTGAAAGGAGGCCTTACGACTTATGCCTCGATCAAAACCATAACGACCGTTAAGATATTAACAAGTAAAAGCATTCCAAAAAACGGAATAAAAACAATACAGATGGAAATAGCTGGACTCAAAGACAAAGTGAATACATGCTAATATCTATCTACACCCCTGCAAAAAAAAAAAAAGGCACAAAACTCCTGGTAGTCAAACTAAAAGCTAATTACCGAAGAAACAACTTCAAACTACATCATCTGAGGAGATTTTAACATATTCCTTACAGGGTGCGCCAACTCGGACATGCTGGCAGAAGACCGACATTCAGCATGGGGGTGGGGGGGGGGGGGGGGGGGGGGGAAGAGTCCCACTCCAGGACAAGTGCAAGTGGGGCACACAAACCAAGATCTCTAAAGACCTGTTGAAGGATCTATAAAGTCTGTCCCTGGTAGCATTAAACGGTCGATTCGCGGGGGACCGCCTTCATACTGCAACTTTCCACAATGCCTTCACAAACACTGCAATAGACTAAACTTTTTAATCTATCACTTTTCAGCTTAATAAAGGATTTCAGGAATGGAACGCTGGATTACAGTTATCATCAACCACAAGAGCTCATACTCGCTGCTCACAGAAAAACAAGTTACTTACCTTCGGTAACACTTTCTGGTAGATACAGTATCTGCCTGTGGATTCCTCACCTTGTGAATATCCCCTTGCGTCAGCAACATTCGGAAATTCTTTTTGTAGCTTCGCGCCGACGTGGACGACGTCAGAGGCACGGCATTGCACGCAACTCCGCTGACCTCACCGACACTACAATAGGCCCACGCCGGCGTGATGACATCAGTTCCGCCTTTTTTTCCGTGCCTTCGAGGCACACGGACGGACCAATGACAGTAGAAATATACACAGTACACACAGTACAGAAATATCAAGGTAACAGTGTGAAACAAATGCAATAAAACATTTGAAATAAACAATTCCTTGACAATAACGTAAATACATTACAGTAACTCTGGTATAGAAGAGTGAACAACGGGGAGGAGGGCGGGTCAGTGAGGAATTCACAGGCAAATACTGTATCTACCAGAAAAAGCGTTACTGAAGGTAAGTAACTTGTTCTTCTGATAGATACATCTGGCAGTGGATTCCTCACCTTGTGAATAGAGTTCCCCAGCAGTCCCCACTCCCGGAGGAGGGTGTCCACTCTTCTATAACAAAAAATCCTGGAGGACAGAGCTCGCAAAGTGACCTTCCCTCCTCACCTCGGCATCCAAGAAGTAATGCTTCGCGAAAGTGTGGAAGGAGGTCCAAGTCGCGGCCCTACAAATATCCTCTACAGGTACACCCCTAGACAAAGCAGAAGTTGACGACTTTGCTCTAGTAGAGTGAGCTCTTATACCCCTCTGGAGGTTCCTTACCAGCCAAAGAGTAGCAGATCTTTATATAGCGGATGATCCATCTTGAAAGAGTGCGCTTGTGCACCGCTCTTCCTTTCTTGCAGCCAGCAAATCCAACGAAGAGCTGGTCATCCACTCGATAGTCTCTAGTCCTATCAAGATAAAAGCTCACCGCCCTCTTAGGGTCCAGACGGTGTAGTATCTCCTTGGAAGGGTGAGGGGGGGGGGGGGGAAGAGGATAAAAGGTAGGAAGGGTAATAGATTGTCCTAGATGGAAGGGAGTTACCACCTTAGGGAGAAAAGCAGCCCTGGTCCTAAGAACCATTCGTTCAGCATGGGGCTTGGAACTAAGAGCTTGAAGCTCACTTACCCTCCTTGCCGAGGGGATCGCAACCAGGAAGACAGTCTTAAAAGACAAAAGCCTCATGGGACACTTGTGTAAGGGTTCGAAGGGAGAACCCATCATGTAGGTTAAGACAAGATTTAAATCCCATTGAGGTACAATAAAGGGAGTAGGAGGGAACTTATTTGTGAGGCCCTTCAGAAACCTTAAAACCACAGGAGACTTGAAAAGAGACGGCTGATCCGGCAAACAGAGAAATGCAGACAATGCCGAAAGATAACCCTGGACTGTGGCAACAGCAAATCCCTGCTGTGCCGAAGAAAGAGCAAACTGTACAATATCAGACAACTGAGCCTTCAAAGGGTCAACAGACTTCTCCCCACACCAAGAGACCAATTTAGACCATCAGTATGAATAAATGGATTTGGTGGAGTCCCACCTAGCCGAAAGAATGACATCCACCACATCGTGTGGGAGAGAAAAGGAATTCAGGTTGCCCCGTTCAATCTCCAGGCATGAAGGTGTAATGTCTGGAGGTGGGGGTGTAGAATCTGCCCCTCCATCTGGGAGAGGAGACGTGCCCTGAACGGGAGACTAAGCGGCAGGCGAGAGGAGAGGTGGAGAAGATTCGTGTACCACTCCCTTCTTGGCCAATCCGGGGCGACCAGAATAACTTGGGCCCGGTCTTGGCGAATCTTCGCAGAACCCCAGGAATCAAAGGTATGGGAGGAAACGCGTAAAGGAGTTGACTTCCCTAACTCAACTGAAACGCGTCCCCCAATGCTCCTTGCATCGGATACTGAAGACTGCAGAATGACGGGCAGTGAGCATTCTCGCAAGTGGCAAACCGGTCCACCTGAGGAGTTCCCCACGTCCGAAAGACGTGACTAACCACCTCCGGGTGAAGCCTTCACTTGTGGTCAGCCGAGAACTGCCGACTGAGACTGTCTGTACGCACGTTCAGAACTCCGGCCAGATGACAAATCTGATGGTCCTGAACCCAGGACCAGAGGCGCAGAGCCTCTGCAGAGACACTGCGACCCCCACTCCTCCCTGCTTGTTGACATACCACATCGCGGTCGTATTGTCCGTCAGGACTTGAACTGACCGACCGCGAAGGGAAGGGAGGAAGGCCTTGAGTGCCAAACGAATCGCCAGTAATTCTAGAAGGTTGATCTGAAGCAACCTTTCCTCTGGAGACCAAAGACCTTTGACCTCCAGATTCCCCAGATGAGCACCCCACCCTAGAGTGAATGCATCCGTAATCACTGTGGCCACCGGGGGAGGCAGATGAAAAGGCTTTCCCGGAGACAGATTGCCTTCCACGCTCCACCAAGATAGATCCGCCGCAGTTTCTCCGGAGATCCTCACAGACTCCCCGAGTTCTCCGTTGTGTTGATACAACTGCCTGCGGAGGCACCACTGGAGCGCCCTCATGTGCCAGCGTGCATGGTTGACCAACAGAATGCAAGAAGCCATCAGACCGAGCAGGTGAAGGACCTTCAGGACTGGAACGACCTCTCCATTGTAAAATAAAGGAATCATTTCCTGTATGTCGCGAATCCTTTGAGAAGGAGGGAATGCACGACATACAGTTGTGTCCAGTACAGCACCTATGAACAGGTTGCGCTGGGAGGGCACCAGGTGAGACTTGAGTACATTTATTGAAAAACCCAAACGGTACAACTGAGTTGTCTCCTGCAGATGCTGGAGCACTTTCTCTGACGACTCTGCTTTGATCAGCCAGTCGTCCAAATAGGGGAATACTGGAGTCCCCGACCTTCTGAGATGTGCAGTCACCACAGCCATCACCTTGGTGAAGACTCGAGGCGTAGTAGTAATTCCAAACGTAAGGACCGCAAACTGATAATGTTGCGATCCCATCGTAAAACGGAGATACTTCCTGTGCGACTTCAGAATTGGGATGTGAAAATACGCATCCTGCAAGTCGAGCAACACCATATAGTCTTCTTCCAGCAGCGCTTGAAGAACCTGCGCAAGGGTGAGCATCTTGAACTTCTCTGGTTTCAGATAAAGATTCAAGATCCTGAGATCCAGGATTGGACTAAATCTGCCATCCTTCTTGGCAATCAGGAAATACCGGGAGTAGCATCCCTGACCCCTTTCCTGCTCTGGCACCACCTCTATTGCACCCTTTTTAATAGTGTCTGCACTTCCTCCTGCAGAAGTAAGAGGTGTTCCTCTGTGCAAAAACCTTGACAAGGAGGGTAATTGGGAGGGAATTCCCGAAAGGGAAGAGCATACCCATTTTCTATGAGATTGAGAACCCAAAGATCTGATGTAACCAATTCCCAATCCCGTAGAAAGTGGGTAAGCCGACCCCCCACCGGACCCGCATGATCCTGAAATGCGGATCTAGGGCTGATTTTCTGAGGCTGGGGGTTGGAGGAGGAAGAGGCTTGACGTCCGAGGACAAGCTCTTTGCTTACCCCTGTACGACTTGTACAAGGGATTCTGCTGCTGCTGACCTTGCCGATAGGAAGAGCGTCCGAATCCTCTGAACCTTCTGGTAGAAGGACCCCTGGTCTGAAGTCCTAAAGATTTGGCAGTAGCCTTACTGTCCTTAAATCTTTCTAAGGCTGTATCAGCTTTTTTCCCCCAAAGAGTCCAACACCATCAAACAGCAGATCTAACAAAGCAGCTTGAACATCTGCCGAAAAATCTGAAGATTTCAGCCAAGCTGATCTTCTTCTGGCAACCGAAGTGCCCATGATGCGTGCCACCGAATATGCAGTGTCTAGACCACTTTGTATCACCTGGCGAGCCGCTGCTTGTGCATCCGTCAACACCTCCTCAAAATCATTCCTGCTGTCAACAGGGATTTTAGGTGCCAGAAGACGCAGTGTATCCATGAGAGCATGCACATATCTCCCCATAAGGCAAGTGGCATTGGTTGACTTTAATGCCATACTCGCGGAAGAAAATGTATTTTTTGCAACCTGATATTTTTTCTTGGCATCCTTATCCCCAGGCACTTGTGGAAATGCACCCACAGTCTTTTTGGAACAGGCTGCCTGGATTATTAAACTTTCAGGTGAAGGATGAGAAGTTAGAAAAGCAGGGTCTTCAGGAGCGACCCTGTACCTTCTTGCCACACCCTTGGAAACTGCTGATGCTGTTAGAGGCTTTTTCCAAACGTCCATAATAGGTTCCGTTAAAGCTTCATTAAATGGGAGCAACGATTCCACCACCGAACTTGGTGAATGCAGAACCTCAGTCAGTAGACTGGACTTAAATTCTACTGTAGGTAGAGTCAAATTCAAAAGTTCCGCTGCCTTCCTCATAACCAAGTGATCAGGCTTAACGTCTTTTGAAGGGGCTTCAGATACAGAAGGTAACTCCCACTCGGGAGAAAACTCCAGGCCACTAGCCTCCGCCAGATACTCGAAACAGTCCTCCTCAAGCTCACCTTCTTCCATTTCAGCTTGAGCCTCTGTATATCTCTGCTCCTCCATGAAGCGCTGAGCCTCCCTCCTGGACCTTTCCTTCACACGCCACGCCGTCAGATCCACCAACGACTCCGACGGAGCCGGAACCGACGTCGGTATCGAATCCGATGGTACAGTGGGTTGGTCTCGAGGTTGACTCGGAGCAGTCGACGTCCGTACCGGCGTCGACAACCTCGGCGGAGCCGGGTATTGCCACTGCGGTGTCGGAGCCGGTATGTACGGCACAAATGGAGCCGGAGCATATAGTGAGGAACTCCTAAATTAAAGGCTAGTGGACCCATGGGACCCGAGGTGCGCCAGAGGGGTACCAAGCCCTTGAAAAGACGCCATACATAGCATTCAAAAACGCTGATGGGTCCTGGCCTTCGGCCGGAAAAGGAGACTGAAGACCCTCAGGCTGGCCTCGAGGTGGTTCCGAATTCGGCTCTTCCACAGGCGCAGAATCCTCACCCACAGGAACTTCTTCCTCATCCTCTCGGGCCGGAGATGGAACCGGAGACTGGAGCCGGCGACTGAACCTGCGACTCCGAAGGAGAAGCCTCACCTTCAGGACTGAAGTCATCCTCCGGAGGAATCACCTTCGAACGTACCTTCTTGGGTGACTTAGACCTCTAGTCCGAATCCCTACCCGAGTGACGTCGGGACTCATGTCTTCTTTTCTTATGTTTATTTTTTTACTTCGTAGCATGATCTGACGAGGACTTCGAAGTCGACTAACCCCCCCCCCTCCGAGACCTTGATCTCGACTTCGATCTCGACCTTCTCGAACGAGACTTCGAAGACTTTTCCTCATCAACTTTCAGCTTTGCCACCAGTAGCTTGGCCTCTCTCTCACGCAGAGCCTTCGGGTTCATCTTCCGACATGAAGAGCATCCATCTACATCATGGTCCGAACTTAGACACCAGATGCAATCTTCATGTGGGTCCGTGATAGACATCATTTTCCCACTTTCTCTGCAAGGCTTGAAACCGGTCTTCTTTGTCGACATCGTGAAGGACACAAAGAAACAGGAAAGTGATGAAAATAGCAACAAAGTTACTAAAAGGCTACAGAGATTCCCCGAAACAGTTAGCGTTGACGACGCGGAAAAAAGGGAACTGATGTTATCACGCCGGCGTGGGCCTATTGTAGTGTCGGGGACGTCAGCGGAGTCGCGTGCGATGCTGTGCCTCTATGACGTAGTCCACGTCCAAGCGAAGCTACAAAAAGAATTTACAAATGTTGCTGATGCAAGGGGATATTCACAAGGTGAGGAATCCACTGGCAGATGAATCTATCAGAACAGCACTCACTCATCCAACTGATAATTCAACCTCAAGAGTCCCACTGAATCACAGGAGAATCAAATGTAATACGAGCGACCCAGGAAAACATTTGGTAGTATCAAAAACACGGTGGTAGGAAAGCAAACTGCTGTGTGGGAACAGTTTAACAGCTTGAGAAAATTTCACCAAAAGCTTCGACTCACCTAATCCCAAAAAACAGAAAAAGCAGGGCCAAAAAGCCAACGGGAAGCACTCTGCAGACCGGCAAGCAATCAAAGATTTTGTGGTTGATAGCTCAAAATGCCCAACTAAAACAAATTAAAAGCTAAATAAACAAAGCATTGTGTAGTCTCCACCAACATGGCCCAGTTGATAACATACAGTTGGAATTAAGGAGGCTAAAAGCCTGCAAAAATAAAATCTGGCAAGCAAAAAAGGAAAATGCTGACTATTATTATTCTTAAAATTTTTTATAAAGCGCGTAGTCACCCGTGAGTATCCCAGCACTAAGATCAGTACAGCTGCGGATCAGTGTGGGCAGGGGGGGCGGGGTCAGAGTTTAAGGAAAGAGATGGGTTTTCAGCCGCTTTCTGAATTGTAGATAGCTAGGTTCTGTTCTAAGGTCGCGGGGTAGGGCGTTCCAAAGGCGTGCAGTGTGGACCGAGAAGCGCCTTCCACCTGTGCGAGCCTTCTTAACTCTGGGAGTGAAGATAAGATATTCCTGATCGGAACGTAGGGATCTTGGGGCTTTATAAGGTTTAATGAATTTTCTTAAAATTGGGGGGGCCTTTGTTTTGAAGCAGTCTGTGTGCCAGGCAAAGGGCCTTGAACTTCACACGTTCTCTTACCGGGAGCCAATGGAGAAGCTTTAAGGCTGGTTTGGCTGAGGCTCTGGCAGGAGTGTTGGTGAGGATCCGGGCAGCTGCGTTTTGGATCCTTTGTAGTTTGTTCAAGGTTGCCTCAGGAGCGCCTAGGTAGATGGAGTTACTATAGTCGAGCCTAGATAGTATCAGGCCTTGGATCAACAGTTTTTGCGAGTTGGGAGGGAGTAGGGGCAAGATCTTACGAGTAGACTTGAGGAGCCCAAAGCACGTCCCGGCTACTTTTTTGGCTTGTGTTGAGAATGATAGATTTTTTTCGAGCCACACACACCCAGGCTTTTGACCTCTGGTTTCGGGTCAGGGGGCGGGCCCAGACAAGGTGGCCAGATGATATGTGAAAGAGAGAGCCCCTTCTGACCAAGGAGGAGAATGTCAGTCTTTGAACCATTAAGTTTCAAAGATGAGCTGTTCATCCATCCTTGTATCTGCGTCAGACAGTTGTAAAGGTCCGCAGGTTGTTGGCTTGGGTGAGAAAGGGACACCACTAATTGTGTATCGTCAGCGTAGCTGACGATACTCACTCGAACGGGATGACAACCTCCTCCAATGGGGACATGTAGATATTAAATAATGTGGGGCTCAGGGAAGAGCCCTGAGGCACGCCACATTGGAGGGGTGTTTCGGAGGAACGGGTGTTGTTCTCCCAGATCTGAAAGGAGCGTTGATCCAGAAAGGACGAAAGTTGATTACTTTTTCCTCGCTCGAGTTTGTAGTTGGGATAGAGTCGAGGATTTTCTGGATTTTCTCCTGGAAGAAATTAGCTAATTTATAGCATTTTTCCTGATCTGCCTTGGGGTCAGGTGGGTTTTTCGGCCCGGGGTCTGGGACTTTAAGGAGTTCTTTTAAAATCATGAAAGATTCCTTACTGGAGCAGGCGGAGTTTTCTATTCTTTCTTGGAAGAATAGACTTTTGGTCTTGCGGAGGGCGGTTTTGTAACTTTGTAGTGCAGTGTGGTAGGCGTCCTTCTTTACCTTAGACTTATCCTTCCTCCAGGAGCGTTCTGATCTCTTGCATTCCTGTCGCAGAGATTTAAGCGCCGGAGTGTACCAGGGAGTGGGGTTCACTCGTTTGGTGTGTTTGAGAGTGGTAGTATTGGGGAGGAGTTTATCCAATGAGGATGTAAGCCAGGAATTAAACTGTTCATCGGCAGTGACCGGATCAGTGGAGAGGGCGGGTGTAGAATCTGAAAGAATACTGGCCCATTCATCCGGTATAAGCTTGTGCCAACGTCTGTCTGTGACTCGGATTTTGGAGGGTTGCGGGGGTGCTATAGGTAGATGCCAAAAGATCGGAATTAGGAAGTGGTCTGTCCAAGGAAGGGGGAGCCCGTGGTGATATCCGTGATGTTGGTAAGGACGGGATCCTAGGTGTCCCTTGTCGTGAGTGGGTCCGTTATTGACCAAACGGATGTTAAATGACAAAGTCCTGAAGGAGATCAGATGCTGTAGAATCTGTGGGGTCTGTAAGGTGAAGATTGAGGTCAAATGAAAGTTCGGGGTGGAGGAAGCCGATTGTGACACCGTATCAGTAAGGGCGTTGAGGAATTTCCCTGGATTACCCGGAGGGCGGTAAATCAGCAGACCTGAGAGGGAGTGTGCCGGGGAAATTTGGAGGGCGAAGTGGCAGCTCTCGCAGTCTTCAATGTTGGCACTGCTGGTTCTGCAGACAAGGTGTTCTCTATGGATTATTGCCAGCCCCCTCCTCTCCCTTTAGGTCTGTGCAGGGTTTGAATAAGATAGCCTGGGGGTAGGGCATTGACAATGTCAGAGTCCGTGCTAGCAGAGAGCCAGATTTCTGTGAGAAACAGAACGTCCAGGCCTAGGTTCTGTATCAGCAGGTTGGTTTCATGCGCATGCTTGGGGAGGGAACGGCAGTTAAGGAGGCCAATCTGTAGTCCGGGCTTTCCCGAGATCTGTTTGACTGGGTTACAGCGTGCGCAGTTGATAAAGGGTTTACCTTCAGCGTGGATATAGTAACACTCCGGATTTTTTTCTGGGTGAAGAGCCCGAAGCATGTTGCTTGTGTACACCAGACGGTCATAAGGCAAATCCGGCAGAGTTCCTGGGCCTAGGTCCGGTTGGGCCCAGACGGGCTTGCCATAGGCGCGCCTGCTGCGCCCGTCCGCTGCGCGTACGTGAAGTGCACATGTTTTTATGGGCGGAGTGGGCGTGGCCTCGAGCGAGTGGGCGTGGCCACAGGACCGGCTCACTCGCTGATGGCGACGATAGATTTGGGCGTTTCCCGCTGCAGCGTTTAGCTCTGCTGCTAGGCGGTGAGCGAGGGAGATTAAGCCCCCAGTCTTGGTGCAGTCGGGGTAGAAAGGTAGGTTTTTACAGTTTACAGATTTCACACACAAGGTTAAAATTCAGCGCAGTTTGTTAAAAAAAACAATGCTCCCGGCTGTGCCTCAGGAGTACGATCGGGCAACATTGCTACACGACGCATGAACCAACAGTGATAGGTTTTGCCACACAGTCAACAGTATATAGAACCCAATGGCTCTAGGAATAAATTCTCATATAATGGAGGACGCTCGGGCAAAGTATTTACAGCATCACTTCAATACGGAAGCAGGTGAAATTAAACACGATGCACTGGTGCGCAAATGCGACCGCCAGCCCCCAAAACACCAAGGTTTGGAACTCACTCCCCTCTTCTCAAATAAACTGATTTCAAATAGAATCTCGAAAAGCCAAAAGGAGGGAGCGTCCGGGCCCAACAGCCTACCACCAATCATATATGAGCAGGATCCAAATTACTGGGCTGAAGCTCTATTGTTCGTACTGTGTGCTAGCTTTTATATTCGCCTTATAGTTTTATGAAACATCGTAATTTTTAAATGAATTTTAACCAACTTTATTACAAAATGTGTTATATGCACCTTGTACATGTGTTTTACCATGTAGCTGATTGCAAAGGTTTTTATTAATCAAGCAATAAAGAGATTACTTACTATCATTTAAGAGTATGAAAGGAAACAAAAGTCAACATACTTCCCCAGTAAATTTTTTGTTTCATACTGGGCTTTGACAAACAACCCCACGTTGCAATGCCACGCCCATTTCCCATGCTGCCAGTAGGTCACAGTGCATGCCTTTTATCTGTGAAGTAGGAAATCGGTGCAGCACATTGCATTTAAACACTAGGCCTCCAGTACATGCTACCCAAACCTTTGGCTGAGGGTTGAATGTACTGTACACAGAGTGGTCAGTTCACAATCCAACAGAACACTGCAGCCATGCTCCACAGGCACAAAAAACTGTTTTTGTTTTTCAGCAGACAGTGGGGGAGAAGCGTGGCTTTGTGTCAAGCCAAATTTTCAATGCGAGTTCAAATGATCCACTGAGTGCCAATACCCTGCACTACTTCTCATACCCATATGTCAAACTGAGCAAGGTCTTAGTCACATCCTGCACTAAGACCTTCATGCCACCAAGACCCTGCAGCACATACACTTCAGCAAGGTGCAGGGAACTCTGGATGGCTTTGGTTTCACTCATTCCCAGAATATCAATAACCACAATCTACTCTGCCTATTTTGGTACATTGTGTGTTCATAAATTAGGCTGGCAGACTTCACAAGTCTGATAGCCTAACTGATGAACACACGCCCTCTTAAAGGATCTCAATTCTTTCCAACACTGAGGCAATTTGCTGAATTCTTGCAATGACCAGATTGTTAGACCCACAGAAGGGCTGCAGGAGAGCAGTGGTAATCATTTCAAGGTGGGGGTGAAGATGCCATTTCAAAATGCCTGCAAATAAAATGTCTGCCCATCTGGGGGACTCACAGCCTAGTATCCATGTATAGCCACAAAATGCCAATACCAGTTGACTAACAAACATCAGAGTCCCTATAAAAACTAATCTCCCAGCTCAACTGCTTTTTCAGAAAATTCAACTAGCTATAATGGTCCTATTAAAAATAAAAACCAACACCTTACCAAAATAAGCTCGAACAGCGTTCCCTGGTCTACTTTAAGGAATTCCTGATCCCACACAGGGATGTCATCAGTCCTCTTTTCTTTATTCTCGTCATCCTCTGGTGGGGGAGGATCATCCTTATGGTGGGTGCACCACTGGATAACCTGAAAAGACATCAGCGAAGATGCATAAATTCAGCTTCTAGTACTCAATCGGTATGTACAAATAGGCTTGAATATCTCTTCCACAGTGACTGGTAGAAAAGTCACTCACCAGAACACAACAATACACATGGAATGGATTGCACAGAGGTGTGTGTTCAATGAAGCAATGTAAGGGTACAAGGGGGATAAATACATAAACTAAGCAAACAAGTAGTTTGGTCATTTTGCAGTAAGAGCACTTTTCAAACATTAAATAAGTGAGAAACATTTCTGCTTTATCAGTGAAAGCTCTTCTCTAGTGATGCACACGAGGTGAACCCCAGCATTCTTCTATTAATCTTCAAGGTGATTCAGCTTATTCAAGGAGGAGTTACATTTTTAAGTACCAACTGATTAATGAGAACCCATATCATCCTCACAATATATGTAATTGTCCCTCTCAAGAAGTCTAGTTACCACTGAAACATCAAATGCTGGTATTTAAGTGCTGCTTCCACCTTTAATTCCAAGAGATACACCAAAAGCGGGTTCCTCAGTGTCCTTGGAGCAATAGTGGATTTTGCAAAAGTGATGTGGCAACTGAAGGTGGTCACTTATAAATCTCTACATAAAAAGAAAGGGTAAATATAGAGGCAAATAAGACTCAGTTATTGAGACCACTGCCACCTAAGTATCCTTTAATTTGATTCACACGAGACCAAAGCACCAGACACTATTGCTGGAAATAGGAAGCTTCGTAGACTACACTCCTTAATAAATTAGTTCTGGACAAAATACTGTTTTTCCATGGTTTGCGGATTCTAGTTGCTAATAAACTGCATTTCAGAAGGTCGGTGGCCAATGAATATCTAGTCCATGAACACGTTTGTCATTCTCTCTCCTCTCCCCAAGGAATACTTCAATCGTTCACCATAGTTTGAAACAAATGTACATTATTCCACACTATACATTTAAATTGTGCTTGCCCTTTTCTGGCACTTAGTATGTAGGTGCAATAACATGGGAAACTTTAAAGTCAGTGAAACTGTGTACACTCATGATTTACTTTAAAGACCCGACACAAAGGAATGTCCACATGAGGGACATGAGATTATGTTAGATTGATAATTCATAATATTAATGTGGAGGCGTATTTTCAGTTTTACTTTTAAGTATTTAACACAGTAATGAGCGATTATCTTCCACCCTTAACATTGCTGTGGTCTTTGGTAGAGGCTGGGAGCAATTCTTCAACTACAGAGTAAGCCTGTTGTAACCTTCTTGAAGCCATTATTGCTGAGAAGGGAGAGGTGTCCTAATCCAAAGGACCAAGAATGCTGCAATGGCACTCAACCACTAGCTCTCATGAAGGTCACAGTAATGCGCCTGGGTCCTTTCACTGTTCAGCAGTGAAAAAGTTCGAACTAGGGTGATTTTGCACAGATGCCTGCAATTTGGCACTAAGCTATTTAGCTAGAATACTTAACAGCCCAGTTACCTCCTCACCCACCGTCCTCAAACCAGACATCTTAACATTAGAGATCTTGAATTTAAGGTTCATACTCATTTTAATCTTCCTTCTGTAGATGTTAAGAACTTTTTCTATCTAGATATCCCCAATACTTAAATCCATTTCACACTGCTCCTATTATTTAGCAGGTATAAAAAAAATAACTTTGCAAACTTACCAGTTTAAGATAATGGCATGTTTTAATTACTAAAATCAAGAAACTTTACTTGAGATGTGTGGGAGCTAGAATTTTCCACAAGTGATTAAGTAGTCACAAGGGCCTTATGCAACCAAGCTGCCTCAAGGCAAAAGGCGACCAAAGTAATGAGATGGAGTGAGAATGCCAAGTTTAACACACAGGAATATTCAGCATCTAGCACATACAGACCAAGGGGCGCTGGAGATTTTTTCTTTTCACGTAGGACTAGGGATTGCATCCAGTTGGCTGCAACTAATCATTTTAATTGAAATCGGTCTCTTTAAGATTCTGCCATTAGGCATTTAGGGGAGTCTGGACCTTCAATAGATATAGCGAACACCCACAACAACAAAATGTGGACCAACAGGTCAGCACACGTGTATTATAAACAACAACGGGCCTCACCTATACTACACCCAATCCTAAAAAGGTACGACAATTCAAAAGGGTTTTCAATCTTCTGCTCAATTCCCGGGAGTGTGATTACTTTCACTACTCTTATTGTCACGGTGTATCAATCACTATTTTGAAACTCATCTAGGCTGAGTTCCACCTCCCATTAATAAATATATAGAAAAAGTGTGAGGAAAGTGCCCATTGAACCCCTGTGAGAATCAGTGAACATAAGTCTCACCTTAAAGAACCGGTGAAGCTTGCTGGGCTGACAATTTTATTTGATGCTGCAAGCTTCCCCAAATAAACATGGTTTCCATCAAACCATAATCAATTCTATATTGCCATCATGTTTCGTTGCTAAACCATTTTGCAAATTCTTCAGAGCTAATAGGGGTTCCAATTCCCAGCTTTACTCAAGATTCACTAAAACATGTGATGGTACCAATAAAAACAAACAGAAATGAAGCCAGTTGTAATATCGATCTGCCTTCCACGAAGACATAATTAATTCCTATCTTGTTTAAAGCACTGAGTTTGCAACATATGATGTACATATTCTTTACCCGGCGGTTGCAAAGTTTCAGAGTACCTGCAACCGTCTTCACAATGGACAACGCATCCTATGATCACGTGTCCTCGGGGTGACTGCCCAATGTCTAGACCCCTGCAGAGGTGCAAAAACAGGCATAGCATGTTATTTACCTTATTCTCTCAAACGCTAACATGCCTTTTTATCAATCAAACCATACAGCCAGCGTACTTTCAATTATCTTACTTATGCGTATAACATCCAAATTTCATTGTTAACATGTAATATGCAAATATTTCAGACCGCTATCCTGCTCGCATACTTCCCATATCGATGAGACCAGCATGAGATAGAGCCAAATGCCTAAAATATATACAGAGTCCACGCATGGCAACGCCTCCAGAGACCAGTTGGGGCCATAAGAATCACCCACACACTCTCTCAACTTACAGTACACGTTCCAGTCCGCCTCTGAGCTGAAGTCGTCCTTACCCCTGCCACGTCCCACCGGCGTGTTAGAAGCACCAACCCAGAGCTACACTGCTGCGCAGTTTAAGGGAATTCTGAGCCCCGCCCAGCAATCGCGTAAACATCCGGGGCCGCATCTTGTCGTTCGTATACGGCGGCCATCTTAGAACGGGAGACAAGCACAAACCCCCACAAAATAAAGTTTTAATTGACAGGATCCGGCTGCACAGTGCAATGTTATTCAAAACGCCCTGCGATCAGCCATAACATACACAACCGGGAACCAACTGCTGGTGACTATTGATATTGAATCATATACCAGCATCCCACAGGACAAACCGCTGGTGGCAGCAGCGCAGGCTCTGGGGGCTCTTGAATGGTTCTATGACACCCCCCAGTCATTTGTCCTGCAATGTATTGAACTAGCACTTACAAATAATTTTTTGTGTGCTCACTAGTACCAGGGACCTTCGAAGACAGGATAGACTCACTCCTCCCTAGCCGAGCTGCCCTGTTAAAAGGACACTGTTAAAAGGACACTCAACTGCCATTTAGGATGCAGGCAAGTTTGAAGTTGGTGAGAACCCAATTCCACTTAGGGTGGTGCACTTTATAGGCTTAGTGTTTTTGGGAGACTTTTTATTTGAGAAACTTCCACCGTTCCTGATCCAGTTAAATGCACACAGATTAGCACTCTACTTCACAACGCTACTAAAGAAAAAGCTACTTATTTGAGGTATCAATTTTTTTGTGCAACTACCTGCTGGTTCTTCCAGGCAGCACTGGATCTGCCAAACCAGAAACTGATCTACTGCACTGACAGGTGGCCCGGCAGTTCGTAGAACAATCCTGGATATGACATCACAGCAGAGTAGATTGTGTCACCCCAGCAGAAGGAGCCCAGTTCATAAAGGTTTTTGAATTTTGTTTTAGTTTCCCAGAGACAAAGACTAGGTAGGCCAAATTGACAGGGAATGCAAAAACTAACCAGAGACCTTATTTAAAAATAAAAATTTAAATTAAAAAAATCTCAAAACCACTCCTCAGTATGGGGAAGTGTAGAGTATCCACCAGGAAGATCACTACCAATGTTAACTTACAAGTTCTTCTGATGTGTTCACCTCTAAGCAGTACTCCTGACTAACTGCAAATTGTAGCATCCATACATATCAAGTGATGTCCCTTGGCTTGAGTATTAAAACAAGCCAAGAATCTTATCTTGGACCAGCCTTGGACATGACAAAGCCCTATACCCTATATGGGACCTACCAGAACACTAATGTGACCTCCAAAGAGCCGTGCCACAAGAGGCGACACAACAGCAATTATTCCATCTCAACCATGCTTGATGGGGGGGGCGCTCTTGATGAACATACAATTGGTAGCAGAACTGACCCCTATACCAAAAGTGCCCCTGCAGCTCATTACTACTTTCCCTCTGGTGCTAGTTTTGGCCACCAAGGAACCCTCTGGACCTCAAACCATGCTTCTGCTGACCCAGTCCACCTCCTTGCACCCCAGTCTTGCACCTGCAGTACTTCCTCTGCCAAAAGCCTTGCTGGTTGCTCTGCTGTCAGATCTGATGCAAAAAGTGTGGAACTTGCAAAACAGGAAGGCATTCTGACAACACTGAGAGGTAACGTGCAGAAGGCAGCTCAGGAAGAATCCCTAATCAGACCCTTGTCTTGTAAAGAGTACTCTGGTGTGATTAGACCTTTGGCTCATGTTTGGACAACATCCAGATACCTAACACCGTCTAATATCAGTACTAAGATGACAACAGTAACTGTAAAGCAGGCATTTGATATCACCCCTATTGGCAAAGACCCTGGAGATTATTTGATCCTGCAAAGTTGCCAGTGGACTAAATACTTCCCAGAGGTGTGTCTGGAGTTCCCACTGAGAACATTGTTTACAGCCCTTTTGCACAAGGCAACTGAGGTTTGGAATCTTACTTACCAACTGTGGAATGCAAAACAAACTTCATGGAAATCCTGCAACCTGCCTCCTCTTCCATAAAGCATTGTTTTTTGTTCAGCGATGCTTTGATGGACCACTTTCCTTCTCTGCATTAAGTAAACCAACAGTTTGTGGTAAACTGCTAAATTGCTAGTGTTCAAAATCCAGATACAGGTGATCGTAGGGAAGGGAATTATTATAGGCTGTGGTTGTGAGACCTCACCAGGTACTGTCACAATCTATAGTCTGTACAGGTAGGTTCATTAACAAAGCCCTCAAGTCAGGGGGGGTGGAGACTGGTGCAGTGGCACAAGGACGCATCCTGCTAGAGTTCCCCAACTCATTAGACGCTGGTCATCAGTACTCGGGTTGACTGACATTAGTGTTGATGCGCAGCCTCTAGGGAACAGACTAGAAGAAGCAGACGGGCCTTTGGCAAGGAGCCGCTGACATCACAGACTGATGCCGTAAACGGTCGAGCGTGTCATGCAGTATATCATCAGTTTGCCACATTTCATTCACATTTGGCAAGACTGAGGCACCAATGATAGTGGTCAGCGCTTTTTACACCGCCAACTTTGAGCCCCTGGGAGACAGAAGCATGTTCATTGGAGGAATACAGATAACTAAGAAACGCACTAGGCGCGCACCGCGGTCCAGAACGCTGATCCTCTTATCTAATAATGAGCTCCGCATGTTAAAGTCTTCGATCAGCCATGGTCCCATTCCCAGCACCAGAGTCTACCGGCATTAAAGAAAGAGGCATGCAGTATATACTATAGCAGGAAAGCTTCATTTAAGCTCTGCACACTCTCTGCCCATCTTTTGGATTGGCTTACATCCTAAATGCAGCATTGTGATTGGTTTTTGGCTTGTTAGTCCCTCCTCCTGACGGCCATTGTATACTTCCACCGCTATCTGCCCCTTTACTCTAAAAACTACTTTGTTCCTGTGGCTCAACTCCCCCCACCAACCCCCGCCCTCTTTCGCAGTTTTTAACTTCTTGGGCCACAAACACCCCCCCCGCACTCTCCTTTGTGACTTTGTCACCGCACTCCTGTTTGAAATGCAATAGGACTCGTGTAAATGAGAGTTCTACTTCACTGCAAATGCTTGCTTATAAAGTAGTGCGCATTAACATGCGTGTGATGCCTTACACCCTGCGCATGAACACTTTGTGGCCATGTTTAATAAGGGTTGTGAGTGTCAAAATCCCAACACTGCCCATTCTTCCACCGGGCGATAATTTTTTTACGTGCAACTGAGGACGGAGGTCATGGAGCGACTCCTTCCCTCCCTGCCTCGCCCTTCACTGCCTCCTGCTCCAGGACCTTCTTCCACTCCAGGTAAAGCGTCTTTAGTGAGAAATATTCTAACAGCTCCCGCAAGAATAATGTGTGATTCGGTTTACCGTAGCAATACACCGCTGCTGCTTCTTGTGCAGCCTATTTGTGCGCTGTCTCGAGGCGTGAGGGAGTAGGGTGCGGGAGATTCAAGATCCAGAAGTGCGGAAGTGGAGGGTAGAACAAGGATGGGGGAGTGACCGGGGTAATAGCAGGGAAGGAAGGCTTGGGGCGAGTGAGGGCAAGAGCTGTGAGAGGGGATGTTGGGAGAAAGAGAGAGAAGCTGGAGCTGTGCCTGGGGTCCAGAGACTGCTCGGCTTCATAAACACTGGTGAAAGCCTGTGCATGGGACCTCAACCCTCGGAGCGCCGCACGTACAGGACCCCAGACACACACTCCCAGAGAAACAGGGACACTTAGTCTACATACTCAGAACCAGGGTGGATACTTGTGCAATTAAATACTACACGCTTGCACCCGCCCCAAGGTATACAAATTGGTGTATTGGGCACAGAGTAACGCCCTAGCAGCACCGCAGCTCTTGGGCAGAACCGTAGAGCTGGACAACAGAAAAAAATGAGCTGTAGGGGCGCTCTACATGCGGTGCCGTAAATGCTATGAAAAGCAGAGAGTCCAGACCAGCACCAAGAACAGCTCTTGGTCCTGGATGTGTACTGGATGCAGGGAAGCAGGGGAAGCGGACATTGCGACAACAGCGCCTCAGCAGCACTTCTCTGCCTTGAACTGGATGTAGTAATCAGCAAAGTTAGGACAACCTCAGCGTAGTACCTTTTCCAGTGAACCATTTTTAGAACTTCCAGCAACACTGCTCCTGGTGCAGCTCCCAGGAGAACACTGGATTTGAACTGGAACGAGAGGAGGTGCATTTTTGCAGGAGTGATTCCAATGAGCCTATTTAGCACTGTGCAGCACTTCTCCAGTTCGGACGCTACGAAGAACACTCATTCAGTGTAGCAGGAAGTTCAGTCATTCCAAACTCACCGCTGTCCCAGGTGTGCAGTGAAGAAGAACGAACTCCACTCAGCTGCAGCAGTAACCAGTGATTGCAGTGCCCTCCACTGGGCTGCACTCGCTGGTGTGGTGCTCTGGTTGCCGTCGGCAGTGGAGAAGCATCTCGGTTTCTAGGGTGAAAGGATGGTGCTCCGGCTGCACGGGCCCAGCTGTGCCAGAGTCCGGGAATTCAGTGCTGTCAAGTGATCGAGGCTACTGGCTCCCAGAGTATTGATGGCAGTGCCCCCCAGATGACTTGGATGTCTGTGTGCAGTACATGGACCCCCGTCCTCCCGACTTCTGTAGTGCACAGCGCCACTACCGACCCTCTCTTCTCTGTGAGCAGTACAGTCCTGTGAGTAGTACACAGCCACCCGGTCTGTGCACAGTACACAGAGCAGCTGTTGTATGTGAACACTGTATTACAAAAGAATGGTCCATAGACTATTACTTATCAAGATCACAATTAGCCAATGCTTACTAATTGAAACTTTCACGAGTATGAACAATCTACTCTAAATCAATAAATGCATCAATGTCACAAGACGCAACAGCAAAACATAATCAAAGCCAATTTATTCATTTATCGCCACTAGAAGATATAAACGAATAACAATACACACGGGTCATATTGGTTGCCCCGAGGGGAGCGTGCAAGATAGAGAGATGTGAATAAGAAAGTTGAGTGGTGAAAAGAAAAGAATTTAGTGACATAAAACAAGAAACACTGTTTTTTATGTTACAAAGTGGATCAACAATCATCCATTTTATATGGCCTGGCCTTGAATCAATTCATCCAGATTATCAATACATTTGAACAACCCATATATTTGATCCACAAACTTACGATTGCCCGTTGTTTTTATAGTCCTGATGATGACTCACATGGCCCAGTCACCGGCAGGCCCCAAGTCGAGTCGAAACGTCGACACACCCTTTTTTTGATTCTTGACCTCGACCTATATACTCCAACCTTTCTGTGCACTACAAATTATCAAGGAGGAGGCAAGACAATGTGCGCATCATTTTGTATATTCCATTTCTCCTTCCTTGGAAGATACCTTCTTAAAAGGAACTGTGTACTCTGTTTCTGTTCACAACAGCGTCTAGGTTACTTTTATGGTTAAAAACATTTCATTTCAGAAACAGAAAATCAGTATAGAACTAGGACACACAAAAAAGCCCTTAGCTCAGCCCTTGGTAGTTAGGACACAGTTGTCAGGCTTAGTCAAAGGAACAAGTGTAGAAGTAGCAAAACCATTAATAAGAGACCGCACAATAATAATCCAACACCAATTTATAAAAATTTGAAATTATCTTACATTAGACACCAAAACAACATCAGTCCTTTGAGGGGTACTGAAGATATGATTTTTCAAAGGTAAGGAAAATACTTAAATTTTAACCTCTTGGAAGCAATAAATTGTTGCAAGCAGTTACTCGCCAACGGAACAAAACGCCGGACAGTCTTCTTAAACTAGCCACAGAGGGCTGGAGCCAGTCACAAGGTTGACTCATGTCCAGGGGGACAGCTTACCTGTCGTGATCAGTTGTCTTAGGATCCTCAGTGCCTTTTTCCTCATTAAAGTGATCCAGACAACAAGTGCTTCTGATGCTGGGGCTGAAGGATGCTAAAGATGCTGAAGAGA
Organism: Lissotriton vulgaris; assembly: GCF_964263255.1. Classification (NCBI taxonomy): domain Eukaryota; kingdom Metazoa; phylum Chordata; class Amphibia; order Caudata; family Salamandridae; genus Lissotriton; species Lissotriton vulgaris. The sequence continues at coordinate 1,083,782,756 of NC_141695.1, read as the reverse complement.
TGCAGTGAGTTTTCATGGGGCCCAGGAATTTTCAGGGGGTCGTCTCTGGCCTCAAGTATCTATGTCCACGTTGCAGCAGGAGATTCCAGTGAAATACAGTTGTCACTAGTCAGCTAGTCTTCCCGTTACAGAAGGGTCAGCAGTCACTCACAAATAAGCAAACCCTTTTCTTCTGGGGTAGAGTCTCCACGTTTCCCTCAGCTATGTGTCTCTAGGGCTTGGGGACACCTCAGGATGATCTGGTCTCAATCGCCCAATGGGCACTTCATTGTTGAGCTGCAGGAAAGCGTTCTAGGCAGCAGAGCTTTTCATGTGTGCAAGTTCATTTAGCTTTTGGTGGCCATGAACTTAAGCCCTTGGAGTCAATTCTTCTTTCCTGGAATAAGTGGAGCTTTTTTACATGAGTGAGCACAGTTTGCTAAATCTTCTTTGTGGATCTCTTGGGTGCAGAATGTCCAGTCCAGTCTTTGGTGCAGCGTCTCTTTGCTGGGTCCAGGGAGCAGCAGAGCAGTACTCCGGTCTTCTTCCATTCGTGATCCGACGACTGTGCCAGTGTTATGCCATCCTCATTTGTGGGAAGGGAGGACTCACTAGCTAATGGGGTAATAGTTCACACAAGGCTACCCTTCCCATTTCTTTTACATCCTGGGGTGTTGGCGCTTAAATACCCCATGGATACCCCTTCTCTACCCTAAACCAAGATGGTGCAAGCCTTCTTCTGTCGTGCGAAACCTGGGCACACCCCAAAAGGAACATATATAAAACAACCAAGGGCAAGCCTATATGCCCACAGTGACTAGTGTAATCCAATACAATAAAACAGTTGTCCCATGAGACTAAAGGTATTTCAGGAATAAGTCCAACTTAAAGGTATTCTATTGAATTGTACGATAATTAGGGTCACATTGACATAATTATACAAACATTAGTCAAGACACAATAAATCACTAGTTGGTACCACTCGAGGCTACAGACTTGTGTGGAATTCTCCGGCACGCCGCTGCCTGCCTTACCGGGATTAACGCCGACTTGGAGCTTCCTTCCTCACCACTGCGGGACTGCGAGGACCAGGTTGCCTAGCGCCAAAGACACCGGCCGCACCTGGGTCCTCTTCCCGCCCCCCAGGACTACATAGCGCCTCGGGGCCCCCGCTCCGCGGGTGTCGCTCGAGGCTACAGACTTGAGTGGAATTCTCCTGCACGCCGCTGCCTGCCTTACCGGGATTAACGCAGACTTGGGGCTTCCTTCTTCACCACTGCAGGACTGCGAGGACCAGGTTGCCTAGCGCCACAGACCCCGGCCGCACCTGGGTCCTCTTCCCGCCCCCTTAACACTCCCTATTTAGGTTCATCTATACATGCGGGACGCGCGCGGGCGAAGCCCGGGCAAAGGGCCGGCCGTCTGTGGCTGTCCGGGGTTGGGCCACATCATTGACGTTTTATGTGGGACATCTCTTTGAAGTAAGGAACACGGTCTGCAAATACCCACCGCCATTTCACGTTTGTTGATATGATTAAATTGACTTCACTTAGTGGTTTTAGGTAAATAAACCCAAGTGGTATAATTATTACGAGTCAAGGAATTCACCAAGTCCTTGTACTACTATAGGATTATTGTTTTGAGGTTCTGTTAGTGTAATCAAAACAGGCAATGAGTTGACGTAGTAGTCTAGAAGACTTTCCTTGGTAGGGGGTTCTGTCAGGGGGACGCTAGACGCTTTTATCACCAGGGCTGCCTCCGTCTTAGAAAAGGAGATAGTCCTGATGGAAAAGCGTCTCTCCTTGGAGCTAATGAACAATAAACGCTCCTCATTGGGTCCTATTAATCTAGTAGTTACTCCTCCTAGGCAGACCACAGACAACACTCTACCCCAATCCCAAGAGTCTCAAGGTGTAATTAATCCATCGCAGTTGCCACTAACCGAACTGTCTACCAACGACTCTAATGGATCAGAATCAATACAAGAGACATCTATAGACATCTCCTCTGATCCGGTCATAACGTCACCTATCAATAGACCAATTTCCGGGAGTTTACGGTCATAACAATCACTGACACTGGTCCCACGTCAAAAAAGAGGAAGCGTGGGAGGACTAATAGAGGTGGTAAGAGTCAGAAATCCGCTAAAACATCGCACAGACCGGTGAAGAGCGCTCAAATAAATTTTGTCAAGCACGCTCCAGCCAACAGCTTCCACCGACCCTATCTGTAAACGATCTAATGGCCGGCTTGGAACAACTGGTGAAATCACTAATTCTCCCCTTAATAGAGAGGGTTAAGAGATTAGACGAACACCTAGGGTCCATAAAAAAGGAAATGGTAAAGTATACTGAGCTACTTAGTAATGCAGTTTCCTCGAGACCTACGGCCCCCTTGAAGAATAGTGCATCAGGACAGAGGCCGTCACTTAACCCTGCTAACAAGGACCATTTACCATCCTTAACTCAGAAAAAAATGGTCCCCAATGTCATATCTAAACCCACAGAAAATAACCAAAAAAAAGGGAGAACAAATTGATAAGCGAGCAAAAAAATCAGGATATACCCTAACCGAATGTTAACGTGTCCACCCTCCCAAATGTGAGGAACAGAGTAACCCATAAAAGAATAGACTTACCGCCAGAATCAGCACCTTATGTTGTGGTTATGGCAGGAGTCCCAGTGCTTCCGGATGGAATTAAAGAGGACCATCGAGCTTTGAAAAATAAAGTAATTTTTTGGTTGGGTAATAATAGACCTTTACCGGCTCATATGAACGGTGAAATCCTTAATGTAAGGCATGTGAACTGGGTAGGAAACCGGCTGAAAGACAGAGGGGGGATGTTGTCATTATCAACTTTAAGGACCATAGAGCGGTGAGACACATTGGTGACAGGTATGATGTGAGAGGTAGTGAAGAAATCTCCACACACTACTTAAGTTACTTTTACCCTCACTCGATTTACCCTCACTTGATGTTCCCTCACCGTCTAAGACACCCCACAGGACAGTTGGTTTCTAATAGGCAAAGCTCAGTAGGTCACAGGTTTAATCTTCCCACCTTTAACCACTTTTCGATTCTGTCCGGGCTAGAAGGTGTCGATTGACTCCGAACAGAGGTAATAGAGGAAAAACGCACCTCTGCGCAGGCTGTAACTACTGAAATTCCGATATTAATCAAGTTAGATACCCAAGAAGTGATTACCAGGGATAAACCCACATGTGCACAGACGAAAGCTGAGAGAGGAAGTATAGTAGCCCACAAAGTAGCCACAAAATCAGTGGGATTAACTGCTCCCAGTACCAGTAGTAAAAACGCAGTGGAATTATCCATTGCCGATACTGGGTGGGACGCTTATTTTACCCCTTTAGTAGCTGGCTCCACTCTTAATGATAGACAATCGATGAAAGTTATTTTCTGGAACATCGCGGGCATTCGCCCCAAGGTTGTAGATGGAAGTGCTTTGAATTTTCTCCAGAAACATCACGTTATTTGTCTCCAGGAGACGTGGTCAATGTCCAAAATCCATCTGGTAGGATTTAAAACCTACTTTACTTCCGCATTAGCAGTGACATCGGGCAGGGCCAAAGGAGGTCTGAGCGTTTTCATAGCCAACACATTGGGGGGATTGAAAATAACAGTAGTAGAGCTGGAAGTAAATTACCAGCTACTCAGCCTTTCATTCAATAACATGGACACCATCCTTTTGCTTAATTTCTATAATAACTTATCAGATGGTGAGGTTTTGCGGGTCTTGAGCAACTTGCGAGACAAGCGCTCTCGGTTGACACAGGACTCAGGACAGAGTAGGTGTAACTATTATTTGGGGGGGGGTTTAACCAACATCCCTGCGGACGTAGTAATAGTAATCTGTGCGCGTGGACGGACGAAAACGAGGATCCAATTGCCCACTTCAACCATTCTATCATAGGGAAGTATTTGAATGAAATTCTTGCCGAATTAGATCTTGTCAGTCAGTAAAATGGATACTACTTCCGGTCAGTTAGACACAACATTTTTGGGGAGGGGGTGCGAGACAACAATATATTATATTTTAACAAACGGTTTGGTTAACCGAGTTATGAGTTTTGACCCACTAGTCAACACTTTAAGCGACCATTGTGCCCTCAGCTTAAACCTTCGCTTAACCTATCCTCATATCTCGCAAAGTATAGCTAGAGCTTTGAATCAGAATACTTTGCACTTGGATAAGATCAAGGGATATTCTTTACGATGGGAGAGAGTAGGCCCCGTGGAATTAACAGGGAAAGTAGTTCGAGCAGCCTACCCATCCATTGTTAAATGTTTAGACCTCTTAACACCAGATGAGGAAGTTCCAAGTAACTTCGCAGTAATTTTAGTAACAATAAAAGAATTACTAACGGTAAAGATTAAAAACGGTCGACCCAAGAAAGAAGGGTGGTTTAATCATAGATGCACGGACGCTCATACCAAACTAAAAATAGCATTGCAAAAACCCGACAGAGAACCACAGTAAATAAGGAAATTAAGAAAAGACTACAATGTTGCACTAAAGGATAGGAAAGCAGAACTAAAACGAGCCCTATGGGAACAAATCCATACGAGCCCTATGGGAACAGCTCCATACAAGCTCAATGGAAAGAAACATAGTATTTTGGACAGTCGTTAAATCCCCCTTTTTAGCAGATCTTAAAAATCTTCCAGCCATAGAAGTAGCTATTGAAGAATCAGTCTGGGTGGACCATTTCTCTAAGATATTTCAGAAAGGCCCAGTTTTAACGGGCATTGACGTAGCACCCAGTAGCGGCCATCCTGCGGTGTCCTATCCTATCCCTTTAGAATTTGTCATAAATGAGGTACTCCAAGCGTTAAACGCAAGTAAAAATGGTAAGGCCCCTGGCCCGGATGGGGTTCCAGTGGATATATTTAAGCACAATGTGGACCTCTGGGCCCCAGTGCTGACTAGGGTTTTAAAGACAGTTACTGAGAAGGGCATGTTGGACTCCTGGACAAAATCCATCATGGTCCCTATATTTAAAAAAGGAGACCGCCAGGAGGTACCTTGTTATCGCCCGGTCTCACTGCTGGATTCGCTGGGTAAGGTTGCGGGCAGAGCTGTGCTTGAGCGTCTCCAGCAGTGGGCTGACTATGGCGGGGTCCTCTCGGACCTTCAATTCGGGTTTCGGCACGACTTAACAAGCCGTAAACCTTTCAATGCTGCTGGGCAAATACGTTTGTGAAAAGCAGGGTAAACTATACATGGTATACGTGGATTTGTCCGCAGCATTCGAAAGTGTTTCCCATGCAAAACTTTGGTCAGTTCTGTTAACTATGTGGGTCGATGTACCTTTAGTGGACTTTCTAAGGGAACTATATTTGAATACCTCAGCGAGGGTACGGTTTGGGGTTAAAGGTGATCTGTCAGCATTGTTTAGAGTAGAGCGTGGAGTTCGGCAAGGTTGTGTCCTGGCCCCCTTTCTCTTTACACTCTACACAAATGGCCTGGAGTTGGCAATGTTGAGGGGGGGCCAGGATCTACCGCAAGTAAAGAACCGTCCGATCCCTGCTCTGCTCCACGCGGACGACGCTGTAATACTGGCCAGTACCCCTCGAGAACCTCAGAAGGAGTTAGATAGATACTCTGATTTCATGAGGAATTTAGACCTACATATAAATCTAAAAAAGATATATGTAATGGTAGCAGGCTCAGGGAAGAAAGGGGTAAGGATATATACCTTAATAATGAAAAACTAGCCACTACTGCCCAAACCCTTATTTGGGTATTATAATCCATGACAAATTTAAGTAGAAAGCTGCGATTGAGACTAGGAAACACCACCTAATGGGAGCAATTGCAGCACTTATAAACTTTTCACAAAAGTTAGGTAAGAGGCCACACGTAGAACTGTTACAGATTTATATAGAGCGAAATGCCAGGCAATAGCCCTTTACGGGGCGGGAGTGTGGGGGCACGCTAATATTAGCACTCTGCAAGTGGCTGAGAATACTTTTTATTAGCGATACCCAAGTCCGTGTCCACGTTTGCATGCCACATTGAACTGGGGATCCAGTTTATGGTGGATTTAGCAAAAATCCAACCATTTCTTCTCTGGCGTCGAATCTGGACATCGAAACAAAAACTTATTTACCCAACAAATAATTGCAGACTGTATGACACTAGACCATTGAACTAAAATTAGATGGTTATCTTATGTGAAAAATGACCTGAATGATCTAGGGCTAGGGAATTATTACACTGCACCTGACACAATTTGTGAACTATCAAGGAAGACATTGAAAGCAAGGTCACTTAGCCATCTAGAAGAATTACGAATCGCCAAGGAAGTAACTAAAGCTTCCGTGCAGCATTCTATGGCGGTCCAAACCTCCCTTTCAATTCAGTCGTATTTAGCATATGATCTCACTACATTCGAGAGATTACTCCTGACTAGGTTCAGGCTAAACATCTTCCATAGATTAGTCGTTTTCCCAGTGATAAATAGCTGGGACCCAGTTTTACCTCCCTGCCCATGTGATGAGATTTCAGAGCAGACAAATATTCACACTTTTCTATTTTGTAAATTCTACGATGGGCATCGAAAGATCTGGTTGATACCTTTGCTAAAATTGTTGGGTAATGGAAGATGTTGTCCAGCAATGTTACGATTGCAGTTCCTAGAGACAGAATGGACTTGTAAATACATAGTTACACTCCTGAAATGTATTTTCAGACACAGAATGAATTTGTGATAAGCCTTCCCTTTTGAAAACGAAGAGTCTTAGATACTTTAGAATCACCATGTATTAGGTAGAATGGTTAGGGATCCCCGTTGCGGCACATAATTGTTTTTAAAATGAATTGTAACTAGTTTTGAATTGTGTATTATCTGTTTTTTTATCTGTGAAACTGCTTTTATGGTTTTCTATATTGTAAAACCGAATAAAGAGAATACTACCACTAGTTGGTTGAAATTATATTGCTCTTCATACAATATATACATACAAGGTGCAAACTGTACAATAGAAAAGCGTAGATGACGCAGTGCTGGTGTAGGTGAATACATGCAAGAGTGATACAAAATGCACTTCACATATCCCTGGTTATCAACAGTTTGGAACACAGTTCATATTGGAGGATTACATGTATTCAAACATTCCCTACATGTGATTCTGTAACCAGGACACGGAGTCAACGTTTCGACCCTATCTCAGTTTTAGGGTCTCATCAGGATCAACATCATCTGAATAAAGCAAGTAGAATCGAAGTGAAAGGAAGTCCATGTATTCGGGCCAACTCGCCCGAGTCTTGTTTGACAGCCACCAACCATATGCAGATAACTTAAGATACAAGAAATGGCGGATTTGCTATCATTCCCTGCACATAAACATCAGTTCTCTTAATCACATTCAAATTCAACTCGATTTAACGAACAATGAACAATATAGAGTGCAGCTTTGGCGTTGGATGCACATCCACCTAGGGCATCAACCAGGACCTCCTACCCAAATGAAAATCCAGGCCGTACGTCACCACAAAGCAAATTATACATAAGTGCACATCCAAAATAGTCACTTTTATCCCTTGTGCAATTTTAGCACTTTGTCAGTCCATTTCCTTTGTCAGAAGCAACTTCCAATAACCATATGGTGTCGGTAATTCAAGCTTTATTTTTCAATTGACAATGAACCACAGCCGACGCACGTTTCGCCCCGTTCGGGCTTTCTCAAGGCTCTGTACTTGCGCATTGCACACAATTTCTTATTTTTGTTTTTTTTGTTTGCAAATGCCGCTGATATATCTTTATCCGATTTTTCACACAAAGACGTGTCATTATTGTGTAGTTCTCAATCTTGTCAAAAAAGCGTAGTGTAGTAAGTCAATTTTCCACAATGTAATGCTGTTATGGAGCCATGATAAGTTCAGTTTATCCTCAAAGTCAACAGAGGTCCGTTCTAAGGGCCATCCCTGCAATCCGGAAGCAAAATCGGATAAAGATATATCAGCGGCATTTGCAAACAAAAAAGACAAAAATAAGAAATTTTGTGCAATACGCAAGTACAGAGCCTTGAGAAAGCCCGAACGGGGCGAAACGCGTGTTGGCTGTGGATCATTGTCAATTGAAAAATAAAGCTTGAATTACCGACAACATTTGGTTATTGGAAGTTGCTTCTGACAAAGGACATGGACTGACAAGAAAGTGCTAAAATTGCACAAGGGATAAAAGTGACTACTTTGGATTTGCACTGGTGTATTATTTGATATGCAGATATCTTACTTAGGGTATTGGTAAGTATCCGCACAAAGTCACAAACAACCTCCAGGGAAACACATCTCTGAAAAGTAACACGCAAAATCACTAGAGGGAGCTACTAGAAATCGTGCAACCAATGTACTCACCATCTACCCCATGTGAGCTCTCCAAGTGATGAAGGGCACTTAGGAAGGACAAAAGCTGTAAAGCATCCAGTGCAGCCATCATCTACTGAATAGCTGAAGCCGCTGAAAATACACTATGTCTGTAATATCTCTAGAACCTGCTAACAACATCGTGGGGCAGAGTGGTCCTGTCCATATGGGCATCCCTATTTACCTGACCTCTCGAAGTGTTGGGCGCTCCAGAAGAATCTCAGTCCGAGACTGCAGTCCTTTTTCATCTTCCAAGTTCTCCATTAAATAACATTGAGCGCCCGACGGCTCAAAAGCACCCTGCAACCAGCCGCCTGAGTGCCCCTTGCAGTGCAACCTTGATCCTAACCAACTTCCCCAGTTGACCTGAGCAAGTAAAGAGGAGCTCAGCTCCCACAGCCACGTGGTCTGCTTGTCAGCAGCCCCCAACCGAAGGCCCCCTGCCTCTCATTGGGCCTAACTACCTCTGCAACCGGCTGCCGCTGAGGGTGTACCAACTGTACCTACCTCCCCCTGGGAGACCCCAGAGTCTATGCCCCGAACCTTAACACTGCCAGTCAAGTACTTACCCAAAAGTCGATAACCCACTTTTCTTCCATAGGCTAACAGAGGAATTTCCAAGTGAAACCAGTCAAAGTGTGGAGTTTTGAAACTTTAAAATATTAACCCAGTGCTGCTTCTTTTAGCCCAGCACAGACCCTGAAAAGTAATTTTAACTGTACTTACCAGTAACTTGAATTTCCTTCTATAGGAATCCATTGTACAATTTTCACCAGAAAAGTTTCTAAGTGTCGATTTTCAAAAACTACAAATATTCCTTAAATATCGCCAGTATGACAAACGCATTCTTTCAATTGTTTACAGGAGATCCACCGGGGCTGGATCCAGGATCCACCCCAGAGTTAGAAAAAGTAACAATAACACTACTTAACTGCTAAGTGAATTTCCTCCCATAGGATAACATTGGTGACTCTAGGGGAAAAAGTTTCGAAGTTTCAACTTTTAAAACACAATAATATTCCGTAAACATCACTACTGCAACCAAAACGCTTTTACTTAACTGTTTACAGGAGATGTCCCAGGACTGAATGCATCTAGGATCCATTCCTGTGATTAGAAAAGTAATCCATGAAGTAACTAATTGCATTTATCTAGAAATTCCCATTGTGCCCAATGTTGCATTGCGTTTGAAATTGTGTTGCCTAATGCAACAATTGTAACTATTGTAATAAAGTCCATTGCCTATTTAAAAAGTATTTAACTGTCTGAGAAAGTATATTTTGATACCTTGTTGGTTCTAAAATAAAATGAAATGAAATTAGATTTCTTAAGCGCATGGCTGCCCAAGAGCGTCCCAGCGCTGATACACACCGCTAGGTTCCAAGATCCTCAGACAACGGACTCATACTCCTCGTGGGAAAATGAATGTCTTTATAGATTTCCGAAACTTCTGGAGACAGGGTTCCAGACGGAGAGCGGCAGGAAGATCATTCCAGGTCTTGGCTACATTCACAGAGAACCTTCTGCCTCCTGAGCGAGCTCTCTTTACTCTGGGGATGGTCAGTAAATTGCTCCTGTCAGAGCGGAGGGAACGCGAGGACTTGTAGGGGCATATAAGGTCCCTGAGGATATGGGGGCCCATTCCCTGGAGAGACTTAAAGGCGATGGAAAGGGCCTTAAATTTAACTCTCTCCCGGATGGGGAGCCAATGGAGTGCTCTGAGAGCGGGCTTGGCCGAAGTTCTTTTCGCCGTGCCGGTCAGTACCCTGGCCCCCGCATTTTGTACTCGCTGGAGGGTGTTAATGGCTGATTCAGGTGCACCGAGCAGCAAGGCGTTACTGTAGTCCAACCTTGACAGTATTAGCCCCTGGATCAGGAGTTTCCTAGAGCTGAAGGGAAGAAGAGGCAACACCTTCCGGACAGAGCGTAACAAACCATAGCAGATCCCTGCCACTTTCTTAGTTTGTACTCTGAACGTCAGGTCGGGCTCCAGCCATACTCCCAAGCTCTTAATCTCATTCTTGGGTTGGGGCGCCTCACCCAGACAGGGGGGCCACATGATTTTGGGAAAGGAGGTGGAAAGGTTACCCAACATCATAAGTTCCGTTTTGGACCCATTGAGTTTCAGCCGTGATTCTGTCATCCAAGCCATGATACCTGTCAAATAGCACCCAAATCTTTCTGCCGCATTTTCATGGTGGGATAGCGAGACGACAAGCTGGGTGTCGTCCGCATAGGTCACTATTTTCACCCCGAAAGGTGAAACCACATCCTCCAGTGGGGCCATATAGATTTTAAAAAGCGTCTGGCTCAACGAGGAGCCCTGCGGGACTCCACACTGGAGGGGGATCGACTCGGAAAGGTTGGTGCCATCACAGACCTGGTAGGACCGACCATTCAGAAAGGAAGTCATCCAGCTTAAAGCCTGGCCAGATATTCCCACCCTAGTAAGGCGCTGAATAAGGATACCGTGGTTGACGGTATCAAAAGCCGCGCTAAGGTCAAGGAGGACCACAGCTGCGGAGCCTCCTGCGTTAAGAATGCGTCTGGCTTCCTCCACTACTGCAATCAGGGCAGAGCCAGTACCCTGAAAGCCTGTTTGCGAGTTCTTGAGCAGGTTATGACCTTCTAGGAATGTGGACAGCTGGCGGTTGAAATCTTTTCTGTAATTTTGCTCAGGCCAGGCAGCAAAGAAATTAGGCGGAAGTTCGCCAGATCGTCAGGGTCAAGTCCCGACTTTTTAGGAAGAGCCTTATCCATCGCCTTCTTCCAGCTAGGGGGAACTTCCCCACCGCCGAAGGAGGCGTTCCAAGAGATCCGTGGCCCGCGAGGAGATGGTCTGTGCAATCCGCTTAAGGATATGGATGGGCATAGGGTCAGAGGGGGAACCACTTTTGAGATTAGCTAGTTCTTTGCGGAAGTCTTCCTCAGTTATGGGGGTGATAACTTCCCACAAAGGGCTCACATCACTCACGACCTGCGTTGAGGACTCAGAGGGAGGAGCACTAAGAGGAATACTTTGTAGGATTTGTCTGACCTTGTTGTCAAAAAAATGTGCAAGTTCATTGCACCGAGCTCTGCTCGTAGCTTGCGGTAATGAAGGAGAGGGGGTATTCAGGAGTTCCTTAACTATAGTAAATGTTTCTCTTGAGGAGTTGGAAGCAGTCCTGATTCTCTCTTCATAAAAGGTCGCTTTCGTGAGGTTACAGGCTAGCTTGTATGCCCTCATGGCTTCCTGATAAGGGACTTTACTATTAGTAGACCAGTCTTTCCGCCAGACGCGTTCCAGACGTTTGCAGAATTTTCTAAGGTCGCGCAGTTCAGCTGTGTACCAGGGGTTTTTAAACCCATTACTTTTCTTGGTACTACACTTCTTAGGAAGCACCAAGTCCAGTGCTCCTAGTAACCAGTTGTGGAAACTACGATCTGCTTCAAGGGGGTTCGAGAGGGGGGCAGGAGTAGATTGCTCAAGGGCAGTGGTTAGATCATCAAGGGACAGTTTAGACCAAGGTCTATGTGAAGATCGAATAGGGCCTTTACAATCAGATCTAGAATCCGTCATGATTGTCAAATTAAAGGGAATAAGAAAGTGGTCTGACCAAGGGAGGGGGCATGGCGGTGAAGCCTTCAGGAGTGGAACGTTAGAAAATAAAGGGTCCAATAAATGACCCTTCAAATGCGAAAACAATTGGCCTAGAGTTCAGTTCTTGAATGTGTGAGACAATTTGCTGACTGAGTGTGTACAACAAATGCTTTACACTGTCCCCTGATACTGCCTTACTGTTTGACCAAGCTACCAATTTAGAGAGTAAGGTTATATCTAACTTTAGCCTCTGCCAAACCTCTGGGGACTGAGGACTATATACACACTGTACCTTACTTTGGTCCAGTATATATAGAGCCACTTTCTTACGAACAGAATAGGCTTTTCTTTTAGGTTTTTCGTTTCACTTATTTGAACAAGCTTTCATGCGCAAATACGGAGAAAAAAAGAGTTGGTTAAAAATATTTGCAGAACGTCTCACAATTTAAGTGGGGAATCTGAAATTTACCCAAGTTTTATGGTTTTCACTTTGGAAAAATCAGCCACTGAGCAGCTATCAATTTGTGTCTCCTGTAGATGTTACTGCATTATGTTTGCCTCTGTGCAATTTTCAGCATTTTTTATTATAGTGCAACCTCGATCTGGAGGTATTGAAGCGCTTTCCATAAATACCGGTTACATTACACAAAGTCAAATTCAATTCTTTTATGCGCTGGAGATTTGCCTAGAAATACAGGATGTTGAGCCGACACCTAGACTCAAACCTGGCAGCTTCAGTTCCAAAGTTGGAAGCTCTGGCATGAACAGCACACACTGGGTAGATAGAGGGTGGTGGCAGGCAGAAGGTTAATTAAAGCATGGCTCGCTATTGGCTCAAAGTTCCAACAGGACCTTTAGCTGATGCACACTTTAGACTCAAGCCTGGCTTGCGCTTTCAGTGGGGCCCCATTTCTAGTTGGGAGAGTGGGAACAGAAATTGACCAGCCAATGATGAAGCAGGTACAGTGACACCAGGGCCTAGGCCTGTGAATGAACTTCTGCACCTCAATTACAGTCTGTATGGGAGTTCTGAGAGTGTTTATGTATTTTAATTTGTGCAAAATGGGCACATTAACGGTGTAGAAAGTGACAAGCATTATACTATTGAGACTGTGGTAGTGCATGCCTCTTCGGAAGAACAGCCACGAAGGCGAGGGAAATCATAAATGTGCCTCAAATATCCAAGAATTAATGCGGAATTACAATACCTTTACAATGTTTTTTGCATTAAATAACTACCATTTTATTTTTACTAACAGTGATTTTACAACTCTGGAGATTACGTCATCTGGGGTGGAGCGCTCAGCACAAAAATAGGACAGGCCTATCTTTTTATGTGCGGAGTCTCTGCCACGAATGTGGATTCTCCGTAGTCGTAAAATTACTATTAGTAAAATGGAACTTGTAGTATATTAATACCAAAAAAATAGTAAACTTGCACAAAAGAGTAAGTTTACCTTTGTTAATCAGGCACTAAGCGGGTCTGTCTGTTTTCTGCCAGATGCTGTGGTAAAGTAAATAACATCTCAAAAAAATATATTTTGCTGGGCTGAAATTATTCTCACCACTATGCCAGTCACAAATGTGAGCATTTCTTATTCGGATATCTTTTTACAGTACATTGCACATTCAGGGTTTTCAGGGCAACTCGAAATATCCATTTTTATGGCTGTGGGGTTAAGCATGAAGTTATGGATTTGATACATAACCTATCAGTTGCCAACTCTGCAGATAAAAAAAAAAATGTTTCTAGTTCTAAGGGATCAAGCGTTACAAGAAAATGCTGTAACAGTGCAGTTGAAGGCTCTTTGCAAACGGTTGACTGGTCACCTTTCATTTGCTTATTGTAATACAGGAGTTAAATTTGTGCTAATGAGGTGCAACCTAGGCCCAATAAGTGTTAACAAGTGTAAAAAAAAACATAAGGGAATAAATAATGAAGTAATACTAACACAAAATGTTGCAGCTTTAAAAAAAAATTCTTTTTTTTTTAAACAGAGTTTCATATAGCACAAACTTGACCCGAATCGGGTATCAGAGCGATTTACATAGCACCAGTTGCATTACATGAGGACACATTCATTTTTGTTAGGCACGGGGAAATTAAGTGGTTTGCCCAGAATCACAGGAAAATAAACATCATTGCTGAAACTCGAACCCAGTTCCCCAGATTCGAGGTCGACCACCCTAGCAGTTAGGTCAACTCCTCTCCCCAATGTGCATTACACATATATTGCCTTTTCTTGCTGCATCATTTAGTCAACTCTGCTGCATTATTTGGTCCTTCCCACCGCATACATTTAGTAGACCTGGTTATAGAGATACGCTTTGTCTAACCACATCTACTTGCAATGGGACTTATCATAATTCAGTTCAATAAAGGGCTACCAAGGGTTATTCAATGTGGCACGATATACACACGGAGGCATTAAAGCTAATTATCTAGACGTACCTCAGAACTAAATAACCCACAACAAGAACCTTTGGATCGTCTTTGACTGCAAACTCAACATTACAGCCCAAGTGAAAACCATTATTGCCTTATCCTTCCACATACTGAAGATGCTGAGAAAGATTTTCAAATGGCTCCCAGTCAACACCCAAAATATCACCACCCACTCTCTAGCCACCAGCAAACTGGACTACAAGCATACCCTCTATGCCGGGATCAATATGCATCTCGTCAGTAGGCTTCAAAACATCCAGAATTTAGCAGCCAGAATCACTCATCTTCTTAACCCTCAAGCACCTCACCTCAAGGAGCTACACTGGCTACCAATAAACAAATGAGCACATTTCAAACTCCTCACCCAAACTTTCAAGGCACTCTGTCCCAACATAACTCAATAATACCATCTGCTTTTACAAACCTTCCAGACACCTCAGCAGGACTCCTATTTGTACACATCCCACTCATACAAAAAAACGGTGTTAGAGCCTTCTCCTATATCATTCCTAAAGCATGAAACAAGGTGCAGTTACACATCTGAGGCTCCTACTCACTTCTTGAAATTCCACAAGAAGCTGAAGACCAGCCTGTTCGAGTAGTCACTTTAGGCACTAGCCTTCGCTTATCTCACACCTGCTCAGCGCCAGGATATCCTCCTATGTGAGAGAGCACTTTACAATTCAAAATGACCTGACCTGAGAAAATCAAATTCACTTTATGTAGCATTCAGTTCAGACTGATACAAAACCCATCCATGACTGGAGTATGCCGATAGACCGGATGATTGCTTTTGTTTCCCATGTTGTGTGCTCTTTTGCCTCTCCGCATGCATCCTTAACGCATTAACCGCTGCAGTGCGGGTGTTCTAAAAGGTGGGCGGGGCTGCGACGGCCGTTGTCAGTTTGCAGCACCAGGGAGGGAGTGCCAATGGTCGACGGGAGCACAGAAGGGGTTACTATGGGACAGGCTCAGAGGCACAGTGATTCCCACAGTTGTGTGGGGTCACAGCCCAAGCAAATGAGGGAACACTCACTTAATATAGCGCTGGCAGATCGGCTGCACAAGCATCTGCGGACCCTTCTGTAACTGACGTTCTCTGTGTAATAAGGACACAGAAGGATACCAGTTTGACTTTAATTACCAGTTTTACACTAGTCAGGCATGAAAACCGCTCTTTGTTTCAATAATACTGCTTTCTTTTTTCCAAATATGTTGATTTTTTAAAAACTTTATCAATGAAAGTGCACCACAACAGAATGAAATGAAAATGAAAAGCTACAAAAAAGTTCATAGTGTGCAAAGAAATGGGTGTTAGGCAAAGTGTAAGTAGTAAGTAGCCAGTCTTACTACTGCAAAATGTCAACGTGTGGTAACTGGGACCTTGATCTACTATTAAGATCTGCCTGGAACAGTGGTGCTTGTGTTGAAGCCTGGCCTGATTGCTATATTAATGAGCTTCAACCCTCATTATTTCAATCAGCCCATACTCTCAAATAACTCTATTCATGCACTGTGTTCCTGCTTGGAAGAAGATACAATGAAAATCTAGGGCTTGGAGGCTACCTCCAGAATTGACCAAATTGGGCCCATAGTTTGGCCCACAAGAACGTACCCATGGCCCATTCAGAGGAAAATTCCTGGAACAGGCTCTGCACCACGGGATCCACAACCAAGATGATCAAATCAATAAATTGCACCAACCCATTCCTAACTGAAAGGCCATCAGGAGAGAGCTATATTGTGGGCCCTCCTACTACAATAGATCATGTTGTACAATCAAATAAAAAAAACAAAATTACAAAAACAAAAAGGACACAAGCGGAAAGAACTAAAAAGAGAAAGAAAAAAAGTGCACATTTTTCTGCCATGTTTAGAACAGATAATTGGTGGATATTCACATCATTAAGACATTTAGTGGGGCTTTCCAGTAGGTCTATCCGTTTACATTGCCTCAAGTCCAAACAAGTGGCAATGCTATCAACTCTATTGAAGCTGACCACTTCCGCAATTTGCCAGTGTTTCTCATTCTCAGTGTACCCTTCATCTGTGTAATACTTTACCAGTGGGACCCCTTCAACTGCATCTGATTTGACTCTTATGTTGTTCAATCCTCTTTTTCACAGTTTGCAATGCGGGGCCAACGTACAATCTGTTACACAGACATTTGAAAACATATATAAGAACAATTGTTACTTACCTGTTAACGGTGGTTTTCCAGTATTGGTATCTTTCTTAGATTCACATGCTTGAATATTCCCAGTCGTCGAAGTGGGAGCCCCATGGTAAATAAAAAAGGAATACAAACCAATAATATATGTATATAAAAACAGAATTACATACATTCCAAAACCATAAATACTTATAAGTACTAAGGTTAGCATTAACACATAGGAATACATTAGAAGAATAGAAACACTTATATCGTATCCATGTCATTATGTTAGTCCAAAATACATCCAATCCGCGCAAGCACCCCTCTAGAACCTTCTCAGAGGCTCAGGCCCTCAGCTTTTCGTAGCACAAGAGTGACAAAAGTCTAGGAGGAGAAGCAAGCCTCTGAGGGGAGGTGGGTGGGTCACATGTGAACAATTGTTCTTCTCCAGTATTGGGGTGTCTTTTATAGATTCACATGCTTGAATAGAATAGTGAGCAGTAATAGCTGGCCGCAAGACAAAATAGCAGTGCATAGCATGAAAATGCAATGAATGACAAAGCTGCCAGACAGATAATAGTAGAAACCATACAAGCGGAGGGAAGGAAAGAGGCTCACCTTATTTAAAAAGATTGCGAAGCACCGCTTGGCCCACTGCTGTATCAGCTTCGTTGATCATCTCAAGGCAGTAGTGCTTCGTGAAAGTGTGCCTGCTGGACAACGTGGCTGCTCGGCATATTTGGTGAATCGGCACACCAGCAAACAGGGCAGTAGAGGAGGACATCGCCCTGGTGGAATGAGCTTTCACTGTAGATTGACAGAAGGAAATTGTTGAGGAAATCCAACGTACAATAGTTGGCTTGGTAACAGCAGGCCCCTTGCGCATGCGTCCGTAAGCCACGAACAGTTGATCATAACTACGAAAGGGCGCTGCTAGAATTTAAGGCATCTTTTAACGTCCAATGAATGCAAACGTTGCTCCGCCGGAGATTGGGGATTAGCGAAGAAAGTCTTTAAGATCACTGGTTCATTGAGGTGAAAATCAGTTGGCACCTTACACATGAATGCCGGGTTGGTGCGAAGTACAACACAGTCCGATTTGAATTGAAGGAAAGGAGGCTGAAAGGTAAAGGCGTGGATATCACTCACGCAACAGGAGGTCAAAGCAAGAAGAAGGGCCACTTTCCAGGTCAAGAATTTCAAATCCGCTTTGTGAATTGGCTCAAAAGGCGCCATCAGCAATTGCGCCAAAACATGGAGATGCCAGGTAGGAGGACGCCGCCGAAAGGGTGGGAACATCCTGAACAGCCTCTTGAAAAACTGCTGAATTGCTCTGGAAGAGTAGAGAGGAGGACCCATCCTGCCGAAAACGAGATATTGCCGCTAGGAAGACCTTCAAAGTGGAGTGGGAAGGTCCTGATTGAGCCAACTGCAGAAAAAAAAACGGCAGAAGCTGAGCAGGAGAGGAGTGCATGGGATGGATGTTGGCCGATGCACACCAGTGACAGAAACTTTTCCACTTTAGCTTGGAAGTCTTTACTGTGGAAGGAGCTCTCGCATTGGCAAGAACTTCCCTACATGCTGGCGAAATATTTAAGTGGGCAAATTCAAGGTGCTCCGGTTCCAGGCCGATAATTTGAGAGAGGAGGGGTCCGGATGACAGATCTGACCCTTGTCCATTGTGAGGAGATCCGGTCGAGGACGAAGGAGGATGGGTTCGCACTGCGAGAGACGCAGCAGTTCTGAGAACCACACTTGTCGAGGCCAGCTGGGAGAGATCAGGAGAATGTGGCACAGCTGCGTCTGCATTTTCCAAAACACTCAAGGAATCAGCGGAATCGGTGAAAGTGTAGGCGAATAGATTGCACCAGTCCATCAAAATGGCATTCCCGCATGACCCTTGATGGGGAAGCCAACTTTCATAAGACTGTCATTTCCGGTTCACAGGGCTTGCAAAAAGATCCATGTCCGGGTGACCCCACAGCCGAAAGATGAAGTCCAGAGTCGGCTGATGCAACTCCCACTCGTGGGTCGAGGACGCGGACCTGCTGAGGGAATCCGCTAGGATGTTGGAGATGCCTGGTAGGTGAACCGCTGTCAGGGTAATTTGGCAACGGAGTGCCCAGTCCCAGATGCTCTGTGCCAGCTGAGAAAGGAGCGGTTACTTGGTGCCGCTCTGTTTGTTTACATAGTGCATACTGGTGGTATTGTGCATACTGGTGGTATGGTCTGTTTGAATGAGCACTGATTCTTCCTAGAGTAGAAGATGGAAAGACTCGAGCGCCAGGAAATTGGCCATTAGCTCCAATCTGTTGATGTGCCAGGAACATTGAGACAGGGTCCACTTGCCCTTGTTGGATAGCCCCTGAAGATGTGCGTCCCAGCCTTCCAGGGAGGCATCCGTGGTAAGGACTAGCTCCGGAGCGATGTTTGACGGTTGAGCCCACCAATGAAGAGCAGATCTCATCCGAGCGGTCACCAGGACCAGATCGTTGAAAGAGCAGGTGACCTGAAGCCACTGTTTGTCCAGTTCCTCTTGAATTGGGCAACTCTTGAGCCTGCAATTTGGGATCACGGAGATGCAGGAGGACGCCATCCTAAGAAAGGACTTCAATACACGAACTGAAACAGACCCTTTTGAATGGATGAGAGCCATCAGGCGTAGAATCCGCAGCAGACGCTCGTGAGACACGAATGCCTTCGCCAGCGAAGTATTCAGAGTGGCGCCTAGAAAGGTCCTGCAGGGAGCTGGATCGATCTGAGACTTCTCGGTGTTGATGGAGAGACGAAGGGAGTGGAATAAAGTCTGACAGAATCGAGTGCCGAGAGACGCCTGATGGCGAGATTGCGACTTGATGAGACAGGCGTCCAGGTAGGGAAAGATTTGAACGCTCTTCAAACGTAGATGTGCCACCACTGGGGCCACAACTTTCGTGAAGACGGGAGGGGCGGAGCGAAGGCGGAAAGGCAGAACCTTGAATTGAAAGTCTCTGCGCCCTACACAAAAGCGCAAGTACTTTCGGTGTTTTGGAAGGATCAGCACGTGGAAATAAGGGTCCTGGAGATTGATGGTGGTATGAAGTCGTCCTTCGAGAGAAAGTGGAGAACTTCTGCGAGCGTGAGCATGTGGAAGGATTGGCACTTCAGGTACTTGTTCAGGGCTCTTAAGTCTAGGATCAGACGTCATTCGCCAGACTTCATGAGGACGAGGAAAAAACGGGAATAGACTCCCATTCCCTTCTGAGACTTGGGAACCACTTCGATGGCACCTTTCTGAATCATGAGTCGAATTTGTTGAAAGAGCTCCTTGAGGTGAGCCGGAGGTGGACCAGTTGGAGGAGTGTATGGAGACAACTTGACAAACTCCGAAGCATGGTCTTTTGATACAATGTCCAGCACCCAAAGGTCTGAGGTGATTGAAGGCCAATTGGAAAAGAAAAGGGAGACTCAACCTCCAACTTTGAGCGGGGAAGGCAAGTCATTGCTTCTTAGAAGCGGAGCCTCTGTAGGAAGACTTTCCTCCGTAAGACTTGTTAGACTGCTGCGACTGGGAGGAATAGCTTGATTTCCTTGGCCGTAGCAGCGGTACTGGTTGGATCCGCCGCGTAAAGAAGAGGAGGTGCCGCGTCTACCACGAAAAGGCTGCTTGCAAAACTGCAAAGTGCCTAGTGCACGAGCAGTCTCTGTGTCCTTTTTTATGGTTTGAAGTGCGTGGTCCACATGCTGGCCAAAAGCGATTCGCCGTCATAGGGCATGTCGAGGGTTTTCGATGGAACGTCCTGGCAAAAAGAGGTTGAACGAAGCTAGCCCGGATGACGTAAAACGGCTGCCCCCGGAAGTTGACAAAAATCAGTGCACGCAATGTCCACAGAGCAGTCGATAATCTGAGGATGTTCTCTCTCCCTCCTGAAGAATCTTGAGAGCCTCTGCTCTCGATGGCTCAGGAATGCGGTCAATAAAGGAAGACATATCCGACCACATCTGGCGGTCGTAGCGCCCCAGAATAGCCAGAGAATTCGCAGCCCTTACGGTGGTAGAAACCATAGTGGAATTTTCTTTGTAAATGTAATTTGACTTATATAGCGCACAAATCACCCGAAGGTCTCAGGGCGCTTGCTTAGGGAACCCGTCCTGGTATTCCCTTGTGAGATACCCCCGGCAGGGTATCCACAAGGTGAAAGCCAGGCATCCCGCCGCGAGGGGCCGTAGTGGAGATTAAGCAAGCTATTGCCCAGAGTCGCAGAGTGTGACCCCGTGAGTTGAGTAGGCACCGGCGCGAGAATTAACGAGTCCGTGGAATTTTGAGCCCGAGACTGTGCCGCGTCGGGAATCGAACCCTGGTCCACGGCCGCTCTCAGCCTCCGGGTCTGCCGCCACTAACCACTGAGCCACACTTCTCCACTTTGCCAATGGCATCAAGACGACATCCCTTCGCGGTCAGGAGGAGAGGTCATAGGAGAAGACCGATTCCTGGAACGGCGCTGTGCAGCCTGGGTTATTACGGATTCTGGTTTATGCTGCGCTACCAAGTAAGCTGGAGAACCCTGGGGCACCCTATATTTCTTCTCCAAAAGAGGAAAAAGTGCCAGAATAGAATTTGGCGTCTGCATCAGTTTGACACCCTCGTTCCAAATATAGTCAACTATGGGCACTGTCGGACCTGTTTAAGAGGTCGACTCCTGAACTCATAAAGAAAACGGTCCTCATCCTTCAGAACCATAAGAAGTTCCATAAGTTGGTGAAAACCAGCTATATCCACGGAGGAAATATGAAATATCCGAATACCGCGTCCATATTGTATTTTGCCTCCATTTTTGGATTGCCATTACCCAGGCCTGACTTCGAGGTACGCGCTTGGCGCTCCCTGTCCCTGAACGAATACAACGCTCGCTAAAAAGCAAACTACTCCCTGTTAGCTTTGCGCAAGATAGTCAACTTAGTACACAAAGACGATTGTGCGAGATCCCAGCCCTGCATTGTGGCTCATATTTATAGTTAGGCTCATCTGTCCTTGTGGCGGGTGGTATAAGTCATGAAATGTATTGATGATTAACTATGTTGCAAAAGATGCTGCACGAGTGAAAAACAAGAGCATGCGATCACGCCGTATTCTGCAAAACAAGAAAGTCAGTGCTGATTGGTTAAGGTTTTTGTGTGTCTACCACTAAAAAAGAATGTACGCTGCGGATTGTAGCAGCAGTCTCCTGAGAACCTACTTTGTTGTACTTCTGGGACTACTGTTCATGGCTGCAGTCAAAGAAATGTTTACTCTCTCACGAAGAGTGTGTTCCATGTCTCTGTATACCTGGACAGGTGAACTCGAAGATTTCAGACGTCCCCTGCGCCGCCGGATCGTAATTAAAAGTTCTGGTTCTTCAGTAGTTGTCACTGTCGTCGTCAGAGAGCTGGAGACGGCAGATTTCGTCGTCGGAACGACCGTCTACGCTCTTGTCGACGATTTTGCAAGTTTTTTTACTGGAAACATGCGTAGAAGGAGCCGTGGACGCCTGAGAGTCAGATCTCGGGGCGTAGGCATAGCAGGAGGAGGTGGAGACACAGCAAGAGCCTTCTAGAGTTGAAGTTTCTTCCTCTTTAGGAAAGGAGATGGCAAATCCTGCACACTGCTACGTTTAGAAGCGGCTCTAGACACACCTGACGCAAGGCTTTCTGCATCAGAAAGAGGTGAATCCTTATCCTTCAACCTCTGCAAACACAGGAGAAGACGACCTTCCCTGTCCTAAAGGGTCTTGGTTGAAAAAGTCCTGCAAATTTTACATTTTCCTACCTCATGCTCTGGATAGAGGCAGTAAATACACTTCTTGTGAGGGTCCTCTGAGAAGAGCCGCAATTTACCACAAGAAGCACATGGACGAAACAAAGACTTATCACTTGAAGACATCCCAGAAAAACTGTAGAAATCTTGAAAGAAGTTGAAAACGGAGCAGAGCTCAGGGAGACTGCCTTCACACGAAGTGCAGTAGAAAATCTGAGGCCCTGAGCCTCTGAGGAGAAGGTTCTAGAGGGGTGCTTGCGCCTGATTGACCAAAGTCCAAGAGTAGACCATCAACCTCCACTTCAAACACTTGGAGAGAAACAACCTGCTGGACCCTTCCCAATCTGGATTCAGAGCCAATCACAGCACCGACACAGCCCTGATCGTGGCAACAGACTACATCCGCACCTTACTGGACCGAGGAGAATCAGCCACTCTGATCCTGCTCCACCTCTTTGTAGCCGTTGACACAGTCTTCCACCACACAATCAACAACAGACTGAGCCATATCTGAATCACAGTTGAAGCACTCAAATGGATGGAATCCATTATCATGGGCGCACCCAAAGAATCCATCTCATTCCCTTCACCTCACCTCCCAACCCAAGCGCACAATCTGCGGCGTCCCTCAAGGCTCATCCCTCAGTCCAACCCTCTTCAACATCTACATGAAATCACTTGCGGACATCGTCACAACATCAACATCATCTTCTAAGCCGACAACACCCAGCTCGTCCTCTTGCTCTCAGTGAACCCCACCATGACGAAGACCAACTTCAATAACTGTATGAAGATTGTCCCAGCCTGGATGAGGAACAAATGCCTGAAGCTGAACCTGGACAAAATTGAAGTGCTGATCTTCAGGAGACACCTCCCTCTGGAACAACTCCGGAGGCTGTATAGTTCATATGGTTTTAAAGAAACAAGGGAACCCTCTAGGTAGTCAAGGACCAGGAGTAACAGTATTATAAGGCAATAAAGGTCCTTAACTTAATCAGATTCTTTAAACAAAATGAAATATAGACAACAATGTTCTATAAGCCAAAAGGTACCCAGCCAGATACTAATTTAATCAATGAAGGAAGTTCAAAAGGAATAAAGTGAACAATTTATACAGTGGGATACAGTCCTGTATCCAATACATATATCACATCAAAAGAAAAGCTAGAAATTCAGAAAAGATAAAGGGAAGATAGGTCAGGCAATTTTAAAGCGGGGGGGAAGCTTAGAGGGTTAGTAAATAGCCTGTGGAAAAAAGGGAAGGCAAGGGAACCAAAAACAGTACTGTTTTTTGTTTCCTTGCCTTCCCATTTTCCACAGGCTTGTTTTAACTTAAATTGCAATAACAAATACTCAGGCAATGTAACGTTAGTCCCGATGATGATCCTTAAATTGTACAGGATCGAAACGCCGTCGACTGTTTTTGTAGTTGCACACCAGTTTTTCCATTGTGTCATTAAATTGTGCATACTACATGGGGACAGCTAGGCTATTTACTAACCCTCCAAGTAAGCGTCCCCCCGCTTTAAAATTCTTCCTTCATTGATTAAATTAGTATCCGGATGACTACCTTTTGGCTTATATCCGGATGACTACCTTTTGGCTTATATAACACATTGTTGTCTTTATTTCATTTTGTTTAAAGAATCGGATTAAGTTAAGGACCTTTGTTGCCTTATAATAGTATAGTTCATATGATGCATTTTCCTTGTTTGCAAAGGTGCACCTTTTTAAAGGTCCGCCCGGCGCATACAAGGAAAATGAGATGTATTAGGATGAATGCTCTGCCCCCAGGGCAGCCACAAACTTGTGCTTCCTTGAGGGCAGCCCATTCATGTGAAAAATGGAGCAGCTGCTTTAAGGCAGCTTCATGTATCACAGTGCAGGTGGCAACCTGCCTGCAATTTTAAGGGGGGGATTAGACATCTCCTTGCAGGAGAGTGCAGCGAATGACTGCACCTGCCTGCAAGGGGATCGACTGACGTCATTTGGCCCTGTATCTACAGGTGAAGTACTGAAGGTCCTCGGGAGCATGAAAAGTGGCTCACCTCGGGACCCTGTCCCGATGCGGTACCTTAAGCAGGCCGCCCTGGCGATAGGAGAGCCCCTGACCGATCTGATCAATCTCTCGTTCACTCAGGGGACAGTGCCGCCTGACTGGAAAAGTGCGGTTGTCAAAGCGCTTCTGAAGAAGCCGGGCTTGGACCCGCAGAACTTGGCCAATTTCAGGCCCATCTCCTTACTACCAGGAGTGAGTAAGATTGCCGAGAGGCTGGCGAACCATCGGTTATCAAACTTTCTTGAGGAGAATGGCCGGTTGAGGGACTCCCAGACGGGATTTCGACCAAGCCATGGTACGGACACGGCTCTGCTAGAAGTGGTAGAGGAGGCCAGAAACACTTTGGATGCAGGGGGATCAGTGGCAGTGATCCTCCTGGACCTCAGTGCGGCCTTCGATACCGTCAACCATGGGGTGCTGATACAACGTCTAGCTGAGTCGGGTGTCACAGGAGTGGCCCTGGAATGGTTGGCCTCCTTTTTGGAGGGGCGTACCTTCGAGGTTTGGGAAGGAAATGCAAAATCCCCTCCCCTCCCACTCCACTGCGGAGTGCCACAGGGCTCATCCCTTAGCCCCACGTTATTTAACGTGTATATGGCACCCCTGGAGGGTGTGGTGTCTCCGTTTGGCTTTAAGACCATAAGCTATGCGGATGACACCCAGCTAGTGGTGAGTCTTACACAGCTGGAGAAACAGCCTGAGACACTCCATGCTTGCTTGAGAGATGTGTTTGATTGGATGTCCAGGTCATCGCTCAAACTGAATGGCTCAAAAACTGAGCTGATGATCTTGGGTCATTCAAGTTTTGCCCTCTCGCCAAGCAGCTGGCCCAACTGCATGGGCACCCCGCCTGACCCAAAAAAAGAGATCAAGAGCCTGGGGGTCTGGCTGGAGCCGGACTTGTCCTTTAGGACACACGCCAAGAAGATCGCAGGCGTTTGTTATGGAATGCTCCGGTCGGCCCGTAAGGTTCTCCCCCTGTTACCAGAACTCTCCCGGAAGCTGTTAGTCCAAGGATTAATCATCTCACGCCTGGACTACAGTAACGCGCTCTTTCTTGGAGCACCAGAGTCAACGTTTAAGATCCTGCAACAAGTGCAGAACGCAGCAGCAAGGCTGCTGCGGAATGTTCCGGCCAGGCAGTCAGCCAGGCCTGCTTTAAAAGCACTCCATTGGCTCCCTGTTAAAGAGAGAGTTACCTTTAAGGCCCTGTGCATCGCTCACAAGAGCATACAGGGGAAAGGACCAGCTATTCTGAAGGTCATGATTCGCCCTTATAAGTCTACAAGAGCCTTACGCTCTGACAATAAACATTTCCTTCAGACTAAGAGAATCAGGAGAGCCCGCTCAGGGGGCAGGAGTTTTTCTATCCATACAGCGCTCGCCTGGAACTCCCTCCCATTCTCGCTGCGGTCCGAACCAAACCTTCTCAGATTCCGGAAACATCTGAAAACGTATCTGTTCCCAGAATAACTGTAGCTTCTCTGTTTTTTATTAGTAGCCTGCTCTTGGTTTCTATAAGCGCTGGGATGCCTCATGGTAACCGTGCGCGGTACAAAATTCAATAATAATAATGCCTGGGGGTTCAATAGGACCCCCTTTTCCCACTTCAGAGGGTTGCTATCAGGGGGCGCACTGATAGTGCGTCACCTTTTAGGTGGAGCACTGTCCGTGCGCCTCCTGGCACCTTTGCCTCTGTGCCTGCATCTGTAATATGATTCAGAAAAAGGGGTGGTGATGAACAGAGTGTCTGAATTAAGCAGACCACTCTTACCCAGTCCAAAGATCAGGGCTTGATCCATCACCGTTATTTATCTCACTGCACCATCCCAGCTCAGAACCTGGCTATATGCAAATCAGTCTGCCCTGGCCCATTGCATCATGGGAACAGGGCAGACTAAACTACCAAGCCAATTCTTTACCAGAAAGGAGACAAGCTACCGGTGATGGATCAAGCCCTGATCTTTGGACTGGGTAAGAGTGGTCTGCTTAATTCAGACACTCTGTTCATCACCACCCCCTTTTCTGAATCCTTTTTGTCCACCATAAGCGTGGAAGGGTATACTCAGATGTGCGTCCCTTGCTCATTGCACCATCAGGATTCAAGCAAGTCGGGCCGAAGACGGCTGAAATGCCAGAAACCGGTCCCCGGTAGCTTGTTTCCTTCCCAGTATAAGAATTGGCTTGGTAGTTTGGTCTGCCCTGTTCCCATGATGCACTGGGCCAGGGTCAGACTAATTTGCATATAGCGAAGTTCTGAGCTGGGATGGTGCAGTGAGCTAAAAAACGGTGATGGATCAAGCCCTGATCTTTGCACTGGGTAAGAGTGGTCTGCTTAATTCAGACACTCTGTTCATCACCACCCCCTTTTCTGATGCATCTGTAATATGGCGTGGGCACAGAGGCTAAGTGGTTCCCTCATTTACATAGGGCCACACCCCCATGCAAATGAGGCAACACCCTCAGATGTTAGTGCTGGCGCTTTATGTGCACCAGCGCTATCGGTATTACAGAAGGGGACTCACAAGCCTCAGCTGCCCCTTCTGTAATTCCAAAATGCGCCAGGGCGCACAAAGTGGGAACAAACGTCTGCTGCACCCATGGGACACTTGTGCAATATGGCCCCTGGTGGCCATCAGAACTCACTCAGCCCCACTCTGAAAGACCACGCCTGCAACCTCAGCATTATCCTGGACAGCGAAATCTCCATGGAACGCCCGGTCTCCGCGGTCTCCTATGCCTGCTTCCACACTATACGCATGCTTAGCCATGCCTTCAACTGGTTCCCCATCAGCACCAGGAAAACTGACGCAGGACTCACCTATGCAGGCAGGACTCACCTATGCAGGCACCACCCACCAAAATCGAGAGGACTCCATACAATCCCGAACGCAACAGCCAGATTGATCCTCAACCTGCCAAAAACAACCCAGATCACCCAGCACCTGAAAGATCTCCACAGGCTCCCTATACAGAAAATATTGCAATTCAAGATCCTGATCCACGCCTACAAAGACCTCCATGACCAAGGACCCACCTATATGACCCACTGCCTGAAATTCCACTTACCATCTAGGAACCTCTGCTTACCTCGCCCAGATACCACCTATCTGACGATGCTGCACCGGAGGACACATCTCCTCCCCCCCCACCCCCCGCTGCCAAGTCCTGGAACACCCTTCCCCCTCCACCTACATACTTCACCCACACTGGCTCACTTCAGGAGGTACTCAAGTCCTGTCTCTTTGACTAGCACTGCAGCACAGTGTCTGGATACCCGCTCAGGTAATAAGCAGCGCTATACAAGTACTGACTGACTTTGAATGCAATGTGTGGTAATTCAGTTCATGGACTGACATGTTAGACCACTGTGCCAATTATTTGACAAACCCCTACTAAGATACCTGGAGGTACTTGCTATTGTTGGTAGTAGGTGGAACAGAGACCTCTTCTGTCTCACCTAAGGGCGTGAGATACTTTACGTATGATATTATTAAGAGATATCTTGTGAAGTGCTATGGCCTGTTCAACCCAGTATTGAGTGACTGTGGGTATTTGATACTATCACAACTGGACTGCCCCGCACCACTGTGGATGTATTTTTGTTGGTCCATTGGACTGGTCTAGATGTTGGATGCTTGATTCCCTCATCCAATATGGCGTTCATGGGTTATCAATTTTCTTGATTCAGACACAGAGTATTTATGCGGGAACTTAATCAGCTTCACTGCTAAATGAGACGAGAGAAGTAGAGCAGCATGCATCGTGGATTGACTGGTAAGTTTGCAATGTAACATTGCTTGTTTGTTTTCTTTGATACCTAGACAGTAACAGGAGAAGTATTTCTGGTTTATTAGTTTGCATTTACTTGAAGGTATTTCGGGGGCAATGCTATCATCATCTTATCTGTCACGATCTAGATTTGCATAATGACTGTGGCAGAATGTTCCACACGCTTACAAACTCGTATGGGCTCGCACATATTGTGCACAGATTGATCAGATCTCAATCACTCGAGGTGTATGTGATCATATGTTTGATCTCTGGACTGACTTGTATTTATATTTATATTTATAACATGGCTGGATAATCAAAATAATATCACTGTGGTCCTCGCTATTACCACGCTGCTGCAGTTTATTTTATTCATACACCCAGTATGATAGATGTGTGCACTTACACTTGGAACTATTTAGAAGGTTTCCTATAAAGCATCAATAGTAGGATATGCATTTGGACAGGACCGCACTGGCCCACTGTTATCCCGCGAGCTCTAGAGATATTAGACTTGGGTGTGTTTTTTGCAGCATCTCACATTCAGTTGATGTTTGGTGCACTGGATGCACTACAGCGCCTTTCCTAGTGCTTCTCATCACTTCGTTGAGGTCAAATACAGGTAGATGTTGTGAACACTGGTTGCACTATTTATAATAGCTCCTCAGTGATTTTGCAAATTACTTTCCGGAGAGATGTGTTCCTCTGGAGGTTGTTTGAGACTGTACGTATACTTACCGATACCCTAGGTATGTCACCTGTGTAGGGTTGGTGGCTCTCAAACAAGACTGTTGCGAGTTGACCAAATACTTAAGACTTCCTCACTCCTTGATTCTAGGTGCTTTAGACACATAATAAATGGTCTGACCGAGACCATACAATTGAGAATGGGCCGAAACTTCAACACCCACTACCTGGATACAGAATACCATTGAGGGAACATATGAATGAATATAATCTTCCAACATGTACTGTGTTCCAAACTGTTAATAACCAGGAATATGTACAAAATATTTATCACTCATGTATACTCACCTACACCAGAACTGCAACTGCACTTTTCCACTGTACGATTTGCACCTTGTATGTAGATCTCATTTAAAGAGCAATGTAATTTCTACCAAGGACTGTTGGGTCTTTAATGTTTAGTGTGGATATATAATCATACAATCATCATACATTTCAATTGAATATTTTGAAGTTAGACTATAGGTATTCCTGGAATGAATCCCCAGGACAACTATGTTTTTAATAATACAGAAAGGAGCAGGCAGGTGAAGGTGCAGTCACTTGCTTCACTTACCTGCCTTGATGGATAACCCTTCCCTGGAGAGTTTAGTTGTACAGACTCTATCCAATTCCTTTTAAAGGGAAATAAGCAAACAAAGCCAAAACAAAGATCCTGCTTCCTAGCTTGTTGGTCCAACAAAACGAGCTACTTTTTACCTGTAACTGCAATTCTTTGTCGGAGAAGGTACAAATGGTGACTCCAAATTTTCCTGACGATCTCTGCAACCATTTTGCATAAGTGATACTTGATGGCCCACCCAGAGGCAGCTAAACACATCCTGTACTCAAGCTGTGCAGTCGTTGGGTTCATCAATGGCTATCAATTGCCATGCCTGTATAGCCGCCACTACATTTTCAGAAGAAATCCAGGTGGCAGTCTCCGTGAGAAGGCAAATTCAGTCCAGGACCCCTTTCAGCTATGTCAGGCTTCCTCTGTGAGCCAGTTTCACCATTACTATATCAAATTGAGGCGATATTCCTGCAATGCCAGCCCTTGCAACCCAAGTAACAGTCCAACAAGGATCCTTAGCTGCAGGGGTTGGGGTGACAGTAAGGGTTGTCAAGGACAGATACAGTCCTCTTCCTCCTAATTCCTTGCCCGGCACTGGCCACTGTGGTGACAGACTCCTCCTTTCTCAGCTGGGGAAGTGATCTTGATATCTTCGAGATCAGAGCGTTGTGGTCCCTCAAGAAGCAAAACTACCACATGAACCAGCTTGAGCTTCAGGTGATGTGTGGTGCTCTCAAAGCATTCTTGTTTTCAAACTTGGTCAAATAATTCAAGTCCTGACTGACAACACAACAGACGTGGTACAACAAGCAGGGTTGCCTAGGCTTACGCCGCTGTGGGGAGGCCCTAAACTGATCTGGGGCACAATTTTACGTGGTCTGTCTCTGTGTACATCACCAGCGCACTGATGGAATGTGCAGGCGGATGACCAGAGTCCACTCAGGGGTAATTCAGTCCATCTTTGCTGTCTGGCACCGCTTCAAGGACATATTCTCCTACCATGAAAACATTCATTATGCTTTGCCCCCACAGAGACGAGCTCAGGTAGGCAGGTCCTCCAACTTAACTCAAAACTGTGGCAACTTGAGCTCATTTGCCCTGCCGGGGGAGGTGCTGGATAATCCTTTTGTCCGATACCACCCCTCCAATCAGACTGTGGTAAACTTAATTTCTTAGTTCGCAGAGGAAATTAATACGCTAAATCGCATTTGTCAGACATTTTGCGCTTTGGGCTGCCTCTGCCCCAGCAAGGCTTTGTCCTAGATTATTTGCAAGACCTTTAAGATTTTGTTTTCCAGATGAGGACACTCTAATCCATACCCGTCCAAAGAAGACCAGCACTCAATCTGTGAATACGCTCTGGGACCTCCCCCCAGTAACTGGACACTATCGCTGTGGTTCTTGTGTTGTCTGCCCCCAGACCATCCAGGGTAAGACCGTTGTACTGAATAAAAACTTCACTTGGACAATGAGCAGACACACCAACTGCAACAGCGCCAAATGCATCTATGTTTTGATCTGCCCTTGCGACTTATTGTACATTGGGATGACAATGCGTCCAGTCAAACAGCGAATAATGGAGCATAATAGTAACATCCGATGTCACAAAACACACACAAGGCTGTACGAACACTGTAAGGACAGAAACCATTCTCCAGAGAACATTCGATGGACTGTCATTGAGTCCTTACCGAACCTGAATCAACAAGCCTTGTTCAGATATGAACAGAGATGGATACATCGGCTTCAGAGCGACGAGTTGGGACTGAATGATGGGGTGCCCTGGGCGACACTCGCCAGATAGTGACCAATCCGGACCGGTTGTCCATTTGCCAGTGTCTCTACATGCCTTGCTAGACTTCCACATCCATCCATTGATGGACTCCGTTTTTGTATGACTTGGGTTATGCCTTCTCCAGCTCACCCTCCACTAACCCCCCGTGATTTTTAAGCGCGTTTGCCAGGGCGATCCTCGCCAGCCTGAACTGGTTGTCTATTTCCAAAACGCATTAAAAACATGCCCCGGAATAATCTTTCAAACAATTTATAAAGATGGCCTCAGCACTATCTCCAGCCATTCCGTTGTCTCTTCGTACTCGCATATGCCAAGGCAAAACTCGCTAGAAAGTTATTATTAATTTGGGCCAGTTGTCCATTTCCATATGCCCTATAACATGCCTTGTGTGTTTTCCAGACCCATTCCAAGATGGCCCCGGTCTATTTTGACTTGGTCCGCGCTATCCTGAGCG
This sequence comes from Lissotriton vulgaris, assembly GCF_964263255.1. Taxonomy (NCBI): domain Eukaryota; kingdom Metazoa; phylum Chordata; class Amphibia; order Caudata; family Salamandridae; genus Lissotriton; species Lissotriton vulgaris. The sequence continues at coordinate 1,083,751,049 of NC_141695.1, read as the reverse complement.
AACCCCTCCTCGGTTTCTACACTCGCGCGCCGTAGCCCAGCAACTGGACTGACACACCCCCTACGCGCGCGCAGCTTTTCCTTATCTACACCGGACATGCTGCACTACAGCGCCGGCTGTCCAGTCACCAGAGTTCCTGTGGGAGGGGTAGGTGTACAGAAGCCTGCCACCGGCGACCCTTGAGGTAAGGTGTGGATCCGAGCCCTGAGAGTTTGAATGCACTTTTGCATTCATCCGCAGTAATTTCAGTCACGTGTTTGGGCGATCTGCTAGATAGCTCTTTCCCAAACGATCCCGCTAAATAAGCTACCTCCCTCATAGGTATTCCTCAATCGCTGCTGGCCCCACATGGACAGCTCGTGAGGCTTGAAAGAGGTATCCCAACGGGTAAGTGGAACAGTGATTCTCAGACTGGCGTTCTCAAACGCACACGTTTAGCTTGGCATGTTGACTCGGTTTACTTTCTCCTCGCTGGGATATACGACCTTACCGCCAGCGTTGAATTCCCCTTATCACAGAGTGTCAAATTACCTCGAATGGTTTTTATTATGCGGCTTTTTTCAGCGTTTGTGGGTCATCTTTTGGTTTACAAATGCGTGTGAAACACTTTATTTTTGGCGCCACTCACCGCTCGACTTAGTGAGAACACGACGCCTTCAAGTAGATGCATGCTATAGCTTTTCAGAATGGCAGCACTATGCAGAGCGACTCACCCTGGCGCACTGTATATGTATATATATTTCTATACATTTTTAAATATCTCTCACCCACAGCACTACCCGACCCTGTAACCACCTTAACACAACGTTAGCCACTGGGCACGTTTTCCCTGACACCCTGGATATAGGCACAATTATGATGTACTCCTGTTCATCGTTACCTTTGAAATCAATGGTTGTTTGCTTATTTCTCTCATTCTTTCAGGAGGTCCCTCATAAGGAATCAATTGAGAACGACACTACACAGGTCGTATACCAGTGTCCTCCCAAACCGGGGGATGCTAGCAATCATATGAGCACAAGGTCCTGATGAATCGCCCTTAGGGCGTGAAACATGTTGACCGTTTCCACAACAAGGGTTGAATTAAAGGTTTGGTCTCATTGTTCACCACTCCTTAATACCCCTTTATTATTTTTTAATAAAGCAGTGAGCCTGATCATTAAAAACCTTTTCCACTTAGGACTCCACTGACTTTTTTTTAAACACCCCACCACGCTCACTATTGCACCCCTTATAGGCCCCTCACACCCACACACCCGTTGGCTCGGAATAGAAGATCTCCGCTAAAGTGCAGCTTGACTCGCTGCCCGACGGGCATTGCACCGCCAGCCTGCCGTAGGAGCAGGATACCAATGATGACGCTGGACGGTTATTGGCTGGGACAACAGTTGTGGTCCTGCCGTGAGCCTGTGTGAGGTATCCTTACATTCTGAAGAGGGTCTACACCCATGCACTAAACCCCCACCTTTTTTTATTGAGAGTGAGAGAAGAGAGGCTGAGAAAAAAAGTTTTTGTCTTGGCTCTCCCCTGGGGAACTCTGTACAACACTGTTGGTTGCTGCCCCTTTCAGCTATGTCAGGCTTCCTCTGTGAGCCAGTTTCACCATTACTATATCAAATTGAGGCGATATTCCAGCAATGCCAGCCCTTGCAACCCAAGTAACAGTCCAACAAGGATCCTTAGCTGCAGGGGTTGGGGTGACAGTAAGGGTTGTCAAGGACCGATACAGTCCTCTTCCTCCTAATTCCTTGCCCGGCACTGGCCACTGTGGCGACAGACTCCTCCTTTCTCAGCTGGGGAAGTGATCTTGATATCTTCGAGATCAGAGCGTTGTGGTCCCTCAAGAAGCAAAACTACCACATGAACCAGCTTGAGCTTCAGGTGATGTGTGGTGCTCTCAAAGCATTCTTGTTTTCAAACTTGGTCAAATAATTCAAGTCCTGACTGACAACACAACAGACGTGGTACAACAAGCAGGGTTGCCTAGGCTTACGCCGCTGTGGGGAGGCCCTAAACTGATCTGGGGCACAATTTTACGTGGTCTGTCTCTGTGTACATCACCAGCGCACTGATGGAATGTGCAGGCGGATGACCAGAGTCCACTCGGGGGTAATTCAGTCCATCTTTGCTGTCTGGCACCGCTTCAAGGACATATTCTCCTACCATGAAAACATTCATTATGCTTTGCCCCCACAGAGACGAGCTCAGGTAGGCAGGTCCTCCAACTTAACTCAAAACTGTGGCAACTTGAGCTCATTTGCCCTGCCGGGGGAGGTGCTGGATAATCCTTTTGTCCGATACCACCCCTCCAATCAGACTGTGGTAAACTTAATTTCTTAGTTCGCAGAGGAAATTAATACGCTAAATCGCATTTGTCAGACATTTTGCGCTTTGGGCTGCCTCTGCCCCAGCAAGGCTTTGTCCTAGATTATTTGCAAGACCTTTAAGATTTTGTTTTCCAGATGAGGTATTGTTGATCAAACATATTTTAATGCACTTTTTAAAAGGGGTGGACCCATTTGTTTTCTCTCTTCACTGTGAATCGTGCTACAGTGGATCGTTAACATGGCACTAACTAAACTATTCTGGTGGAATCATCTTTTCAGCCACAGGACACTTGTCCTTTGGGGCTACTGTCTCTAAAACGGTCTTATTTACATTATCTCAGTATGTTGTGTTAGTAACCTGCAAGCAATATTCGTAGTGACTTCTTGCATCTCCCCCCCCCCCCCCACCCCACCCAATACACTATCCTGCAGACTAAGATTTCCTTTCTCAAGTGGAAAATCAATTTCATGCAGGTCAATCATCAACTTGCTGATACGCGATCCACCCCCTAGTCCCATGGAGAAGAAACCACACCATTTGGATCCCAATAGGACTTTACATTGAGAGACCCTTTGAGTTTCAGGATGCTGAATAACTTTTTTCTGTGCTACATTGGCTCCAGGAAGGGCAAAGATTGACAGTTTTTTGGATCCGTTTTATGCACTGAGATCTGCTATGATTTCGCCATGAAGAGACCCCTACTCTTCAATCCTTCGGATGGCTCCATGGCCTATTCCATCACAGGAAAAGCCACGTCTTTAGGGTGTTCTCTGGGTGTTCCTATGTTGGATACTTGCAGATCTGCAACAAAGGGTTCCGTACACTTTTACCAGGCATTAATGTCAACTCCAAAGTCCTGAGACTGCAATTTTGCTAGCTGCGTTTCAGGATTTCTTGTTTTGACCACCTCCTCAGACCCTCCGGCTAGAAGGTACAGCTTGGGTATGGATTTAAGAAGTGAGGAATCTGAAGGAAAAAGTATACACCAAGAGAACAAGTTATCATCCTTTGGTAAGAAACTTATTGTTGGATACTCAATGTGTAGATTCCTCTCTGAAACCACCTATCTATCCATTATGTGTTGTCTTTTGATTTTTCTTTTTAATAGGGTCTAAAGTTAGCTCTTGCATTTCATTTGCCAATACTATCAGCCTTGCTCTGAAGATATGAAAACAGAGATATGGAAGGGACATGAATGTGCCGGTGCATCACTCCAAAGAGGTCCTAACGTCATGTCCTTCAATGGTTACAGAACTGAACTGTAGCACCGTCTATCAGTGCAGGATATTATTTACAATTAACCATTGCAACTATTCCCTGACCCAGGATGGAAATTCAAAAAGGTGCAAATCTATTGGTATCTATCAGAAGCATAAAGGCAGGCATTGCTCTGGATACATGGTATTCTTTTGGTTTTCACCTCTGCTCAACGGATTTATTTAAGTAAATCAAGAATGGCTAGCCTTTCTCAAACAAAGGAAGGAAATAATGATGCTCAGTTGTTAATATATCTACACAACTATGATAGAGATTGTACCTCAAACTGAGAAGGTGCAATGTTTTTTTAGTCCACTACATCTGGAAAGTGAAGGTCCTATAAAGTAACTGGCTATTCAGAAGGAATGTTGATGGCTGGACAACACCAATGGGAAGTAAGTCACCTCGGATACTGCCAACAGGGGGTTAGTCCAAGAAATGGCCATATGCCAATCAACTACAAATTCATGAATAGGTTTTGCATTTATCAACAGCATCAGAGCAGGTGAGAGCATGCTCCACGACACATTAATGTTTGGCTTTCAGCAATGCCCTGTTTACGTATGCTGCAAAACTTCCGCTTTGCAATTAGAATTATCTGGTCTTCAAACCAAGGTATGAAATATTTTAGATACAGTTTTTTGGCAACATTATGCCATTTAAACAAAACAGGAGTCTTGCTGGACTAATTAAACTACTGAAGTTATCAAGATTATACAACAGTTACTGACAGGTTCACTCAGCCTTTCATGCTTCAGAGATGATAAACTAAGCACCACAGATTAGGTTAAAAAAAAGCGACTGACATCGGTAAATGCAGCGACTAATCTTCACGAATACATGAATCATAAGTGTGCACACTTAGTGATTTAGGTTTACTTAAACTTCATAATGTGATGACACATTGCCCATTTCACCAATAATTAGTCCCTAATCCTTTGACCTACGCCCAAAAGAAGCAGAAAATCATGCAAGTAGAGTCCCTGGTAAAATGTTTACCACAAAACTGGAGCTACTTTGGAACACTCAAACAAATGCAGGCATCTTACCTTTTTAAGTATAGCTGCATTAACATTTGGAAGGGGCACAGGATCATCATCACCTTCATCATCCATTCCCAAATCTAAATAAACAGAGGTCATTAGTATCTTTAAGAAATAAACCCAGCATACTGCTAATAAATAATCTTGTGGCGTGGGCTATCAATGTTCAGGAACAATGAACAAGTGTCATATGCGTCAACGAGAAATTTAGTAGCCAATGACCAACATCTCCCAAAGCTCCACGATTTTGGAATACAAACTGCTGCCAACATTCCCTCACCCTACTGGTATCGTTCATAGGTTATCATGAAACGTACCCTCGTTCATATCTTTTTATTACCTTTTTTTTTTTTAGAAAATTAAGTTTTGCTGTCCGCATTTCACAAATATAGTTCTCAATCGAAACAGTCTCCATTTGCTAATCCATTTTATTTCACAGCTACTTTTCAACTGTAGTGGTTACATATTCATGAAATGCCTATGTACTAAAAATCATGTTAATTCAAAAGACAAAATCACATTTCAAAGCTGAGCAAGCGCCACTTCAAATGTGTCTTCATAGGCCCATACTTTTGAAAAGAAAAGTATGCAGTACCAGAGGACAGTTCAACAGACAGACCAAACGAGTCTACAATCTCTGCATTGCACCAGCAAAATAGGTTGGACAAACACTGCAGAGATTCAGAAGCTGTAAGATACCATTCATCTCCTGAGCAAAAGCCAAGATACCAGTGTACTTTGTGTTTCACTCATGCAAAGCTATACGAAAAGGCAGGGCAAATACAGCAAAACAAACATGAGGGATAGGTCTCCAATGGCACTCAGGTCATTTTCTCAAGGCTGATTTAGTTTCATTAGCAAGTCGATTTGAGAAGCAAGTGCTAATATTGGGCATACAATCAGGTTTTTAAATTTGTACCAAACTACATTATTATTCAGTACTTTACCTGGAATATTCACCTTACAGGCCTCTTCGACACACAAGCTGATGGGGTGCTTCCTCAAGATCTGGCAATTCCAACATGCAATAAACATGGAGGGACCCCATAAGAGGCATTCACTTCTGTATACTAGCTGCGCGGGGCTAGGTTCTGAACTCCATGAGATGGAGGTATATATACCCACTGCTCCGCATCCAGTGCTACCTTGGAGCACACCTAGTTTGGGTGTAATAACAGATGATAGCTAGATGGTAACAAACCACCAACTTGCTGCCTTGAGTGAGGGGAGAAAGGGGCTCAAATACATCCAATTAACATAACCAGAGTATAACTGGATGTTTACCACCAACAAGCATCCGGAGACCCTAAACTTTGTGGAGGTGCCAATGTCACAATGACCTGGACTGTGGAAAGATGCATCAGCATTTTTTGACTTCCTCGAAACTTTCATGTAGGACACAAGATTTTAGTGGCCGGTTAATATAAATAGGCTTGCGGCACCATATCAGATCACCATTTACTTCAGGGGACCTCTCCACCAATACAGACAATGTATTTATTTACGAGATCTTGTAAAGCACATGGCTACCTAAGCATAGGCTTCCGAGCGCTAATTAGAGACCTGAGGGACGATGTACTGATTCATGAAACCAGGTAAGTTGTTAATTGCTTCCTGAAGCTGAGCAAATTATAATCAACTCTTAGGCTAATCAAGAGGAAATTCCAACGCCTGGGTGGCAGATAAGCAAAGAATCGCCCTCCGCTTCTGGTCCTTTTTTAGGTCTCGGACTAGGCAGCGCATGCGCTGTCTCGTCAGAGAGATGCTGTATACACTATAGTAAGGGAAGCTCCACCCACTTTTCGCCCATCTTTTTGATTGGCTTTAATCACAAATACTGCATTGTGATTGGTGCTTGGTTTCTTATCGGCCCAAATACTTAAAAACTGTTTTATTTCCCTACCTCTCCCGGTTCCCTCCCATAGTCAGTGACTTCTTAGAGTGCCACCCTCTCTTGTTCGTGCCTTCTTTCAGGCGTGCACTGCCGTTTAAAAAGCAATCTGTCTCGTGAAAATACGAGTCCGATTGCATTTTCAATGCTTGTTTGCAATTTCATTGGCGGGTGATGTGGCACTCTGTCTCGCATAGGTCCGATTCCTTACATCGGACCCATGCGTGACAAAACTCCAGGCCGGGTTCGCTAAGGAGAGGAGCAGCGCTGCAGCCGGAGGGTCGCCTAGCAACCAGGACTCCTGCGCTCTCATCACCACTTTACAGAGCGGAGGGCTGCCCGGAAGGAAGTCTTGTCCCTGCTGCCTCATTACCGACTTGCGCCCCATTATTTCCAGCCCCTCCCCGGTTTCTCTCCTGCCTGTCACTTTCCTCCTTCGTAGGAAGACGAGCGTCAACATGACCGAGTGCGTGCCGGTGCACAGCTCAGATCATGTGGCAGAAATTGTGGGCAGACAAGGTGAGTAGGCTAGAGCTAACCACAAGTAAAGGAATGGCCCCATGTGCGTGGGCAGGATGAGGCATTAGCCCAGGTTTACAACAGGGACAGCCTAGCAATGGTTATAACTGGCGCGCACCAGGCCCCATAACTCCTACGAATGGTGCGTGTGAAGGGGTTTGTGGTGTTAGCAGTGTTTTCAGTGAGAGTAAAACGTGCACATCATCAGGAGATACGAGGTGAAATGTTACATGTTCCGGTTTCTGCCGCAAATCAGGTTGGGCAACATGGACGTTTAAGGAATGCAAGACAGCTGTCAACTGAGTCAGGTCACGGAGACGGCTTTCTGTGGTTTTTGTACGGCAGCAGTAAGCGTCCTGTGGAATTGTAGCTCACTACCTGAAAGCATTAAACTACAAGTCCCAACATGCTTCTTGTCGGCTAAAACGCCAAGATTGACTGGAAGCCAACCAGAGACACAAGATCATTTAACAGTTCGGTGAAATCTGCAGCTGAATAAGTACTCAAGTACCCAATCGCGCATGCCTTAATGCTCCTGTTAGAACGCGATTGCCACATTCATTGTGGGTTGTTAGATGAAGCGCTGAGAAGGTGGCGGAAGGGGCTGCTCGTGACGCCGGTTTGTGCGCCGCAGTACGGCTCAATCTCACAAGTACCACACCTCGCGCCAGGGCTCCCTCTCACGAGTACCACTCCTCGCGGCAGGGTTCACAGCCCTTCCCGAACACCTGTTTCCATGAGCCCAGCTGCGCCACACGTGAGGTAAAACCAGTCAGGCGTGCGCACCACTTACATCAGTCACTGCTGCTTTTGCGCGCGCACTGCCCCTGTCCCCGGTGCCGCAAAGAAGGTGAGTCGCTTAGTGTTTAAAAAAAACAACTTGCATCCAAGATACAAGAGTTACGCTTTCACTAGATCTCTTAGCAGCCGTCCGCTGCCCACCTGTTTGCACTGCGTTGTGTGACTGAGAGCAGATAAAGGTGTGCCTGTCTGGTGTGTGAGAGCAGATGAGGGGTGGTGAGGCGGCAGAGGAGCGCTGCGGCTCGGACATTTCCTCTTTCAGCGCTTAGCAGAGCCGTAGGCATCTCGGTTATCACTCCAGAATCCAGACCCTGTTATTTTACTCTCTGAAACTGGCACAGGCACAAGGAAAGTATCATGGAACAAACGACTCCCATCCAAGCATCATGTTTGGCCAAACAAGGCATTAATGCTCAAAGCTGCGACGCATTAAAAGGCCACGCGAAATATGTGTGCAAATGTGGTGGAAGCTAGTTTATTTCCATCTATCTAAAAGCAGCGTTAATTTTATTTACGTATATACTGAGCATTTATTTTTTACATCTACTTGGAAGCAACACTTGCTCGGTCTGTCTGTAAGATATAATGTCACCAGTTCTTTAAATTTACATTGAGTGGGCTTTGAACCCAGCCAGAAGAGTCAACTCTCGCGCCTATTGCTATTGGTTGTTTGGTGTATCATTCTGCCTCCCACGGAGTGCTTGTATTGCCGTGTGTGAGGAACTATTCTACATCTCAAAAGTACACAGAAACAGGCAGGACACACCAAATTCTTGATCTCACAAGTGTCCGTTATGCAGAAAGCAATGCCTTTGCTTTTCTGTTTTTATTGTAGCAGGCATAAATGTATTAAGTCAGGACTCAAAATATAAACCGGTCCTGTTGGCTTTGCCAATAAAAGAATGGATAGAAGGCCGCTTGGTTTTTAGCTCTGGCTTCAAAGAGCCTTCATTTATTTTGTAACGTCATAAATTGAAACCAAAAATATAAACCCACATACATAGAGCCAGTCCTTTTCATCCACTGGCCTGTTCACAATGGCATACAGCATCAGGCATCAGCCTACTTAAGCCACAGGTTTGCCTGCATTCCAGCGGCATTTTCAGTCATCACGTGCACATCCATTTAATGGATAAAAACATGCACTTCAGCCGCTTGCTGGTGGCCGATTCTTTATTTTGCCAATGCCCTTTCTTTCCATTTGTTAACCTTTTTTAATCCTTACAGTGTATTTATGTAGGTCTTGAGGTGACATTAATTTAAAGCTAATAGTACATCTTCATTGTGCAAATAAGGATGTTGTTTTCCTCTACCCACCAATCCATGTTTTTTGGGCCAACATTCTACGAATTACATCTACAATTACGTGAAGACGCATTGACCGAGATGCAATGGTTGCGGTCTTGGGTTTTGTTTAAAGGCTTTCCAACAGCTTCAAAAGACTTACTGCGATTGCACTGCCCTTGCCAAGGCGCAGAGTTGCAATCCGTTGCTGCATGTTTCCTATGCCAGCTGAGAAAGACAGGGCTAAAGATAGGGTTACAAGCAATGATGAAGCTACAGGCATCGCGGCTCACAGATACACAGGGCACATTGAGGGCGTATCTGTTACAATATAATGATGCTGAGAGGCCTGGGCAAGATGGTACATCAACAAATCATAGCAAGACATCTTCAAAAGCGAACCGTCAGGAACTTAAGCGAAAACATGAGTCTGATACGCCTAAATACTAGTTCATTCATACCTTGCTCCCATATATCTCCACCCCCGGCCATTGGTGGAGTGGACAGACTGCCAGTATATTGCGGACATGATCCCTGATGGCTTGCCATAACTGTATATGTACCTATTGGAAATTGTGTTTTGCCAGTTAACACTTGTGCTCGCCTTTTTTTCCTTTTGTATAATGCATCCCTTTTCGTTGTGAAAATAAAGCGAACTAAAAGTGCCAGAATATAAAGAAGAAAACCTGCAGTGTTTGTGCTGCTTAAGTATGGAATCTGGATTTGTGGTGGCTGTAATTTATTATCTAGGAGTAAAGTATTTCTTGAGTTTTTCCCCCCACTAACTAATTTAGGTTCTAAAATAAAATTCATATTTTTTTTTGTTTAAATCTTTTTATGGAGTTTCAGAGAAAAAAAAAACAAACCTAGGACAAGAGGACATTACAATAATTTGAGGGGGTCCCCGTTGTCAAACGTCTTCCCCTCCCTTCCGCTGGGGCAAGTCTCATCGATGCTTCATAGAATGTGTCCTTGAATGAGAGTGAGGGCCCCGACCTGGTTTGCATTGTCCCGAAACAATACCTCCAACAACCAACAGTACCCATCCCCTCCACCCTCCTCCCCGTTTCCCTCCCGCGTTCCCCCTCCCCGGTGTGGTAGGTAAATGTCTGCTAGGCATTTTGAGGCATGTAGAAAGTATGAGGTTCAGGCTGGGGATCTTGCATCCTTCCTAAAGTCGTCTGGTAGGCGGAGCACCCCGAGGTATTTCAGGCACGTGATTTCAGCAAATTCATCTGATAGGAGAGAGACCAGGGGCTGCCATGTGTCTAGGAATGTGTCACGCGTCTGGGTGAGGGAGGCTTGTATCTTTTCCATACCCATGATGTACCAGAGTCTATGGAGCCACCCAGTGTGTGTGGGTTTCCTTTGAGTGCCCCATAATGACAGGAATTGGCGAGTGGCAGCCCCCATGGCCAGCCCCATCTGTCTCCCCCTGAGCGATTTGAGGGGAAACGTGATGGCGTTGGGGAGACCGAGAAGCATGTACGCTGGTAATCGGGGGATCTCCGTCTCAAAGTGTTTATCAATGCACTTCGCACCCTTTCCCAGTACTCCTGCACCTCCGTACATTCCCATAGTATATGAGTGAGTGTCCTTGTGTGGCCACATCCCCTCCAACATGTCGGGTCCCTGCGCGGATTGCTCTGATGCAATCGTGACGGTGTAAGGTGCAAGTAGCAATTTTCACCGCCGATTCTTTGCTGGCTACATTCCGGGCGGTGTGATGGGCCCTGAAGTATATGTCCCGCCATTCTTGGTCCGTGAAGGAGCGTCCCAATTCTCGTTCCCATCGGTTCTGTCCCGCCGACCGTGCAACCTGGGGGGGAGGGGGGGAAGGGGAGCATCTCATAGATATCTGTGATCGCCTGTTTATCCGTCGTTTTCGTGTGTAGCCACTTTTCGTAGGTTGTAAGATGTCTGCTTACATGAGACAGCACTTCTTTCACTGTGAACCTATGTCTGATCTGAAAGTATTGAAAGCGATGGATCCGTGGGAGCGTATAATAATCTTGTAGGGTATGCATTTGCAGGAAGCCCTCAGGATCAAAGAGGTCGCCGGCCGCCTTGCATTCCGATGCTCGCCATTGCGGAAACGACCCGGGGGTCATTCCCGGTGGGAAGGCCGGATTATCAAATAGAGGCGACATCAGGGACGGAAAAGTGGTGAGGCCACTCGGGACCGCCACCTTGTCCTACACCTGCATCACTGTTCTCGTGATGGGTGATTTTTTTAAGGTACGAAGGCCTGTCCGTCCGTTTCAGGAATGGGACCTTCCCCAGTGACATCTGGCCCATAGCTCGGTCCTGAAATAACCATCTCTTTTCCGATTCGGAAATATCGGAGGAGATCAGGGACCCCTAGGCCGCCTTCCGACGTAGCCCGCGTGTTCAGGTCTCTACGTAGTCGCGGGCGTTTGCCGGCCAGACAAATTGTTTGATGCTATCTTGCAATTTTTTGAGCACACCTATTGGAGGGGTTACCGGAATGGTCTGGAACAGGTATAAGACTTTCGGTAAGAGTCATTTTGACTGCTGCCACCCGTCCCAACCATGAGAGTGGTGCCGGTGCCACCTTGCCAGGTCACTTTGTAGGACAGCTAATAGAGTCGTATAGTTTCTCTCGACGGTCTGGGTCGTGCTTGGAGTCAGGGAGAAGCCTAGGAAGGGCAGCGACATCTGGGACAGAAGACCTCCGTACAGTCGCTGGCTTCGCGCCGTCGCGCGTGCATTCCACCCCAGGGGCAAGATCAGTGATTTTGACGTTCATCTTGAACCCTGATACTCTCCCGAAGTCATCCATTTCTGTGAGGAAGGCCGGTACCGATGTCGAGGGGTCTTCCAGAGCAGCAAGGACGTTGTCTGAGTAAAGACTTATGGTCTGCGGTTCTCCGCCAAACCGAACCCCTACTATGGACCGATTGTCTTGAACCCTTTGCGCAAGTGGTTCGATGTATAACGCAACTAGTAGGGGCGAGAGTGGACCCCCTGTCTGGTGCCTCTCTGAATATATAATGGCTTCAAGCGCACCCCATTGACACTGATCGTGGCCTGCGGGGCAGCGTAGCAACTAGCGACCCACGTGCGAAACTGGTCGCCCATCCCGAACCGTGCCAGGACGGTGTCGAGGTATCCCCAGTCCACCCGGTCAAACACCTTTTCGGCATCCACCGACAGGAGGACTGCGTCAGAATCGTTGAAGTGGGCTTTGTCAATGACGTGGAGCAGGCGCTTGGTGTTGTCCGCGCACTGCCTGTTTGGGATGAATCCTGCTTGGTCCGGTTCAATGATGCCCGGCAAACATGGGCCCAAGCACGCCGCCAGCACGCCTGTGAATAGCTTCAGTTCAAGGTTGAGTAACGAGATGGGCCTGTAAGCCTTGCATTGAGACGGTTCTTTGCCCGGCTTGGGGATGACCACGATGTCAGCCTTCAACATGTCTCGACGGATGGAGCCCCTGCCCTGGAAGGAATTAAATAGCCTAGTCAATATTGGCGCCAGCAAGGGGCAGAAAGCTTTATAAAAGCTCGCTGAGAAGCCATCAGGGCCTGGGGCCTTGCGCGGTTTGAGGCGCGCGATCGCGGAGATGATCTTGTCCATCCTGATGGGTGCGTCAAGGGAATCCCTGGTGGCCTCGTCGAGAGGTGTGATTGCCGTCTCATTGAGATAGGATTCAGCCATTGTTTGCCCGGTAGGCGGTTCCGCCGCGTATAAAGAGGCATAGAACGCCCGGAAGGCCTCCGCTATCTGGTCGTCCTCTTGAGTGACATGCCCCTCTCGGGTTCGAATGGAGGAGATCTTCGCGCGCAGGGTCTTAGCTTTGAGGCTGCTCGCAAGCAAGCACCCTGTTTTATTGCCACCTACGTAGTAAGTGTGGCGCAGTCGCAAGGCTGCGTATTCCGCTCGGTCTAGGTCTAAACTTGCGAGTTGGGGCCTAACTGATTTGAGCTGGCGCCAAACCCGGGGAGCCCCAGTTCGATTATGAGCCTGTTCTAGCAAGAGTGCTTGGATGGACAGGGATTACCGCTTGTCCCTCCTCTCTTTGGCTTCCGCGGCGGCTACAGCGATTAATTTCCCTCTTACTACCGCTTTATGTGCTCCCCATACCGCGGTCAGGGTGACCTCCGGGGTATCGTTCACCTGTAGGTACTCAGTAATGCGGTCATGGAGTCGTTGCATTACTCCTTTATGTTGTAGAAGCGCTGTATTGAGGCGCCATCTACCTTTCCGTAGCGCGACACTAGGAACCCGTAAGTGTGTCATGAGTGCATCGTGATCAGACAGTGCTGCTGGAAGTACCTCTGCGTCATCCACCAGGGGGGTCATGTCAGTGTTACCGAAAAAATGGTCAATTCGGGTGTAAATGTGGTGTACGTGAGAGTAAAAGGTGTAGCCCGGTGTGGTGTTTGCCATAGGTCTACAAATCCCCTATCTGATAACCATTGGCTCCCCTCCGCTGAGATTGCTCCTGCGAACCCATGGCGATGGCCTGATCTGTCCATGTTGGGGTCCATCACTAGATTTGTGTCTCCGCCCACCAGCACCGATGTTGTATTAGGTGTTAACGCGTCTGCCAGGGCCCCTTTGAGAAATGGTTCTTGTTTGGAGTTTGGAGCGTAAAGTGAGCCCACGACCATGGTCATCCCACTAATTTGAATGTTGTAAGCCAAGTATCTCCCTTTAATTTCGGCCACTTTATCCCCAACTTTCCCTTTGAAAGGACGTGCCACCAGTAGGGCCACCCACGCTTTTTTCTCTAGTGTTGAGGAATAATATTGGAACGGGAAGGCCTTCGATCGCATTCTGTGCCAGTCTTTGGATAGCAGATGAGTTTCTTGGAGTAGGCACACTTCTGCGCCGGAGTTTTCTAAATAAGACAGGACAGCCCTGCGTTTAACGGGGTTGTGGAGCCCCTTTACATTCAAGGTGAGGATCTTCAACGTGGAGTCCACCATAAGTGGGACATATAAGTAGTGCAATTTGCGTTAGAGGTTCGCCGCCCCCTTAGACCTGGGCACTTTGCCTCTACTGAACCACAACGGGAGGGTCCCTGAACTCTTGTAGGTAACCTCCCCTGAACGCCTTTCCTCCCTCCCCCACCTCCTTCCCTCCCCAAAACCAACTTTCTCAGCTCCCCCCCAAACCCTCCTCCCCAATTGCAGTCGCTAGCCCCCCCCCCCCCCAACTCCCTCACCCACCCCGCAATATTCCCCTGAACAACCCCCCATAACTTTTCCCATAGACTCGGGCCAAACTGGACAAAGTCCAGGTCCGTAGAGTGTCAAAGTAGATGAGGACATGGTGGCGGCCAAACCTTCGGCCCCAAGAACCCATCTCCCCGGTGAGGCAATTGCATGAGGGCAAACCCTTGTACAGGAGCACCTTACTGTTTAGCCGCTGTGTTGTCCGCCACCTCTTGCACAGCCGCCTCTCGCTCTTGGGCCGTCACAAGGGGGTCCGGTTTCCGGAAGTATTTAGGAGAATGTAGTCTCCGGACGGTCAGCCAACCGTCTCTGGATAGTCTTGCCAGCCCCTCCGGCGATCGGTGTGGGGAAGTCCCCCTCGAGTCGCTCCCTCCGGTAGGTCAATGTCCAGCACCGTGCACGTGTCCCGAAGAGACCAGAGTTGGTGACTCCCTTGTTTCTTAGGAAGTCCGTGGCGACCTTCAAGGCTCTTCGTTTCTGCAGGGTGATGGCAGATAGATCCTGGAAAAGGGCCACTGGGTCTCCCCGGAAGGTGATCGGTTGTCGCACTCGGGCCTCCCTCAAGATGCGCTCCTTCAGCGGGAAGTCCGGGAGAAAGGCCAGTATATCTGGAGGGAAGGCTTGTGCCCGGCGCGCCGGGCCGACCCTGTGTACGCGGTCAATCCAGATTTCGAATTCACCTGGTTCGCCGATCTCCCGGAAAAGCTCTTGTAGGTAGGTGACAATACTGTTTCCTTCCGATTTCAATGGAACTCCCCGGACCCTTAAGTTGTTCCTCCGGGAACGATTCTCGAGATCCTCAGAGTGTGCTTGGAGATCCACTTGTTGGTCTTGGAGGCAGAGGATTTCTTGTTGGAGTCGTTCCACTTCCATGCTGCGGGTTTGGACCGCCTCTTCCACCGCCGCCACGCGCTCCCCCAGACTGTCCATGTCCCTGCGCAGTTCTCGCTGCTCACCCGCTAGCTCTTGCTTCAAGGACTGGAAGTCATCCCTCAGGGTGTTAAAGAGGGAGGCCAGGAAGGCCTTCGTGATGGGCACGGATTCGTCGTCCGGGCCCGTGGTGGCAACCGGTGTCTTAGGAGGAGACTGCGCCGGGGCTTTCTCTGCTTTCAGGGCAGTTTTGTGGAGCAGGTCCGATATATTGCGGTTGCCTTTGCGTCCCGCGGTGGCCATGTTGTCGACGTTGTAGAGTCAATGCCGGGCAGGGGGTCTCCTTCCAGGCTCCAAGCGGCGCCCCCACCAATTTAGGAGCTAGTTCCAATTTTGCCTAGTTGCCGACGCAGGAGCCTGGGAGCGCTGAGTCCTTTCTTGTCGGCGGTGTGGGTCCTTCTCGTAGAGTGGCCCGGTCCCCACAGGGGGGGGATTTGCTTTGCGTGAGGGGGTGTAGGCCCCAGTCCTCTAGGCCTGTCGCTGTGGTGGCTCAGTGGTATAATTGCTGGTGTTGGCCCCCGTCCCGGGAGCAACCAGGCCAGTCAGCTATCAGACCATCATCGGTGTCCCGGGTCCAGGGCCCAGCGCAGGCTTGGAAGGCAAACCCCTCACCTTCCGGCCACAGGAGCGTCTCTCCGTCCGTCAGGCGCAGGTATTCCACAGCACGGCCTGCCCGGGCCTCCGTATAGATCCAGTCTCTCCCTGCTGCCTCTCCTCCGGTTCGTCTCCTTTTCCCTTGCTTCTGCTCCGGTCAGGACGCCAGCTACAGGGGGTCTCCTCCGCCACCTGCACTAAGGGCCACAGTCCCCGGCGTGCGCTCGTCCGCCTGTTACTGGCGTGAGATTCAGGGTCCGGTCGCTGCCTTCCACAGAGTCTGGTGCGGCCTGGTGCTGGTGTGGTCCCCCGTCTAGTGGGCACCGGAGTGTTTCTTTACCGGCCCGCCCTCGGTGTTCGGGGTCCAGGGCCCGGTGCAAACAAGGGGGCACGCTCCTCACTCTCCGGCTACATGGGTGTGTCTGCTCCCACTAGGCGCAGGCATACAGCAGCTTGGTTGGTTGGTTGGGCCTCCTAGCTGACCTCGGCCTTTCCTGCTGCCCTGCCGCTGGATCGCCTCACTTCCCAGTCACCTCACCAGTTAGCTCGCCGGCCACAGGGGGGTCTCCTCCTGTGCCCGCACCTCAAGCCTCTGTCCCCCGATATGTGTCCGCTCGCCCGCCCTGGGCGTGAGAGTCAGGGCCCGGTCACTGCCCCTCGCGGACCAAGCCGGAAGCCGGGGGCTCAATTACTGCAGCAGCCCGCTTGGGTCCATCCGGTCGCTGCCGCGACCCAGCCAGGCCGCGATTCTGACGTGTGGAGCTGCAGCCACTCAGCCGCCGCTCCGGGGGTCCTCACCGGCAGCTCACCGCTCTCGGCTTCCGTGTGTGGTGCGAGTCACCTGCCGCACCAGGCCCCAAAGCTTAGGGAGCTCCCCGGGCGCCGAGCTCACGCTGCAGCCATCCCGCAGTTTTGCGCCGGCAAAGGCTGGATCATGGCCTCTTCGTCCCAGCCGGCGGCGTCTGTCAAGTCGGCCCGCTGATAGCGCCGGGATCAACGCTACTTCTTTGGCGCTTTTATTTGGAGGAAATGTTGGGGTTTTGTCTGCAATTGAAAGGGCGGTAAGGGGTTTAGGGCCGGGGAGCCTCGGAAAACGCGTCCAGTCAGGCCGCCATCTTAGCCACGCCCCAAAATTCATATTTTTGAAGAAAAAAAAATCTAAATATGGTTTCTATGCCTGCACTACGTGCTTTTCTATTAAAATTATGTCAGTGGTTAATTTTTATATTTTAACTATTTTTTCCAAGCCGATGACCACCAAGTTTAACTAGGAACATCTTTTCATTTTTTAGCCTCTACATGTGGCGTAAGCTTCCGAAAAAAAACTTTAGTCTGGAGTGGTGACCAATGTTTGTCTGAAAGGAAAGATGTCATGCCATCATTTCATGTCTACTATGCCTATCTAAATTATTTCCATCTAGGTTACTTGTAGGGAAAATACGCTTGTGGAGATATCCTGAAATGTTGGCTTAGTTTCAACAGTCCACCCCTGAAATTTCAGATCTGGCTCGGAGAGCTTATTTTCAGGCCAGCTATAAGGCACAGTCTTATTTAGATCCATAAAGGTGTCAGGGAGTTTTATATAAACACATTCTGGCCTCCTGACCTTTATTTCATTAGATTTATAATAGAACGGGATAAAAAAGAAACATGGACAAGATGAAACGCAGATCACCTCCTCATCTAATTCCTTATAAAGTAAGAGTAAACTGACGCCTCTTTAAAATGGGTCTTATCTTATGTGCCATTTGTAAAGCGCACTGTCGCCGAAGCTTCCTGGCGCTAAAGACAGAGTGGGTGAGGAGGAAGCGCGAGAAGCGGGAAGCCTAGCTGAGGGGGGGAAAAGATACGTTTTTAGCAGTTTCCTGATTTTAAGAAGAGATGTAGAAGATTTGATTGAAAGGGGAAGGAGGTTCCAAAGCACAGGAGCCAGGTAGGAAAAACGGCGGCCGCCGAGTTTTTTAGTTTTGTTTTTGGGGATGACTAGCAAATCACGATGGGCTGATCGGAGGTTGCGTGACGGACAGTGAGGATGGATGAGGGATTTGAGGAGCACAGGGCTGGGGCAGTGAAGAGCTTTGAAGGTGAGACAAGCCACCTTGAAGGTGGACCTCTGGTCTATCGGAAGCCAATGGAGGCTACGGAGCAGAGGCTTGGCTGATTGCCATCTAGGGGATCCATGGATCAAGCGAGCCGCTTGATTCTGGACGACTTGGAGGCGGTGCAACAAATTGAGGGAGACCGTGATAAATTGAGTTGGAAAAGTCCAGACGGGAAAGCACAAGTGAAGTGACAGTTTGAGTGAGTGCTTCAGGGGGGAGAAGATGACGGACTTTGCCAATCCACCGAAGTTGGTACATGCAGGAGGATACTACGGCTCCAACTTGGGCTTTGAGGGAAAGTTCGGCGTCAATGATTATGCCCAGACTTTTTACAGTTTTAGCTGGAATAGGGGGGAGAGCCGAGCTCTGGAGGCCAGTACTGTGGACCCCAAAGGGCATGGCGGAGTCCAGGGAGGAGGAGCTCAGTCTTGCCGGGGTTCAGTTTTAATTGATTCTGGTTCATCCAGAGTTGGATATGAATCATAACTTCGTGGAACGTTTTGATGGCATGAGGTGAGTTGAGAGGGAGGATGAGTTGCAAGTCTTCGGCGTAGTTAAAGACTGTGATATCCCATTTCAGAAGAGATTGAATTAGTGGCCGGAGATATAAATTGAAAAGAAGCGGGGAGAGGGAGGAGCCCTGGGGGACACCACAGGAGGTGGGGGACTTGTTGGCAGTGTAAGGACCCATGCGGACCGCCTGTGTTCTTCCAGTAAGGAAGGACTTGATCCACTCATGAGCTGTGCCTTGGATGGCCGCCTGCTCGACACGGTGGAGGAGGATGTTGTGATCCACCGTGTTGAACACGGCCGACAAATCCAGAAGGACGAGGGCCTGGGGCGTCCCGCGTCCGCATTGCTCCGGAGTGTGTCAAGGACTGCCAGGATGACGGCCTCTGTCGAGTGGGCAGGTCGGAAGCCCGCCTGATTAGGCTCCAGATGGCAGGAGGATTCAATTAAGTTTGACAAGCACCGAGTAACATGGGCCTCCAAAAGTTTGGAAAAGTAGGGAAGGAGGGAAATGGGGTGATAATTTGACAGCTCTGCAGGGTCGGCGCCAGGTTTTTTAAGGAGGGGTAGTAAGATGGCCTCCTTGAAAGAGGTAGGGAAGATGCCACTGCAAAGGGATCTGTAAGTAAATTTAGAATATCTTCTGGTAGGTTGAGACATATATTCCGCAGAACGGATGGTGGACAACAGTCATTGGGGGAGCCGGATTTAACACGGGTGGCAAGTTCCGCTAGGGAGGTGGAATCCAGAGCGGGGAGGGTGGAGAGGGTCAGGGGGTTTGTAGAGGAGATATCCTGTGGGGATGACTGGGGAAGGGGGGGGGGGGGATATAGACATTTTAATTTTTATGATCTTTTCCAGAAAGAACGAATTAAGATTATCGCAGGCCCCCTGGGTAGGGGTCTGAGTCGGGAGGGTTCTATCATCGGTAGTTAGCTCATTCAGAACTCTGAACACCTCCTTGGATTTGTCTACTGCCGATGAAATCCTTTTAGAAAAGTGATCCATTTTAGCAGATCTGATGGCTGCTTTACATGCGGTCAGATAGGATTGTCTGGCTAGGTCTGAGTAATTGCATCTCCAGGTGCGTTCCAACTGACGCGTTTTCAATTTGTGGGCCTTGAGATCATCCGAAAACCACCTATGAGAATTGCGGTGCCTGGTGCAGGGGAATTTGACTAGGGGAGCAAATAGATCGCTGGCCGATTCCAGCCAGGAGCCTAGGTTTTGTTCTAATTCGTCGATATCATCGGAGGGATGAGGACCTATGCGAGAGTCGGCAAGAGCAGAGATTGTCTTCATACAATCAAATGAGAATGAAAAGGTCGTAAGGCTTTACGGATTGTGCAAGTTATGTGCCTAACAGCAGAATGGGAAGGTATTTCAGAGAACGTTCTTTTATTGCACCAGATATTACAATAGGTTATTCCCTGAATATTGTAAAAAGAATTGGCAATTTGGACCCTTCCATCATCAATCAATGGAAGAATTTAATCCATTTTGAAGGCCTGCGTATCTCCTTGTTACACTGGAGAAAATAGGTAGCTGTAACCACGTTAAATGATTATGGAATCATAAGACAAATACAGTTCGGCAATATGGAACCTTTACAAATGTTTCAAGACCTAGCACCGTCTCCTCCTTCCCGTATAAACCACGTTTTTTCCATTTTATCGCTCTAGAAAGGTGTTTGAGGCATTATACTTTACTGTTCATTTTGTATTATCTCCCACGAGTATGGCCTTTGTATCCTGCCATGAGCCACTATAGGTTCCCACCCAATAACTGCTCCTCCCCTCACTGTCCCCTATGACAGCAGATCTATTGCATGGGCACGTCACACCAAATATAATCTGCATACCCAATCAACGCTTCGTCAACCCCTCCCACTCTCATTTAATGTGATTAGAGATGCAAGCGCAAGCATACATGATAAGCAGAAATATATTTTCATTACACGTGGTTGAATATATGAGAACAATGGGCTTGGAGGTACCGCATCTGCTGGCAGCCCGCATCACACACATTTCTCTGCAACACACTTCGAAGCATCAGCCTCTTTTGCTTTTATACTGCATTGCCACGACGAACTAAGTATGCATTGCAACGTGGGGGGCGGTGGGGGGGGGTGAGGGGCTAGGAGCCGCCCCTTGCTTCAACTTTGAAATGCTGGGCAGACGTGCTTAGGTATTTTGCTAGATTCGCTTAAGCACACCATTGACATTTACCTTCAGGGTTTGTATGCCCCGTTTTACGTTACGTTGTGTTAGTGTTGTCACTTGCAGCGATGGGAGGGGCAATGCGTGGTGCAAGCTGTAGTGGGCTCCTGACGAGGGCCCTGACACTTCTTGTTTTTAGGTCGAGCTGGTGTAACAATGCGAAGCATTGCGTCCAGCGAAGTATCTATTGTTGCCCACTTCCTGGGAATCTGAGACGGGGGATGTGCACGCGCAAGCCCTCGGTGATTTCACCTTGTGGGCGCGCACGCCCAGCCCAGCGCTGTGCACATCTCCTATCCCACATTCTCAGCAAGTGACTAACACACAAACACAGCCACACGCATGCACACACACACACACGCAACAGCCACACTCACGCATGCATGCATGCATGCACACACACACACACACCCGTGCACACCCCCCCACTCCCCACCACTTACTGGGCTCTTTTGTCGCTGGCTTCATCACTCCGTCGCATCACCAGATTTCTCTCCTCCTGCTCTCTCCCGGGAACACCCGCACTCCTGGAATCCCTGCTTTCTTCTGGGCTCTCCACTACCCACACCCCTCTGCCTCCAAGGTGCCGCGCTCCGGACGAGCTACATCACCGCGAGCCTGGCACAGACGCGGGGCATCTCCCGGAACCTCGCAGGCTCCAAAGAACTTTCCTGCCTATCAAAGCAGAGCCCACCTCTCTCGCCTGCGTGCCAGGTCTCGCTCGTAGCATACGCACGCCTTCCATCTTTTGGTAGTTCACACTCCACTCTGTGCCTTATTCACGCGAAAAACTTAACTATGTGAGTCACAAAGTGAGAGGATCCATTTGCTTTTCGGTAATTGACATCAGCTAGCACAATATGTTTGTAACCGTCGTAGGCAGCGCTGAAGTGATCAATCAAAACAAACTGAAGACGTAGATATGACCCAGCACACTGGAATTGATAAGAGGATGGTTTCGGTTCCAGAAACTATAACATCGAAACCTAGATAATCCTGGTCGAACTCTAACCAGATAATGTCTGTGCTCTGCTGCCTGCGTGTTTTGCCTTGCACAGTTTACTCACGGGAAATAGCAGCGTTTTGGCTCATGTGATGAAGCACATTAATGTCACCCTAATTTCTTCTATCTTGGAATCCTGTAGTTGACTGTGACAGGCTGCTTTTTTCCGATCGCAAAACGAAATATGGTGACCTGATTAAAAGCCTTACGCAGTTTTCTGGGTTTCTAACATGCATTTTACTCTCGGCCTTTCTCGAAAGTGCTAGCTACCAGGGCCAATTAGGCAGACGCCTAGGGAATAATATACAGTATGAGTTAGCTCTTCATTTGGAAAAATAAGGAATAACTCTGTAGCCTCTTAATACCGCACGTTTGTAAAGTTTCAGTTACCAGCTGATGGTTACACAACAGTTTTAATTGTTTAGGTCGGAGGCCTAAAAGGCTGCGCTTGCGCAGACTTAGGCTGGAGATTTAATGACTCCTAGTGCGCTGTAGGTCCCGCCTCCCTGCCCTCTCTCTCCTTCATTGGCTGGCTTCCTAAACGGAGGCCAGCCATTGGAGGAGAGATCAGTCACTCCGTTGTAGCCCCGTCCTTTTCGGATTTGGGGGCGTAATTTTTGATGTTCTTTAGACAGTGACGTTGTCCGTCATTCAGAACATCAAAACCACGCCCCCAATTCCGAAAAATTTCAGAAGCGCCGGCCGCCATTAAGCTGTTGTTGTAGATGCGGTAGGTCGCATGCTCCCGCTGTCCATCTCCACAGAACTATATTAAACTAACACTTGCAGATCTACGGAGCCCTCTGGAGTAACCCCTTTAAGAACATCTCTCTTGCGTGCATATGCACATTTCCACCGCTTGACCCTTCTACCTCACAGCACTCCCCTCGGCCAGCAGCACACGCGGCACCTCTTCCCCGGCACAAATCGTTGCGGCCGCCGTTTTGTTTTTGCCGTTTTATTCTTGTCTTGGCCTGCGGCATCATCCTCCCTGTGTGTGCGCGCTCTCCTGTCCTACCACAGCCTCTTTCCCGCAATACTTCACGTCCAGAAGTAAACCGAGCCGGGCAGCGCGCAGGCCCCGCTGGCCCCAGGCGAGGAGGAAACAAGCTGACGGCGCAGCTCGAGCTCCGTGAATTCAGAGTGAAACCAGCTGCGCCCCCTCAAATTAATTGTCGGCTTCTTTTAAAAGGCGCCCGATGGGTCTAATTAACGTGGCCGTGTCACGGCGGTGAGGAAGGGAGGGGGGGACGGGGATGAAACAGGCCTGCCGTGTGAGGCCGACACTCCTCTCAGACACGCAGGGGTCCCCGAGCTCAAGAGGCGCCCGGAAGCACACAGAGTGCATAAGGCGCGTTGCAGTCATGACATTGAAAGGTGTGTTTTTGTGTGCAATGTTTCCACAGACACTGATGAGCATTTCACGCATTCCAGAAGTAAACCGAGCCGGGCAGCACGCAGGCCCCGCTGGCCCCAGGCGAGGAGGAAACAAGCTGATGGCGCAGCTCGAGCTCCGTGAATTCAGAGTGAAACCAGCTGCGCCCCCTCCTCCACTGGTCCCCTGAGGTGACAAACAGGACTTCTGTCTAGTCCCGACGTCTAATTGAAGCGCTTGTCTGAGTTTTCCCATGCTCTCGGCAGGATGCTACTTTTGAGTTGTGTTGGGAATAACTCGCTGCCGTTAGAAGTCACCGATAACCTTCCCACACCAGTCTCCCAAATGAACTTCCCCGAGCGGGCCATAAAAGAGCTGTGAGTTTTCATGAGCTCATGATTGAGAATTGGCTTATCTCCCTGGAGATCCATCTTCTGCTCACTATTCATAGTCCTTGCATCCGGTTACTTAGCAGGCTCCCAAGGGCCGGGCACTAACGATGCTGTGTTCTATTTGCTTCATTTTTCTCGAGGTTTTTTTCTTTTGTGTCGTGTACACACACTGCAGTTGGTTTTTAATACTGGAAAGGTTTCATTGTTCTGGCTTGCTATGTGGCACGGTGGCCACATTTCTACTGAATAGGTATAATGGTGGTTTTAGGAAAGGCTTTGGAGTTACTGTATCTTGGCAGTTTTCCAAAAATTGTTCCTTTTTGATAAGGATGCATATCCAAAACACAGTTTGCATCTTAGATTAGTATACGTGTAATTTAGGATACTGATGGCTAAAGTTTGATTATAAACAGTTGTGGCTTATAGATTCTTTGTCCACATTGGATTTGCAAATGTCTTGATTTTTAGTGTTGTTCATTTACTAAGTGCATGATAAAGAGACTGAATTCTAGCAGAATGAGCCCTTGCAGCTGCCCCAATGGAACCTTGCAGAAATGCTGCTGGTATTTTGCTGGGTACCAAGTCTGCACTGTGTGTGCTGGAGAACAAGTTAGGCTCACAGCCACTGCAGCAGCAGAGTTATGCATGTATGGTTCAGAATAAATAGAGTAACCAGTTGTGCAATTCTCATTGTCGGTAATATTTTCTACAGCTGGCATCATAACTGTCTGTAGAAAAAATGGACTGATCCTAATGAACATAAAAATGCGTGTCAAAATGTGGACATGTTGCCAGTCTCCCAAAACTTGCATACGTCTTGTTGTTTTTAGTCTAATTTCATATCCTTTCTGTATGATAAAAATGGTCGACCTTCTTAGGTTCATAATGTTAGTGTCTGATGCAGTTGTTGTATAGTGGAAGGAGGAGTGTTAGAGTTAAGTTACGTGTATATATCAACTTGACAAAGCAAGAATAATATTTTGCTACACCCTAACACCACCCCACCCCCAACACTTTAGCTTGACTTGTGCCAATAGGAGTACTGGCCAATAATTTGGTGTTTGATTTCTTCACAATTGAGAGACGATTTTTTTCCCCACTCTTTGCATTTGTGTGTGGCTGTGTAGCTCTGTGTGTGTGTGTGTGTGTGTGTGGCTGTGTGGATAGCTTTTTTTGTAGGTGGCTCTATGTGTGGGTGGCTCTGTCTGTGTGAGGGTGGCTCTATGTGAATGACTGACTGTGTGGGTGGCTCTGTATGTGTGTGTGGGTGGCTCTGTGTGGGTGTAAATGCAATAGGTCATGCATTTGCGAGTGATTAAGCTATTGGCATTGTAAATGACAATGCCATTTATTTCACGATTACGCTATTGCCAATGAAAAATGACAATGCCATTTATTTATGATTTTAAAAAAAAAGTCATGAGCAATGCCAATAGCTCTACCTTTAATAATGCCGAGACCATTGCATTGTAAATGCTTGTTTTTGATATGTGATGCGCCAATATTTCGTAATTACCACACCAGATAAGCGATTGCGGTGCAAAAGTGAGCCGTCATTTGGTTACGCTGCGTTTTCACCCATTTTTCGGAAAAAGCTTTGTTCGGTGTATTTTTCTGCACCGCACCCTATTCATTTCCATCAATGTGCCCTAACGACACATACTTTACACCTCTTTGAATACCACGCTTTTTGAACGGCCAATATTTTCTAGTCTGCTTGCCAAGATGTGAGATGTCTCATACATTCAACACAGAACCTTCCATGAGTTCTGACGGACGCTTTTTGCTCCTTGGTAGAAATATTTTCAGCGGTCTACAGAATACAAATGTTTGGTCACTAGTAATCACCACTTAAAGCAAATCATGTCATGTTATACCTATATTCTGGTTGTGCTGTTGCTGCTACCCATAGAAAGGTCACGGTCCATGAATTTGTTTATCAGTAACATCACTATGCGCTACCACAGCATCACTGAACGCCACCCATCACCACTCGTCGCAACCACAACATCACTCAGCGCCACCACAGCATCAATCTGTGCAACCATTGAACAACAACTGGTTCAAATATGTTCTCTCAATGTTGCAAGCTTTATTACAAATGTCACAAAAAGGTATTAATATTTAACTTCTGTTCTTGGATTTTCGTCACAGTAAAATACACTGAACATAATCTTCACAAAAGTTACTTACAAAAGTTTAAGCTATTGCCATTATAAATTCCAATAACTTATTTCAGTGTTAATTATTAAAAAATTAAAAGCCATTTTATTTGTAATATCAATACATCTAAGTCACGTAAATACAACACAGATTGCATTACAAATGCTATAGGTGTCACATTTGCAAAAGTTACAACTATTGGCATTGTAAATGACAAAGCTATTTATTTCGCTATTTTCAAAACCAACACAAATAAAAAATTGGGGGGCGCTAGAGGGCGCCGAGCAAGATGGCCGCACTTGCGTGAGGCTCCGCCGAGACCATCTAATATTTGCCTATTTATCCTGCAAAACCTGAACCTTGAGCCCTGTCTCTGAGCGGCGCACCCCCCGTTGACAGTGGGGAGTCCCTGGTGCGTTTACCTGCTGGGCAGCGCCTGCGGCGGGCGCCTCCTGGGCCGGGCGGTCCTCCACCGGAATCCCGCCTGCGGGACCTCGGCCTGCTCGGTGGACCCGTCCTGCTGCAGTCCGGGCTGACTATCCCCCTACTGCCTGCGAGGAAAGCCTGGGGGACGCTGTGCCGGGTGCCTATGGTGGTGGTGCCAGGCGTGGATACCTCTGAGCGGAACCAGAACGACGATCGGCCTGGTCTCGGCCCTGCTGGTTGCGGTGAGCGGGGCGCTACGCAAGCCCGGGGCTGCGGAGGTGGCGCCGGGCCGCGCTAGGCCGCGCCGCGTGAGCTGCGACCGGCTAGGGGCACGGGGTGACGGCCTGCGGAGTGGTGGAGTGACTCGGGCAGATTGCACTGGATGAGGTTGCCTTCTCACCGCGTGGAGCAGACGGGCAGAGCGCTGCTGTATACCAGAGGAATTATTCTACGCCCGCCATTTTGTGCCCTCCTTGACGGACCGGTGGCAGGGAGGAAGGTGCCACCTTGGGATCCCTATCGGTGGCGCGGGGGCTGCCAGGTGGACGGTGCGCAGTCTGAGGTCCTGGCACTGTATCTGCTCATTTGACTGTGGGCGCTGCTGGGCTGCCATAAGCCGAGAACACCGGGAGGTTGCCAACAGTACGCTTTGGCGCGCTTTCGCCTGCCGGGGATAGTCGTTGAAGCGGGGGCCTACTCCTTGGAGTGGGACGGCTGATGACTGCCCCGTCTTGGCTGGGGACCACGTGCCGGCTATATCCCGGGATTGGGCTGCACTGCTCGCCACCATGGGCCGGCCGGAGAGGAATCAGCCGAAGATCACGTTTGAGGCCAAGAAGACGGCGCTCATGTCTTCCCGGGGCCACCTGACACTGAGCAAGGTGGGGCGGTTGGGGGCACCCCGAATTTGGAATCTACGCTAGTGGCTATGCAAAAGACTCTCCAATCTATTGAAGGTACCATGGAATCGGTTAATCACCGCCTGGACCAAATGGCGACGCAGTTCGACCGCCAAAACGAGCGGATGGGGGAAGGGGAGCAGAGGGTGTCCGCCACAGAAGATGGCCTTGCCACGGTCTCAAATAAGGTTTTCAACATGGAGAGGGTGCTGACAGTCATACAGGCAAAAAATGAGGAGTTGGAAGGGAGGTCCAGAAGGAATAATGTCCGCGTCACGGGCCTACCGGAATCCACGAATGTTGGTCGCATGGAGGACTATATGGAGCGAATGCTTATAGACATTTTTGGGGCGGACCAGTTATCTCGAGTATTCATTGTAGAGCGTGCTCATCGCTCCCTGGCAAAACGCCCGCCACCCGGGGCGACTCCGCGACCGATAGTGGCCAGGATCTTGAACTATAGAGACCGGGACACCATTCTGCGACTCGCAAGGGAGAAAGGCTCCATTGAATATCAGGGTAACAAGCTTCAGTTCTATCCTGACTTTACCATGGCGGTGCTGACAGCGCGCAAGGAATTTGCCGCAGTGAAGCAACTTCTGCGGGCTGAAGATGTTCCCTACGCCATGTTATACCCTGCTCGCCTTCGGATAGGACCTCCGTCGGACAACAAGATATTCTCCTCTCCTAAAGCGGCTATGGACTACGCCAAAAAACAGAAAAAGCGCAAAAAGGCAACTAATGGGCCTCAGGAAGGCGAGGAAGAGCGGCAGGATGAAGAAGCTTAAATCACTGCATGTACTACACTGAGGGGGGGGAACGGTTGAGCAGCTCTGCATTGAGCCTGTTTTGAATTTGTACACTTGGTGGCTGTGCCCGCTCCTACAGTACTCTGGGGTTGGATTTGCCTTGTACAGCCCCCGCAACTGCTGCTGTGGGACGAACAACGAGGTCTGCGTTCATTTTTCCTAGTCACACCATGTGAGCTGCAGTACTGACCATATATTCTGTGGGGGCTGTGGGGGGGTCTGGCTCGATGCTGTGGGTGGGGGTGGGCATATGAGCCTACCGAGATGAGACTTGGGGCTGGGTGCTTTGCTGTTCCATGACAATCTCACTTGGTGTCATATAACCATGTGCTGCTGCTTGGTTGAGTTATTGCTTTTCTCAGTTCACGAACAAGAGGGTGCTGAGGGTTGAGTTTTTGATCATGGAGTATGGTCTTGCTCTCGTCAGTTTTCTGGCGGGAGTTGTGCGCCGCTGCGCCCCTGGATATGGGAGATCCCCACACATGGTTGTTTGCATTGTTGGGGGTTGCACTGGGGGGGGGCATGGGATGGCTTTGGCAAATTGGGTCTGCTGAAGTGGGTGGTGGGTTGGGGGAAGGGTTTTTGGAGTTTGTTGGGGAGTGGTTGTTTATCCTGGTCGGTGGTTGGGGCTCTGAATTACCTGTGGGAAGTACTGACTTGTCGGTATTTGTATGCTGTTACTTGCAAGTACGCTCATGAACATTCTAGATCGCTGGGTGGCGACTGTTGGGTTGGTGGGCGGGAACTGGGGGAGGCCTATCGGTTGCTGGGCTGTCTGAGAGTTTGGCGATATGGATAGGGGGGGCAAACTCACTTGTGTCACATGGAATGTGCGGGGTCTCAATAGGCCGCAAAAGACGTGGCAGATGCTTGCTTTTCTAAATAGGCATGGTGCTCAGGTGGTTTTTATTCAGGAGACACACCTTCGGGGGAAGGCGGCTGAAATAGTGGGTAAACACTGGGCGGGAGTCCGACTGGCCACGTCATTTTCCTCCTATGCCCGGGGGGTGATGATTCTGGTGAAGAAAAATGTTCCGTTTGAAATACACCATGAGGAAATTGACCAGGAGGGTAGATATATTATTGTGCAGGGTAAACTGTGCGGTACGCTGATCACCCTTCTAAATGTATATGGTCCAAATGTCGACAATCCTGAATTTTATGTGACCCTTTGGAACAAACTTTATATGCTACCTCCGTCAGCTATCATTTGTGGTGGTGATTGGAATGTCACGCTGGATACTGAATTGGACAAAAAGCAGGATAGGCCATGTGTGCGCAAGAAAGCGGCTGATGCGGTGTGTGAGGGTATGAGCGGGCTACAACTGTTGGATATCTGGAGACTGCAGCACCAATGCAGGAGAGGGAACGTGTTACACCTCTGCGCATGATACGTGGTCGAGATTAGACTACTGGCTGGTGACACGTGATGTGAGTGGATGGGTGTCGAGTGTTGAACATCTGCCTCGCACTATCTCAGCCCATGCGCCTGTTAAACTGGTGCTGCAGTTGCCTACGCATGCACCTGCTCCTTTCACGTGGCGCTTCTCCCCTGGTGTATTATCTGATCTGGTGCTGCGTGAGCGTCTACGTCAGATTATTGAGGAGTTTTTCGTGAACAATGTGGGGTCTGTTGACAATATGAGTACTGTATGGGAGACCTTCAAGGTGACTGAGGGGAGCGTGTATTGGCCTAAGGTCAGGTGTACTGACGTCTATCCGAGATTCCATGACCAGGCTGGAAAAGGAGTTGCTGGTTCTGGAACGTCGCCTGGAGCTCGGTGCGGAGGCGGCATTGCTGGCCGAAGTCAGGTCAAAGGTCACTGAAAATAATGATTTGGCGGAGCAGGAGGTGAAGTTTCTATCCAAGCACACCACGGCTAGATATTATGGAGAGAGGGCAGGCCGGGGAAGGGCCTTGCAGACCGGGTCAGGGACCCCTGGGCACGTCACTGTACGGTGCAGGAGATTGACGATCAGGGGGAAGTGGTAACTAGCACGGAAGGTATTCTAAAATGCTTCACGAAACACTATGCGCGACTATGAGCACAGGGACACGGCGGATGAGGAGGAAGTGAATAGGTATTTCAAGGACATAGCTTTGGTGTGGTTATCCAGAGGACAGCAGGAATTTCTGATGCATCATGTCACTGAGGCTGAGTTTAGGGAGGCGATTGCTGCTCTCCCGAATGGGAAGGCGCCTGGCACGGATGGTTTGTCCTCCGAATTTTATAAAGAGTATGCAGATTTGCTGATACCGCAGCTGGCGATGGTCTTGGAGGAGGCGTTTGAATGCGGCCGACTACCGGCGACAATGCGGGAGGCGCTGTTGGTGGCCTTGCCTAAACCAGGAAAGCCCCCAGATAAATGCGACTCATATCGCCCCCTCTCACTTATGAACACCGATGTTAAAATCATTGCTAAGGTTCTAGCCACGAGATTGCGATTGCTCCTCCCAGTCATGGTGCTGCCGGATCAATCGGGGTTTGTCACTCTCAGATCGACTACGCATAATTTGAGGGCTTTATTTGCTGTGCTTCACCTGCTTAAACCGGAACTGGCTGCGGTGGCGGTCATGCTTGACGCTGCCAAGGCCTTTGATTCGGTGGCATGGAAGTATATGTTGGCTGTTTTGCACCGGATGGGGGTGCCCTTTTTCTTTACTTCGCTGATTGCACTCTTGTATACTGCACCCACAGCGAGAGTGCGGGTCAATGGACATGTTTCCTCCCCATTTCCGATACAGAGGGGGACGCGGCAGGGCTGCCCGCTCTCGCCATTACTTTTTGCTATCATGATGGAACCACTGGCCTGTATTTTGCGGCAGAGGTATGCGGAAGCGGCGTTGAAATTCCCTCTTAGATCCTTGGCAGTGTCAATGTATGCCGACGACATGGTCCTCTATGTTCGCGACCGAGCGCTCCATCTAGAGAACCTCCTCCGAGAATTCATTAAGTTTGGTCGCCATTCTGGACTGACCATTAACTGGGACAAATCTGTTGTACTGCCCCTTACAGATATTACGCACCAGATCCCGTTGGAATTTCCCCTGGAATGGGCAACTGAGTCAGTTCGATACCTCGGCGTCTGGGTGCACAGAGACGCTCAAGAAATTTTAAGGGCTAATTATGGTGTTGCCGTCTCTAAGTTAGAGGATCAGGTAGCACGGTGGAGCCGTCTCCATCTGACACTGGCGGATCGAGTGTCCTTAATTAAGATGGTAGTTCTGCCGAAATTTCTTTATCTTTTTGTCAATATACCAGTCCCACTGAAGTCACACTTTTTTGCCAGGCTGCGGTCACTACTGATATCTCTCATCTGGGCAGGTAAGAGGCCACGCGTGACGTGGGAAGTGCTGACCAAACCGTACGAACTGGGGGGGGTTTGCGGTACCGGACATGAAGCTTTACTATCTCTGTGCGCAGGCGCATTTTGCGATTTACTGGCTATGTGCTCCGCCATATACGCCACACGTGGCCCTAGAAGCCAGTGCTGTTCTGCCACATTCCCTGAGAGCCATGATTGTTAATGACCATTCTGTGTTCGAGAAGGGGGAGATAGACACTGTACGGATCACGGCGACTGCCTGGGAGGAGTTGGGCAGGCGGGCGTCCAGGTTGCCATTATATGCGCCAGCTATGCCGCTGCTATATCACTCTGGCATTTCGGTGTCTGGTGAGATAGGGGGGTTACAGGTTCTGAGGGAGGCCGGACTCCAGACTATGGGGGACCTTTTCCCTGGTGCTTCGTTTCTCCCCCTGCAGACCATGACGGCCCGCTCCACTAACGCCACTATGTCTACCTTCATATAGGTTAGGCTTCGGGCTGCGGTGCATGCTCTATATCCATCATACCCGGAGGAGCCGCTGGTACTTGGGGCCTTACAGTTGCTCTACACGGCCACGGATAGGTCTAAGCTGCTATCTAAACTATATCGTGCTGCACAAGAAGATGAGGGAGGGGGTGCAGTCTTGGCTAGAGCCAGATGGGATAGGAGTCTCCCAGAACCATTGAGTGATGACGAGTGGACTGAATGCTGTGCTATGACGGGGGTACATGATCAATGGCAATTTTCGGCTTCTGCATTATAAATATGTGCATCAGTGGTACTACACGCCGGTTCAGCTGGTTAGGTTCGGCCTTCGAGAGTCTGCCCACTGTGTCCGATGCGGAGAGGATGACGCTGACTTTGTGCACCTGGCCTGGGGCTGCTCACGAGTGTACGATTTCTGGAAGGCGGTGTCTGGGACGCTTACTGCCATGACATCGACCGAGGTGGCGCTGGATGTACGACTTTGCCTCCTGGGCATCGCTTCTGGTATATCTGCAAAGTCTAGAAGATTTGTTGTGTTGGCGCTCCAGCTGGCCAAACGGAGAGTGGCTATGAGTTGGGGAGGGAGGAGAGCGTCTGACGTGCGACTGTGGCTGAATGACATAGCTTATTGTAGAGATCAACTGAATTGTTACTATGAGGGACTCCCCGAAAAGTCAAGACCACCGGATATATGGACCCCATTTACGCTCTATATGCTCTCCCTAGAGGACACTGATAGCGAGAGGGGTGTGAATGATGCCTTATCTGAGGGGGGTGCTGCACCAGAGTGAGTATTGATTGAAGGAGTGTGTGCCGCCTGCCCTGCACAATATCGCTGAACAGTGGAAGTGCCTTGGGGACCCGCATGCACCACACCTGGAAAGGGAGATCTACTGCTTATACGGGTGTTTGCAGTTGTTTTGATTCACGTTGACTAGGCCTATCAGTGTTTGCCTGCCCTGGTTAATGCGCACATGCCACCTCTGAGGTGATAGCATTATGGACACTGTACCTAACAGGTTCGGACTATTCACAACGACCAGGATTTGGGGGGTTGGGGGTGGACGGGGTTTTATTTTTGCTCACGTTTGGTTCTTCAAAATGAAAAAAAGACCGAGATTCCATCAGGGCGCTACGGCCACAGTCTTATGGTGTACTTTGTACATGCCTACTATGAACATTTGTTGTGCCTTCACGAGTTGTGCCTTACTACGCTGTAATACTTTTCTAGTGATTATGTTCTTGGACTCGTCTGTCTCGACTGGTACACTGATTGCGGCCGGCCCTATCAGCAGGTTGTAGGCACTCCGCTGTGTATATGTATAATGTGCAATAAAGGTCTACCAAAAATAAAAAAATAAAAAATTAATTTACAATACCAATAGATCAAACTTTCCTAATGCAAGACCTATTGCATTGCAAATGCTTGTTCTAATTAAGCACCGATGCTAGCTCAATGCCCATCAGCTAATGGTAATATTTATGTTTGGGCACACATCCACCGCCCACGGTACATGCCAGAACTATTCTGTTTAATTTAAATCAAAATGCAAAAAATAGAGTCATAAAGTGGCCAATAAAAGGTTGCTTTACTTTATAGGACTTAAAGAATAAAGGCAGGAAACTAAAGCATGTTTCAATCCTCGTTAATTTACAAAAATAAATAGACAAAAGTGACTTATTCCAACGGGCTGAACACACTTAAAATAAAAAAAAAGCATTGGCAAAGCTGCCGGGCCCTCAATGAAAAAATACACATTGGCTAACTGCAAAAATATTTGGTTAATTTCAAAAAGCACACATTGTCATGGTAGTCCCCAGTACTTTGTGTCCGATTTGCTCCTTGCAAAAGGGAGGACTGCCGTCCTTTACATTGAAGTTATCCAATGGCTTTAGTTTCCACCCGTTTTACAATAGAATTCCCATTTCCTTACCCTATGTTAACAGTATATTAATATATTTATAATAGCAACAACACCACTAAAATAATTATGCCGAGACCAATTGGCATTGCCAAAGCTTGTTATTAAAAGGATTAAACTTACAAGAATTACTTTACAAGTTTCTTCTACATTTCCTCAGCACAGAAGCAGCACATCTGTGCAGCCAACCCGGATGTGAAAGGGAAAGGTTAAAGAACACTTAAAGCATAATTCGGATTGTGGTCCTACTTGCAGTGGTGGGCATACAGTTTCAGATTGTCTCCAGGTGCTAGAAAACTGCTATTGAGGAGGTTTGTACAGCAATATGGCATGCTCATTCGTGTGCTGATCTGCCCAATCACACTGCTGCTGAGAACCGAACACTGCATCGTTTCCCCTACCAAGGCCCTCTTGCAAACAGACAACCATCTTCCAAGATATAGCCACTATACTCCCTTGCGTTAACGCCTTTTTGCCTTTCTAGTGTTTAGACCACAAACATCCATCTTCAACTACACACCCTCTGCAGTGCACCAGACTGTCTTCACTGCCAGTAAGGACCTGCCAGCAAAATCAATTAACTGACATCAGATGTAAAATTAGAGTAATTCGACTCAAAGCATAGCTTTAGAAGTAACGCAGACTGAAAACAAACAGACAAAAATGTAAATTTGAAAAAATAATCAAATCATGGCGCTTTAGAGGAATCCATTATGTATCTCACATTTCAAAGGCTAAAAACTCCATAAAAGAGTCTGAATCCACGTATGATAATTTGTCAACTGCCCAAGTCTTGAGTTCTAAAGAACAGGCATGTTCTCTGGTCACAGCTGATGCGGAGACAGCTAGCGGGCAACCTGCGCCAGTATCAGCAAAGCGCGTACCCTGCGATACATGTGCCGATGCACGTTTTTTTATTGGCTGGAGGCTAAAACCATGCATTGTTAAGAAGTAGCAAACATAAAAGACAGTTCTGAAATAGGGTCGCTAACTGACTCATCAGCAATCCAATGTCCAAGGCCAGTGGTTCCCAAACTTTTTTGACCTGTGGCTCCCCTGACCTAATCGGCTGTTGGCCGTGGCTCCCCACCATTTTTTTTACCGGTGGGTGGGTGGGCGGGTGGTGTGTACCTCCTGTTATCTTCCTTAAAGTATTTGGGACGCAATGAAGGTATTATATTGGTTGGAATGCTTGAATTATTAATCTCATTCACTGGCTGTATCCCAATTCATCGTTTTTTCCCCCAACAGAGTACCTGGTCCCAAACCCTTATTTATGCCAGCTGCTGCTTTCAGTACCTTTTGGTACTGAGACCCGCTCTGAGAAAATGGAACATTGAGTTTTGTCTGTCGTAATCAGTATCCCCAGCCTTATTTTTACACTAAAAAGGTCTGTCCTTCCATCTGTGTACCCATCTATATCCAAACATATTCAACCATTTGCACACCTATCCACCATATAGCCTTCCGTCCACCATTTCACTCATCCATCCCTCCATCCACCCTTTCACTCATCCATCCATTATTCATCTACCTACCCTTTCACCCCATCCATCTGTACAATCATCCATGCATCCACTCTTCCACCCAGCCATCCATTCACTTACTCATCCATCCACCCATTCACTTACTCATCCATTCACCCAGTCATTTATCCTTCCACCCATTCATCCTCCCTTTCTCTCTCCATCCCCCTTTCACTTATCCATCCATCTACCCACCCATTTACTCATCCATTCATGAATCCATCCATTGACCCTATTACTCATCCATTCTTTCACTCATCCAACCATCCGTTCATCCAGCCATCCGTTCTCTCATCCATCCACCCTTTCACTTCACTTATCTATCCATCCTTTTGTCCATCTACCCCTTTCATTAACTCATCAATCCTTACATCCACCCTTTCACTCATCCATCCATTCACTATTTCACTTATCAATTCATCCATCCTCCCATTCACTTGCCCATCATCTACCCTTTCATTCATCCACCCATCCATCCTTTCACACACTCATCCACCAATTCACTCGCCCATCAGCTGCCCTTTCACTCATCCATCCATCCATCCTTTCACACACCCATCCACACTTTTACCCATCCATCTACCCTTCCACCCATACATCTACCCTTCCACCCATACATCCATCTATGTACCTTTTCCCTCATCCATACTTCCATTCATTCACTCATCCATCAATCCTTTCTTTCATTATCTATCCATTCCCCCTTTAATTCATGCATTCATCCTTTCAGTAATCCATCCAGCCATTCAGACATTCCTTCACTTATTTACTCACCCACCTTTTCACATTATGCGCTGAGCCTTTGTTTGCAGAGTGGCAGGCAGAAGAGTCCCATCAAGAATGAACTAAAGCAAGGGGTGGGCTGGTGGAGAGTTCACTATGCCCCTGCACATAGGCAGACTGAAAACGTAGAAGTCATGCATGATGCACAGTGCCAGGATGTGAGGTTACTGTAACATGATGTTGTTTCCAGGGCTTTAAGCGGTGTAAAAAAACTGGGGGGTCTCTTCAAAGGGGGTGTTTGACGTAATTAAGAGCGCAGCTTAAAACACCTAGGCTAAAAATATGAATTTAGCATAGTGTTCTGCCTCACTGGTATTATGTTGTCTCTGTCATTGCATCTAGATATATAATACAGTAAGTATCATTACGCCCAACAAGCCAGGACTATTGGCTTTGTCAATGGTTGCTAGTTCCTTAAAAAAAAAAGGAGCAACCATGGCTTTGTAGAATACAATATTGAAAATACTTCAGTTCTAAAATGACAGGACAGTGAGAGAACGATAACCTGTTCTTTTAAACTTATTTTACAGGCTTCTTTGAATGAAGTGTTTTCTAACGTTGACTTTTACTTTTTATCGTACAGAATGCCCTTCTGCACTCTGAGGCAGGAGGAGGCCGCCACATGGTGTCACACCCCCAGACTGCCCCATTGTCATTCAGTAAGTGGCAATCAGCGGCATACTGAATGACAATGGGCGGGAGGGGCTGCTCTCGGTGCTCCTGGAGGAGTGCGAGGCGCCTCCAGCAGCAGAGGTGAGGCCTCTCACAGGGGAGCAGCGCTGCTCCCTGTGATGGTCAAATGTACAGATAAAAGGCCCGTGGAATTTACGGCCGGTTGGTCACCCCAGTGTGCGCGGCGCCCCTGGCACCTCATTACGGCGCACCGGGGCGCCGCGGCGCACAGTTTGGGAACCACAGTCCAAGGCAGTGGGCGTCTGCCAAACCAGGCATGCATTCAGTGTCCATCTGAAGGGCACCAGATACAGTGGCGCGCAGGTAAACCAGACTGGTCAAAATGTTAGAGACCAATTAAGATCCAGATCCTGTAGTGTTGGAGCAGTGCCAGCTCCACAGCACCCGATAATAGCAGGAACAGGACGAGAATGCCGCAAATAAGTAATAAAAGCAATTGGAAATCTCCAAATAAACTAGAAAAAAATGGAGTGGATAAAAGCCAGTATTACTCCAAAGATAGTGAAAAGAACTAACGAGCCTGGAGCCTACAACCTTAAAAAAGTGGGCAAGGCTGGCCATACTGGAAGCATTAAAGATGTAATGCACAAATTCTCTGAAATCCAGGGTAAGGTTAGTATTTAATAATGACTACATTTCACTAGTCGTTCTCATCACCTGCAATTCAAAGGTCTCGCGAGCAGCTGTAAGGGCTACTTCTTGGTGGAACAAAATGCTTTGAATCTACCTTTAAAGTGAATGGAAGGCCATAATGAGCTATCTACAATCCCATGCAGAGGGGGAAACAAGACTTTGTTCCAACAAGCGACTAACTGGGAAACTGACAAAATATACAGAATTCCAGCGCGCATTCCGTAACAGTCTTGATCGCTGAGCTTTAGATACCTCCCATTAGAGAGTACCGTAATGAAAGGGGGAATTGCAGGAACCGGGATGCCTTTTTAATAACAAGCTAAATTAGGTACTGAAGTGTTACATGCTCCGTAGAATTTAATGTGTTTACAAACTAGTGCATGTCCGACAGTCACAATCTTCTCCAGTAATAAAAACTTCCGTATTGACGCTTTCACAACGATAAGTAAAGGGAAGGGACCATAATTCACGAATGAAGCTGCTTCCATGAGGTTTAGATCTGCCAACAGGGTAATGTTTCATGCAAGATGTGAACTGAAATTTCAAGATAGGCAGTGAAATAACGCTGTGTATTAACCACACAGCCGAAGGAGTTTCAGCTATGGTGAATGGGAGTTCTAATTTTTCTAAATAAAGCATTGTGTAGGTCGCATCTTTCATGGCCATCAGTAGTTGTTTATGTGTTAAATTAAAAAGGCAGGAACATATCACTGCAATTCAAGTAATGCCAAGGAACGTGCCTATTTGGAGCAGTTGAAGTATCCAGCTAAACTGTATAATCGATCCAAGCTGACTTTGCCCATGGTACAACATTGGCATGTCACGCTGCACAACATCAATAACAGATGACAATGCTATTTATTCAAATTGTAGATACGAGATGCCATTGTATTAATATCAACAACAGCAAGCACTTTATCTAAATTATCTTGGCCAATTTGTCTTAAACGTGCAGCAGCTTACATTTGGGATGTTTCCAAATGTCATTATAGGTAGCATAAATAAATCCTTTAGAATGTGTAATTTGGGACCTAAAAGAAAATCTGATAAATTAATGTCCTCTGACAGGAGAGAAAGATGTTGTTTCAAAGCAGATGGTGCGGAATGTTCCAACCATTGACGACATAGCTTTCCCACTCTATAGGTGGTAATAAAACCAGAGTGTGTTGCCTGCGAGTAGCAAGATCAGGTCTACTTGAAATAAACCTGAGAGTGAATTAAGAAAATGAGCATGACAATCATTTGTGTCTACTGGCCACAACAACCATCTGAAGGACTCAAAAGTGAAGAAATATACCATTCTGCACCATGCTAGTTAACTGGTCTTCAGTGAAGTTTGTCAAACTCTGTCAAAACAGAGGGAATGGTCATGGAAACTGACCGTGGTCATGGAATTCATCTCTTTACTTTTTACATATCTCATACAGGTAGTCTGTTGGATAGTTTAATTGAAGAAAATCATTCATGTGGAAATGAAACCGCCTCGAAAGAAGGTTTCTGTGCCCTGAACCTGCAAGGACTTTGCACCATAAATCTATTAAAATCGAAGTTGTATTTCCAGTAATCATAACTTTTGAGGGCTAACTGGCTGACAAACGAAACTGTATAGATGAGCTTAGTCTAAGTAATCATATATTTTATGGTGGGGTTGGAACTAATTTGAAATAGGAGGTGGTGTCTGAAGTGTCAAACCCATAAAAATGCAAACTTGTCCAACTCCACCACCAGGGAGTTGCAAAAGACAATGGTCACGTTGTGTAGAATTAAAATGCGGATGCAGTCCACTGGCTTTGTGCAGAAAATGATGTCCATACTGATAACAGAACAGATCAGCATAGTTAGCAGAATTGAGATTATAGATCCTCGGATTCAAAAACAAAATACTCTAGTTAGGAAAGCATATAATTTACAGTGTCAACATCCCAATCATCAAAATGTAAGCCCGAAGCAATCACATTACTCATCGAAACGTTGAACACAAATAGTATCTGCAGGAAATCCGTAGGTCTGGATATGTCGAAAGGAGCCTTATCATCCCAAACAATTCTATTAGACACTGGAACGGCTGAAATATTGATGAGGGACAAGTCTCTTCAGTGTATGTGTTAAAGAATGAGAAGCTAACACGCCGCTGACTCGTTCCAGGAGGCAATGGGAGTTTACCAGGAAAAAAACAGTGGCAAATTCAATCCATATGAACAAAAAAAAAACAAGGAGTGTATGGACCAGACATATATCCAAGGAGGACTAGTTAGGTGTGTTTCAACCATAAAATTAAGACAAAACTGTGCTTGAGGCGGATGCAAAACAGAAGAACTGTCTGAAGAGAGGGCATCTTGTTACATATAGTACTCGGAGGTACTCAGCTGGAAAACAGGAGGCCGGGACTCCGCAGCAGGATCTTAATGATCCAAATCGAAAGGATTGGCCAATGGTGGATCAGTATAAATGATATCCATTGCAGAAGACGTGATTGCAGAAACAGGTACAGTGTCTGTAAAGTTGTAGGCAGAGGACTCAGCCTCTCCCTCCCTCCCTCCCTCCCTCCCCCTCACACATCCCCCAGCCAGAGAGTATCAGCATTGGTAGTGCTCCTAGGCTGCAAAGGAAAGTCCTGTGTAAAGGAATAACTACTCCCGTCTCCACTCAACTTTTTCATCTTGTAGTAGTAGTAAAATATGTGCAATTTATGCAGTTTTTTCCCAATATTACAGCTGGTGACTCACAGGAGTAATGCATCAAGTGAAGGAACTGTGGTTCCCCTCTCCATGGTCACAGATTTAGCGGCTAATGATAAATGCAGCCCTTCAACTCAAGGTAAATAAAAGAATTACTAGTGAGTTAGTTAACCAGTGATCTATCAGAGACACCAAGAGAAACCTGTGGGTAAACCTGTGTTGTACAAATACAGCAGTGAAGTTTAAGTTTTCTTATTTTTCATCATGCGATTTCGTACTATTTGGGAGGAGAGTTTTAGGTAGTAAGTATGCAAGGATTGTTCCCCCTGCCTGGCAGACCTGGCAGATAATTCTGAAAAAACGATAGGCTGTCCCCAGCAACACCGTTGCAATCTGAAACAACCTTTTAAGTTTGTCAGAAGCAAAACTGGGACATGATTGGCCCCTACTTACCCCTACGTGCATGTTACAAGGGGTTCGGGCACAGGGGAGACTATTCCTTCTTCCTGACAGCCCAATAGAGTAAACTTTAATGAGGGGGACTGCTCAATTTTGAGAGGACTTAGTATTGCCCCGCACATGATTTGTGACTCCTCTGGAGATTTTAGCCAGCAGCAAACAGCCTTCTGGGACTTACAGTTTTGACCCTCACCCTTGTGGTAAAAGATGGGCTCCAACATCTCGACACTTAAAAGCGGTTTGCTAATAAGCCCGAATTTGTAACTCGACAGAAGCCCGCGAAGCATACAAGTGCCCTATTTCTTCCCTTTCATACTAGGCTTTTAAAGAAAGATTAGGGAAAGCTACAACTCTATACAAGCAAGTAGCTGAAGTAAACACCATAAGTACTTAAAAATATACACAAAGGCACACAACAGAACATGGCACTTCCAAACTTTGATTCATGGAGTGATTGTTTTTCATGTGCTGATAGTGAATCCAAACTCACTTAAGAGGTCAGGAGCAAAACAGTAACAAATGGCTCTGAAAGGCTCTTGGCCTGCAGCATTTTTCCAAGTTAAAAATTGACACCAGCTAATTAATTTTTTCACAGCTGGAGTCCATTAAAGAGTTAAAAGGCCTCAATCTCACTACATTGTTGTCGCCATTGGCAACATGCGATGACCTAGTTCTAGGCTTGAACAGGCGCATCAGAGATGAAAACTGCAAACGTAACCACTTGCACTAGTGAGACATGCACTACTTAAGACACAGGTTACTGTGAACATGTACATGTTCTTTAGAACATATTAGGACAACTGAAGAAGAAATAGAAGCCAAAACACCTGTGTTCTGGGAGGAATCTGTGAGCAATAGTACTTACCTAAAATACCGAACCTTTCTGTGTACCTTTACAGCACCGTTTATTGTGTTTATACATTAGATGTCGCAGTTCTAAACTTGCATCAACCTTCAACAGTAAGCACAGACTGGGTGCTCTCGTTGTGCCGCAACGAACCATTGAGAGGTAATAAAAAAGATCCTGAGAAATTATGTTAACCAGCAGCAACACTGCTGGGGATTATGACAAAACTTGGTAACTGTGCAGCCCACATAGCAGTTATTGCCATTTACCCATGTCCTGGAAAACTGTTGTGAAAACATTTACCTCAAATACGCCAAGTACAGTCAGTAAACTTATGCACAGCCAGCAACAAGGAAGCTATGACCACTAAGGCCAACTAGCACGATGAAGGAGGAGGCAGATATAGTACTTCGGGTTACATGAAGCAGATTGTGCCAGGGTATAGAAGTTCCGGAACAAGCAAACAGTGGCCAAGGTAGAGCATAAAAATAGTCTGATGCAGAGGGGCTGTGAAGGCTTGACTGACCGGGCATATTGTTTGGGGGCAAGAACAACACATTTTTATTTGGTCCAAAGTAGGCCAGCAGCATAAACAATTTGCCTACTTTATTACAGGACGAATGTATGGTTATGGGAAAGAGGATTATCTGCAGCTAAAGCAAAATTTGTATCCATATCTATAAGTTGTTCCAAAATCTATACCATTCATTAATGCAAATCTTTTACTGTTCGGGGAAGCTCTCTAGGAAAATACAGTGAGCTGTTAACTCAGGGTACATCACAGTGTGCGGTACAACTGTACACATTTACAAAAGGGAACAATCTGAGGCTATATTGCTTCCATAAAGTCACATTTATATTCAAATACAAGCATAAGCATTAAAGGAACACTTGTGATTGCTTTCAAAATAAAATGTACATTAAAAAAGTGCAACTTGAGAAAATATAGGTTTTATAAAATGTGAAAAAACTTTAAATACCATTCCTGAAGCATCAATTAAGGTGCGTTTGATGCACTGGACAATGAAATATGAAAACCCAGTGAAGTGGTGACGTTACGAGGGTTTAAACAATGGGACAATATTGGTATCTCCCAATTGGGGGTCATATGGGCAGGAGCCCACATATTATGTTTGAGCTTGTTTGAGCTTGACTTGACTTATCAGGACCTATAGACCCGCTTCTCCTTACACACCTCACAATTCTACAGTTACGGCATGCCCTCGGCGCATTCATCTCGACGGGCACTACACTCACTGAGTTCAGTCCACCAGAAGCACAGGTCATGATGGGAAATCTCTGGAAGGGAGGCATATCACGTATATTCTGCACCCTCACGAAGAAAAGCCCCACACAGCTAGACCCATTCAGAGTTCGCTGGGAGGGTTGGCTGTGCCCCCTTGAAGAGGAGGACCGGCGGGATGCCCTTATGGCTCCCAAGACAATCAATACCTCTGCCAGACTCAAACTAGTCCCGATCTATTATCTCCACACTGCATATCTTACCTCAGAGAGACTACACAGACCAGGGCTCTGGTCTTGCCTCCATCTCATAAAATACTGGGACAAAATAGAATCCGAACTCGCACACGAAAAACAAGGGTCCCCTGGAGGGATGGATAGCAAGTAACCCCTAGGTCAGGGAAAAACACAATGAAGGTAACAACCTAGGCGGTAGTAAGAAGATTGCCCACGTAATAGTGGCAGGACAAGGACAACCCACTTCCAGTTAAAAGCAAATTTTATTAACCACATGCGCGCTGCTCTTATTCTGCTGGTATGCTGACTTTTTAAAAAACGCACTTTACATGACGAGCTGGGCTCGTCATCAGTGTGCGAGGAGGCTACACCATGACGAGCCCAGCTCGTCATCAGCCACAATTCAAATAAGCACAAATAAAATTATAAAGTTAAAAAGCATGTCAACCAAGCAATTTTTATTCTTTGTCACTAACTGTAATTTTAAATTTTAGGTATTTTGAGTTTGTCTTGAAGAAGGCGCTGGCCGCCGAAACGTGCGTCGACAAAATACTCATACATTTCTTATAGAGAGCTTATATGTGTTTTTTATGAATTATTGTTACTTTGTGTAATCTTTTCTTAAATAATTTGTTTTATAATTTGCCATTTGTAACTCGTTGTACCACAATTGCTTGGTTGACATGCTTTTTAACTTTATAATTTTATTTGTGCTTATTTGAATTGTGTTTAATAAAATTTGCTTTTAACTGGAAGTGGGTTGTCCTTGTCCTGCCACTATTACGTGGGCAATCTTCTTACTACTGCCTAGGTTGTTACCTTCATTGTCTAGACGGGTCCTGTGCAGACAAATTATTCCTGGGAACAGCCATCATGGTGGCCAAAGATATTGTCATTGCCTGGATGCAACCAGACACCCCACCAATAGCTAGATGGCGCCGAGGGGAGGATTGTTGCACTGTCAAGAGTCGCCTTTATTTGAAGCCAGGGGTTGCCCAGCTAAACACTAAAGGGTATGGTGCAAGTGAACTGATCAAATGGGTTAACAGGGTCTACATGGATAGACTTTTGTCTGACAAAAAGCTTTCTTTTCGCTATAGAATGTGTTTGATCATTGTGCCTACTGTAAGATTACACAATCAGATGCCCCCATTATGTCCAATATGCAAACGAGTTTAATGTGCGGTCAGTGCTAACTTTTCTTTCCTTTCTAGAAACCAATAAAGTTGATTATCAAAAAAAAAGATGAAAACCATTACAGCAACATGAAAATAAATTAGAGGCCCATTGTTAAAGAAGGTCACAAAAGTGCACCCACAGGTATCGAACATTGCTATGTGGCGGATTTCGTACTTTCAGGAATTCGCACAGGTTTACAGAAGCAGATCTGAAAATGTATCTCGTAGCACATTTTTATGAATTTCTTTTTTGCACCAGCAAATATACATGCATGCTGCTCATACACAAAACACTTGAATGACTACAAAGTCACTTGTTATTTATTTCTTTTTATCCATGGAGAAGAATGTTATTTATTAGTTTGTACCTTGCAGTGCTGTAAATTCAAATGTTTTGCACACTCCTGTAATCTAGTGTTGGGCACAGACATTTGCAAGTTCAAGCCTCGAGAAATCTACTTGCCCGCTCGCTACGGCGAGTCAGTCATCAGGGTGAGGTACTTTTCGGGGTAACTCGTCTGGCGAGCTGAGAAAACATCTGGTCTGTTCACTCACAAAGTGAATGCACAATAACAATACCTTTAAATCTTGTTTGTATCTTGTCACATTTGCTCTGCATTAGGAAACAGAGGTCAAAAGTCAGCTTGTCTTCATCCATTTACTTTGCTTCCTCCGACTAAAGTTAGAGGATATTGTAAAGTGAACTGTGCGACAATCGTGCTGTGCAAAGCATGTGAAATGAAAGGCTGCAAGATACCATTTAATGCAACTTATAAGTGAACTGCACTAAAATATCTGAGCAGTTATGAATGCACGTTTTTGTATTTCTGTGCGGTGGAAAAAA
The DNA here is from genome assembly GCF_964263255.1 of Lissotriton vulgaris. Lineage (NCBI taxonomy): Eukaryota > Metazoa > Chordata > Amphibia > Caudata > Salamandridae > Lissotriton > Lissotriton vulgaris. Next base: position 1,083,706,444 of record NC_141695.1, on the reverse strand, counting down.
GATTTTTATTGGATGAAAACAAATCAGAACACTATGTGGTGATATGCAAATTATCCAAATTTTTGCTGAAACCCAATTTCCAGACATAGTCTGTATGCTACATAGTTGTATCAGTGAAACTGCATGGTAGTGATTAAGTTAGCAGCAATTTCTATGGAAAATGTGTCATCTGTAAATATCGGTACACTACCACATTACGATTTAGAAATATATTTATTTAAAGAGTTTAACATAAACTGAGAAATATTCCTGCCCCGCTCGGATAACTATGCTATAAATGAAATAAGGGTCAAGTTAGGGGCCATGTGTACCCTATATGTGGGATCGTTCTTGTACATGGAGCAAGCCTTTTCAATGAAATGTAAAAATGTTTTTGTACAGCAGAACCTCGCATCTTTGGAGGTGCTCTATGTGATAAAGAAAAAAGTGGTTCTATAAAATAAAATATTTATCTAGGATCATACAATTTGAGGCCAGGTTACGGGTCAAGTACATTACAGTTTGCCTAGTAACATTTATATTATTTTTTTAGGCCTGAGCTCGTTTTGGTTTGAAGAAGTCTTCGGATAAGAGGTCGTTACTTCTTCATGAACCCCACAATGCACCAAGACAGTCTCCACCTTAGACTGTGTTCCCCACCCCTGACTCCCTAAAAACAGGGGAATGTAGCAAGTGAAACTGAAGGTGAGGGTTCTTAAGTAGCTCACTTCCAGAGGGGCTGCAGGTGAATCTACAACACTACAAGCCAATGGTTAAGGATAAGTAACATTTTAGCATATGCTGCTGTAGATCACAGGCTCCGCACAGAGCATAAAGCAGTGCATTCTCAAGAAGCAGTGCCTGATTACTGAATGAAGTAGATTTGTGAAACAATGTTCCAAGCACCATTTGGCCAACTTCCTGACTGGCTTTACTATCCACACAATTAGTATGTGATGTGGATCAAGTAGCTGCTTTGCAAAGGTGTGCTAATTGAGGATGGTATGTTACCTTAGAAAGCAATTGAAGCTTCTTGATTTCTGGAGGAATGTGCCTCTGGCACTTCATATAGAGCTTGCTTTTCCTTCACATAGACATGCATACAATTGTTAATCTACCTTAGTAAACCCTACTTTGAAACAGGGTGTCCCAAGAAAGGCTTAGCAAAAGAGATTAAAGTTAATTAGCCTTACACATGGGCTTTGTTCGGTTAACGTAAAACATTAATGCCTAATGTGTTCTCTCCACCCCGGATTCTGGGTGTGGAAAATAGCTTGGCAACTCTGCTATGGTTCACTTGAAAGGGGTACCGCATTGGGAAGAAATCTGGAATCAATATATCACTGTATACATGAATGAAAGGTTCTTCCACAGTTAGAGCCTAAAACTCAAGGACTCTAGTGAAATTATGTCCAGAAATGCTTCTTTCAAAGAAAGCTATTGCATAGAAAAAGAATAAAGAGTCTCAAAAGGCGGCACCATGAGCGATGAAAGCACCACATTAAGGCTGCATGCAGGGACCAGTACTGCTTTTGACCGGGTTACCCTCTTTGAACCAAGGGTATCCAACCTTTAGAGTAGCGAGAACTACTTCTGATCGGTGAAACCAGTCTTGGGTACTGCCTTATACATGAATTAGATAACAGCACAAAGGGGGCACACAGTCCTGTAGTCAGGACCCACCATTAATGAAAAAAGAGCTGTATCTGGAAAGGTTTATCTCTGTGGTCTCCAAGTACCAGCTAAGTCTCCTCACACTTCATGAAACCTGTGAGATTAGTGTATCTCCATGGGATTTTTGTAGCCTCTGGATCATGAAATACATGGGATGACAATTCATTATGGAGCCAAGGCCAAAAGACTGAATATTTGGCCAATTGCCTGAAGGTCCATTGGTTGATGTCCAGAAATTACCCATGTCAGTGTGACCAAAATTACGAATAGGTATATGCAAACTTCATTGTGCTCTACAAGTAAAGACATCACTGCAGCCATCTCAATACTGGTAAGTATAGCTCTGAGACAAAGATGAAACAAGTATTCAATGAAGAGATTGCTTTATAAAGTTAAGTACCTTTAAAGAACAAGAGAAGGGAGGGGGAGGAAGAAAAGAAGTGAATTCAGTTAGCTGTACATTTCTGGAAAGCAGATCAAATCTGGAATTCAACCAAGGGTCATTGGTGTTGGAGAGCTTGTGGCTTTCCCAAAGAAACACTAAGAAAGGAAGTAGGGAAAAAAAACTGGTGAACATATTTTCATCTGTATTTTTATGAAACAAAGGCAAACCTATAAAGATAATACATAAGTTTAACTCCTCTGCTCACAGTGAGTTATGAATATTTCACCTTTTCTATTCTGGGTAGTCCCCTGCTTGCGTTACGTATACCAGTCAATTAATCACACCATGAATAAGTGTTTAGTAAAATACTAAAGACATTTATAATTAATATGTTGAACATATGATCTACAAAGTGAAAATCAAGCGCAAGTGAATATATTCAGAGTATTGAATCTAAACTCACCTTGCTACTGATAGTTTCTAATAGGCTGACAACTACTCATCTTGTTTATTATGGTTTTTCAAAAGCACAATCTTGTAGAACGAAAACAATTGAAAGGGCTTCAGGCTACCTTCCATTCATTGTTTTTGCTAAGAGTGTCTCAGAACAATGAGATTATAAATATTAGTGCACCTGGTCTCGTAAAAACAGAATAGCAGATATTGAGATTTTATTTAACACCTAACCTTATTATTCAAACAGGTAGGTGGGTGTGTACCACCTCTAAAGTTCAAATTCGGTTTAATTTTCTGCTGTGCTAGAGTTAGATTTGCACTTAAAGTCAGGGTAGGATTGTTATAGGTTCAAAACATCAATCATGTTAGAGTGGTCCCTCATTTTTACTATTTTGGTAAACTTCACCAGTCATTTTATTTGTCTTCATTGGGGTTACAATTCATACTGTGTGCACTAGACTAGGATTTGGATTAGAAATAAATCATTTAAATGTATCTTTTGTGGTCTAATGTCTTGAATGCATTATTCTTTCATGATAGAAGCGGTGGTACCACAGAATTGTTCCCTGAAACTCATTTTGCCCAGTAGGTTGGGAAATGGTTTAGTACCACTTGTTTCCTGATTTAGGAAGGCACATTAACTGAGTAATTAATGCGGGGGGGGGGGGGGTGAGTTCTAGAAAACCGACCCGTGTTGCTAGCAAATACAGAGAAAATATCCAGTGGTAGCGTTAGTTTGTAGTCCAAAAAACACCCAATGCCACCTACCGAGGTGCACAGTATGATTTTCTTTTTGATTTTTTTTTTATTGTGCACCGACCATGCCTTAATCCTTAAGGTTGAATCTTATGAATGAATAAAATGATTATGACAGAAAGCTCTGTATTTTTTTAATGTACCAAAGAATCGGAGTTAAGGAATAGTCTTTATTTGTACAACTAAATCTGGGGTTACCCAAAATATCATGCGCTTCTGAGGGAGTTTTGCAAAATGTATTCTCTCTTGCACAAGAACGTAACATTTGCAAATGAAACAAGCATTGGTAATGCATTGGTTTCACCCAAGTAATGAATAACAAACATTGGTAATGCATTGGGTTCACATGCATGATGACTATTAAGCTGTTTTTATCAATCGCCGTTTGGGACAAAGAAAAGAACTCCCTGGCAACGATTACAGGAGTTGAGAGGATGTGGCACAGTGGCCAGAGCTGCTGACTCTAGAGCTGGGATTCCCAGTTTGAGTTTCACCAGCACAACATCCTGTGATTCTGGGCAAATTACTTACCCTCTCAGTGATAAGTTACAGCTATATAAAACTGCTGAAAGACGAAGAAGCAGAAAGAGGCAAAACTTTATTAATAAAAAATAATTCCACCAACACTGATGTTAACAGTATTTCGGGGGCGGGAAACTAATAAGAGAAGCAGATGAGGAACAAGCATTAGTAAATGGAGGAAAATATACTACAGACAATAGAAATGGAAGGCAAGTAAGTAGCACGCACATGAACCAATAATAAGCCAGGAAAGAGATGAGGCGGGATGTAACTCCCTTTTATATTAAAAACTGAAGATTTATCGGCAAAACCTAAAAACCGATTATTTCAATACACCGCAACGTATGGTCAATTCGGTGTTCCTGCACTTCTCACAATAAAACAATTACCCAACTTATGGGTGTGGGGCCGGTACCCTCATTAGGAAAGGGTCAAGATTTCAATTTGACACATCGAGATTGTTCCTTGAGATTTCACTCTTTCTGGCAATGTAGCAGCTGTGGCGTTTGGGTCCAGGGTAAGCCAGCACCCATAGAAACTTGCCATTATCACACATTTCTGAAGCCTACACACCCAGGAGTCTAGAGACACATGCCTGCATGGATACCAGTACATTTTCTTAACACCATGCAAATGTCAAACTGGCTTAAATCAGATTCTCATGAGAACATTGTGGAAACTAGAGGAATTAAACTCCTACCGCCCAGCATTACCACTTTTCTCAAAAACAGTATCCTACCTCTGTGAGGTTGGGGGAGGGGGTGCGAGAGGGGAACCTGCCTAACTTGGACCATATGAAGTCAATGTAGGGTCAAAGAGAACTTCATGGGGTTACAGAAAATGTGGGGTGGAGGGTATGGAAATACTGTCTTGACCAGAGGAATGGGAGGCTGGTCCAATACCAACTCTATTTGCCCTGGCAACACCCCTTCTTTCCCCAAGAGACCAATGGATGAAGAGGGCTGACTGAAAGACCCTGAATGTGTAAATATGTACATGTGTATTTTTATTAACAATTATTTGGGACAAAGAATTGATGAGACAGCAACATTTCTTCTAAGTCACAGATAAAAACACACATACAAAATACGGAGTATTAACTTTATGCAGTTTTCAGTCGTTGCCCTCGGTTGGTTTAACCTAAGCACGTTTTCAATTAATTCAGGTAAGATTCGATAAAAGGTCAAGCCTTCAACTCGCCAATAATTCAGTGCATGGTGATTGATTAATAGCTAGTAATTTTTAATAATAATAATAATAATAATAATAATAAAGCGCCTGGTTACGCCGTCCAGCGTGTACCCGCGCTGTGGAGAAGAGTCTGGAACATAATAGCAGAGGAACCCTTCGGTCCGCTCTCATGCAAGGGGGCTATTGAGAGAACAAGTGAGTTTTGAGAAGACTCCTAAACCTGGTTTCTGATTGTTCCATCCATAGACCCAGCGGGAGTTTATTCCAGCTTTGCGCAGCCAAGAGGCGAAATGAGCGTCCACCCATTCTCGCTTTCTTAATCCTAGGGATACCAGCTGTCCTGTCCTGCCTGATCTCAATGTTCTGCCCGGTACATACCTTGTGATCAGATTTCCCAGGTACATTGGAGCTTTTTGCCAGAGGATGCGATGGCAAATAAGAAGGTATTTGAACAATACACTTTTCTTGACTGGAACCCAATGAAGAGCTTCAAGAGCTGATTTTGACGCGGCCCTTCTGGGTAGCCTCAAAATCCAACAAGCTGCCACATTCTGCAGAACTTGAAGACGTCAGATTCTTTTCCGGGACACCCAGAAAAAGGACATTCCCGTAATCTAGGCGGGAAGTAACTAGGGCATGTGTTACGGTCTGCCTGGTCTCTAGTGGGAGAAGATCTAATGTTTTTTTGAGGGTTTTCAATACACCAAAACATTTTCTAACTAGCCGGCGGATGTGGCCTTCAAAAGAGAGGGCCGAGTCCACCCAGACTCCCAGATTCTTAGCCTCTAGACAGGGTGTAGGGGTGGGACCCAGACATTGTGGCCACCACTCTAATGTCCAATAAGATTTGTCTCTACCAACCACTAACACCTCAGTTTTGGCACTGTTCAGTTTCAAGCAATTTTTATTCATCCAGGAGGCAAGCTCCTGCATACCTTGCTTAAAGTTGGAAGCCTCAGCCGACGGTGCTTGAGATAGGGTGATCAATAACTGAGTGTCATCAGCGTACAATACTAATTCCACTCAAAACGCCTGAACCACCTCAGCCAGGGGGGACAGGTATAGATTGAATAAGGTGGGGCTCAGGGCCGATCCCTGAGGGACCCCCTGTTCCAATGCCACCTCTTTGGACTGAAATGCTCCTCTTTGGATCTGGAAACTACGCTCTGTCAGAAAGGATTTCAGCCAGCCCAGCGCTAGGCCTAAGACGCCTCCTTTGTTCAGACACTGCAGCAAGGTGAAATGTGCTACAGTGTCGAACGCTGCGCTGAGATCTAGCATTATCAGTGCCATGGTGTGTCCCGCGTCTACTCCTTGCCTGATGGTTTCTGTGGCTCTTAACAGAGCAGTTTTGGTGGAATAGCCCGCCCAGAACCCTGATTGAGAGGTATGCAGAAGCTTAGCCCTTTCCATGTAAGCAGTCAGCTGGATATTGACCACTTTCTCCACTACATAAGGCAGCAAGGAGATGGGTCGAAGATTTGAGAATATCATGGCTGAGAGTGGTTTTTTTCCTAATCGGTAATATCACCGCTTTTTTCCATGATGCTGGCAGCGTATGGGATGCAAAGGAAATCTCCAGGACGTGCCTAATGTACGGTTCAAGAGTCTCTAAGCTCTCACCCAGTACCTTCGGGGGCACTGGGTGATTGGGGGATCCAGACTTAATACTGACACAGATGCTCCTTAACATTTCTGGAGAAGGGACTGTAAAGCAATTCAATTTTTGTACCACTACACTGTCTCCAGGTGCTTCCTCAAAAGCCAAGCCACTCCCTGGATTGCTAGTGAAAGAGGCATAGAGGTTCCTAACCTTCAGAGAGAAATAGTCCGCTACTCTGTTGCATTCTTCTACTGAGTCGTTATCCGGGGCATTAGTCTGCCACTGTGGAGATCTCTTTATAGATTTTGAAGAGTTCTTTGGAGGAGTTCTCAGCCTCTCCTATTCTGGTTTTATAATGGGCGGCCTTAGCCCATTATAGCATCAGTTTAAAAGAGTCCTCCAATTCCCAACTTTGTCACAGATGGACCATCTCACATACAGCCACGGACAGATGTTACCCAGGGATTTAAAAATGTGCTAAATAGGTGCAGATGTGATTAGAGGAGTTGTTGGACCCAGACTAAACTGTTTTGACATTCAGTTATGTTTCAACTGGACTGGACTAAAACCATTACTTTACACAAGCGTGACGTATTTCATCTTTAAGAAAATGGCACCTAAAAACAGACCACAGGAATGGACAAATGTTTACAGCGTAGAATTACCTGATCTCGAAGAAACATAAGAATTGTGCAGTTATCTTTTGCTGGCTTAGTTTTGGCAAAGAAGCTTGTTGGAAGCTGGCTCTGCCTATAACATTGCAACTAGGTAGTAATACCATGCTCAGAGTGCAGGGGTTCCCCAAAGGTGTGTATTGCTCAATGTAAAACCCAAAGTGCTATATTAGTGGTAGTGTGGGCGATAAGCCTTAGGCCCAACACAGGGCATTCATTATGCAGGAAAATATATGGCGATCGGCTTTACAGTAGCATAAACCCACAACACAGCTCTGAGATTTTGGAAAGAATAATGTTGAACAGCTTAAGTAAGTTAAAAAAAAGACACTTTTACACCTTTATCATAATACACAGTTATTAAATGTCTAGGGTAGTGTCCTTCCACTACCTTATTCATTGCATACCAATTTCAAGAATAGTGGGAGTTCAGGAATAGTGGGACCAGCTTGTCCATACTTAAATCCTCAAAAAGAAGGTGTACTTATTTAACCCCTTCGGCGCTTAAGACGGAACCGTTCCGTCACGCGCCTCGGGTGAGCTGTGCTAGTGACGGAACGGTTCCATCATGGCCCGCTCAACGCGCCTGCGCGGTGCGTTCTATTGAGCGGGCGCGTTCGTGACGGAACCGTTCCGTCACTAGCACAGCTCACCCGAGGCGCGTGACGGAGCGGTTCCGTCACAAGCGCAGGTGAGCCGTGCGACCCCCCCCCCACTCCCTAGCACTGCAGCGGAATTGCTGCCGCAGTGAAGGGGTTAAGAGCCAGTGTATTTTAAATCTTAATAACATAGACTGTCAGCTACAGCTAGAAATGGTTTGTGCAGTTTATGATTTCAAATGCAAACAGCCTCAGACTGAAATGTAAAAAGGCCGTCCTTATCTCTTAAATGAGCGCTTTATGTTGACTCTGTTGCAGAGTTCCACAAGAATCTGGTTTCCTTCAGCACTGTGATTTTCTTCTGGCCCTTGACATGAATTGGCGTAGCTACATAAAGAAGTTTTAAGCTATAAGCATCTTGTTTGTAATGTTACTTATCACACTATATATTGTTCAAAGTTCATGAAATAATTGATTAAAACATATGGACACGTTAATATAAAAGGGATTTATCAACGTGTGTTTTACATGCTTTTTTTGTTGTAATTACAGCAGTCCGAGTCACTCACTTTGTGCTTCCTTAGTACTGCGGCTGCAGTCTCCTTGCCTGTAGATGTACTGCTTCAATGAAGTATTAAACTGAGGCAAGCAAACCAAGGCCTTTCAGAACTCAGGGGGAGCCACGGGTCAGCTGTCTGCATGGCCCTTCTAACAGCTATCTTACCAGCTTCCACATACTAACAGAAGAACGAAATCCCTGCAGACAAGAAAGTTTCAGATTGTTGTTCACTTCAAAAAGGCACAGCTATAAATGTTCTATTTCCACTCCTGTGCCACCTGACTCCACATTGCTCGAGCTTGCAGAGGTTGCTTTGCACAAAGAGCCAATGTGACAGCTAGTTTGAAGTTTATTTTATGGGATACAATGAGTGCTGCGTCAGGACGCTGCAACCCACCGAAGTATAGAAAGCTGCATTTGCTGCCCCCACCCTTAATTCTCAGTGGATTCCAAATCACAGTTCTGAAGTACGCATGTCAGGCTGGCCATTTCTAGAGGCCAGCCTGTCATGCGCAGTTTAATTACATAGAGCTGAAGATCTCCAGTACATCAGCCATACCCCTCCCTCCACGATAGCAGTACGATCCAGCCCAGGTTACAAGCGGTATGCCTGCACAATGGAGACTGTTTTATTGTCAAGGTGGGTGGCAGATCAAAGTAGTGGATCAACGCCCCTCTGCTCCTAGGTAGGAACCGCCAATGTTTGTTTATACTTTATTTCAAGACCAAGATCCTAGCAATAAGGTAAGTACGCTTTTAATTCAAAATACTTTGCAGAAATAGAACTTATGATAACATTGAACTATAAATGCTGAAAATATTCTAAGCGGGGAAACAGTTTTGTGGTTAATTGGGTAAGTACGCAACTTACAGTTCCAGTCTTCGGGACCAAAGGTCAGCAGTTGGCCAGGGTCGGGTAAGTACCAATAGTGCACCACCAGCCGCACAGGGGCAGCCGGGTGCAGAGGTCAAAATCGGAGTTTGGCCCAGTGCATTTCAATAGAGACAGAGTCCTTGGAGCCACCCTGCTTGTGGGTAAGTGGAAGGTTGCAGGAGCCAAGCTTTTGGTGTTCGGACCAGCACAGGGGGGTGACACAAAGCAGCACCGAACAAACACCACCAGCTGCACTGGGGTGGCTGGGTACAGGGTGCAAACAGCGTTGGGATTCCAATGCAATCCTATGGAGGTTCTTTTTGGAAACAGGCTGTAGGCATCGAACCTGAGGGTCCAGGAAGAACCCCAGAGACAACACAGGTAAGTTGAGGTGGTGGGGTCACAGGGGCACTGCGGTCGTACTCACGAAAGCCCCAGGGCTGCGGGTTCAGGGGTGCCTTTAGACGTCAGAAATTTTACCGAGCCAGTAACAGAGGTGGGGACCCTACAGGTGCCCTCTGCAGGCGCCATCGTGGGGGTCAGAAGGCAGCCAATGCTGAATTCAGAGTCTCGGTCGCTGGGGAGACTTCACTGGGCAGGTGGGCCACTCAATCTTGGGCAGTGGGCGTCTGGTGCGGAGTGGTCACGAGTCGCGGCTCCATCTGGATTCAAAGCCTCTGGAGTTAGTTTCTTCTAAACAGGTCTACTGTCCACAGGAGATTGGATTCTTTTCTGAAGGCAGCAGCCCATCCAGGGTTTTCAGGTCGCTTGCTGCAAGATAGGTCGCAGAAGCTGGAGACTGGCCGGTAGGGCTGGGGCCAAGGCAGTCGTCTTTTCTGCAGGGACGTCTTCTTTTTTCTAAGTTCATCGCAGACCTAGTTTCCAGGTCAGGGGGAGCCACCTACATACTAAATTTCAGGGTCCTTTAGATGTGCAGCAGGTAGGGCCAATGGGTACCTTACCTGGGGTGACTACACCCTCTATTATGCCTCGCTCTTATGGGAGAGGGGCAATGACCTAGCCCTGATAGGAGGGGACTCCCCATTTTCAAGATGGTGGGGACTGAAAGATGTGCTTGACCTCACCACCCCCACCTTAAGGGTGGAGTTGGCAGAGGCGAGTACACCTCCTATTTTTCCTACTTTTTCCCGCCCAAAGTGGGGGTGTAAACCAGGGGCTAACCTCTGTTACTAGCAGCAGAGGGTGGGGGGGGTCGCAGTACAAAGGCAGCAGGCCTTTGAATCTCCCCTCTTCGAGCTCTGGCCCAGCTTAACACCTTGAACGCTATGGGGATTTTTCTCCTGTGCTGGATATTTATGAACCCCATTATTCATGACGAGCTGGGCTCGTCATCAGCGTGCGAAGAGGCTACGCCATGACGAGCCCAGCTCGTCATGAGCGTGGAAGGGGTTAAGGGAGGTTTGACACCTCTGCCCAGGATGTGCATTGTTTCTGGTCCCCGAGAGCAGGGACTCTCTACCCAGAGTCCAGAAACATGCCTGATGGTGGCTGGCTGCCTACAGTTTGTCAAGGACCACACCAGAGTTGGTAGGTTTACAGGGGGGCATCCGAGGTGCCCACTGGGTACATGGTACAATAAATACCTCACTGGCATCATCATGAATAGACTGCAAGGAGTAGTTTGATATGAAACAAATCTGGGTTCAGTCAAGCAATCTTAGTGCTGCAGAACTCGAATTGACGAGTTTCCAGCCCATGTACTCTCTGTGGCAACACTGGCACTTAAAATATTGAGGAATAGGCCTCAACATTGTAGGGCCATAGCTGCTCCTGCAGATATGTCCTCACCTGTGGTATAGTGCACCATGCCTTAATGCTGCAAGGCCTGCTAGAGGGGTGACCTACCTTTATCTTCAAGCAGTGCTGGTTGGCATGCCTCCCAGGAAGGGTGCCGTGTCGACTTTGTTTTCTCCCTCTTAGGGCCTGCAAGCTGCAATGGCATGGTCCCAATAAGGGGGTGGAGGACCTTCTTCAGCTCCCAGGTCCTAGGTACTTATGGTAACATTTACTAGGGACTTACAGGGGGTAGAAGTATCAACTGGGGATTTGTTTTTAGGGAAGATGCACTGGCACAGGGTACCTGGTTGGCAGGGACTCTGTGTGCTACAATTGAAACCACATCAAAGATAGGCAAAATGTGGGGGGCTAACAATGCAAGAGAGGCCCTTTCTCATAAAGCTGCATTCACTTTCTCAATTTCTAATCTAATTTCTAATTTAAAACATTTATAAAGCGCAGCGTGCACCGTACGGTTTCTTGGCGCTATTAGGGGGTTCGGCAACCGAGGACAAAAAAATGGAGCCTATAAGAGAGAGAAGGGGAGAGTTACACGGAGAAGGCCTGATTGAAAAGGAACGTTTTTAGATCCATGCGGAAAGAAAGATAGTGAGTGGCAGAACGGAGATGGTCAGGAAGGGAGTTCCAAAAAGTGGGAGCTAAGGTAGAGAAGTTGGTCCCACCCCACTTTTTACGTTTAAAACGTGGGATCTGAAGGAGAGACTTGGAAGAAGAACGAAGCTCTCTGGTGGGAACGTATTCTTTTATTAATGAAGAAATTAAGGCGGGGGCAGTGCCTTGGCGGGCCTGGAAGACCATGCAGCCGGTCTTAAAAAGGGAACGTTCCTTTACAGGAAGCCAGTGAAGCTCCCTGAGAAGGGGTGTGGAGTGGTGATAGCGTGGGAGATCATAGACCAACCGGGCCGCCTGGTTCTGGATCATCTGGAGTCTCCGCAGGCTGTATGCTGGGATGCCGTGGTAAAGGGCGTTGGCATAGTCCAGCCGCGATATCACCAGGGCGGCCATGATCAACTTAAGTGCTTGTGGGGAAAAAAAACGGGAAACAGTGCGGATGGTTCGGAGAGTGAGGAAACAGGAGGAGACCACAGAACTGATTTGTGAATGGAGGGTGAGCTGGTTGTTCATTTTAACACCCAGTGTTTTGACCGTGGTTGAGGGGGAGGGTGCGGGACCAAGAGAGGAGGGCCAGAAAAGGGAGTTCCAGGGGCTGGAAGAACCACCGGTGAGAACCAACTCGGTTTTGTCCGGGTTCAGCTTAAGATGGTTGTGGTTCATCCAGTCCCTGATGAATGTCATGGTTGACTGGAAATTAGAGACAGAGAGGGGAGAGGAAGATAGATCAAAGATGAGCTGGAGGTCATCCGCATAATTGTACACGGTGACCTCCAGCTGCTGGAGTGCAAAAATAAGAGGAAAGATATAAAGGTTGAAAAGTACAGGAGAGAGAGAGGATCCCTGGGGGACACCACAGGTGACAGGAAGTGGGGTGGTCGTAAAGTCTCCTAAACGGACCGCCTGGGTGCGGTCCCTCAGGAAGGAGGAGAGCCAGACCAGGGCTGATCCCCCGATTCCAGCCGCCTTGACACGGGATAGTAAGATGGTATGGTCCACCGTGTCAAAGGCGGCGGAGAGATCGAGGAGGACCAGTGCCTGGTGTTTGTTATAATCCATACCCTTCCTGAGGTTGTCTAGGACTGAGACCACAACTGATTCAGTCGAGTGCCTAGGACGGAAGCCGGCCTGGCGGGAGGCCAGTCCCCCATTAACCTCTACATGGGCGCTGAGTACCGCGGTGACATGGCGTTCCAGCACCTTGCCCAGATAGGGCAGCAGGGAAATGGGGCGGTAGTTGGCTGAGATGGACGGGTCAGCGCCAGGCTTCTTTAAGATGGGCACTATGGTGGCTGATTTGAGCGCAGGGGTCACTACTCCCTGTGCTAGGGAGCTATTGAGGAAAGTAATGGGGGGTTCAGGACAAAAGGAGTAGATTTGTTGCAGGATTCGTGCCGGACAGACGTCTGCCGGGGAACCCGACTTCACTTTGGGAAGTATCTCCAGAAATATTTCCTCAGTGAGGGGGGGAATGGAGGTAAGATGGCATTGAACGGTGGGAGGGGAGGGATCAACAAAGGCAGGCGAGGGAGGGGGGGGATGTTGGCCTTGATGGTTACGATCTTATCCAAAAAATAGGTGTTAAGTTGATCGCATAGAGGCTGGGAAGGAGGGATTTGGGGTGAAGCTCTGTCTGAAAAGGCCAGGTCATTCTCATTTCTCAAAGCTACATTCACTTTCTCCTTAGTGTCCACCATCTAGTCTGTTGCTTGGGAAAATCAAACTAAGTAGAAAGGAATGGCCTATGCATGAACTGAGATCAGGGCTTCAAGACGAATAAAAAACATGTCTGTGGGTGGTCTCAAAAATGGGAGGTGGCTTAAACGTGTAAACTACATTTCTGTGGTTCCCATAGCGTGCCACCAGACTAGTATTCTGATTCTTCTCTAAACTTTCTGTTAAAGCATTCAGATCTATAACAACTGACATACACCTAAATCCAAACAGAACTGGCTTTGCCAATGGTTGTTACAGGTTAATATAATAGTATTGGCTTGGCAATAAATAATTAACATTGAATGGTTCCCATTCTGAAACTTAGGGATTGAATTAAAAATTATCAAGGCCCGTGGAAGGGCTATTGGTTTTCAAAGTGTCTCAATCATTCCTATTATGTTCACTCTACATTAGACATGTAAACCCTTGTGCTCTCAAAAATGTGCGTCTTTTAAACCTGGTCTCTTTCCTCTTCAGAATATTAGATTAGCTCCCTCCTGTTTCAAATCTATTTTCTGGAATCACCCACTTCCCCAGACACACAATGCTTCCACTCACCTATAAGCACTGCATTTTCTTTTTCATTCACCTTGTCATTTTTTTGACAACTGTGCACCGCCTTCGTGTACATTTGTACAGAATCACATGTGCACCAGGAACATGTGACCATTACTTTGTGCACTTTGCAGAGGCCCTGGATTAACCATCTGAAAGGCACTGTGAGAAACTCACACTGCCATCTGCCTTACCTCCAGAACTCTCAATTATAAAACCATTCTAAAACAAGCACAGAGGCGACTCAGTTCAAAGTATGCATTACAGCAGTAGTATGCTACACAAAATAAACAGAAACACAACATGCTAAAAATAGCTAACATTCTTAGAGGATAAAAGAATAATTAAAAGAGTAATTATAGACAAGAACTTAATACCCGACACGGAGCACCTCATCGCTTTTTACATTTATTGTTCAGAAGTTGATCAGGATTTTTGCCTGTAAAGCTATGGACATGACTATTGAGCTTATTAGGGATCCTTTTCAATGTCACTTTTTAATTACTTCTCGGTTTGAGACTCACGGGAACCTGACTCTTGAAGCTCTGATTGAGACCAGGAGGGTGTGTGGCCTTCACTGCAAAGTATTCCTCCACCGACCAGTGAAAGGTGTTAAAATGCTGCTCAGCATGGTTTGCTCCAAGACTATGCAATCTTCATTCAGCCAAAGAACTGGATGTGCCCCAACCGTTAATAAAAGAGTAAAAAATAAATAAAGAGAACAAACACACCAACTGTGAGCCTATGCCCCTTCAGATTAGCCATTGAGCTTTGCCTACACACTTCGAGCCGGATTACAAGTTGGGTGGTTTGTGAACCACTGTAACTGCGGTTCGACCAAAGCGAGCTCAGCAGACAGACTGCCGTTATAACGAGATTGTCAGGATTGCCTTTGCAAAGACCGCAGTCAAACCGCTGACACCCTGAGACCAATGCGGTTGTGGTGGGGGAAGCGCAGCTACCATAGGGCAGTACTGAGTATTACGAGCTGGCTTTCTGATGAGCAGAATGCAGCGGTGGGACCACAATTTCCAGGTGGGTGTAAATTAAGGATTTGGGGTGCATAATCACCCCTTTCCTGTTCTTGCAGGCAGAGTTCCATGTGAACTCTTTGTATCCAGGACCACCCTTCACAGCAGCATCTTCACCCTGAAAAATGTGACCCTGTTTGCGGCGATCTACAGGTAATTACCTTATGTACCATATACACACTGCCTGAACTGCCCACATATGAGTCGGGCTCTGGTAATGGGTAGGAGGCATTTTTCCACATGTACCATGCATATGTGCTCATTTGACACATATGCAGTTGAAATGCTCACGCAGACATCATAGATATGGAAAAGCATTGTCCACCAAGTCCGCCCCAGCCACACCGCGATAAACTCGTAATACAGCGGTCTGAAGACCGCCAGCGTTGCGTCTTCTAGCAGTTGCGCTGTTTGGGAGGGGTGGACTGCCAGACTCTTAATCAGGCCCTTAAACTTGCATCTGAAACTGCATCTTTGCCACAAACGCATTCAGGGCCTAGAGACCATAGACCGATGCAGAGTACCCTCTGACAATTAGTCAAGACACTTACTAATACCATAAGACTTACAGATGTTACTATTGTTTTTTACTACATGTGGATAAAAAAACACTTTATCCAAACGAGAAAACTGCTGGATATTATATTAGATTTACCTTTACACATACTAACCTTCATGAACAAGCCTAGACTGTTCAACATTCTTACCCCATGAAATCAAGTAAAACATTTTAGAAATTGTACTTTTCTTCTGTGATTCCAGGGACAACGACAATATACGTCACAAGGATTGCCTAGTCACAGTTTACATCCCAATATCCTACTAATAGACAGCAGACAATGACAAAGCTCTACCTGCTGGTACAGCAGGCAGAGTTTGGAAGCTTAAAGGTGTGGTGCGATTTTCATTCTTTGTAATGTTGTTCCACTTACCATTCCATTTTCTGTCATAAATAAAGTAGTTAACATAAGAGCTTATGCCTTCAGTTGGAAATCATTTTGTAAAGTATTCTTGTAAAGTAACCTGCTTGCAGGGGAGATATACTGTGATCATAAATATCAGTGAAAATACTCTTATGACAAAGCTGATGACAAACACTTAACAGAAACACCCAAAGCTAGGCAGCCTATCAACAGTCCGCCAACATTCTATTGTCCTCACATTTACAATACAAATGTGCCACATTTTCGAAGGACTGATGTCACAAACTGGCAGCAAAACAACTTACCTTCCAACATGGTTTTGATTGTTACTGACTGCTTGGCAATTTCAACATCAACCTCGAAAATTTCTCCATCAGAACTCTGGAGTTTAATAGTAGGCATCTAAAGAGGTAATAAAAAAAATGTTAGGCCACAGTCTTAGTTTTGTTTGCAATGTATTACTGCTAATAGTGATCTGAAAAAAAGGCTGAGCGAGATCGAATATCAACCAGTTTACAGAGCCCTTGCTTCCCAGATAAGTACTTCACTTTGATGGGTATGCACCTCCAAAGAACAGGTAATGTGAAGTAAGGAAAAAGTTGCCCTCAATTCCTAGTCAAGTACATGATTATATTTTTCAACATGTGAGGGATATTTAGTCAGTCATCTTAAAATTACATTTACATGTGAACCATTCTCTTTAAAAGTGGACTGCATGAGAAAGCAAGGATGACAACTAATGTCTTAAGCTTCAGTGGACAACAGGTACCACCTTGGCAGCAGATGTATAGACAGAGCAGGTAAAGAACAGGCAGCTACAGAACAACTTTCCTCACACAGACCAGGTGCAGTATTTGCAGCAGCTGTGCAAACTCCCAATAGGGCTAGCATAACCAACGGTTCAAAAGACCAGAGTGGTAGGTGAAGGCCTGCACGTTTTGCATCACAGATCTGTTCTGTTGGACCCCGTACAAGCTGCCTATGAATCAGTTATGTTCCTGCTTACTAACAGAATATCCTTGGCTTTCGGAGAGGAGAAAAGCCAAAAGATCAAACAGAGGAGAGAGCAGTGTGAAGCACAGGAGCTCTAAGGTCATTGGGAGCTCTATGGGGTGGAGCAACAGGCAACTTGTAGTTGGGTGTGGTGCGGTTTTAGTCTAGATGAGCATTAGTGGGGATCCTGCTATTGCCATTCTCAAATGTCACCCAAGTCCCTCTATGTTAACCTTGAGGCCAAAGTCGAGTGTACTGCTTTGAACAAGTAGACTCAATTCCCAATGCAGATTTACACAGAACAAAACCAACCCACTTGGATATTTAAACAGAACCACTGTAAGTTGCCTGCAAGCATTAATAAACACGAACAGTAAAGAAGCAATCTCGCAAGAGAGCAAGCAATGGAGAAGATATAGAATGTAGTTGGTCATGTATGTGAGCTATGCATACTTTGAAACACCACCGCAATTCTATGACAGTGGTCATTTAGACATGCCAACTCGCACAGTGCCACCATGTGTCACACAAGTTCAGCTCCCTTCACACTGTTGCAAGAAAAACAAGCTGAAAACTACTGCACAAAGTTTTCCAGCTTGTGTTTGGAGGCAGTAAGAAGCTGATGCCCATTAACAGGAGTGTAAACACTCCATGGCATCTGTGACAGCCTCAGCAACCTTTGGTTTAATTTTGGAGGAGGGCAGTGGCTCTTAGGTAGCTATAAATGTGTTCCCCACCCGCTCCAAGGACCTGCTGCCTCCTCACGGTGAAATGTATTTTCAAACTGGCAGGCCTGGGCTGATGCACCACTAGGCTACTTCTCACCAAAATACAAATCCGGTGTTCACTATACAATACAAACTGGAAATTACCTCAATATGATGAAGGTTTCCTGAAGTGTCATTCTAAAGAGTATGATTGCTACTACTATGTTAAATTCGGTCTAAAAACATTGCTTGAGCAAAGCCAATAGGGCTGACTGATGTGCCAAAAGCATGTAAACATTTGGAAATACGTTTACAAGCGCTACATGCACAAATGCCGTGTATCACATTAAAGGTTGCCCTATTGGGTTTGCTCAATGCAGGAGTGAAAAGTAGCAAAAATATTAGCTTTGTATAAAGAAGACTTACAGGAGGCACAGACCTGAATCTGACAAACTGCAATGTTGGAGTGTGCTCTTCAGATGCAAAATAGTCCCCAATGGACACAAAACAGCCTACAATAGGGTCAGACTAAAACTCCTCTAGGTGAAGCAAAGTCCACTGTACATACATTTTAAAGAATCGATAACTATGTCATACAGGAAGATGCACTGCCAAGCCAGACCTAAGAGCACTATGCACACGTCTGTCTACAGGTTGCCTTAACAGAAACAATATCAACAGTCACAAAGAATCAGAAAGAAAATCGAACGAATAGAAAAACCTAACCATTTCAAAAATGAATTTCGGACAGAACGCCAGGGCACACAAACTATGCTACTCATCCTTAAAATGTAATTTGGTATGTCAATGAGGAATAAGAACACAAGCAGTGAAGTTAAGGCGGCTAGGACCTCATATCTTCTGTTGGCTTAAAGAGGCCAGAACGGGTATAAAACAAAGAAAGGCGAGAAACTCGCTTGCACTTTGTTTCTAATGTTGAATCTCAACACCAATTCTACGTCACATCCGGAGGCTCAGATTAGGCTTCTCAGTCTTTACTGCAAATTGAATAGCAGCCAATATTTTTTGTTTTTAAAAACATTAAACAAACTACGTTTCCCATCAATATAACGGTATCGTCATATGTCGAATGCGCCCATCACCATAGTTGTAACTCCATAAATGTCTGAGACATCATTGTGCCTCCTTTTACTTTCCTGCTGCAGCCGAGTTAAGTACTTATCTATACATATTACTATATATGTTTCTACTGTTAACTTTTCAATGTTCTTGTATATTCTTGATGTGATGAGCCCACAGTGTGTTCGCATTTTGTCCACCGCAGGACCTTGAGCACTGACAATGCGTGATCTTTACCCATTTTTTATTCCATATATTATTTTAGTCACTGTTTGTTTCCTTTAACATATTTGCTTCCATGTTGGTCTAGCAGTGGTCTCCTCTAGTCACTGACTCGAAGTCTTAGTGGAACGGCCAGAAAGTGGACTGCACCTGTCGAATCAACAACCCAGTCCTCCGTCTAGTTCTGTCATTGAGGTCCACGCAGGTTATTCCTTTACCCGGGTTGTTTATTAAGGGGCTGCATTGAAGCTCCTAAACGTGTGCGGACCTTCACCCTGCAATCTTGGATATTCTTGAGGCGGTGCTCCCCAGTGATACCACCAACCCCCACAGCACACCGTGGGTTGTCAAAATTGTATTAGGTTCATCCTACGTGACCAAAAGCGGTACAAAAGGGGGTGGTGATGGACGGAGCATCTGAATCAAACACTCACACCCAGTCAAAAGATCTGGGTTTAATCCATCACCGTTCTTTAGCCCACTCTGCCACCCCAGTTCAGACATGGCTATATGCAAATCAGTCTGACCATGTGCCTCATGGAACAGTCCAGCCCAAACTGCCAAGCCATGTCTTCCCTGGATTGGAAACAAGCTTCCGAGGACCGGTTTCTGGCATTCCAGCCGTCTTCAGCCCGGCTTGCTTGAATCCAGTGGCAAAGTGAGCAAGGGACTCACGCCTGAGCATACCCTGCCACACTTATGGCGGCCAAAAGCGGTACAAAAGGGGGTGGTAATGGACGGAGCATCTGAACCAATCAAACACTCACAACCAGTCAAAAGATCTGGGTTTAATCTATCACCGTTCTTTAGCCCACTCTGCCACCCCAGTTCAGACATGGCTATATGCAAATCAGTCTGACCCTGTGCCTCATGGGAACAGTCCAGCCGAACTGCCAAGCCATGCCTTCCCTGGACCGGAAACAAGCTTCCGGGGACCGGTTTCTGGCATTCCAGACGTCTTCAGCCCGGCTGAGTGTTTGATTGATTCAGATGCTCCGTCCATCACCACCCTCTTTTGTACCGCTTTTGGCCACCATAAGTGTGGCAGGGTATGCTCAGACGTGAGTCCCTTGCTCACTTTGCCACTGGATTCAAGCAAGCCGAAGTCTGAAAGAGTAGTTTTTACCCCCGATGGAGAATATCCCGAGCACGTCGGCTAGACTAATCCTGAACATCCCAAGCCGCAACCACATCACCGGCCACATGAGGCCTTCACTAGCTACCTATCAACAAAAGAGTTACCTTAAAACTCCTCATACATGCCTTCAAAGCCCTCCACAACGCTGGATCTGCATACCTCAACCTAGGCCTCTCCTTCTACACGACCACCAGCCATCTCTGCTCTACCCAACTTGCCCTGTCCACAGATCAGCAAGACCAAGGCTGGAGGAAGATCCTTCTCCTACATTGCCTCTGCACCTCAGGCAATACCCATGGTTCACGCAATTCAGGAAGGACCTCAAGACCTGCCTCTTAGACTGAACCACATAGCACCTCCCGGTCCCCCGCCCCCCGCTCCCTTGGGACCCTTTAGGGTAAGTAGTTGCGCTTTATAAGAAACTTGATTAATATAAACGCTAAATCCCCAAGATAAAAGTGAATTGTTATGCACTCTCTGGTTGGGTCAATGCAGGCCTTCATCTGATGAAGGTTGGTGAGAAGTACTGTTAAGCGGAATACTGGGAACAACCATTCTTCAAGGAGTTACGGAAAGATAAAAACTGAAGCAACACATGCACAAAAAATAGCTACGCACAGTAATATCAGAGCTCCAATATGTAAGTGCTACAACTGACAAAACAGAACGATGCCCTGCATGTTGCCGTTCATGTTGGCGCATACTTCTATTAACGTCAACTCGAGCAAAATGTGATAGTTTCAATTCACTAAATTCAATTAAAAAAATTACTTCGTTCTTAATCAAACTACGTCGGATATGCTTTCAGTACTCTATCAGTTCACAGAGAATGCATGTTAAATAAACATTTGATCTGAAGCAGCTTACTAAAGGTTATCACAATTCTCGCTGCTGAAGAACGCCCGAGATTAAGTTATCCTACTACTCCAAAGTGGTCCTGGCAATGAGGCCAGCTGATCTCCAGTAGCTATAACATTTAACAAGTCATCCCCGCCTCCCCCCGCACCTCCAGCAAACTAAAAGCCCGAATTTTAATCCGCAATTAAATCACAAGGTACACGCCCTGAACTTCCAGTCGAACTCAATGTCTATTCTGCGTTCTTCAGCTGCACATAGTGGTTTGTTTGCTATTCAGTGTACTTATCAGGTGTTACTAGGGACACTTGGGAGTGGCGAACGAACCCGTTTGGACACAATCGTAGCCATGCAAAGATCAACATACCAATACGGGATTCAGATACTATAAAATACGTCGTATGGATCAACTCGGACAATCGACTTCTACAGACTCGGTGAGGTCAGAAGCGTTTAACTGTTGGCATGGTGATAACTGCTTAGTCACCACGCCTGGCACTGCTGCAGGGAAAGGGTTACCGTGAATCCACTTCCTGCTCTGCGCAGTAACACCTTGTGCAAAATCGAAGCCATTCGTTCATATTTGAATTGTAAAACACCCTTGAACGCTAAGGTTGAAGTCCTATTAAGCAGTGGGACTAAAGTAATATAGCGTTACTGAGAGTGCCCAATGATAAAAAAAGAGGCCAATCGTTAGAGTGACCAGACGTTCCGAATTTCCCAGGCAGACCCGCTTTTCAGGGGACTATGTCCCGACGATATTTCTTAATTGTTAATACACGTCCCGGTTTACGGGACACAACAACTCATCCGTACAGGAAAATTGAGAGGGATGGTGTACTCGGCGCCACAACAAATTCGTTACATAATATACTCCAAGTCTCTTTGCAGCTTGGTATATAGAGATGTATTCATTTGTATTATGAAAAAGGCTACGGCAAAACAGTGACAGGCCAGATGTATACCTTGATCATTGTCAGCCTTTAGTTCTACTAATATGGCTGGCCTGTACCTGCTTTCTTCTCAAAACGTACTCACCCTACAAATGGCAGGGGTTTAGCAGTATAAATAACGTGTTCGTGACCAATGTTGGTAATAAGTGGCACTAGGCTTCTGTCTGCCTATGTTTACAACCCCCCCCCCCCCCCCCCAACTTAACCAAGTGTCAAAAGACATCTGACTTGACAGCTCAGAGTCCGCCCCAGAAACACTATGAATATGTTTGTGAGGAAGTCGAGAGGCGTTTTCTAGAACGCTACTTAAGAGAATATATCGTCAGCGTTACAAAATCAATTAAATACAATTGACAAGCCGGGTCACGCAAAGTAGACACATTTGGATACACAAAGTAACAAGCTTCGAAAGTCTGGACGACTCTACAATTATGTAATTTAATTACCAAAACTTAAACTAAAAGTAAGCGAGGGGAGTAAACAGACGTTGGGGGCTAGATACCAACATGGAAAGAGGTATAGATTATGCCAGAGGATCCTGAGGATGAAGATAGGCGGGTGAGTTTAAAGTACAGGGTAAAGGATCGGGCAGGAAGTTGTATAGGAGAACTAGCTCAAACGAATGAACACGAAGGAGAAAATGGGGCATGAGGTGGCAAAGCAATCAACGTATTAGGTGGGACTGAAGGAGGTAGTGACATAAAGGTTCTTCAACAGAGAGGAAGAAGATGGGAGTTCGGGGTTTAGGAGTAAACTACAAGGGGGTAGGAAGAAGAAAGTACATAAAATGAGCTGCTGTAGTAGGGTGAAGGCAGGTGTAGAAGGCCCTTCCAGTTCACAGGGCCAAACCCTGAAGTTTCCCTTCCAATTCACATCTTCCCCCACCGGCCCGCACTCACATTGTCTCCAGTACCCGGAGGCGGTGATGAACGTCTCTGACGGGCCGAAACTGCTACTGGGCCCGCACACACTGAGCACCGCGCGCAACAGCCCCAATCCCGCTTGTAGCACACGCACGAGCGTAACGTCACAGACCGCAGCGACTTTAGGCTGCCCACTCAGCTGCCTGTCCTACTGCACTGCGGGCCTGAGCAGGGCGCTAATGGAAACAGAAAACAGACGCAGCCGCCTCAAAGGCCAGATTTCGCGAGCAGAGCACGCCCTGCCTCTCAAACGAGAGCTTCGCTGCACAGAGCTTAACCGCCGCCGGTGTTTTAACACTTCATGTGTAATGTCGGAGTCCATATTTTAAACTCCCAACGGCGTCTAAGTAAGGAATGATAAGGGAGACCCCCCAGGAAAAAATAAAGTGCTAAATTCTATATAGTGTAACTGGGCGAAAGTGTAGCCACCGCCTGATCGGTAACGTCGGAATCCACAATTTAGCGAATTTAGTCGTATCAAATTAAAGGAAATTAAGGTGGAGAATGGGAGATTCACACAAAGAACTAGAGCGCTAACTTCTGTAGCGGTGCCGTCACAAAATGGCATTTCATGGACGCCATGCTGCTGAAACTGCAAAAAATAGAATGAGATGGTAATATCGGGTTATGTTTATGCTAAAGTGACTTGCTGCTCATTGTTCTAGTCTTTGCCGTGCCAACAACTCTCTGAAGGCTGGCATATACTCCACCCCACACCCATCCAACTCAGGTGGCACAAGACATGTGACCCTGGTAATAAAAGGGGCCAGCCGCATGTTTTTATTTTTATTTTATTTATGCGTTTTTATATAGCGCGGACTTTACCCGAATGTGTCAGAACGCTTCACAATAGTAACAGAAAAATTACAAATGAACAAATTACAAAAGCAGACGATAAGTTACATCAGGTAAAAGTGACAACTGTGAGCAAACAAAATACATGAGGTAGCAAACAGTGTAATACAGGAGGAAAGAGTGACAAGTGTGCAGGTTACAAAAGAAAACAAAGTACATTTAGAGGTAATATACTGCAAAATATGCTAGACACAGAGGCACAAGAACAAACGTTACGTAGGCAATGGTGGCACTTGTGCATGTATCAAAAGCAAACATAATGTGAGAGGTAGCAAAGTGTGTGTTACAAGAGAAAAGTGGAGCTCGCTAGCCGCAACGTGACAAGGGGAAACCTACCTTCTGACTCCCTCAGCCTCGGGTCGTATTTGGAGCATTTGGCAGCACTTTTGGTGTTTTAGGACAGGCGCCGGACTGCGAGGTCCAGCACCCTCAGCGGCTTGACATTCGCCGCAGCTGGAGCCTCTTCCCGCCCCAGCCTACTTAGCTCCACCCACATCCGCGCACCGCGCGCGGGTGCAGCGCGGGCGAAGCCCGGGCCAAGGGCGGGCCCATTTAACCCTGTTCGAGACCGGCAGAGACAGGACCGGGCCATACCTCTTGGCTCTCACATTCATCTGCCTGAGGGGGACGCCTCAAGAACTGTAAGTTAAAACTTTTTTCTTGCCCGGGGGTTCCTGTTCTATAAGATGGCCGGCCGCGAGCCTAGGAGCAAAACCACATCTGCGACCAGCAACACAGCAGGAACTCTGGATAATTATATCACCAGAACTACTTCACTCATATCCAATGAAATCTCCATTCTGGAAAAGCACTTATCCCAAGAACTGTTAAACACCAAAAGATCTTCACTGGGACATATTAGGAATGCTAAATCGCCAGTTAAGGGTGTGGTCACAATCAGTAGCTGTATTGAAATGTTGGATAATGTGGTAAACGAGGGGGCAGGTGCCTTGGGGGGACTCCGTCGCAGTGTAGCAATAGTAACGATCAAAGTACTTGTGTAAGTATCAAAAGCAAACATAATGTGAGAGGTAGCAAACAGTGTGTTACAAGAGAAAAGTGGCGTGTGCATGTTACAAAAGAGAACCAAACACAGAAACAAGGATGATACTGCAAAAGATGGCATACACTCCAACCACACAAACACACTGGGAAGGCACTTCCATAGTCATGGAGAATAGAGATTTCAGTGATGGGAGGTCTTTCTTCTGATAAGAGAGAGTGCGTGAATTACTTTAGGAGGTGTCTTTGGAGGAGGAGAACTTTGAGGTCCGTTTTAAAGACCTGGGAGGAGGTGGTGGTCCGGAGCTGAGGCGGAAGTGAGTTCCATATTCTCACCGCGTTGCCTGAAAAGGATTGGGCCATCGATATTTCCTTCTTGAAAGTGGGCGGTTCAAGCAGTAGATTTTCCGCATTACGTGAAGGTCTAGAGCCTCCAGAGAGTTTCAGCTTGTTCACCAGGTAGCGTGGAGAGGAAGAGTGTAAGGCTTTGTGGGTGATACAGGCAGTCTTGTAGATAGCTCTAGCCTCGATGGGAAGCCAGCGGAGGGTGGATAACATCGGTGTGATGTGGTCGCTTCTTTTGGCCCCATAAATGAAACGAGCTGCTGAATGGAGAACAGATCTAAGGGGGGACAAGTGGAATTTGGGGAGGCCACTAAAAAGAGAATTGCAGTAATCCAGTCTGGAGAGGACCAGCGATTGCACCAGGGTTTTAAGGTCCTGCACCGGGAAAAAGCGACGAATTCCCCAAAGAAGGCGCAATTGGTATCGAGCAGACTTAGCAATTGAATTGATGTGGGAGATTAGATTTAGTTTTTTGATTTAGTTTTTTGTCGAGTATGACACCAAGGGATTTTGCGCTGTCGACAATGATGGGTTTATTGTTAAGTAGATTCATCTGATCCATCCATGATTGAACCGGGGGAGGAGAGAGTGAGGAGGAGAGGAGGAGGAATTCAGTTTTGGAGGGATTCAGAATCAGTTGATGAGTTGACATCCAGTTTTGAATGGAGTCGAGAGTGGAGCTTAGGAAGGAGAGATCGTGACCGGAGGCGACCTTGAGGTAGATTTGAGTGTCATCTGCATAGAGATGATAGTGGATCCCGGATTTACTTAGGAGATTTCCCAGTGGTTCTAAATAGAGATTGAACAAAGTGGGCCTTGGGCCAGTTCCACTAACTAGATTCCTTTGCCAGTATTCCAAGTGCATGGGGGCTTAGGGCCCCACCACACTACATATGCATCTTTAGTAATGCTTTTACGATAAACCTTCACTTAGTAGCAGGATGCTTTTAGTAACTATATTTGGCCACACATTAAAAATGTATTTAAAAGAGTAAATCTGTTTTCAAATATATGGTCGCCCTTTCCTATTCACCCCAAATGAATAATGCTATATGAAGTTTTTCTTCAGACACCAGTATTCATATTCTTACAGGATTGCAAGTGTCATGCCAAGGAAATACGTTTTAAGTGGCCTGGAATTTTTGGGAGGCGCATTATTTAAAAGAAGTGTGGCCAAAGACACATAACAAAGATTTCTTTCCAAGAGACTAGTTTATGTAAATAATGGTGTGGTTTAAATGTGACTTAAAGTCATGTGCTTCTCACAGAAGACCAGCACTGACTGCTTAATTTGTTAAAGAAAAAAAAAAGGTGCCAGTGTCCTTGTCAGGAGGCTACGCAGCTTGCACCACCCCTTGCACCCCACTCGCGCTGCGCGTGACCGAACCATCACAAATAACCATCACACTCATACAAGTGTGACAATGCAGACTTTAAATATACATTAAAATGATTAATACTTGCTGCCCAAGCTATTCTCATAGCTTCCAAGCTATTATTATAGCTTTTGGTGGCAACTATTACTGATTTTAATATACATTTGATTATTAAACAACTACTGTTGTGCTACTCAAGAAATTAGACAAACAGCACCACCATATGGCAGGTTGTCAAAAGAACTGGTGTTGAAACTAAAGTGCGGTGCCAGCACCGAAAACCACAGGCCCAAATTATGCACTGGCCAGACCAGACCAGTATTTGGGTGTCTCAGAGGTTTCTGTCATTACATTGAGACATATTACACAACAACAAACACATTCACCAAGAACAAACAAGACTTGGCTTTGCCGGTGCTTGTTAGCTTACTAATTTTGTTGTGAATAATTAGAATGTAAAACTTCCCAGCTATAGCAAAGGGAAAATTGTGTTCTGTTAAGCATACAGGGGTGAGGACTATGCATCTACAATTTGAGCACCTCCCTGCCACGGGTAACAACTATAACTATGATGCAGCCGTTACAGCGCTCAATGCCCATTTTGACCCACAGTCAAATTAGACTTTGAGACATTCAAACTGAGGCAGGTCTGGCAACGGGGTCAGCCCCCCGTTGTTCACACTACGCCACCTGATCCTTTCCCATCTGGGCATCAAGCTGGAGGATATGCTTATCCTGTCTCGGTCACACAACCTATCCAGCACTTGCACAGATGCACTTGCGCAGATGAGATGAAAATCAACCTAACTAGCGGGCTCAGCCAACAGCACGGGGCAGGGCCGGACTGGGAACCAAAACTGTCTCTGGCAAAGAGCTCGGCTGGCCCTTCCGGGAGCAGCCGATCTGTTTGCCTGGGCCAGTTTCAGCCGATTTTGTTACAGGGGCGATTTTGCTGCTATGCTGTAAAAACGTCCCTGAAACAAAAAACAGCCTCCAGGAGCCCAAAATCGGCCCCTACCCTAGCGGCCCACCGGGGAAACGACCGGTGCCTGCTATAGCCAGTCCGGCCCTGCATGGGGGAGGGTCGCCAGTAATCAAAGTGCAAGCGGTCAATGCTTTCCAAGTTCGTTCCGCCCCCACAGGTGAGGGGACTATCCCACAGAGAACCAGAGGGATAGTGTGGGAATTTTGGATGGAGCCCCAAACAACAGACTGGTGCCCAGCCCAGGGAGAATCATGCTCTGCTTGTGGAAGGATAAATCACTTCACCTGTGTCTGTCAAAGCAGAGACAGGAGACACAGGGCTTGAGGCAGAGGGCCAGAGGCAGGGGCAACCTAAGAATTCACCAGGGAGGGACAGGAGACGTTTATAAACTCTAGATGTCCGGAAAGGCAGAGACTCAGAGACAGAGGAGACAGATGAGGAAAAAGTCTTCATAATCTCCTTCCCATGTTCCGGGGAGAAGGGGAGCCGCCCGCAACCAGTCTGTTAAGTACTGATCACTGGTACCACAGTACAAGCTCTTACAAGTACTAGCACATTAGTAAATGTAATGGAAATGACCCATTACCACAACCTATAACCCAGGCCCACCCTACGGAGGCAAACACTCACTCCCCTAGACCGGTACTGGTGTAAAATCCTCCACGCCTCCAAGAGCAATGACTCAAGAGAATTTTGTAAATTCATTCTACCAGCTGGAAATCTCATGGCCCGTCATCAAACATCCCAGAAGAAACTTGAGCAAACACCTAGGAGCCTTGTACGGGGGCAAAGTCTCTTCAATTGGATCCTTAAAATCTGTCACTAATCATGTCAATGAGGAAGATCCACCCATGGTAATCAACTCTAGAATGGTGGAAAAAGTAACCAGCAATATTTGCAGGGCTTGGGTCCCAAGTCCAAATGGCCTCCCTCAAGCGCTTTATAAACAGAAACCACAATACTGGGCGGAGAACTTGGCCAAATTATTCAACTACAATTAATCCCAGACAATTGGAGGGGGTCAATATTGCTCCCCAATTCACAAAGCCGGAATATCTTCAGGCCCACCCAAGTATGGGGAGATAGCCATTATGGACTGTGAGGCCCAGTTCTTTGCTAAATGCCTGCTGACAGAGCTTACGGTTTGGGTGGAATCTAAAAATCTGTTGCTCAGAAATCTGACAGGGTTTTTCAAAGGCCTAGGTACATCTATCAATACTCTGATATTGGCCCTGATAATGGAACAAACAAGGTGGCGATCAAGCATTCTTCACCTGTATTTTGTTGATTTACGTTCAGCTTTCTTTTTTTTTTCTTTTCTTTTTGTCCTCATTTGCCACCCAAATTCTAAACAAGCAATCTGTTGAGTTTAAAAAGCTTTGTGCTGCCACAGTTATATCAACTGGAGGGGACAATAGTGGAACCTGAACCTAGTCCCTCAGCAACTAAGCCTCAACCACAACGATCACCGGGATAAGAGCCATACAGAGGTAACCGTAGTACAGCCAGAATGTTGGTGTAAGCATTTATATACTGCTTTGCCATATTTCTGGGCTTAGTGGCTTAATCATTGGACCTGGGGAGAAAAAAAAACCCAGATACTCAATGATCCCATTTCAACAAACGCCAGAAGGATGTTTTCTCTGGGTTACATGCTCTGGCCAAGTCCAACTTAGAAACCTGCAAGGTGGCATTATACCAGTCAGTGATAGTAGGGGGAGAAGGGTCTTTCCATTTCTTGCATCTCCCTCCTAGCAAGCAAAATAGAGTGAAAAATGAACTTCCTCTCAGAAGGGGGAACTCCTTCCACAAAACCAAAAATTACTGATACAAGACTCAGGGCAATATTGGAGCCCAACCGATGCAGAAAGACAGCTGCTTATATCATTCCAAAAAAGAGACAGATGAGGGCAGTCGAAAAACATATGAGTGTCCGAGGCGGACAATAGCCCACATCTCGCACCAGCCACTGTACTTCCAGATGAAAATTTTGACAACCTAAGTGGTGAATAGTAAGCTCGATGTATGGTAAAAAGATAGTTCCTGCGAAGCCATGCAGGTTTCACAATGCCCCACATCATTCTACATGACGTGCTCCAAAGATCTTGCAAGTTAACGTTGAGCAGAAACGGGGACCAAAGTGTATCCGGCAGTATGAATTCACCGTCTATTTCTTCCAGAATTAAATTATACCAGACTGAGATCTCCTTTTTGATTGGAGGTTTATCAACTAATAGTGTTACAAGATAACTATATGCTCCCAAAGGGGGTTTAGTTCTCCGCTGATTCTGAGCAGAATATGCACAAGACCAGATGGAAATTTGCAAGTATTTAAGCCTGGAGAAATTCGAGCCAATTCTATTGCTTAAACTGTCCCAGGTGAGCAGATTGCCTTCATGGAATAATTCGCCCCAGACCTCCAAGCCTGCCTCTCTTATTGGTATTGCAAGGGCGTCATTTTGCCAGGAAGAGCCAACTGGGAGGTCCCAAAGAGGTGTTCTACTGCCATAATAGCCTAATTTGATTGCCTTAGCTATCTGGGCCCAAGTTCTAGCCATACCTCGCAAGATTTTTAGTTTTACTTTTTTAAAGAACTTGGGATCCCCAAATTTAAAAAGAAATCCTGACTGAGCCACACCTTCTACCTTCAGAAACATTAGATAAAGGGACCCTACTCCAAAACCTGCTGCTTTTTTTAATAACACCCTGGCGTGAGATAGCTGAAAAGCCCAGGCGTAAGCCTGAAGATCGGGGGCAGCAAGACCTCCCTTTTCCCTACGTCTCCTGAGTTTCTTCCAGGAAATTCTTGGGAGACGTTTGTTCCAAATAAAGATACTAATATCAGACTGAAGTTTTTTAATAAGGGAAGTATCAAAATATAGCAGAATAGTATTAAACAAAAATGAAATTTTTGGCAAAATGGACATATTGACAAGGTTAACTCTACCCAGTAAAGAAAGTGGCAAATGAGCCCATGATTAAAGCAGCTTGCGGCATTCCTTTGCCACTTTTGAGAAGTTTATAGAAGCGATCTGATCTAAATCGGTTGCAATATCCAGTCCCAAATACCTCAGTCCTTTACCCGGCCGAATGCTACAGCATAAAGAGCTCTGGTTGATGTTCCAAATCAACATTTCGGTCTTTAGTTTATTAATTTCATACCCAGACACCTCCCCGAATTCTGAAGCCAACTTAAATATTTCAGGAAGGGCCGACGATGGGTCAGAGGTGTAAATGAGAATATCATCGGCATAGAGTGCCACCTTTCTCTCCCACCCCTTGTGTGCGAACATCTTGATGTCAAAGTTATCCCTCAAAGTCTGGGCGAAAGGTTCGGCATACAAGTCACACAGGAGTGGAGAGAGCGGGCAACCCTGCCGCGTTCCCCTGGTGATGGTAAAAGAATCCGATAATGCACCATTGACCAAGACAGAGGCACTAGGATTCTGGTAGAGAAGGCGAATGGCCTGTCGAAACATCTCGCCTACGTTGAACTTGGCCAAGGCCTTCGACAGGTATAGCCAATTGACCCTGTCGAAGGCCTTAGCGGCATCCAACGTGAGCACCGCCAGTGGGAGAGAATGTAATACTGCAAGATCTATTGCTCCAACTAGATCAAAAGTTAACTCATAGGGCTGCCTTCCCTTGACAAACCCTTTCTGATCACTATGTAAGATGGAAGGAGCGACCAGTGCTAATCTCTTAGCCAAGATTGAAGAGAATATCTTATAATCCCCATTTAATATCGAAATAGGTCGATATGAGGCCCAAGCAGATGACGACTTCCCAGGTTTTAAATTGCTGTTATGGAAGCATTATCCCATGAGACTGGAGGTCGCATACCATTCAGTAAGATCTCATTAAACAAAGTTTCTAGAAAGGGGACAAACTCCTGTTCCAAAACTTTATATAGTTCAGCTGGAAGACCATCCGGCCCTGATGCCTTCCCCTTCCTAGTAGTCCGAATGGCTTCCCTCACTTCATCCTCAGTGATTCTACTTTCCAACATAGCACTTTGATCTTCTGAGAGACTCGGGAGGGTTATTTTACTAAGCCAGTTTTTGATGTTACCTAATTCAGGCCTCTTGTCCTCTAAATAAATGGATGGGTAAAAGTCCCTAAAGGCTGACCTAATATCGACGTCTAACGAAAGAAGGAGCCCATTAACCTTGATCAGGTCTATGTTGTTACGGACTTGATCTGTTTTTGTTTTCCACGCCAGTAACTTCCCAGCTCCCTCCCCATATTCAAAATGTGCAATTTTACTGGCATCCCACCTTTCTTGTACTCGTTGATTGAGTATCGAAGCTAGTTGAGTCTTTAAAGTAAGTAGCCTGCCCCGCAAGGGAGTTTGATCAACCTCCACAGAGGCAGAGGCAGAGCTGGCATCGATGTCCAACTGAGTCCTAACTATATTTGCCTCTACTGAAGCCACAGCCTCCCTGTACACCCGCCTCCTATAGGACATTTTACCAGTTATAAGGGCTCTCAAGAATGCCTTCAAAGAGTCCCATACTACTGCCATGCCAGATGAGCCTATGTTTGTTTCTAGAAAAAAGGCCACCTCAGTCTTTAGAAAGGTAACATCTTCAGGATGAGATAGGAGAGTACGGTCAAATGACCAAGACCTAATCGGAGTAAAGGAAGTGATCATGAGATCCAACAAGACTGCAGAATGATCTGATAAATGCTGCGGGCGATATTGGATGTCTTTAACAGCATCTACTAATCTCTGATTAATTAATATAAAATCGATCCTGGACTGGTGATGATATCTATCATTTCTAAAGGAGATACCCTGCTGTTGCTCTTAACCTCCAAATGTCCACATAGCCATATTGCTTCATAGCATCCAACAGATAAGACCTTGATTTAGATGGTATCCAGGATCTGTTATTATGTGATTTGTCTAGGAGTGGGTCTAAGACAATATTAAAATCACCCGCAAATATCACTGGCTCAGGAAACGACAAGAGATGCGAGAATATGCCTTCCAAGGATGATGGGTCATCTTGATTGGGTCCGTAGTACCCTACAATAGTCAGTTGAGCACCCAAAATTAGATCTGAATGCACTCTACCACCAGATCATGCTCACCCAAAGAGTCTCTACATAACTACGTTTTTGACCCACTTAAGACTGCGCCATTTCAAAAGGGTAAATTTCGGAATTTATTCAACCTCTGAGGTGCTCTAAAGCACCATCAGAGAAACACTCTCAGGCTGGAGGTGTCTTCAGTATCAGCAACAACATCCGTATATATTCAACAAATATGACTGCCCATCATTGTCCCCTCAGAGCCACACTGCAGCAAGTCAATGTGGACGGACTGACTCTCCACAAGAGGAAATACTTAATCTTTAAGCCACATATCAAATTCTTTGAGTATTTCTTCTCAAATTATGGATTCCAGCTAGACACCTGAATGTCAACCTATTCAAATCAGCGCTGCCTCCCCACAATGCCACAGAGGTGCAAAGCTTTCTGAGAATGTCAATGTATTGTGAGCAGTTCCTGTCAAAGCTAGCAACACTATCAGAATTATTGATAGCCTTCACCAAAACTGCAGCTAATTTGGAACGAGAGACCACATAGAAGGAAGCCTTCAGGGGCACCAAGGCTACTTTACTGACAGGCAAGACTATGGCATGTTTTGACCCCCGTAGGCCACAGATCTAATTGTGGACGCAATCCCAGAGAGCCTGGAGGCAGCCTCACGTAGAAGCAGGAACCGGAAAGTTCGGTTGCAATAACAATCTGCAGCAGGGTGCTCATGGCCACAGAAGCACGCTATGCCAAGATCGAAAGGGAAGCACTAGTAATCACATGGGGGTGGAGGGGGGTGCTGTTACCTGCATCAGAAAGACCTCTAGGTAGGCACTGACCACAAGTCACTGGTCAGACTCTTCAGATGCAAGTGATTGGAGCACTCTAGAAAGTCATTGGAACAATGCAGGACCATAGTGGAAGGATTTCTTAGTGCACACCCACCAATGGGTACCAGAGGACAAAGCCATGGTGTCTCAGCTCAGGAGATTCTGCAAAGAACTCAGCACAACAGTAACTGGGCTCTTAATGAGAGGGGACCAGATCGTGGTCCCATGAGCCCGCCATCTAAGGATAGTATAGTTGGGCCATGAAGGCCTTCAGGAGGTGGAAAATACCAAATCCCTCATCCGACCAAAGGTGTGGTTCCCTGGGCTGGATGCAAGAGTAGAAGAGACAGTAAAGAACTGCCCAACCCCCTTACTACCAAAGAGGCCTTGGACAAAAGTCAGCCTGAACTTTGGAAGTTATCTGAATGGTTAGTTCACCATGGTCATGGTGTACGAATGCTCAAAATACCCAGTCATATAACTGATGAGTTTGACTGTGTTCCTGAAGGTTCACTTCCTGCTGGAGAAGGTGTTTGCGACTTTCGACCTCCGAAAAGTCATGTGAACGGACAATAGACCCCCATTTCAAGGAGTGGAATTTAAAGAGGAACTAGGAAGTGTATAGATTATCCATTCAAAGATTACACCATTGTGGCCACAAGCAAATGGACATGGAGCACCCCATGCACAGCCGTAACAAAGCTATGCAGATCGCAGGGGATCATGAGGAAGATAGGGATTGGAGCTTGCACCAATTTGTGCGCTATTATTGGTGCACACATCACTGCATGACCCAATGCACTCCCATAGCGATGATGCTAGGACTACCAGCCAAAGACAACATTCCTACAAGACCCCACTAAAAACCCGCATTGTGGACCCAACAGCAGCTCAAGGACACCAGTGGAACAACAGTGATCAGAGCAGCAAGGCCAGAAAGGCAAAAGACAGTGATATTAGAGTTGGGTGCAACATCTTAATCAAAGTCCAACACTGTGTTTGGAAATTACGGTCACCGTTTGAAAAAGGGATGTGGATGTTGAGTTGAAGGAATGGAAGCATGGTGTCTGTCCTTCGGGGGGGGGGAGGAGACAGTCACTCATAGCATATCATGATTAAAGAAAGTGGCCACCTCATGCAGCAGAAGAGGGGGTGATATGGACAAACTGTTAGTAGCTCCTGAAACCCCAGATGTTCTGAACCCCTGTCTGTTGCTAACACTATCAGCCAATGAAAGGACAATCATAGTGTGGGGGGGGGGGGGGCAGTGCGGTATGACATGAGTCACAATTCTATCCCTTGCAGAGTGTTGGGACGGAGAAGTCCCTTGCATGGTGATGGACATGTACCCCTGCCTAGAGTGCCCCAACTGTAATGATGTCTGGATCCCTGATGCTGATTTTTGTTATCATTGGTGAACACAAACCATGTGTATGTACCATGACATAGTCCTATGTCACAGATTGCAGTCTTTTTGGACTGGGAGGGGCGCCTATAGTGCTATCCTCATAGTGGTGAAAGGCTATTGCCTTTGCTATGAGTTAAGCAGCATTAGCGAGGTGGTAGCAGTATCATGTGTAGTGATCGATAGAAGTGAACAGATCCATTTTACCTGTGTCACTGGAGCACTCCTCACAGGCTCATTCATTTAAAGTTCTGCTGCTGTGTGCTCACCCTTGGGGGTAGACCTAGTACATGCAGATAACATACATGCACTGCACTATCCCTGCACTGTACCCTTCACAGACACACATATACATCTAGCACAAGTATAACACACAAATGCACAGCACAGCACTCCACACCAAACCAATGTAGGTTTCTATGAACACATTTCACCGTGGCTGACACATAGGTGTGAACCTCTAGTCACTTCCATGGCCTGTGTTGTGGGGAAATCTTATTTGGAGTAGTTCCTGCTGTGACAAACTGCTTTCTGGCTGAAGGGTAGGGCAGACAAAAGGGTGCATCAAAAGGAAGCAGACGCCCAAGATGAAACAAGACCCAGAACGGGTATCAGAGTGCTGTACTAAGAGGAAAATTAACGCTGACATGAAGAAACAGTACAATATAACAAGCATTTGCAATGCAATAGGTCTCGCATTATTAAAGTTTGGGATATTGGCATTGCAAATAATAATTCAACACCAATAGCAATAGCTATTGCATTGCATTTTTGCATGTGCGCTGCTACAGACTCGACCTAAATATTAGCTGAAACACTGGCAAGGAGAGAGGGAGAAGAGAGAATAGAAGGCATTAGTGACGAGGCAGAGCGGATACAGAAAAAAGCATTGTGCAAGGACGAGAGAGAACTAATGGCAGTTGAGAGGAGGCTCGAAAACGAAATTGTAGTGAGACAGCTGCAGTAAAAAGAGTAGAGCGAGAGAGAGAAGGTAGGATAGAAATGAGGCAAGGCCAAAAATATGTGTAAGGAAACATCAATCTGGAATTTGGGGGAAGAGGGGTAAGAAATACAGAAATAAGTGAAGGGAGCAACAACGGAAAGAGTGTTGGTGGGACGGTCAAACCAATAAATATTAGACAGATAAACAGACAGATAATAGATAGATAGATAGATAGATAGATAGATAGATAGATAGATAGATAGATAGATAGATAGATAGATAGATAGATCGATATGGTGAGGGGTACCAGAACAAAATATGGTGGTGAGAGCTTCAGAACAAGAATTAGTCTGGAGGCGAGATAGAGAAAGAGAAAAAGTACAGCAGATAGAGAGGGGCCAACAAGCAATACTGCAGTAACAAAATGACATCAGATGATACACTCTGCAGCACCAGGATTGGTTGGAGCACGCTAAACCTGCAAGAGGCAGGAAGTCTCGAATGCGCCTTGTTTGCAGTTCTATCATACAATCCCTGCACTATTGTTTTTCTCCAATTTTTCTCACCCTTTGCAGTCTCTAAATGAGTCTCAGAAGGGCACCTAAACCATCCCTGTGTGCACCATTTCTCGTGTCCTCATAATATTTCCACAGCCAACATAGTGCATGGAATTTGTTATTACAGAGTCGTAGGCTTTGCAAATGCAAAATGGTTTAGCACACCTGGACCTATGTGCCTGTCCTGCCTTTCATAACATATGTGCAGATACTACGCTCAATAACAGAAACTTCGGAGCTGCCTGTATCAACAGATATGCATGTAGTTCCTTTGATAGTCGCTATGTTCAGCCTGTAAAAGTAGATACACATACTGCTTGTGATAATGGCCATAGACTGCAAGATCGAATGCACTGCTAGTGACAGAAGATTTCTACAGGCCTGTACTAGTAAATAAACGTGCACTGCCTGTGATATTAGACCACACACTGCTTGTGCTACTAGAATTACATGCACTTCCTGCGCAAACAGACATGCACATTCCTGCCTGCAATAGCAGTTATGCATGCACTATTTGGGATAGTAACTATGGGTGCACTGCCTTAACTTTTTGTTTATACAAAACAAAAAATCGATAGCAGCCTGCGATTTTGACAAGGCATGCACTAAAGGTGATAGTCAATATTCCTATTTCATTTGTGAGAGAAGACGTGCAGGCGCCCACAGTAATAGTACTCATGTCTGCATGTCCCTGTCATAACCAATATGTTAGACATGGGTGTACAGCATGCTCCCTTTTAGAGTAGCGCCAGTGCACGAGCACTCCTTGCATACTAAACACAAAGACATAACTCATGACAGACTACATGCATGCAATGTTATTTTATGATGAACTGCTTCAGCCAGTAAAAACGTATCACACGCATTGTGGTGCTCACGCGCAGAGCCCGTGTTTGCAGTTGCAGGCCACATATGATGGAAGCGAAGGACAGGTGTTTAAGTCCCTGTCTCGACCTCCCCACCGCCTCCAGGCTTGAGGTCGCGGGACGCTGGATTACTGAGATGGGGTTCGCCTATCAACCTTACCTTCTCTAGGGTAGGCCCCCCTTGCCGGTAGCCGAGATCCTCGCGCCGATGCTTGGTGCCCCCGCCAATTCAGCCACTTAGTGCTGGCTCCGATGCTCCCCTCTGCAGCTTCTTCACCAATCTCTGCGCAGGCAGCTGTGCATTCTTTAAGGGGCGATGCCCGACGCACCGGTGGGCCCCACGATAGTGCGCAGGATTTAATAGCAGATGATTAACCTGAATCACAGTGAAATCTCGTAATTTGAAATGGGGCAACACAGGACTGTTATTTGTACATGCTCTCCTGCTAGCCCCGTCAAATATCTCTGGCCAGAAAAGTCTTAAAAACAAATGTTGTTAAGCACTGCGTTTTCAGTAGAAGGGGTGATACACAAGCGAGCGGCTCTTTTGTAGGAACCAGTGGTCGAAGTGCATTAAACCAGTGGTGCGCGCGCACCATAGATGAGCGGGGCAAGGGAGCCTGTTGTCTGTGCCACTGATGCACGTAACAGACACCAACAGGAATAGGCGGAGCAAAGTCGGGACATGCGCCCTCCTTTGGCCAATTGCGTGCTGGCTTTTTAAAAAAAAAAGCACACAAAAGCCAATTACAGCTGACAAAAAAAACCATACGCACAAGCGTGTAATCAGCTTTCTGAAGCCTGTACATGAGGTCTCCGCTGCACAAGCTGTGCTGCGCACTGCAATGCTAGGCGCGAGACCTAAAAAGGCAACATAAGAAGAACAACACAATACAATTTAAATCCAAAGTGAAAAATGATTGTCAAGTACATATTTCAAAACATAAAGAGAAAATTAATCGTAGGCATACATTTCAATACCCAGAGTAAGAATGATTGTCAAGCACTAGAAGCAAGTGAATATCACATGATGTAGAAGCTATTACTGCTGAAGATCTTTCAAAAGTAGCCATTTGACCTGTTTTTTGAATGAAGCAGTTGAGGGGTTGGCTCTGATTTCCGTTGGTAGGCCATTCCAGATTCTTGGAGCCAGCCCTGAGAAGGTGTCATTGTAAGTTCTGTTTTTGTTGAATTTAGGTGGTTTCAGGAGTAAAGGATTGGAGCTTCTTAAGTTTCAACTCGAACCAGAGAGCTTGAGTTTCTTTGCCAGGTAGATGGGGCTGTTGAGCTTTACAGCTTTATGTATCAGACAAGCTATCTTGAAGCCGATCTTTGCTTCAATTAGGTCAGGTGTAATATGATCATGCTTTCTGGTGCCTGTGATTAGTCTGGCAGAGGCGTTCAGAGTAGCTCTTAGCGGAGCTAACCTGGATTTAGGTAGCCATGTTAGGGTCACCAATCCATATTCTACTTGCGAGATAACAATTGATTAGACTGCTAACTGGATGTCCTCCGGGGTAGGAAATGTTTGATTTTCATAAGAGTGTTGTGCTGATGATTGGCTCTCTTAGTGGTGGCACTGATGTGTCCTTGCATGTTTAGAAATTTGTCCAGGGTGACACCTAAAGAGCAAGTGGAGTCCACCACATGCGTGGTGCAGTTGAGTGCAGAGATATTTTTGATCTAGTTTTGCGTTGGGGTCTCCTTGTTGCGAGTGGTAACCAGGAAAAATTCTGTTTTGAGGGAATTCAGAAACAGATGCTCATGTGTTAGCCATTGTTGAGCTTTTTGGAGCGCTCCATTAAGAGTTTTAATGTCATCTGGAGAGGAGATCTTCAAATACAGTTGAGTATCATCCACGTGCATATGGTACTGAATGTTTGACCTGTTCAGAATAGCAGTTAGCGGTTCCATGCAGAGATTGAAGAGCGTAGGTGAAAATGCAGAACCGTGAGGTACTCCAATAGAAAGCGTGGTGCTGGCAGCCAAAGATTGGTTGACTTTGATTCTTTGTGTTCGGTTGTGCAGGAAGGAGTAGAACCAATTTAAGACAGGGCCAGATAACTCCATCCTATATTGCAGAAGGTTAATCAAGTTATCATGTTTGATAGCATCAAAGGTAGAGGACAAGTCCAGAAGAATTTGAAGACAAGGAGTATCTTTGTCCAGAGCTCTCAAGGCTTCATCAACAATGTGAGTTAGCTCTGTTTCTGTACTATGCCATGATCTAAAGCCTGACTGATGTCATTCTAGCAACTGAAATTTCTCGATGCGGTGACAGAGTTGTGTGTGAAAGCATTTCTCAAGCAACTTTGCTAAAGACATGATGCTGGTGATCGGCCGGTAGTTATTGGGGTCTGTTAGGTCTGCTTTGGGCTTCTTGGGATGGGTGTGACATGCCCCATTTTAAGGCAGTCAGGAATCCTCCCCTGTAAGAGAGATTGTTGGATGATCTTGAACCAGAGAAGCAGAAGGGCCGGGTTGAGGTCTTTGAGCAACATAGCGGGGAGTGGATCACCAAAATGGTTGGATGGTTTAGAGATGCCAAGGAATGTTATAACTCCTCCAAATCCGGGTGTAGGAAGGTATTCCAGCAGGCATTGTTTTTGGGTGCATACTCTGTGGGGTAGATCGGAGAACACACTGATGCAGGAACTGTCAAACACGGGGAGCTCATCGACAACCGGTTAGCAGTGGCATGTTGCCGCTCCCCCTCAATACTCCTAGACTTTTCAGAAAAGTGCGCTGAGAAGTCCTCCTCATTGGGACCAGCATTTTTGATTGATGGAGTAGGATTAGCTTGTTGTTTGATGATATCAAACAGTTTTTTGGGACGGTTTTTAGCTCTGTCTAGTTGATCTCTGAAATGATCTGATTTAGCAATGTGAATGTGTTTGTTAAAAGAGCTTCTCATCTTCCTTAACTGTTTGAGGCTAGAGGTGGAGGGGGAATTTCTCCAACGTCTCTCAGAGAGCCTTAAAGTGCATCGTTCATCATTAAGGGCACCATTGAACCAAGGTGTGGATTGTTTGCAAGGAATCCTTTCGAGTTACTTCAGGGCTGCAGAGTCGAGAATGTTTGTCATGGCGTTAAAGTAGTGATCCGTCAACTCTTTCAAAATATTCATGCTAGTGGGAGGTTCTAGAAGATTCTTGCTCAAGTGGGTGAGGTTAGGGATGTTGATGTCTCTCAAATTACGGGTCAGTTGCTTGTTTTTGAGCGGTTGACTGTGTCTGAGCAATACCTTTTCCTGAATCTGAAAGGAGATTTGGCGATGATCCGACCAATCGCATGGTACTATATCATTGTATTGACCGGGTTTTTGGTTCTATTTCTGAGTGATGGTGACTTTAGCTTGCTACCATCCTAGATCCCTATTCTTAGCTTGTTTTGGTCCTTTTCAGGCCTCTTTTTAGACCTAGAAGCATAAGCTAGAGGATAGCCGCTTTATATGATGATAGATCCCTTATTTCTGACTCTAATCCATCTATTGCCTATTGGCTTTGACATAATTATGTGTCCTTTCATCATTCTACCTATAGTAGAGGGTGGATCCTGTAGTTTTGACTTTATATTACCTATTGGTAGGGTTTGTGTATAGAGCTAAGTGTCTATTTCATCCTTTTCAGGCCTATAAGGCCCAGAACCAGAGAGACTCCATTTTGCTTTCTGCCTCTGCTGACTGAGGAGCTTGAAGGGTAAAGGTAATGTTTATAGTTAAGCCTGTTGTGTGCTAGGGGAAAACCAGCGGAGACTGGATCTTATCAAAAGAATGTGTTTGTCTCTTGGGTCCAGACGTAACATGCAGATGGCCACTGCAGTTGCGCGGAGAGCCTTGGAGCTGGCACAGGAATTCGGTGGGAGGTAGTTTCTGTTGGAAATTTCCATGAGGAGAGAGCATTCCATATTAGCGAAGTGCAGAGAGGCAGAGTGGTCAGATGGTTGCTAGAGCTGGAGAAAGCAGTCAGATGATTGCTGGAGCTGTAGAGAGCAGTCAGATGGAGCTTGGAGTGGTCAGATGAATCTTGGAATGGAGTTGGAACTGTCAGCTGGAGCTTCCAGTTTGTCAGAATGTATTGAAGCAGTTGCCAGTCAGATGGAAGAGTTGGAACTGTCAGTTGGAGCTTTTGGAGCAGTTGAGCCAGTGGAGTGAAGCCGTGGTGACAGAGGGAGAGAGCTCTGATTCCACCAGAGAGAGAGAGAAACATTCCTTTCTTATAGGCTGAGGTATTCTAAACTAGTTTGCTTTACACTTAATCATTCACTTTCCTTTTATTTCTTAGGCTATATTCCCTACTGTATTGTTGCACTGATTAATCCCTATTCTTTCAGCGGCGTGCAGTCTGTTATAATCCATTTCCCTTTTTAGCTATCTACAGTTCCTGTCAGCTATATGTGGATGTGTTAGTAATAAAGCTTTCTTGTTTTCCATTATAATAAAGAGACCCCGCAGATCTATGTATTCCTTAGATGTGTCTATTTCCCTTTACTTTTCAGGCTATGCCTAGATTGCTGGTTATTGTGATATTATAATTTGCTATTGTGTAATAAAGGGACCCCAGTTCTTAGTGAACAGCTGTGCAAGTGTTGTTTCTTAATTAAACTAACCTTTCTTCTAGTCAGATGCTGTTATGTGGACGGATGTGTTCCCCGTCCTGGTAAGTGGTAACTGAGCAAGGGAGCAGGGAGCGCCTAAATCAGAGAATAACCTTTGCATATTGTGATTTGGCCATTCTTGTGTGAGAGGATTGAACTGTCTACCACATAAAATATAATATTACATCCCCAGTAGATATTAGATATATAGAGAAACTTCCCAACAGAGAGAGAGAGAGCTGAAGGTATTCATAGGACAGAGATTGCCGCTAGAGAGAGTGGCATTAGTGAGAGCATTGATTGTGATCAATGTGTAAACCCACAGGATTGTGGCTTGTGTGAGAGAGTGAGAGCACCGGGAGGACACGGTGTATAGTGAGATTGCTGCTAGAGAGAGTGGCATTAATAAGATATACCCACAGGATTGTGGCTTGTGTGAGCACTGATTGTGGTCAGTGTGTAATGGTAAGTAATCAGAACTGCCCCCTTCACTATGAGTAGGAGGGTAGCATAGTCTGGGCCTAAGTTACCGCGAGACTATAAGGTATGAGTGTGGTGTAGAATATGGAATTCCTTAGTAATCAGTGAGTATTTCTAGTAATCCTATAGATTTAGTGGTGTTTTTGATGATATGAGCTTGTATATTGCTAATTCCCCATCCTCAGGTAGGTACCCAGGTACCGTGGTAAGTAGGTCCTGAGGAGGGAGGTGGTTATGTTTCGGCCGGGTTGGTGGTGTCTTGGTGAGCTGATTCTATCTGGTCCGAAAATCCGGTCGTTACAATCATCCAGTTGAATGATGTGATCTTTTAGCTATCAAGAGTAGCGCTCTTGGAGTGGGTGGGTCAGTTTCATGCCTGTATATAGTTGAGGTTGGAGAGGAACCGCTTAAAAGAGCAAACTAGCAGGTCATTAGTGTCATTCCGGAGAAGGTTGAAGTCACCTAGGAAGATATGGTTAGGGTGGAGGGCTTAGCTGGCAGAGATGGATTCCATCAGTTGCTCTACAAAGCGTAAGTTATCCCCGGGGGGATGATAGATTGAGTGAAGCACACAGACAATCTTGACCTTGGTCCAAATTTC
The DNA here is from genome assembly GCF_964263255.1 of Lissotriton vulgaris. Taxonomy (NCBI): domain Eukaryota; kingdom Metazoa; phylum Chordata; class Amphibia; order Caudata; family Salamandridae; genus Lissotriton; species Lissotriton vulgaris. The sequence goes on along the minus strand of NC_141695.1, from coordinate 1,083,663,759 downwards.
AGTGACTAGGATCTCACAGAAGGACATCCTTATGAGTCCGTTTCAGAACAAGGCTAGAACGATGGATGCAGGCAATGCCCCCCTCCCAGATTTAATAGATCTATCACATCTGATCATGTCATAGCCAGGAGCAATTAAGATGTCAAGTGTAGGGGAGGAGGAGTCATTAAGCCACGTTTCCGTAGGAATCAGGAGAACTAATTCTTGTGATATGATGAGTTCGGAGAGATCCGGTGTGTGTTCACTGCTGATCTGCAGTTGAGAAGCATCTATTTGATATGAGAGTTTGTAGTTGTTTCCACACTGTGCGACGTGGCGAGCTGAAGTAAGTTATCCTTATTCAAGGATCTAAATTTAACACTAGGTTCTCTATAAGGATCAGATGTGATAGTGGGTATGATGCTATCAGAGACCTCAAAGCCATCAATTGAAAGTAAGAGTGCAAGCGTCTTTTCCTCAGACATCTGAGGCTGGAATCTAAGGGGTCTAGCATGGAGGTTGGGAAGAGGGTGGGTGGGTCAGCGTGGGTTACTAGGGTAAGTATCAGAGGACCTTTCCATTCTACCACTTAAAGTGGTTGCTAGGGGTTTAGGAATATCATACCCCGGGTGAGGATAGGGTTTTCACAACTTCTCATTCTTCAGTGAGCAGTGTAGGTCCAACTTCAGTTCAGCCAGTTTTTCCTCCATCCGGCACAGGCTCTCACCGTCATGTACCCACTCAGCATAAGATGAAGGGAGAGGCCCTTTCTCCTCACAGCGCTTGCACAAGGTGAAGGACCTCTGTTTGGGCTTTTTTATGGGCTCAAAATGTGGGGTGGAATTTGCATGGATGGTGTTAGGGATCTGAGCACGAAGTTGGGGGGAACACCTTTGAGTGTGTAAGTGGGGGGCCCAGCAGGCGTATCCTGTGCTATGGAAGTAGTGATATAAGATGCGGAAAGGTCGAGGAGGGTTCATAGGAAATGGGGGCCCTGATGTAGTGTCCAGTGTAATAGGTGAAGCGGTAGAGGAGGAAGGAGTACGTGAAGAGGTATAGGAGGCGGGAGGACGTAAAGGATTCAAAGAAAGGGTGCTGGGGATTAAAGCTGTCTGCGGAGAGGGAGAAGCAATCTGATTAGATTTACTGGTACTAGGAGACGCTGTCAGATTAGGGACTAGGAGATGGGAAGAATGTAGAGTCAGCGTTGGTATTGGTAACGTTAAACTCAAAAGTGGCTGTATAAGAGGGGAACAGCATGCGAGAGGTGGCGGGTGTACCCCTGAGTGTGAGGTAGCAGGCAGTTCCGTAGTGGTGGGGGCGGCTAAAATATTTGGGGGGGAGATAGGAAGGGAGGGCGCTGCAGGTGTTGCCTTAATGGTGAGATTGGGATGACCTAAATTGGCAGGATTAGGGTTATTGAGTGAATTTTTAATCTTAATAAAAATACTATCAAATCGATTCAAGTATTCGTCAGAGGCTTGAATAAGGATGTTGACGTTATTCTAGAGAGAGATGCTCAGTCCCGCATCGAGGAAGCGAGACGGAGTTATGTTAGAGCTTTGTAACGAAGCGTATCAGTACAAACTCTTCTCCATTGGGCTCTTCCGGTAGTGTAGAAGATAAGGTCTGTCACCTCTTCAAGCGGTTGGGAGGGTAAATAATCTTGAAAGCATTAGTGCCTACCAGTGTCAAGTCCTTAGAGGAATGAGTAGAAGGTTGCACCATGGTGGCTAGTTGGGTCGTATATCCAGGAGAGGCTTAGAATCTTGTGTCGGCCTGGCAGATTGCAATCAGGTCGTGTCCAAGTGTGCCCGGGGGGATATACCAACCTTTCTTACACAAACAGGGCTGAAAGTAGTCAACCTGTGTCTTAGTGCGACTTGACTGGCCTAAGATGGCCACCCAACTACTATCCAGTGCAGAGATCTGCCTTACTGATCATGGATATAGAGAAGGTCTTGAATCATACACCGTTTGTAGGAAAAAACATAATGAAAACTTTTCCTTTGAAACCAATTAATTCTAATGCCACAGTAAAAAACACAGTGTGTGAGAAAATCAAATAGCTGTTCATTTTTGTGTATACAAAGTGCATAGTGCGGACCGGTACTGTCTCATCCTACATGCACCAAAATATAGCCCATACTGTGGTCCTGTCCAATTACTGGGGCAATTGGAGATAGATATGTAAAGTGTGATGTGCCACATGGAAAAATAAAAAAAGGGGATTGAGTGCTATGTTTACATGCAGTAAGGTTCAAGATTATCTGAAATAAACCACCCTAATCACACATTTGTTTTTATAGCAAAAATAAAAACAGAATGGGGGTGTAATACTGTATGTACATAATACAGATGGGATTTGGGATCCTATAAAGGCAAATCTTTCCTATTTATGACTTTATAAATGTCCTTCTAGGCAAGACCAGTGTGCCCTGTGAGCAAGAGGGGAGCACTGGAGGGAGCAGGGTCCAGTGGGCGATCCTGTTGATTGGATCCCTAAAGTATGGTGTGAGGAGGCAGATGCTGCACTGATCGGATCATTGTCCATGGGCAGGGAAAAGTCAGTGACTCCCTGACGCCGGAGCAGGGCTGTCGTGAAGTGAGCTGAAGAAAAGTAGAAAATGACTCACTCTCCCCACCAGGGATCTATCCAGAAGTTTGCATAATAAAGCAGCAAAGGAATTGACAGCCAGTCTGTAAAATTAAAAGACATCTTTATTATAATTAATTATGAGGCTTCGTCGTCCAACCGTAGTTTTACAATTGAAAGAGGGAGCCTGCCTGAGCTTTCTCAGGCAGGCTTTTTATACAAAAAGTTTGCCCCTAGGCTCACATTCTTGCGGTGACACACATCATTGTAGGTCGCTCCCATGGTACCATAACAAAGCAGGCTATAATTATGAATTCCATTCTACTTGCCCAAACTGACCAACCCATCTTCCATCATGAACATATGTCAAGCTTCACATATTTTCCTGTGCAGGCCGAAGAAGCTCACAATAGAACTGGTTTCCTCCCCATCATATAAACAGTCACCTCCCCATTGTAAAAGCCCAGAAGCAGAGAAACAGAGCCAGGTGTGGAAGATAGAAATGTAGGATAAGGGATGCTTGTGGGTCATAAACAGGCATGGCTACTGTATTCGGCCTTCTAATCTTGCTCAGGCCAATGTACACAACAAGTTGCTCAGATCTTTAATATAGATTGACTAGAGGGCATGGACTGGTTTGGTGAGGCCAACATCACGTAGGCAGATTCAGCCTGTTCAGGTCAAATGGGAGTCAGGAAGAACTCAAGCTAAGGAATACGTGTCCTTTAAGAATCATTGGCTCATGTATATGCCTATGTAAAGGGCAACAACTAAAATGGACGCTTGTTCACAACCTGGGGCCTGTGGGCTCAGAATGAATTTGCCAATAACTCCTGCATGCATCATTGTATTGTGATGAAAATACACACACATATTAAACTTGCCATTTTCGTTTCTCTGATATCAAAATCATAGCAGAATAATGATATTTTAAACACAGGTTCAGATTTCACAGAACCTCAGACGCCCCTTTTGCCCTTACATAGGCAATTACTCAGTCTATGTTAACAGCTGTGTCCAAAATCCGTTATAAGCCTCTTGGAAGGCTTCTATTGTCCATCAAATCCGCTTCCATCATCTTCTTCCGCGTTGGGCCTCTCGATCCAGGCCTTTTCATGCTCAGTAGGAGTGCCCTCCTGGAACACCCACAGTTCATTCAAAGTCTCAATGTCTCAAAACAAATGCACCAGTGTCTCTTCTCTGTGACACCTCAGGAAATGTGCTCTTCATAGATCAAGGGCACAAAACATCTCGTGCAGAAACAAGCACCACTGAGAAACAACCTCTTCAAGATCAGCAGCACTTTCCAGACTCCAACACTCGTCATTTAGTGTCAGAAGACGCTCAAGCTGCTCTCTCATGGGCACCAGAAGGTAGTGCCTTTTTCCAAACGTGGATCCTTGGGTGCACTGCCATTCCGCTGGTGCAAAGGGAAAAGAGGTGTGTGTGGGGAAAGGCCAAAAACTCAGGCCAAGGGGGTCAGGGGACCGCGCGCTGCCAGAGGTTCAAGCACATGACAGTTTGAACAAATTGCACAAAGTGGATGACAGTCCTGCCATCAAAAGCAGGGATCCTTTGCATCTTTGCACTGAACTTCTGAGGCAAAACAGAAAATCAGCTCCTTTTTTCTTTTCTTTTCACAACGCCTTCTGATGAAACAAATGGCTTGCTTAGGAGGTACCACTGGAGGCACGCTGATGATCGCTGTCCATGCTGATGACCGCTGCCCACGCTGCTGATTGCTGTTCACGCTGCTGATTGCTGTTCACGCTGCTGATTGCTGTCAGGAATTGCAAGGCCAAGAAGTCTGTAGTCGTCTGCCATGTTTACTGATGGGGACCAGGCTTTTTTGATCACCGGTCTGCAGGGTAACATTCTTCCTTTTTGACTCTGGAAGATTCCCGCAGAACCTAGTGATATAGGAAGTGTAACACAATTGTTAGTTTCCTTCAAGTCAGATATAAAAACAGTTCATGGGTTGGCTTTTTGACAAGAGGGCTGCAAGCAAGTGGCCTGCAAAAGGAGTGGCAATTCGTCATGGGAACCTAAATACAGTGGCATCATACAGTGGCATCATCTAATAGGATACATTATTTAATGGGGTAAATACATATTCTCCTTAATGATGAAGCCTAGGTGTTCCTAAACTCCTTATCTAGAACATCTCAAATAGAGCAATGGCATAATACACATTATCAAGGACATGAAGAAAAGTCCCTTTTTAAAACAATGTGCATCAAGTGCGCTATGTAATACAAAGGCTAATGATCAACTGTGCAGACAAGTGGACAAGAACTAGGGAGTCCTGGTATCTGCATGATTAGAACACATCTTATTAAAAAAATTGAAACAGCAGAAACAGAAGGGAACTGAAAAATTAAAAATAGACATAAAAAATATGTCGTACTAAAAAGAATGTAAACTTGAGATATCTCCTATTGAGATGGAAAATCTCCTATTGAGATGGAAAACTTGTATTGGGTCAATTTAACCAGGCTATCACTATCCTGACAGTCAGTCTGAAAAGATATTTGAAGTGGGCCTAAAGAAAATTCTTGAAAACCAATCTGATCAATCAAAAGGGAATGTATGTGGCATAAGGGGGGTTCCTACTACATCACTGCAGTCTAGAAGTGTGAACATGAACAATACACCCATAATAATAAATGGGTTGACTGGTGAAAGGAAGATGGAGAAGGGAAAATGGAAGTAGGACACAACTAAAATCTTCAATAACTCAACATGATGCAACATTGGTCAGGGAAGGAGCAAAAAAAAGGAAAATCTATAGGAAGGACAAGAGTTTGCTTGGGTGGCCTAAGGCATGTGACACAGCACCAAGAGCACAGGGATACATGAAAGACCAATGTTACACCAATTTAACTCTACCGCTGACAATCTATACCCTACACGGTAATTCTAACTAATGTTCAGTTGTCTCTTCAGGGAAAAAAATGAATCCATAGGCTTATTCAGGAATCAAAAAGTGCGATCAAAAAAAAAAATGCGATATCGAAATTAGGCCACCTTTAGTCACGGATCTATAATTCCATCCTTAGGCCCAATCAAGGATACATAAATGCAGAGCTGCCTGTCCTTAAGGAAAAAAGGCAGTTAAGTGACTAACAACGGATGGCAATCTTTGATCCAGTATATCATTTTAGTTTTCTTTAAAAAAAAATCATTACAGCCAAATTAGGCATACACTGGAAAAACAGCTGCCTTACTCGCTCACAGTATGAGGTCCATATCTGTGAAATTTGTCTTAATACAATATTCATCCAATTTATTGTGAAACAATGCATATCGTCATATGTGTTCCTTCACAACACAGGGGAATTTGTAATTCAAAGTAGCACCATAGAACAGAACATACACAAAAAACATTAAAAAATAAATACACATATCAAGCCATCTCAAGCCATAAGATATACTTGCTGTATATCAAGCACACGGAAAAACAGCCCAGACAAACAAACAGCATATATGAATAAACGGTCATGCATAATACCATGGCACATGCCCTTCTTTTGACAGCAGGGCATCAGGTAATTGATACTCTGCTGTAAAATATAGTGTCGCTGTGCGTGTGCAGGTTGTAAGTCGGCAAGCCCGTATGCCAGGTGGGGCCACCATGAAGGAGTGCTGCCAAACCGATGAGGCTGTAGCTTGTGGGAGGAGCTAAGTAGGTATAGAGAATTGGGAGTCTGCTGCAGTTACCCCCACACATTTTTTGCTCCCTTTTTAGCTACTAGATGCTGATTTTCGACTCTGACAGTGCACTGAGGCTTGCTAACCAGACCTCAGTGCCAGTGCTCCTTTCCTAGAACAAGGTGTTGTCTAATTGTACTATAATTTACAAAGGACTTTAGCACCCCTGTAAGTATCTAGTAAATGGTACTCCAGGTACCAATGTAGGGGTACCACAGAGGGTCTCTAAGGGCTGCCACCCAAAGGAACCCACATACAAATTCCACACAATCTGCCATTGCACGCTGCTATATATGTAAATCGCCCCTACAGCAACTTTTGAGCCCTAAGCAGGGTGCATTATATTTTATGTAAGGACATATCTGCATGAGCAGACATGCCTCTGTGATGTCTAGTTCTATCACTAGATATTATAAGTGATCGGGAAAGCCATTTTGAAAGCATGTGTTGAACACTAGTGAAAACAAGTTCCCCAGCAACATGAAGGCTTTACTGAAAATAGGGATGTTTGGTATCAAGCATCTCGTATACAAGAACCTGCACTAATGCCAGTGTTGGATTTATTAATGCATGCACACAGAGGACACCGTAGTGTTTCCCCTTAAAACCTACCAGCCACTGGTGTGCTGACGTACTGGTTCACACCAGCCTGCCAACAGAGACAAGTTTTGACCCCCAAGGGTGAGGCTCTCTGCTCTCAGGCAGGCAGAAACAAAGCTTGCTTAGGTGGAGGGTGTTCACACCCCCTCCCACAGGATGGCCTGCTGATTAGCATTCCAAGGCAAAGATCCTTAAAATAAGCCACTGCCTTTGATTTGCAAGCCTGGCTTTCCTCACAGGAGAAGAAGCTGATCCCCTTTATCCAGAGCCATTTGGCACCTGGACAGGCAGGAAAATTAGCTAGCCAGGGAGATTTACCCACCCCCAGGCTGGTACCACCCCCTAAGGTGGGTTACCTGAAGTGGACACGACTTTTCAGAGTTGGCCATCTTGATGATAGCAAACCTAGGGATTCTGGGACAGTGTTATGCCCACATACCACAGGAATAGGTCATATAGGGGGCGTAGTGACCCCAGGGGTAAGTAGCCCCTTGGGTCCCCTCACACAAAATAAGGAGTGGAAGAAGAAGAATTCTGACCAGAGAACCAAGGAGCATAACTGATTTGGCTTCAACCCTGCCGGCCTGCCTGCTGCACCCAACCCTCGTAGAGCATCTTACTCATCCTGCCAATGTGCAGACCTCAAGAAACCCAGAGGGCTGCCAGTGCTTCAAAATTGCCAAAGAAACTCCCTTGGAGTAGAGGAGTTACTCCAATGCAGCTGCAGGCACCAAAGACGCAAGGTGCGGTCCACCGAATTGCCGCTGTCCCACCAGCCCAACACAGCAGCTCCCCAGGAAGAGAACTCTGTGCTCCTGAAGGTCAGATCTGTCCTCCCAACGAGTGGGAGGACAACAGGGCCAACCAGAGGTGCACAGGACCAATACCCGGTGCACTGGACCCCTTGCAGCAATCAAGGTTTGTTGTGCCCAGACCAGACACCAACGCTAAGGAAGACAAACCTGCAAACGGAGAGACTTTAGCTGTCCTGTTTGCTCCTCTTCTGCTGAACAAAGAGCCAGACGTGAGTCTGTGACCTTCGCCACCCGACGCCTCAATGCACCTTTGCACCCATGCCCCAGAGCCCAAATCCAAAGGAGGTGACGTGTCAACAAGGTCCCCCACAAGAGCTATGCTCACACTTGGGTTTGCAAAAACTGGACTACCAATCGCAGCCTGCAGCCTCTTTCTGCAGGTCCCCTCCAACCGGGAGAGACTCCTGCACCGTAATCTGACATCAAAAGACACCACTGTACCTTAGCCGCACACACAGCCCATGGAGAAGTTGGCCGGGGTGTCCATCTGTTGCAGAGGATCTCAAGGGGTCAGCCCCCAGTTGGTGCCCCCGGACTTATTCCCCAGTCCCTGCTGGCATCCTCTTTCTGACCAGATTGTTTCCCTTTGAAGTGAATGGAACACCCGACATTGTAACACACCTCTACACCCGGACACTCCAGATCCTCCTGAGATGACCTGTTGGTGTGGCCTTGTACCTTGCCCCATCCTCACCTTAAGTACTGAAGAAAAGTCCCGCAAGTGAAGTACCCGAATGCAATACATGTTTGTCCTCCAAAGGATAACATTTCCGATCCGGAAAATGTAGTGTTTATTTCTGAAAAATGTAAAAATTCATAACTCCAAAAGTACTTACCCGATTCCTGATGATCTTTGTGTCAAAATATTTATAAAAGTGCTTGTGTTTTTTAAAAATTGGTGTCGGATTTCTTTAAGTGTGGTCTCACTTACTCCCTTCGTGTGTGTAATAAATGCTTATCAATGCCCTCTGATATACCTAACTGCTTGCCCACACTACCACAAAAGAGAGCGTTTGGGGTGTCATTTGTGCCTCTGTAATGCCTGTGAGGTTTGCCTATACTCTTTTTACGGTGTACCTCTTTTTGGTCCACTATATAAAGAGCCAGCTTCCTACAGAAGGCAACCCCCTCTGCCAAGTGGAGCTGTCATGAAGAAGGGCTGCTATGCAGACAGGGCCAAAGCCTGTATTCAGATCTGGCCGTAGTCCAATAACAGACCTAAGACAGTGACCCTGTATGCCAGGTGGGGCTGCCATGAAGATTGATGCTGTGCCAAGCAGGCCGTAGATCATGTACAGAGCGCTGTGCTTGATGTGGCCACCAGAATATGGCAAGGAGCGTGGTCTGGTCTAAATCATTGTCGTGAGGATGAGGTCACTGTAGTAACCCGAGCGGGCCCAAGCTCCCACTGGAACCAACACCAGAAGCATCAAAACCTCCCCCAACACCCAGCTGTGCGGAGGATTTCAGGAAACTCACCAGCCTCAGAGAGCATTGAAGACCCCTCCCAGTTGCTGCCTCCACAGGATAGACTGCGAGGAAATCAAGACACCTGATGCTGCCCTTCCTTGGCCGCATGTGGGGAACTTATTGGAAACAGCCACTGCAGCTTCAGGGCTTGCAAAGGGGGCACGCTCAGAGACTTCAGTCGTTCAGATCTGCTGGTGCGGGTAAGACTGATTCATGGGCTAGAACGCCCCAGGGGAAATTACCTGCAAACCACCACAAGGTGAGGATCACTTTTGACTTTTTTAAAGAATCAGAGTGGGACTCCTGAGACTTGGACTACTAGTGACGGTTAACCTGAATGTCGCCTATAGTGAATGGAGAGTAACCACTAAAGTCAGCAAGAGGGGCCAGAGACTCAGGGATCTGCCTATAAAACTCTTGAAAAAACAACAGTTGATGGACAGAATGCAGAACAATGTCATACATTCACCCCAGTACAGAGCTCCGGGACCTAATCCATCGTTGTTTTGCTCACCATGCCATTTCAGTTTGAACCCAGCCATATGCAAATCAGTCTTGATCCTGTGCCCCATGGGAACATTCCAGCCCGAACTGCCAAGCCAGGTCCTCCCTGGACTGGAAACAAGCATCCTGGTACCAGTTCTGGGCTTTCAGCCCTCATCAGCCAGGATAGCTTGATTCCAGTGGCATGGAGTGAACGGAACTCACGTCTGAGCATACCCGTCCCACTCAGGGTGACAAATGCAAAAACAACAGTTGATGGACAGAATGCAGAACAATGTCATACATTCACCCCAGTACAGAGATCTGGGCCTAAATCCATTGTTTTTTTGTTCACCATGCCAAACAAGGTAGTTCAAGAAGTTGCTGAGGTTAATTACTTATAACAAGAAACAATGTCCCACTAGGTATCAATAATAAAGACAAATCAGATTTTTGCATACAGTACGTATTGCAAGAAAGGAACACCAGGGAGTCTCAATACATTTTGTGAGAGGGTTGTTAATCACCAATTGCATTAAACACGGGAAGCACAGTTAAAGGCAGCACTGTACATGAAAGACATCATGAAGCAACCCAAATAACACTTGGTGAAAATGTGATGACGCAGTGATAGTGACGACGCAAGTGAAAGTGAAAGACAGCGTGGTCGGCGCAAAGTGATAAAAACAATCAATTAAAGGCTTTCACATTAAATATATACAACTAGACAAGTTCAATTTGAGATGGTGATAAGCCTATTGGTAGTGCGCCGTGAAATCGCGCTGTTGTTGTCGACGGCGTTTCGATCCTCTATGATTCGGGATCCTCTTCAGGACAGGGTTGGGGTTGAATTAGGGTGCTGCATGGGAAAATAATTAATTTTAGGAGATCGGGCATGAAACGGAGGCTAAAAAAGGAGCGTGGAAGTGAGCCGAGTGATCTGGCGCTTCACAGTTAACATGAAGTCAAAAAAGGGGGGGGGGGTTGGGAAAAGGAAGGATCAATTGGTGTGGCCAGTGATGGATGGCATACCATTATAGGTGCTTAAGGAAGGTGGGACTAGAGTGGAGGTGGGGAGGGGGGGGGGGGGAAGACAAAGGGAGCAAGGGTAAAGTTGGACAAACCTGGAAATTAGGTACACTAACTGGATCCAGGGGTCAGTCCTTCACAAGGTAGTGGGTCCGGAGCCTCGTACGCATTTAACGAGTGTAGTTTCAGGTAACGGTTATGGCGCCTAAAATTGGAGAGGGAATGCATAGATCGGTCTCTGGGTTTAAACCAACAGTTAGGTGAGGGTACAATTCGTCCCTAATGCCGACGAATCAAGGTCGGTTTAGCAGGTTACCTGAATCGCTGGAAGCAGAGCGTTACAGGTTGCGAGTCAAGGGATCACGCTGGGCGATTAAAAATTTCCTCCGTATAAGTAGAGTGCCTAAAGGGGGATGGAAAGAGCGATTAGGCGCGTTGGTACACGGCCCGGAGCGGCGGTGTCACTTTTAGCGCGTGGTTCACGGGACAAGGGGTAGTCAATTACCTGGGTTAGTCAAGCATCGGCTGCCGATTCAATCTAGGCGGTAGCGTCCCGCGCAGAGTAGCGGGTTGACTGCAGTTCGGGAACCAAACCAGGAAGTAACCGGTCCGGAGGGGGCGGGGCTACAGGGAGAGGGGGGCGGGAAGGGGTGGGAAACAGGAGTGGTGGTGACGCCCATCGGCTAAGACTGTTCGTGGGAGCAGGAAAACGTGGTGAAAGTATTGCATATATCACGCTCAGAGACTTCAGTTGTTCAGATCTGCTGGTGCGGGTAAGACTGATTCATGGGCTAGAACGCCCCAGGGGAAATTACCTGCAAACCACCACAAGGTGAGGATCACTTTTGACTTTTTTAAAGAATCAGAGTGGGACTCCTGAGACTTGAACTACTAGTGACGGTTAACCTGAATGTCGCCTATAGTGAATGGAGAGTAACCACTAAAGTCAGCAAGAGGGGCCAGAGACTCAGGGATCTGCCTATAAAACTCTTGAAAAAACAACAGTTGATGGACAGAATGCAGAACAATGTCATACATTCACCCCAGTACAGAGCTCCGGGACCTAATCCATCGTTGTTTTGCTCACCATGCCATTTCAGTTTGAACCCAGCCATATGCAAATCAGTCTTGATCCTGTGCCCCATGGGAACATTCCAGCCCGAACTGCCAAGCCAGGTCCTCCCTGGACTGGAAACAAGCATCCTGGTACCAGTTCTGGGCTTTCAGCCCTCATCAGCCAGGATAGCTTGATTCCAGTGGCATGGAGTGAACGGAACTCACGTCTGAGCATACCCGTCCCACTCAGGGTGACAAATGCAAAAACAACAGTTGATGGACAGAATGCAGAACAATGTCATACATTCACCCCAGTACAGAGATCTGGGCCTAAATCCATTGTTTTTTTGTTCACCATGCCAAACAAGGTAGTTCAAGAAGTTGCTGAGGTTAATTACTTGGTAGACACATATCGCAAGTCACAAGAGAGTGTTCCATGTAAACAGGCTGAAGCCTTACCTCCGGAGAGATTACAATGTGAATGTCATGACTATGGAAGAGGAAGTAGAGGAAGAGAATAAGCCTCTTCCTGACTTGCTACATAGTGACTTGAAGGATAGCCCTGTGCAAGAGGTTCAGCTAGCCCCTATGTTAATGCCTTAGTAGCAGAGAGAGTGCCAACCACTTCTCACTGACTCCATGGTTGACACCAGTCTGTGTGCACGACAAAACAGGAAGCCAGTCTGCCAGTGAAGGACACGATGTACAGAATGCCTGATAGAGTTCAAGGATTCATTAAGGAAGGCAAGATGTTGAACCTGGGGGTTATTGTGAGATTTTGTAGTTATTGGTCTAGCCCTGTAGTGCTAGTACCAAAGCAAGGGTCTACTGACGTGTGGTTCGGTGTGGACTACTGAGCCTTCAATGAGGTAACCAAGACCGGTGCCTATACAAACCCAAGAGCGGATGAGGTTGTGGATCAGTTAGGTTCTGAGAAGTGTTTGAGTACCTTAGATGTGTCCGGGGCATACTGGTGGATTGCTTTGGCACCTAATGCCAAGGAGAACACTGCATTCTCTAACCCAGAGGTGCTATATCAGTTCAATGTGATTCCATTTGGGTTGAAGCATGCTCCTGCCACTTTACAGCACTGATAAAGTTCTGTGGATGATATTGGAGTGTTCAATAATTCCTGGCAGGACCACCTAGGATAGGTGTTGACTGAGATACAGGAGGCAAAACTGACCATCAAGCAGCCAAGTGTCAGGTGGCGCAGTCTTCTGTGGTCTGCCTTGAGCATGTGGTGGGGAATGGGAAGTTTTACTTTTTGGATGCCCAGATTCAGTCTGTGATTGAGTCGGGAGTACCTATTACCCAGACTGAGGTAAGGGCCTTTTTAGGACTCAACGGGTATTACAGGACTGTGTGGTGAACTATGGAACTTTAGTTGCCCCATTGACAGCTTTAACCTCCAAGAAGTGGCCCAGGAAAGTGATATGGACTGAGGAGTGTCAGAAAGCATTTGTGGAACTGAAGATGGCACTATGCTCTGCACCTGTACTGAAAGCACCTGACAACAGTCATCCTTTCATTATACAGGCAGATACCCCTGACAAAGGAGTTAGGGTGGTGTTAGCTCAACTGAATGACAATGGTAGAGAGAATCTGGATGGCTTTATTGATAGGAGGCTACTACCCAGAGAACAGAACTGGGTGGCTATTGAGAAGAGGTGCTTTGCCATAGTGGGGTTCTTGTGTAAGGTCTGGACTTACATGTTTGGTACTATGTTTGTAGTGCAAACAGATCTTAAACCACTGAAATAGTTAATAGCTATTAAGGGAGAGAATCCCAAGTTGTTGAGATGGTCTATTTCTTTGCAAGGGTTAGGCTTTGCAGTTTAGCACAGACCCAATTGAGCCATGGGAATGCTGATCGACTTTCCTGCAGGTTTTACCAATCTGGCCACCCAACCTCTCTAGGTTAGAAATTGGTTTGGGGTGTTCTGATATGAGAGGGGCATCTGTAAGGATGGGGAAGTCCCTCACAATTTGATGGACGTGCACCCCTGCCCAGAGTGCCCCAATTCTAATGAAGTCTGGATCCCTGATGCTGATTTTTGTTGTCATGAGCAGCCACAAACTGACATAGGCTTGACTCCCAGATTGTGGTCTTTTTGAATGAGAAGGGCACATAAAGCACTACCCTCATAGTGGTGAAAGCCTACTGCCTTTCCCAGGAGTTAAGTAGCAGTAGTGTGGCGGTGGCAGCATATCATGCAGTGATCAGTAGATGTTTTTACCTGTGTCACTGGAGTGAGGCCCATAGGCTCGCTCATTTAAAATTCCGCTGCCGTGTGCTTGGCCTACATCGATTTGGTATGTTGTGCTGCACAGTGCATGTATGTTATACATGTGCTGGGTGTATGTCTGCATGTGAATCGTACAGTACAGGGGTGATCTAGTGCTATGTAGCATGTGTGTGTTATATGCATGAACTGGGTGTATGTATGCCTGTGAATGACACAGTACATGTAAAATGTAGTTCTATGGAGTGTCTGTGTGTGTGTTATATGCATGCACTGGGTGTGTGTGTGCCAGGGAATGGTGCATATCAAGAAAGCTTCTGGGTTCCATTTTGGGACAGCCAGGGCTGACTGGAGGAGCATGAGGAGGTAGAGGAATCTCCCCAGACAGATTTTTGCATTTCTGTGAGCTGGTTGGAACGCACCGGAGGAATAGAGAGCCAGGCTGTTTAGCATACTTCAAAGGGTGCTCTTTGATTCAGAGACTGGGAACATCTCAGGCAGGAGATGGGGCTGATAAGAAAATCATAAAGAGTAGGACTGCGGACCTAGGGTAACCATTTGAGACACATATCACTGTGGCTAACATCTAGGTGTGATTCTCTAGTCCAGTTATCTCTAACCAGTCAATCGTGAGTTACCAGTAACTTGCAGCCACCTTCAGAGTAGCTCGCAGCCTTGAGTTAATTTTTAAATAAGCACAGGGTCACATTTTCCATTTAAAGTTACAGGGAAGGTGAAGGTGAGGAAAGTGAACATGCGCTGCTCCAGTCAGCTGTGAGTGTGTGATTGATTTGTTTGCTGGGGGTGAATTTGTTTTATAAACCTCGTTCTATTGAATTTTAAAATTAAAATTGAAATACTTGCACTTTGGAAATCTACCTGCACCCTGACCCGCACTGCTCCCCCGTCCACCACGGGGTCCTTATCCCGGTTATGTGGAAGGAGTACCGGCCACAACCTCATTCTGTTCCCCTCTTCCGGGTTGGGGACCGGAGTGGGCGGAGTCCCGCACTAGCATTTAATTAGGTGCTCTTCCTTCCGCGCAGCGGGCTCGCCGGCGGCGCACCAAAGGCAAGCCCGTCTGCGCCGGTCCACGTCCGGGAGTCGCCAGGAGCCAGGAACCCTGGCCTTTTTCCCTCAGATCATGACCCTTCGCTTTCTCTGAGACTGACATATTCTATTAAAGAATTGGTAGAGGTGAGTTCTACCCCCTGCTCTGCTAGTGGGTTGGGCCCCTGGCCCTTGTGTGAGGGTCCTTTTTCATGTCTGGTTTGCGGCTTCCAGGCCATCACTGACATGAAGATACCCACTATCCAAGACATGACTAACATACCATCTTATGCCCCTATAGCCAATTTAGGTAACCCCCCCACCAACTCGCAGCAGGGGTGGAGAAGCCTACTGTGCAATGTGATATCTCTCCCCAAGCATTCTGCCGAGGTTTGGGATCTCCTCTCCTCGATGCAGCCTGACCTCTGGTTTTTTACCGAAACCTGGCTGAAGCCCCATTCAATCCCCTCCATAGCTCTCGCTCTGCCTGATGGTTACAGATTTGTTTGCATGAACAGACAGAATAAAATAAATAGCATCAAGATTACTGTGCTGGAGCAGCACAGTGACCCGACCATTGAAGTGATGGTCTTCCGCATTGACTTCTCGTCCCATATAAGTTGGAAGCGGACCCTGGTATATCGGCCTCCTGGCCCGCTAAAAGGCTTTCCTCATTCATCTTATTGAACTAATCGCTCCTCATGTAATCGCAAGCAGCAATTTTCTGCTGCTGGGCGATTTTAATATACACACTGAGTGCAGTTTTAATGCAGACACAGGGTCACTCGTAACTGAGCTAGCTACTCTTGGGTTAACCAAGCTAAATGAGGGCCCCCCACACACAGCGGGTCACACTCTGGATATTGTTTTTTCCAACTCCCCTAACGTCTCCTGCAATAGCCCCCGGTTTCTGCCCTGGTTTGACCATGCGTCAATTGAATTTTGCATTTAGGCACCTAGGAAGAGAACCCCTGCTACTTGTGACACCCCTCGCCTCTTCAGACAGTGGAAGAGAGTTACCCCAGAGGGTGTTAAAACCTCTTTTGTAGAGCCACAGATATTAGAATCAGACAACATCGAAGAGGCGCTTGCCAAGTATAACTTGGCAGTCTCTAGTGCCATGGGCCAGTTAGCCCCTGTGAAACCCTTCCCTAGCATGCCTAGGCTCCCCAGAATGCTTGGTATTCTCCTCTTCTTCGTATCCAGAAACGAATTTGCAGGAAACATGAAAAACGGTGGCGCCTCACTCATGAGGAGGAGGACAAAGCTTGGTTTCATGTGGCTCTGGCCGACTACCACAGGATATTAGGGCAGCACCAAAGCTCATATAGCTCTTCAATTAGACCAGGCCAAAAATTACCCTAAGGTGCTATATCACATTCTGCAGTCCTTCACTAATCCCAAGGCATGTGAGAATCCGATGGCCCCTACACAAAAATTGTGCGATGATATTAGCACTTTCTTTATACAAAAAACTGAAACCATCTATGATAAAATTGTCCAAGCAGGGGAGCACTCTTCCATCACCATGATTCCCGTAGAATCTGCACAGGCAGTCATGCAACTGTTGGGAAGTCTTCCCCTGGTGACACAGGTGGAGGTTGAGTCACTGATCCGCTCAGTAAAATCCGGATCACCTCAGGATCATACACAAGCAAAAATCACCACTTCTCTTGACAGCAACATTTCCCCTTCCATTGCACACTTCCTCAATCTCTCCCTGTGAGGTGGCCTGGTCCCTTTGGAATGGAAAGCAGCACAGGTTATGCCTATCTGGAAGAACACCAAGGCCCCGCTAACTGAGTTTTCCAATCTTCGCCCTATCTCTCTCCTCCCTTTCCTGGGCAAGCTATTGGAGAAACATATAAACACTCATCTCTCTAACCATGTCAAACGGACGGGCAGCCTTGATCCATCTCAGTCAGGTTTTCGCCCTAAATACAGCACAGAATCAGCCCTACTAGCGGTAACCGACAACATCAGGATGACCCTAGATAGAGGCCACTCCACGATTCTGGTGCTGTTGGATCTGTCCGCCGCGTTCGACACGTTTTCCCATAAGATCCTGCTCAGGAGGTTGGAAGAGATTGGACTCTGAGACTTGGCCCTTCAGTGGTTGACAAGTTTTCTTTCTTCTCGTTCTCAGACAGATAACCTTGGCTCTTATCGTTCAGCTGCAGCAGAACTGTCCAAGGGAGTACCGCATGGCTCTTGTTTGAGCCCGACTTTGTTTAACCTCTATGTGGCTCCCTTGGCCAATCTGTTGAGGAGTAGTGGGTTCATCCCTGTCTCCTATGTGGACGATACCAAGCTGCTTTTTCCATTTGCAAAGTTTACTCCATCAGTGCAGGCCACCTTCTCCCTGGGAATGAGAAATATCTGTATCAAAAGAAGGGAGTTAGAGAAGGTGATCAATAGATCAACGGACACGGTTTACCACCCAGGGGGGTGGGTGGAAGGTCCAGTTGCAGCTGTGTCCGTGTTTTGCACTAAGGAAACAAGGGAGGTCGCTGTACTGTTCCTATGGAGAGTGTGGGAAGAGTTTAGCTGGCATGACCACAGATGTTAGAGTAACATCCTGGGGCATCCATTTTGTTGGATGTAATGGCCTCACACACCCCGAAGGATGTCATGCTTCATCATCGGCAGTTGCTCCTCGTCGGGGAGGCGGTGCAATCCCCGACGGGCTCACCTCAAAGAGGGGCTCTTTGGCGGAGATCTTTTTCCAACTGCCTTATGGTGAGGTGGGGGTGTGTGGACCGGGCTAGGTGTGGTGGTGTGTGGGGTATTAAAATGTAGCAAGGGGTACCGGAATTCAATTTATTCTGGGGGTCCCCTGGCTGCAGTTAAAAAGAGGGGTTAGGCTCACTAGGTGTCAGCAGGTTAGGTCAGGTGACCCTAGATGAGGCTAAAGGTGATGAGGGTCGACATGTTTCACGCTGTGGGTCTAGTCACCCGCGATTCATCAGGACCGTATAAATGTGCAGGGGCAAACATGCTAGTGTCATGTGTGTCTTATGTTACCTCTGTGGGTACTCCTATGCCTAGACATAGAGAGAGAGAAAAAGGAAAAACATTAAATGCTGTTATGCATGTCAGTAATTACAGTCAATGCCAGGGTGTTTATATAGTAAAGCATGCCTTTAAGGTTGAGAAAGCATGCCTTGCAACAAAGTCTGTGTGCAGAGTGCGCAGTGAGAAGCACACACAATTGTTGAGCCTGTGAGGAGGTTGGTGGTAAGGTGTGGGCTAAAAACAATAATTTAAAACCATTTTTCCAGAAAAGAATTAAAGATTGCAGCAGTTACTGAGGATTTGGCTGCTCCTGTTTTGTAAAAAACGAGCAGGTATGTTATTTACGACACCATTTGTAAGTACATGCATATTAAACAAACCAAAACACACACTGTGTCCCAAAAGGGTAAATTTAATGGGAAAACACGCATGTCCCACTCACCTAAAGGTTGAGGACTACATGCCACATGAGGGGTCGGCGGGACTAGACATCAGAGAAGAGCCCAAGGTGTATGCTGGGGATATATAAAGTAACATAGCGCCAGGGATTGGATGTTGGTTAAGGCTTAAAAAATGTGTTTGCAAGCGGCGCAGGGCTTCCATAGTGTTACCCTTGGCAGGATCCCTGTCTAGTAAGACTCACCTCTATCCTCCCGTGTCCGCGCAGATCGACCTACCCTTCTCCGCCGAGCTCGAGTAGATGTGTGAGCTCGGCGGCCGGGGAAATTTAAAGCGCGTTGACAGGTCGGCGTGTTCCGACGCGTCTCCGCCTTCTCAGTTAGGTCGCGTGGTTGGGGCGCAAATTGTGGCGGCCATCTTAGAGCTGTATTCACTTGCGTATCACGCTATGTAAGTGTCGTGATGAATATAGGTAGTGCCTATAGATTTCATACGGAGGGGGTAAGTAATTAAAATTCCCCATTTATTTTACAAAGACACGTCAACTTTGTCGTGCGTGTGCTGTGATTTTTGCAAGAAACTACGCTGTTAGGTCACGTGGTTGGGGAGCATATTGCGGCGGCCATCTTAAGTCGGTCTTCTAATGTGTAAGACGCTAGGTATGCATCCTAACCACAATAGGTAGTACATATTAATCACATACGGACAGAGTCAGGAAGTTATTGAAATTCCCCTTATAATTTCCAAAGCGTGGCCTCTGTTGTGCGTGTGTAGTGGTTATGCAAGGAACTATTCGCTCTCATGTGTGAAGTGCGGCGAACACTTGTATAATGGGCATAGAATGAGTCACGGGCATGTGTATAACAGGATGGTTGCAAGTACATTGCGGAACGCTATGTAGTGATGAGTATGCTACCTTAGGGTGCTCAAACATAGCACGTGGGGCATGTCGCTTGGTGTGTGGCGTCGCATTGCCTCAAGTGTATTATTGGCAACAGGGACTAATGTTAGAATGACACAGCTGGATAATTGTCAATAATGTAGCCCGTGTGTAGGCCGAGTGGTGTATATGAGGGAACGGAAAAGGACCCTGATATCCTACAGCGAGTGCCATGGGATATCCTCGTTGAGACCATGTTTGTCTGTGGATAATCGATGGATCCATGAGATCAATGAGAAATATCTCTCAGTAGATGAGGAGTAACTTTCTTCAGTGCAATGTGGGGAAGACGGAACTCATGCTCTTTGGAGAAGCTCAACTACTGTGGACACCCGATTGGTGGCCTTCAGACCTAGGCACTCCCCCGTCCAAAAACCTGTGTAAAAATGTAGGTGTCCGTCTTGAGCAGACCCTCACTATGAAGTAGCATGCTGCTATGACAGCTGGCTCCTGTTTTCATGTTTTGGGTCTTTTGCATTGTATCCTTCCTCTGCTCCCTGACTCATCCACGAAGACGTTAACCCAGGCGCTTATTTTAATGCCGCCTGGATTACTGCAATAGTCTTCTGCTGTCTGCCAACAAAACCGCCCTTAAGAGACTATATGTTGTCCAGAATATGGCGGCACGTTTGATTCTGAACACACCCCCAAGGACAGACTCTTGGCCTCTGCTTTATCAGCTCCACTGGCTCCTGATATGGAAGTGAGTACAGTTTAAAGTCTACTGCACCATTCACAAGGCCTTGGTCAATTCTGGCCCTAGCTATCTAGCGGATAAATGTATCCCCTACACCGCTCAGAATCCAAGCACCTTCTCGCAGTGCCTAGAATTAAACGAGCCAGACAGAGTGGGAAGGCCCTATCTTATCTGGGTCCCTGCCACTGGAACAAGCTCCCTGTGCAACTAAGACAGTGCACAGAACATCTCCATTTCAGGGAACAGCTTAAAACATATCTTTTCACCTCTGATCTCTAGCAGACAGTCTTCCCTAATACAGCCCGTTCCCGAGCACAGAGATACCCCTTCGGGGGTTGATTCTGGCGCTTTATAAATAAATAACTAAGGCTTAGTTTAATATCCATTAATATTATCAGGCTGCAGATAGCAATGCCTGATAATGAGCAGTGCTCTATCAGATTTATGACCCAGGCTGTTGCACATCAGTGAAAAACTGAAGCTCAGAGGTATTTAACTATTAAATACAAGTTCTTGACAACTCAGCTTTGAGTGTGAAAACAAAATGATGATTCTGAATGTTTTTAAAAGGTAGAAAATGAAAATGAAAGTTCCCTTAATTATTAAGTTAACTTTTCATTTTAATTTTCTTCCATTTCAAAGTGTCACATTTACTAACAGCAGGCTCTGAGTTGTCAGTAGACATTGTGCCACATTTTTAACTGAAAAATACAGTATTTTTTTTAAGCAGGAGAAATTTTAAGTGAAGGAAACTATATCCATGAAACATTTGTCTTAATCTTTTTCCCAAATATCAATTAAGAAGATAATGTGTTAAGGTTTTATGAAGCATGTTTCTTCATTTTAAATTAAACAGCTTTACTTTTCTGTTATAAATATGACACTGGGAGCAAGATGCCTGCTGTTTCAAAATAGGACACTTGGAAATGAGAGAAAATGTAAATGAGTTTTATAGAATCCTTAAAGACATAAAGTTAACTCTTCAGTTTAATATTCTCCCATTTCAAAGTGTTGCCTTTACAAACAGCAGCCATTTTGCTCCCAGTGTCTGGTAGACATGGTACCATATTCATAACTGCAAAAAATGCAGAAAAATATACCATATCACGAACATTTTTACAGAACATTTTTCTGCACTTTAAAATTCTTCCATTTAAATTTTTTTTTATATCAATGAATCATTCAGGATTTGTATAGTGCGGCTGCTTCACCTGTGAGGATCTGGAGGCTCTGTGTGGTCCTGCTGTGGGATTCTACTGCTGTTCCCATTAGTTGAATATCCAGGTCTTGAGCTCCTTCCTAAACTGTTGGAGCGACAGAGCTGCTCTGAGGTGTAGGGGGATGGTGTTTCAGGTCTTAGGTGACAGGTGGGAGAAGGAACTGCCTCCGCTGTTCGCTCGGCTGATGTGCTGGTAGCTGTTAGAAAGAGGGATCTGGACCAGTGTTCCCTGGTAGGTTGGTGGAAATTCACTAGTTTGTTAAGGTACGCCGATCCTTTGTTGTGTAGTACCTTGTAAGTGTTGGTGAGCAGCTTGAACTGGCAATTCTTTGTGACTGGTAGCCAATGGTGCTTCCTGAGGTGAGGGGAGATGTGCTTCTGTGTATGTTTGCGATAGACATGTAATGGTGTCACATATGGGGAAAGGTATGTCCTGTACCACAAGTACATAAGACACAGACACATTGGGTCTTATTTAGAGTTTGGCAGACCAGGTTACTCCATCACAAATGTCCCAAATTTCAATATTGTCGACAGGAGGTGACCTACCTCGGTCATCTACTGCCGAAAGAGGGGAGGAGACTAACCCCTGAGCGTGTGACTACCAATTTTAAAATGTCTGTACCTTGTACTCAGTTTGATGTTTGTGCATTTCTTGGCATAACTTCTTATTGTCGCCAGTGGATTCCTAATGTTTCTCTTCTTACTAAACCTCTCCTGTACTTAACCACTAAAGATGTGCATGAACCTCTACCCTGAACTGATGAGTGTCAGAAAGCTTTTGATTCTTTAAAATCTGCGCTTTGCTCTGCACCCGTCTTGGGTACTCCTGATTACCGAAAACCTTTTGTGCTTTATGTACACGAGGTGGACAGTTGCCTGCTTTCTGTGTTGACACAAGGATTTGGTGGTAAGCAGAGACCTTGTGCCTATTTCTCGGCGGTGTTGGATAACATCGCCAGAGCGCTTCCTAGCTGTTTAAGGGCCACTGCTGCAGTTGCGGTGGCCATTCGACAGTCAGAAGGGCTAGTTCTGAACACTGACCTCACAGTAATGGTACTGCACGGTGTGGATACATTACTGAACAAAACGAAGACCCAGCACCTTACGAGTGTGCGTCTTACAGGTTACGAATTAACTTTATTTGCTCCCCACATTACAATGAAACGTTGTGCCACTCTGAATCCTGCGACGTTACTACCCCTCTCTTCGAAAGAGAAAAACAATGATGTACATGATTGTATATTTCGGACGGAGGAAGAGTCGAAGAGACGGGTAGATCTTACAGACATTCCTCTATCTGACCCTCAAGGGGAATTGTATGTCGATGGCTCTTGTTTCAAGTTACCAGATGGCACGACAACTGCTGCATATGCAATAACTACTTTACGCACTGCGGTTGAGGCTTCTCGAGTACCCTATCAGTCAGCACAGGCAGCTGAATTAGTGGCATTACTTTGGGCCTGTGAATTAAGAGAAGGATTGAGAGTAAATATTTATACAGACAGCCAATACGCCTTCGGCATGGCTCATAGCTTTGGACGACTATGGGCAGAAAGGGGTTTTCTCACTTCCCATGGTCAGAGAATACAACATTGCCCTTTGATTTTACGATTACTGACAGCATTAACGTTACCAGAAATGGTGACCGTAGTTAAATGCAGTGCACATAAGACAGTGGTGGATACATTAGGTGAAGGTAATGCGTTTGCTGATCAGATTGCTAAAGAAACTAACTGCAAAATCCAAAATGACCTCAATGTTCGTGACTACTTCTACTAGGTGGGTGGTGGAGACGGACATGTTTGACAATACAATGGAGAGTGTCCGAGAAATACAGAAAGAAGCTACCCCCGCTGAACTGGCTCACTGGGAGAAGGAAGTGGGGAAATTAAATTAGATGCAAATGATTGTTGGATTGATTTATCTGAGAAACAACAATGGTTGTTGTCCAATGCATTAGTGAACGCCGTAGTGACCATGGCACACGGTTCAGCACATATTGGGGTAAAGGGTATTTGTGCACTTTTAGACCTGTGTGGAATAATTCTAATATCCCAAGAACTGCTGCTCATTTGGTGCAATATTGCAGGGTTTGTTTACAACATAATCCTGAAGGTAGGGAACCTGACTGAGTGGAATTTTTGCACCTCCATCTTTGCCTTTTGAGGTGTTCCAAATGGATTATATCCTGCTGGAGCATGTCAATAATCTAAAGTATGTCCTGGTCATGGTGTGTGCCTTCAGTAAATGGGTGGAGGCCTACCCGACCAAAGAGAACACTGCTCTGGCAACAGCAAAGGCTCTGATAAAAGAGTACTTCCCACGCTATGGATTGCCTCGGGTGATCTGGAGTGATAACGGGGGGCACTTTAATGCAGATATTATCAGTCATGTTTGTAATGGGTTACAAATTACGCGGAAATGTCATGCGGCTCGACACTCTCAGTCTGCTGGACTGGTCGAGAAGTATAACGGAATACTGAAACTTAAACGGGCAAAGATTCAAGAAAGTACTGGATTAGGGTGGCCAGATACCCTACCAATAGCAGTGATGTCAATACGAGTTACCCCACATTCTCGTTCTGGCTTATCTCCCTACAAGGTGATTTTTGGGCACCCGGCCAATGCTTGGGGCGACCCGAGACCCAGAACGTTTCGTGATATTGAATACCCTATGATGACAGATTATCTGTGTGCCCTGACTAAAGATCTTCCTTCTATTCATCAACAGGTTTCAGCAGTTGTGCAGCCCCTGCCGGAGGGTCCCGGACATTGTTTGGAACCAGTTAAGTGGGTTCTGGTCCGCAATTAACAGCGGAAATCCAGTCTGGACCCTCATTGGTCCGAGCCCTTTCAGATTCTACTGGCCACGCGGACGGCGGTTAAGGTAAACGGCAAGACACATTGGATCCATGTCTCGCACGTGAAGAAACTGCCCCTCCCGCTTCCTTATGATCAGCGAAACCAGGAAGGAGTTTTGACCCAGGAAAGTGAACGAGCCCCTTGCTTTGATCCTTTTTCTGATGCCCAGGAAGTTGGAGAAGGGCAAGGAGAAGGAGCACCGGGCTCAGAAGGGGTTTTTTCATCTGCATACGTGATTGCCACGGATTATGTTGGCCCTTCAGTTGAACGAGAGGCTCGTAGTATCCCTGTTGCAACGGATTTGCTTTGGATCTGTTTTGTTCCCTGATCAGGAAACGCCTGGCCATGTTCGATACAATCTGCTGCCCAGAAGACACCACGGTACCCCAGGTGAAGATGGTAGGAGATAAGGAGAGACTTGAGTACTAGGGTTTGTTAGATACGCTTCTGGGGTACTGAGCGAGACACTGGACTGAACGCGCTGAGAGCCTTGAACATTCGCTTGCTCTGTTCAGAAAGAAAGACTGATTTTGTTTGTTTAAAGGGCCCTGATTGTGTTTTCTTCAAGGGTTGTGTGGAAACATAAATCCAACGTGAGAAGTTGCTTGGCCTTATTTGTGATCAACGATAGGAGCCTGCCTGTGAGGCTCTAGACGGACACAAGAAAGAAGCATCCTCTGGAAGGTTGGACGGCATTGCCCGAGTTTATTTTTGGACTTTCTGTATGAATATGTATACAACACATGAAAACATCAACTGGTTAAAAAATGAAATTTTGGATTTTGCAGAGTTCAACTTCACCCAGTATTTTCAACAATTCAAGGAAAGAAATGTTACAGATGATAGGGCCATTCCAGTACCTATATTAAATAGTACCTCTGCATTTTGTGTTCAGGGACCAGGGTACATCTCGGTAGGGGAAAGTCAATGCAATTATACCTATTGGTTACATACCTTTAGTAGTCCCCCATTGTTGACTCCCCTAATGTATATTTTGTTTGTGGAGAAAATGCCTATACTTGGCTTCTGCGGCTGGACTGGCCGTTGTTACATGTCTTTCTTGTACCCTCCAGTTTATATAGCCCCTTCTAATTATCACAAGGATCATCGATTAGACAAACGAAGCCTGCCACTTACCAGGAATAGAAGAGAAATAGATACCACTGACACAGACCAAACAGATACCCATGAACAGCATTTCATTGACATAGTAAAGAGAGTATTTCCTATTTGGGGACCCATATTCACCAGCAAGGCGGTACAGCGTTTGTCCAGAGTAGTTGAAAGGGTGATTAACGCTACTGCGGGCATATCGACTAATTTAACTGTAGAGCTTCAAGCGACAAGACTTGTTTCGCTTCAGAATCGTATGGTATTATATGTTATCTTGGCTGATCGAGGAGGAGCATGCCGCGTAATTGGCAGTTCCTGTTTCGTATATATATCCCTGACTCCGCCCCCTCTGTTCATTTGGCCATTCAAAAGTTACATCGATTGGCGTCTGAAGTACATGGAGAAACTGGTACCTGATCCCTCTCTGGTTGGTTCTGGGGTTTGTTGTCCACTTGGGGATGGAAGATTCTGATGGTGCTGGCAGGTATAGCTGGTGTCATATTCACCTGTTGCCTCTGCATACAATGTGGGCCCGCATGTTGCTCTTACTGTGCTACTAAACTCACCCCCTCTTTGGCCGGTCCTTCCCCAGCAGCGGCAAAAGCCCAAAATTAGTTCAGCAAGAAATAAAGGATATAATGCAGATTGATAAAGGGATGTTTGAGGACAGAACGATTTTAGTTAGCTACATCATGCTAAAAGGGTCGTTCTGAGGGATAAAAATTAGATTTTGCATACACTGGGAATATCAGACATATATACATTGTGTTTGCATGGTGTATTCATATATTCTCTCTGCTTAATATGCACGCAACATAACCCATATATGCTTTAGCCGGTAGGAAAAGGTTTATCTTCTCGTTATGTTCCATACTAATAGAGCAGGCCGAGAACCATACAGATGCCATCTTCTTTCCTCTGTGTCAGGGCACAAGCTGTGATCACGTGTTATTCTCCAGTAGTTGTTAAGTCCCAGTTCATTTGAGCTACTGAGAGCAGCTGAAGGTAAACTGTTTTCCCTCTGTCCTGGGACTCAAGGTTGCATCTTGCTTTGGGTGCGATAAGCGCATTCCTGGAGGCGCTGTACCTACACTCCCGGCACCAGGGCGAAAGGGAGTCACCCTTACTGACCTACCGAGTAATAAATAGTAAAGCTTTGAACCAATCATGTGTGCCATATATGGTCCTTCCTTGGAACCCAAGGGCCGAGTGGTATTTTTCCATTTACGGTGACTTCATGTGTTGAAGTGAAAGTATATATGTTTGCTTTTGACTGTAAGCCAGCAGTCTTCTCTGAGCACCTGATGGGTGAAGGTCGGAGAGGCTCCTCTATAGAGTATTTTGTTTAATAAACGATTGACCCTTCTTCACTGCCAACTGACTGGTTATTTGGTAATGGTATTGGGCTATGTGGTAGGTATAGCCTTTTAGATGTAATTTTTACTGTACATTAGACCAATCCACATTGTTCCTCTAGAGTTAATCATTATATAGAGTCACCTACCAACCTCGCTGACTACATTGTCCTACTTTCTATATCTCCTTTAGGTTTCAGGCTTATAATTATGCTTCAAATTTTTCGTCACTAGTTTCTCTTCACTACATGTTTGGCATATTTGCACATATGTCTCACCATTATATGCCGTGACAGCTTACATCCTTCTTTTTATACAGATCACGTATATTTTATTCATATGTCACATGATGTTTATATTGTATTTTTCTATCACATATAGTTAGAATATAGTGTACATCGTATCAATATCTTTGGGCTTTGGAACACACAATCGGATGTGCCAGCCCAAACTCATCTACATTGGACTCAACTATTTCGTTATTCCCAAATCGGTGAGTTTCTAGACTGAGAACTTACTCACTTGGGTGTGTGGTGTCTGGTTGCACAATACGATTTCAGATACACTTAGAATTTTTCCTTTTCAAAGTAACACGGATTGAACTTTTTCCACTCTTTTCTTCTTCTATTACATGAACAGGACATTATGGGTCTAGTTGCACCTTTTTGTTCTTGTATCATTCATTACTCTTCATTCTAACGATTCAAGCACTGGTTTTCTTTTGATCTCTTCTGCCATATTGATACTATTTCATTGTATTTGATTGTGATCTGAAATTATTGATGACAGAATGTAAGTTTTTATCTTCTTTCATTTAAATATTATGGTTATAATTTGTTGAATGTTGGGAGATATATTGTTGTATTAGGTGTTTTTATACAGCAACTAGCAGCCCGTCCCGACATTGTCCGGGTATGAATTGCTGCCGGCCAGTAGTATATTGTTTTGTAGGATTTCATTTTGGTAGCATTTCTTATCTGACAGGCCTGTGAAACGCTCCGATTCACAGTGCTCTGCTGATGCACTTAAGAGTGCGCGTTCAGTAGTGTGGGAACTCGAGTTTCCCTACTTTATTTTTCCTTGCAATGGCATGAGCACAATTTACATTACAGAAGAACACATTAATTTGTGGTAGGCAAGGGGAGACAAAGCGATTTGCCTGGAATCACAGGATGTTGAGCTGATGCCGAGATTGGAACGTAACTCCCCAGCTCTAAAGTTCGCAATTCTAGAACTTGTGGCGGGAGGTGTGTCTAAAAGTGTATGTCGGTGCTGGCCATCAATGAGAGAGACCTGTACATTTTTCAAATCGGTGGTGAAAAAATATGAGTATGTTGCTGGAGATGTTATGTTGCTGGAGATGTGGGCCGTCGTGCCACCAATTTACTTACCGAGGGAGGGTAAACACCCATTATTCCGCAACTTTCTTTCCGCATACCATCACTCCGCATACTTTCATTACGAAAGTACCATGACTCCGCAATGCCATTATAACGCATGGCATTACATTTTACTTGCTTTTACCACACATACAATTACAATGAAATTCGTTGTAAATGCATGAATGGTAAAAGCATGTTTTTTTAAATGTTTGGATAAGGTAAGTATGGGTATAGGGGTATATGTTTTGGGGTACTGAGGTATATGTTTTGGGGTGTTTGGGTATTTTAAGGGTTCTGATATATTTTTGGGTTATGGGGTACAGGGGTAGTTTTAGGGTTTAGGGATAGGTATGGGTTTTGGGGTACAGGGGTATTTTGAGGGTTCACAGTTAGGTTTGGGTATTGGAGTATAGGGGTATTTTTAGGGTTCAGGGGTAGGTTTGGGTTTTGGGGTACAGGGGTATTTTAAGGGTTCAGGGCTAGGTTTGGTTTTGGGGTACAGGGGTATTTTTAGGGTTAAGGGCTAGGTTTAGGTGTTGGGGTACAGGGGTATTTTAGGGTTCAGGGGTAGGTTTGGGTTTTGGGGTACAGGGTTATTTTTATGGTTCAGGGCTAGGTTTGGGTTTTGGGGTACAGGGGTATTTTAAGGGTTCAGGGCTAGGTTTGGGTTTTGGGGTACAGGGGTATTTTAGGGTTCAGGGGTAGGTTTGGGTTTTAGGGTACAGGGGTATTTTTAGGGTTCAGGGCTAGGTTTGGGTTTTGGGGTACAGGGGTATTTTTAGGGTTCAGGGGTAGGTTTGGGTTTTGAGGTACAGGGGTATTTATAGGGTTCAGGGCTAGGTTTGGGTTTTGGGGTGCAGGGGTATTTTTAGGATTTAGGGATAGGTTTGGGTTTTGGGGTGCACAGTATATTTATAGGGTTAAGATGGGTTAGTGTTTAAGGGTGTTGGGGTATTTTAAGGAGTAAGGGTGGGTTATGATTATGGGGTGCAGGGGTATTTAAAGGGAGCAGGGTGGACACCCGGAGCTGGAATGTACAGAACCTGGGAAGAAAAAACAATGAAATATTGGGCACAACACTCGCTTTTTTTTCCGTAATCCCGTGCCCCGCACACGCCCACGCCCCCAGCACACGCCCACAGCACACGATATGAGACATGGCATGAAGGGCGGAACGTGCCATACGCCCCCAGCGTTTGTCACGCCCCCAGCACACGCCCACAGCACAACACAGACACGCCCACAAGGGACTACTTTGCTGGCACGGTTCTTTTACCTTTTAAATGTATATGGTGGGCGTCCGCATAGCCTATACCCTTCTGCTGCAACTGCTCTTTCCAACGCTGTATTGGGTGTTGTGATTGGTGCTGTGGGTCCTGAGATTACCCGCCTCAAAGGTTTGGGCTCTCTCTTTATTATATTAGTATAGATAATTTCTATGTGTGTAAAGCACATTGATTATATGATATCTACTTTTCCAGCCTTAAAAAAGTCTGAGTAGACGAAACACGAGTCGGCTAAATCGTGTGCTGGGAATCCTAAAGTAAAAAATAAAAAGACAAAAAACTGTCAACTGATGACGTTCTTGCACTATTCTTAAAGCTCCTCTCACTATCCCATTCGATTGTCCTTGTGTGTTTAGGAATATATTGGAAATTATATTATATTTAGCATTTGTCAAACACTGTTTTTGGAATAGTATACACAGCAATAGGTGTGCTGTAACAGCTTTATTTGTCTATTGGTATGAGGAACCGGGTGAGGCCAGTTGGTTGGACACCTCACCTGAGACTGTTCTGAATTCCTCTCCTACTGTGGCTACAGAGGAGAGAACCTCTTTTACAATGGTGGTACCCAGGGTGGCTGAGGTCCTGGACCTTAACCTGCCCTCGATGGCAGTCAAAACTAATGTCTTGACAATGGTGCTTTAGCCATGAGTCATCCCGTAAAAACCACTACTCCTACTCAATGAAGACCTTACAGAGGTCCTCATTGGGCCCTGGTCCAAGCCCTGAACTGGGGCTCCTGTGAATATGATATTTGTCCGCCGCCATTGCACCACTCATAGGGATCCCAGTTTCCTTCCCGGCCTGCTGAGCCACAGACACTATCTGCAGTTCACGTCAGGCACAAGCACTTTCAGTTGGCTGCACTACGTTATAGCCTTACCAGCGCCCCTAGGGTGTTCACCAAGGTGATAGCGGTGGTTGCAGCTCATCTGTGGATGTTGGGGATTTCAATCTTCCTCTACCCCGATGACTGGTTGTCGGAGGCGGGCTCACCCCAGGCAATCGTCACCCATCTTCAGACTATGACAAACCTCTTGCACTCGGTGGAGTTCACTATCAGTCACACCTGACTCCCACTCAGATTCTCCCTTTCATCAGAGCTGTTCTGGACAAAGTGCAGTTTCTGGCCTATCCTCCCAAGCAGCGAGCTCAGGATATTTAGGCTATGATACAGATGTTTTGGCCTCTATCCTGGATTTTGGTGAGACTGACTCTGAAGCTGTTGAGCCCCATGGCCTCCTGCATCCTGCTGGTGACACATACCTGCTGGTATATGCAGCCTTTGCAGTGGCACCTGAAGGCCCAGTGAGCCCAGCCTCAGGGAAATCTCAACGACATGGTCCAGATCTCGGAAGGAACTAAAAAGGACCTGCAGTGGTGGCTTCCGAACCACGATTGGGTCAGTAGCAGACCCCCCTCTACCTTCCCAAAGCAGAGTTGACTGTAGTGACAGATGCATCACGTCTGGGCTGGCCATCTGGGAGAGGTGGAGAATAGAGGACTCTGGTCTCCAGCAGAGTCTAAGCTTCACATCAACCTGTTGGAGCTTCAGGCAATTAGCTTGGCATTAAAAAACTTTATTCCTTCAATCAAGGGAAATCTGGTGCTTGTGTTCTTGGAGAACACCACCACTATGTGATACTGCAGCAAGTGGGTGGGTGGGGTCAGGGACCCTTTCTCAGGAGGCTCAGCACCTCTGAACATGGCTGGAATGTCAGAGATTTCCCTGGTGGTGCAGCATTGGGCAGGCTCTCTGAACGCCAGAGCAGAGAAACTCAACCTAAGATACCTTACTGATCAATGGCATCTCCACCCGGAGGTGGTGGAAGAACTCTTTCAACAGTGGGGAGCACCTTCGTTAGATCTGTTTACTACTGCCAAGAATGAGTAATGTCAGCAGTTCTGCATGCTGGAGTTTCTAAGGTGGCTCTCGCTGAAGGAGCGTTTCATCTTGAGTGGAGTCTCATATATGTCTTTCCACCAATGCCACCCCTGACCAGAGTTCTCAAGAAGCACAGGAAAGGACCAGACCCAAGTCATTCTTGTGGCTCTGGATTGGACACAGAGAATCTGGTATCCCGAGCTGTTGAGCATGACCATAGATCCTCCAGTCAGGCTGCCTCTTTGGGCGGATCTTCTGTTCCAGCAACCGGTAAGGGCTCTGCGCTCAAGCCTGTGCACACTCCCCCTGCATGCATGGAGTTTATGTGTCAGCAGTTGACAGCTTTCGACCTTCCTCCCGAAGTATGTGATGTTATTCTGCAACCAGATGTCCCTCCACCAAGTTGGTATATGCCTGCTGTTGGGAGAAATCTATCTCATGGTGTGCTTCCCACAATGTTGACCCCCTATCTGCTTCTCTCGCACAAGTTCTCTTGTTTGAATTGTCTTTGGCCCAGCTGGGCTCTGCTTTGAGCACAGTTAAGGGTTATCTTTCTGCCACCTCAGCATGGGTGTGGTTTTCGGACCAACCTTCTTTTTTTCAGTTACCGGTTGTGGCTAGTCTCCTTAAAGGTCTGCAACATATGTTTGCACCTACCCCCTTCATCATTCCTCAGTCGGACCATGACCTGGTCCTCACCTTTGTCATGTGTTCACTATTTGAGCCTTTACATATATGCCCTCTTAGGCTATTGAGTTTTTGACCATGATGGCGGTCCCGCACTGACTTTGAATGAGTGACCTGCCTGAACTAAGTTGTTTTTTGGGATATTGATTACTCCGAGCCAGACGCCAGTGAGAGCTCTGCTCTAGCATACACAATCCTGCTTTACTTAAGCAGTGGTTTGTGCATTGTGAGAAACCCTTTGCCTGGTGCCGTCGGATTGAGCTCCGGGAGTTCTTTATCGCCCTGTCATGAGGAGGCCAGATTAGTCATTGTCTTGAAACATTTTGGAAATTATTGTCATTGACACATCCGACTATTTTGGTTCTGTTAAGTCATTAGTTGAACCAGTTGTGTCTGACTACCTCTTAGTGTACCCCCTAGACTGCATAGAAGGACACTCAGTTGTTGCTGTAAGATTGTTTTTGATTGGGTGAAAAAGATATTATTTCATGATCTTTTTGATTTTTGTATAAAGTGTATATGTTGTTTTTGTTTTCATTCATTGTACATAGGTGTGTACATATGTATGTATATTTGTGTACAGTGAAAAAAAACTTTTTGATAAAAGATATTAGCGGAGAATAATTCTACTTGATTACAATAAATAGAATGCGTAATCACGTCCTCACTTGGTAGTGATGGCTTTGATAATTTGCTAGTGATATATAGTGGACAAAGGACACAAACAATAGGAGAATTTAGTCACCTATTAGATAAATAGTTAGGTATTTTTTCCTCCTTTTTCCACTTTTTTCAGTCTTCTTTTAGGCTATTGACCATCAAAACTTCCTTTTTAGTGGCCATAACATTGGCCAGGAGGGTAAGGGAACAGCAAGTGATCTCTGCGCACCCTCCATACACCACCTTTTACCCAGACAAGCTGGTTCTTCGAACTCGTGTCTTATTCCTTCTAAAGATTGTGACTAAATTTCATGTAGGTCATAGCATCCTCCTACTTACTTTCTTTGCTTCACCACACCCCTTCAAAGAAGAAGCGAGACTCCACTGTCTTGACCCAAAATGAGCGCTGTCATTCTATCTTGTCCACACAAGAGAGTTTCAATCAAGTTTTCATGGGTTATGTGGGGGAAAAGAAAGGGAAAGCTGTCCAGAAGAGAACCATCTCACGATGGATTACTCTGTGCATTAAGATCTACAATGCATTGGCCAAGAAACACCCCCTTAAGGGCTTGAGGGTTCACTCTACCAGAACCAAAACTTTGACCAGTATGTTAGTGCGAGGCCTTCCTCTCCTGGACATCTGCCAGGCAGCAAAGTGGGCATCACTGCTCACGTTCACAAATCATTACTGCCTTGACAGTCAGGTCCACCGTGATGTGCAATTCGCCCATTCAGTCTTGCAGGACTTCTTGATTTAATTTCACAGACCCACCTCATGGGAGGTATTGCTTGGGTATCTATTCAACTTACTTTGATAATGCCTTATCTGATAGAGAGTCTATCTAGCGCAGAATACTTACCAACTCTACCATCCTCCTGCTCTGTGAACAAATTCAGGAGTAAGGGACACCCTTTTAACCCCTTCCAGGCTCATGACGAGCTGGGCTCGTCATGGTGTAGCCTCCTCGCACGCTGATGACGAGCCCAGCTCGTCATGTAACATGGGTTTTTGAAAATCTCAGCATAGATCTAGAATACCCCGAGCGCGCATGTGGTTAAGGCCCTTAGTCTTTTTCGCACCAGTGGTCAGTTCTGATCGTATCTCTGCACTACTGGCTTGAAATGTCAGCATGCTGGCGCTGCACGTATAAAGGTACTGTGTTTGTCACTTGTGACAAGGACACTGATGCGGAGCCCAATGGCGCCACCTACCAGCATGCAGGGGAACTGCTTGAAAATTTTCCGGATTCAGTCTGACACCTGGAAATATTCAAAGTAAGGAATCTGCTGCTATATAGAGTCTCTACCAGATAAGGCGTTACTGAAGGTAAGTAACTTGTTCATTTTGTTCAAACCATAGTCTCGGGCTCTAGGCACATTGGGCTTAAAGCCAATGAAGTTTGGCATAGGGTGTCTGGTAACAATGCACGATTTGCTTAGACTTCAGTAGCTCACAATGATTTTTACTGATCAGAAGAAGCTCTAACTACAGAAAAGGTTGGAGACCGCTGGTCTAACCCTTTTACCATGCTGCTCTGGGTGGTTTTGCACTTTGCTCGCTCTTTCCCATGGTCTCTCATGCTTTGTGAGTAAGTCTCAAATTGTCGGAGCTATGCTTTAATAACCGTATTCAAGTTTGTTTGCACCAGTGCGACTTCCATACTTACTGATTTCAAAAGGGGGTGGGGTCGCACACCACTCACTCACCAGCGGGATCGCCCCTAAGGACTATGGTCAATGTAGTTTAGTATTCCGCGATGTATCCTTCTTCGCCATCCCTGGACACGTGTTTCGGGGTATTTACCCCTCATCAGCAGGGAATAGGCCATCTTCTTATCTTCTGGGGTTGCCGGTGGCTGCCAAATATTGCCAGGTCTAGTACCACACAGGCGCGCAGGTGCGGGGTCCCAGGCTCGTCAGCCCAACAGCTCGAGGGAGCTTTTAACATTTCAAAAGGGGGTGGGGTCGCACACCACTCACTCACCAGCGGGATCGCCCCTAAGGACTATGGTCAGTGTAGTTTAGTATTCCGCGATGTATCCTTCTTCGCCATCCCTGGACACGTGTTTCGGGGTATTTACCCCTCATCAGCAGGGAATAGGCCATCTTCTTATCTTCTGGGGTTGCCGGTGGCTGCCAAATATTGCCAGGTCTAGTACCACACAGGCGCGCAGGTGCGGGGTCCCAGGCTCGTCAGCCCAACAGCTCGAGGGAGCTTTAAACATTTCAAAAGGGGGTGGGGTCGCACACCACTCACTCACCAGCGGGATCGCCCCTAAGGACTATGGTCAGTGTAGTTTAGTATTCCGCGATGTATCCTTCTTCGCCATCCCTGGACACGTGTTTCGGGGTATTTACCCCTCATCAGCAGGGAATAGGCCATCTTCTTATCTTCTGGGGTTGCCGGTGGCTGCCAAATATTGCCAGGTCTAGTACCACACAGGCGCGCAGGTGCGGGGTCCCAGGCTCGTCAGCCCAACAGCTCGAGGGAGCTTTAAACATTTCAAAAGGGGGTGGGGTCGCACACCACTCACTCACCAGCGGGATCGCCCCTAAGGACTATGGTCAGTGTAGTTTAGTATTCCGCGATGTATCCTTCTTCGCCATCCCTGGACACGTGTTTCGGGGTATTTACCCCTCATCAGCAGGGAATAGGCCATCTTCTTATCTTCTGGGGTTGCCGGTGGCTGCCAAATATTGCCAGGTCTAGTACCACACAGGCGCGCAGGTGCGGGGTCCCAGGCTCGTCAGCCCAACAGCTCGAGGGAGCTTTAAACATTTCAAAAGGGGGTGGGGTCGCACACCACTCACTCACCAGCGGGATCGCCCCTAAGGACTATGGTCAGTGTAGTTTAGTATTCCGCGATGTATCCTTCTTCGCCATCCCTGGACACGTGTTTTGGGGTATTTACCCCTCATCAGCAGGGAATAGGCCATCTTTTTATCTTCTGGGGTTGCCGGTGGCTGCCAAATATTGCCAGGTCTAGTACCACACAGGCGCGCAGGTGCAGGGTCCCAGGCTCGTCAGCCCAACAGCTCGAGGGAGCTTTAAACATTTCAAAAGGGGGTGGGGTCGCACACCACTCACTCACCAGCGGGATCGCCCCTAAGGACTATGGTCAGTGTAGTTTAGTATTCCGCGATGTATCCTTCTTCGCCATCCCTGGACACGTGTTTCGGGGTATTTACCCCTCATCAGCAGGGAATAGGCCATCTTCTTATCTTCTGGGGTTGCCGGTGGCTGCCAAATATTGCCAGGTCTAGTACCACACAGGCGCGCAGGTGCGGGGTCCCAGGCTCGTCAGCCCGACAGCTCGAGGGAGCTTTAAACATTTCAAAAGGGGGTGGGGTCGCACACCACTCACTCACCAGCGGGATCGCCCCTAAGGACTATGGTCAGTGTAGTTTAGTATTCCGCGATGTATCCTTCTTCGCCATCCCTGGACACGTGTTTCGGGGTATTTACCCCTCATCAGCAGGGAATAGGCCATCTTCTTATCTTCTGGGGTTGCCGGTGGCTGCCAAATATTGCCAGGTCTAGTACCACACAGGCGCGCAGGTGCGGGGTCCCAGGCTCGTCAGCCCAACAGCTCGAGGGAGCTTTAAACAGTTCAAAAGGGGGTGGGGTCGCACACCACTCACTCACCAGCGGGATCGCCCCTAAGGACTATGGTCAGTGTAGTTTAGTATTCCGCGATGTATCCTTCTTCGCCATCCCTGGACACGTGTTTCGGGGTATTTACCCCTCATCAGCAGGGAATAGGCCATCTTCTTATCTTCTGGGGTTGCCGGTGGCTGCCAAATATTGTCAGGTCTAGTACCACACAGGCGCGCAGGTGCGGGGTCCCAGGCTCGTCAGCCCAACAGCTCGAGGGAGCTTTAAACATTTCAAAAGGGGGTGGGGTCGCACACCACTCACTCACCAGCGGGATCGCCCCTAAGGACTATGGTCAGTGTAGTTTAGTATTCCGCGATGTATCCTTCTTCGCCATCCCTGGACACGTGTTTCGGGGTATTTACCCCTCATCAGCAGGGAATAGGCCATCTTCTTATCTTCTGGGGTTGCCGGTGGCTGCCAAATATTGCCAGGTCTAGTACCACACAGGCGCGCAGGTGCGGGGTCCCAGGCTCGTCAGCCCAACAGCTCGAGGGAGCTTTAAACATTTCAAAAGGGGGTGGGGTCGCACACCACTCACTCACCAGCGGGATCGCCCCTAAGGACTATGGTCAGTGTAGTTTAGTATTCCGCGATGTATCCTTCTTCGCCATCCCTGGACACGTGTTTCGGGGTATTTACCCCTCATCAGCAGGGAATAGGCCATCTTCTTATCTTCTGGGGTTGCCGGTGGCTGCCAAATATTGCCAGGTCTAGTACCACACAGGCGCGCAGGTGCGGGGTCCCAGGCTCGTCAGCCCAACAGCTCGAGGGAGCTTTAAACATTTCAAAAGGGGGTGGGGTCACACACCACTCACTCACCAGCGGGATCGCACCTAAGGACTATGGTCAGTGTAGTTTAGTATTCCGCGATGTATCCTTCTTCGCCATCCCTGGACACGTGTTTCGGGGTATTTACCCCTCATCAGCAGGGAATAGGCCATCTTCTTATCTTCTGGGGTTGCCGGTGGCTGCCAAATATTGCCAGGTCTAGTACCACACAGGCGCGCAGGTGCGGGGTCCCAGGCTCGTCAGCCCAACAGCTCGGGGGAGCTTTAAACATTTCAAAAGGGGGTGGGGTCGCACACCACTCACTCACCAGCGGGATCGCCCCTAAGGACTATGGTCAGTGTAGTTTAGTATTCCGCGATGTATCCTTCTTCGCCATCCCTGGACACGTGTTTCGGGGTATTTACCCCTCATCAGCAGGGAATAGGCCATCTTCTTATCTTCTGGGGTTGCCGGTGGCTGCCAAATATTGCCAGGTCTAGTACCACACAGGCGCGCAGGTGCGGGGTCCCAGGCTCGTCAGCCCAACAGCTCGAGGGAGCTTTAAACATTTCAAACGGGGGTGGGGTCGCACACCACTCACTCACAAGCGGGATCGCCCCTAAGGACTATGGTCAGTGTAGTTTAGTATTCCGTGATGTATCCTTCTTCGCCATCCCTGGACACGTGTTTCGGGGTATTTACCCCTCATCAGCAGGGAATAGGCCATCTTCTTATCTTCTGGGGTTGCCGGTGGCTGCCGAATATTGCCAGGTCTAGTACCACACAGGCGCGCAGGTGCGGGGTCCCAGGCTCGTCAGCCCAACAGCTCGAGGGAGCTTTAAACATTTCAAAAGGGGGTGGGGTCGCACACCACTCACTCACCAGCGGGATCGCCCCTAAGGACTATGGTCAGTGTAGTTTAGTATTCCGCGAGGTATCCTTCTTCGCCATCCCTGGACACGTGTTTCGGGGTATTTACCCCTCATCAGCAGGGAGTAGGCCATCTTCTTATCTTCTGGGGTTGCCGGTGGCTGCCAAATATTGCCAGGTCTAGTACCACACAGGCGCGCAGGTGCGGGGTCCCAGGCTCGTCAGCCTAACAGCTCGAGGGAGCTTTAAACATTTCAAAAGGGGGTGGGGTCGCACACCACTCACTCACCAGCGGGATCGCCCCTAAGGACTATGGTCAGTGTAGTTTAGTATTCCGCGATGTATCCTTCTTCGCCATCCCTGGACACGTGTTTCGGGGTATTTACCCCTCATCAGCAGGGAATAGGCCATCTTCTTATCTTCTGGGGTTGCCGGTGGCTGCCAAATATTGCCAGGTCTAGTACCACACAGGCGCGCAGGTGCGGGGTCCCAGGCTCGTCAGCCCAACAGCTCGAGGGAGCTTTAAACATTTCAAAAGGGGGTGGGGTCGCACACCACTCACTCACCAGCGGGATCGCCCCTAAGGACTATGGTCAGTGTAGTTTAGTATTCCGCGATGTATCCTTCTTCGCCATCCCTGGACACGTGTTTCGGGGTATTTACCCCTCATCAGCAGGGAATAGGCCATCTTCTTATCTTCTGGGGTTGCCGGTGGCTGCCAAATATTGCCAGGTCTAGTACCACACAGGCGCGCAGGTGCGGGGTCCCAGGCTCGTCAGCCCAACAGCTCGAGGGAGCTTTAAACATTTCAAAAGGGGGTGGGGTCGCACACCACTCACTCACCAGCGGGATCGCCCCTAAGGACTAGGGTCAGTGTAGTTTAGTATTCTGCGATGTATCCTTCTTCCAGAAGATAAGAAGATGGCCTATTCCCTGCTGATGAGGGGTAAATACCCCGAAACACGTGTCCAGGGATGGCGAAGAAGGATACATCGCGGAACACTTAATTACACTGACCACAGTCCTTAGGGGCGATCCCGCTGGTGCGTGAGTAATGTGCGACCCCACCCCCTTTTGAAATTTTTAAAGCTCCCTCGAGCTGTCGGGCTGACGAGCCTGGGACCCCGCACCTGCGTGCCTGAGTGGTACTAGACCTGGCAATATTTGGCAGCCACCGGCAACCCCAGAAGATAAGAAGATGGCCTATTCCCTGCTGATGAGGGGTAAATACCCCGAAACACGTGTCCAGGGATGGCGAAGAAGGATACATCGCGGAACACTTAATTACACTGACCACAGTCCTTAGGGGCGATCCCGCTGGTGCGTGAGTGGTGTGCGACCCCACCCCCTTTTGAAATTTTTAAAGCTCCATCGAGCTGTCGGGCTGACGAGCCTGGGACCCCGCACCTGCGTGCCTGAGTGGTACTAGACCTGGCAATATTTGGCAGCCACCGGCAACCCCAGAAGATAAGAAGATGGCCTATTCCCTGCTGATGAGGGGTAAATACCCCGAAACACGTGTCCAGGGATGGCGAAGAAGGATACATCGCGGAACACTTAATTACACTGACCACAGTCCTTAGGGGCGATCCCGCTGGTGCGTGAGTGGTGTGCGACCCCACCCCC
Organism: Lissotriton vulgaris; assembly: GCF_964263255.1. NCBI lineage: Eukaryota > Metazoa > Chordata > Amphibia > Caudata > Salamandridae > Lissotriton > Lissotriton vulgaris. Next base: position 1,083,624,299 of record NC_141695.1, on the reverse strand, counting down.
TTTTGAAATTTTTAAAGCTCCCTCGAGCTGTCGGGCTGACGAGCCTGGGACCCCGCACCTGCGTGCCTGAGTGGTACTAGACCTGGCAATATTTGGCAGCCACCGGCAACCCCAGAAGATAAGAAGATGGCCTATTCCCTGCTGATGAGGGGTAAATACCCCGAAACACGTGTCCAGGGATGGCGAAGAAGGATACATCGCGGAACACTTAATTACACTGACCACAGTCCTTAGGGGCGATCCCGCTGGTGCGTGAGTGGTGTGCGACCCCACCCCCTTTTGAAATTTTTAAAGCTCCCTCGAGCTGTCGGGCTGACGAGCCTGGGACCCCGCACCTGCGTGCCTGAGTGGTACTAGACCTGGCAATATTTGGCAGCCACCGGCAACCCCAGAAGATAAGAAAATGGCCTATTCCCTGCTGATGAGGGGTAAATACCCCGAAACACGTGTCCAGGGATGGCGAAGAAGGATACATCGCGGAACACTTAATTACACTGACCACAGTCCTTAGGGGCGATCCCGCTGGTGCGTGAGTGGTGTGCGACCCCACCCCCTTTTGAAATTTTTAAAGCTCCCTCGAGCTGTCGGGCTGACGAGCCTGGGACCCCGCACCGGCGTGCCTGAGTGGTAGTAGACCTGGCAATATTTGGCAGCCACCGGCAACCCCAGAAGATAAGAAGATGGCCTATTCCCTGCTGATGAGGGGTAAATACCCCGAAACACGTGTCCAGGGATGGCGAAGAAGGATACATCGCGGAACACTTAATTACACTGACCACAGTCCTTAGGGGCGATCCCGCTGGTGCGTGAGTGGTGTGCGACCCCACCCCCTTTTGAAATTTTTAAAGCTCCCTCGTGCTGTCGGGCTGACGAGCCTGGGACCCCGCACCTGCGTGCCTGAGTGGTACTAGACCTGGCAATATTTGGCAGCCACCGGCAACTCCAGAAGATAAGAAGATGGCCTATTCCCTGCTGATGAGGGGTAAATACCCCGAAACACGTGTCCAGGGATGGCGAAGAAGGATACATCGCGGAACACTTAATTACACTGACCACAGTCCTTAGGGGCGATCCCGCTGGTGCGTGAGTGGTGTGCGACCCCACCCCCTTTTGAAATTTTTAACGCTCCCTCGAGCTGTCGGGCTGACGAGCCTGGGACCCCGCACCTGCGTGCCTGAGTGGTACTAGACCTGGCAATATTTGGCAGCCACCGGCAACCCCAGAAGATAAGAAGATGGCCTATTCCCTGCTGATGAGGGGTAAATACCCCGAAACACGTGTCCAGGGATGGCGAAGAAGGATACATCGCGTAACACTTAATTACACTGACCACAGTCCTTAGGGGCGATCCCGCTGGTGCGTGAGTGGTGTGCGACCCCACCCCCTTTTGAAATTTTTAAAGCTCCCTCGAGCTGTCGGGCTGACGAGCCTGGGACCCCGCACCTGCGTGCCTGAGTGGTACTAGACCTGGCAATATTTGGCAGCCACCGGCAACCCCAGAAGATAAGAAGATGGCCTATTCCCTGCTGATGAGGGGTAAATACCCCGAAACACGTGTCCAGGGATGGCGAAGAAGGATACATCGCGGAACACTTAATTACACTGACCACAGTCCTTAGGGGCGATCCCGCTGGTGCGTGAGTGGTGTGCGACCCCACCCCCTTTTGACATTTTTAAAGCTCCCTCGAGCTGTCGGGCTGACGAGCCTGGGACCCCGCACCTGCGTGCCTGAGTGGTACTAGACCTGGCAATATTTGGCAGCCACCGGCAACCCCAGAAGATAAGAAGATGGCCTATTCCCTGCTGATGAGGGGTAAATACCCCGAAACACGTGTCCAGGGATGGCGAAGAAGGATACATCGCGGAACACTTAATTACACTGACCATAGTCCTTAGGGGCGATCCCGCTGGTGCGTGAGTGGTGTGCGACCCCACCCCCTTTTGAAAATTTTAAAGCTCCCTCGAGCTGTCGGGCTGACGAGCCTGGGACCCCGCACCTGCGTGCCTGAGTGGTACTAGACCTGGCAATATTTGGCAGCCACCGGCAACCCCAGAAGATGAGAAGATGGCCTATTCCCTGCTGATGAGGGGTAAATACCCCGAAACACGTGTCCAGGGATGGCGAAGAAGGATACATCGCGGAACACTTAATTACACTGACCACAGTCCTTAGGGGCGATCCCGCTGGTGCGTGAGTGGTGTGCGACCCCACCCCCTTTTGAAATTTTTAAAGCTCCCTCGAGCTGTCGGGCTGACGAGCCTGGGACCCAGCACCTGCGTGCCTGAGTGGTACTAGACCTGGCAATATTTGGCAGCCACCGGCAACCCCAGAAGATAAGAAGATGGCCTATTCCCTGCTGATGAGGGGTAAATACCCCGAAACACGTGTCCAGGGATGGCGAAGAAGGATACATCGCGGAACACTTAATTACACTGACCACAGTCCTTAGGGGCGATCCCGCTGGTGCGTGAGTGGTGTGCGACCCCACCCCCTTTTGAAATTTTTAAAGCTTCCTCGAGCTGTCGGGCTGACGAGCCTGGGACCCCGCACCTGCGTGCCTGAGTGGTACTAGACCTGGCAATATTTGGCAGCCACCGGCAACCCCAGAAGATAAGAAGATGGCCTATTCCCTGCTGATGAGGGGTAAATACCCCGAAACACGTGTCCAGGGATGGCGAAGAAGGATACATCGCGGAACACTTAATTACACTGACCACAGTCCTTAGGGGCGATCCCGCTGGTGCGTGAGTGGTGTGCGACCCCACCCCCTTTTGAAATTCCATACTTACTGAAGCTGCGTTCATTGATTTGACTTTCAAGCACCCAACAGTGCTGTCCATGGATTCTCAATGGTCTTGGCTAATTGAGTCAAAGATGCATCTCTTGTGCTCCATGTTTTGATTGACATGAAGTTTTGAGACTACCTGTCTTTCAGCTTGTCATAAGAATCTGTATCTCCATCTATCTACACATTCAATTATTATTCATGTGAAGGCCTACAAAGTGCATCAATAGCCTTTTTTCTGCATCGTCCGTGATGGCAAATACTATTGTGAATGTATCACATTTTAGAATCCATGACTAGGGTTTCCTGATTCTGAAATGTCAAATGTAAAAGGGTAGCAGAGGCTAACGACTAACTCTCATGGCATTTTCTCATAAGTGCATCACAATTTGGTTAGTAATCTGCTTCAGTAACGAACAAATGAGGGAGTCTGACAGCACAATTGTTAGGCAAACACATTTTGTGATTGTTACACTCTTCATTTGATAATTACACATGGCATTTATTTGACTGCTGCTGGAAGCAAACGCTGCACGTGGCGAGGTCAGCCCCATCTTGTTATCAATGCACTAGACAGACAAGCACATCAAATACAAAGACGTGGATACTGCACCAGACGCTCAAAGTCACACGAGGATCAGCCTCGTTTTGTCGATAATGTTGCAATCGTGAGGATTTGTTGCAGATTCTGGGAACATTTTAAACGTGCCACTTTTATACTCTACCAAGGATTTTGAGTAAAAGGAAAACAAACTGCCCTAGTTTCCTTCCCCTTTATTGTCCGCCAGAGCTCGGGAGCATTCACTGGAGGACCGGACACCCTCACACAAACAGGTGTGTACATTGCAACAAAAACCCTGTACAAATTGTAATACAACCACGCCCTAGAGTTTGAAGCTTGGATGGTTAAATGCATTGGGTCAAAAAGAATGATTGCCAACTTATTAGCTATAAAAAGCTGTGACTCTTGACATTTAGGAGACTTGACTCAGGGGATTAAGCATTTCACTGCGTCAGTCAAGAATTATCCGTCGATCTCCAGTTGGTTGTGCAAGGTAAGAGTGGGTCTCTGGCATCGCTCCAAGGGATATAGCAGTGGTTCCCAAACTTTTTTAACCCGTGGCTCCCTTGACCTAATTGGCAGTTGGCCGTGGCTCCCCACCATTTTTTTACCGGTGGGCGGGTGGGGGGGATGTAAGCAAGACCTCGGGAATACTTCCTGTTGGCTTACTTAAATTAATTGGGATTCAATGAAGGTATCAGGGATAAAAAGGATAGCAGCTGCTAGCTAGCTATTCGCAGACTACCAGCAGACCATTAGTCATTCTCAGAGGTGTTGTAAGCACATCAACTAGTACCTGAATAGCATCACATCGCAAATTTTGGTACACTGGTCAGATGATTTTTCACCTTTTCTTTAAGTTAAAGGTGACGAGTAGCATATTGGCAAGACCTGGCGTGCACATCTACAGCACTTTTTTCATTTCGAAAGTAAACACTAAAAATATTTTTTATAGATGCACATTAGGGAGGGTGAGATACAGGATGTACTCAAATATTGTGGTGGTTCACGTATTTGTTGGGTTGACTTGACATGTTGGCCCATCCAGAGCCCACTCTCCCACCTCATGCCATTGGCATTTCACCTTTTATTATGGAGTTTGTGCACTGCAATGAAGGAGGGATCATTTTAATTCTCCACAGCATACAAATTAATAATCTGTACTTCATACATGCATTTTGTGGTCAAAGCAATCCTTTTTGTTTTTCTATCCTCAATGATGTAAGTTTCTTTTTTTATGTTTTATTCAAGATTTGACTTTTACCTGCTGGACCATGCCAAAGACTGCTAAATATTGGCAGAGCCTACTGGTCTAATAATTTTCAAACTTTTACACATGAAAGGAGAGTCTGGCTGCTCGTTGTAACAAATAAATGCAATAGCCGAGGGGCATCGGTGGATGCTACAGATGTGGGGGTGTGATCACTGACTCATTGCCAGTGAAATTGCTCTCCCTCCCAGCTCCACCATTAAGTGAGGCCTTTCCCCACCCAAGCCCCTGCACTCTTGAGTGTTGGTGTTGGAGGCCCTCCTCCACCTGCATGTGTTACCTGCGCCTCATCCCTGGTGGTCCAGTGGACCTCTTGTCTCCATTCTCTTGCTCTGCTTTTCTCTCCTTTTTTCACTCCTTTTTTTCCTCACTTCTATCTCCCCCCCCTTCACTCTCCTTCTGGGTCTTTCCTCCACTTTCTGTCGTTTCCCCCTCATTTCAAGCTTCCCCTTTCACTCTCCTGTGTCCTCTGTGTCTTTCCTCCACTCTTTCTTGCACTTTTTCTGTTGTTTCCCCCTCATTTCAAGCTCCCCCTTCACTCTTCTTCTGTGTTTTCCCTCCGTTTTTTACCCTCATCTCAATCTCCCCCTCCCCCTTTCACTCTCCTGTGTCCTCTGTGTCTTTTCTCCACTCTTTCTTGTACTTTTCCTGTCGTTTCCCCCTCATTGACCTAAAAAGTGGCAGTGGATTGAGTCAGCACTTTGATCTAATACAAGGGTGCAACCTTGTGCCAGTCACATTATTGCTTTATAAAATGCTTTCACACCTTTTATAATTCTTTTTGGACCCATGTTGTTTGCTGCACCATTCGTATATCACAATGCTAATTATCTGATAACATAATCTTTACAGCCTGATTCTGAATTGGTTGAGCAATAACTATCATCTGTTTTTTTTTTTTACGGAAGAACAAAATGAATGAAAATCCACGTGTATGTTTTCCTTCTATGTACTCTTCCTTTGCTGAAGGAAATTCCACTTATGAATTGTTCTACTGAATTAGTAATACCTTCACATGTTTGAGGATATTCCTTTACCGGCCAATTCTAAGCAGGGCCCGAAGACAGAAACACCAGACCCTTTGTAGCATATCAACAATCTTGCTCATAAATACAGACTGCCATGCAGTCTAATTCCAGTCCCCTGTTTAATGTGTGATTACATGCTTACAAGGCCATATCTTTTACATATGAGCTATCCATTCGAAGTTTGATTCAAGAGTAATAACTAATAAGGCAATTGCTCTATGTACTCAAAATGTTGTCCTGCAAAACAAAAAAAGAAAAACGGAAAAAAATATCCTTGCTTTTCTTTGGAGGACATTTCCATATCAATATTAGTTTGTAAACAGATTGCAATGAAGCAATGCATCTGTTTAGTAACTTTTCACTTACAGGGCCAAGGGCATGATCAAAAATCGACACCTCTACTTTTTTATTATGAGATCTTTGAAACTCAAATATATGTTTCAGCATGCCATCTGGAGACCGTGTATTTGAATGCAAATTTAAACTTTATATTATTGTCCAACTTGTGGCGAGTTCTAGCTAGTTAAAAACAACTGACTTGGCTGTGCCAAAATGTATTACAATAACAAAATGCCTGTCAATCAGCACCTACATTTTAAATCATTCGTGAGACAGCTTGGCTTAATGTTGCCTAAAATTAAATAGCGTGGCACGTGACAGCGGTTTCATAACAATGCCATATTCCTTTCAGTGTTTCCCGAGGCTGCATTTTGTATTTCGCCTTGTAGCACAGACGCCTGAAATTTCTGCAAGTCAGATGGTATGATTTCTTGGTTTTAATTTCCCCGTTATAGGTTATTTGCCATCCGGATATTTTGGCAAAGCTCTCTGCTTGATGCCTGTTATTCTTCAGATCATTAAACTGTATCCATGTATAAAGACCTGATAATCATTTTACATTTTTTAGCCACCCTCTGCTAGCAAAAACATGTTCCTCTGTCAGACTCTGAAGTCATAAATCTTTGTAGTGTCTCGCCTGCCAACCTCTCCATGGTAGTTGAAGACCTGCCTGGTGTGAGGGCCCGCTTGCCAGATTCTAAAACTACGAGCGCATTATCAGCACCACCAGCCCGGCCAAAATAAGCTGATTTAAATTTAATAAGTTGCAATACGTTCATCCTGCATTCAGGCCCTGGTAGGGTCTCAAAAAGACACATAATATTCTTTGCCTACACACTGCCAGACGCTATCTTTCCCACATTGTGCGCGGCGCCCCTGGCTACTGATAACGGCGCACCAGGGCGCCGCGACGCACAGTTTGGGAACCCTATATCCGATATAGGATTCCATCTTAGTTGGCTGCACTCATGCTAACTACTGTTTATTCTTTGAATTTATGTAGCATACTGAAAATATACTGTTATCCAGTATCTCTGATGCGTTTATAATCGTTCTGCTATTAATTAAATTACTGCTGCTATCAAATAAATTGCATTATAACCACATTTCCGTGGGTGTTTCTACATGGTCAATCCCACTTGCCCGCACCTCAAAGAAGATGATTGAGTGATGTTGACTGAACTAAAAAGCAAGAATCCCCTTTGTGCTGTATGTTATTTGATCCACTTGTAATCAACCAGAGCGCACTGAACCGGAAACTAACCAAAGGGTAGCTTACCCTAGAAAAGCATACATGATTCTGTTTCCTCTATACGTTTGTCAATCAATCAATCAATCATAGTACTTGTAGAGCGAGCTACATACCCGTGAGGGTCTCAAGGCGCTGAGGGGAGGGGGGGTGCTGCTACTACTCGAAGAGCCAGGTCTTGAGGAGTCTTCTGAAGGTGAGTTGGTCTTGGGTCTGCTGTATGTGGGTAGGGAGGTTGTTCCAGGTGTTGGCAGCGAGGTAGGAGAAGGATCTGCCGCCGGAAGTCGTTCGTTGGATGCGGGGGACAGCGGCGAGGGCGAGGCTGGCGGAGCGGAGCTGGCGGATGGGGGGTGTAGAAGCTGAGTCTGCTGTTCAGGTAGGCTGGTCCGGCGTTGTGGAGTGCTTTGTGTGCGTGGGTGAGGAGCTTGAAGGTGATCCTTTTGTCGACTGGGAGCCAGTATAGGTCTCTCATGTGGGGGGTGATGTGGCTGCGGCGGGGGACGTTGACGATCAGTCGGGCGGAGGCGTTTTGGATGTGTTGTAGTCGACGTAGGTGTTTGGCTGGGATTCCTGCGTAGAGTACTTTGCCGTAGTCCAGTCTGCTGCTGACGAGGTCCTGTGTCACCGTTCTTCTTGTTTCGGTCGGTATCCACTTGTAGATCCTGCGGAGCATGCGAAGGGTGTTGTAGCAGGAGGAGGAGACGGCAATGACCTGTTTAGACATGGAGAGGGAGGAGTCGAGGATGAATCCTAGGTTGCGTGCATGGTCGGTGGGTGTTGGTGCTGCTCCCAGTGCGGTTAGCCACCAGGAGTCGTCCCAGGCTGAGGGGGTGGGTCCGAGGATGAGTACCTCTGTCTTGTCCAAGTTCAGCTTCAGACGGCTGCTCCTCCTCCAGTCGGCGACGGCCTTCATTCCCTCGTGGAAGTTGTTTTTGGGGGTTTGTGGGTCCTTGGTGAGGGAGGGGATGAGCTGTCGTCGGTATAAGAGATGATGTTGAGGTCGTGATGGCGGGCCACTTGTGCGAGGGGGGCCATGTAGATGTTGAACAGTGTCGGGCTGAGGGATGAGCCCTGGAGGACGCCGCAGATGGTTTTGGTGGCTTCGGATCGGAAGGGTGGGAGGCGGAGGCTCTTTATTATAAAAGCTATGCTTTAATAAATTAACAATATTGTTGTTTCATATTAGTACATGGTTGAAAAGAGACTCACATATGTTTAAATTTTGATTTTACACAATATCCTAATTTGATCAAATTTTGTTTCTCGTCTATCTTCTATGATCTCTCAATGTTTAAATCTTCTGTTACAACCAAAACTCGGTTATCAAATTTGGATATTGTGTCACATTTTTTTTAATTGATGTGAATCTATTTTTAACCATGTACAAATATGAAACAACGATATCATGAATTTATTAAAGCATACATTTTATAATGAAGAAAACTTTTTTTTTTTTAAAAAAAAACATTTTTTAGTTCATTTAAATACCTAGTTCCTTTTCGCTCAATTTGGGTGACTCTCTGTTTTTGGAGTGAGTGATGTTGACACCTGTTCACACCTGTCCAAGACAGACAGTGATTAGGAGTGCAATGTTTCAGTCTTCATACAGTAATGGGCCATGACTCCAGAGCTGCTTCCCCCTTAGAGAACCCAGAAGGGGTACCCTTTGAAAATGAACAAGAAAGAGGCCATTGTCTATTCGTCTTGCAACGTTCAATACTTTTTCAAAGACAAATGTCAGAGGGCTTCTTCTGACTAGCTGCTGGTATTTCTTTTAACCCCTTGAGTGCTGCCGTCGGCCAACGGCCGACGAGGCCCCGCTCATTTTGCGGAAGTGCCGCACTGCTGTGAAATCGAGGCCGCAGCAAAGGAGTTAACAACGTGTTTAATTTTCTTTCTTCTACTTATAATTGCATTTATATAGTGCTTACTCCCCCTGACGAGGCGTCGGTCGAAGCATAACAGAAAGTGCATTTTCACTTGATCCGAGTGGCACTCTTGTTGGGGGTACCGTAGAGCTTGAAAGGACAAGACAGCAGTGTATCCATGTTTTAGAGCACACACGTAAATAAAAACATCTGCTTGATTTACAAACTAAGGGCCTGATTTGAAGGTTGGGAGCCACCTCACCAAGAGACAGCTACCTCCCAAATGTATCGTTTTCTGCCAACCCTGGGGACAACTCTCCAAAATTGAAAAGAACAGCTGTGAATAAGGTTCTTATCAATGTATGAAAACTTTAAGGGACGGTATCACCAGCCATGGCAGACGGCTGTCAAACTTTTAAAAAGCTTTTGGTTTTTCAAAAACAACAAACTCAAAAAACTGTAGTTTAGTTGTGAAAAACCAATACCGAATGGCCAACATACCCTGAAAATGTTCTCCTACGTCGTGGGCGTCATTATTGTTTTACTCATACACCCTAAGCGTGGGCGGAAAATCCGTTCCGCTCGCGGATTTTGCGGATTTTCGGGAAATCCGCAATCCGCGAGATTTGCGGATTTCCCGCAAAATCCGCAAATTCGCACGCAGCGGATTTTTTTGGCGGCGCGCGGCGTTGGTGATACAATTTTTGCGGCGCGCGGCGTTTATCATCGTTTGCCGAGTTGTTTTTTTCGATAGTTTGCGAGTGCTGCGCCATTTTGGATCTTGCTGTGTGATCCCGCGGGAATTGGCGAGCGCGATTACGTCATCGCGGCTTGCCAGCGATAGTTTGTCAACGCGAGTACGGCGAGATCACGTCTCGCGGTACTTCGCAATTTGCGAGATTTGAGATGCGGCGAGCGAAAATATAAATTTGCAATTCTGCACAAGAAATCCACCAGCAAGCAGCATAAACCTTCTAGAAATGATGATTTTTATGTGAATAACTCCTTAGTTTGACATTTGCCTGCACTTTTTTAGCGAGGAGTCCATTTTGGGGAGGGGGCAGGGGGGTGGGAGGAAGGAAGTGCCCCATAGTCTTCAACTTCCTGTTCCTGTTCAGCAGGCTCCTCCCAGTGCTTTGTCCATCTCCTGGTCACTTTTCATTCGGATGTGGACCTGGAAGGATTACCTTTTGTGGATGCTGCTGGATCTTTGGATTTGAGGCCTTTTTGACTTTCTTTGGATCACTGTTGGATTAGAAATTTTACAAGTAAGTTTGTTTGGGGCATTACAGTTGCTGCAACTAAAATTTTGGGATTTTCGATTTTTGGGCTGTTTTGGGGCCTTTTCCCAGGGGTACTCAGTGGTGGGTGGACTGATTCTTTCTGTGGGTTGTCTTGAATTTAAACATCATGGAGGCCATAGATGAATTGGGATTGTGCTGATTTTTCTGTGTTTTTCGATTTTTTTTTTTTGTAAAATTTTGTGTTTTTCGATTTTTGACCTGTTGTTGGGGCCTTGACCAGGGGTAGTGAGTGGTGCATGGGGCCTAGTCTTTCTGTGGGCTGTCTTGAATTTAAACATCATGGATGGAATGGGATTGTGCTGATTTTGCAGTGTTTTTCGATTTTTGGGGGTGTTCATGGGGAGGGACATGCCATGTGGCTGGTGGCCATTTTGAGTGCAGCTACAGGCACTGGCCATGTGCTGGCAGGCAAGTGGCCATTTTGAATGCAGGCTTTGTTGTTAGGCCTCCAACCATTTTGCCTACTTTTCAACCTTTATTTATGCCAGGGGTAGTGAGTCTTGCATGGGCCTAGTATTTCTGTGGGTTGTCTTGAATTTAAACATCATGGAGGCCATGGATGGAATGGGATTGTGCTGATTTTGCAGTGTTTTTCGATTTTTGGGGGTGTTCATGGGGAGGGACATGCCATGTGGCTGGTGGCCATTTTGAGTGCAGCTACAGGCACTTGCCATGTGCTGGCAGGCAAGTGGCCATTTTGAATGCAGGCTTTGTTGTTAGGCCTCCAACCATTTTGCCTACTTTTCAACCTTTATTTATGCCAGGGGTAGTGAGTCTTGCATGGGCCTAGTATTTCTGTGGGTTGTCTTGAATTTAAACATCATGGAGGCCATGGATGGAATGGGATTGTGCTGATTTTTCTGTGTTTTTCGATTTTTTTTTTTTGTAAAATTTTGTGTTTTTCGATTTTTGACCTGTTGTTGGGGCCTTGACCAGGGGTAGTGAGTGGTGCATGGGGCCTAGTCTTTCTGTGGGCTGTCTTGAATTTAAACATCATGGATGGAATGGGATTGTGCTGATTTTGCAGTGTTTTTCGATTTTTGGGGGTGTTCATGGGGAGGGACATGCCATGTGGCTGGTGGCCATTTTGAGTGCAGCTACAGGCACTTGCCATGTGCTGGCAGGCAAGTGGCCATTTTGAATGCAGGCTTTGTTGTTAGGCCTCCAACCATTTTGCCTACTTTTCAACCTTTATTTATGCCAGGGGTAGTGAGTCTTGCATGGGCCTAGTATTTCTGTGGGTTGTCTTGAATTTAAACATCATGGAGGCCATAGATGAATTGGGATTGTGCTGATTTTTCTGTGTTTTTCGATTTTTTTTTTTTGTAAAATTTTGTGTTTTTCGATTTTTGACCTGTTGTTGGGGCCTTGACCAGGGGTAGTGAGTGGTGCATGGGGCCTAGTCTTTCTGTGGGCTGTCTTGAATTTAAACATCATGGATGGAATGGGATTGTGCTGATTTTGCAGTGTTTTTCGATTTTTGGGGGTGTTCATGGGGAGGGACATGCCATGTGGCTGGTGGCCATTTTGAGTGCAGCTACAGGCACTTGCCATGTGCTGGCAGGCAAGTGGCCATTTTGAATGCAGGCTTTGTTGTTAGGCCTCCAACCATTTTGCCTACTTTTCAACCTTTATTTATGCCAGGGGTAGTGAGTCTTGCATGGGCCTAGTATTTCTGTGGGTTGTCTTGAATTTAAACATCATGGAGGCCATAGATGAATTGGGATTGTGCTGATTTTTCTGTGTTTTTCGATTTTTTTTTTGTGTAAAATTTTGTGTTTTTCGATTTTTGACCTGTTGTTGGGGCCTTGACCAGGGGTAGTGAGTGGTGCATGGGGCCTAGTCTTTCTGTGGGCTGTCTTGAATTTAAACATCATGGATGGAATGGGATTGTGCTGATTTTGCAGTGTTTTTCGATTTTTGGGGGTGTTCATGGGGAGGGACATGCCATGTGGCTGGTGGCCATTTTGAGTGCAGCTACAGGCACTGGCCATGTGCTGGCAGGCAAGTGGCCATTTTGAATGCAGGCTTTGTTGTTAGGCCTCCAACCATTTTGCCTACTTTTCAACCTTTATTTATGCCAGGGGTAGTGAGTCTTGCATGGGCCTAGTATTTCTGTGGGTTGTCTTGAATTTAAACATCATGGAGGCCATAGATGAATTGGGATTGTGCAGATTTTTCTGTGTTTTTCGATTTTTTTTTTTTGTAAAATTTTGTGTTTTTCGATTTTTGACCTGTTGTTGGGGCCTTGACCAGGGGTAGTGAGTGGTGCATGGGGCCTAGTCTTTCTGTGGGCTGTCTTGAATTTAAACATCATGGATGGAATGGGATTGTGCTGATTTTGCAGTGTTTTTCGATTTTTGGGGGTGTTCATGGGGAGGGACATGCCATGTGGCTGGTGGCCATTTTGAGTGCAGCTACAGGCACTGGCCATGTGCTTGGCAGGCAAGTGGCCATTTTGAATGCAGGCTTTGTTGTTAGGCCTCCAACCATTTTGCCTACTTTTCAACCTTTATTTATGCCAGGGGTAGTGAGTCTTGCATGGGCCTAGTATTTCTGTGGGTTGTCTTGAATTTAAACATCATGGAGGCCATGGATGGAATGGGATTGTGCTGATTTTGCAGTGTTTTTCGATTTTTGGGGGTGTTCATGGGGAGGGACATGCCATGTGGCTGGTGGCCATTTTGAGTGCAGCTACAGGCACTTGCCATGTGCTGGCAGGCAAGTGGCCATTTTGAATGCAGGCTTTGTTGTTAGGCCTCCAACCATTTTGCCTACTTTTCAACCTTTATTTATGCCAGGGGTAGTGAGTCTTGCATGGGCCTAGTATTTCTGTGGGTTGTCTTGAATTTAAACATCATGGAGGCCATGGATGGAATGGGATTGTGCTGATTTTTCTGTGTTTTTCGATTTTTTTTTTTTGTAAAATTTTGTGTTTTTCGATTTTTGACCTGTTGTTGGGGCCTTGACCAGGGGTAGTGAGTGGTGCATGGGGCCTAGTCTTTCTGTGGGCTGTCTTGAATTTAAACATCATGGATGGAATGGGATTGTGCTGATTTTGCAGTGTTTTTCGATTTTTGGGGGTGTTCATAGGGAGGGACATGCCATGTGGCTGGTGGCCATTTTGAGTGCAGCTACAGGCACTTGCCATGTGCTGGCAGGCAAGTGGCCATTTTGAATGCAGGCTTTGTTGTTAGGCCTCCAACCATTTTGCCTACTTTTCAACCTTTATTTATGCCAGGGGTAGTGAGTCTTGCATGGGCCTAGTATTTCTGTGGGTTGTCTTGAATTTAAACATCATGGAGGCCATAGATGAATTGGGATTGTGCTGATTTTTCTGTGTTTTTCGATTTTTTTTTTTTGTAAAATTTTGTGTTTTTCGATTTTTGACCTGTTGTTGGGGCCTTGACCAGGGGTAGTGAGTGGTGCATGGGGCCTAGTCTTTCTGTGGGCTGTCTTGAATTTAAACATCATGGATGGAATGGGATTGTGCTGATTTTGCAGTGTTTTTCGATTTTTGGGGGTGTTCATGGGGAGGGACATGCCATGTGGCTGGTGGCCATTTTGAGTGCAGCTACAGGCACTTGCCATGTGCTGGCAGGCAAGTGGCCATTTTGAATGCAGGCTTTGTTGTTAGGCCTCCAACCATTTTGCCTACTTTTCAACCTTTATTTATGCCAGGGGTAGTGAGTCTTGCATGGGCCTAGTATTTCTGTGGGTTGTCTTGAATTTAAACATCATGGAGGCCATAGATGAATTGGGATTGTGCTGATTTTTCTGTGTTTTTCGATTTTTTTTTTTTGTAAAATTTTGTGTTTTTCGATTTTTGACCTGTTGTTGGGGCCTTGACCAGGGGTAGTGAGTGGTGCATGGGGCCTAGTCTTTCTGTGGGCTGTCTTGAATTTAAACATCATGGATGGAATGGGATTGTGCTGATTTTGCAGTGTTTTTCGATTTTTGGGGGTGTTCATGGGGAGGGACATGCCATGTGGCTGGTGGCCATTTTGAGTGCAGCTACAGGCACTGGCCATGTGCTGGCAGGCAAGTGGCCATTTTGAATGCAGGCTTTGTTGTTAGGCCTCCAACCATTTTGCCTACTTTTCAACCTTTATTTATGCCAGGGGTAGTGAGTCTTGCATGGGCCTAGTATTTCTGTGGGTTGTCTTGAATTTAAACATCATGGAGGCCATAGATGAATTGGGATTGTGCTGATTTTTCTGTGTTTTTCGATTTTTTTTTTTTGTAAAATTTTGTGTTTTTCGATTTTTGACCTGTTGTTGGGGCCTTGACCAGGGGTAGTGAGTGGTGCATGGGGCCTAGTCTTTCTGTGGGCTGTCTTGAATTTAAACATCATGGATGGAATGGGATTGTGCTGATTTTGCAGTGTTTTTCGATTTTTGGGGGTGTTCATGGGGAGGGACATGCCATGTGGCTGGTGGCCATTTTGAGTGCAGCTACAGGCACTGGCCATGTGCTTGGCAGGCAAGTGGCCATTTTGAATGCAGGCTTTGTTGTTAGGCCTCCAACCATTTTGCCTACTTTTCAACCTTTATTTATGCCCAGGGGTAGTGAGTCTTGCATGGGCCTAGTCTTTCTGTGGGTTGTCTTGAATTTAAACATTATGGAGGGCATGGATGGATTGGGATTGTGCTGATTTTGCAGTGTTTTTCGATTTTTTTGTGCTCTATAACTGAACTGATGTTCCTCTGTCTTCCATTTTTTTTAGGTGCACAAGACTCAAGAGAACCACCAGTGCCAGGAAGAAGTCCTGCAGCGGTGTGTGTGTGCAGCATAACGTCACGCGACGTCACGTCTGGCCTCAGACAACTCTACAATTCGTGCAACTGCGGCCTGCTGTCTGACCTGCTCTGAAGAAGATGGCCCCAAAGAAAGTTCTCCGTAGCTCCTCTAGCAAGAAAGTTGCTAGTAAGGAGCAGAAGAAGCAAGTTACCAAGGAGGCTGGTGTGCCACCCGCCACTTTTTTTGGGAGCAAAAAAAAAAGTACGCCTGCAGCAGCAGGATCTGCTGGGGACCAACCTGAGAGCAGCACCCCTGCTCCATTGGGTTCAGTGCCTCCACCACCACGCCAACTTAAGTCAAAGCCCTTGAGTGCTTCAGAGGCAGTCAGTGTACTTCTCCAATCACCATCGACCAGTGATGTTGGCTCATCGCAAGAAAGTAGCAGCAATGTCCCTGAATCAACACAGGTTGTTGTAACTCATCTGACAAGTGTTGAACAACCACAGCCGCAACAACAACACCATGTGCAAGTACACGCCCAAGTACATGTGGAAGGAGAGGCAGCAAAAGGAGATGCGCAAGCAAAGGTGCATGGACGTTCACAAGTGCCCACAATAGTTGTTCCTCCCGAAGTAGGGGCACATTTGGAAATCGACAATGAAGCTGAGGTATCATTGGAAGCCACTCCTCCTGATGATCATTCATTGTCTTCCACATCCCTAGCAAGGAAAAGATCAAGGGGGGTGTCTACATCTTCTTCAAGCCCACCTCGTTCTGGTGCAAGTGATCTGTCTTGGGAACCACGACAACTGCGGTCTGACAGTGAGGCAGAGGCACACCATGATCTGCCACCGGTACCTAAGCGTAAAAGGAAGGTCGTCCAAAAACTCAAACCTATGGAGTGTGATGAGGCTCAACAAGAAGTGACAGATACTGCTGGTGATGAAGCCTCTCACGATGACGACGAGGCAGTCATCACAAAGGTCACTGCAGCCCCACCGGGCATGCAGCAAAGAGACATTTTGACCCTATCCCGAGAAGCTGCTGAGCGTGATGATGATGTCGGCGAGGAGGCAATGGAAATGGAATCATTAGATTTGGAGTTAAGTAGTACACCAAAACCTACCGCTTCCATATTTCTTCCTCGCAAGAAGGTACCCACCTCGTCCTCGACCTCAATTCGTGGTGGTGAAAGTGCAAAACGTACTGAAGTTCGGCAATCCACATCCTCCACTTCATCTGTCATTAGCAGCAGGACCACCACCACCAGTATCGCCGCCTCCTCCGGCCCCCGAAGACATTTCAAGTCTCCAGTTTGGGACTTCTTTAGTGTTTGCCCAAAAAAGGAAAACGTAGCCATTTGTAGCCTTTGTAAGCTTCGATTTAGTCGTGGTAAGCTTGGTTCTAACTATGGTACCGGAGGCCAGAGAGGTCATCTTGAGAGAAGGCACCCTGTCGAATGGTTTCCGCACCTAGAGGCGGTCAAGAAAGCCGGAATTGCACGTAATGAAAACGTTGATTTGTCATCTGCTGATGACGAGGAGGTAGAAGACGATTCAAACACTTCACTTACACCCAGTTCCCATGTCAGCAGCACACCCCATGGGAGCCACACTAAGAGTGTGGGAGAGAGTGAGACATCAATGCGGAAAAGTTCATCAGCGAGCGTAACTGGGTCGAAGAGATCATCATCATCCCGTAAATCATTGGTCCAGGGCAACATTAAAAAGATGTTGTTTACAGAAGCGCAATATGAACGCAACCACCCAATGACCCGTCTGTATAACACTAAGCTGGCTAAAATGCTAGCTCTGGACCTTCTCCCTTTTTCTTTTGTAGAAGGGGTTGGTTTTCTAGAATTAGTGACAGTGCTCTGCCCTAAATGGAAGGTTCCTAGCCGGTTCTATTTTGCCCGAGTTGCGGTTCCAGCACTACATGAAGATGTTCTGAAGGTGATTGGGGCAGCTTTGCAGAAGAGTGCTGTTCACACTATACATCTGACAACAGACATGTGGACCAGTGGCGCAGGCGCTGATTACATGTGCATCACTGCACACTGGGTCTCTTTTTCAGGGGCTAAAGCAAAGCTAAACTCAGGTGTTGACACTAACATTGTTTTTAAAGGTGCTCGGAAACATGCAACACTAGCCATGTTTGGTTTGGAGAAACGTCACACAGCAGAAAACATTTTGGATGTCTTTAACACAAAGGTCCTTAACTGTCTGTCCCCACTAAAACGCAAGGTTGGTTATGTTTCCACAGACAATGGCTCCAATATAGTTAAGGCCATGAGGGACGGTTACTATTTCAGAGTGCCGTGTTTGGCGCACTGTATAAACCTGGTTGTCCAAAAATTCTTGGGTAATAAACGCAGTGCAGCGTACAGTGTATTGGAGAACTGCCGAAAAATTTGCAAGCATTTCAGGCATTCTTTTAAGGCCCGCAAGCAGCTGAGGAGCATGCTATATCAAAGTCAAATGCCAGTGAAAGCACTCATCCAGGAGGTGGTAACACGTTGGAACTCAACCTTCTACATGCTTGAGCGTCTGTATGAGCAGTATACGCAACTCGATCAATTTTTCTTGAAAGAGGGTATAGAGGAGCTGAGGATGGGTGGGCCGCAATGGAACATAGTTGAAAGCCTAACACGCATGCTTCGTCCTTTTGAGGTCTTCACACGTGCAGTCAGCAAGGAGGACTCTAATTTGGGAAAAGCTATCCCATTGTTGTACATGCTGGAGGACCAACTGAAGGAGGTGTGTTCTGTGTTTCGAAAAGATGACAAAAAGAAAGACTCTTTGCTTCTGGCTGAGACATTATTAGAGCTCCTACAAGGTGATGAACGTCTTCAAAAGATCCACTCAGAACAGCATTACATTTGTGCTACTATTCTGGATCCACGCTACAAAAAGGCGCTGGCAGGCAGAGCATTCTTTCCTTTTGCTGATGAAGATGTTACAAAGTACAAACGTTGGCTAGCCTTGTCAGCCAAGAAGTTTGAAACAGAACGGCTGGAAATTGAAGGAAATGGCAGTACATCAGCAGGCCATCCCCAGTCAAAACAATCCACTTCTGCACCTGTGGCTGTGGCACAAGTGACCTCTCAGCCGTTAAAGACACCGGCAACCGCATCATCTGCACGAAAGGCAGCAGAAACATTGGAGGCTGAAGAGGATTGGCTAGCTCTGCGTGGGTTTGGTTCTCAAAAGGCCAGAGGCACAGCAAGAGCTACGCAAAGTGGAGGAACCTTGGAGGAGGACCTTGAGTCGATGGTGAAGGACTATCTGAATGACTCCACAGAGGTCTATGTTAATTCTGACCCATTGGCGTATTGGCATGGGAAAAAAGAATTGTGGCCACAGCTCACCAACCTGGCTTTAAACTACTTGTCTTGCCCACTCGCAAGTGTGTCTTCTGAACGGGTTTTCAGTGCGGCTGGTGGGATTGTAACTCCCAAACGGAGCCGCCTCTCGCCCAAAAATGTGGAGAGGTTAACAATGATCAAGATGAATCAGCACCTCATACCACCAGATATAAGAGTACGAGAGAGCGTGCCGGATGAAGAGGAGGTGGCCAGCACCATAGATGAGGGAATTTCTACTCTGTCAGGTGGCACTGACCTCACCCGGGCTGAATTCGCAGAGTATGATGACGAAGCCTTATTCTTATTCCTGGACCGTGATTCCGACTTCGAGCCCTGAAAATGAGACAACGAATCAATAACTTTCTTTTTCATCCTTATTCACTTTTATTCCTGTGTGTCTGTCTTTCTTTGTTGTGCACAGTTAATATAATTCAAACTTTAATCAGATAATCACAAAGACAAGCCCATCAGCAGAACTGTCTTCACTTGTTTGCTAATTTATTTGAAGGTGCCGCAGTCTGCATTCCTCAGGTTCACAAGTTCAGAAGAACATGCTCCTCTATCCTCCTCCTCCAGACTCCTATTTCCATCAAAGCAGAGGGCTGGTTTACGCCCAATGAAGAAAGACTCAGCACTTGTGGGGGTGTTGTTCTACCTCTTTGCAGGTGAGTTGACGGGTCTGGGGCCATTGCTGGGAAGCACTAAAAGTGGTTTGTGCCAAATCCGAGGCGGAAATTTTTTTGTGTTTTTGATGACTTGCTTGCCTTTGAGGTGCTCTTAGGGGGGGTTCCGTCTGTTTGTGGGTGAGTTTCATGGTCTGAGAGCATTGCTGGGACACTCTAATCTTGATTGCATTTGCTTTTCAGGAAATCCGTCGTGCCAACCCCGACTTATGGCCCAGCTACGCAGCGCGTTTGGACCGAAGGCCCAGAAATATTGCAAGTATGAGAGTTTGCTTTTGGCCTGTTTGGGGGTGTTATACTTCTTGGCGGGTGGGTTGCCGGGTCTTGGGGCATTCCTGGGAAGGTCTAATACCGGGTAGAAGTGGTTGGGACTAAATCCAGGCCGATTTTTTTTTGGGCTATTTCTGACATTTTGCTCTATGTAGCGTTTTCGGGGGCCTGTTTGGGGGGCTTCCTGGTGTTTGCGGGTGAGTTTCGTGGTCTGGGAGCACTGCTGGGACACTCTAATCTTGATTGCATTTGCTTTTCAGGAAATCCGTCGTGCCAACCCCGACTTATGGCCCAGCTACGCAGCGCGTTTGGACCGAAGGCCCAGAAATATTGCAAGTATGAGAGTTTGCTTTTGGCCTGTTTGGGGGTGTTATACTTCTTGGCGGGTGGGTTGCCGGGTCTTGGGGCATTCCTGGGAAGGTCTAATACCGGGTAGAAGTGGTTGGGACTAAATCCAGGCCGATTTTTTTTTGGGCTATTTCTGACATTTTGCTCTATGTAGCGTTTTCGGGGGCCTGTTTGGGGGGCTTCCTGGTGTTTGCGGGTGAGTTTCGTGGTCTGGGAGCACTGCTGGGACACTCTAATCTTGATTGCATTTGCTTTTCAGGAAATCCGTCGTGCCAACCCCGACTTATGGCCCAGCTACGCAGCGCGTTTGGACCGAAGGCCCAGAAATATTGCAAGTATGAGAGTTTGCTTTTGGCCTGTTTGGGGGTGTTATACTTCTTGGCGGGTGGGTTGCCGGGTCTTGGGGCATTCCTGGGAAGGTCTAATACCGGGTAGAAGTGGTTGGGACAAAATCCAGGCCGATTTTTTTTTGGGCTATTTCTGACATTTTGCTCTATGTAGCGTTTTCGGGGGCCTGTTTGGGGGGCTTCCTGGTGTTTCTGGGTGAGTTTCGTGGTCTGGGAGCACTGCTGGGACACTCTAATCTTGATTGCATTTGCTTTTCAGGAAATCCGTCGTGCCAACCCCGACTTATGGCCTAGCTACGCAGCGCGTTTGGACCGAAGGCCCAGAAATATTGCAAGTATGAGATTTTGCTTTTGGCCTGTTTGGGGGTGTTATGCTTCTTGGCGGGTGGGTTGCCGGGTCTTGGGGCATTCCTGGGAAGGTCTAATACCGGGTAGAAGTGGTTGGGACTAAATCCAGGCCGATTTTTTTTGGGCTATTTCAGACATTTTGCTCTATGTAGCGTTTTCGGGGGCCTGTTTGGGGGGCTTCCTGGTGTTTGCGGGTGAGTTTCGTGGTCTGGGAGCACTGCTGGGACACTCTAATCTTGATTGCATTTGCTTTTCAGGAAATCCGTCGTGCCAACCCCGACTTATGGCCTAGCTACGCAGCGCGTTTGGACCGAAGGCCCAGAAATATTGCAAGTATGAGATTTTGCTTTTGGCCTGTTTGGGGGTGTTATGCTTCTTGGCGGGTGGGTTGCCGGGTCTTGGGGCATTCCTGGGAAGGTCTAATACCGGGTAGAAGTGGTTGGGACAAAATCCAGGCCGATTTTTTTTTGGGCTATTTCTGACATTTTGCTCTATGTAGCGTTTTCGGGGGCCTGTTTGGGGGGCTTCCTGGTGTTTGCGGGTGAGTTTCGTGGTGTGGGAGCACTGCTGGCTATATATACTTTACTTTGCAAGAGGTTTGAAGCAAATCCATGGTGGCTGAGGGGACTTAGGGCCTAGCTGCAGAGCGCGCGCGGAGTGATTTGGGAAATTTGTGAAAAAGTGACTAAGTCCCCATTTTTGTACTTTTGCTCTTTGGCTGTTTGGGGGTCTTCTACTCGTTTTCTCCTGGGTTGACGGCTCTGGGGCCATTGCTGGGAAGCTCTAATACCGGATAAAAGTGTTTTGGACCAAATCCCAGGCGGAATTTTTTTTGTGTTTTTGATGACTTGCTTGCCTTTGAGGTGCTCTTAGGGGGGGTTCCGTCTGTTTGCGGGTGAGTTTCGTGGTCTGGGAGCACTGCTGGGACACTCTAATCTTGATTGCATTTGCTTTTCAGGAAATCCGTCGTGCCAACCCCGACTTATGGCCTAGCTACGCAGCGCGTTTGGACCGAAGGCCCAGAAATATTGCAAGTATGAGATTTTGCTTTTGGCCTGTTTGGGGGTGTTACGCTTCTTGGCGGGTGGGTTGCCGGGTCTTGGGGCATTCCTGGGAAGGTCTAATACCGGGTAGAAGTGGTTGGGACAAAATCCGCGCGGAAAAGCCTTTAGTTTTGGCACTTTTTGTAACTTAGGGTTCGTTAGGGTTAGCCCTAGCAGCAGGATTGCATGTGTTTCGGGGTGTTCTAGATTTTTCAAACTGAGTTCTGGGGTCTTAGAGCACTCGTGAGAATGTGTAATTTTGGTTGCAAGTCATTTGAAGAAAATCCATGGTGGGAAAGGGGGGATTTGGCATAGTTAAAGAAAGCCTTTGCCACTATTCTTAACTTAGGGTTCGTTAGGGTTAGCAGTATTTCTATTGCATGTGTTTGAGTGGGGGGGATTTCGAGTCTTGGAGCGATGCTGGCTATGGCTACTTTTGCTTGGTTGCTTGCAAGTGGTTTGAATGCAATCCACGGTGGGTAATGGGTAATTAGGGTACTTCGGCCTACTTTTACTTTCAAAGTAAGTTTTGTCACCAGTTTTCTGCTAGGCCTCGTTTTTTGAGATTTGATTGGGGGTCTTCTACATTTTTGCGACTGGCTTTAGTAAGGGTCTGGGTGGGAGCACTGCTAGGAAGATCTAATTTTGTTCTAAAACACAGTTTACAGTACACCTAGCTTGAGGGGCAAGATCCGATACATTAATTTGCCCATACATCCTTCAAAAGGTGACTCAGAGTACGCACTTTCAAAAACATTGTACTGTCTACTAGGAAAAACAAATTGTGACTTTTTGCACTCCACAGCCTACATGCCTTATATTTATTTATCAGTGGTGTTGTAATATTATATCACTTCCTGTTTTTCGTTGAATAATTACAGGCCGGGTTTCAGTCTCTGCAATGGGGAAAAAAGGATGGAGTCAGGCTTCACAGTAGCGAGCCACAATTCAGCATCAGGCAGGCAGTGGACAGGGTGTCTTCTGGTGACCAACATCGATGGACGAAGCGTCGGCTGCAATGGAGGAGTGCCGCTAATAGGAGGATTTTTTTTCTGCGGGCAACTTACTTACCACTTCCAACAGGACCACTACAACCACATAGATACAGTATCCCTTGCCTTTTTCTCTGACTGTGACTGCATTTCTTGGCTCTCTCTCTGCTTCTACATTGATCCCTTAACACATCACTTAGTCCACTCCACTATCACATCTGCACCACACATAGTCATTTGTAAGTGCTCCTACGTAATTCGCAAGTCGCAGCACGCCCCAGGCCGTAGAGGACTGGGATGGCCCCAATGATGAAGCATGTCACCAAGGGGCAACCCTGGTGAGTGAGGGGACACCTAGAAAAAAAGCAATTTCTCCTTTTCTATCTACTATACCTTCTGTCAGGTTACGCAGCCCCTAAGCGCCTACCGTACTATGAAACTACATTTCCCATGAGTAGGCGGGAGACTTGCAGACTATTTAGTGAGACTATATGAGAGTACCCTTGTATGTTAGGACAGCACTTCACTGATGCCTGTCTTGTCTTCTGTTACAGGTATCCTTTCCCTGCTGACCCTACCTTTACCCATCCCACATTTTTTATTTTAGTTTGTTATTTTTCTCCCCCGCCTAATGCCTCGAACACCCTGTGTTTACACTTCTGGGTGTTGGTGACATTTGGAAGTGGAACCATATTTGCATCGACTGGATCACGGGGAGTAAACCTGACACCTTCCAGACCAACCCCATTGAGTGTTGTTGTGAATGGATTTATAGTGACCAGCAAGGCTCTCAGGTATCTGGCTACAGAGACCTTATGTTGAATATAGTTATCAATATTTCCACCCACGCCCTGTACTGTCGCATTCTTTCTTCCACAGTTGTCGAAAGTACTAATTACTTTTAACTGACATGCATGCAGTTACAGTAGTGTATGCACTTTCAAAGATTGATGGATAGGTTTGTACCCAAAGATTTGTTTATGTTCACAATTGTTCGTCCATGCTGTGCTACTTTTTCTTGTCTCCCAAAACCTTTCCCAAAAACCCCCGTACCCATCCATTTTTCAAACCCTAACCCTCTTCCCCCGGGCTGTGTGGTTTTGATTGATGTGTGACTAAATTACAGCAATAAATCCACACACTTGCTGGGGAGGATAAGGTGATAGCAACAGGCTGGTGAAGAAATCCGATGATATATTCTTACTCTGCTTGACAAAGACCCATGGCTAATGTCAAAGAACTTCAACCGAATTAGTTATACTTTAACATTTGTTAGGCTACAACGTGGCACTGTTCTAGTGTACTTCTGTCACCTGCTATATTCTGTATTGTACCTTTGTATTGCTCAGGAGCACAAACCAGATTTCATTTTCTTTTTTTCATAGGCAAGCAACTGCCACTGTGTCACACCACTAGTACCACCGCTATGAGGAAATTTTATCCGCCCAGGATTGCCAACCTTATTTGCTGTTTCCCGTGGAGCCAGCCCTGGGCCTAGCCCTACTTGCAAACAGAAATTACAGGTAAGATAGGCGTTTGGTTGGAGGTAGTATAATGGAGTATTAGGAGAGACGAGAGATTTGATTGACGGTAGTACTACTAAAGTCCTAGGACTATTCAGGAAAACAAACTTACTGTTATGTTAAACCCCCACCCACCAGACTCAAAAGCAGTAAAAAACAGGTATGGTCAGATAAAGTTTCAAAAAGTATATTTTTATAGCCCTAACAAAAGAATCTCCCGCAAGACCCTCCCTAACCCCAACGATTGTCCTTCAAAAGTCCCCAAAAATCACAACTCCCAATTCCCACCCCCCAAAAGTCTCTAAAAAAGGGGCAAGGGACACTATGGCAGGGTGCTGTTGGAATTAGCAGCCAGGGCATCATGCTCCTTGCGGAGGGTGGCAAGTTCGAAGCGGAGGCCCTCCACCACGTTCTTATAATTATGGACCTCCTGCTCCAGGTAGGACAGTCTGAGGGATAAGCGGCGCCGGTGTGCCTTGCAATTCCTGTGAGGGGCAGCTGCTTTCTTTGCTGCTGGGCGGTGGCGTTTGGCTTTGGTAGCCCGGCTCCGTACCGCTGGAGCACTGCGCTGGCTGGCAGCCCGCACGGAGGAGGAGGCAGCTGTCCCAGTGGACGTTGTTGTTGTTCCAGACTGCGTCTCCTCCTCCTCCAGGGCCACCAGCCGCCGATATTCAGCAACAGTGGCATCCAGCCTCCGTTGCCGGGCCATTCGAGCCTGCTCCTTCCTCCTTGATGGTGTCTTGGATTTGGAAGGAGCAACTACATGAAAAAAGAAAGACATAGTCTGTAACCAATGCTCCTTAAGATTAACACAAAATGATTGAGCAGAAAGTTGTCACAGTACAAGTAGCAAATTGAAAGCACAGTGCATAACTATTGAGGACAGTATCTATGTAACCTCCGACTTCTTCATCCTTGCTCTAACATTAGTGGGAGTTTAAGGAACAAATTCTACGAGCACTATGGACTTCTATTACAGTCGACTATGACAGTACACCACTCTTATTCTTCTTCTTCTCTCTTGTTTAGGACAATTGGTACGTTATCTTATGCAAGCCGGCATAATGCCAGCGCAGTGAACTTGCACCCGAGAAAAACAGACGCACACCATGGTGAGTGAGACAGACTTGCGTTACTGTACCGGTCCAGTACATGCAGGTGGTGAAGCTCTTACTTTTCTATTACGGGTGGCACTGAGAATACTCTGTTAAAAGGGCTACTGCTTAATTAATTTAGCTTTCACCCTACAGTGCAAATGAGTATTAGAAAAGGAAAATGAAGAAGCTAAATTATCTGATTATCTATCACTTCACATGGGATGTATTTGATGACATATGGGATGACTTTAGGTGCTTTGCTTATTATTGAGTGAACAGTGATACCCCCACACATGAATGACGTACTACTACTAAACTAAAGTTATTAAGGGAGGTAGGGAGTGCCCACCGTAATAACTGGATATATGCTGTGCTTGCAGTTGCAATACAAACTACTGCTACTATTCATGGTAGTCTTTGGACAACGTTACAACTTCTTTTCCTTGCCTTTCCTACACTGGAACGGACGTGCGGGTGCGGTGTTACATGCTCTTCAAAGTAACACTTAGTTCATCCAGTGACCGTCTACTCTCTCTAGATTCACATATGCTATCTAAGAGTCAGATAGTACCATGAATGATCCAGGCATCCATCCATTCAAAGTATATTGCACACATACAGTTTCTGTCTCACCCACCCAGGCTGTTCTCCTTCCACCCATCCTTGCTTCATCATTCACCCAGCCATGCACCATACCATTTTCTTACCTTCCCAGCCACCTCGGGGACCAAGCAAACACATATCATTCTTCTTTGCCAGTCATCATTACATTTCTCGTGCTTCCACACTTACTTACACCCTTCTTTCGCTTTTCGTTCATCCCATCCATCAAGTTCACCTCAGATCTGATTGGGATTCTTCTCGCCAAAAACTTCACAGCTAAGTCGAAGTACATTTAGAGGAGGCTACTACCTGCTTTTTTTATAATACACCCGTGCAGAAAGCACACTCTGCAGTCTTCAATCTCAATGACTAAGGAATGTATAGCTTACCTCTGCCCGCCACCACCGTGTGAACCCTCACAGGCATGTCCTTTTCCGGCACTTGCACCGCCTCCTCCCCAGAGTTGTCCTCCTCGTCCAATGCCACCACCTCCGCGCTGGCCCCGTCTCCAGATGTTCCACCTACAAAGTACATTTAATAATGTTAGAATACACCACTCACTACTATATAATATTTGGTCTAGGAGGAAGAAAGAAATGTGAAAAAAAGTGTACAATTTAATAATTTTTGACTGTCTACTCTAGAGTAAAAAGGTCCCTTTTTCCAGGGAAGGCTGTTGTCTTGCTGCACTTTTTGGCACAACTGATGAATGTTTGCTTTTTACTTTTTAACACGCACCACTTTTTCTCCTAACAGACAGAACCTTGACTTCTAAGAACACGAGCAGGATCAAGTTCAAACCAGGTGAGAGCTCGGCTCGACCACAAGAAATGTGTCCAATTAATCGTCAGCACTAAGCACTTTTCCATTTTCAGTTACACGTTCACTTTTATGACAAACTTGAATTTAATAAATGTGTTTACTTTTAATAAAGCTTTTAAACTTAAATAGAGTCTGTGGTTTTTGGTCCTCCAGACTAGAGTGGATGAGCTAAAGGTTTTCGAATTTTTGCAAGCATGAGTCCGTGCCTCTGCCATCGGTGACTTTGGGA